>NC_138243.1:22217661-23587661 GCF_964197995.2 Scardinius erythrophthalmus
TAACTAATGGCTGGAAAAGTTCTCTGTGAGGCAACAAAACTGTACAACATCTTAAATCAATACACTCATTTACCAAGGCTTGCAGAGAGCAACTACCTTTGCCTGATTGGTAAGAATTAAAAAGTTATTATTTTATATATATGACAGTACATTGTGCGTTCAATGCTAATTCAAATGCCAACAAATTAAAGTGAAAGTTTAATAATAATAATAATAATAATAGTAGTATTATTATCTCTTCAGATGCACGTGCAGCAGAATCATATAACTTTAGCCACATAATTACTGCTAGAAATGCTAGATGGGTATGTATAAGTTTCGTTTTATTCCCTCCTAACTTTATGTTTTGTATATCCTGTAACGTTACTATTAGAATATCAGAACATCATTGGTTTATTTTGTTTGCTAATTACAAAGGATTCTGACCGAAAGTTTATTATGCCCATGGATGTTGAGGTTGAAAGTATGAGGTACATCATTGTTTATGACAGCAATACACATTCTCTGTTAGATTCAGGTAAGACACTACCTTTTCTGACATATTACGAAATTTGCTTAAAAATGTCAGTACACTTCTGAAAACCCCCTAACTGTATTTGTGTTATAGGTCCAGCCATAGACTGTGCAGACTGCTTAGAAAAAGCGAGCCGCTTTCCTGTTCAGATTCTTACTGGGGGCTATGAGAAGTTTTCTGCACTCTATCCTTTCCTAAGAACGCAAAAGATTCTTTACAACATTAGGGTAGTATTTTAATAAATTATAAATGAAGTTTTTGTGCTGTTTATAAACTTGTTTAAGGATTAAAATACCTGTATCCATAGGAATTGGAGAGCTTGAATCCCTATCCTGTGGAAATCTTACCAGGTCAGCTTTACATGGGTGATTATAGACAGGCCACAAACCCCCAAATCCTTAAAGATCTGAAGCTGAATGCACTTGTCAATGTCTCTGATGAGTGCAGTCTAATGTGAGCCAACCCACCGTCACATATTTATTTATATATGTAGGCATACAATTTAAAAAAAATTCAGTTTGATCATATAACTGCCTGAATACCCTTTGTGTGGAATTTTATAATGAATCTATGAACTTTACTTTGCAAACTAGGTTTAAAAAGGCAAACTGCACTGTCCTACACATACGAATGGCAGATTCTGCAGAGGCAGATTTCACCACTTCATTTGAGAGAATGTGTGTTTTTATTGGTAAGTACTGGGATATTTTTTGTTTAGTGGCTAAACAATAACTTAAAAATCTAAAACAAAACTATGACAGACAGTGTGAACTGATCTTTTCAGGTTCTCATCTCAATACTGGTTCTCCTGTTTTGATATTCTCTACTCTTGGGATAAGCCGATGCTGTGCTGTAGCAATGGCATATCTTATGTATCACCTGAAATACACACTTAAGGTAATGATTTTACTTTTGCGTTTAGAGTTTACATTGATGTTATTAGCAGATGCTTCCTTAAAGGGACAGGTCACCCAAAAATGAAAATTCTGTCATCGTTTACTCACCGTTAAGTTGTTCCAAACATGTATAAATTTCTTTCTGAACTCAAAATAATTTTTAATGCTCCCTTCATTTGTAAGTTGCTTTGGATAAAAGCGTCTGCTAAATGATTAAATGTAAATGTAAAAGAAGATATTTTGAAGAATGTCAGTAACCAAACAGTTAATGCCCCGCCCCATACTATGGAAGTCAATGGGGTCCATCAACTGCTTGGTTGGGGTCCATTCATAGTTTTGGAACAACTTGAGGGGGAGTAAATGATGACAGAATTTTTATTTTTGGGTAAACTATCCCTCTAATATTCGTCATCTGTGATTTTGGGATATTTTAGGAGGCCTGGAATCATATTCAGCAGTGCAAAGCCAGCATGAGACCAAATCGAGGATTTGTGCAGCAACTTTCTGATTGGGAACTGCAGACTGTTGGGAAGAGAGTGACAGATATTTCAGAACCCAACTACTGACAATAATCATATGTAACAGAAACAGTGCATCACTGTGCACATTCATATTCAGTGACTTGCTACAGTCACTGATAAATCATAGATTTTTATTTACTATGAAAGTAATATTAAAAAGCAATAAATAAACTACTTCCTAAACATATTGTATAGACAATAGTAGAATGTACAAAATAGTGTTAATATATCTGTGGCGAGCAGGACGAGGCCGAGGGCCATGAGAGAACAGCGCGAGGCCGGTGGCGTGATGAGCGACACCTGCGCGACGCACCGGTCTCGTATCTCTCACGGAGGAGCGGAAACTTAAAGGAGCGACGACAGTGAAGATCGAGAGAGGAACAGGCCTGGACTTATGTTGTGTTTTGTGTTATTATTATATGTGACAGCAGTCGTCCGTGAGGTCGTGCTATTTGTTTTATTTTGATATTAAAATCTGTTGAATGTTTGCCGGTTCCCGCCTCCTTCTTCCCACAATAACGAACTTCGTTACAATATCAAATAGTGCACAGTGCATAAATAGTAGTCTGAGTGAATACGAGCAACTAAAAATATCAATTTATGTCATAAGCAATGCATTTTCTTCCGTTTTACTATATGTTGCTTTAAAGGGGATAGTTCCCCCCAAAAATTACAATTATGCCATCATATACGCACCTTCAAGTTGTTCCAAATCTGTATGAGTTTCTTTCTTCTACTGAACACAAAAGAAGATATTTTAAAGAGTATGGTTAATGTATGGGTAACCAAACATTTGATGAGCCCCATTGACTTCCATGGAAGTAAATGGGGCCCACCATCAACTGTTTGGTTACTGACATTCTTCAAAATATCTTCTTTTGAAGAAAGAATTTCATACAGGTTTGGAACAACTTGAGGGTGAGGGTAATTTTTGGCTAAACTATCCCTTTAACAACAGGAATTTTTTTTGTCAAACTGTCAAAATCATTTTACTAAGTGTAACCCATTGGATTAAATTAAAAGCTAAAAAGGTCCAGATTCAATCAATTTTATCCAACCATTTTTACATTTTCAAAAAACATCATTTTGTATGATTTATAAACTGTTTTCCTCCTGGGGACCAAAAAATGTCCTCACATGGTCAAAATTTCTGTTATTTTTTTGAGGGCATTCAGAAGGTATTATCAGGACCACAGACATACACACGAGGATTGTAATTTTAATAAATATTTTCTAAATTAACTAACAATTCTTCATTGCTATGACATAAGAGGTTATCTACAGTTCAAACATTGACCACAACATTGGTCGTTGGCACAGCTGGGATGCTCTCCCTCTTCCGTCTGTGGGAAGTCAGTCAGTGGGCTAACGGCATATCCTCAATGGCGTTTTTGTCTTGTTTTGAAAGCTCTCATTGGTCAGTTTAATAGAGGGGCGTTTCAGTATGCCGCGAAGTCTGTCTCTGATTGGCCACGCGAGTTGTTGAAGTCTCGTTCACATGACAGACGTCTGTCAAGACTCAAGATAGCAAGCTGCTCATGTAACGGTAGAACAGACCGCTGTTCAACTGTTCACTCATATCTGGGAATACTACTTTAACCAAATACACTCTCTGGAAATGTTATTTAACCCGACTGGTTTGACCGAATGTTTACAAGAATGGGAGGATCTGGAAAAAGACTATCAACAGGTTCAGGTGAGTCTTTCTTTCTCCAGTGCTAACCTACGCACGACCGCTCTGAACTATTAGATCTTACACCTCGCTCTCTAACTATTTTATTTACAACATCATTTTTCTTATTACCACATTTATTGAAATATCGCTATTCAATGCGCATTGTAGCTTCAAGCACTAGCTGCTTAGCAATTTAATCGGTTATACCTTATTTTAAGCTGTCACTGTTACAGTGTAATAATTATACATTTAAGCATTGAGTAATATTAATTACATGTTCTTACTAACTTATAGGGTTAGGGTAGGATTAGGATTTGGTTGAGGGATAGTTGCATGTAATTATGCATAATTTACTCTTTTTACTATGGTAAGTACATGTAACATGTAATAAATTGTTACCATTTAATCCTTACCAACTAACAGGACAACAGTGGTCCCATAAATCAAAAAGCAGATTTTTTTAGTTACTAAGATATAGTCTCTCCGATTCTCACAAATATATAATTGTATTATTATGTGTTATATTAAATATTTTACATTATTATTATTATAAGGTGTATGGGTAAGTGACAAAACGTAAGGTATCATAAAAACAGGTTTGTTTTAATATCATATGTGCCAAGTCATAGAAATATTAGCTGTGTAGATTAATAATAGTTTCATACATACCAAAACATTTCTAAGGGTCAAAAGTTGTCTATATTGGTAAGTCATCACTGATTTTTTCCCATTAAATAATGCTTTAATGCTTATAAAACAGAGTATATATATATATGTGTGTGTGTGTGTGTGTGTGTGTGTGTGTGTGTGTGTGTCTATTTAAACAATTATTTGACCATTAGCTCCACAGAAAAGATAAAAAAATGACTTAATCATGTAATAGGTCTATTTAAGTCATTGAACTATATACAATATTCGGCTACACTTTATTTTAAGGTGTCCTTGTTACAGTGTAATTATACATACATTTAAGTACAGGCTAATATTAAATAACTACATGTCCTTAATATAGGATTAGTATGTGGTTTAGGGTTAGTCGCATGCAATTATGCACATATTACTACATGTAACATGTAACAAGGGCACTGTAAAATAAAGTGTCACCTAAAATTCTAATGTCTGTATGTGTTGCACAGGAGACGCATCGACTTTACAAACAGAAGCTGGAGGAGGTTTCAAAACTACAGGACAGCTGTTCCTCTTCTATCGTGCGGCAGAGGAAAAAGTTAAAGGATCTCTCAGAATCACTGGAGGAGTTAGTCATAAGTTTAACTTTTCAGTAAAAAAATTATTGTTATTGACATGTACCATATATTCAAACTTCTTTCTTTCATAGATGCAGAGCCACAGTGAATCCAGAAGATGTAAATAAAATAGACAAGATCCAAGATTCTATAAAGGAAAGACCAAATGTCTTTTTCGAGATGGAGGCCTTCCTGCCAAAGAAAAATGAGTAATGCAAATGAGTGCCACACCCTCATAAAATACACATTATCAGCACTTACTATTCAAAGCAGGTCATGCCACTCTGTATTTGCCTGTTCCATTTCTGATACAATATTGACACTATTAAAACTGAAGGTGACTAAAGGTGTGGTAAAAGAATGAAATAATAATTGAATGAGGATAGTGGTGTGTGGACTTATAATCTATCTTGTTCAAGCACATACAATGATAATTCAAATACCTATGCTAACCTGAAATACTTTACCCTGTTTTGTTCCAGGTTGTACCTCAGTCTTGTTCTTGGAAATGTAAATGTTACACTCCTTAACAAGCAGGCCAAGTAAGTTTTCAGAACCTTGAGCAGAATACTAGGCTATTTATTATTAAAACATTCTAACCATGGTGTTTTAACACCTCATTGTGGTGTCATGAAGTGCAGTGATGATGTTATGAGTCATGTGATTTGTCTCTGCCTGCTTGAGAAGACTTGTTTTGTTTTTCTCCATTGTACAGGTTTGCCTATAAAGACGAGTATGAGAAGTTCAAACTATACTTGACTGTGCTGCTCTTGTTGTTCTCATTCACCTGTCGGTTTCTGGTCAGTTACAGGTACATGTTTGTTGCCACGAAATATGAAAAAAAAAAAAATATTTAGGCAAGTCATTTTTTAAATCATGGATTAAATGTTATGCTTCATGTCTAACTAATACATAATCATAATCATAATCAGTTTGTCTTTGCCCTCTTGTGTTTTGATAGGGCTGTAGATGCACTCTTCAATTTCCTGCTGGTTTGGTATTATTGTACATTAACAATAAGAGAGAGCATCCTCATTAATAACGGCTCAAAGTGAGAATAATCATTTGATTATGTAATACTTATTTCCTGTCAAAAATGACCTCAATCCTTCAGGCTATACTGTAAAGTTTCAAAACTTTGTTTCAGGATCAAGGGCTGGTGGGTGTTTCAACACTATGTCTCAACTTTTCTCTCTGGAGTAATGCTGACCTGGTATGAATGACTTGTTCACACTTGGCATGTTTGGTACGATTAAAACGAACTCCGGTGTGATTGCTCTGTTAGTGCGGTTCATTTGAATAAGTGAGAACACTTCCATCCGAACCCCGGTGTGTGCACCAAACAAGTGAACCGAGACCCCTAAAATAGTGAAAAGCTATAAAAGCCATTTTTTTGTGTGTGTGTATTTAGTTTCAGTCTTAAAAATGGTGATGTGAACCAGGACTAAATGTATAATTTTCTGTTTTGGTCCGGACTAAAAGAACCAAGAGAACGGAACTTTAAGTGTGAACACGAAATATGATTGTATTAGATAAATCAGATTAATGTGCTTTGAGTAAATACTTAAAATTAAATGTTTTTAAGCACACTTAGTAGGCTAGTCTCTCTTTAAAACTCTGAAATATTATTAGAGCATTACACTTTTGAAACTTTGGTACTTTAATCAATAGTATTGTGTATTAATCAGATTAGTGAATTTTGAATACATGCTTAAAATTAAATAAATCTGTTCATGTGTGTCCCACAGGCCTGATGGTGAACTATACCAGATTTTCAGAAATCAGTTCCTGTCATACTCCATGTATATAAGTAAGATTAGTCTTATAGTTTTAGTAACCATTTCATGTAATAACGATTTATTCATTGTTTTACTTAATCTTGTTTGGTTTTCCTTTCAGATTTTGTTCAGTTTCTCCAGTACTACTACCAGAGTGGCTGCTTGTATAGGCTTCGAGCTCTTGGAGAAAGACATAACATGGACCTCACAGTTGGTGGGTAGTTTTCGTATCTATTTTTCCTTATTATATTTCAGATGTATCCATTAACAGATGTTTTGTCATGTGCTTTATGATCAGAGGGGTTTCAGTCTTGGATGTGCAGGGGTCTGACTTTTCTCCTGCCGTTCCTTTTCTTGGGCCATGTAAGTTTTATATTGCGTTTGTTATTCTTGGGTTATTTTGCAATAAATGCAATCCTCTTGTATGTGCAAACAGCTCACTTCCTGTTTTATGGCCATCATTGTGGTAAATACACTTTTTGTTGGTACAAAGGGCAATATGTCATTTTTAAAGCTTTAGAGATGGCGTAAAAGTTTGCTTATTGCTGACATAAAATATTAACATGAGTATTCAGAAAGGTTTTGATGTAATTGTTAGTATGCTGTGGATCTAACTGTCTTATTATCTACATCCAGTTCTTCCAGCTTCATAATGGAATTACACTCTTCCAGATGGCCCAGCTTCCAGAATGTAAAGAGTGGCAGGTCGGTGTTTCAAAATAATTCAAAATGTTTACATTATGTGCATATCATTCATGTGTATATACGTGTTCATTTGTTTCTGTTGAAATTGTATTTGCAATATTTCCTTTTTCTTCTTAGGTTCTCATGTGTGGCTCTACTTTCCTTGTTTTGTTCATGGGAAACTTCTTCACTACTCTTGGTGTTGTTTACCACAAATACATGGATCAGGACAAAGCTAAAGCTTTATAAATGACCAGCACATAGGCACGGAACTCTTTATCAAAGCAATTTACGTTTTATATGAATGTTTTTTTAAATGTCAGTGTATATGAAATTATTGTGTTAATAATGTACAATATTTTTATGACACTGTTATTTAAATGTTGTCAGACAGCGTGTTTCTTCTGTTCATGGTTCAGTACGGCTAAGTGACGATTTTTGTGAATGTGTTAGAAAGCATAAGGAATGAAATGTCTTTCCATCTAACCTAAAATATAAATATTTATTATTTTGTTTTTATTTTATTAACTAAAAAGACGTTTTTCACACCATATGTCAATAAAAGTAATGACATCAGAATATCATAACAGTGTGCTGCTTTTTTTTCTTTTCTTTTTTGAAAAATCTCTGGCCCATATTTAAAATTAATTAGAGTGCAAGTTATTGTTTGTTCAAGAGAACTGGAAGACAGTTACGGAAATCATTTGCTTTCAGTGGCATTGTTCCACACTCAACACATGACTTTATCATCATAGGACTATGTCAACATCTTTGTGTGAGTAAGCAGTATGTGCAATTAGCCTAATGTTAGGAAATTTGGATTTTTTTTATATTTCAAGAATTGATTGAGGAAGCCCTAAGTGCTTTCAGCAGAACGTTTGATTAACAGATTGTAAAAGATGATTCTGCATCTTCTTGCATTTTTAAAGGGATAGTTCACCTCGCCCCCCCAAAAAATCTTCATTTACTCACCCTCAAATTGTTCCAAACCTGTGAATTTATTTCTTCTGCTGAATTACGGTGTGGTAACCAAACCGTTGATGATGAGCCCCATTGACTTCCATATATATATTTTTTTCTCCATACTATGGAAGTCAATGGGGCCCATCATCGGTCTAGTTACCCATATTCTTTAAAATATCATCTTTTGTTTTCGGCAAAAGAACTAAATTCATACTGGTTTGGAACAACTTGAGGGTGAGAAGCCTAAATGTTGACAGAATTTTTCATTTTGGACGAACTATCCATTTAAAGCACATTGCCAGTAAAGAATTCATCTTATTGAGTATAACTGCATAACTTTTAATTCTCTTATTTTCTTATTTGAACTAAACTCTATTATGCTTGCCAAATACCCAAGAATAATTAGGCTCACAGACAGGCGTCCTCGAGTGGGAATACAATGCTGCTGCAATGGACAAATAAGTCAGAATAAAACGATTTTTTTGAAGAACATGCCAACACGTACTAAACATTACAACAAAGCAAAAAGGTAGAATATGTTCAAAGTTAAACGACTACTTTTTACCTTAGTAACGTGTTAAGATCCGCGAGGGATATTTGAACGTGCGACTGGCAACCCGGCGGCCGGCGTATCTATGTGACGTATGCTTGTGCTGTGCGCCGTGCTCCTCCAGCTAACCGGAGGTATGTTGTTCAGTGTTGTGTAACTGTTGAATTTTAATGATATTATTGCCAATCAATGTATTGTCAATCAGTTTTTGAGGTCATAAACAAAAAGTGAACATTTTGTGTATATACGTCTGCTCGAACAAAAAGTACTATGGCGTTAATAGCATGGCACAGTGATAGTGTCAAATGCTATACAATTTAATTTTGCTAACGTTACGCGATACTAAATGATTTACCATATTAATATACGTCAAAGTATTCAAACAACGCCTTGTTAAATGTCCAAAAAAAAAAAAAAAACGCGTTAGGACTACTTCTACTTTTAAGAGACGTGTTACAAAACGCTTTTTTGTAACGCGCTGACTTATAGCTTGAGCGATAAAAGTTTCTTTGTTGGGAAACGAGGTGACGAATTTAAATTTATTAGAAATTCACGACCATCGTTCAAAATGTGTTTTGTAACTGCTCATCATTATGTAATTACATTGAGTCTTCAAAAGAGGGCACAACATGACAAAAAGTCCCAATTGGTATTGTTTTTGACAACGTACAGTACTCTTATTTGCATAGTTACAGGTACCTATATGGCCATAAACTATGCAAATAAGAATTTTAAATAATTAGTTTATGTAAGTTATAATTTTAATTATTATTTTGCTAAACTATAGATATATAACACACTCCTGGGCAAAAATGAAATGGGCCAAGCCACATATGGCAAAATATTTAGTGGTCTTATAATTTTCTAAACATTTTGAATCACAAAAGTATTGTCAGGAAATTGGCAAGAATTTGCACAAATACTGTAGATAAAGTAACTTAGCATGGAATAGCCTTCCCCTACTTGCAGACAGCTTTCTACAGGAAGAAGAGCCATTGTTCCACTCAGTGTTAATAGTTTCAAATAGTTCATGAGTAGCTGAAAAATGTCTTCCAGTTCATTTGAGTTTAATGTGACTCTGACCAGGCCAAAACATGAGCCTGATCGACTTGTTCTCAAGCCACTTCTTGGTTGTCTTTGCAATTTGGGCAGGAGCATTGACAGGAGAAAAACAACATCTGATCATTACTCTTTAGATAACAGCTTTTCATTTGTGAGAAGCAAGCCATTCTGCAATATTCTCATGTACTAAAAAGGCTCCCCACACAAGGACACTCTTCCTCCGTGCTTCACTGTGGTAGAGATGCATTTGTTATTATTTTTCTCTCCAGATTTTCGAAGACACTGTTCTGGAGCATCACCATGAACTTGTGGTTCATTGTGATTCATCACTCCACAGACAACGTCCCATATTCTGCCAAAAACTTTGTTCTGTCTTTGATATGTTTCTGAGACGTCATTGGCATTTTAAGTAGTCAATTTGCTTAAATGTAGCTAATTTCCTGAGTCCTGACCAATAATTTGTGTTTAAGACAGTTAAAAGCTTAGTGCTTAGCCCATTTTTTTCTTTTGCCCAGGAGGATAGATAGATAGATAGATAGATAGATAGATAGATAGATAGATAGATAGATAGATAGAATGTATAGTGTAAGTGACTGTTTTATGTATGTATCTGTGTATGTGAAGTGAAGACTGTTTTTGTGTAAAGTGATATGTCTTGATGTTGTTTTTTAGAGTCAGTAAATACTTTCAGAGTTACTTCAGTCGATTATTAACTAATAATAAGTGATGAAAGTTTTTGCGATCTGGTTTTGCAGACATATCTGCTTTCTGATTTCTGTGAAAATGGAGGACGCTGAATCCCAGCTGCTCTCCGATCAGGATCAGACTCCGGAGCCTCTCCTCAGCTCTCTGGACGTCTTCCTCTTCTCTCTAATCGCAGGATTGCTTATCTACTGGTTCTTCTTCCGAAGACAACCAGAGCCTATTCCGGAGATGAGGACATTCATTGCTGTGTAAGTGTCTGATTTGAACCCCCTCCCCCCTTCATTTGTCCTCAAGGGGGGGAAATTACTCCCACACAAATTTTTCTGCATGGCTAAAATGTTGGTCAGAGCCATGTTTTGTGAAACACAAGCACAATATCTGTGTTCCACCCCACAAAAGTATAAATGCAAACAATATAGGAACAAAATGAGCTTTTGCTTTACACTCCATGGCTGGAACTGTGTTATGGGACAACTAATATTTTTGTTGGACGACCAGTTTATAGTTCTTCTCCCTGTAAACCTTTGGCCTTGTTTGAACAAAGCATCGTTTCTGCACCATGTCTCGTTCCTAAAGCACTTTGTGGTTCGGTCGGTCATGGGTTCCAGCATTGCAAAGTGTTGACATCATGGGACCCAGAGTATGTGCGTGCAGCGTGCGTTACATTCTGTCTCAGCGTTATGGTCTGTAGCAACTGAGACACAGTTCATATACACCCTGGTTATGTGTCAACAGCTAGACTACTTTGTTTACGAATTTTCATAGATGCGTCAAGTTGGTAAATTAATTTCCTGTTTGGTTTTCACAATGCTGAACAGAAGCATCAGTGCCGTGTTTGGTGATATCAAACATTAAACTGAGCTGTGCAATAAACATAGATGGTGTATATATGAGGTTGAAAATGAGCATGAGCACTGTTTGTTCAGATGGAGTCACAGGATGTTATTGTTCCTGAATGCTTCCCATAATCCTTGCTAGTCAATTGTAGTGTTGTATGTTAAACTTGTGACCTATTCACCCTTGTAAACAATGAAAGCCCTGATGACTCAAGCTTTGAGGTACACTATAGATTTCTGAAGGATCATGTGACACTGAAGATTGGAGTAAATGCTGCTGAAATCTCAGCTTTGCCATCACAGGAATAAATTGCATTTTATAGAAAACAGTTGTAATAATTGCAAAAATATTTCACACTGTTTTACTGTATTTTTGATCAAATAAGAGACTTTTTGCAAAAGTGGTCTGTTTTAATGTTTTGGACAAACCTTTGAACGGTAGTGTACGTGGTCTCTCCTTGTATACATAAATCACTTATCACCATTTATTCATTGTCATTGCTAAAACAGGAACAGCAGCAATACGTGAAGAGTAGAAAAAGAATGCAGTAGGAAATGATGTGTAACTAAAGAACTACAGTGTCAGGAAGAGATGTTTAGAGAGCAGGAAAGGATAACCACATCCAATTCTCTCCGCTTCCTGGTTCAGATTACTTGTGTTGAAGGATTAGTTTAAGGATTAGACCAGTTTAGGCCATCTTGAACCACTCCACTACTCTTGTTCCTTTAGTTGTTTTAATCAAGTGCATTGCTTATGTGACGTCTGCAGTAAAACACATAACACAAAATGTTTTTTATTTTTTTTATTTTTTTTTTTACAAAAAAATCAATCTAGAAATTTATGTTGGCTTTTGTTTTAGTGCTCGTTGTTATTTTATTAGGCTGGGAAAGAGAGGGAATGAACTCCTTGTGTTTGCATTGGCAGGAACATTCAAGATTTTATGGATGTCTGTTGTCTATGGGTTCACTAACAGCATTGTGCAGTAGAGATCCATGGGAAATGTTATATATTCATGTTGCTTTGCAACGCTGTGCTCTGGCCAGATGGCAGGAGAGAGAGAGACAGAGAATGAGCGTGTACGAGAGCCTGTCTCAGACCCCTGCCTGCCTCACGCCCCCTTTCCCCGCGCTGAAGAGCTATGCGTTTCCTACAGATCCTCCTAATGAACTTTTACGGACTTTCTTAGGCTGTCTGAGCTCTTGATCCAAACCTTTTAGAGACGAAAGTGCTCTGTATGCAGAACTCTTAAGGACAGCGTCTTTTTCCCAGTCATGGGATGCATGTTCTCTTTGCCTCAGGACAGACTGGCCGCCGCAGAGAGGTTAGTCCGGGACAAACGGATGTTTAATTTTCTGTGTTTCTTCTGTTGTGATGGATATTTTGGGTGCCATTTATGATTTTGTGGAATTGCTTTCGCCCCTAATGATTGCTTATAGTTTTGTTGTGTCCACCTAAATTAATTGTTTAGTCTTTCTACACTGCGACAAAGTGGTGTGCAATGGCAAAATGAGGTTCTAATCTGGTGGAATGCTGCATGGATTCTGAATGAGAATGACTAAATTGTTTCTTTAATGTGGAACTATAGAGAAGTATAGGGGAGGACTGCATTGATTTGCACTGTGATTTCTTGCCAGTGCAATGATGGTTGTTTAGTAATTTGATAGTTATTGTAATTGACTTGTTCACTTGAATGAATGGACAATACTGTTCAAAAGTTTGGGGTCAGTAAGATGTAAGAAAAAAAAAACAAGGCTGCATTTAGTTGATCAAAAGTATAGTTGAAACAGTAATATTGTGAATAAAGATAACAATTTACAACAATAACTGTTTTCTATTTTAATACCACATTTTAAAATGTAATTTATTCCTGTGATGGCAAAGCTGAATTTCTGTCAGTTGTCTTCAGTGTCACATGATCCTTCAGAAATCATTCTAATATGCTGATTTGGTGCTCAAGAAACATTTCTTCTTATTATAAATTTTGAAAACAGTAGAAACAATAGAAAGTTCAAAAGAACATCATGTGTTTGAAAATTTTTCTTAAGAGTAAAAAATATTTATAAAATGTATACAAATATATTGTGCTCATGTATTCATTTTATTTAGAAAATTTTGTTTTATTAGTTTTAAGAAATTTAGGGGGTCAAACTTTTATCAAACAAAGATTTTTTTCACTTTGTGCTCTACCTTCTGTTCTTCATCATTGATTTTGCATAAAAGGTTGTGGTTTTCATTAGTTGAACAATGACTGAAAGCAGACGTGTTCTAATGCTGTGGTGCTCTCAGAGGGGTGTGAACTTCAGGAAGTTCTCCTATGTGGGAAAAGGCCAAGAAATGAAAGGCTCAATCCCCTATTCATTACCAAAAGAACTGGTCTGGCATGCTTTACAGCCTTTTCACATGTGTGTTCTTTCTCTCTCGCTCTCTCTCTCTCTCTCTCTCTCTCTTCCTAATTCTTTTCATAGAACGCCACAAATACGTGAGACCAGCTTTATTGAGAAAATGAAGAAAACGGTGAGATTTCTAGAAAATTTTACCTCCATAGAAATCTAGTCCAGTTCTAAAGAGTTCAAATCATTGGTAAATAATTCACTTTTTTGAACAATGAAAGAAAGTTCATTATGTTTGATTTCTATATCTCTGTAACTTCCCATTGTAGAACCGAAACGTTGTGGTGTTTTACGGATCCCAAACGGGGACTGCTGAGGAATTTGCTAACAGATTGGCAAAAGATGCCCATCGCTATGGCATGAAAGGGATGGCCGCTGACCCAGAGGAGTATGACATGGTACTTTTAGCCATTATTGCTGCCTGTTTGATAAACACTAATGAAATCAATCAATCAAGATCAGAACGGTTCTATTCTTTTTCAACTCTTTTGACTTTTAGTCATTATCTCCCATTCACAGTCCGAGCTGTCTAGACTGAAAGAGATTCCTAATTCCATGGCTGTGTTCTGCATGGCAACCTATGGAGAGGGAGACCCCACAGACAACGCTCAGGAGTTCTATGATTGGATGCAAGGGACTGATGACGATCTAGAGGGGGTCAATTTTGCTGTGAGTAATAAACCAACATCAGAATAGTGCATAGGAAGCAAATGTATCTCTTTTTTAGGTTAATAAACTGAGCTCAAGAGATTGCATAGGACAATCTTCCATCTATGAGCACCCTCCAAAATTCCTGGCCTTTTTATGGAGTGGTACCTATTTCCTGAGCAGTCAGTGAAGTTCTTAACTAGCCTGCGCCCGAGGCTGTCCCATAGTTAAGGGGCCCATGGAATCCTCATCAGTTCTCCCTCACCAAATGGAAACATCTGGCCCAGCCAAACAAAGCTTGAGCTCCATCCCAGCGGAACCTCTCTCTTAGCGGGACTATTTCAGATGGAACTTGATCATTGGATCTTCTGTTCGTTTGATTCTGGAGACAGGCTCCGCTTGAGTTGGACCTGTATTCTGGATGCAAGCCTTGTGGTTTCAGCCTGGAGTTCTCAGATTCTTTTATGTGGTTGTAGTGGGACAGCGTGATAAAACATGTGGTTGGAAACATCACTGCAGTGCGTCTACAGTGCTACAAAACTGCGGGACGGGCTAGATAGGTTGAGGAAGTTATAAGGAGCACACGATATTTATAATTCTTTTGCATTTCAGTTAAATGTATTGAAATGAGTTTTAATCATAAATATAAACTCACCGGCCACTTTATTAGGTATACCTTGCTATGTCATGATGTGAATCTCTTGTTCCACCACATCCCAAAGGTGCTCTATTGGATTGAGATCTGGTGACTGTGAAGATCATTTGAGTGTAGTGAACTCTGTCATGTTCAAGAGTTCAAGAGATGATTTGAGCTTTGTGACATGGCACGTTATCCTGCTGGAAGAAGCCATCAGAGGATGTGCACACTGTGGTCATAAAAGGATGGACATGGTCAGCAAACATAGAGTCGTGCAGGTATGACGTCACTTTCTAGGCCAACCAGCAGTTAGCATCACACTGGTTCCCTCGACAAAAACCCAATAGGATCTTTCCATAGGCTTTTGGATTATCGCAAGTATTATGATACTTACACGTTTTGTCCATCAAGATCATTTTCACAGATAAACACAACTTTTATGAATTTTGATGCCTTAATCTCTCCGACAGCCTCTGTAGTCCCATTTAGCCACTTGTTAGCAACCTTTTTAAAGACACGTAACAGCTTAAAAAAAAATCATGACTGGGGTACTACTGATGTTTTTTATGTCGCAGAATAAAACGTGAAAGTGTCTTGAGCTTGTGTTCACCACAGACCATTTAACCAAAACCCCATTCAAAAAACCTATTGACTTAGGGACGATGGAACCAGAAGTGCTAAAATGCTAACTCGCTTCCACGTTTTGGCTTACAAAGTGATGTCATACCTGTACCACTCTATACTCGGGTAGACTGTGGCGTTTAAACGATGCTCAATAGGTAGTGTACTAAGGAGCCAAAGGTGTGCGAAGAAAGTATACCCCACTGCCGCTCACTGGATATTTTCTTAAACACTCAGATCAGTCCGTCTGGCACCAACAACCATGCCATGTTCAAAGTCACTTAAATCACCTTTCTTCCATATTCTGATCAGTTTGAACTTCAGAGGGTCATCTCTACGTGGTCTAAAATGAAATGAGTTGCTGTCATGTGATTGGTTGCTGTTAACGAGCAGTTGAACAGGTGTACCTAATAAAGTGGCTGGTGAGTATATATGCCACTTATATTTTTAAGTCAATTTTTTTGGAATCTCAGTTTCAGTAAGAGATCTTTTTAAACTGGAGAGGAAGTTGTGAATGTTTAAGCACAACTTAATAGAAGATTAAGCTTATTTCAAAAGATCAAGAATAAAAATGAGTGTTTAAAGGGTTAGTTCACCCAAAAATGAAAATTCTGTCAGTAATTACTCACCCTCATGTTGTTCCAACCGCGTAAGACCTTCGTTCATCTTCGGAACACAAATTAAGATATTTTTGATTAAATCTGAGAGTTGTCTCACTCCTCCATAGGCTTTCAGAGGGACCGAAACTTGCTGGCCCAGAAAAGTTATTAAAGAGATCGTTAATATAGTCCAAGTGACTCCAGTGGCTTAATCCTAAGTATATCAAGCGTCGAGAATACTTTTTGTGCGCAAAAACAAACAAAAATAACGACTTTATTCCACTATTCATTTCCTTCTCTCTGGGCCTCGTAGTTTTTTTGCGCTGCGCGTCTGTGTTGCACGTCATCACGCATCACACACATGACCCGCTTCGGCCAATTGTGAGCCTACGTGGTGACGTGTAACACAGACGCGCTACGCAAAAACACTACGTGAACCAACTAGAGGCCCAGAGAGAAGGAAATGAATAGTGGAATAAAGTCGTTATTTTTGTTTGTTTTTGCGCACAAAAAGTATTCTCGTCGCTTGATAAACTTAAGATTGAGCCACTGTAGTCACTTGGACTATATTAACGATCTCTTTAATAACTTTTCTGGGCCAGCAAGTTTCGGTCCCTCTGAAAGCCTATGGAGGAGTGAGACAACTCTCAGATTTAATCAAAAATATCTTAATTTATGTTCCGAAGATGAACGAAGGTCTTACGCGGTTGGAACAACATGAGGGTGAGTAATTACTGACAGAATTTTCATTTTTGGGTGAACTAACCCTTTAATTGATGCTTAGCCTTTAAAGTTTTGCATGTTTTGCTTATTTCTTTGTGTTCTGTTTCTTATTGTCTGCTTGCAGAGACTGAATGACTTTTGCCTTTATTTTATTTTTTAGGTGTTTGGGTTAGGTAATAAAACATATGAGCACTACAACTCCACGGGCAAGTACACAGACAAGAGACTTTTTGAACTTGGTGGGAAAAGGGTCTTTGACCTGGGCCTCGGAGATGACGACAGCAAGTGAGTGAATAAAAGCTCTGGATTGAAGCAGATAACAGATCTGGTTTTAAGTCATTTTCATTGCCTGTCCTAATTATTTAATCCTAAATCATTTGAAGCCTGGAGGAGGATTTTATCTCTTGGAAGGAGCAGTTTTGGCCTGCGGTATGTGAGTTCTTCGGTGTGGAGCCCACGGGAGAAGACAGCTGGTATTATTTTTATTTTATTTTTTAAACTCAATGTGCTGGTCTTGTAATTGAATCACTATTTTTCAACAGAATGTAGTCTTATTGATAGGCAATGTATGGTAGAATTTGAAAGAACAGACCAGCTGTATGAGATTATCTAGTTCAAACATGTTTATTTGATGGGTATTTTGTGGCCAAACAACACATTCAGTGTCTCATCTCCATATTAGAGGGACCAAATCCATTTATCATGTGCTTCCATTACAAAATTCTCCCCTGTCCTGCTTTGAATAGGGTTTTGCATCTTATTAAACATCATAGGTGTTTTGAATGCTTTAAAACCAGGCTGGGATGAGGTCGCCAATTCTTTTTATGTTCTTTCAGCATTCGCCAGTTTGAACTGGTGGTTCATAATGACATCAATATGAATCAAGTTTACGCCGGAGAGATGGGGAGGCTCAACAGCTTTCAGACACAGAAACCGTGAGTTCAACCCTTTCAACTAAGCGATAGGTTGACGCATCAGGCATTTTAAGAGATCCGCTGTTCATCCTTGATCAGAGACTAATTTTAATGCTTCTATTGTAGATTAGTCTGTAAAATGACGTCCTGTTTGTGTAATGTTTTGTGAATAACTAATTTCTAGGATTTTTGAATTGATATACTGAAATTTGAAAAGCTTTGTATCTGATTGCATTATTCATTTTGATCTGTGTAGACCGTTTGATTCAAAGAATCCTTTCCTTGCACCTGTGAATGTTAATCGTAAGCTGAACAAAGGAGGAAACCGTCATCTGATGCACGTCGAGTTAGATCTCACTGACTCTAAAATCAGGTACATGTAATAACTGACTCATGAAAACATTTCCAGGTCACATATCACCCCAAAAGCAAAAGAGATATATTACATAATAATATTATGTGTAAAGAAAATAACACTTTACAATAAGGTTTCACTTGTTAACATTAGTTAATGTATTAACTAACATGAACTAACCATGAACAATGCATTTGTTATTGTGATTGTTAATCTTTGATAACGTCAGTTAATAAAAATACAGCTATTCATTGTTTGTTCATGTTACTTCACAGTGTTGTAACTAATGTTAACAAATACAGCTTTTGATTTTAAGAATGTATTAGTAAATGTTGAAATTAACATTAACTAAGATTAAAAATTGCTGTAGAAGTGCAGTTCATTATTAGTTCGTTAACTAATGAAATCTTATTATTTATTTTTATATTCTATTCCATATAATATACATACAGTTTATTGATTTTATTATTTACAAATATTTTAATATACTTTATATTAAATATAATGTCTTTTTTTAGTTTGATTAAGGGGTGAAACCCATATTCTTGATTGTGTTCATGAGATTCACACTCATATTTGTGTACATGATATGATATTGATTTCAACAATCTGAACAATATCTCTACAATATTAAAGCATTTTGAAATGAAAATGAAATCACTATTACAAATAGCAATACTTTAATATTTTTGTATAACATTCAAAAGAAAGTTTGCATGCAGACTGTACATAGTATGTTGTTCACTATTGAGTGTGTACTGATGCAGTGTACAGGTTTTTATTTATTTAATTTTTTATGTCCACATATTAATAAATTGATTACCAAACCTGGCAGATATGATGCTGGAGACCATGTTGCTGTTTACCCCACAAATGATGCGTCGGTGGTCAACAGACTAGGAGAAAGACTTGGAGTGGATCTCGATACTGTAATCTCTCTCAAAAATCTGGATGGTATATACTAATATCTGAAATTGATATCAAAATTAAATAATCAGCATATGAGATGTCATGTATGAAAGATAGTTATTTTATTCTGTTATGTAGTCATGCAATTTATAACATGTAATTGTTGCTAATGTTTCAATTCTGCAGAGGAGTCCAATAAAAAGCATCCATTCCCCTGTCCAACCACATACCGCACGGCGCTGACCCATTACCTTGACATCAATAACATGCCCCGTACAAATGTGCTGTATGAGCTGGCGCAGTACGCCTCCGATCCCCAAGAACAAGAGAACATGCGCAAGATGGCGTCTGCCTCCTCTGAAGGAAAGGTTCGGATCATGTCATAATCATTGCTGTAATGTCTATAGTAAAACATAGGGTTTTTCACACTTGAAATAGTTAAACCCCAGGTAAACGAAATCCTAGGTTATCTTGTTTCACATTTCACACTGCTCATAATTTACATGCGGTAAATAATTAATCCTGGGTATTCATAAGAGGCTGTTTCACACTGTACATTCCTAAACCCTCACTCTTATTTACATATTTTGTGGTGTCAGTATCATTGATTTAATGAATGCAGCACATGACCTGTTTAATATATAAAAGCTCTAGCATTGTGCATCCTCATGTTATACATTGCTGACTGTACTATTACCTGTACTGCACTGTACCTTTTTTCCATCAAATGCTGAAACTACTGTTTATACAACGTGCAGTGTTTCTGTGAATATTGAGGCACGTGATTGGATATCTGTTGTTAAGCATTTAGTCCTAACATTCTAATACCACGTTTACCACTGTAAACGCTTGGTGCCGCAATGCAGAGTTTACACAGCAAATTCTCCAGAGGGTTCCCTGATTAAAAGCAATGCTAACCCCGCTTTTAAATTACAAGTACGAAATGTTCTTTTACCCGGGGTTAAAAGCGTTATCTATGATAACCCAGAGTTAAGAACAGTGTAAAAGCCCTCATGAGTATTTTTTCACCATCTGATTGCTCATTTTAGGCTCTCTACCAGAGTTGGGTTGTGGATTCAGAGAGGAACATACTGGCTATTCTAGAGGATCTTCCTTCCCTGAACCCTCCTATAGATCACCTGTGTGAGCTGTTGCCTCGACTTCAGGCTCGATACTACTCCATCGCCTCCTCCGGCAAGGTCAGATCCGCAGTTTTTCGATATTATACCTTGAATCAGAAAACTTTGAGTTTGGCTCTAACTTTGTTCATTCTTTTTTCAGGTCCATTCAAACTCTATCCACATCTGTGCTGTAGTGATAGAGTACACCACCAAGACAGGAAGAGTCTTCAAAGGTGTGGCCACTAACTGGCTCAAGAACAAAGATGTGACTGATAACGGTCACAAGCCCACCGTTCCCATGTATGTTAGGAGATCCCAGTTCCGCCTGCCTTTCAAAGCCAGTAATCCTGTAATCATGATCGGGCCTGGAACTGGCATCGCCCCCTTCATGGGCTTCATCCAGGAGAGAGCATGGCAGAAGGATCAAGGTGTGGCTTGAAACTTGCTTTGACACAACATGTGTACCATAATAAAGCAAAGGTATCTCACTCAGTTTTTGCTCTCTGTTGCAGGGAAGGATGTTGGTGAGACGATACTTTACTTTGGCTGTCGCCATAGGAACGAGGACTTCCTTTATCAGCAGGAACTGGAGGATTTTGAGAGGGCGGGTGTGCTGACACAACTTAACGTTGCTTTTTCCAGAGATCAGGAGCACAAGGTGAGTGACAAATGGATGTGCTGAAATTAAAATCCTGCTAATAGCAATAAGTTATTGCCATGTTATGGCCGCCACAAGTGTATGAAGTTAAAATTCTATACTATTGTCTAAAAACCCCACCACTATATACTAAATTATTTTTTATGTTTGAATATTACTATATTGTATAATGGATACATGTTTTAAGATTTGCTAAATATTATGTTTATATGTGTTATAAATTAGTGTTTGACTCTTAAAGGGGTGGTTGATTATGATTTTACTTTTCTAACTTTAGTTAGTGTGTAATGTTGCTGTTTGAGCATAAACAAAATCTGCAAAGTTAATGATCAAAGCTCAAAGCAAAGGGAGATATTTTCTTTTAAAGAAATTGCTTTTTAAGGACTACAACAAACGGCTGGTAGGGACTACGCGACATTCCTCGCGGGTTAGTGACATCACCAACCCTTAAAATTACATAAACCCCGCCCCCTGAACACTTATAGATTAACAAGACAGAATATGCTAATCAATGACTAGAAGATAACTACACATAAGCTACATAAAATTAATAAACTAACCATTCAGAAATGGTGTCTACATGTTGTCACTTCTTCTTAAGTCTCTCTATCTTTGTCTGACTCCAGTTTGAACATTAAAGGCTAAAAGATTTTGAAATTTTCAGTGCATGTCTGTGTGAGTGCAGTCGGTTGTAGCTCCGCCCTCTGTGCTACGAGCAACAGCTCATTTACATTTAAAGGGACGCACACTAAAACTCTTTTTTGCTCACCCTCAAAAAGAGACAATTTTAACATGCTATATAAAAATATCTGTGAGGTATTTTGAGCCAAAACTTCACATACACACTCTGGGGACATCAAAGACTTATTTTACATTTTGTGAAAAGGCCGTTATACCACCCCTTTAACACGGTTACATTCATACAGTTCAGTCATTTATGGGAGTGACAACCGGAGTCTATAACCAAACTCACACCTGTACATTTGTATGAACGTGCAGCAGGATTCAAGCCTCTATTCTCTTACCAGTAACCATAAGCGACAGTGACCAACGTAATGTCAAAGATGGCGGTGTATTCTAGATTTAAGCTGTATTCTAGATTTATTTGCATCCAAATTTAAAGGTGTACTACATATTAGTTTTCTTTTTTTCCCACTTATTAATCTTCCTAAACATGACAGGTCTTTGTTGTGGATACAGCATCTTACAGTAGTTTCAGAGTTATCAGAATAATAGTTTTAAAGAAACTGAAAAGTAATTCTGTGGACTATCCCGTTTTTGCAGGTCTATGTGCAGCATCTTCTGAAGAAAAACAAGGAGCAGTTGTGGAAGCTCATTCATTCAAATAATGCCCATATCTATGTTTGTGGGTAAGAACCAGACGTTTCTGCTACCACGTTGAATAGATGAATAACATTCTTATGAGTACAGTCCGTACTAGAACAATAAACAGCTTGAAATAATTATGTTACCATGTAATTATATGATTTTGCTAGCATAACGTGGTAAATAGTGCCATTCTTCAATATAATACTGCATCTCTTTCCAGCGTCATAATTACATGCATATTTAATGTGAATATTTGTCCTTGCAGAGATGCACGTAACATGGCTCGGGATGTTCACACAGCCTTCTATGAGATTGCAGAGGAGATGGGCGGCCTGACACACACTCAAGCTGTGGACTATTTCAAGAAGCTGATGACCAAGGGCCGTTACTCTCAGGACGTTTGGAGCTAAGCTTACTGATAAACCAATGTTTGCCACTTTACCTCAGATGATCATTTCTTCAAAAGCAAGAGCTAAAACATCAAATTTGCCTGGACTGATGTATTGCTGTCAGGTCGTTTGTCTCGGATATAACTTACAATAGTTTTGATCAACTAACATAATGCACATGGCCCGAGATCAGAAAAAAAGCACTCCCACATCAGACAAAAGTTTAACATTCTGCCTTTAGATGAGTTTATATTCAACCTACTGTAACAGGAAACTGATTTGACCGAATTTGAACCCTAAGCGGACCGCGGTGTTGGATGTTTATGTATACGCAAATGTAGGTCAAGGATGCAAAATATTCCTTTGCTTCTTTTCTGAGTGAGGCCTTATAAAGAATGTTCATGTGTTCTGTCATACTGATCATTTTATCTCTCTGTGAAAATACTGCAACTATCACTTTGTGACGTACTGTAAAACTTTAGATTTTGTTTTTGTGACATTGTACAAAACATACTACAGTGTGTTTACCATTTTAGGTCAATCGTGTTTTTTTGATATTGTGACATTCATTAATTATTATTTCTTGTGCTTTCAAAATGTTCTGCCACTCATCTTAACTCTATGCATTATTTCACACTAGCTTTGAGTAGCAATGAACGAGCAATTATGCAATCAACATGACCTCCATTATTGGGTGAAGTGTTACATTCTGTTAGTCAATTTTTAATGTTTTATTCTGGAGGAATATATTAAATATATGTAACAGATGCATTTATGAAAAGAAATGTAGGTTCCTCTCTCATTTTCAAAATGTTTCTCCTTATCGGTACGCATTTACCACAGATTTCTACAAATGATTATTGACGACTCAATTCATCCCTCTGGTGAGCCAAAGCTGCAATTGCAAAAAAAGGTCGAGCATCATGGTTTTATGGCCTTTTTTTTTTAAATGAAAAAGCTTGCGTTTGTTTAATTTTAAAACTAATAAAACTTGCTTGGGAATTGAATTGTCATTGTGATATCAAATATGTTTGTGCAACATTGTGATTTTAATAATGCAATGTTTGAAAATAAATATATGCACAAACATTGGCTGGCCTAAAAATTTGTTTGTCTGGATGTGCATACAAAAATTACTGTAATATAAAAAATGCATATATATATATATATATATATATAAAGGTTTTATTTAATTTAAGGTACACAAAGATAAAAATATTCTGTATTAAAACGGCAACTGTATAAAAAAAAATAACAAGTTAAACATCACCCAGGTATTAAAGATGGAGGCATTCTGGGAACAAGACATGAGGTATCTAAAGAAGAAAACAAACAACAACAAAAAACTGCAGATAAGGCATCAAAACCCTAGGATGAGAATGGCACAGAAGTTCCAGGAGGATTTGTGGGAAATCCAGGCACTCCAGACTCAGACTGCGAGACCTGAGGTGTGAACGGCACTCCTGGCCGAGGTAGTTCACTGAAACACTGCTCTGTTATGTTAAACGGAGGTCTGAACTGATGCTGAGCGTATGGGGACACTGGCATGCACGGGCTGCCGGTGTGATGGCTGTGCCCATGGTGATGCCCATGACTATGACTGTGACCGTGATTGTGACCAGTGCCGGCTCCAGTGAGAGGGGAAGGCAATGTGAACTTCTGTTGAGGGTACATTGAGACGGGCCAGCCATCGAATGTGTTGGGCAGGCTTCCTGTAGCTGGACCATTGACTGCATTTACTGGGGCGTACGCCTGCACTGGGTATGACCCTGGTGGAACGTTTCTGGAATTATAAAATATATAAAAATATTATAAATAAGCACAGTTACCTATGTACCAGGGTATCTGCAGAGTTTTAAAATCAAGACCTTTTCTTAAAACCTGCACAGATAAAATGAATGTTCTGCATGTCCATACAGAATAAACCCATACAATTTCAAAATAATGCATCTCAGATTATTTTACTTAATTAAACAAGCTGTGGCACATTCAACAAGGACATAATATTAAAAAGATACCAATAATAATAATAAAAGGTTTTATGCATAATCTGGTATTTTTCATTTCAAACAAGCCCGAAATACACGGTTTCACTACTTTGAAACAGTTGCTTGTTCCAAAAGATGAGGAAGATAAAACATGCATGTCATAATTCATCAACAATATGCAATCATTTGTTATAAATTAATTGAAGCCTTTAGTGTAGAACATTGAACAGTGGCACATTTTTACTGCGTTTTTACTCTGAAACATGCAGCGCTCTGGATTGAAGTTTAATTATCACATTAGGATGTTTTGTGATTCCGCTTTTTCCGTCCACAAATTTCCGTCTTTTTAAAATGATCATTAAGACCTTTGTTATACCTTTTAAGATATTTAAGACTTTTTAATGACATTATATTTGCTAAAACTGAATTTAAGATTTTTTAAGGACTAGAAGGGACCTACTACAACTTTTAAGACCCATGTCTTGTGTTTATTTTATTCTTTGTTAATTATTATATTTAAGTTTCATTGATCACTCACGTGAAGTCAAGTGGCTTTTTGCGTTCTTCGGCCGATGCAGGGATGAACTGGACACCAGGTATCTGCTTTAGCAAGCGAAAAGGGAACTTCTTATCCAAGACGGAAGCTCTAGATTCTGACATCTCCAACAATGAAAACCATCCCATTCCATCTGAAAGTACTAAGTTAAGGAACAGACTCTACACTGATTTAACTACATCATAGGATTGTCAGCGTTAAAATCCAGGTCTGTATTTTGAAACAAAAAATCGTAAATATTACATGCATCTAAGAATTAAGGATACATAAAATTCCGGTGATGATGGCCAGGACGTTACAAATAAAGGCCGTGTTTGGAAAGAAGAGAGTTATAATTATTAGAATGATCCAGGGTAGAGATGCAGTAGGCACACTGACGCCCATAATATATGCCTTCTTCATGGAGGAACTGATGGTTATCATTCCCAGGACAGAGAGAGCTAATGGGGTGAACCCATTTACTGAGCTCCTACTGGACGGGGAGAACAGCAGGGACTCCAGCAACACATGTAAGAGTCCACTGATGGACGACAGCAGCAGTGACCGGTACAGGAATCTGACAGTTCCAATCCCTCTTTCCAGCCCACTGCAGGGAAATACCATCAGGATGCCACCCAGGAAAAAATCTATCATGTTCTTGTGGTATAGGAAATAGGTGAAGAGTTTGTAGACTGTGAAGAAAGGGGACAAAAATTAAGCAACACAAGGTAGGTTCACAAAAAATAAATAAAAAAGAACGGGGGGGGGGGGGGGGTATTAACATACCTGAGACTTTTGCACAGTACTGAATATATATAATATATATATAAAAAAGCATATACCATCAATTAACAACCTTGTAGCTCTTGTAGCCCTGTCTTTAATGGTTTAGAAGTTATAATTTTATAATTAAAAAAATCTGTTCCCTTATGGAAAATTAACAGGATTTTTACTTCTGGAACCAGAATACTGCATACTAGTAAAACATAATGTTTATTAATAATTGCTTTGTTTGAATAATAATAAACTAAATCTCTTTCAACATTTTAAAAATTGCTGTAAAGGATTTATGCGCACAAGCACTCCCCCATCACTCAGCTAGCCCCACCCCCAAATTCACGCCATTTGTCGAGGTTGCCCGAGACCCAATACAGATTTTCTGATTGGCTAACATACGTGAGAGGGGGCGGGGCATAACTAAATAACTCGTCTTCCTTTGTATATGTGTTTAAATTACCAATAACAAGTTTCAGTCATAGAACATGCTACTTCCTAGTCACGTTTTAGTGGGCAGGCCATTCTCATTCTAGCACTTTTTTTTTTGGACAAAAATCTATCAACAATATTTATGGTCAGTTTCCCTGAAGCAAGACTGTATTTTAAATGTACTAAAAGGGAATTTTGTCAACGTTTAGAAGTACACTAGCATATCCTTGGGACCTGAGGTAGTAGACATGGACGAAAAACCACAAAATTCTCATTTTGAGGTGTTTAAGGTACGCCTGCCAAACATAGCGTGATTAACACATTCGTTATAGACATGAATTGTAAGTAACTTATAGTACTTGGAAGTATAAATGGTAAACAGCTCTTACCATGGCCACTGATGACAGCACTGGACTCCAGACTGAAAAAGTGTTCCGAGAGATCAAAGTAATATGGTATGAAGCTAAAAACACATGACAGCACAATCACAAACACTATCCCACATGTTAACTCTGAATCCGGTGCAAACCCCGCAAACGTCTGCTTCCAGTTTTTTAAAGTGTTATGCATTTTCAGGTCGCAGAATGTGCACAATTTACAATACACTCTTAGAGAATAATTATTTGCGTAGACCGGAGTGGACCCTTTTCGTGTTTTTGCCGTACTCGAACGGCGACTTCCGCGCTAGAGGAAAGGTTCATCAAGGGCATCAAAATGCGCAGCTTTTACGCAGTTTCGTGCCAACTAGTTTTCAGCCTCGTATCTGTGTCGTCTAGAACAGAGCCACTATAATAACTTGAGTAAAATTTCAAAAAGGTAAAATTCTAGATATAAAGGTAATATTAAAGGTATATAATAGAGAATATATAAATAAAATATATGTGCAAAATAAAGAAAAGATACAATTACGCAAGGGTATAATACAGAATGCAGACTTATATGGGGCTGCATGAACGCTTTATCACATTTGTGTGTGTGTGTGTGTGTGTGTGTGTGTGTGCGCGCGCTGCATACAAGCTCAAATTAGGTCAATCAGTGGTAGCCTTATTAATATTGTTTATTTTCACACAGATTAGAAATGTTGCATATTTAGTAAAATAGTATGTACATTACTCATACATACAGTAAATCTGCTGGGTGGGGGACAAATTAATGTGTTGACTAATGCTTCCTGAATTCAATTAAGCTTATTGCTATATTGCTTTCTCTAATATGGACTTCCTGCTACTTAAATCTAATATTGTGGCATGCGTAATGTTCCATTTCGTCACAAATTTGTATCACTGTGTAATAAGCAAGAAGGCAATGTACCATCCTCGGTGGGTCAAATGAGGATTTGGAGTTGACAGGAAGAGGAGACTAACGATAGAGAGAAATTACTGAAAGACTGTTACAAAAGAAATGGATATAAAACAGGTTTAAACCTATACAGATTAAATCTTACTCTCATCATGGAGACAAATTACAGTTTTTTTTATTCGCTTTGGTACTATTTTCACAAGTAAGGTGTACATTTTCAAAACTCTTAGTACAAAAATCCAAACCGATCACACTTGTAACACAGCGAGTCATTCTTTCAAAACCTGATGCAATGCTTTCAGTCAGTTGCACATGTTTTCAGTCCACATAATCATCGTTTCAAACACAAGATTATTGTAATATGTAATGAGAACATTTGGTTTAATCACAGAAACACAACAGTGTGATCTTCTTTCCATTTAGTACTTTTAACAATCAGTTCATCCAACAGCAAACAATGCAAGATACATGTTTCAAATCACCGTTGTTGCTGAATTAATTACAGTAAAACAGGCTATGCCACATTAGAAAATACACGTGCATAACCTGACTTATGTAATTTTATCCATGTTTGTAATAGTATCTATCCAGTGTGTTATCAAAAGGTGTGATGAAGCACAGCCATGATGTTCTGTGCTAGAACAGAGTTTGCTGGCAATGAATACAGTAAATGAGTTTGACTATTTGACTGAATATACTGTAGTGGACCTTTACAGATGAAGGGTGAGTAACAGTAATCTAACTACCATATCTCTACCATGTTTACAGTATCACATGGCATACATACTGTAATGTAAAATGCTGTATTTGATGCCATCTGTCTCCCTTCTACTGATGCTTCTCTGATCGATCTAATGTTTTACAGTCATTGACTGTTTCCTCTCCCTTATACTCTATTCTGCTTTACAGTATTTGCACAAATGGCAAATTTCTCTGTATCTTTCTCTCTCTCACAGACACACACACACATGCGTGTTCACACACTTTGAACATGATGGAGGTTATTATCTATAAATCACTTATGTAAAAATAATTCATTACATTTGGTTTTCCATATCAGAAATTGCAAACAAGTTCTATAGAAACTGTATATAGAATCAATATCTATTGAAATCTATAGGTGTACCAAATGATTCATTGATTAACCATTAAGATCAGTTGGATTAAATAATAGACAAATGTAATAAACTGAACAAGAAGAGATGCAAATCAAAAGTTTGGTAGTAAGAGCTTTATGAAAGGCAGTTACTGTGAATGAAACATGTATGTAGATGAAACACTTATTTTGTGTTGTGAAAAGGATACTTTGTGATTTTGTGTATTGTGCTAACACAATTGAAAACATAATGAAATGTTTGAAAAAAGTGCACTTTTGATGATCTGTTGTGATATTAGCACTAAGAGTTTGGAAAATGTACACCTAACTTGTGAAAATAGTACCAAAGCGAATAAAAAAAACTGTAACAAGTAAACAGCTGAAAACAAAGCATGAGAAAGGTGTGGCCAGATGCAAACCCCACCTACTCCGTTTGATAAGACAGTTTTACAAAGTCATAACTATGATGCAAGTGTGGGTGAAACCACTTACACTGACTGACATAAAACCCAAAGCGGTTATTCCACTGAAATAAAAGCTCTGCCTGTTAAAAGCAGCCATACCTGTTAGTCAATGGAGCTGATTTACAACAGATACATGAAATCACAGTATCGCAAAAAGATAACCATTTAAAAATATATACTTTTTTTTTTTTTTTACATTCTAAATATGCATTAAATAAATGCATATATACTGAAAAATAGGATAATTATTATTATTATAATAATTTAATAATTATAATAATTTATATATATGTATTTAATATATATATATATATTTATTAAATATAATTTTAAGTATTTAAAGGGAAGTTAAGGGCAAGTTAAGTATTTAAGGGGAAGTAGCCTACAGGGTGTGTGTTGAAATTTTGGTTCAGATGGGTGGTGCACATAACTTAGTGTTCACTGATACACTTCACAAGACAGCCAAACCTGACCGTGTGTTTAGTTACTAAGAGACTTTTGTCTGTTTTGGATTTTTCTGAAGTTTGGAAGGACACATTCTAGCAGGGCTGATTCCAGATATTCTGTGGGAAAACAGAGAAACCTTTCTGTGTGAGTGAAGAATATCCATGGTTTGGTGCGTCTGTGGAGATCATGTGAAGCACAGCAGTCTTTCTACACAACTGTCCTCAAGGTATGTGATGAATAAATGAATTTATTATAATTGTGAATGAATTAATGAAATATGTTGTCTTCATTTTATGATTAAAATGTAGTCGTGCTGAAAAAAAAGAGCTTCTGACTGTATGTTGATTTGGTTAATTAAAGGTGTCGGTAGTAAATTTGTGATTTTGTTATTAGCTATAAATAAATTGTGTATTGTTGTATATTGTATAGCATTGTTGATATGAAGTTAGATTAAGTAGTTTCATAATCAAAAGAATCCATATTAAAAAACAACAGCATAACATTAATTTATATGTAACGACAGAGTAGAACTGCTGATACTTGATCTAGAAATCAAAATACTGTCAAATAGCTTATATGCTATTTTTTGAAAGAAATTAATACTTTTATTTAGTAAGGAGGACAAATTAAATGCATCATAAGTAAAGACATTTATAATGTTACAAAATATTTCTATTTCAAATAAAAAGCTGTTCTTTTGAACATTCTAATGATCTATTTAAGATTCTTACAAAAAAGTATCATGGTTTTCCACAAAACTATTTAGCAACACAACTGTATTCAATATTGAAGGAACTGTAGGGTGATGGGAATGGCAAACCCTCACTCCACCTGAACCATTCCCATCACCCTACAGTTCCTTCAATATTGATGATAATAATAATAAAAAAAAAAGTTGTTCTTGAGCAGCAAATCAGCATATTAGAATGATTTCTGAAGGATCATGTAACACGAAAGAGTGGAGTAATGATGCGGAAAATTCAGCTTTAACATCACAGAAATGTTTTTAAATATTTGTAGTAATATTTCACAATATTACTGTTTTACTGTATTTCTGGCCAAATAAAAGCAGCCTTGGTGAGTGTTGTGCAAGTGAATGCACATTTGAAAATATAAAGACGTGTAATGCATTTTATTTCCTTTAAGAATGATATACTTTCAAATTATGAATTAAAAAATAGTTAGCATTATTTAGATCCTATTATAGTGAGATTTTAAACAAAAGTTATTCATTTAGCTATTCATCAATATTCATCGATTATTTCCTCCCAATGCCTAATCACTGATAACATTCACTTTTCTTTACTGTACATTAGATCTGGTCAGTTGTATTTAACTGCACTCCCACTATTGATTTAACTTTGAAAGCTCTTGACAAACTGAAAAGGTTAAGCAAATGATTCTGTTGGTTTAGCCTTATGGATTTACAAAATAAACATAAAATTGAAAGTGGGACATTCCCTACAGCTATATTTCGGAAATTTTATTACTAGTTTCTTTTGAGTAATTTCTTTGCATCTGATGCCAAGTGAGCTTTCTTTCTGTGTATTTCAGAGAGATGGCGAGCAAACGATTGAGTAGATGGAGTCGTCTGGATTATGTGTTCTTCCTGGTCCTGGTCCTGCTCCTGCTGTGCCATCCAGGTAAAGTCTGGTGCTTGTGTAAGACACACCTGTGATCAATATACAGCTCTACTTATTTTCAGGGATTGTCCTCCTGTTTGCTCACCAATATGCCACAATACTGCCCCGCATTTGAGTCTATAGAACAAAGGTAGACGATGAAAGTAAAACGTCTATTTGCACAATGTGGTAACAATGGCTTGTGTGACTTCTAATGGAGATCCAGAGGTCTTATCCTGTATTCTGTATTCAGTCCAAAATACTGCTAGTGAAAATACTTGTCTCATTTTGAAGACATGTATTATTAGTCATATTATTAGTGTTTATGCAAAACCTGATGATCATGTGATCCTGCGTGTTATTGTGTCTCAGTGGAAGAAACATGACAAAATTTGTTCACATGATCACAAATCTGGTTATCTGATTAGTGATCTAGAAATACTACATAATTGTAAATCTTTCTTATTCATTGTACATCATAATGTTTTTAGTTGCAGATTTGTTTTTAAATCCTAACATTTTATTTCCAGGTTTGAATCCTCTCTTTTTTTTACCCCACTGTATATTAACATATTTCCCACAGTCAATGTATTTAGGCCGTATATACTGTATAAGCAGCAGTTTGTTCAGACGACGTGTGTATTTGTCTGCGTGTCTCTACTAGTATTAAGAGAAACATCTCAGATATATTGTTCTCTGTTCCTGTAATGGGAGTGTATCTGAGTCACTTAAAATATGTGCCGTGATCGCTTTTAAACACAATAGCTTGACTGAACCAAACATACAAATACAACTCAGTCAACCTGCTGGACATGTTTTAGTCTATCAGAAAACAAAAGCCAATTTCAACGTATACTTATGAATCAGCTAAATGAGCAGACAATAAGAAAGAGATATAGACAGATAAAGAGTAGCCCTTCATTAAAAAAAATCTATCTATCTATATATCAAGTTAAATTAGGATATTTTAACATGATGCATGTTATAACGATACATTTAATGTGATTTAATCTTTTCTGTATTTTTTTTCCCCCTACAGTAACGTCAAACACAACTGCCACAACAACTGGACCTTCAGTCGTCTCAACATTTGCAGGAACTTTAGCCATAAATTTGACAACAGCGACTGGAGGAACCACAGATAACTTTACAACCGAAAGTCCTAGTTACTCATCGACAGTGCCATTGACAACAAGCTCTCTTACCGTGCTAAATACAACAACAATGACGGAAACCTCAACCACATCTTCTAACATAAGCACAACAATCCCAGCAATGACAGTTACGCCGGATTTACACAGCACTGATAATCTAACGACGGAAAACACACCATACACATCTACTGAAAACACAACCTTTTCTGAATCAACCACAATCTCCACATCTACTGAAAACACAACTTTTTCTGAATCAACCACAATCTCCACATCTACTGAAAACACAACCTTTTTTGAATCAACCACAATCTCCACATCACCTGAAAACACAACTTTTTTGGAAACAACCACAAACTCCACAACATTCACAGCAACAGTAAGTACTACTATACCATTATTAGCACAAACGCTCCATTTCCATCCTACTATATGTTATCAGGCACCATATTAATAGACTCATTGCCAATATCATCTTCAAGCCCGAACCATCATCCTCTGCCTACACAAATGATACAACACCGCTGATGACAACCATTAACCAAACATTTACCACGACCGGTAAGACATAATGTAAAAGATTTACCTTTGTGTGCACTTTCTATCTTATTTTACCCCCCTTTATCTAATATTAAGTTATTCTTGTTTAGTTGCAGCACCCGCACCATGTGACTTTTCTAAAAGCTGTGATGGTGGTAAATATTACAATTTCAACAAACATAATGGGACATTTTCCTGTTAAATGGAAGGAATACAATGCATAACTGACTCTTTTGGTCTTTGTTAGTATTTTACTACTGGATTACTACATCTGTAGAGATAAAGGGAACACCCCAAAGTGAACAAAATGTCACAACACACGTAAGTTCAGGAATGATACTGACTCAGTTATTTTATTTTTATTATTTTGGCCTGGTTTCACAAACAGGGCTTAGATTAAGCCACGATTAGGCCTTAGTTCAATTAGGATATTTAAGTAGCTTTTATAAACATGCCTTAGAAAAAAAAATATGGTGTGCTTTTTGAGACAAAACAATGGCAGTGACATATTTTTGGCCTGTGTTTGGACTATTAGACGCCTTTTAAACGCAAAATTGCTTGCTGGGCTTAAGCCTTGTCTGTGAAACCGGGGGGGCTATTTGCTATATCGTTGATATTTATTACAACTGTTAATAATATTGAAAACATTAAAATGTACAATTTTACAATAACTATATATTGCGTTTTTCAAATTTTATTTAATTTAATACAGTTAATAATTAGATAACGGTTAACGGAATAGATAAAGCAATTATGGTGTCTATAAGAAAATATGTAAATGCTTTACAGTTTTCTGTCATTCTTTGAAAAGCAGTAATTTAATGTGTTTTTCAGCTTAAGGAGCTTTTCAGACCCAAACTAGAGGCATGTGCTCCTGGTTCTGATTCAGTATCACGTCGCAGCTTGAGCGACACAAATTCAACAACTACCAGCATAAGGTACAGCACACTGTAGTGACCTTATAAACCTAAATGTTCTCACTCAAGGATATGTTAGTACCTTCAAACTGAATGCTTATTTAATTTGTTTACTTTCTTTAACTTAAAAAAACCCGATGTATTTTATCATCATGTATTAATGGCTGTCACAAAGTTAATTCCTTCATTTAACTGGGGATGTTTAAAGAGCTTTCGGTTGCCATTTTTGTCCCTGACTTCAATTCACACAAGGACAGAGATGATGAATCAACTGTCTGCAGGGTTTCCTGTGCTTTGAAAAGTTGTATAACAATATAACAATTTCTCCTTTTGTCTGTTCTGCAGTTTCAGCATGTTTCAAGTAAGTGCTGAATCAGTTACCTTCCTATTTCATCAGATTTCATATGATATGAATGCACAACATTTACTTTTATTTTTCAATATTAGGCCATGGGGCTCACATGTGATCAAAAAAATATTACAAAGTCAGTACCAAATGCTTCTCTCCTCCATTTTAAACATATTCAAGCAATAGATGAAATGATTTTAAGCTGTGAGCTTTTCATCATCCTGGTGTTTTCTGACAGGATTGCACAATGCTATATTCTTCTGAAGCTGAGTGTTCCTGCTGATGTTTGCTGCCTTAGAAATACGGTAGAGACGGAGATTAACTCGAACATCAATGTCAGTGTGGTGGGACAAATAGAAAGAGTGGGTTAGTAAAATCCTCCTAATTCTTGTCTTTTAATAATACTAATACTAATAATTTTGGTTATTATATGTCAACATTTTTGCTTATTATATTGTTTTTATATAGAATAAAAGTGCTATGTTGTTCCATCTGTTCCATCATACCAGATATGATTATTTTAGTAGAGAAATGGAAAAAGTGTTTCGATTTAAAAAGGTTGTGCACTATTATACTGCTTTGTACTAAAATACAAAAAAATTGTACTGTTTTAATATCACATAATCTAAAAGATGTGAATATTTGAGTGAGATGGATATGTTTTTGGGCAGGTGTGTGTGCAAATGACATTACACAGATCTCAGCTGGACAATACGACAAATGCAATCAATCATTCACACTTGATGAATGTAGAGCGGCACCACAGAACATCTCATGGTAAGTTTACAATCAAACTGGAAAGGATGGTATCTGTATCCTGCTTATTCCTATTTGAGTAGGGTACAACATATATTTTTTACATGCTTAGTTTTCTTTATATCCTGTCTCATTTTTATTGTACTTATTTTCGTAGTGGAAACAGTACAAATGTGATTTTTCCGTTGGATACTGGTGCTTCCGAAGTCTGTTCTACTATTCCACGTAAGGCTTCCTTTATCCTCTCTCATAAACCTCCTATGTAGATACATCAGAAATGTGACATTTAAAGATCTTTGCTTCTGATTATTTATGTTCATGGACAATTAGACATTTATGATCGGTCGTGTGTCATGATTTATTTATTACGTTTTCTTTTGTTTTTCCATAAAGCAACGCCAACGTGTTATTGTTCTTCATACTGCAAAAGCTCAGGTAAGACAAGTTTATCATGTAAAGAGTCTGTAGTATAAAGTAGTAGAATGTAAATATTAAGGTCAAAGATTATACTTACACTTCTTCCTCTATTTTAGATTTTTACTATTACTCTAGCATTTCTTTGATTAATACAACGGACAACCCTGAAAGCCTAGTAAGTAACACGTAGTGTTAAATTCAGATGTCTAAATTTGAATTAATTAGTTACATAATGATTTGTCATAGTACTATTGATCCATATATTTCTTTTTGTTATTTGTCAACAGATTTCACATTTTTTGAAAAACTCAACATGCGAAACCAAGTCGTAAGTTAGACAAATCTTACTGTATCTTTTTCCTTTCAAAAGTCTACATTTATTTTCCAGATACATTCGTTTTACCATTGTGTGTGTGTTCCCTGAATATTGAATATAGTACTTTAAAGGTGCATTAAGCAACTTTTCATGTTAAAAATACCCGTTTTCTAACCCATACATGCTTAAACAATTGCCTGATAGGCTGAATGAGCCCTTCTCTGATCACTGAGATTGTCTCTATAATCCTGTAAAGTAAAATAAATAAGAGGGATTCGGGCCGGAATTTTAGACTGGGCGTGACGTCATGCGCATTCACGGCACGCTCACATAGCTATGTCTGGCAGGTTTGTGTATTCGCCGGCATTCTCCGTAGAAGATGGATTGTAAGAGACCTGCTTATAGTTCATTTCAAACACCAACGCAAACCCCACGTAAGATAAAAAAAAGAAAACTTTTGTCCGTGAGCGTGCACACCTCTGGTTGCAGTTTCGCTTGCCGCCAGAGGGGGCATAGTTCTGCAAAAACTCAGAGACTTGCTTAATGCACCTTTAACACTCCTCTTTCTCTTCTCCATTTTAGAAATGTTTGCAATATTTCACAAACTTTCATAAGTCACCTTCAGGTAAGATATCTTCATATCAATAATAAAAGTAAGATGTTTTTCAGTCTTAAAATGGTTCAGATCTCCTAACTATTTGCAATTTTGATTCCTGTAGGACTCAAACGTGATTTGCAATTTCACGATTGGGTATGTTGAGTCTCTTTGCAGCATTATGTTCTATTAAAGTTTGTTTTCAAGTTGCTGGGTGGTTCATGTACTGCTCCTTTTTTTCCAGTGAGAACATTTGTAAAATTATAGTTAAACTAGATACAGCCATGGACTTGTGTGATATTCGCACGGCTCTAAAGGCCCTCTTAGAACCACATAACGACGCGTTGATCTTTGGCGGAGTTGTGAGCAGAGTGGGTAAGTGTCTTCTGCAAACATAGTTATATATCTAAAGTATATCTGAATATATCTGATGATGTGGTTATGTTGATTTTTCAGCAATCTGCTCTCATAATTCTACGAATCCTTTACAACAATCTCTCAGCTGGCAGCCATCTTTAAGTGCAAATTTCAGTTCTGAAGTCTTCTGCATTGAGTCAAACTTTACCGGATACTGGTTAGTAGAACTACCTCAATGCTTGTCTTTGTATATAATGTGTCATATATGTAGGTATATTTATAAATGATATTTGTTTTATACATATAATATACAGTATTAATATACAAATAATATACAGTACATCCTAAACACATATATATATGTGTAAATGTTTACAATGTGCACAATTTAAAATGATTAAAAACATGCAGTTAATGTTTTTAACAATGCTTTTTATTTATTATTCGTTGTACAGCTCAGAGGGCAGTACAGTCATTCCCCTAAATGACAGCTGTAATTCATCTGCAACCCTATTCCAAAACACCACAACTCCTCCATCTTTTACAAGTACGCTCTCAAATACAACATCCATCAACGCTACAGTCACACCGATGCCAACTTCACTCTCAAACATAACATCCATCAACGCTACAGTCACACCGGTGCCAACTTCACCTGCTAATGTAACAACCTCAGGTAATGTAGGATATGTACTGTATGTGTGCATTTATTTATACACAGACTAATTTCATGAAGAAATGATAATTGTCATATTATTGTAATGACAAATAATCAAATCAAATGTTACAGTAATGACAAAACTGACAGGTCTTTAGAGATTCACCTTGTTACTGTCATAAATCGGCAGATTTTTTTTCTCTTTGTCTCCCTTTCCTCTTGGTTTAGGATCCTCGAACACATCAGGGACAATAGATGTTGATGGACTGTTGAATTTGAGTGCAAATGCTTCATCTTTAAACGCCACTCAGGTGAATCAGCTCTTATCACAGCTAGAGTCACTTTTGTCTGGACCCAATGTCAGCCTGGCTTTGGCAAACACTTCCGTCAATATTGTCAACAACCTCCTTGATGTTCCTGTAGATGTAATCACTCCTTTCTCAAAGAGGTGAGATGCCCTCTACAAAAAGATCTGTGTCATGTGCAAGAACGCCCTATTTATTCTGATATAACAATAAAAGTATTGAGTGTCTTATAATGGCAACCAAGAAAGTATATTTACCTAAACTATTCACTTTTGGTTTAGCTGTACATAGAATACACTATTAAATATAGTCTGATTGACACTCAAGCTGTTTGCCTCTGGTTTTTATAGGGCCATTGGGATTGTGGACACAGTGGGTCTTAAACTGGTTGTATCCGGGACGAGTCAGTCAGTACTTTCACAATCACTGGCTCTGGCAGTGAAGAAAGTTGACGGGGCCAACTTTCAGGAGACGTCCTTCTCCTTATTGGAGTCATCTAACCTGCAGGTAACATCTCCTTCATTAATTCTGATTCATCTTACAGACTTTAGATAATGGATATGTTGCTGTCATTTTTATTTATATGTGGGATGGCCCCATACTAATTCTGGTTTGATTTGCTTTAAATAAAATTCTATATATATTTCTGACTTTATATTACGCAATTCTGAGAAACAAAGTCAGAATTTAGAGATGTAAACTCTAAGCAATTGTGAGATAAAAAGTCATAATTATCTTTTAAAATGTTTTATTCTGTAGTGGAAACAAGCTTCCATAACTATTTACTATTAAATTAAATTAAATTTGACCAGATTCTGACTTTACCAGATTAACTGGTTTTATTACAGGCACTTTTGACAATAATCACTTTCGTATCACTTTCTATATCATGGCCGTATATACAACACTACACAAATGAAGTGACAATAAATGTTGATGAAGAAAATGTTTAGTTTTTTTATGAGTCCAAAGTACATGATTTGGTTATGCTATGTTTGGCATTACAGATTCGAAGTAACCCTGGCTTGGAGACTGAAGACATTGTGTTTAGGGCTGGGTCCACTGCTCTGGGTTCAGTCACCCTCCCAGCATCCCTCACGCAGAACCTCACTGCAGACCAGCAGCAGCTCGTATCCAGAGTCCAGTTCAACTTCTTCCAGAAGAGCACCTTCTTCCAGGTCTGGGCGCATCTCCTGATACTGAACAATGCTTTTGATTCAAATGAGTTTGCTTACTATTAAAATGACTGCCTCATATTTGAAATAGCTGAATGGTGTGGTGTGAACTGATAATATCGATACTCTAGGCGTTATCTTGCTAGCACATTTCAGATCAAAATCTGCTTGTATTGCTGTAGTTATTGTGCTCCATAGGAAGCTTAAGTTTAATTCAGCTGAATCAATATCTGAACTCTTTTTGTATTTCTCTCAAATACAGGACAAATCGCTGGGAGGACGTGAACTAAACAGCGGGATATTGGGTAGCAGTGTGGCTAACCTGAGCATCTCTAATCTACAGAAGGAAGTGCTTATAACCCTGCGAAACACAAAGCCCATTCCGGTAAAAATAAATAACATTAATATCACTCAGAATTATTGAAACAATGATTTAACAAACACAACAGCTGCGTCCCAATTTAGAGGCTGCATCCTTCCAAGGATGTATTTGTTGTGGCCTACTTTGAATCTATCCCAAGATTCACTGCACGCCAGATTACACAAAATTATATAAAATGTCGGATTACATTTTTAAATGTAAGAAAATCTAACAATATAAATGTTTAAAAAACCCACTTTAAATCTGTTAAAATGTTGACATGTGATTTAATAGAAAGTTTATACTTTACATAAATGGTGAACATATTTAGCCAGGTTGTGAACCCTTTTTTTCATTTCAGACAGTTGAATATAACTTTTTTAACGACAACTGTCAAAGTTGCTAGGTGACGAACAGTCCTCCAAAGGCTAGACCGCCCACATTTAAGGCGTGGCCTTTGAAGTCACCGTCCTTCGAAGGACGCAGCCTCTGAATTGGGATTTATACTTCAATACAATGTTGTTTTCTTGTCTTACTCTCTTTTTCTTCCTCCACAGATCGACTATAAAGCTTCCTGTGTATTCTGGGACTTTACCTTTAATGGTAAAAGTTGTGTTTTAATGTTCTCTTCGTTATGAGTCTGATTTTTAATTTAGTTTGATTTGCGTGTTTTAAACATTGGTGACCCGTTTGCAGGTAGCTCGGGCGGCTGGAATCCTTCTGGGTGCCGTGTGCTTAATTCTTCTGCTGAAGAAACGCAGTGCGCCTGCAATCACCTTACCAGCTTCGGTATTCTGCTAGTGAGTTAACGGCACAAAGAATTTGCATCCCTTGACGTATCCTTGTTTAACATGACGTTTAGATTCTTTGGGATGCCATAATTGTGTTTGGTTAAATCTTGCCTGACAGGACATTTCCAGGACTCCTGTCCCTTCAGAGCATATCATCATCCTGACATACATTACATACATTGGCTGTGGCATCTCGGCTATTTTCCTGTCTATCACCCTGCTCACTTATCTGGCCTTTGGGTAAGGATCCTTTTGACCAATAGAGTCACCATTTAACATTCAACCATCCACCATTTAACTAAGCTTGTGTAATATTGTAGTCTCACCAAGTCTGCTTTTATTTGATTTTCAGAATTCTATGATGAATAGAACAGCATTTTTCACTTTTTAATGCATGCTTGCTGAATTATTCATTTCGACTCCAAACTTATGAATGGTAGTGTATGTTTAAAATATAACATCTTTTTTTTTGTATCTCTCTACAGTAAACTGCGCAAAGACATCCCATCTAAGATCCTTATCCAGCTGTGTTTGGCCTTGCTGTTGCTCAACCTGGTGTTCCTATTGGACGGTTGGTTAGCTCTGTATCCAGATGCTGTGGGTCTTTGCATCTCCACTGCTTTTTTCCTGCACTATTTCCTCCTGGCGTCTTTTACCTGGATGGCACTGGAGGCCTTCCACATGTACCTGGCCCTCGTGAAGGTGTTTAACACCTACATCACCCGCTTTATGGTGAAGATGGGATTTGCTGGATGGGGTGCGTGACTGATCTGTTACTTACATTTAATCTGCACAAGTTTTGAAGGCTGCTTTGTTCAAATTGTTTAGTCATATGACATCATCATTTTTTTTCTTTAAAGGCATTCCTCTCATCATAGTCATAATCGTCATAGCCATTGACAAAGACAACTATGGCATTGTGACATATGGAAAGTATACAGATGGAACAACAGATGATTTGTGAGTAACAATTCCTATATTTCTTAGGACTAAGTTGATATATATACACACACACATATTTATTTTAGTGTTAAATTAAAAGTCCCTCTTCCAGACTAATAAAGGAAATCTTACAGTTTTCTGTCACACTGTTATTATAAAATGTGTTTTTTCCTACAGTTGCTGGATAAAAAACGACATTGCCTTCTACGTTGCTGTGGTGGCGTACTACTGTCTCGTCTTCCTGCTGAACTTCACCATGTTTATCGTGGTGATGATCCAGCTGTGCCGCATTAAGAAGCAGAACCCTCACAACGTGCAGATTCGCAGCGGCTGGCAGGAGGTGCGCAGTGTTGCCGGACTCACCGTGCTTCTGGGCCTCACCTGGGGCTTCGCTTTCTTCGCCTGGGGTCCTGTTCACCTGGCCTTCATGTACCTGTTTGCTATTTTTAACACTTTACAAGGTTGGTCTCAATTTGCACAGATGCTCTACCATTGAACACTAAATGTACTACAACTAATATTATTGTGCACTATTCATCAGAAAGTTATTATAAAGAAAAGTAAAAAAGTGTGTTTTCAAAAACTTGTAGCAAAATATATTAACTTCATCCACTTCTGAAATGACTTTTCAGCCAGTGGCTTTCAACGTGGGGCTTGAGGACCGCAAGAGGTGTCATTAGAAAATTTGAGGGAAAAATCATTGTTTTACAAATGATGTTCTTTAGGAATGTAAAAGATAACCGCAAACCTGCTGTGGTATAACAGTTATATTGTGAAACCACAATACAAATGCATTTTATTCGAATTGAAAATGCTTCTTTTTAGGTTTATACATCAAACATTAATAGTGGACATAAAAATATACACTTAATATAAATTAATATAAATCAATATAAATCAAGATTTTTTATTTAATTGAATACAGTTTTACTTCATTAATTAAATTCACATTTTAGCTTTAGTGTAGTAGCTTTAAAGCAACACATTTGTGGGTCATACTACACTACCGGTCAAATATTTGGGATTTTTAATGTTTCTGATGATCTCATGCTCTTATTTTTACAAATTAATCTAACTGTTTTCTATTTTAATATAGTTTAAAAAGAAATGTATTCCTGTGAATTACATTTCCAGCAGGCATTACTTCAGTCACATGATCCTTCAGAAATCAGTCTAATATGCTGATTTTGTGCTTAAAGGGATAGTTCACCCAAAAATGAAAACATCCTCATGTCGTTTCAAACCTGTAAGGCTTTCTTTCATCTTTGAAACACAAAAGAATATATTTGAATGAAATCTGAGAGCTTTCTGTCCTCTATTGACAGTCCACGCAACTACCCCTTTTACGCTTCGTAAAGTTCATGAAGAGATTGTAAAACTAAGCGTGGTAGTTGCGTAGCTGTCAATAGGGACAGAAATCTCTCAGATTTCATTAAAATAGTGTTTAGAAGATGGGTGAGAGTAATTGATGACAATTATTTCATTTTTAGGTGAGGTAACCTTTTGAGTAACATTTAAAAAATTACAATGTTTAATGTTAATAATGTATAACGTTGCTGTCACCTTTGATCAATTTCCTTCCTGAATAAAAGTATTAAATTATTTTAAAACAAATCTTAATGACCCCAAACTTTTGAACGGAAGTGTATCGATCGATCAATCAATCAATCAATCAATCAATCAGTCAGTCAGTCAGTCAGTCAGTCAGTCAGTCAGTCATCTTAATCCAGACTAGTGAACAGTAGCCTAATAATTTTTTAACACTGTCCACTTTGTCAGGGTTGTTGTCTTCAGTTGCTACTTTAATCAGATAACACAACTCACAGTGTCAAAGTTTCTTGGAATCCATCATATTATCAGGTGACATGTCGGTTTATTTTTAGCATTCTGATGGTGTGTTGACACTAGAATGCACCCTTCCCTTTGTAGGATTATTCATCTTCATATTCCATTGTGCAATGAAAGAGAACGTCAGACGACAATGGAGGACATACCTGTGTTGTGGCAGACTGAGATTGTCAGAAAACTCAGGTACGAGGCCTTTGTTAGTTCATGCGCGTGTCTGACTTACTGTTAAGTGACGCATTTATCTAATTGACACCCTTTTCTCTTACGCAACAGAATGGAGTCGCACAGCAACTCAGAAGATAAACAAAGCCTCTAAGGAAAAGACTTCATTCAACTCATCGAATTCGAACAATTCTAGATTATCTTTCCTGAACCATGACAGTTTGACATCTGATGTGCCTATGGGCATCGGTGAGTATTACCTGCTAGACGGGCTGTGTTAATAATCAGTGTGAATAATCTTTCTGCATACGATACGTTTATTACCTGAAATTCCTGTTTGAAACAGCAGGTGATGCTATCTGATCTTTAAATGGTAGCACAACTTCTTCCTGTTTTAGTCTTTCTGTTTTCAGCTTGATTTCATTTTTTGAATAGAGCCTAATATTAACTATGTCAACCATATATTATACATTTAAACGTTTAGTTCAATAGTAAATCTAAATATTGAGATATTTGAATAATCGATATTTATACATTAGCCAAATTAGATTGAATAGGTTTTATTGTGAAGGAAGTGCAAAATTGTAGCTTTTTGTCTGTAATTGCAGGCAACCCGATGGACGACAGGATAATCACTGCAGCAGAAGATCCAGTCTCAGGTTCTGACGTGGTATTGAATGAGATCAATGACCAGTACCGGGGTCAAAGGTCATACTGAATAATCTGACCACATTCGGTATGAGTGTGTGCATGCATGTCTAATGGTCAGAAACTGTATTTCAATTATGTTTACTTAAAAGTATTGCGTGTTGTAGGCTATATACAACAGAAATGATATTTATAACCTCAAATTAAGCACTTTAATCAATGCAATTATTTAATGAAGCTACTACCACAACATAAAACCTTTTAATCCAACATATCCGTTGATCTAGGGTAAGTAGTTAGAATTGGCTAATTGTCTATGAAATTAAAAAAATCCCTTATATTGTTATGGTTCAATTACATTATTTTATGTATCTTTGAGTCTGCAAATTTCAATTCATGTACCGGTATGTTCATTTTTGTATTTTCATAGCTTTTCAAAATTAACTTTACACTTGTGAGTATAACAAAAGATATACCAGTTGTGTAGTGCTTGGCTGATGTAAGATTTTTAAGAAATCCATAGTGTTACTAAATATTTCTATTTAAAGGGTTAGTTCACCCAAAAATAAAAATTATGTCATTAATGACTCACCCTCATGTCGTTTCAAGCCCGCAAGACCTCCGTTCATCTTCGGAACACAGTTTAAGATATTTTAGATTTAGTCCGAGAGCTTTCTGTTCCTCCATTAAAGTCAATGGACGTGTCACTGTTCACGTCCAGAAAGGCAATACAGACATCATCAAAGTAGTCCATGTGACATCAGTGGCTCAATCTTAAGTTTACCAAGCGTCGAGAATACTTTTTGTGCGCAAAAACAAACAAAAATAACGACTTTATTCCACTATTCATTTCCTTCTCTCTGGGCCTCGTAGTGTTTTTGCGCAGCGTGTCTGTGTTGCACGTCACCACGTAGGCTCACTATTGGCCGACGCTGGTCATGTGTGATGCGTGATGACGTGCAACACTGCGCAAAAACTCTACGAGGCCCAGAGAGAAGGAAATGAATAGTGGAATAAAGTCGTTATTTTTGTTTGTTTTTGCGCACAAAAAGTATTCTCGACGCTTGATAAATTTAAGATTGAGCCACTGATGTCACATGGACTACTTTGATGATGTCTGTATTGCCTTTCTGGACGTGAACAGTGACACGTCCATTGACTTTAATGGAGGAACAGAAAGCTCTCGGACTAAATCTAAAATATCTTAAACTGTGTTCCGAAGATGAACGGAGGTCTTGCGGGCTTGGAACGACATGAGGGTGAGTCAATAATGACATAATTTTCATTTTTGGGTGAACTAACCCTTTAAATGAACTGGTTTCCACAAAACTATTAAGCAGTTTTCAACATTGATAAAAAAAAAATCAGCATATTAGATTGATTTCTAAAGGATCATGTGACTGAAAATTCAGCTTTACCATCGCATAAATAAATGACATTTTAAAATATAGGAAGTATATTTCAAGTGGGCTGTTCCCAAACTTTACACTAAGTCAAAAGTCTTACTATACAAGACTAGAACTAGAAGGGGGGTTATTTGATATATTTTATTCACGTTCATATAATTTTTAAGCAAATAAAGCAGGTTGTCTTGGTTTCCACATTGAGAAAGAGACCCGAGTTGAGTAGATAAAGCTGGGATGGTGGATGGATCTCATAAGAAAAGTTATAAGCAGCCATTTGTACAGTATATCCTTAAATGAGGTGAACATGCTCCTTGTGTTTTAGAGTTCATTTATGACAAAAGACATGGCTTCAAATGCTATAAGGAATAAAAAAATGTTTAAAAGATCTGTTTAAAGAGAGTTTTTACACATGAACCATATTTAATGTCCATATGGATCTTATCAACACTGTCCACTTTGTCAGGTCACTTGTGCTTAGTGTAATCGTTTGTCCATTTGTCTTGTGCAATAACAGTACTGTAGATTTTACAGCAACTGACCAGACAAACCCAAGCTACATAATCAAGAGTAGATGCACCAGTAGATGATGTTGAAGAGAAGATATGCCACTGGAAAGATGATTCTGGAGTACGAGTCAATCATGTAGCTGTTGCTCATTATGAATCGGATGTTTTTGCCCACTGAACGTTTCCTCCAAAGTCTCGTGCCTTCGGTGGGTGGCGGGTCAGTAGAAGAGGCCCTGGGCGGGATGGTCCGCGTGGTGCTGGGTGTGGTGGGGAGTTCGGGGAAAGGCGACACGTCAATTTCATCGTGAAAGCAGCCATCGTAGGCCATAGCCTGGGATGCGTTGTAAGGAACTGGAAGCTTTGGTAGGAAGCAAAAGATATACAGGGAATATCTGTTATGGAGTACAAAATAATAATGATAATTTTTTAAAAAAAATTGTAAATTAAAGTCAACTAATGCCATTTGTAACCCATTTGATTTGAGTTGTTACTACTGTAAAACCAAAATAAATTAATATAGGTTTTCTTTCAACCATTGCAAGAAGCTTTAAAAATCTCTTTATCGTTTTAATTTTCATAAAATTGAAAAATAAAAATAATTATATTATATTATTTATGAATTATATTTATATCATTATTATTAATAATTATTATAAGTTTATTATTATTATTATAATATTTTGCTAGAAACTATAATCATTTGACAGAATCGTTACCAAGGTAAAGTGTTGTAAGTCCAATTAAGTTGTTTTAATTTTGTTAAAATATAAAATAAATAAATGTATTTATATTAGATTATTTATTATTAATAATTCATATTATTACATAATATTTATATTATAATGTATCATTTGTACATAATATATTAGTATATATAATATTATTATATAGTATTTATCCTTTAATTTTGTTAATAAAATTAAAAATAATATTATAAATGCATTTATTTATCTTCAAGAATTATTTTTTTATTGATTTTAAAATCTGTTATTTTAATTTTGTTAATAAAATAATAATTCATTATTAAAATTATTAGATATATTAATTATTCATATTATAGTATAAATTAATAATTGTATTATTATTATTATTATTATTATTATTATAGTATTTTGCCAGAAAATTATGGTTACCAAGGTAAAGTTTTGTTACACCAATGACATTTTTTGAATTTGTTGATAAAATCATAAATACAAAAATAAATGTATTTATATTATATTACTTACAAATGATGATTATTATAGTATTTTGCCAGAAAAGTATGGTTACCAAGGTAAAGTTTTGTTACACCAATGACATTTTTTTAATTTGTTGATAAAATTATATTACTTACAAATGATGATTATTATAGTATTTTGGCAGAAACTATGGTTACGATGGTAAACTTTTGTTTTCGCAATGAATTTGTGTTGCCTTAAAATTACCATAGGGGGCGACATATAACTTAGAATATTCAGTCTTGGTCACAGTTAGCAGAGCAAATATTCCCATATATAACCTCTGATCAGTGTGTGACCCTGACCTTTCCTTTCTGAAGTTTTTTCATCTCTTCCACCGTAGTGAAGTAGTTCACGGCAGCGTATTCGATGACCGACAGGAAAACAAAGAGGAAACTGGCCCAAAGGTAGATGTCCACCGCCTTCACATAAGACACCTGAGGCATTGATGCCGAGACTCCCGTTATTATAGTAGTCATGGTCAACACGGTTGTGATTCCTAGGAGATCAGAAGAAAGAGAAAGAGGGTAACAGCCATGCCACGTTAAGAGGAAGGTCAAAAGTTCAACGAGCAAACAATGTTTCCATTTATTACATTTCACACAAGAGCCCCCAGATTATGGATGTCAAACTGTGAGTAAAAGGAAATGAGAGTGTGAGAAATGCATGACATTCAGAACACATTCACTCTAAAGTAGTCACTCTTACACACTGCTGGTTGCAGAAATAGTCCTTCTTAAGAAAACACACAGTGTGGGGAATTCTTCCATCCTGTTCAAAAACCACAGTATTGTGTCTCTCTGTGGGCATGTGCTATGATGTCAGTGACATGTGTGAAAAGGGCAACTTCCTGGCTGGGTGTCTAACGCCTGCTGGCCTGAGTATCAAGGTATTTTTGAGGTAATTTAACTCTGTTCTCTCTAAACCGGTTTGTGCTTGTTACAACCAGAGAGGACGCAGTAAACCGCACACAGCTCATTACAAATCCACCTGGGGCGATTTGACAGAAACTGCCTGTCACAGGCTTTACGTTGAGATCAGACCAGTTCAATAGAACAAATAAACAGAATACAGTTTTTAATCGTAATCACCATGGTTGCTAATGGATAGGATTCTAAAATGACGAGGTTTACCCAGAGAGACACGAGCCGGCACAGCTCTCCTGTCGATCCAGAAGGAGACCCAGGAGAGCATGACCATTAGCATTGTGGGAAAGTACGTCTGCAGCATGAAGAAAAATATGTGTCTCCTGAGGATGAAGTTTATGTACAGCCTGTTATACCAGCCTGATAGAAACAGAGAGTACAGGACATTTACAACACACACTGAGAACAAGAAAGAAAGAGATTAAACCTACATGGTTTGGGGTGTCCATACTCGGTCCTGGACGGCCACTGTCCTGAAGAGTTTAGAGGTTAAAAAGTGACCCTCCAGGAGCAGGATTGGACACCCCTGCCATAGAAGAACCATAGAACCATCATTTTTGGTTCCCCAAAGAACCTGTGCCCTAAAAAGAACCATTTTTTTCTTGGCATGAAGAACATTTTAATAATCAAAACTATAAAGAACCTTTTGTGCAATAGAAAGATTCCATGGATGTTTAAGGTTCTTTATGGAACCATCGATGCAATAAAGAAATATCGATGCAATATTAAACCTTATTACAGAAAAAGAAAAAAGAAAGGGATCATACTTTTGAAATATTTAATAGAATAATGAACTTAGTGACATCATTTCATACATGTTAGATGATTTAGTTCAAATAACTTTTAAATATTAATAAATAAATGTTGGGTTGGCACAAAACATGTTTTGAATAAGAAATATCATGGATTATATTTCTATACACATACACTACTATTCAAAAGTTTGGGGACAATATTTAAATGTTTATGAAATAAGTATTTTATGCTCATCAAGGCTGCATTTATTTGATCAAAAATATAGTAAAAAGACTAATATTGTGAAATAATATTACAATGTTCTATTTTGAAATCTATTTAAACTGTAATTTATTCCTGTAATGGCAAAGCTGAATTTTCAGCATCATTACTCCAGTCTTCAGTGTCACATGATCCTTCAGAAATCACTCTAATATGCTGATTTGCTGCTCAGGAAACATTTCCCATAATTATCAATGTCTTAAATTATAAAAGTCTCACTATTGAACAATGTAATGCACCCTTGCTGATTAAAAATATCAATTTCTTTAAAACAACAACAGCAACAACCTTACCCACCCTAAACTTTTGCACAGTAGTGTATAGTATTTGTTAACACTGGCAAAGGCAAAAGAAGGAAGATCTCCGCATATATCCAACCGTTTCAGCCAGTAATGCTGGGATATCTCATTCTCTGGACTCTATGTTGGTTCGCTGTGATAAGCCACATGGTACTACGGTAATAAAAGCATGCAGGAGGAAGTGAAGCAGACATACCGGTGCTGCTGTAGAAGGCTAGCCCGTAGGAAGGGTGGAATTCTTCAATAAAAAACTGCGAGAGTGCAATCTCGTCAGTCCTTAATGAATCGTTCCCATTCTTCCAATAGAGCATGAGGTCGTTCTCATTGTACGCGTCTTCAAGAGAGCAAAGAAACGTGTGAAGGGAAGTAGGGATGTATGAGACAGCAAACTCTCTTTGAAGATACATGAACGGCACCCCTCAGAGGAGAAAACACAGAGCATCCAAAACCATCTCCGTCGTCTCTCCTCTGAAGCTGAGGCCCATGTAAATCTGTGTGTTATGTGTGAAAGAGACTGTATGCAGCTTTAAACCAGTTCATCTATGCAATTATTTTACATCTGCAACAATGAATCAGATTAAATATGACTGTTGGCTGTTGTTAGCAAGTAAATAAAGAAGGGTATTAAGATGATAAACCACTTGCAATCCAGAAACTTCTATAGAGTGCAACAGTGCCCGCACACTTTCTCAGTGGCGTTGGTTCTAGAAGTATAGCTTTCCATTCATTTCTCTTATTGGGATTTCAAAGTCCACCAACCAGTTGCGAGGTGAATCATAACATTACAAACTTTGATTTGAAACATTTGATTTGAAACACATATTTGAGAATCGGACAAAAATACAAAGGTGTGCAAGAACTAAGCACTGCAAACAGCATATTCAAATTAAAAACCATGGAGAAATGTAAAATATGCATGTTAAAATTGATTATCTATACAGTATTAAACAATATATTTTAAGTTTATTGCAAAATATGCATATGTATTGGAATATTCTGAGTGTAAGTAGACCAATTTTCTTCATGTGTGGGCGTGGCTTGCTTGTTTCGACTCTCTATGATTGGTGGAATTTTCTGTAAAGCATCATGGGTTATGTAGTTTTTCACCATAAATTCCATTGTTAAACATGATTATTTGACCGCTGACGGCTTCAACAGAAGCAAATGCTACCGATTAACAACTTCGCTGCTCACAGTAAAGGCCCTTGCACACTGAGTCCGAAATTATTGCATGCGTTTTTTCGCTTTCGTGATTCGGTGGCTCTGAATTGTCAAAACACTACTCAAAAAGCTTGCTACGGATGCGAAAAATGCAGAAAATCGAACCTGATTCGATTTTTTTTGACGGACGAAAGTTTCGGAGGCAGTGTACGAGCGTGATTGACATAACGTGAGGTCGTATTTATTTTTTAACGTGCGAAAATTTCGGACTCAGTGTGCAAGGGCCGTCTTTTAAGGTTTATACTGTGTCCCTATAAAGAATGAATGGAGTTTTACCTCTGGAACCCGACTGTTGCACTGTATTGAAGAAGTTGTTCACCCAAAAATAAAGATTATGTCATCATAATCATGTTTTTCCAAACACGTAGGATGTTCTTTTGTCCATTTCACTCATAAGGAAAAGTTTTCAGGAATATTTATGCTGCTCTTTTGACATATAATGAAAGAAAATAGTGACCAAGTAGCTGTCAAGCTACAAAAATGTTTTTATGTTTTTGAAAGAAGTTTCTTGTGCGTTTGTATGGTCAAAAACACACTAAAACAGTAATGTTGAGAAAAATAATGTCATTATAATGAATAATGTCATTTATTCCTGTGATGGATTTTCAGCATCATTTCTCCAGTCTCCAGTGTCACATGGTCCTTCAGAAATCATTCTAATAGGCTGACTTGGTGCTTAAGAAATTTTTGGAATGAAATGATGACAGAATCTTTCGTTTCTGGGTGAACTGTCTCTTTAACAAAGTCCATTTATGATATATTTGCAGGTATACTGAGAGCGAAGTGCTTTGACTAACTACTTCCTTGTACTTTGTTGACAGTACTTACTGTTCAGTGTACATGCACACATGCGTTCAAACTCAGACAGTCATACTCACAACTCTCCAGCTCTAGAGAGCAGTTCTGTGTGTCTAGAGGAAACCTGCTGAAGTCCATTGAGCAGAGAGCCGTCACTGTGATCCTGCAATTCACAATTCAGTGCAGCCTTAACAAATCACTTACAAAGAGACTGAAAATGTCCCTTCAAAATGGAGACATGTGATACTGTGCTTAGCAAAACATCAAATTATAGAAACAATTGAGATGAATCGAAGTGAAAACTGACCCAGCATGCTCATGAATTGGTTCGGGCACACCTGACCATTACACAAGCCTACACTTGCTGGTACTTCTTGGAAAAAAATTATTGTACAACTTTTCAGAAGTCTTTAAAAGAAAACCACACCTTATTTGCCAGGTAAAGTAAATAAATGGAATTTGGTTGCACACAAATCAACCTGTATGACTTTATCCTGTGGAACAAGAAAGTATATTGCGATCAGTGTTGATATGCTAACTAAATATTTTTTTGTTATTGAAATAAAGCTGAAATTAAATCAAATATGAATATTAGATGAAAAACTTGACTAAATACTGAAATAAGTGCTACAATTACTAACTGAAAACAAACAAACAGAAAAATTAACAAAAATGTCAAAAGCACAAAAAATTACAAAACACTGAACTAAAATTAAAATGAGAACTATAATAGTGTATAAAGAATAATGAAATAACATTGACATTTCAATTACATTTCTATTTTTTCATTCAATAACAGTTCATAGATGGCAATAAAAAAAGGCCATATTCCAAATCTTCTGAAGTCATAATTCAGGTTTGGTTAATGAATCGACAAATCTTTTTATTTTTTTATTGTGTTTATAAAAACTGCAACATTATCCCAAATAATTCTGTTCTCACAAAACAAAAGTGCGGTCCAATGCACGAACCAATTCAGATTCACGGGATTGAACCGGTTCAAAAGAACAGTCATGAATCAGAATGATCTGAATCTTGAGTTCAACTCACTGAACAAATCATTCAGTTGAACTGGATCAGGGGTGCATTTCCCGAAAGCATCGTTGGCCAACTGGTCGCAAGTTCATCGCAATGTCCATTGAACTCTATTGGTAACGACGGAACTTGCGACCATAGTTGGCCAACGATGCTTTCGGGAAACGCACCCCAGATCTGGAGTTCTCACTGACTGCAGTTCTCAAGTCAAAAGCTCACTGAAGGGGAAGATTATGACTGAATAATTACTGAGATCTCAGTATTTTTCCATATTTGAATAAACTACTGTATCTTCAGCACTAAAATTTACTTCAAAGTAAACAGCTTTTCTTTCCTGTGAACTCTTTCTTCTTTCACAGTTCTTGTAAAAACATCTGGTTTCAGGAAGTGTTACCTGACGCTGTAAAGAATGTTTCCATCTGGATAGACTCTGAGCATGATGTTTTCCATGGTGGTGTCATGAATGAAAGAACGCTTGGAGTGAACAAAAAAGACGTCTGGCACCCAGATCTTTTTCACCAGCCGGGCATCAAATGTTCGGCTTTTGTTATTGCTGGAGGGGAAGGCCAGTCTGTCGTCCTGCCAGTAATGTCTAAGGTACAAGGTCATGGTAAAGTCCTATGCCCACAGAAGACATGAAAAAGTTGTGTCAGTTTACGTAAGCCACTCCTTTATACTTTGAATGCCACTGTGTATATATGATTATGCCTGTTGGCTGTTGCCAAACAAATGCAAGAAGTGCTGCACGGGGTGTAACTTCGGCATCTCGGTGCTCTTTGGCTGTAAGGGATGGTTTCACTCATAAGAAAAAACTATTGAGTAATTCGTTTTTAGAAAAATATAAAAAGCCTTTATTCTTTCATGGCTTAGATTTTAAAAACAGGTGTTGACTTGAGTTCAGCATCCATGTCTATGGATTTAGCATGCTATCCTGGAGGTCTTTGTTGCGTGCGTGATGGTTTTGACATTTGCCCTCTGCCTCAGTTGTGAATCCAATCTGTTTAAATTTTCGAGGATTTAAGCTTGATGTATGACTAGCAATAGGAGTTGAGGGTGTGCAGAGCCCACCAACAGTTTAAAGGTTAAAAGTAATTTATAAAAGAGCAGACACATACCATATTGACCTCTGAAATGCTGTCAATGCTCTCCACTTGCACATCGATGCCCACTGGAATAGCAGAACCTAGGCAGAGTGTCAAAAACGGAAAAGAAACGGATAGAAAGATCACACAGAATAAAAACAAAAACTGATCTCTTTAATATCTCAATTGCGTCAACTGTCTGGTTACCAACATTCTTCCAAATATCTTGTTTTGTGTTCAACAGAAGAAACTCAGACATGTTTGGAACAACATGAGGGTGGGTAAAATGATGACAGATAAGTTTCATTTTTGGGCGAACTGTCCCTTTAGAATCAAATTCTTCATAGTCCATCTTAGATCACCACCAACTTACATCAATGGAGGCAATAAATGTAAATATTTGTGAGAGAAAGACTATGCGATTTGCATTCTCATAGCAGAGAGACATGGCAAATTTGTGTTTAACTATCATAGTTGCATCTATCTGAATTAAGCATTCTTGTGTCAGCTGCTTTTCTTCAGAACATAAACACATCAATCTCTCAACTCTTCATAGAAATCCAACACATCTGCACCACGTTAAACAAAAACTTGGAGTGAGACCAGCTGCATTCTCTCTGAGTCATAGAACAAAAGTATCCATCACTGAATCATCTCTGCAAAAACATCTGAAAATCAGATTTTGCCACAGACCTTATTTTATTCATTGATCGAAAAGTGCTATGAGAAATTCCAGTGTTTACAGCTTGTAAATGCTCATCCTCTTTCAGATTACAAACTAAACAGGTCAAATAGTAAAAATTCGATATAATAACATTTCATTGACTAACTTTCAGAAATTATATATAAAGTGTCAGTGTCAAATAAATGTTAAAATGGTCGTCTCATGACTCTGTCATCAACCAATACAATCTGAAAAGCGATGTTAAGCTTCCTACAAACAGAGACTTAACTCAGCGCACATGACTCTGTGTGATTATCAACCTCTCGCTGTTTTCAGAGAACCACCAGCACGACTGATGTTCCCTAATCTGGACTAAAATAAAGCTCTATCTCAGTGTTCATATGTAAGGATTAGCACACAAAATAACAAAAAAGTATCATGTACTACCCATTTTTTGGACATATACCACGGTATTCTTTGAAGTACCTTGGAGTGCCATGTAAACACCATTGTAAATCATTCAGTACCATGCTAAACAATATATTACATAGATTTTTTTTAATCAACATCAAGATTTTAAATTGAAATTAATATATTTGTACACTCTTAAAAATGGTTCCATTAAGAACCTTTAACATCCATGGAACCTTTCCAGGTTTTTACAGTGGAAAAAGGTTCTTTAGATTATGATTATTAAAATGTTCTTTACACTAAACAAAAAAAAAGGTTCTTTGGGGAACCAAAAATGGTTCCTCTACGGCATCACAGTGAAACCCTGTTTTGGAACCTTTATTTTTAAGAGAATATAAAGTAAAGTGTATTTTAGGTGTTTTAACCAGTAATTGCAGTATATATCATTATATGTAAAGCTTTTGTATGATATAAGATCACATGATCATTATAATGTTTCAATACTTATCAAATACATTTCCAGAACATCACCAAAATGGACCCAAAAGTCAGTGCTTAGTTCAAGGAGTTCAGTAAAGTTGCCAATATATTCACAGATTTGAACTTCCCGGGTCAATAACTCATGAGCTAAACGTTAAAACACAAATGACACCTATTTCCAAACAAAGTAACGTCGACAACAAGCTACAACCCAATTTTCTTTAAAACGAGCCTTTTAATATAAATTGGTCTCTATGAGCAGGAGGCTGAGAGACAAGTCCGATTTCAAACTCTATGAACCGCTCCATTGTTAAGGTACGGAGCTGTCTGACTGCAACACTGCCAGGGGGACATTAAACAGGAAGTGTTTGTCAGAGCTCACAACAGGATTTGCGAGAAAACACAAAAGTTTTGCAAGGGAATGCAAATTTTTCTCCCATCCCATCCCAAATCTTTTCCACCACCATGTCCCTTTAGGTAATAGAACAGATGATTATTTGATTGGAAAAACAGCACGCCACTCCATGTTCTTTTTCTAAAAACAGTAACCTTTGGCTAGCCTGCAAAATTTAGCTACATTCTCAGAGACCAACTGGAATAATAATCCAGATTACTGTGCATAAAACAAATCTGTCCTCAGTGTATTGTCTGCTTGGCACTACTACCAATCTGGGTCAGAGTGTTTTTTTTTTTTCTGATTCGGACATACTGCATATGACATTCTAACCTATTTTTGACAATCTCAGCGCCAGAATCACATTCTGGTCATTTGCCCCACTGTGACTTTTAAAGCTCTTGATCTTGAGTTCAGCCAGTGTAACAGAGGCAGAACAGAGTACTTAACCCCATTCTGATGAACATGTACAGCAGCAAGTATGGATGGTATCTCTATCGGCATAGCATGTTTTATAGACAGTAAGCAGCTTAAAATGCATGTGAGAATGAGATATTTTCAGAGAATCGTGTTAAATGTAATTCTATTTTACAAAAATTATCTATAACCAAAAAAACAACAACAAGATTTTCAACAAACATCCTCCTCCTCTTCCTCATGAGTGTCTCCTACACACAGCCTCTCATTACATGAGGATCATCTGTGTCCATGCTAATGCTATGGTCATTTCCTGTTGCTTACATAAATGGCTTTCGCAGTGTGGAGTATGTGATTTCCATCAGAAAAACGCATCACGATTCCCATCAGCAGATTTTTGGTTAATCACATCATTGGTTTCTTTTTTTCCCTCTCACTCTGTCCTGAAATTGCCCCATCTGTAGTGCATCTCTGTGCTGTATTAGTGCAGCTGTTGTATGTTACGCCGCCATTTATTTGTGCCAACTGTGCTGAATAAGATTACATTCCCAAAATCATTCAAAGAAACGATAAAGACCAAGATAACACATAATGCTCAGTAAAGCAACAATTATGTGTTTTAAGAATACAACCATCAATACCAGCTTTGCAAAGCCAAAAGTAATACATAAGAGCCTTTTGAAAGAACAGAATCCCTCACCTCCAAAACCAGGCCTCATGGCGAAATCGTGATCCTCGATTCGCAAAAGCTGCTCGGATTTAATCAGCAAAGATTTGGTGCTGTCAGACTTCTTCATTTTTAAGTCTATTCGTCTGTTTGAGAGAAGACAAAATGGGGAAGGTTTATTTTTATGCTGTAACAGACATAAGCAGAAACAAACCTGTACACAAGTTCTTGGTTACATTCTGAGTAAATCATCAGCACTGACTAAAACAAGAGGTTTGGAAGAGAGGCTTGTTTAGAGAAATTAATTTCACTTCAATATGGAACAAGATCACAGATGATTTTATGCACTACGACAGATATATCTATCATGAGATATAACTAATACTTTTGAATGTATTTATTTTCTAATCACAAGACAGCAATACAAAAGTTTCCCACAACTATGACTTAATATGCCTCTTATTAAAATATTTTGATTTGACCCTGTCTGGGTTATTTCCAGGTGCCATTTTTGTCTCTATGACTTACTACTACTAATGTAATAACAGTCACATTATTTGATAGCTTTAGTGTGTTTTCCGTTTTGACATCATATTTCAAAGAGTGACATAATAGAAAAATTGCCAAAAGCAGATCTAAGTTTCCCTTTAACTATATTTATTATGTTTTTGTTATGAAATATTCACACTTACATTGGCCTCGCCAAGCTCAATACTTCAACCTCAATATACCATATAACAATGTAACAATCTATCTATCTATCTATCTATCTATCTATCTATCTATCTATCTATCTATCTATCTATCTATCTATCTATCTATCTATCTATCTATCTATCTATCTATCTATCTATCTATCTATCTATCTATCTATCTATCTATCTATCTATCTATCTATCTATATCCCACCCATCCATCCATCTTAAAAATCTTTCTGCCACAAATGGCACTGTTACCTGAGAATGACCTACCTCCGGATCAGTACTAAAGACTAAATTACTATCCAGTGCTGTTTTTGTTTTTATCTCACATACCCAGCTCAACCATGAGCTCTAATTACAGAGTTCCTTTATCCACAATTAATTATACCCTCAAACACACACACAATCCAACAACCCCAAATTGCAGGTCATAACACAGCGCTTCAAATAAACCCGTACACATCAATCCACAGGGACGAGACCACAATAAATAAGACCGAGAGTGTAAACAGACTGACACGGGTATTTAAATTAAACAGAATAGAGCTGATTGATAATATACAAAGTGAAGTTCAATCTACAACAGCATTCTGCAAACGCATTTAGGAGCTGAAGAAATGAGCGCAAGGAGCTAGCAAAAGTATCCTCACCCTCCATGTTTGTGCCGTGTGTTTTCACCCAGGTAGACGTCCTTGTGCCTGCGCTGGTTTTGGGTGTTGCTTCCTTTGAGCAGGGCGACGGGCCACAGCCAAGCCAGGCACATCAGCCTCAGTGTCGTGAGAGCAAAGTCCATGGCCGAGGCCTGAGGTCCAGGATCTGATGTGAGGAGAAACACAGAGACGGTGTGGGATCAGTCTAACTCTCTGGAGTTCCTTACCCAGCATCCTTTCCATCTGGAAGTGTCGCCCATTCCGACACCGTAACGACCCTTAGATCCACACTGTGCAGCACATGTTACATGGTGCCATGTAAAATCCTCTGAGCTCCACTTTTGTGCATGCGTGTTTGTGTGTATATGCCTGGCGGTCTGCGTTTCCCACCCTGCCTAAAAGCCTGCCTGCTTTTCTGACATGGTGCTCTCCCTCCATCCCCCTCCCGCTGATTATAACCAAATATCAATTTATTTCTATAATGACAAAGGAATGACGTTAATTCCTCCCTAATCTTCTTACACGCAGCTGCTGAAATCTTTCAGTAACCTACAAACTCCATGGGGAAGGGGAGGTGCATCACAAGCAGAGTTAACTGTACCATCAGGTTGCTTAAAAAAGCAACAAGCCCTCTTTTTTGAGAATAGTACCCAAGAATTTCTGCAAATTACTAGTCTTCTCATGTCCGTCAACATAAACCTAACATTGTCAGTAGTCTTATGTGTGTTTACAGAGTCTTTTACAAATCACTTGCATTTTGAGTAACCTCTAGCTGTAGATGAAGCGTAAAGGTTTCTCTGTAATTGCATGTGTCTCTGGCTGTCATGCTGCTATGATGTACAGACTCACCATCAGGCTAATCTGTGAGAAGCATCTCAACTCGCTTCATAGAGGATTACAGTCATGGAGAAGATCAAGAGATGATGGTGAGATGAAAGGTTGGGAGGGGTGATAGAGGGAGACTGAACAGGGATGGGAGAGAACAAGAGAGGCTTCCTTTAGGAGACAAAAGCAAGATGATGGAGGAATGCTATATATTATATAACAGCATAACATAATATCCATCCATCTATCTATCATCTATGCAGACACGATCACTTTATACAATGAACAGATTCAATTTAGACATCTATTCATATATAAATATTGATCAGCGAACATAAACAAGCTCACCCGGACTTGCTTGACGTGCGAGAACAAACCTCATTGGTTCAAATGGGCTGCGTAACGCAAGAATGAACCTGATTGGTTCTTGCACGTCAAGCGAACATGCTTGAGCTTCTGTTTATCATAACTGATGCGTGTATTATGTTTACATGTGAATAAAAGTCTAAATTCAATCTCTTCATCATATAAAGTGATCATGTCTCTTCAGGAAATTCATATGGATTAGATTTACGAAATCTTATGAATTTTTTGAAGCATCAAAATGGTAGCTGCGTAGCTGTCAATGGAGGGACAGAAATCGCTCAGATTTGATTAAAAATATCTGTATTTGTGTTTCGAAGGTGAACGAAAGTCTTGTGGGTTTGGGATGACATGAGGGTGAGTAAGTGATGACAGAATTTTCCTTTTTGGGTGAACTAACCCTTTAATGTTGCCTTTCTAATATATTCACATTTTGCCCAAAATTTACCAGAAATTATGCATAATAAAAATCTGAAGTGATATTTACCTTGATTTTCTTATTTTTTCCTTACATCATGTCTCATATTTGATCTCATGTACCTTCACTGACACTGTTGTCTCCTCCTTGGAAACCAAGTACACTAACTTTTGAAAAAATGGTCATGGAAAAATGGTTATTCATAGTGGAAATGCCGAACAATTAATAAATGCATGATAAAAAGTATACAATAGTTGTAATGATTGTCAGAAAAAAAAAAAGAGTTCCAATAAAAATCATTCCCTGTGACAAAAGCAAAAGAGAGGTGAATTGAGGAGAGACAGTCAGAGTCTGTATATAGAAAAGAATAATAAACCGTAGTCCAACCGAATATCAGATAAAACATGGTGGCACACAATCAATAATAAAATTGCAGCTAGCAGAACAGTAATCCCCCAGACCAGTAACATGCTCCTCTAATCCAGGATTAGAGTCTGATTGAGGGCACAGAAGAGTGGTGGCATCTAAGGGAGTCGTGCACGTGCCTCACTGTGTCTAGAGGAAGCTGCTCTTTTACGCTGAACGAGGATCATCCTTCTCTATTCAGATCATTAATCATTATAAGAAGGATATAAAAAGCTGCTCCACCATCACAGCCAAAGGGTAATTTCCACAATCACCCCTCTTCTTCATTCAAATTCCACAAACATCCTCTTGTGGCCAAATACTGAATGACAGGATGATCACAAAATTGTGAAGTACAGTATATGATATAGCCATGGGTACATTTTGATACTTAAAAAAGTGGAAATAATATGTTTTAAAACTATTTGTGAACTGCTTGATATACTCTGAACATTGTTTGCACCCTAGTTTCAAAGAATCATATTTATTTTTCTGTGTCCACAACATATAAAAATGACACACAAAAGTCTGATTTTGATTTCCTTGAATTTATCTAAAACACATTATATTACCAATTCCAAGTGGTGCTCACTGCAGAGCCAAATGACATCCAGCTTCCCCTGTCTGGACATAATGGGTGGAGCTTGACAGTCCAGCTCCGCCTCTGTGGACCTGATGGAATATTCTCAGTGGTTGATAGATTAGAGTGGTGCAGGGATGACATATTTTTGTAGGCCAACCCAGAAAATAGCATCACCCTGGTTCCCTCGACAAAAACCCAATAGGAATTTTTCATTGGCTTTTGGATTATTGCAGGAAATAAGGCCTATGACTAAAAAATGCTAATGATTATTACACGTTTTGTTCATTGTGATATTCTTCACAATTGAACACAACTTTTATGAATTTTGAAGCCTAAATACAATTGGAAGAAGTCAAAACGTAAAGACAGACAGACAGACAGACAGACGCGGACTGTCAATCCTAAAGATTGGATTTGAACACCAAATCACATTTGTGTGCAGTGTGATTAAAGCCAGGAGGAATGTATTTACTGGACTGCCCCTGCTGGCAGAACTGAACCAGCACAGCCATGTCATCACACACATTGACCACATTTCTGCTACAGCCTGAGGGCACTAGATCAGCTCAGTCAACGAGCGCACTTCCTCAAGCCTGTGCATTTGTTAACCTGTAAGGTTGGTATGACAACTTGCACCTGTCAAAGTCTGTAAATACTACAAGTTTGGACTCATTCTATGCATTACACATCAGTCAAATGTAGCTGTGGAATGTAAAAAAACAAAACAAAAAAACTATTAAAGTTTTATTGGGCCATCTTAAAGGCTCCTTCCAGGAAGGAAACAACTGTTTGACGTCATGCGAATCTTTACTAATCATCAGGGTTACTGCAATCCACTACTAGGTACGCACCGCATGGTTACCACACTTAGAGTTTGGCAAATTGAGCAAGAAGGTGGCAAGGACAGTTGCAGCATGTCTAAATTTAGCAAAGGTTCAACAAAGAACAAGGTGGTGAGAAAAGACAATGAACTTCAGAAAGGTTGACCTGGGGGGATGTGGGAAGGTTATCTTAAAGTCATTCGCAGTACAGGGTATGTGGTTAAGGGTTTCAGCTGCCATTTAGTGACTCAACTCATGATCTATGAAAGAGGCGTGGAAACCTGTCCTCCTACTCTCTCTCTCTCTTTCTCTCTCTCTCTCTCTCTCTCTCTCATTCAGCAAGATTACACAGCAGAGTCAATATTCAGAAATCACCTGAGGAACTTTCTCTACTTGCCTCTAAATTTTTATTCACAAACACTTCATTCAGGTGGACCCAAGGGATACTTCTTTTTTTTTTTTTGCCTGTCAGTGCTGTTGAAGCAGTAAAGAGGAACAGGGTCTGATTACGTTCCTGAGAAAGACTCTTTTGAAGAGTCTCATCTTCTCAGCAATTTAGTTTCTCTCTGCTCTACTCTTTCAGTCCCGCAACTCTTTTTCGCTTCATTACATTGTTGTGAGGGAGAATGTCAAGGACTCTCTATGGCGCTTATGTTGTTTTATGGATTTCTTCCTTAGTGGAGTGTAAGGTTTCAGGTAAGATTAACTTTTATCGTGATTTTTGATATTGTTTGTAAAAGTTGAGTAACTTTTTTCTAATTTTCCAGTATGTCATTAATTTTTAGGTCCAAAGTTTGACCACTTTATTTATAAAGAATGCCACTTTCCTTTATGAAATGAAGCTATTCAAAGTTCTGCTAATGAATCGCACATCTAAAGTGATCGATTTACTTATTATTTTTCTTTTCGCTATTGATCAGCTTTGATTTCTGTTTGAGTGCTACTTTCAGTTAGGTCACTTATGATCAATTCATGTTTGTAGTGAAGCTGAAAAGATGCCAGGAAAGACTTACGTTATGAATATACCTTATGTAATTCAAGTGGATGGAATAGGGTTATGAATGTTGGCAAGACCACTTAGAGACATCTGTTTTCTAGTTATTAGGTAGTTCCTGCTTAGGAATTCTTTCCAGTACTCAAATTAAATGAAACAAATATTAGATATTACCCATTGATTGCTTTTGCTGTTATAAATTATTATATAGGTTCAAAATATATGTTATTTTAGTATTATTTATGTACTACTGTAGTATTTATTCATATTTATTATTTTAATAATATATATTTTTTTAGTTGAATATTTTAATAGTTTTTAAAATCCTTTTAGTTTTAATTTATTTATACTTCAGTTTTAGTCATTTTCATTTTCAAGTTTTTCATATATATATAACTGCGTATTATCTATCATCTATATGAGTCTTCTCAAAAAAGGCTTTCAAATAGAGACACAAAAATGCATTTTTGAGCTAATAAATTATTCATCTGAAGTGGGTGATTTATCTTTGCTTTTTCCAGTTTCATTGGGCCACTTATTTTGAATGGGCATTATTCCTGCAATAGATCAACAGCCAAACTAAAAAAGATGCCAGGAAAGATAAATAATCGTTATAAATATACCTTATTATGTAATTGAAGTGGATGCTACTCTTAGATCTCAAGTGGAGGCAGAATTTCAGCTAATGCGTTTTTGAGCCCCTCCTTGTTATAGTCTGCAAGTGAAGGAGATGAGTGAGTCTGCTAGAATGCACTCCGGCCCGTCATCTGTTTGGACTAACACAGTCACTGTGAATATTTCGACAAGCCAAGACGTCTCCAGGGACTCTCAATAATAGATCTAGACTAGACACATAGCACAAAGGAAAGCGTTACATGCATGACATCAAGATAAGATGAGAAACAGAAGTACAACTGATCCATTAGTGCAACTATTCCATATGAGATTTTATCACTCTTATGACAATAATCAATGTTATATAATCAATATAATCAATGATCGATATAATCAATGCCAATTAATCTGTGGAAGAGTTTGGTGCAATCTCAGTCCGCTACGCCAGTGTCACAACATAAAGGTCATGCAGTCATGCACACTGCTGCTGCTGTTTATTTTGTATTTATAGCCAAACAATCTTCTTGCAGACTCCGATAAGGTGAGTGTGTTGAATGCTAAACAATCACAGTCATAAGTGGTCCTCTAAGCATGATGATCTGGGTGAATACACAATTGTAATCACCCATAGAAAAGGACAGACAGCAAACAGCGGCAGTAGAACTAACTTTTTCTGAGAAAAAAGGTGGCATATATATGGGTGCACTTATGTATGTATTGTACACATGTACTTACCATGAGGTTAGGAAACTGAGGGTGGAGATTTACATATACTGTACGACAAAGGCATCAATCCAGCAACATCTTTAAAAGGAAATATTAGTAAGAAGTTGATGGTTTTGAAATGGCAAGGTTGGAGCCTTCTCAACATACTATGATCATTGTATTAGATCACAAAAATGAAAATGACATAACTAAAATAATGTTGTTATATTTGGTATTTTGTTTTAGAATTCTTTTTTTTTTTTCAGCTTAAGTATCTTAACACCCAAAAATATTTTAAATCAGTATATAACCCTGTTGCAAAAAACCTGCATTGATTCCATGTTGGTCCAGGCTGGTTTATGCTGGTCTAGCAGATGGACCAGCAGAGTCATCTGAAATTCTGAATAAAGTAAAAAATTGTGAATCACATTTCAATCACATTTCATTCTAAAGACAAATCAGAATGTAATAATTTTGTACTTATCTTCTGTTGCATCACTGAAAATTAAAACTTGTTTTAAGGACTTTCATGCACATTTGGGAACATTCATGTGTCACAATCCAGCTGGCAGTCACTAACCCCCCAAAAGTTGTAAACTTGGTAAAAGGAATAAATGTTAAAAGAACTAATGTCATTGCAGTCAGGAGCATGACATACAGTACTAATATTATAGACAATAGTGACAGCCTGCACTGCAACAATTGCTGAAAGTCAACCAAAGTGAAGGACCCATTTAAAGGGAACACTAATCACCATAATAGTGACAACATTCTCCAACAACATTTACACGCACCGTTTGTTGTGGTCTTGCTGGGATCATACCAGCATACAAATTACAGTCCACCAGCTCTTTAGTAGCTGGGGACCGGCAAACCAGCAACCCAAGCTGGTACCAGTGCGCAAAACATACCTTATGCTAGTATTCAGCAATGATGGATTTTTCAGCAGAGAAGTTAAAAGTTATACGTTGTTGAAAGATTTATTTAATATTTAATAAATTTAATAAATTTATTTAATATTCCCTTTAAACCAAGTGTGTCCAAACTCTGCCCTGCAGCGTTTAGCTCCAACTTGCCTCAACACACCTGTCTGGAAGTTTCTAGTATTTCCTAGAAAGAGCTTGATTGTCTGCTTCAGGTGTGTTTAACTGCGGTTGAAGCTGAACTCTGCAGGAGCAGGATTGGACACCCCTACTTTAAATGAAACTCATAATTCATTCTCGTAAATGCAAGAATATCTTAAAAGCTCTTTTGTTGATTTGCAGATGTTCGTGTGACCTGCATCTTCTCTGAGGACTGTATTCTTCCCTGCTCTTTCACGCCCAATAATACTGATGTGAATATTAAGTGGTACCAGCAGGATGCGCTCATACTCAGTTTACAGCCGGCGGGACAGAGGCGCAGCAATGACAAAGTGTGGCTCTTCGGCGACAACGTCTCCAAGGGCAATGCATCGCTGCTTGTGAAACAAGTAGATACAAGGAGTAAAGGACGATACAAATGTGTGGTCAACAATAAGACTCAGACATATGTTATTGCAACAGTGGAAGGTTTGATATATATTGATTTATTTTTAAATGTATTGTCTGTGATTAGTAGTCATTGACCATTATGGGTTTATCAGTGGCTTAGGACTACACTCACCTAAAGGATTATTAGGAACACCTGTTCAATTTCTCATTGATGCAATTATCTAATCAACCAATCACATTGCAGTTGCTTCAATGCATTTAGGGGTGTGGTCCTGGTCAAGACAATCTCCTGAACTCCAAACTGAATGTCAGAATGGGAAAGAAAGGTGATTTAAGCAATTTTGAGCGTGGCATGGTTGTTGGTGCCAGACGGGCCGGTCTGAGTATTTCACAATCTGCTCAGTTACTGGGATTTTCACGCACAACCATTTCTAGGGTTTACTAAGAATGGTGTGAAAAGGGAAAAACATCCAGTATGCGGCAGTCCTGTGGACGAAAATGCCTTGTTGATGCTAGAGGTCAGAGGAGAATGGGCCGACTGATTCAAGCTGATAGAAGAGCAACTTTGACTGAAATAACCACTCGTTACAACCGAGGTATGCAGCAAAGCATTTGTGAAGCCACAACACGCAGAACCTTGAGGCGGATGGGCTACAACAGCAGAAGACCCCACCGGGTACCACTCATCTCCATTACAAATAGGAAAAAGAGGCTACAATTTGCACAAGCTCACCAAAATTGGACAGTTAAAGACTGGAAAAATGTTACCTGGTCAGATGAGTCTCAATTTCTGTTGAAACATTCAGATGGTAGAGTCAGAATTTGGCGTAAACAGAATGAGAACATGGATCCATCATGCCTTGTTCCCACTGTGCAGGCTGGTGGTGGTGGTGTAATGGTGTGGGGATGTTTTCTTGGCACACTTTAGGCCCCTTAGTGCCAATTGGGCATCGTTTAAATGCCACGGCCTACCTGAGCATTGTTTCTGACCATGTCCATCCCTTTATGACCACCATGTACCCATCCTCTGATGGCTACTTCCAGCAGGATAATGCACCATGTCACAAAGCTCGAATCATTTCAAATTGGTTTCTTGAACATGACAATGAGTTCACGGTACTAAAATGGCCCCCACAGTCACCAGATCTCAACCCAATAGAGCATCTTTGGGATGTGGTGGAACGGGAGCTTCGTGCCCTGGATGTACATCCCACAAATCTCCATCAACTGCAAGATGCTATCCTATCAATATGGGCCAACATTTCTAAAGAATGCTTTCAGCACCTTGTTGAATCAATGCCACGTAGAATTAAGGCAGTTCTGAAGGCGAAAGGGGGTCAAACACAGTATTTATATAATAATAATTCGTTACATTTATATAGCGCTTTATCTGAGACCTCAAAGCGCTTTACATAGAAGGGGGGAATCTCCTCAACCACCACCGATGTGCAGCATCCACCTGGATGATGCGACGGCAGCCATATTGCGCCAGAACGCCCACCACACACCAGCTTACTGGTGGAGAGGAGACAGTGATGAAGCCAATCAGTATATGGGGATGGTTAGGAGGCCATGATGGATAGAGGCCAAGGGGCAAATTTGGCCAGGATGCCGGGGTTACACCCCTACTCTTTTTCGAACGGCATCCTGGGATTTTTAATGACCACAGAGAGTCAGGACCTCGGTTTAACGTCTCATCCGAAGGACGGTGCTCTTTTGGCAGTATAGTGTCCCCGTCACTATACTGGGGCGTTAGGACCCACACAGACCACAGGGTGAGCACCCCCTGCTGGCCTAACTAACACTTCTTCCAGCAGCAACCTGTTTTTTCCCAGGAGGTCTCCCATCCAGGTACTGACCAGGCTCAGCCCTGCTTAGCTTCAGTGGGCAACCAGTCTTGGGCTACAGGGTGATATGGCTGCTGGCAACCATATATGGTTTTCCTAATAATCCTTTAGTTGAGTGTATATTCGTTGGGTAACATTACTATAGTGTTTCCCAACCCTGTTCCTGGAGCACCAACAGTGTGCATTTTGGATGTCTCTCTTATCTGATCCCTCTATTTCCCTTCTCTATTAATGAGCTGATGGTTTGAATCAGGTGTTTGATTAGGAACAGGAAGAGTTGGAAAATGTTTTTAGTGTTAGTGTGCCTCCAGGAACAGGGTTGGGAAACACTGCCATAATGACCTATCCATTTGTAGTGATGAAGATTTTGATTAATTCCAGTGACTTTATTATGTAAATAACTTCACTTGAGATTGGTTCAGATTGATTTTATGATTTGTTAGAGTAGGTGGTGAGAAGTGAGTCTTTTTGTGTAATGAGAGTCATTGAGCAATTCATTCAACAGATTTTTTTTTTTTTTGTGGAAGTCTTCCAAAACAAGTTATTTATTAACATTTGCTCAGTTTTTGTTCACAAACGAGATGTCCTAGTTCATTCAGTTGTTTACGAACACAATGCCCCATTCATACTTTTTAGCTTCTTTTATTCAGTTAGCAAACGGATAAAAAATAATCTAAAACAAATTAATGTAAAATTTTGTCCTCATAGTTAGAAGTCTTAGGGCCAGATTTACTAATAGCTACCAATACAAACCCTTTTTTGGCATTAAAAAACTACTGTCAGGATTTACTCAAGACACGCAGTGAAAAATTAGCGCTGAAAAGGCATGGACAGGGTGATTTTTGTGGCTGAACTTATTGCATTTGCATTTTTGCATATTGCATCAGACGCAACATTTTATGAGAGAAGAGTATTTAAATGAATCATGCAAGCTGATTTACTAAGGTTTGCGCTATTCAATTTGCAGGTATTTGCGCCATTATTTAAAGATAAATCATGTCTTAAACTTACCTGTAATTGGCGCGGCTTTTGGTAGATTGCGTTGGTCATTAGGGAAATTGCACTCTCACACTAATTTGCCCTGTTTAGTAAAAATAGTAATTATTATTGGCCAATTCTGTTTTGACAAAGGCTGAATTTGTACTGATTAATCGAGTTTAAATATCAATATTTTTTTTATTGATATTGCTACTTTTTTATCAATTTAAAAAAAGTTAATTTAATTTTTTTTTCATTGAATGTCCTCCAGCCCCCATCAGTGCGATCTTCATTAACACCGATCCCTCTGGGCTGATTCGGTGCTCTACTAAAGAAGTTTACCCAGCTCCGGTGGTGCAGTGGAGCACAAAGCCCAGTTTACCTCCTGCTGCCCTGCAGCCCGAAACCCACATGGCTCCTGGCGAAAAGGGCCTCTTTACAGTGGAGAGCGTCCTAAAACAGCAGAACAACAGCCTTGATCATATATATGTGTGTAACATCACCTCCAAATATGGCACGCAGACATGGACAGCTTCATTAAAGCTGCAAGGTAAAACTTCTGATAAATGCTTTAGTACTAATACAGATGTTTGTTATAAATGTTATGCTTATGAAGGTGATAATAGCAATGTTGTCTCATGTACAAAACAGAAATTACCAGCTCTGAAGGGCAAGACCTGATTATTCCATGTAGAGCTCCCAAGGACCTTCAGTCCTTCTCTCTCGTCTGGACTTTTACGACAGTAAACAAAACCACAGATGTCCTCGAGTATGACAGCAGGACCCATAAATCCAGCCGCTCTTGGGATCATGCAGAACTAGAAGAGCAAAATGCATTGAAAGGGGATGTTTCACTAAACCTGCAGAAACCTGTTGGCTCAGAGCATTCTGGAATCTACACATGTGCCCTCTCAGGAGCAAAGACACGCCATCTGATCCAGACCCGTGTTGTTCTTACATCCTCCAGGCAGGGGAAAGGTATCCACTGATCCATGAACTTATCCATCCAATAATGAATCTGTTGGAACAAACCTTAAACTCATTTCCTGTTGAAGCATAGAGGTAGTTTACTTTTTTAAACATCTGTCTCTCTCTCTTTGTAGATTTTCTTAAATATAATCTGTGGATGCTGGGTATCGTCGCAGGATTAATCGCTCTTCTCGCAATCACTTTGGTTATAAAAAAATACAGAGGTAATACAGTGTACAGAACTCAATCCATAATATTTCAGTGTTTATTGTTGTGTATATATTCAATGGTGATGTTTATGTTTGCAGCAAAATTGAAAAGAAATCAAGAAAACACTGAAGAGGATGCGGAAATGCAAAGCATCAACTCAGGTACTGTCCTGTTTGTTATAGTCCTTTGTTTTTTATGTTTAAGACATAAAAAGAACTTTATAGAAGTTCCCTGCAATGTAAAGACGAAGTAAAATTTCCAAACATAGATTTTCAATTTTGCAACTGAATATTTTTCTTTTGTCTTTCATAGCCAGAACATTAGAAGAGCCACAAGCAGGAAGTAAACTTATGAAAGAGCCTTCGGGTTCTTAAAGTTAACCATGGACAGAAAAAAGAAGAATATTAGAAGAGAGAAGCCAGAATGAAATACAAGTTGGAAGACCAACTGATGGGACTTTGTGTGAACAAAATGTCATTCAGGAAACAATCAGAAGAAACCAAACATTTCTTATATATTATGTTTTTGAACGGTACTTTGATTAAATATATTTTTTAAAAGATTATATTAAAAAAATAAATATTTTAAAATAAGTATATTATTTATCAATAATTTATAAAAAATTTCCCATAAATCTCACACTGGCTGTTTTTACAATATTAAATTGTATTATTAAAAAATATATCAACATATCAATAATATTCCATACATTTTGTAATTACACTACTGTTTAAAAGTTTGGGGCCAGGAGAATTGGTTTTGTAAAGAAATTCATACTTTTATTTAGCAAAGATGCATTAAATTGATCAAAAGTCACAAAAGATTTCTATTTTAAATAAATGCTTTCTATTCATCAAAGAATCCTGATAAAGATGCATCGCGGTTTCCACAAAAATATCACACAGCTCAACTGGTAACAACATTGATAATAATAAATGTTTCTTTAGAAGCAAATCAGCATGTTAGAATTATTTCTGAAGGTCATGTGACACAGAAGTCTGGAGTAATCACTGCTGAAAATTCAGCTTTGCCATCACTGCTTTGATCCATTTGATCCAAAAATATCACACAGCTCAACTGGTAACAACATTGATAATAATAAATGTTTCTTTAGAAGCAAATCAGCATGTTAGAATTATTTCTGAAGGTCATGTGACACAGAAGTCTGGAGTAATCACTGCTGAAAATTCAGCTTTGCCATCACAGGAATAAATGACATTTTAAAATAGAAAACAGTTTTTAAATTTCACTATATTACAGTTTTTATTGTATTTTTGATCAAATAAATAAATGCAGATCATTTCAAAATCATTCAAATATCTTTCCATCCCCAAACTTTTGAACGGTAGTGTATTTAATCATAATCATAATCTTATTTAGGACTGAAATAACCACAACATGACGTGCATGGACAGACCACACCAGTGTTCTTTGAGGTTTAAATGAACAGGTCTGTTCTTTTCTTTCTCCTCTGCTTAACTGTACCCGTTACATGGCCAAACCAGTTCTGGTCACTATATGTCCACTCATGCACTCTGGTTAATCTTTTACCGGTTTAATTGATATGTCCACAAGGGTCTATCTCTCCCCCTTTCTCACGCGCACACACTCTCAGGACACATGCACACGTACAGAAAAAGATTGTGGCATCACAGTAAATTTGATCTGAACGTGTAGCATAGTCTGAAAGTCATGGATCTGCTGTTTCTGTGTGTTGCATTAGTGCTTTTACTTGGGACTCGCGTTTCTGGTATCATCATTACTAAAGGTAAGACCACATATACACGCATGCTCACTTTTGATGCTTCTCAGTGTGAGATATAATCACCATCCATGTCTTGTAGTAAAGTCTCTTTATGCTTTTTAATGTAGTCTTCTTGAAATATAAAATATGTTTTTTTGTTTTTAAATAGTTTTTAATTTATAATATAAAAAATATATAAAATGCAAGATCACATATTTTGTACATGATACGTGAATAAATTGTTACTGGAATATTTATTTCATTTATTTGAATGGTACTTGTTTTGTCATTTCCCCCCCCCCTGCATTTTCCATCTCTGGCATTTAAGTAGTATATCATTTAATTGTATGCCATTTAAGTAGCTGTAGTTGCTCAGTGAATGGATCAAAGCAGCACTTGTAGGAAACTCCATTAGTCTCATAATGACACTGGTGAACGAGAACAAGAACAAAGACTGACTTTGACGAGTGAATATGTGATTTATTCATCCTCATAAGCAGCCTACAAGGAAATATTTTAGCATCTACATTACAGTCTATTTGAATAAAATAACAGGTTCATGACTAAATCTTTATGTGCAAATGTGCAGTTTTGTTATTTGATGATTTGGCATAGTTTGGCATAAAGCTATTTTAAACCAAGACAACCAGAACAACTGAAACTGTGGTGACCCAGCTAACAGGGAATGTTCTCTCACAGTTATGAACAAATGTTCTTCCAGTAATGTTTAGAGAATGTTCGTTCAACGTTATATGGAACGTTTTTCTGAAACGTTTTAGTTTGCCTAACGTTTTTAATGGTACACGGTGACTCCGCCCTCTAGCGGTTAAAAAACTGCATGCATTTTACAGAAGAATATGCCTGACTGTGCAAGTGAATAGCCTATGACCTTTTGCAACAGATAATGTTTTACAATGGACTTTGTTAGAGAGCTACATGGCAATTTATCTGTTCAATACCTTACTCACCTACTGAGTAATAAAAACGCCATCTCTTTTAGGCCTACATCATGTCAAATCCCTCAGTTGTGGCCATCTCCGAAAAGCCAAAGTCTTCTTTGTTCTGCTGTTCTAAATTTAGCGTGATGTCAACCTTTTGGACAACTATAACCCATTCCACTCCCACGACAAAGTTTTCGGAGCAAATTATCTCTATTTACGTTTTCTTCTTCTTCTCTATTTACTGATATGACGAGACACGCATGGGCGAGTAACGTACGCAATTTCCCGCGAACACCATCCTGACAAGCCACAGGTCTAAAATATAAACACTTATGTATAATACATATTACTTATATGCTTACAATTTTATTTTTGCATACCTCAATGGGAACGTTAACAAAATGTTCTTAGAACAGTTTTAGCTGGTGAGAATTTTTGTATGCAAAGCAAAACTGAATTTAACATTGCAATTATTTTACATGTGCTGGTCTCGCTCTAGATGCACACGTGACCTGTCTGTTCTTAGAAGACTGCGTGCTACCCTGCAGCTTCAGGCCCACGGGAGCCGTCGTCATCCACTGGTACAAGCAGCAAATCCCCGTCCATAGCTACTACTACAATAAAGACCAGTACGGGCTCCAGAACAAGCATTTCAGTGGCCGGACGAACCTGTTTAATTCCCAGATTACACAGGGAAATGCCTCTCTGGTGCTGAGGAAAGTTAAAGTCCAGGATCAAGGGAGGTATAAGTGCTACACCAGCACGAGGAAGGGAAACCAGGAAACCTTTGTTAACCTGGGGGTGAAAGGTCAGTGGTCATGGTCTGGTCATATTGTTTGAGTTTGCTTGGGTTATAGGGGTTGTCTGATGTAAAAAGCTACTTTTCACAAAGTGTAAAAAAATTTGGTCACCTACTACTGGGTCAAGGGACTCAAGAGGGCGCTAGCGGGGTCTGTGGAAAACTTTTAAGAATAGTGGGAAATTGACAAGTAAAAGTAACAAATGACATTGAAATAATTAAAAAATAAATAATAATACATTTTCGTTTTAGGTAACTTATTCTATTGACAGATAATATAGAAAAAATATATATTTTCTTCTGATATATTTTTTTTCTTTTGAAAAACATTTATTTTAATATTGAAAAAAACAAAAGAGTAACATACAAAAAGTACATACTATGTTAAAATATTTTTGGTCGGAAGTAAAAAATTAAAAAACCCAATTGAGAGTTATCACAAAGTATTTTATTCTGACAGATAATAAAATAGTATTAATTTAATAGAAAGTATTTTTTCAGATTTTTTTCTTTTAAAAAAGGTATTTATTTAAATATTGACTATATTTATTTATTTGTTTGGTTTTTGATTTTTTTTTTTAAATATTTTTTTCCCCAGGTTTATTTGTACAAGTACAATAACAAAGAATAGATAAATATTTTTTTATTTTTAAATGACTTTTTATACATGGAAATATATAGCATATCATTCCGTGTATTATATATAGCAAATGACAGTAAATAACATTATATAATATATGGCATTAAAACGTTTGAAAACCCTTAATTTAGTTATTCACTTGTAGATATTTATACCAGTCATGAGATTTAATTCAGCATTAAAGAGATGCGGACAGATAGTTTTATTAAAATGCATGTAGACAAGATAACATGAAAAAGTTTATTGCATACGTTTGTATAGATAAACAGTTCAAATAATAACTAATCGATTCATTTTAATAGAATATCATGTGGTACTTTTTCTTGTTTAGCTCTGATCCAGTTTGTGAAGCTTGAGATGATTGAGGAAAGGGTCACATGTCTGTCCCAGAACATCTATCCAGCTCCTGAGGTCACCTGGGCCACTGATCCCCCTCGTGACACCAGAAGCCTCCAGAACTTCACTCGTAAAACCTCGGACTCCAAGGGCCTGTTCACCGTTGAGAGCGCCATCAGTGTGATGGGCAACATCTCTGACCACACTTACTTCTGCTCTGTCGTCTCAGCGGATGGAACGCAGGTGTGGATCGCGTCGCTGCATCAGCAAGGTAACAGTTTCCATTTCTGACACTTGCTAAAACAATGTCAAGAAAGGTGTTTGTTATTCCTCCAAACAGCTATTTGAATCGTTTGAATCTCTTAGATAAGTTACTTGGTGAGGAGGGCTCTGGACTTTTGATCCCCTGCATGATACCACAACCTCGCCACAATTTCACCCTCACTTGGACCTTCATCAGAACCACAGAATCCTCCGTCATCTTCACTTACGACAGCCGGACCCGTCGGATCGCGAACCTGTGGGAAAGTAAAGCTGAACTCGACATAGATCAGGCTCACTTAGGCAACGGGTCCCTTCATCTGCTGAATCCAGACAGCTTGGGACACAGCGGAACCTACATCTGCACATTCTTCGGCTTCCAAATGAGACATCAAGTCCAAACCCATGTCAATGTTACAGTTCGCGTGACCGGTAAGATTTACTTCATGTGTTTGAAAGCTTGGATCAGGATCATTTCACTAAATGACTAAAAAGTCAATACATAATACTATACTTTTTTTCCCAGATGATGATGAGTTTGACTGCAGGAGGTCATGGTGGGGAACCGCTGCGTCTGTCTTCATATTTCTCATCACTGTATCTGTAGCTCTGTCTCGATGTTTTAGACTGAGAGGTAAATCAAGTATTTCATATTTAAAAATATAATAATATATTTTGACATGTAGCAATAGGTTATTGAAAGTAATACATTTTATTACTCATTGTTTACACTATATATAGAGTATAGTGTGTGTGTATAAAGTATATAAAGGATTAATAAAAGCAATTTCCCTTTAGCTTTCACTTTATTATAATAACAATTGAAAAAATTATAATATATACTAATATATATATATAGTTAATACAATATATAGTATGTAAAAACTGTGTATGTTATATTAATCATATAATAATATTATAATACTATATTATATAAAATATTGTAATGTATTTTTGTTACACAATTATTTATACAATGTACATGTAATATTTAATATATATATAGTATAATATATGGAATATTTGAATATATTTAGTGTAGTTTCCATTTAGCTTTAACTTTATTAAAATAAAATGTGAAATATACATATTTTGACATATAGCAATATATTATTGATAATAATATATGTTAGATAATATTTTACACAATATACATATTTATAATATTTATTATAGACAATATATGAAATATTCGAATATAGTTTGTAATATTACACAATATAATATTATTAAACATTCACTTTATCATAAGAACATTTTTTGAAAATAATATTATATATTTTTATTACACATTTATATATAATATATTATATAAAATATTATAATAATATATTGTGAAATATGAGATATAATATATTATTAAAGCAATTTCCCTTTAGCTTTTACTTTATGCGTACTGTCTCTTGCAGGTGAAAATCCAGTACGTGGCCATTCAGACGTCAATAAACGAATCAGATGTACCAACAAAACCGGTAAATAATGATCCTCATTCATGCATTCATGCTGTGAATGCAGCACTCTCTAATATCCTTTATTCATTTTGGCAGAAATCCCTCTATTTGAAAGACAGAGACAAGATGAACCCGGGCACAATGGTTTGGAATCAGTGGAGACTGAGATTCGCAGAGCGCCATGCAACACAACACCTTTTGAAGCATCCAAACCATTTAAACAAGATCCTGACTGCCTTAATAATGACGTCCTGCCACATCCACCAACAGTAATAAATACGTGCATGATTATTAGTGATTCCTCTACATCTGACACACCAGTGGAAAGACATGAATCCAGGCCGCAATCACCTACAGGTGCTATAATAACTCTGCTCACCTCTGAGATGAATACTGATGCATCTGATAATAAAGAAAATGAAACAAATGAACTTAAATCTGAATCACACTCAGCAGATGGAGTAGAGACGGAAAGTACAATGATTCAGAGATTCGCCACAACTGAGCTCTCACAGATTAATGGCTTCCGGTGATTGATATTCATTTAATAATTTGAAATGGTGCTGATTATAATCACTTCTGGAATGCATGGCCTTTAGTAAATAATAATGTGTAGTTATTTTGGACAAAACCCAACAACACAAACCACCCAGCTGAACACTCAATATTCTTAACTAATAAAATACATTTTAATATAAAAGTGTTTTATTATTATAAGTCTTGCACATTATATAAAGTTATATGTCTTTAAACTAGTATACAATCCTTTTTCGGTCATCATAATTTAGATAAAGCTTATGAAATTAACCATTTTCATTTTTAATTAGTTTTATTAGTGGTTTATTTATCTCACTTTGATATAGAAAGTGACAATGTCAATAGACTATGTGTGACTTGTGTGAAATACATAAATAAACAGTGTATGAATGTGAAATGTGCCAGTCTATAACCAGGAGGTGGCGATATTTCTATTCGCGTAAGTACTGTGTGAGTCAGTACTGTTATGTATCTGCTTTTCTTTGGGCTAAAACGTGTGATTTTATTCTGTCAGAAAAAAAGATATTGGGCGAGTGTTTTCGTAAAATTTAAGAAGAAAAAAAAGAAGAACATACTTTTTATGTACTATTACTCGGCCGTGAACAACCACTGGCTACTGTGTTGTTGAATAGGCTAATGTAACGTTAGCTAGCAGCTAACAAATTGAGCAACACACAAACGTACTAATTCAGGCTGATTTTAGAGTAAATCTCTCAAGATTTTGGAGAAGGAGCTGGTCCTTTTTTCCTGTTTACAAGGCAACATATCCGTCCCTCGCGGACATTTAAAAATTAAAGAACAGAAATGTCTCTTTCAAGCTTGTTCAGCTGTGTGTCAATGAGACTGTAAGCTCTGTAACTGCATCATTGTTAATTAAATAAGGAACCAGATGATTAAAGCTTGAGTGGACTTTAAATAGACAGGACTTGTATGTGATCTGACCTACTGATCCCTCCAGTCTGACATGAGCATCTCCGGGGTAAAATTATAATCAGGCTATTATTATAAACAGACTCAAGCTCATTTTTTCAAGCTCATGGCATAGGATAATCACCTCATTTGTATACATAGCCTAGTCTGTAAATCTGAATGGTCCAATGAATGTGAAACACTTACCTAAGTGAGTTTGTGAGTTATGACACCATGGTCAAGTAAACTTAGATGGTTGCACTAAGAAAAATCGCTATTGTTACGTCCCAGGGGTAAAGTTGTCTAGGGTAAGGGAGTAAACAGTGAAAAGAAAAAAGAAAAAAAGGTTTGGGGTGAGTGTGTGCTCGTCCCCTGCCCTGCACGACAGACACATCAAATTTCAGCTCAAAGATTTATTAACAAAATATAATGTATAATTGATAAAGTAAATCAAAAGGAAGCAAAGCAACCTTCAGGAGGGGGGTAAAGCCAAAATAACAAACATAAGTAGGTTACCCTACTTAAAACTACTTAAATACATTGTTTAATGGAACATTTTTTTCTTAAAACATTTTAGTTGGACGTGCGTCAAATGTTTTTCTTAAATGGTCCTACTTGTTTCAATGATATTCCAATAATGTTTGCAAAATGATCAAATGGAATGTAGGCTGCAGTTCCCATAACCAAGAAAAATTACTTTAAAAAAAAAAACAATCTGAACATTCAGAAATGTTTTCATAACATTAGCAAAACATTCTGAAAACATATTTTTGTTACAGTAGCCTTTTGAGAAAAGCAGCCCAAAAAGGTTTTGTTTGATTAATTGCATTGTTTAAAATATATCTTGCACAACCTAAAGCTGTAGATAGATGTGAAAAAAAAAAAAAGATTTAGAGATTATCTCAATATAATGCAGCAAGTCATGCGAAAAGTTTCTTTATTAGCAATCAATGTTGTTTTATGCTTATCCAGAAAGAGTGTGACTTCTGAGGGTTTTTTATTCACAGTCACCACAGTCACTGTGTATATGGCTGATGGATTTTGCTACAAGATTATCCCCCCTTTTTAGCTTATTAAGGTGATGCAAAGTCTTCTCAATAGGTTTTCAAGATCTTTGTTATTGGGGAGAAATGGACTAGCCCAGTGACCTCACGTATAGAAACCGAGAGACAAGGGGAGTCAAGTGCTCTCAGCTGTCTCTGATCCTCACTTCCTCCCGACGGAGCAAAAAGAAAAACCCAGAGCTCCAGCCAGCTGGAGAGAACAAGGGGAATAGCCTTGTTTCATGACATATCCCATATCCCAGAGCAGAACTGCTGCTGCTTTTTTAAGATACAATTATTAGAAGACCTAGATAAACATACTTTTGGGGGGTTCTAGATTAGCTTTGTTAATCTGGGTTAGTCTATAGCTCATTCTGGCGCACAAAGCGTCACTTGCCATTCCAAACTATTTTTTTTTTACTTCAGAAGAAATATGGACCTTTTTTATTTTACTTTTAATGGTGATTTTACTGGACAGCACCAGTCCTTACTCTCTTCCGTTGAAAAGAAAAGAAAAAGTCATAGTCTATAGGTTTGGAACACGTTAGGGGGAGAAAATTATGGCAGCCTTTTCATTTTTGGGTGAACTTTCCCTTTAAATAATTAGACTGGTTGTAATGGTTAGCTTGATTTTAAGGGTTTCTGTGTTTGTGAATTTTGGCTGGCAGTCATGTGCCTCCTCAAAGTTTTAACCATGGTACTTTTTCTGTTATTTATTTGTTTTTCCTTCATGGCAATTTATAGTAAGCCCTCTCAGCCTGGCCTCTTTTCTCCCTTCTCCCTCTGTCCCTTTTCTGACTTGCTCCCAGAAGATCACATGAAAACATTCCCCCACACTCTTTTCATGTCGTCCTCCTCCTCTCTTAAACTGAGACAACCCTCCTTTCTCGAAAACTTCTGTTTTGTCTCTGATTATGTATATGTGTGCATCTGTAAATTAATCTCATTCTGAGCAAATGGGAGATCATCCACTAAGCCCATTTTCCTACATAGTTAGTATGTAAAGGGTCTTTTTCTCAGGCTATATAAAATGGCCTATAAAAACCTGCTCCAGCGACTATGAAACTAAATCACTTCACCATGACTTAGAGGGTTTACAATATATTTTACTGCAGCGGTACTTGAGTAAGAGGAGTAAATCCATAATTTTATTTGCAGATTTATTTTTGCTTATCTTTGTTTGAAAGCTTAAAACATTGTCTAAGGAGGTTTATACCTGGAGAAAGCTATCTTTTAGCATTCCCGTTCATTTCAATTGTAAGATATCATTGCAAGGCAAGTTTATTTATATACCAAATTTTATACACAATGGTAATTATGTGCTTTACACAAAAATGAGAAAGAAAATGCAAGGTTTAAAAAAGTAAGTAAATAATTTAAATTAGAATTGATTAGCAGAGGAGATAAAAAAGATAATTAAATGGGGTGCACACACTGATCTATATATAATGATGTCATTCTATATCAGTGGGTGCACATAATTAGTCAGTAGAATGTGAGGCTAAATAGATGTGTTGAGGCAAATGTTGGATCACAGTAATTAGGAACCACAGTTTCCACAAATCCCTTCACTCGATTGGGATGTTCTCTTTTATTCTGGACGGCAAGGGCAATGACTGTAACATTCGAGCATATTTTGCAGTATTAATAAACACGTATTTACCCTTACTTTTTCAGTAAGGGGCAATATTTGCCCTCCTAAATCGATTTTTCCTTTATAAAAAAAAAAAAAAAAAGTTCAATAGAGAAATATGCAATGATGGTAAAAAACGAAGCGATGCTTTTAAATATTAAATTAAAACCGCCATTAGGTGGCGGCAAGTCACTGTCTTTATGAGTGAGTCATCGAGCCATTCATTCATTCAGTACCGAAGCAATTGGCTGTAATTCACAACACTGCTGTGTGCTGCTGTTCTGCTGTGGCTTTCGTGGAGCTATTATTTTGTTGAAAAAAAGAATAAAAATTAACATCACTTAATATTAATACCTTTCGTTTGTTGAACTGTTGTATAAAATCAATGACACATTTGCAATAGTGTGGATATTCGATTAATGTGATCAACATTAAACACAGGAACTCACACAGGGTATGTTTTTGTATCGAAGAGAGTTTAAATATTAAATCCAATTTTACAAAGGTAGAAAAAATGAAAGCATTTTGTTCGCGTACCCCATTTTGTCACCGCACGTACCCCCAGGGATAGGGGAGAGCGGGGCACAACCTAACGCGGGGCTAGTTGTAACACCCTTGTTTTAAATACGGGCACTGGCACAGACACCAACGTCTCCGGCACGGACACCAATGTCTCCGGAAAGGACACTACGGTCTCCGGCACGGACACCTCAGTCCGGCACGGACGTCTCCAGCACGGACACCAGCGTCTCCAGAACGGACACCAACGACTCCGGCACGGACACCACAGTCTCCTGCGCAGGCACCACCATCTCCAGACACCAACGTCTCCAGAACAGAAACCAACGACTCCGGCACGGACACCACCATCTCCGGCACGGGCACCAACGTCTCCGGCACGGACACCAACGTCTCCAGAACGGACACCAATGACTCCGGCACGGACATCACCGTCTCTGGTACGGACACCAGCGACTCTGGAACGGACACCACCGTCTCCAGAACAGAAACCAACGACTCCGGCACGGACACCACCATCTCCGGCACGGGCACCAACGTCTCCGGCACGGACACCAACGTCTCCAGAACGGACACCAATGACTCCGGCACGGACATCACCGTCTCTGGTACGGACACCAGCGACTCTGGAACGGACACCACCGTCTCCAGAACGGACACAATGACTTTGCCATGGATACAACGGTCTCCGGCATGGCACCAATGGACACCATCATCTCTGGCACGGACACCGGCACAGGCACCAGCGTCTCCGGAACGGACACCAACGTCTCCGGCACAAACCACCGTCTCCAGCACGGACACCAACGTCTCCGGCATGGACACCAATGTGTCCGGCACAGACACCAATGTGTCCGGCACGGATACCAACGTCTCCAGAAAGGACATCACCATCTCCGGAAAGGACACCGGCACGGACACCACCGTCTCCGGCACGGACCCCAGTACGGACACCACCGTCTCCGGCACGGACACCAGTACAGACACCAACATCACCGGAAAGGACACCGGCATGGACACCAACGCCTCCGGACTGGCACGGACACCGGCACAGACACCAACATTTCTGGCACGTACACCGGCATGGACACCAACGTCTCCGGCATGGACACCAACGTCTCCGGAACGGACACCACTGTCTCCGGCACGGACACCAACGTCTCTGGAAAGGACACCACCGTCTCCGGCACGGACACCGGTAAGGACACCACCGTGTCTAGCACAGACACCACTGTCTTCCCGGAAGGACACCAACCTCTCCGGGATGGACAACGACTCCGGCAAGGACACCACTGTCTCCGGCACGAACAAGTGAACGGACATCACCGTCTCCGGCAAGGACACCAACCTCTCCGGGACGAACAACAACTTCGGCACGGATACCACCGTCTCCGGCACGGACAGAATGTTTTCCCCTCGTCTTTTTAGTGGCTGTTTTTAGATCATGTTTGATCTTCTCCACCGCATTTGACTACATTCTCAATAGAATTAAAATGGGTTGTACATTTTATCAACGGCTCGTGCAAATCTTATCACACTTTTGGAGCGCGCTGGTGAACGTGCCATCGCGCGCCACTCATGCTTATAAAGGCTCCGATTCTGTGATGTATACAATTAAATAATAGCCTGATTTTATGTTTCGGTCAGAGTACCAGCAACATGCGAGAAGTGCCGGCATGCAAGAAAAAGTGAGGGTGTAAGTGCCGGTACTGCGATACTTCAAGCACTGAGTAAGATCGCGTGGGTGTTTGGAACCAGATTGCGCTATTTTAATGATTAATTATGGAATTTAATTGCGCTATTTTTTTGTTCTGAACTCGTATCGCTTATGTAGTCTATTGAGAGAATAACATATAGAAATCCCTTCATTTCCCTACAAAAATGTTTTTAAAAAATATGAACTGGTATGCCGTCACCCCTCGGAATTCAATCCCTGAACTCCATCCCCCCGCGTTACCCCCCATTTCCAGCCCTGGATATAATCAGATATAAGGATATAATAGATTGATCACTGTATGCTTACAAACATTCCACAAAACAATGCGTTCCTCAGAAGAGAAAAAGTTAGGTTTAGAATATGTTAGTCGGTAAATGACAGAATTTGGGGTGAACTGTCTCTTTAATAAGCTTTGTTGAAACTCCTGCTGTTATCCTTAGAAAACCCTATTGCATTTAATTGACAGTGGGAGTGGCCTGAAGGTGTGGTCACAGTTAGCCACACCCTACCTGATCAGTCTAGGCAGTGGCTTTATTAATTTGATACCTCTTGCTAAAGGTGTGTGTGTCTTGATATAGGCTACTTTGAATAAAATATCAGAATATTAATAAGACGGATACCCAAGTATTTATTGGCTCTTTTTACTTGTTTATGCAAAAAGCTTGAAAATGTTTTACTCTGCTGTATAGCCGCATGGCAACCTTACTGCTCTGAGACCATTAAAGTTTCAGACTGTGCACAGGAAATATTCCTTCAGCTAGATTGGAATAATGTAGCCCATTAAACTGAGGCCATGATGGCTGAACTAAACTTGAGTTTTAATGTTGACCCTCTCACCACCTGCTGAGTTTAATACCAGTTATTTAATGTGGGGGTTTCCAGAGCAGTGTGGTATATTCAGTATTTTAAAAGCGTACAGGAATTTGATGACATCATAAAGGCATTTTATATCAGTTCTTCTGTGAGAAGTCCAATTAAAGGGCAATTTTAGGAGCAGTTGTTTCTGAGCCTAAATTGACTAACATCTGTCATAGTGATGTTGTCACAACATAATGTGAATAGAGTGTCTTTGTAAGCCAAAACCTGGATACAGGCTAGCATTTTAGCACTTCTGGTTCCATCAACCTGAAATCAATGGTTATTTTCAGTTAAATCAGTTAAATATATTTTCACATTTTATTCTATGATATGTAGTAATATTATAATTTTATTTACTATGTATCCATTCATTCTACTAACCACAGATATGTTTCTTACACAATGAGGTTCTAATATTTATTAAACTGATGCTGGTTGAGTTCCATGCACCCACAGGATAGAATCAGCACCTTTTAAATCACTACATAAACGTTTCTCATCATAGGGGTCGGGGAACGGACTCTGACAGCTGGGTTGTTTGTATTTATCAAACTGAGGATGGCTAGTTGGTGCCAATAGCCTCGTCTGTAGCGCACTGCATTTCGGGTGACCCGAATTTGAGTCCTGGCTCGTGTACTTTTCCTGATCCCGTCCTCCCTTCTCTCTCTCTGCCAATTTCACTTTCTGTCTACATACTGTCCTATCATGAAAAAAGGAAAAAAACGCCAAATTGGTGCTGGTTAAGCTCCGTCCACACACAGAATAGAATCAGCATTGTTTAAGTCACTACATTACCATCTATAATCATATGGGTGTGGGAATGTATTCTTTCTGACAGTTGATTGTATGCCTTCTGATTCTGTTCCCCCCACTTTTCTTAGAAAATGAGGCTCTAATATTTACAAAACTGATGATGGTTTAGTTACATGCACACACAGGATAAAATCAAAAACTTTTAAATCACTACATCAACATCTCTACTCAAATGACTGGGAGAACGGATTCTGACAGCTGGATTGTTTGCCCTCGGATTTTGTTCCCCCCATGTTTCTTACACATTTTAGTTCTAATATTTATCAAACTGGTGCTGGTTAAGCTCCATGCACATAGTATAGAATTAGAATATTTTAAGTCACTAAATCAACATCTCTAGTCATGGGGGTGGGGGAACAGATTCTGACAGCTGGATTGTTTGCCGTCGGATTCTGTTCCCCCCATGTTTCTTACACAAGGATGTTCTAATATTTATCAAACTGATGCTGGTTAAGTTCCATGCACACACAGGATATAATCAGCATCTTTTAAGTCACTACATCAACATCTCTAATCAAATGGCTTTAGGAACGGATTCCGACAGCTGGATTGTTTGCCGTCAGATTCTGCCCCCCCCCCCCCCATGTTTCTTACAAAATGAGGTTCTAATATTCACAAAACTGATGTTGGCTGTTCGGCACAGACAGCCTAGTAGGCAGCTCGCTGACAAAGAGAAGCTTTGTGCTTTTGGTGACCTGAGTTCAAGTCCAACTTGTAGACTTTTGCTGATCCTGTCCTCCCCTCTCTCCCTCCCACTTCACTTATTGTCTACATACTCTCTTTTCATGATAAGAGGCAAAAACGGCAAGAAATAAGTCTTTAAACTGATGCTGTTGAATACCATTCACACACAGTATAGAATCAAAAACTTTTAGGTCACTACATCAACATCTCTAGTCGTGGGGGTTGGGGAACGGATTCTGACAGCTGGATTGTTTGCCGTCGGATTCTGTTCCCCCCATGTTTCTTACACAAGGATGTTCTAATATTTATCAAACTGAGGATGGTTGAGTTCCATGCACACACAGTATAGAATTAGAATATTTGAAGTTACTATCAACATCCCTCATTTGGGGGGTGGGGGAATGGATTCCGATAGCTGATTGTTTGCTGTTGGATTTTGTTCCCCCCCAATATTTCTTACAAAATGAGGTTCTAATATTCACAAAACTGTTGGACTGTGTTGGATAGTTGTCCCCGATAGCTTAGTGGGCAACTCGCTGATATATATATATAGTACTGTTGTGCTTTGGGTGACCCGAGTTCAAGTTCCAGCTTGTAGATTTTACTGTTCCTGTCCTCCCCTCTCTCCCTCCCCCTTCACCTTTACCTTCACTTGATATTTATCAAACTGATGCTGGTTAAGTTCCATGCACACACAGGACAGAATCAGCATCTTTTAAGTCACTACATCAACATCCCTCATTTTGGGGGTGGGGGAATGGATTCCGATAGCTGATTGTTTGCTGTTGGATTTTGTTCCCCCCTTGTTTCTAACACATTTAGGTTCTAATATCTTGTGCTGGTTAAGCTGCTTGCACACAGAATCAGCATCTTTTAAGTCACTACATCAACATCTCTAATCATATGGGTGGGGGAATGGATTCCGACAGCTGGAGTGTTCGCGTCGGATTCTGTTCCACCCATATCTTGTACTGCCTTTTGGGCAGCTTGCTGACATAGAGTACTGTTGAGCTTTTGGTGACCAGAGTTCAAGTCCCAGCTAATAGACTTTTCCTGATCCCGTCTCCCCTCACTCTCTCCCACTTCGCTTCCTATCTACATACTCTCTTATCATCATAAAAGACAAAAACGCCAAGGAATAAATCTTTAAACTGATGCTGGTTAAGCTCCATCCACACACAGAATAGAATCAGCATCTTTAGCCTTGTGGGCAGTGTACTGACATATAGCACCGTCATTTTTTGGGGGACCTGAGTTCAAGTCCTAGCCTGGGATCTAACCATGCTTGCCTACGGCCTAAGAGAGAAATCAAAACAAACGACAGCAATGAATCACTTCCTGTCCAGTGATACCTCTCATGCCTGACACACCACAGTTAACATCTCTCTCCCTCTTGCATTCTTTGTTCTTTGATTTTCTGTCATATGTTTAGCAGAGTCTATACATAAACTCTCTTTTTCATTCTCTTTTGCCGTCTCTTTTTCTTCCTGCGTTTGCTGATCACAGTGATATGAGATCACACTTTTCTGTGTGACTCCAGATTTCCAGAGAATGTTTCAGTGTTTAATAGTTGATTAGTCACACACCCCTTCTCCTCCCTCTCAATCTCTTATCCTCTTCGTCTCACTTTATTTTTCTTAAGGGTCAGTAACTAACTGTGGGACTATGTGTCCTAAAGTACTCAGGTAAATATTTAGAGCACTCGTAGACGTCATAAGATGTAGATAAGCATACACAGATAGTGAGACTTGCAAGTTTTGAAATTCCCATGCTTTAACATTAGAGACAGATATATTAAGGCATTCCTAAGCTTACTTGCTGTTTCATGCATGTCCAACAGGCCAGTGTGTGATATCTGTTTTTTTTTTTTTTTTTACTGTCTCCGTGCGTGGCTAACAAGTGAGAAAAAATATACAAAACTGCATCTGGTATATATCTAGTTTAACTATAAGTGTATTCAGAATGAATGTTTATAATTGTGTTTATCCGCATTTGTTCATGTGCTATGAGTGCATGAATATGGGGATGTCTGTGTTTAAGTGTGTTGAAATGTGTAGCCGAGGTCTGGAAGTAATCAGAGTTGCTGGGCAGCACTCCAGCGCCCCCTCCCCATGATGCAACTGGAGCTCTGAGAGTGATGGAGAACAGAGTGCCCGCTGGGCAGCAGGAGGAGGGGACCGTCTTTCCTTCTCTTCCCCCCACCCTCCTCTCAGCTGTACGCCGTTACACTGGAGGAAATTTACAATGGAAAATATGCCAATGCACTCTCTTCATGGATTTAATGCAAGGTCAAGCAGAAGATTTGCAACCAGTGAAACACACACACACACACACAAAATTGCTTGTTTTGGATTGGCCAAAACTTCCCTTTTACAGAAAATGTATAGTCTTCAAAAAAGGGAAATTCTACTTTGCACTTTTTTTTAAACTACTTTTGGCTAAGAACTTGAACACGTTTCAATTATTATCTAAAAGTATGTTATAGGTTTTAATACAAAGTTAATTACTGTATAATTATTACACACACACACACACACACACACACACACACACACACACACACACACACACACACACACACACACACACACACACACACACACACACACACAAACAGGCGCACATATCTTTGTGGGGACTCTCCATAGACGTAATGGTTTTTATACAGTACAAACTGTATATAATGTCCCCTTACACTAACCCTACCCCTAAACCTACCCATCACAGGAAACTTTCTGCATTTTTACATTTTCAAAAAAATATCTTTTAGTATGTTTATTAACCCATTTCCCTCATGGGGACCGCTGGCTGGTCCCCACAATGGAGGTGATCTCAGGTTTTACTATCCTTGTGGGGCCATTTGGTTCCCACAATGTAATATAAACAAACACACACACACACACACACACACACACACACACACAGACATGTTGTGTTTTCATGTTTTATGGGAACTTTCCATAGACATAAGGATTTTTATACTACAAACGGTATATTCTATCGCCTAAAAACATTACTTAGTATGATTTATAAGCTGTTTTCCTCAAATGTCCGCACAAGGACAGTGATTTAGGATATTGCTATCTTTGTGGGGACATTTTGTCCCCATAATGTAGGGTTTACCAGGCCACACACACACAAACACACACACACATACACTGGTATTCTTATCATTATGAGGACATTCCATAGTCGTACTGGTTATTATTCTGAGCTAATGACATTTACTAGCTCCTACCCCTAAACCTAACCTTCACAGAAAACTTTCTGCATTTTTTCATTTTCAAAAAACATAATTTAGTATGATTTATAAGCTTTTTTATTCACAGGGACCAAAGAAAAGACCCCACAAGGTCAAAAATTACTGATTTTACTATCCTTGTGGGGACATTTGGTTGGTGTGTGTGTGTGTGTGTGTATATATAAATATACATTTATATAAATTTATATATGTATGTGTATGTGTGTTTATGAAACCATCTGTAGGACCTAAATTACAGGGCACAGGCAATGAAAAAAAAAAAAACATGGTTAAAGAATCAAGTGATTATGTTTTTGTTGGCTAGCAAATGTATAGCTCGCTGTGAACGGATTGGTATGGTAATTGTTACCAGACCTTAAAGATAGGCCTATGTCGACTCATACATTAGGCTACAATAAGCAAACAGAAAATTGAGTTACAACTTGTAGGAGGTAGATAAGATCACACAACCTCTGTTAGTCAGAAACGTTAAATGCAATATCCCATGAACGTTAATATCCCATGAACTACGACAATTTGTGTGTGTGAGTGACTGTGAGTCACTGTCTGATCAGCCAAAAGTCAGAGTTGCATTAGAGCGCGTTCTCGATCAACCAAAAAGCCAGAGTTCCATAGTATAGTTCCAGAGCGCGTCCCCGCTGAGAGGAGGCGTGTCCGCAGACACGGCCAAGGTCTTGCCGCACTCACTCAGCATCGCGTCTGTCCTCTTTTGTCATGCTAAACTGGTCGGGCACAGAGAGGACCGACCGCGCATCATTCTCCTCCTGATGCTTCGTCAATGGGACACTAAATAAAGGTTAGTTTTAATCCTTCAACTGCAAACAGAGCTCAAGAAAAATCACTCGGAGCTTAGAGAAGAGCGTAACTACGTTGATACGATTAAGTTAGGCGTTTTGCATAGTTTCAAAAGAGTTATTGTAGGGAAATTAATTTTGTGGACAAAAGTCGGCTATGGATTGACAGAGAAGTTCTGAGCCGTCGTGTGCTGGTTTTGTTCTGCAGTAAAGTAGGTTAAAGGCATGTTTATAGAACTTTAGACTGACAAACACGGCGTGACGCCAGTGAATGGCGTTTAAACAGAGTCGCGTGTGTGGTTGTTTGCTTTGCGGCGCAAGCGAGCAGATCGTTGATATTTAACTCGCTTAATCCCAGTATATTAAAGCGATTAGCGGTGAGTGCAATAGGCTGCCTCAGTGTTAGTACTCTCCTAACTTGTTCAGATGTGTTTTTCTTTTTCATGTGCATCCACATTCTCTCTCTCTCTCTCTCTCTCTCTCTCTCTCTCTCTCTCTCTCTCTCTCTCTCTCTCTCTCTCTCTCACACACACACACACACACACTCACACACACACACACAGACACAGACACACACAGACATAGACAGAGACAGAGAGATACAGATAGGCCTATATATCCCCTCAAAGTATGGTGGTAGAACTGTAGTATAGGAACTATAGTAACTAATGCATATGGAAACTATGGTTAAAATGGAAAATTCTTATGGTCAGCTTTGCTGGAATATTGGTTTATAGACCTCTGCAGATAGCCCTAAAAGGAATCAAATCTTTAAGCATGGCACTTTTTGCTCTGTTCTGTCATCACTTTGGCAGGGTCTTTGTGCTGAAAGGCTGACAAGTGCTGCAAATCATCACACAGAATGAATGTGGTTTGTACAGGGCAGATCCGAATCTGGAAATTCCAGAGTTTAGTGAAACTCAGGTTTTTGCAGTCTGTTCCCAAGATCATAAACTAAAACAAGCTGTTAAAATTTAGAGAGCAGTGATTGCACTACACATGATACCATTATGGAGACATATAGTATGTAATTGTACACTCCTTAAGTCCAAGACTATGCTCATCAAATGATGTGCTTTAGGCTGGGAGGGAAGGGAGGGTTTCTATATGTTTGAGAGTTGGTGTCAGCCGGTGATGGAGAGAGTGTTAGAGAGACATCGCAACAGACCTGAGAATTTGGCACATTTGAGAGAGCCTGAGTTATAACCACATATCATAACATTGCAGCTGAATTACCTCATCACCTCGTTCCAAGTAACTGCATTGTTTCAATAACACTGAAACAACTGCCATGCAACGTCACAGTTCACATAATTATTGACAAATGGGGCAAGATGAAGAAAATTTTCCAGTGCTCTGCCTCTGTCTGGATAAGACAATCAACTCAGCCCTTTGTTGGTTTAGAGGAAAGCCATAGCTTTCTCAGGTGGCTGGCGACGGTGAACTCAGGGTGAAGGATTGTGTCGCTGACAGCGTAAAACGATCCCCCACTTCCTTCGCAGACTCCTCATAGGCAGCCACAGACTGCAGGAGTGGGCTTCTCAGGAGAGTCTGATGGGAGTTTGAGTGTTTGTGCAGTGTTTCAGGAAAAGCCTGTGTGCTTACAGCATGTCTTTTGCGCATTGATTATTATACATGTGGCAGAAGCTTGCAGTGGTGTTCTGAAATGAGGAGGCAAAGTCCTCACTGTGTTTTTAATGTTTTTTTTATTTAAATATAAATTCATGTTCCAGTTACACTAATGTTGACACATTTTTCAGGTTAAAGTGCCCCTATTATGCTTTTTTCGAAGATTACCTTTTATGCAGTGTGTAAATATAGCTGGCTGTTGAATGTAAAATGTTTTAGAGATCAAAGTGCACGGCACCTATGTAACATTGTAACAAATTTGTAATCGATAGACCAATCACAACAAACTGGGCCGTCTGACCAATCAGAGCAGATAGGCTCATGGAAAAGGAGGGGTTTAGAGAGACTGAATCTTAGAACAGACCGTTTTCAAACTCTTCGAGAAATGAGGTGATGTGCAATGTATATTATGAGAAAATATGTTTTTTGACCTTTGATGGATGTAAATCTATTGTAGGAGACCTCTAAAATAATTAGGAACCTTTAAAATAGCATAATAGGGGCACTTTACAAAACAACTCTATTTTGATTTTTAAAGTAACAATGCAATTATTGTTCTATTTATTAAAAAGTATAAATCCACATCAAATTTTTACATCCATTCCAAAATAATAAATATAAGAACGCAGAATTTTTTTAATATTTCATGTATATTTTATTTAATGAATTTTCAGCTGTTCTTCTTAATTTAGGATCATCAGTAATAAAAACTCGGTGAACACTGGAGGCGTCATGATAGTCGCAGACATAGAGATGTAGGCCTACCTTTAATTTCACCCAACTGATTGCTCACCAAAAACCCCTCACAAATCAAATTTTCAATTCATTTCAAGTTTGGATGTGACGTGACATAAAGCAGCGATATTTAGTGTCTGAGTTGTCTACTTACTTTTGGAATTATCTGATCACACGCATACATCACGGAGACGTTTATTTGATGTGCGTGTTTACATCTGGAAGATGTATTTTTTAGAGTGTTTGCTCATCTGCAATACGTCTTTAGGACGTTTCCTCTCAGATGTCAAATAGACGTTTAGAAAATGTCTTTAAGATGTTTATGATTTAGAATGTATGTAAAACTGACATCTTAATGACGTCGATCAGATGTTAGTAAACAGCAGATGATTTCCAGATGAAGTGATCTTTAACAGACATCAGACGTGCGTGAGCTATCTTTCACATTTGCTCATCATTTATTAATTCAGAACAATTTGCGAATGTGGAACGTGGACAAAAATGTGAGACGGGAATTATCTCGTGAACAGCGTAATCGGTCAGTCGTACATGTTTGGAGGAAATGCCCCTGACATGTGGTTATTGGAGAGAGCTATATTCCATCCATCTATTTTTATGCGCATTTTGGGATATCGCATTAAAATTCGCTGAATGTAAATGCTATGATTCGCATAAATTCTAAAAATACACATTAAAAAAAACGTATGCGCCCAATTGAGGCGTGCATAAATTGATGCAAACACATTTACCGAATAAATCCCTTGATGCGCAACAAAAAAAATCCTCAACAATGGATGTGATTGGATAACTGGACTAACCAGCAGACCAATTTCATCACACAACATCTCAAATGTTAGATTGATCATTCTAAAATGACTGAGCCAAAGTCTGTCATGAGATGCAAGTCAATTATGATGTATGAAAACGTCTATTTTTATCACAGATTTTTTGCACCAATTTCCCAGGAAGTGACGATTTTGTACTCTGGAACACGTGGAATGAAAGCACTGCTTTATTTGCAAATGTTTTATGTGATATTTCAATTTTGCGGCTAAGGTAAATTCACAACTTTGGATGGAAACAGTGTTTGTTTGATCAGTCAGACATTTCCCAAAACGCTCCCAAATCTGCGGATTTTTAAAGTATTTTTCTTACTTTTCACACTTCTTTTGTAGGCTAATTATAATTACTAGAGACAAACCCTACACATAATTTGCATTTTTGTAACTTTTTTGAATTTATGAATATACATTTTTCCAATTGAGGACATCGCCACCAGGAGGTTTTGTCAGTTTAAGCCCACATCTGGAGATAAAATCAGTAGTAAAAATTAAAGAGAGAGGGAAAGAAAAGAAAAAGAAGGGGAGAGAGAGGATGTGCCACCAGACTTAAGGGGAAAACCAGTCTTATGGATTTAAGTCTTCTGAAAGACTCTGTGGACTTTGCTTTAGAAGAAACTTCAAACTGGATCTGAAATCTGAGCTCTTTCTGGATCTGTTTTTTCACTTAATCAAGAGACCGTGTGTCTCTCTTTCTCTTTCTGTCTTATTGAGCTGATTCCATATCAAGACATGAAGAGGGGAAAGAGTTTTGTCTTCAAAATACCATAGCTCTTTGTCATTTTATGTAACTTTATTTGGTCATCATAACTTTTAAAACAACTGTGAATGTGTATCATACTTGTGGGCTTGTACGTCTGAGGTAATGATTTATTACAGCTTAATTTCCTCACCAGTGCAAGCACAATATTTTTATGTTAAAATGACTGTGTGTGTGGTGTGGTTTCTCCTCAGGGTGTACTCTTTGTCTGGGTAAATCTTTTTTTCTGTTTCAACCACCCAGAAGAGGCAAATCACATGAAGAACATGCTGCCAGAAAAGACTGCAGGACCCGCACTGTCCCTCAGCACGGGTGAGTGACATCTTCTTCCACCTTCCCCCCCAAACCCTCCGACCCCGCACCCCCCGATCTGCTCTTCGGCTTTGATCCAATCTGCTCTTTTCATAAACGGAGTCACTTGCTTGCAGCCTAATTGATCCCCTCCATTATCATGCCGCAGACTGTTTTATACACAGGAAGAGTGCAGTTCAGTGCCATCTGTTCTGCTCTTCTGCGCTATTTTGTGTTTGTTTGCTTGTTTGTTAACCATGTAAATATGCTCATCAGTCTCAATGAATGTTGTTTCCTTCTTTCCAATCACTTTTAAACATTACTTGTAATTTTCCACGAATAGGATACAAAATAGGGCCTTAAGCGTTTAATAGTTAAGTATTTCTAAACTAAATGTCAGTAAAAGGAGTTGCTTAAATTTCTAAAAATTATTGATAGCCAACTTCAAAGGTCAAACTAAATATTATAGATCTTTTTATTTTCTATTCATTTTAAATGAGGTTTGGGTTATGTCTAAATAGTTTAAAACCCAGATAAATCTAGCAAGAAACACTAAATGTAGATTTTATTATTATATTTAAAAAAATGTTGTAATGAGTAACAAAGTTTCAAATTTCACCTAAATTCGTTCAGAAGCAGCTAAGCTATTTAAAGACAAAATAGTTATTAATGTATATTTCCCATACATTAAAAAATGCTTGTATTTGTTTGATCAGATTCTTTTTGCAATAACTTGGTGAGCTTGATAAGTGAATTAAGGAATATTTTTTGTAATAGTATTAAAATGGTGTATATTAAAAATAGTCTGTTTATTACAATAAATTGAATGATTCAACAAGTGATTTTGACATTGTATAATTTTAGTTGTATATGTTTAATAAGATCAAGACTTTGGAGGTAGGACAGTCCAAAATCATTATTTAGGGGGAAATGCAGACATATTATATTTTTAAAACTTGCTACATTTCATGCAGGCTTAATTTTATGTTACATAATGGTTTATCTAATGGATCTTAACAGAAGTTATGGGACCCAAAGTGTAATGTATTCATGGAAAGCGCCACCTCTGCTTTTCTTTTCTTGTCTTCTTTTCTCTTTCTGTCTCTTACTCTGTGGGCTTTGTGTTGGCTGAGAGACCTTGAGTTTATACAAACACTCCTCTTACCACGATGTAGCTGCAGCTGTACAAATGACCATGTTACCTTGCAAATAAATGACAACGTGAAATCCCATCCATATGGCTCCAGGTCAACCACTTAGCTAAAATGATTTACAACCCAAAACAGAGATAAACATTCTGGAGTACAGGTGGTCCACACGCATGTTGTGTGTTCCCCGACGAAGACCACCACTGCTCCCACAAATCACACTCCGGTTGTGGAGGAGTTCTAACCCGGTCCCTTTCCTCTGCTCACGTGCCAGAAAGTACAAACCCATTCTGGCTGTGGTTCTTCCATTTTTAGGCAACGCTTTCCCCCCTAAAACCCAAGGCATCCATATTTGTGTGGGCTGAGATTTGTATGAGAAAGCTGTAGTCAGCTGAGCACAACTTCAGCAAAACCCAACAATTAGCCAGAACACACGTCTGATTTCTCTGTTTATTTTGTCAGATTTTGCAAACTTGTTTGTGCTCGTGTCTATGACAACCTTTCCAAACACTGAGCTTTTGTATTAAAACAAGATCGCATCAAGGGTTTGTCATGTTACAACTCTTGATGGTTCCAGTTAAATGCAAAACTGCTCTTTCATTTCCCTGATGTAATTTCAGTCTCCATTAAAATTTGCGTGCCTCCAGATGTTTCATTTGGCTTTGGTTTTCCACCACTTGATATCAGAGGAATTTATAGGTAAAGACTTTGTGTATATTAAACCTTAAAGGGGTCATATCATGAGGAATCAAAATTTCCTTTGTGTCTGAGAGTCTTCTAAAGCCATACGATGGCTTTTTTTAAAGGAACAGACTGAAATTTAAGTCAGTTTTAATAGATTTGAGAGGTCAATGACAAATTAAGTTTACCATGAATGAACGATTGAAATCTATCTCGATGCTTCAGTAGGCACCATGTTTGAATTTGCACAGCATAGACTGTAAAAAAAGATGGCCGACGCTCCTTCACTTCTCTCCATTGTGGAAAAGTGAAGCCGCCAATGTCCCAATGACGCTGACATCTTGCGCTGATTCAGGACCCGAGTCTGCGCAATAGTGAGCGTGAAGTGGATCCGTGGTATCAAGGCCCCGCCCACACTCCTGCAGAATCTGTACAGTTTACTGCAGAAGAGCTCATGTCGGTGGGAAATAAACAGTTATGGAAATTAAAGTTAAAGTTCTAATCTCCTCCCGAAAATCAGTGACTACTTCGCTCAGAGACAATCTCAGCTGGCAATCATGATGTCACACTCCTGTTTTTATAGCATCAAATAACTAACTAAAACCAAACTTATAAAAAGATAATAACAAAATAACACTTGAACTTACATCAGCGTGATAAAAACTATCTAAAATGACAGAAACCATCTTTGGAAAACATTTATTTGAAGTGTAATTTGATTGTTTAGTTTGTCTCACGTGCCATTAGATTACATGAAGAGGGTGGGGTTTATGACCTATACTTGGTCCAGCCACCTGGGGGCAATCAGAACATTTTGGCTTCACTTTTCAGGACTTGTGCAGCACACTTGATGCACAGGCATAAATTACCTTTTTTTTTTTTCACCAGACACAACAAAATTTCATTCCAATGGCGGCACATTGGTCGGATCCTGTGTTCGTGGCACACGCTCCAAGGCAGAGCTTCAGGAGTTGATGGAGAGCTTGCAGTGCAGGAAGTCTGCTCTGGAGGCCAGCTTAAAGGCTACTTCAGACCGCGGTTACCTCACTTTGTCCCCCCCTCCCAGTCCCCACTCAGCTTCTTCCTATCTACAGGACCGTCCACCCCTTTCTATTCGAGTTCCCTCCCCTTACACACCCTCCAGCAGCCTGAGCATGCCACCATCACCCCACCAATCAGAGCGCCCCATAAGTCCAGTCCCAAGCCAAACCCGTGGCCGGCACCAATGGCAGGACAACCTGTTGATGTGCCACCCTTTAGAAGGACGAAATCCCAACACTGCCAGCTCACTCCTTTCTATGTGGAACGGCTCTTCTTCCTCCTACATGACTGATGCTCTTCCTTCATCCCGCCGAGGTCCAAGTGGTGCAGCCAGCATGCCCTCCAGCCCTCGCTTGGGGCGCAGACTGCTAACACGAGATGGGGAGTCCACTGTTGAACCATTGCTCCGCCAAAGGAAATACTCCACCGGCTCTCTGAATGGCCTGGGGGGGCATAGTCGCTCTCTGCCCAGGTTGTATCGAGGAGACGCCCCAATGCTTTCTTTGCCTCCCCGGCGTACCACCAAACCACGCCGCAGCCTTCCATCCTTGGAGAAACCACCAGATGTGACTGTGATAGCCAACGTGACCAGCAGTTCTCGCAGGGCCAGCCTTTGCTCTGTGGGATCTGCCCCATGTTTGGATTTAGGAGTAGGAGAAAGGCGGTTGTCATTTGGTAAAGGAGGCCTGGGGCCTGGCATGGGGCCGAGAAGGGGCAGTATCAGTTCTCTCAGTGGAAAAGAAGAGCTTAGAGATTATCATCAGAGACAAAGAGATGAGAGACTTCGAGAACAGGAAGTGGAAAGACTGGTAAGAAGACCTGCACTGATCCAAAACAAACACACCAGGGAGTCTCAACCAGGTTTCAGAATTCTCTGTTAAATCACATATCACATGATAATATTATTATGATTTTTATTATTATTGGATTTATTAGTAGTAATTGTATTATATTTTAAATATTTATTTTATTAAATATCTTTTTGATGTTATATTATTTTATAATTTATATATTTATAATATAGAATATCATTAATGCATTTTAATTACCCTTCATGTTATATATATATTTTTTTTATATATAAAAAATAGAAATTATGCTTGTTATTATGTTATATTTTATATTATTATTAATATATTATATTAGCTAAAATATAATATATTTGATTAGCAACCTAACATCTTAGTGAGGGAGTGAAGGAGTCAAAGTGAGGGAGTTTATTTTGCTAATATTGTGAAATATTGTTTCAACTTTAATTCCCTATAATTCTCAGCCTTGAATCTAGCTTTTTGGTTTCAGTTTGCATCCTTTGAGAGAATGTTTAGACATGTCAAGTCAAGTCATCTTCATTTATATAGTGCTTTTAACAATGTAGATTGTTCCAAAGCAGCTTTACATTGATAATAGGAAATTAAAGTAAAGTGTTTTGGCTTTATAGCAGCAAAGTTACTGTCCAGCTAAAGTTAGTTTGATTGATTCACTTCCGTCGCACTTCCGTTCTAACAGAAAACTCTTAAGTCCTTTCTGCGCAAACTTCATGCCGATGGCGTGCACATGCGTTTTACGTGTTCAGTCTATAGGTATGCGCTTTTGAATATATGTGCGCAGGCGTATAGTCCTTCCCTACAAATCCACCCTCAACATACAACTTGTCTGGCCTTAAAATTAATAATACAGAATTTTTATCGCTTCCACGTAACCACGCGAACCGGAATTATCCCGACAACGCTTTATCTGTAGATAGGTAAAGGGAGGGGAGGGAGGCCTTCACAGGTGAGAGACTAGTTGACATTTCAGGACTGCGCTGTCGTCGCATCCAGGCGCAGGTCCTTCATCAGATCTTGATACAGCCTGGATCCGGCGGTAGACGTTAAACCTCGGGATAAACAGAGAGACTAATATTAGCGTAGATGCCATTCTTCTTATGATGTAATGAGTACATCAGGATTTATGTGAAGTGTTCCCGGTTCCGGCTGACCTAATCTATTCAGCCTAACATGAAAGTGTCAAGAGGACTTTGATCTGTTCTTGGCCTGGAGCATTATAAGTGCTATTCACTGGATTATTCACACTCTTTCATGTGCTAGAGACTTAATGAAATAACATTCAAAGCTAAATCAAAACCTTGAGTGTGTATGAACCAGCTGGTAAACACGCGTTAAATTAGTTTTTGCTTTTCACTTAGACCTTTATGAGAACTTAAAATGTTGCCTCTAGGTCACATGATAACTGAGCTAAAGCACTGCAATTGTAGTCAAACCATCTGATCTGACCACAGGGGCGTGTGGAGAGAATGTATGTGTGTTTGTTTGTCTGTGCAACTAAATTAGTTCCGTTCCACAGGGCCAAATCCCACAACCCACTGCTAAGGAGGCATCAATGATACAAATCATAAATCAAATAAACAGTGCATTTTATGTATAATCTAATATTTCAAAGATCAAAGTGCCCTTATTATCTTTTTTGAATATAAGCTGTTTATAAATGTACAAGGTCTGAAAAGGTTTAAAGACCAAAGTGCACAATAAATCACAACAGATTGGGCCGTCTGATCAATTAGTGCAGAATAGACAAAATATTCGAACAGACTGTTTTCTGATTCAGACTCTTTGAGAAATATGAGTGCAATGTATATTATGAGAAAATCAAAGTGTTTGGGACCTTCGATGCATGTAAACCTATTGTAGGAGACCTCCAAAACAAAATTAGGAATCTTTAAAACAACATAATAGTGGCACTTTAGCTTCAGACTATTGAGCTCAGTCAGTTTGGTTTATAATATAATGTATCAGGTAGTGTATGATCCAAAAGTCTGAGACCATTAGTAGAAAGGGCTTTTGTTTTGCTTTATATTAGATTACAAATAACATAAACAGAATCTTAAATATGAATTTATTATCGTAATGTTTTTTAAGATTTTTAAAACCCCGAAACACTGTCCATTACCAGTTTCACATAAATCAAATCCATATCATCAATGAAGCCTAAGACCGTTTAATTTTTCGTTCCACTCTAGGAGCGCCAGCGTCTTGAGACCATCCTGTCTCTGTGCTCTGAGCTGGGCCGGTCCGATCTGTGCCAGATGGAGACTGATTCGGGTGTCTCAGCTGTGTCGGACCTGCAGAAGATCAACCGAGAGCTGGAGAAGCTGCAGGTGTCTGATGATGAATCTGTGTTCTCAGACTCTGCAGCTGTGTCTCTGGATAGTGGGTATCTGGGTAAGGGTCGGACAGAGATACTGACTCAGAGACAGCGCAGACTCAGCGGACACAGGGAGACCAGGCCCCAGTCGCCCACCACAAGCCTACGAAGCTCAGCCCCCTCGCCCTCTCCACATCTCCGCAGCAAGGTGAGACACTGCACAATATGTACCTGAATACAAACAAATATTTTTCTTGTATTTTTGTACCATTACTGATGTCAAACAGTGAATATCACTTTCTGAATTTCACACAACCTATCCAAGAGCATGGATTTTGGGGGTCATCCCAAATTATTAAGAAAAAATCTTATTTGTAGGGCCTTTTTTTTTTTTTTTCTTGTGTTGTGGTATTATTTTTTAGGATAATTAAGTGTATTATGGCCATTACTAACTTATTCTTAATTTCTAATTACTGTAATGGGAAATGAATGAATGATACATTCATTTATTTATTGATTGATTAGTTTTTAATTATATTTAGTTAATAATTTGTTGTCTGTGATGTGTGATGTACCAAGTTTAATCTACAGGGTGGGCCATTTATATGGATACACCGTAATAACATGGGAATGGTTAGTGATATTAAAGTCCTGTTTGTGGCACATTAGTAGCCTATATGTGAGGGGGCAAACTCCTCAAGATGGGTGGCGACCATGACATATACTAATGTGCCACAAACAGGATTTTAATATCACCAACCATTCCCATGTTATTACGGTGTATCCATATAAATGGCCCACCCTGTATATTAAATTAATTAAAAAAAATATATACATATTTAAAATGTAAATAAAAAAGCAAGATTTTACTACCATGTACAGTAAAGAATATTAATGTAAATTATTATTCCTTTATTTAATTCTGGGATAATTAGGTCAAATAATTAGATAATTAAGTATATTATAATGAGTATATTATCTATTTATTACTAAATTCTCATTATGTAACACATGAATCTAATTCTCATCAGTGTAATGTGAAAGAAATTGATATATTATTTAAATTGTAGTTATATATCATTGTATTTGTTGTAATTTTAGTAAATTCAGGTTTTAAAAAAACTTACTAGTAGTTTTTTTTTTTTTTTTTACAGTAGCTTTTGTTTTGAGGTTGAAAATGACCATTCATTTCTTCATGATATTCACTCTTCTATTAATGTAATCTCCATATTACATAGTTATTTCTTGCCACGGTGATGTTTGTTCTTACTGTATTGCCAGTGTGTTCAAATCTAAAGCAGCCTACATCTGTGTATTCAATATCCCAGACTGAAATAATGATGCAGTGGAAAGTATGCAGTCCTCTTGGATCTAAAGTATGCTAAACAGTTTGGGAATGCTGTGGAGTCTTTATAACTGACACACTCTCTGTTGATGTCTGTTTCTAAACATGCACGACGAAGTGAACTTTGACCTTTTAAAACGCTGACCTTACACAGTTTCCGTCTGCATTTTAAGCACATAAGGTGCAAATTCCAGCTCAAGATGGGGACTTTGTGGAATAAGTGTTTTTCCATTGGATACCTATAATGACATGATGGTGTGTTTGAGTTTAATAGACTTTCTCTCAGGAGAGAGGGGCAGTTATTGCCTCTCCTGCAAGAGGAGAGGAACAGGAAATGACTCTATTCCAGGGTGGATTTGCTGTGTATGTGTGTGCGTCTATGTGCTCAAGACACATGTGACAGTAATTGTTGGAAAGAAGCACAGAAATGCAAGGAAAGAATGCAGATCTGCATATAATTTCTCCCACATTTATCCTCTTCTCTCTAGCAATATTTCTTAATAAACTCTCATGACAGTTGCTATTGTTGATCACAGTTTTCATTTAAACATATGCACAGACCCATCCCCTGCTAGATATTTTTGGTAAATGTCAAATGCATGGAGATCAGACGCCATTATCAGACAGATGCGGCTCTGTAGTCTTGCATCTGTTGCTGAGCTACATTCCTCTGCAATGTCACCGAAAAACTCGTGGCCTCAGAAACAGCCTAGTTAACTATCCATAAAGAGCTGTCATGAGGAGCTGGATATTCATTTCAGAGTTCAATCTCATGTCAAGTCTGAATGTCTGTTTTTGTTTTTAACTTAATCTTTTCAGATCATCATGTAATTGTGATTTGTTTGTTATATCAGTCAAGAAACAATGAACAATGCAGGAGTTCTAAACAAACACTGAATTGTCCAATCATCATCCAGGACTTAAACCAATCATCTTATAAAGTGCATTGTCTTTTAAAGTATGCCTGCAGCCTGATCTCTAATGTTTTTTTTTAAGCAGGTATCTGAAGACAGGCAGCTGAGGCAGGAAGTGACACGTATAGAAGAGGAGAGGATTCAGGTGTTTAACAACATTGAAGAACTTGAACAGAAGATCCGAGATCTAGACACACAGATGGACGAGTCTATCAGAGAGGTGTGTGTGCTTAAATGAAAAGCTTTATGTGTTTTAAAGTGAGGTAACATGTATGATAAGCATTCCTGTAGCTCAAACAGTAGAGCGTGGCGCTAGCAACTCCAAGCTCATGGGCTCGATTCCCAGAAATTGCAAGCCGTTTCGAATAAAAGCATTTGCCAAAAGCATTACTGTAAATGTCTCTCACGGACTGATTTCTAGATCAAATGAATTAGTTTATTCCTCAACGATGTTATTTTAGTTATATTTTTATATAATATTATAGTATTTATTAATATTTTGAATTAACTTTTTTTATATACATTTAAATCTTAGTTTTAGTAATTTTATATACTATTGTCATTTTTATTCATTTTTTATTTTTCTATACAGTTTAAGTAATTTTAGTACTTATTTCAATAAGTTGCAATTAGTAATTAGTAATTCAACTAGTATTTAAAACGCATTTCAATTAGTTGCCATGGCAACATTTATAATTTTAGTTTGAAGTTTAAGTTAATTTTTCATTTATTTCAGCTTTATTTCAATTACCAAAAACAAATTTTAAATAGTTTTAGTTAACAGTAAGGCTGCCCCAACTAAAGATTTTTCTAGTCGACTAGTAGTCGTTAATTTTTAAGCCATAGTCGGGATAAATAGCCTATTCTGCGCTCAAGCGCACACATAAAGCTTGCCGCAGAGCAAAAGAAATGATCATGAATGTGTTAGAAAAAAATAGCAAGGAGACATTTTAATTATTTATTAACCCTATAAACCTGAAGGGTACTGCCTGCGGTATATATGTGCATAGTATGTGCCTAAATAACAATACACATTTATCTAGGTTAACGTTAGAGCAAGTGGCCAACTAAAGTTGCTACTACTTACATGTTTCAAATGACAAGCCATATATGAGGTTGATGGATGTTAGGCGAACGTTTGGATTTCCTGCCTGACGTACTGTAATTACCCGCCGTTAACATGGCGTCCCTCACGGACTGCGTGACTTTTTTTTTCTGCGACTAATCGACTAATACAATTTTGGTCGTCTAACGTTTAGTCGACTATTAAGGGGCAGCCCTAGTTAACAGTAAGAACACTGTTCTTGAGGAAATAAAGTCAATAAACACTGTCTTGATCTCTTCTTAGATGGAGGTGGAGAGAGCTCTTTTAGATGGCGAGCAGGAGGCAGAGGTCACTCAGCTACAGAGCGATAAAGAAATGCTGGAGCAGCTCAACCAAAAAATGGGGAACATGGAGAAAAATGCTCAAAGAAATCAAACTCGGGTAACCATCAGTTGACAATGTATTTGTACAGCTTGAAAAGATTGAAAATAGTATATCAAAACCTCAGGACGAAGTCTCCAAAAAGGCAATCAAGAGGGTCTCAATTATCTACCGTACGTAGTGTGAACGTTTTTACACAGAAATCATGATTCATGAATTTAAATTTAAGCAAACATGTACTCCATTATTAGTGAATTACACCCACCAATGTCACATCTACTTACCTTTTTTTTCCCAGTTTACCTCTTCCTTGCTCTAACCCAACCTTGCAATTTCTCTATTTCTCTGTCTGTCATATTTGTGTCCATCTCACCACTGTTTGCTCTGTATGTGTATGTCATCCATACGCGTCGCCACTGCTATAGGACAAAGCCCTGTTGGAGGCTGAGAGAGTTAAAGTAGAGAGGCTAGCTGAGCTGATTTCAGAGCAGAAGACCCAGTTGGACACCTGTCCTGAAGCACTGAAGGAGCAGCTACAGATTCAGCTATCCAGGGTCAGTCAGTTACCGTGGTCTCCCCCGTGTCTGCTCCCACCTATGCGGCCAACTATTCTGCTGTCTGTCTCTCACAAACACTTCCTGTTGTGTTTTTTCCTCTCTGCAACAGTTCTGGAAATACCATTTTTTCTTGTTGGTAGGCCTTTCTTCTCTGTGTTTTAACATACCCAAATTTCCTGAGACTTTGACTTTTAGTCACTTTTCTGTTTAGAACAATCTTGTGAATTATTGCTGAATGTTCAGTTAGTTTAGTTTGGACTTACATCATGTAAAAAAAATGCAGTATATTGCCTCATGCTAAGTGTTGTTGGCTTTTTTTGGTAGGACACTGATGCTTTAGAAGCGGAAACAAAGCATTTTGAAGATTTGGAGTTTCAGCAGCTGGAAAAAGAAAGCCGTCAAGATGAAGAGAAGGAGACGCAGACGCAGCAACTCCTCAGAGAGATTGCAGAATATCAGAGATCTGTTGTCACTCGCAAGGTGTGTGTAGATGATTTTAACCTTGGAGTGTTTGTGTGTGGTCAAAGAGCTTTTTATAATCGTATTTTTCCCTCTGTACACAAACTGTTTGCATTAAAGGAGAGGCTACTTACCCTGAAGAAGCAGTCGACCCAGATTACCCAGCAGGCACAGCGGGAAAAGGAGAACTTCTTGAAAGAGAAGAGCAACCTCACTTATATGCTGCAAAGGGTGAGTGTGTATATATACACAGACAAGTATAATATATTTACTTACAATATACACAGTGATTATTATGTTTCTAGCGTATGTTTGGCAACAGTTCTTCTAACCCTAATTGATGGAGTGTGCAGCTTTTCATTTTTTAACACAACCATGTCATGGCCACATTCCAGGATGACAATGTCAAGATGCATTTGGCTCTAATTGTGAAAGAATGATTGGGAGGGAGCATGAAGAATTATTTTCACACATGAATTGGAACTTCTGATTCCAGACCTTAAATTTATTGAAAGTCTTTGGGATGTGCTGGATACAGAGTGCTTGACACTTTACATTGTCAATACAAGATCTTGACCAAAAACTGAGGCAGCTCTTGATATAAATAAATGTTGTGATGTTATTTCCATCAAGAGGTGCATTCATTTTTGTCTTTCTACATAGTTGTTTAAGAAATGAAATCATAAACTCTTAAGCATTTGCCTATTCAAATCAGCAGTTTATTTATTTTTTGGCAAGGCAGTATATTATTGTAATTGAATGTAATCATTTAATACAGTATCAAACCAAGTGGTATCTGCAAAAAAGACAATACAATATGATGTTTCTCAGACCTAACTTCTCTATTTATTTATTTTTAGCTATTTTAGACATGTTCCACTAACTACAAAATGACCTATACATGTATAAACTTGAAATATTTTCTTGAAAATTGTTTTCTTGAAAATGGAAAATTTCATGTGGTTTATTATTTTGCTATCTAATGCAAGATTATTCATACATGTCTACACATTTCTTAATGGTCTCTAATTCCTCTTCAGGAACGGGAAAACCTTTCATCTCTAGAGAGGAAGTACTCTGAGCTGACAGGTGGTCAGGCATTTCCTCTTAACCCTGTGTCCATGAAGGAGGTATTGCAAACCAATTCTATGAGTAAAGAAGAAACTAAGCTCAGGAATGACAAAAACGTTTTTTTCAATATTGAAAGACTATTTTATCTTTCTGTTTGAATATTCCAGCACTTTCGCTCTCTGGAGGAGAGGAGGCGGAGTAATTGCGGTAAAGAGGGCGGAGTTCTGCTGAGTGACAGTGGAATGTCCCGTAAAAGAGAGAGGCAGAGCTCCGGAACCTTAAACTCTGCCCTTAATCGCAGTCTGTCTCCCAAGGTCAGACAACAGATACGGCACATCGGAAAAGTATTTTATACAATCTTAAAAGAGCAATTTACATTTAAAATTTCAGTGCTCATGGTTTTATGTGGAAGGTAGGTTTAAATGGTCTCTTTTGCTCTGTATTTTTAATTCTGTAGCCCCATATGCCGCTGTCTCAAAGCTCTAGCTGTGGTAGTGTACTCCCCCGCACCCTGTCTGTCACCTCCCGTGATCTGGACACTCGCCGTCTGCTCAAGGGTCACACACTGGTTCATCTCATGACACTGACATTTCTACAGTTCTACAAGTTTTAAGCATATAAAAAAAATATATATATATATATATATACACATCCATATTTCTGAAATCTGTTAAGCATATTTATTTGTATTAATTAAACATATGCACATAAATAATATATCAAATTATTTATTTAAATTTAAACTTTTAAATTATTATTATTATTATTATTTATTTTTTATTCTTTTCTCCTTTGGTCTTGCAGCTGGTCAAATGTATCTGAATGACGAGAGGCAGAGAATGAGTGAGATGTCCAATAGAGCGGTTTCTGAGACAAACGTCTTCCTGGAGCCATTCCACTACCTGGATAACGGACACAACTTTGACACAATGAGCGTGGACAGTACAGAAAGCCTGGAGACCAGCATTTCCGCCTGTTCACCGGACAACATCTCAAGGTGAGACCAAGACTTTGATGAAGATCAGGATAAGTCTTTTCTGACCATTCAAATTGTATTTTTTTTGCATCCAGTTTTTTAGCATTTAGATGTTACAGATACTTGCTGGAAACAAACAAACCCCTGCCTTCATTGCTCCTCCCTAAAATAACAAACACAATATTTTTGCTTGTTACACAGTAACATCCACTTTAAATGCAACTTTATAAAGTAACTCTATCATTATATTGTTGGGATTAACATGTGTCAAGTAAGTGTGTGTATCTGTATTTTGTGATCTGTGAGAGTTTAAATGTATTTATTACTGTTTATAAGGATGCTGTATAGACAGAAGTCTGCCTTTAAGTAGCCCAGATAAACACACATCCTGTGTGAGGAATTTTTATTGCATTCCAAGGTCGTTCCAAGTAGCTGAACCTTAAGATGCTCTGGAACGCATTGCCAAATGAGGTTAAGGGTTTACACCTCTGATTTTATTGGACAATACATTATTTTTTTACTAGATTTTTACTAGAAAAATCTTATTAAGACCTGAAAATCATCAGTTTAAAACACTAACAAAAAGTGTGTGTGTGTGGTCTGTACAGCGCCAGCACAGCTAACATGGTGAAGATAGAGGAGATGGAGCGCATGCTAAGAGAAGCTCAAGCTGAGAAGAACAGACTGCTGGAGCACAGGGTACATCGGTCTCTTTTTTAACTTTCTTCTCTGCATCTGCATGTTTATAAAAAAAATTCCAATATACAGATGAATGAAATCAGAATGTGTTTTCTTTCTCCTCTGCAGGAGCGGGAGATGGAGTTGCGCAGACAGGCTCTTGAAGACGAGAGGAGGAGGAGGGAGGACTTGGAAAGGAGACTGCAGGAAGAGACAAACCGTCGACAGAAACTAGTGGAGAGAGAGGTGAATCTCAGGGAGAGAGACATAGAGACAAGTGGACATGGAAGAGAGGAAGATTAAACTTACAGCATTTAATGCAATTCAAAACTCTTGATTATGGATGCACTGATTTAGAAAATAATCTATTATAAGCACACACAATGGGTAAACAAGAATAAATACAAATAAATATTCGAAGATAACAATTTTCATTAGTAATATTTGTACTTCTAAACCTTAAAACCTACTTCTTCTTCTTACCAATTTTTGATAGATTCTAATTATAGATTATGCATCATAAAAGCCTCAATCTGTTTTTTTGTTTGTTTGTTTGTTTGTTTTTTAAATCTATGACATAAGTCGCAGAATTAATATCCAAAATGAACTTTTTGCCATGTCATCACTGTCAGGTGATTTTAGAATTGATCATCCAGAAATATTTTGTTTCTGTGACAAAGCCTGTATTTTGCATCATAATTTGTAATGGGGTTATTTTTGTCCTAATATTTGTGTCTTCCATATTTATTGATTATATTATGCTGTCGATCCTATACAACGCAATAAATGTACCTTTTATAATAATAATAGTAATAATAATTATTATACATTTTATTTATTGTGTGCTTTTCAGGGTACTCAAAAATGCTTTACAAGAGATACAAATAACAAAAGCCAGTAAAGCAAAAGCTTAAAAATAACAAAAGCAATATAATAAAACCAGTAACACAACATTAATCACACATTAAAAGCTTATTGCCGATGGTTTTAATTTGATGATAATCAACCTATAAATATGGGTGGCTTATAAATGAGTGGATCTCTGCCTCTGATCAAATCTGAGACACACTCATACAATTTTAAGACCTTGTTTAATTTTTGCCATTTGTGTCTCTAGTCTCGTCCTTTGACACGTTACCTCCCAGTGAGAAAGGATGAATTTGACCTGAGAGGTCACATCGAAGCAGCGGGTCACCATCCTGAAACTTGTTTTCACCTAGCCATCACCGAGAAGACCTGCAGGGGGTTCTTGGTCAAAATGGGTGGAAAAATCAAAACATGGAAGAAGCGCTGGTTCGTCTTTGACCGCAATCGAAGGACGTTGGCATATTATGCTGGTAATTGCACTGACTTTTTAGTTGGACTTATCAAGCTTTATCAACAGTGTCTGTGGCCCGCTGTGAACTACCATAGAATTTTAAATGTTTATTTGTCACTCATTTAGATTCACAGTTTTAAAATGTGCTTACAGTAATGCATTTCTAATAGAGATAGGGTAAAAATTCAGAAACTTGAAGCGTTTATTTTGGGTAGTGCACTTTATTTTTCAGACAAAAAGAGTGTTTGTTGAGCTGTAAACATTTAAATCGTCCATTAAAGTATTGATACTTTGCATGTGACGTCAGTTGTACTGGCTGGCGGGCAAGAACGTCATTCTCTAGCAACGAAAACCAGTCAACTAATCAAGGATCTTGCCAGGACGTTGCCAGTTTTAATATACAAAAGTTGGTGTTTTGAGGTGTACACGACATGCCAGATAGTTGTTGTGCGATTGGATGGACTAACCGCGTTTGTTGCCCGCCAGATATCACGTGACTGCAAAGTATCAATTGTAATTGTCAGCCTTTTTTCTTCTTCTTTTAAAAAAAATAACATTTTTCAGTGATAATTATGAACAGGCCACAGATATATTGAATCCAGAATATTTCTTGAATTCAATATTTAAATTTTTTCCATGGATGACTTAAACTATTATCTAAAGATGACCTTAATAATAAGTGATGCAAAATAAATTTACCATGAAACTAGATTACACCACAAGGGGGCAAAACTGAGCTGTGCCCTTCACAGACATCACAGGAGACAATGGCTACGTTCAGCACTAACCTGCAAATCATTGCAGATTTATCATACAAATATCTGTTACCCACCACTTTTATTTGACAGAGTTTTACTTGTTTAGCTTAACCTTTGTTAAATTGTATTATTAAACCGTAAAATAAATCAATTAAACAAAGGTTGAACCGCATGCTCTCTTCAAAAAAACATGATGGTTTTATTTTTCTCCAGATAAACATGAGACCAAAATGAAGGGTGTTATCTACTTCCAAGCCATTGAGGAAGTGTATTACGACCACCTAAAGAACGCACACAAGGTGAGCTGCAAAAATAGTGCTCGTTGTTATAGTTGATAATTTTTTCCTCCCATTAATCTTGTTCCATCCACACTCTTATTTTCCATCAGAGCCCAAACACCTCCCTGACGTTTAGTGTGAAGACGCATGACCGGGTTTATTACATGGTGGCTCCTTCCCCAGAAGCAATGAGAATCTGGATGGATGTTATCGTCACTGGAGCGGAGGGATATACGCACTTCCTGGTGTGAGCAGGGCTCGTCTGTAACGACATTTAACAAGCCCAAAGTGACCTTCACAGTTCAGCTCGGCCTGCTGAAAGGATCTGGGTAATGGGTACATTTTCCATGTCTTCCTATCAGAAGAGGTTACACTTTTATGATTCTCATTTATCAGGACTGATCGTGAAGAGAGCGTCGACTGTGCATTTGCAGTCATCCATGACCTAGTTTGGAAAAACTGGTGCTTTACCCACTGCGTCCTGTCCTGAGTTTACAGAGGCAGCTTTTGGACTTCAAAGGTACCAACTCTTGAATTTTTCACCCCGTTTTGTTTACTTCAGGGGTGAGACGTAGAACAGCACTGTAAATAAGAAATCCTGCTTCACTGGTCTTCACACTTCACAAACGTGCCAACTCACAATGAAGCTTTGACATGGATATACCTCAAAGAAATAACTGGTCGTGCTTGTTAAAAATGAGACACCAAAGTGTTCCTGGTGTGCCATACAGACTCTAACAAACATCAGGGTATTGCTCAGTACTGTTTTTATATCCAACAATACTGAACATGAATTTAGAAATGTTATTTCAAATAACATTTGGAAAATGTTTTTGTTAATTGACCTCTATATCGCTATGCAATTTATATTATTCGCTCTTTTACCAAGTGCCTTGCATTTGTCAATATCTGATGAGTATAGCTATATATTTAGCTACAAGACTTGTAGAATGACATAAACAGACTGTTTATTATAAGTGTTTTTTGTACTGACCTATAGAGGGCTGCGGTAATGACATATTTTTGTAGGCCAATCGGAAGTTAGCATCACCCTGTTTCCCTCCACAAAAACACAATAGGGTTTTTAGATATGTGACTATCAAAAGTTAATGATTCTTACACGTTTTGTTCATAATGATGATCTTTTATGAAATTTGAAGGGTGAATACAATCGACAGCAGTCAAAAGCTAAACGTAGGCTATAAACGAACTACATACAGTCACATGACTTCAACATCACCATCACTAAGCTTCCACAAACTCTTTCAGTCTTTGTATAAAAACATTTTCCCTGAACTTTTCAGTTATAATAGTTTGCAAGAGGGCAGTTATAAACACAACAATGCAATGTGAGTAGATGTTCGGCTGATGACGTTTAATGTCACGAACAATCTTTTTCAAGACACATAAAAGCTTAAAAAAAAAAAAAGTGAATTACTGATGTATTTTATGTTGTAGAATCAAACATGAAAATATATTGTGCTTTTGTTCACCACATAACTTATTTCAGGCATTTAAACAAAAACCCATTAAAAAAACAAAAAGTCGTTCCTGACTTGGGAACGATGGAACCGGAAGTGCTAAAATGCCATTTCTGGGTTTTGGCCTACAAAAATACGTCATCCCTGCAACACTCTTACTGTGCCTCCCTGATGCTCAGGAACATTCCAGAAGGAATAATTTAGCTCCAAAGACAAGCTGAATTTGTGTTTCAGCATGATATGAATGTAATGACGTACACCCATCAGATAAGATGCCATTAAAAAGGGTTTATTTAATAGATAATGCTTTTAAATAACTTAGCACAAAATTATTATTTTCATAATCTTTTTGATTGAATTCATTGATTTCTCAATGCCATTGTGTGTCGTACCGCAACTGACCCGCAGATGGTTTTGCTTAAAGCAATATTGAAATGATTGCAGAATTTATTCACTGTAAGAATATCATTTGAACCCTAAGCTGAAAATTTTGATTTTTAAAAGTTTCGTTTTATAACCACTGAACAAATCTATATGCATGTCTGAACTTATGATTGTGTATTTGATATTATTTTTTTAATGTAGGAATCAGTATTATTTCATTTAGAGTATTATAAGCAATACAGAAATTATATGATTATAGGTGTCAAGAAGAAATGCCAAGATTGTCATATTAGGTCAAATGAAGGCACATGTCTGAAAGCAAAACATCACAAGTGGTTTTGTTTCAGAAACCAGATTTTCATACACGCATCCTTAGACATCAAAGACAAAAGAAAAGTGTTTTTCTTCCTTTTTAAAATTTTATCAATATTTGTTTACCATCCAAATGATATGCAATTTTAGGAGTACCGGTAGTTGCATTTTTTTTGTTCTACCATGCCATCATCCCAGTTAAGAACCACTGATTTTTGAAGACCAAATTGTCTTGTCATTCTTGCAATCATGTCTGTCATTCAGCCTCATTATAACCACAGGGCATCTTTTCTGGCAAATACTTCCACATTTTCACCAACAATTTAGGTCGTGAAATGAATTAATTGTAGTTTGCCAGCCAAAAGATCAGTGTTGATGTGCACTTTGAGACTGAATAGCATTGTAGAGGTGCTTTTTCAGCTTTCACTCAGTAGACAATACAGTACTTTACTGCATAAGCACAGCAAAGCGTTATATAGATCACAATAACAAAGTACTTATTTAAAATGTATCATGATACTTTTATATTCAGCTTTTATCAGTATTTTTTTAGATAAAAGCAATATTTTTACTGTAAGCATGTTTTTTAGCTCATTTAAAATGTGAACCATAATAAAATCATATGTTCGAGTAAACCAGATGGTTTTTTTTTTCATTTGTCTGTATTTTGAAAGTGATGCCGATAACGTTGGCTTTGAGCTGTATGTTTGTTTATATGTATGCGTTATTGTTATTTGTGATGAATAACTGCAGAACATGGCTACAAAAATGAGACATTAACATGAACACATTTCCATCCCGCCTCTCACACCTTCTCACGGACTGTTCACCCAGAAACGTGATCAAGTGTGATTCAATAAATTCATTACAGCTAGAATGTTCAGTACGGCCCATCTGTCACATACACTACCAAGTTTTATAAACATGCTACATACAGTAGTTCACTTTTAACATTTTGGATAGATAAATTGTGTTACGTATGTAACGTGAGAGTCCATTTTAGAACTCCTTGCCTCCTCACCACACCTCTCTTCTTCCCGGTCCCCCATTGGCTGACCTAGTGAGGTTGCCATAGCGACGTTTTTTTCAATGGAGCATGGATAATTAGCCAAACATCTCCTAACAGAGAACATCTTTTCACTGGGGGTGTTTGTATATACACCGATAGGGAATAAGACACATTCTGTTGTTACGGCCCGTTTTAAAGTATCAGGAGAGTTTATGACAATCCATCCAGCTCACATTGCTCATTATTGTAAAAGGAATATGATCCGAAGGGTATGTAATATCAGGCAACACGGTTAAAATCTTCTGATGGTATCATATTTCTATGCGTTTCCACTGGGTTTGAGACGTAGGAAATGGTGTTTTCACCAAGTTTCATGTTTCAAAACAAATCTCTTAGAGAGATTAGGACGTTAATCTCATGTTTAGATGCACACAAACTGAACGCATATGCAGATAATCTGAAATCGCATTTTTAATCCCATTCTTTGTGATTATATCTACATGCGATTCTTTGTCTGCGTGTAATTATGAATATGGCTTGTTGTGCCATCTGCTTTAGGGGAGGATCACCTCTTGTACTGTCTAGCATGGCTGCATTAGCATGCCAGACTATATTCCATTAGATTTAGACAATTTCATCCTATTTTGAGCTAGGGCTCAAAATAGGACCCTCATGCCGGATTTATCTTGCGCACACATCTTTTTTTTTTCTCTGCCTTAGATCATACTGCAGGCTGCGTTTGACATTTTCACTTTACAATGATTCGCTTTAGTTTTTGTAATTGAGGCTACGTGATCATCATCATTATTCATATTCACAATCAGACCTCAGGTTTTGCAGAGTTTGGAGCAGCGCATTCTGTGACGGAAAAGCAGACCATTTAGTGCGTATGCCTTTCATCATCTTCAGACCCCAGGGGGGTGTCAGATCCATAAGCAAGGGATGGTTTCCATTAACAGTGAGCTGCTCTTTGGCTAATCACCTTGTGAAGTGGTGAAGACCTCGTGTTTTTCCAGTTAAACAGTCCTACTGCCCTGGGCTCTGATTTGGACAACAGAGCCTTGTTTGTGCTGTCTCTCTCCATCCTTTGTTTGTCTTATTCCTTATGGGAAATTTGCAACCTCTTTCTACCTCTGTTCACCCCGTGATGGAGATCAACAGCCGATTGAATCTCTGTCCTTACAAATATCAATTGATGTTGTTTGATTTCAGTAGTATGAGTTTCAAAGATCTGTAGTGTTAATATAGTGTATGCCTTACACTCTGCTTTTAGCATTTCTTGTTATGTCACGACTGTCAAAAAACACAGCTGTGATGGAACCAAAGGGCTTGCTATTTTCTGCCCTCCCCTTCCTTGTTCTCTCTCCCCATCTGTACCACAGTCTCTCCGACTCATTCTCGTTCTCTCTCTGGGCACCACTGTTCCCCCATTCCAGTGTTCATTCATTCCCTCAATTAAGTTTTATAAAGGCGGAGGATCCCCTCTTTTAAATAACTGTATCCTCGTTCCTCTTTGACACAGCATAACAACCCATTAGAAACATATCATTTGCATACAGCAGCTGCATGGTTGCGTGGTGGGAATTTCTATAGCGTATTAGCATCTTAGCATACAGCTCACTGACCAGGAAATGCTGACATTCATGAGGTTTGTTATTCAGGTCAGTGGGTTTTTCAGGCCAGCAGCATGGCACTTCAGAGGAAGCTGGGGGTGGGGGTGGTTGGCAGTGGTGGGGGTCTGGGTCTTTATAGTGGAAAGCTCTGTGGGGATCCACATCTACTGACTGTCCTCGAACCAAAGAGTAGCATGGTTACATAATGTGACTACAGAGGACAATGTACTGCACCGCCAGTCCCTCACAACCTAATTCTGTCCTATGCAATCGATTCCCATACCATAAAGCACCCTGCATGACACTGAAACCGTTCTAGGTATAATCACATTTTATTGATTAAATAGGAAATAATGTGACATTAAGATAATCACACCCACTCATTCACATATACACACTCATACACACAAAAATAGTCCTCTATTAAACATGTGCATGTGATGGCAACTTCGAAAGAAAAGGATCTATTAATCCAAAACTTGATACCACTGTTATCCATGAAAGTCTTCGCTTACCTATAACACCAACTGCCTGTGAAACATCACCTCTACTGTCCTTAGACTTCTTTAATGCAGTCTCACACAAAAGTTCAGTGCAGGCAGAAAGAAAAATCCATAGAGTTAGATCCATATGCCTCATGGTTCTTCGATGACATGTTACATACACATTTGTTACAGTTGACAGGCACTGTGTGACTTAACACAGTGTTTAAAAAACAGTGAGAAAAGGACATCTGTGGGGAGAGGAAGAGGAGTGCGATGGCTCATCTGGTTGAAAAAGTAGGGCATGCGTTCTGCTACATACATTCAAAAGATGCTGTGGAATATCCTGTCTTGGCATGAACTGTACAGGTAAGATATCCAGTTTGTTTGCATACAACACGTGGGAGCTCCAAGAAGACTAACATTGATCCACAAAGTTCACTTGAAAAAGAAAAATTTGAAAAAAGACACCAGACAAGAAAATCTAAAAAAGAAGGCCAAGTAACAAATGCTACAAAGATCCCTCAATTGCTCTGTAACAAAACATTTTTTTTCTTTGTGGCAGTCCAGGAAGATAAGAAAAAAGCACCTTTGTGATGATACTGGGCCCCTCTAGTGTGTTGTAGACCTGGACAAAAACCACAAGACTCGATGTTGGATTGCTTGTTTCTTCTCTGAGGCTTTTAACCACCACAAAAGACCATTATGGATGATGCCGGAGATAATGGATGGATGCATTTATTGTTTCTTCAGAGAAGGTCTACATGGCTTTGGATTCCAGGTGAGGGCTCTTGTGCTTTAGTGCCTGCCATTTAATTGGCATGTTTGGTTGCCATGGGGATCGTTTAGACAGGGCCTGTGCATGTGCATCTGTTCCTGGTGGCACACAGAGTTGAATCCAGCTTCAGTCTGTCCTTGAGTGATATGAATAGAAACACCCAGCTGATAAAAGAATTGTGTGATTAACACTGGTGTGTAAAATAGTTGATAATGATAACAATCCAGTTGTTCCTGTGAGGATATTTGCTGCAAAAAGGCGTAAGCCAGGCACAGTGATGCCTGACCGAATATATTAAAAAGTTTTTCTTGAGAAAACTGTTTCGAGTGGAATGTGTCAGGGTTTTGTCATAGGCAGGATTAGAATGTCAGTTACTTTCGGGTGACGGCAGCTGTAGCTGTTGGTGCAGGCTTATTGCTGGTCCGACGAACGGGCATTTTGGACACTGGTATCTTGGAGCGTGCAGCTTCTGCCCTCCCCTGCACAGAATGGTAGGTTGCAGTAGATCCGTGTTTGATGGGGATCTTAGACTCCCGGGTTAAACTTGTTGCACCAGCTGCTGGATGTGTCTGGAGACTAAGTTTGCCATCAAGAATGTCCTCTTGGCTGTGGGAGAGGGTTGAGGTGACAGCCCCCGATTCTGTGGAGACATCGCTGAGGGCCTCTTTGCTGCTGCTTTCCCGTGAGAGAGTGAACGGACTTTCCTCTTCATGTACCGGTGTTGGTAGATTTGAGTGGTCATCATCTCCATTTGGCTGGGAATCTCGATGATGCAGCTTAGCAGGTCTGCCTCCACCACAAACAGGGATCTTACTTAGAGTTGTGGGCTTTGTTGCAGGGCCCCTTTTCACAGCCTTGCTGATGCTTTGAGTTGCTGCTGAGTCTCTATTGTCAGTTCCTTCTTGTCTTAACAGGTCCTCCCTCAAATCCATGCTGACATCATCTTCTGCTCTTTTTGAAGAAATGAAGGATGGAGTAATACCTGGAGGAGACTTCAGGACAGGAATGTGTGGTGTTGAAGTAACCGTGGGTGATTTCATGGTGGCAGAGGTAAGAATAGGAGCAGGCATGGATGTAGAGTGTGACGGGGCAACAGCAGATGGAAGTTTAGCAACAGAAGCAGCCGTTTCAGAGATGGAGGCTTTTCTTACAGATGTTGTGCCAGTGTGGGTAGTAGATTTTGAAGTTTGTCCTGTGGGTTGTTTTGTCTCAAGCTTAGAAATAGGAGCAGTGTTTCGGCTTGTCGATAATCCAAATGTTGTTACAAGTTTTGGTCTTGGTGTTGGTGCAGGGGCTGGGGTAGGTTTACCAAATGGTGGTGGATAAGGAGTATGTTTGGTTGCAGAGGTAGACGCAGTATGTTTGGATTCTTGGGTAATGACCAAAGTGGGTTTTGTTGCAGGGGTTGATACTTGGGTAGGTTTAGTCACAGGGGTTGGGGTAGGTTCAGTTTTGGTAACAGCAGACGTTTCAGGGGTAGAACTAATTGAGGGGGAGGTTTCAGAAGTAGTGATCGAGAGAGATAGAGGAATGAGTGTAGAGGCTGGGATAGGTTTGGTCATGGGGGTAGTTGTGGAGCTAGATGGTGTGGCAGGTTTGATTTCAGGGCTAGATTCAGGGGACAGGGCAGGTTTAGCTAGGGAAATGATAGGTTTGTTTGTAGGGCTTGATAAAGGGCCTGGGGCAGGCTGTGTAGTGGAGACAGATGTAGGGGTTGGTTTAGGTTGGATAATTGGAGTAGTTGAAGTTGCAGTGGCTTGAGGTATTGGGATAGGTGTTGGTGTAGGCTGGGTTATGGGCATAGCTGATGATGTAGGGGTGGGTTTAGCGAGAGGGCTGGATGTTGGGGTAGGGATAATAGGGCCAGTAGGCATAGACGGTGACATTTTGGTCACTGAAGAGAACGTTGAGGTGACTGCAGGTTTTGTCAAAGGGCTGGGAAAAGGTTTGGTGGTGGTGGGTGAAGGGGTGGGTTTGGTTGCTGAAATAGGGGAAGGTTTGAAAGAGGTGGTGGGGCTTAGAGTAGAAGTAGGAGAAGGACTAGGCTTTGATCTTGTAGAAGTTGTAGAAGATGAAGTCGTCTCAGAATTATCCACTTTCTGTGTGCTAGGTGCTCCCTCCATTCTACTGCTAGCTTTGACCCATTCTGCCTCAACATCTGCTACAATATCTCCACATGCCGTCAGTGAATCAAAGCTCAAAATTGATGAGATATCTCCGAGCAGTGTGCTCAAGCGTTCATTTGTTGGAGGTTTGTTCACCCCGCTCACCTTTGCAGAGTCCTCAGATGACGTAGGTCCCTCTTGTGTTGTAAGAAGCTTTTCCTCTGTCTCCTCCACAGAGCGAGGCGGAGGCCCAGGTGTTAATGTGAGACTCTCCTTTATAATCTCAACACTGTTGGAACGGGAAGCAAGAAGGGGAGGGCCAGGTTGAGGCTCTTCCTCCTCCTCATCCTCCTTCTCTTTACCACGCCAGCGTACTGTACCAAACAATCCCTTTAGGCCCTTCCGTTGGCGTCCAGGCCTCTGAGACTCGGTCTGAGCCTGCCGCTCTCCCGTCAATCCTCGCCGGCCTTTGCGAAGCATATTGAGGAAGCTCAAAGACTTAGCAGAGGTGAGCGAGGAGATGGAATGCCGAGTAGGGGTGGTTTCTGAATTCATGTTTTCGCTCGTGAACTCCTCCATTGGAGCGTCCTCCTGTTGACTCTCATCCTCCTGGTCAAGATCCACCTGCTCTGCCTCTGCTTCTGGGGCAGTAGGCTCTTTTAATCCATCCAGGGTTTTGCTAATTGATGGCGGTGATTTAGGGCCTCCATCTCCTTTCCCACGCATGGAGAAGATGCTAGCGACGCTGCTCCCAGGCTTCCGCTTGCCGAACAGTTTGAAGGCTTTTCTGATTTTACCTGGAGGCTGAGGGTCACATGGCGGTGGTTCACAGCTCTCAGACTGTGCATCCATATTCCAGCTCCACTGCAGTGTGTCTTTTCCTTCGTCTCAACGTCTCGGTCTACCCTCACACTTTCCCTCTTTGTAACCTCACGCTCAGATGAATGAAATATAACTGATAAGAATAAATAAATAAATTACCTTTTTCCTTTGTGTTTCTATTGACTGTTTTTGCTAGCAATGTGTATCTATCTCCGTCTTCACTCTCGTTCCCTCCCTCTGTCTATTGCTCTTTTTTCAAGCGCTCCCTCTTTCTCTCTCTCGTTCTGTTCCTCCCTCTCTAGCCTCCGCCCTCCCTCTCCCTCTCTTTCTCTGTTCCTCTCCTCTGGCTGCTCCAGCTGGTCACCATAGCAACTGAGGGTCTAAGCAGCTTTCGTCAGCAATGGAGCGGAGCCAGGGGCTGTCATCATCCTACCCTCTTTCCTTCTTTCTCTCTCTCTCCCCGTCCACTCCCTCTTTTCATCCAAGTGTTCCCATGTCTCCCATCCCAGTTACTCATGCAGATTCATCCTTCCTATTTTTGACTGTGTTCTCTTGCTATCAGCATCACTGATGCGTATGGGACAAAGGACAACACAGGCAGCAACTGGCTTGGTTACAGCGTCCCTGCTGTGATAGATTTACAAACAAGCTGCTCAAAATATCAATCTGATCGAAATATGTTACCACTCCAAGTGTGTGTACATTAAAGGGGAGGACATGTTGGAAGGGTGTTGAAATTGAAATTTTGTAATGAATATGGCTGTGATTGGTGTGAACATTTTCCCGTAATTTCCCTCTCTTTCCCAATCTCTTGTCGTCTCAAATTCACTGTCTTTCTCTAATAACCTTCCTTCTCTTCTTATGCCCCTCCCACTCAACCACCCACAATCTCTCTCCCACACACACATAATTCTCGTAGGAATTCTCATCAGTAGGTTTGTACTCTTGTAGCCCATCCTTTTGCTTGTCGCACTTATTTTGCTGGGGTCTTGAGGACTATTTTTATTTATCACGTTCCTCTCATCATGAGTTTGGCCCACCTCTCCTACCCAGTATCTTCATCTCTGCATCAGTGTCTCTCTGGCTCTTGCTGTCTTTCATGATCTCCTTATTTGTAAAGAAATTCTCTCTCCCTGTTTGTCTTTTTCTTTTTTTTAATTTACATATGAGATTATATACCATACCCATCTCTCTTCTCCTGCACATCCATTTTTTATGGATTCAAAAAAAGTATGATTAGGTAGCATGATTCTAGGTATATAAAAAAAGTGTAAAATTCTTAAGATTTTGAATATGATTGTTTTAATTTGTTTAGAAAGCCCATATATTTCAGAAAATCATAAATACATTCTTCTAATTATTTTAGAAAAGAGCCATTTCTTTGAAAAAACTTGTTTACTACAGTTTATAACTGAATTATTTCAAATATGAAATTGAATAATCGTTATTTATTTTCCTTTTTTAAATTTAATTTAATGTATTAATTTAATTTAATTATATATTTTGATTCTTTTTACAATAAGTTTCAATATTTTTTCTCGTACTCTCTAGAGTCTAGACTGTTGTGTAATGTACTTAACCTTTTTCATTTCTTTTTACTACACTTTATCGATAAAGAGTTTGGAGAAAAATTAAGTTTTTGTCTTGAGTACACCACCAAGTGACCCAGGACCGCCACTGGTGTCCCCTCTGAAGTAGGTGCATGACACCCTCTCTACATCCATTCATGTATACATCTACTTTTCTGTCCTTATCTGCTCAGTATTCTCTCTTTTAAAACAGGCCTCTTTCCTCCTTCCTTCACCTCATCGCAATGAAACAATGAATTCATTCATCCCTTAAGTGGTGCTTTCATTGGGGCTCACTAAACAGGGGTGACTCGCCAGACAGAACAACACATTACTCTGTGCTGAGACTACCTATCTCCAACCTATTAAAGGAGGCTCAAAAATAATTAAAGATGTTTTCTTCTATATTGTGATGTTCATCGGAGTGAAACAGATTAACGAACAAAAATGTAGGGTGGGGACTTGGTTCAATCCATGGGGTGTTGATTGGTTTAAAAGTCAGGCATACGTGAGATAACTCTGTTAATTTACCAGAAGGCAGAGTTATATTATTTATAAAAAAAATAAATAAATAATGAAAACATATAAAAATGTTTCGTAAATGAAACATGCATGGATGAATAATTCACAATAAGATCAGTGACATCCATTTAGAAAATAGGGTGAATTTTAATTTAATGCCGACTTTAAAGACAAGTTTCTACTGTGCTGCAAATCGTCTTTGCAAAATTTACAAAATTCACAGTTAGGCCACCCAGAGGAAGAAGGCTAGTTCAGCTATATATGATAGTAAGATTAAGAATTTGGGGATTTTTCAGAGTGAGTTTAGATTTCAAGCATTGCATATTTTAATTGTGCTAGCGTGATTCATCAATAAACACTACTGATAACCATATCATCCAAGTGTGTAGATACAAACCACTCAGTCACATTACAATAGATGCGCAAGACTGCTTTTAATTGTATCATCTTAAATGAATCTGTACAGAATCTGCCAGCAGCCATATCACCCTGTAGCCCAAGACTGGTTGCCCACTGAAGCTAAGCAGGGCTGAGCCTGGTCAGTACCTGGATGGGAGACCTCCTGGGAAAAAACAGGTTGCTGCTGGAAGAGGTGTTAGTGAGGCCAGCAGGGGGTGCTCACCCTGTGGTCTGTGTGGGTCCTAACGCCCCAGTATAGTGACGGGGACACTATACTGCCAAAAGAGCACCGTCCTTCGGATGAGACGTTAAACCGAGGTCCTGACTCTCTGTGGTCATTAAAAATCCCAGGATGCCCTTCGAAAAAGAGTAGGGGTGTAACCCCGGCATCCTGGCCAAATTTGCCCCTTGGCCTCTATCCATCATGGCCTCCTAACCATCCCCATATACTGATTGGCTTCATCACTGTCTCCTCTCCACCAGTAAGCTGGTGTGTGGTGGGCGTTCTGGCGCAATATGGCTGCCGTCGCATCATCCAGGTGGATGCTGCACATCGGTGGTGGTTGAGGAGATTCCCCCCTTCTATGTAAAGCGCTTTGAGGTCTCAGATAAAGCGCTATATAAATGTAACGAATTATTATTATTATTATTAGAATATAAGTCACTATAAATTTAATAGGCTTACAAAAAGGACTCATTATATTTACATTAAGTGCAGAGCACAAAGAGAGTGATACTGTGTGTGTGTGTGTGTGTGTGTGTGTGAGAGAGAGTATTTTATCAAAAACAAGAGTTCTAAATCTAGCTCAGCACAAGATCTATTTATCACACGTAGGCTAAGTGCTGGAATAGACAATTTGTTCTTTGTTTTGTTGGTTCTCTGACGAACTCACTTCTGAAACCTCCTGAAGAGAAGAGCAGATATGGAAAGAGAGGACCAGGACCAGAGGAGTCTGTTTTCTACAGTGCAGAGAAATGAACCACATCTGGCATCAATGTTGGAATTCCCCCTGCAGGACAGGGCACAGGGTGGAAAACGAATCTAATAAAACTCGCAAATAAACCGACTTAGGCCTGCTATCTAGCCCACCTAGCCAGCAAACTGACAATGAATCAAATTAAGCACAAATGAAAAGTACCACACTGATGAAGGTGACTCTTGGGACATCCAGTCTAACTCATTAACTAGATTAAATTTAGCTGGGTGATTCAAATCCATCCAGACTGTAATATTGATTTTTGCGTCCCACGCAAAGTCCTCTCACCTCTACACTGTCTCAATGGGAGACCAACAGTGATGCTGAAACTACTGCGCTGCTTCCCTCTGCTGACGTGATGGCGAGTTGCAGGAAAATTACAAATACTGTATATATAATTACTTATTTTATACTTTTTAAATAATACATTGGAATGTTTTGCTTGGACTAAGCTTGATGGTGTTGTGTGTAGCCTATGTGGGCAAGTGAATTGAGGTGTTTTTTGAGTTTATTATGCTTAATAGTTTATTGCATGGTTCTTGTAATGAATAAATATTCAGATTATTGTGATATTTTTATTTTTGGATGAACTATCCCTTTATAATAATAAAGGTGACTAGTAACCATGATATCAAAATAGATAATTCAGTTTTTTTTATTTTAACGGAATACAAATGATTTATTCGTACAAGGTGCACATCATTATATTTTTTAATGCATGTGCCATGAGACGTGACAAATTCCCATAAAACATGAATTTAAGTAGCCTAGTGATAGATCATACAACACCAATGACATGTAATTAGTCTAATAACCAAGTGAAGTGAGAAAAATGAAAACAAATGAATAAACGTGCAAAGTTAAACAGCCATAAGCATGTTGACTTTGAAAGTAATTTTTAAGAAGGACTATTAAGCTACACATTTAAAAAATAAATAAATAATAATTAATTAAAAAAAAACTAAAAAGCACATTAGTTTTCTGAAAACACCACTGTACATGCATTTTATATATAATAAGTTACACACATCAAAACACAATAAATAGGGGTTTAAACTCTCACGTCATTGAAGAAATAAAATCATTTAATAAATATACTGCGATTAAATGCAAGGCAGAATGGCAGAAAGGTGAATGCTGATTTCATTTGGGTTCCTAAGGCTCGGGACAATTGTCACATAATATAACAAAACTATATATGGGAGGACAATTGAATGTTTATGGTGTTATTGATTTAAAAATTAAATACTTATCGCTTAATTGGGCGATAATGGGGAATTAATGTGCTGCTGGTGTTAAGCAGCTCTTTGTTTTTCTCCGAGCGCGTCGATCGGACGAGCCTCGTGCCGTGACGTCACCGACACCCTTTCCGACGAGGGTCGGATTAAAGATGGCGCCCTCTCAGGCGGTAAGATGCTGTCAACGGGGCTTATCCTGGATACCTGTGATTTTTATCAACCTGGTCGTGTGCTGGTCCTACTACGCTTACGTGGTGGAGCTCTGTATATGTAAGTTTCGACCCTAGTAGACTTGGTAGAATGTAACACAGTAGATAAAAGTTGATGGCTAGTTGTTGGTCAGGGAAGGAAGTGACAGTAACTGACTGGTACCAGATATGAATCGAAATTCAGCTCGGTTTCTTTGTATAGTGTTTATTTATGTGCATAATTCACGTCGAAAGCCATGAATGAACTGGTTTGATTTCAGTTATTGTATGTACAGTGTTAATTCAAGCGCGAGCGTTAAGCCCAGGTGTTAAACTGATTGAGAGGCTTGATTTGACAAGCTGACGTACAGGAAAGAATGGCGAATGTATTATTAATTTTCAGTAACATAAAGCTCACTTCAATCTGATCGAGGTATGTCTCGGAAGATTTCTGACTTCTACATTGTTTAGTTTGTCAGACAGTGACAATGGAACTTGTCTTCAGTGTCATGGTATGATATAAGTTACGCTTTACATCATAATTTAAGTCTTGTATAATTATAATATATGCACAATTATCTAATTAAATGTTAAATAGACTTAACGTTTCTTAAATTTTCTTTGAATCCACACTGCAGGACTATTGAAATGGACAATTAACCAAAAAATTTAAATTCTGTAATATTTTTTGGGATTTTAAGGTTGAACTCCTTAAGTGAATAAATTAATATTATTTTAGATATAGCCTAAAGTGTGAAACATAAATGACTGAAAACATATATGCTTTAACTACAGCTGTTGTTAACCACTTCACAGTGATCGCTGCACTCTCTGTGGTTCCACCCAGTTATTACTTTCCCATCAGCTTCTAAAAATACTCACTTCATTGTGTGTTCCGGTCCATTTATTACCCTAGTGAAGTGCAGTGATATATTGTAAACCCTTCCTTATTGATTCCCCTCTCTTTTTTGCTATAAAGGTTTGTAAATCCTTTTAGAAATCTGACGGGATGACTCCATGATGGAGAGTTGCAAGTAAAATCTCAAATTAACTTTTGCTCTTGTTGAGTTTCTTATTTTATTTCACAAATGAAACAAGGATTGTGACACCAGTGACAAATTCACATGAAAGATGAATTGACATTCATATGATTCACATTAAATCATAGCTCAATAAAATAACAACACAATGTAACACTAGTGAGACATAACCAAGTGGGAAAAAATGGAAATGATTAAACATTCAATATGTTGTGCACATTTAAACCTCCTACATACTCTGACATTGGAAGTACTTTTGTACTTTTTAAAATAAATATTTCAACATTTATTGAAATACTTAATGAAATAAGAATACATGTATTTAAGCAAAACATTTAATGAATAAAAGATTTCATCACGACACGCTTCTGTCAGTCACTTGAGTCGTCATGACAACCGGGGTTCTCCATCCGTGATGGACACAAGGCTCTCTCTGACAGCACTCTGCCAGATGGCAGTACCAGTCGCCTGGCGCTCTGGCATAACTGGAGGGAACTGGGCGGTTGGGAGCTGAGAGAGCATTAGCAGTATCCCAGCACTCAGCAGATGGCTTTGTGAATCAGGCCAGTTGTTCTTGATGGGATTGCCGATTGACCTTTGCTTCTTTCTCTCTACAGACACAATCACTAACACAGAGGAGCAAGGTAAGAGGAACGCCAGTGAAACCAAGTGCACAATATTGCAAAAGCAGTTAACAAATTCTTCTGTTGGCTAATCTGGCCTCCTACTGTTCTTAGTCACATGTTTTGTCGTACCAGAATGAACAAAACATCCCATTTCTGTTATGAAGTAACAGCATTTTTTTTTTTTTTTGGTTTATAAAGTAAGTATGGATTGTCGTTTGTTTTTCTAAAATTCCCCTCATTCTGTTTCTCTTGCAGTTTTTTATCTCATAGTGTTTCACCACTGTTTCTTCATGTTCATATGGTCCTACTGGAAGACCATCATTTCCAAGCCTGCCATCCCCTCAAAAGAGGTACTGTCATTCTCTCTTTGTCTTTCTGTTCTCGTTCCTTTATTTATTAGTTTTGCCTCAGGGCCCAGGTCTTGCTTTAAGTTTAGAGATCAAGTGGTGGCCCAACAGTATATCATATTTAATATTTAATGTAGTCTTCCCTGTATTTTATTTTACTTTGTGTAGTTCAGTGTCTGGATTTTGAGAATGAGGGAAAGTTGTACTGTATAACCTGTCAAAGTATCGTAGAGATTGGTAGCAAAACGCGTTGAGGTCAAGAACAATTAAAAACTTTGTTTAATATAATGTTTGATAGATGTGTCTATTAATTTTTCCATCTTTTATTTATTTAGTTTTATTGGTGGTTAGGCATTTTATTATTTGCTTGTAGCATTGGTTCCCCCCATTCTCATTTGGGACCCAATCAGAACAGATATGTTGAGAATCACTGGTCCAGTGTTGTTATTGCTTACTAAAATAAAAACTATTAAAAGAAAATAATAATTATGAAATAATGCTAAAAAATAAAATGAAAATTATGTTAAAATATGTTGCCTTTGAAGGTTGAATTACTAAAATTACATTCCATTATAGGATACTAAAATAACACCACTGGTCTAGATCATGTTAGTCTCAGCCTCAGACGTGGCAGCCATTGTAAGTTCACAAGACCGAAAGTGCATATGAAGCCTTATTGCCAGGCTCTCAGGTTCTCATTTCACCTGGGTCATGGGGGAGGAAAATATTTATCATACTGTAATGTGTATGTGGTTATGTTCCTCACATCTGGAGGAGGAGCAGCAGCAGCGGGAGCCTTTAAACTCTGGCTGCTCTGTAGTTTTATTACCACAAAATGTAATGACAGAGAAGAGAAGAGGAAGAAAGCCCAAAAAAATGATGTTTTAGCATTTTTTACTGCCTGTGGGGTGTGTGACGTGGTTTAGCAGTTAGGTCTAACACACTGAGCTCATTTGGACAGTGCTAGTCAAATAATTTCTTGTCATGTATCTATCTTGCCAATAAAGATGGCAAAAATAGTATTAAAAATTGAGTAGTATTAAGTTATTTGAAAGTTTCTGGTTGATTTTGGTTGCATATGCAGATTCATATTAGTCTATTCGCACTCACAATCTAACATCCTGTTGTCTCTCTTAGTTCTGTCTCCCTAAGGTTGAAAAAGAGCTGTATGAGAAAGAGGAGAGACCAGAGGCCCAACAGGAAATCCTGAAAAGAGTGGCCAGAGATTTACCCGTATATACACGCACAGGATCTGGGGGTGAGCTTAAAAAAATACAACGCCATTGAAATCCCTCCTACTTCTTTCAAATGTTCTGCACTTAATTCAACTCCAAACACTAATACTTCATTACTTTTTGTTTTTATAAATGTATAACTTTATAAATGTGTAGTTTTAAAGTTTGCTTCAACTTTTTACTCAAACTGCTATTCTGATAAAATGTGATATTAAATGCTGGTGATTTCAGACTTTTGTACTCCACTGTATCTATTTGCATACTGAAGTGTGATTGGTTATCTTTCTTATACACAATTGTTCAAAAATTTGGAGTCGTAAATGTTTTTGAATTAAGTCTTTTATTAGGGCTGCACAATATTTCGAAATAACGCAAATGTACATATCATGATATGTATATCGCAACGGCTTGTGATACGCTACTTCAAAAAGTTGTGAAAAGTTTTAGGTCGACGCATATAGCCGAGAATAGACTGGGCACGCAACTGTTACTTACGTGTGACTTGCTTGGCCTTAAAAAGAGTTATTAAGCACAAAAAGCTGTGGAAAACAACTCATTGTGGGACTCGTGCTGTCTGACACACACACACACGCTTGAAGCACACACACACGCTTGAAGCGTGCACACAGAAAGCCGCTTCTCGGACAGCGTACAATCCCGAATTCAGTTATATGAATTCATTAATAATAATAATTCATAATAATTCGAGCACTTTTCTCGCCACACAAAACGCTTTACATGGAGGAGGGAATCTCCTCAACCACCACCAGTTCTCTTTCGCATAGTTGTGCTGGTTAATATTTTTGTGGAAACAGATGATTCAGTTTTTACTGTCACTTTTGATCAGTTTAATGCATCATTGCTAAATAAAAGCTTTAAATAATTTCTTTAAAAAGAACTACTGACTTACTGACCTCAAACTTTTGAATGGTTTGGTGTCTAAACATCTATATACTAGTGAAATACAGTTCGGAGTTATGAATTGATTCTGAATTATAAATCCTCTTCCCTCCTCAGCTATCCGTTACTGTGATCGCTGTCAGCTGATCAAACCAGACAGATGTCATCACTGCTCTACCTGCGACAGGTGAGTCCACCCAAAAAACACAGTCTACGTCGGAAATCACATACTCTAATTTGGTACTTAATTACTTCACGTAATTACTTCATGACCGCTTAAAAAGAGTATGTTGTATGTAGTATGAATGTGTGTATTATGAATGTAATCTGGATGTACTACATTCGCCATTCATAAATCCTCTCCCATGGCCTCATGGGATAGTAAAGTGTCCATGTTATGCACACTTCAGAATCTCGCCAGAAGTAGTAGGTCATCCGGGTACTTTTTGCCTACTTCTAAAACTTTTTTTTTTATATATATGATTACTGTGAATTTGGACATATTTATTTTGTCACATACTGTTTATCGCCTGCTATATAGTAGGGAAGTATGCCATTTCGGATGCAACCATAGTTATCTTGTATGTCTTGGATTTGCACATTTTATTTTGATCCTTTTTGTTTTTCCCAGATGTGTGCTGAAAATGGATCACCACTGTCCATGGTACGTGCATCCGGAGCTGCGATCAGTTTATTACCTTAAGTTATGTTGTCAAATAATAACGGCTGGGTATCGAGTTCGATACTTTTTAGGCACCGACCAAATTGCCTCGATACTATCGAGTATAGAAACAACATTGTCTTGTTTTTCGGGACCAAATTTCGATATCTAAGGGGTTAATCTTGTAAACGTCAGTGCATGCAGCATGATTGGCTATAGTGGAAAAACACTAGTTTACGCGGTTGCCCAAGAAGACATGGCTTGCACGTGAGGCTGTAGTGTGTGTTTGTGTGTGTAAGCGTCCTAACCCAGATGGAAAATATGTGGAAAAGATCAAATGTGACTCAGAATCAAAATACGAGTGTAAAAAAAGTTTAACAAACTAAAAAAAATCAAAAAATTTTTTTTTGAGGTAATGTAATGTTGTTAAATCGGATTTTATTTTTTTCGTTTCATAAAATTGTTATCTAAAAAAGCATCGTTCAGGAACCGGTATCGAAGTAAAGGTATCGGTATCGTGTTTTTTTTTTTTTTTTTTTTTTTTTTTTTTTTTTATAAACGATACCCAGCCCTACACATAAGCTGTCACCTTTTGTGCTTGAGTTACTATGCAGAGAGATAATGACTCTTTGCTGTGTCTTTCAGGGTTAATAACTGTGTTGGATTCTCCAACTACAAGTTCTTTGTGCTGTTCCTGGCATACTCTATGCTGTACTGCGTCTACATCGCCGCTACAGTTTTGCAGTACTTTATCCAGTTCTGGACAGTAAGTCCGCACATTCACACAAAGACATCTGATTCCTCTCATTTCTCACACTTCTTGCTTCTCACCTTGTGCTATTTCGGAGCGCCAACCTCAGTGTGTCTCTCCATCTATCTGTTTTTCTGTCTGCATGAAAATGAATTGCAGAAGACCTAAACAATTATGTGAAACAATAACGTACAGTCAGGTGGTAATATCACAAAGATAAATAAATGAATTGCCCTGTTGGGGTTTATTCTATTATTTTAGATTTATTTAGTTCATTATATCCTGCTTAATTACACAGCTACATGCTAAATAAATAAGTATTATTATAAATTATTTATTATAAATAATAATTATAAATCAATAAACATTGATTTGAGTTTAAGGGTGTCTTCACACTTGTAGTTCGTAAAAACACTGTAAAACTTTTTTTTTTTTAGGTTTTAGTCCTGGTCCGCTTAGTGTTCACATTGGCATTTTAACAATGAACCTAAAAGCATAAGGATATGTTCATAACCTGATTGGTTGGCTTTTATTACGTATATCTCACAACGGAACTTAATGAACATCCAAAACAATGCTGTGTGCTAGGCTAAATGTGCTTGTTGTATGTGCGTAACCTACATGTGATGGTATTTTGACCTGTTGAGAAATCATGAAGAGTTTGTAAAGAACTCAAAACAGTGGCAGGAATCCCTCCGTCACACACGCAAATGAAGATCTGCTGCGAGGAGATGCGGTTTTGATGCCTGAGATGGGCAACATTACTACTATGATGAGAAAAAACAGGTATACTTGAGCATTCTGTCCTTTTTAGGGTCGCATCTTCACATTTCATTCGAACCACACCAGAGTTCGTTTGGAAGCAGACCGAGACCCATCTTTTCAGCGGTCTCGGTCTGCTTGTTTGGTGCACACCAGGGTTCGGATGGCAGCGTTCACACTTATTCAAATGAACTGCACTAACAGAGCAATCGCACTAGGGTTTGTTTTAATCAAACCAAACATGCCAAGTGTGAACACCCTAAAGGTACACTGTATCTTTCGGCCCTCTAGCTGTTAAAAAAACAAAGCTGCATGCATTTTGTGGAAGAACATTATTTTGGTTGTGCTTTGGATTTGAGTGACTCTGCTGATGAATATGGTTCTTTCTCATAGCTAAAAAGAGAGAGATTATCTTATTTCACAATATTGTTGTTTTAAATTAATTTTTGATCAAATAAATGCAGCCTTGCTTAGCATGAGACTTCTTTTAAAAAATTTTTTTTACAAACCCCAAACCTTTGAACAATAGCATATACTATGTGTTCATTTATATGCACCAGTATTTTCACTAAAACTTTTTTAATATTCTTAAATGCTACGCGAGGACCTTTGTGTGTTTTTGAGACACAGAAAGATGGAAGAAAATGTGTCTGCTTCTAACATTCTGTCTGTTTTTAACACTTTGTCTGAAGCTTTGCAGACGGAGGGCTATAGAGCATTGCCCGGAGGTAAACCACTCACGCGTGCTTTGCACTGTTTTGACTGTTGCCGTTTGTTTTGTGTTGCACTGTTGGATCATTTTGCTTTGCATTCTTGTACTGAAAATAACCAGTAGTGTTGCTACAAAGCGTGCAGTTTAGCATATTAAATTATACAGATGCTTTTTAGTGGCACAACAATCAGCTCTTACCAGACATGGACGTTAGTGTTGACGTAGTTAGATGAACAGGCTCTGCAACTACATTAATGCCAGTAAACGATTTTGGGCATCTCACAATTTTAAAGGTGATGTGTGTATTATTATTTTTTTTGTTAAGGTTAAAATATTTTTTCCCTATCCTAGCTTAATATTTAGAGACAGCTTGACAGCAACATTGGCTCAACCAGTGGTGTGAGTTTGGGGCGGGACTATATTTTTCCGACCAAACCGTGGTGTGTCTGTTATTTTCTTTGCTTCATTTACTGATTCTAAAAAATGTCACGCTTCACATTTCAAAAAATCGTTTGCCAATTAAATGTATTTGTTCAGCTTTACAAAGAATAGCACCTTAAAATGACCTGTGAGTGAGGGTCTTGCCTGAATATGCCTTTTGTAGTGTAATGAAATGCTGATCTACAAACTAAAATGGGAAACTTAATGTAATTTTGTTACTCAACAGAATCATCTGCCAGACACTCATGCAAAGTTCCATGTGTTGTTCCTGTTCTTTGTGGCGGCCATGTTCTTCATCAGTATCCTGTCACTCTTCAGCTACCATCTGTGGCTGGTGGGAAAAAACAGAACCACTATAGGTAAGATGTTAGTATTGCCTGCTTCTTTCTCTTCCTTTTTTTTACTACTTCTCCTTCTCTTCCTTCTCCTCCTTTTTCTTCTTCTGCTTCTCCCTCTTCTCCTTCTGCTGCGTCTTCTCTTTCTTTTCTTTCCTCATTTCCTCCTCCTGCTTCTTCTAGTCCTCCTCCTCTTGCTTCTTTCTCTCCTCCTTCTTCTTTCTTCATCTTCTTCTCCTGCTCATGCTTCTCCTTCTCCTTTTTCTTCCTCTCCTCCTCCTGCTTCTCTTAATCCTTCACCTCTAAAGTTTAATTAATCTGCAACTGTTTAAATGTTTTTTTTTGTTATTACATGTTTTTTCTTCTTTTCCTTCTTTTTCATCCTTTTTTTTAGTTTAGTTTATCTCTAGCCATTAAAATTATTATTGTCGTTATTATTATACCTTTCTTCTTATTATAAGCTGTTGTTTATTACATTGTGATTGTTTTTTTTCTTTTGCTTCACTGCAAACACTAAATACAGTAAATATAGTTATCGTTTCTAATTACTTCCTCGTCGTATTCCTGTCCAGGTTCACATTCTGCTTTCCCTGTCACTCTTTGACCTGCTAGTCCTCCTATCTCTTAGTTATGTATTGTGACCTATTTTGCATCATTATCTTTTACTGAGGGAAAATGCAGTCACATGTTCAGACAACAAATAAAACTTTGCTCATAAAAGTCAAATATAAATGAATGTGGACAATTGGATTGTGAGTGTGCTTATGAAGAATGTTTAGGTAAACTTCAAGACAAAAAAAACAACAACTTTTGTGTGCCCTACAATGAAGTTTGATACTCCTCCCAAACTTAGTTCAAAAGTAGAGGATGTCATTTGTTGAGAACAGGAACAGACCTCATTCTAATCTCTCATCCTTTGTTTCAGAGGCGTTCAGGGCACCGGTGTTCAGAAATGGTCCAGATAAAAATGGCTTCACTCTGGGCTTCCGTAAGAATATCAGCCAGGTGTTCGGGGACCAGAAGCTATGGTGGTGCATACCCATTTACAGCAGGTGAAAACAAACAAACTTTGTTTATTAATAATATGCACCAATGAATCATTCATAATTACATACAGAAATGTGTATTAAGAAAGTAAATGATAATTTTAGTTTAATGTTAATTGTAAGATTATAAGCACCCTCATGAAAAACCATTCAGTGTTGTGTGGCAAGTTATGGTTGCATGAGTAGCTGTTTTTTCCTCTCTAGTTCAGGCGATGGCTACACGTTCCCTACTCGCTTAGTCAACGTTGACGCAGAGCAAGGCAATGTTGAACACCAGGCCATTAAATGGTAATTACAATCTACTTTGTTTACAATTCCTCTAGTCATTTGAATGGCAGTATAATTCTGCAGTTCGTCATGAAAACAAATTAAACCATGCGTATTTTTCCCTTTAGATCATGTGCATTTTCTTTTAATCTCAGACATTCTAGAAGTCTGTTTTCCCAGAAATGTCTTCAGAGCGTCACTGTTAATAGTAAAATATAATCCAGGGTGAGGTTTATTTTGGAGCTGTGGAAATCTCCATAAGTGTTTGTGACTGACACATAATGGTTGTTATGGTAACAGCACTGTTGATGGACAGACAAACCCCAGACCTCTGAATGAGTCACAGAATCTTCTCATAGGCAACAATACGCACTCTGAGGAGCAGAAAGACGGCAGTCCTGCAAACATAGGTAAGTAACGTCACGCCGGAGCTTTTACACCCCTTATAGACCTTATGTAGCCCCGCCCCTTTTCAGCGCTGCACTCGTTGTCTTTTGACTTCTGGTCTGTATTTTCACAGCGATTTTGCGTGTTTATCAATGAACGGCTCGTTTTAAAATCTTCCCGGTCGACTGACATTTGTTAAGTCATCTGCTTTAAACATTACAGTCCTCATGATAACTTTCGTTAACTTTACATTACATTAAGTAAATCCACTTCAAAAGCTAATTACTCCTGGACAGCAGCGCCATAGAAATATACAGAGCGACCGCAAAAACGGAAGTTAAAGGGATAGTTCACTTTGAAATTAAATTTTGATATGTTTTAGCTTACCTCAAGGGCATCCAAGATGTAGGTGTCTTTTTTTCCGCAATAGTTTCAATTTTGATATTTTTAGGTCAAACCGTTCTTGTCTGACAGTCGTATAATGCAGGTCTATGGTCACTGTCTCAAAGAGCATGCACAGAGTCCAAATTAAAACAATTCCCCATCATCCAAATTAAACAATTCCCCATCGTAAGTACACATTGATGGCCTAAGACACGAAATGAGCGGTTTGTGTGAGAAAACGAACAGTATTTATATTGTTTTTACCTCTTATACACAGCCACGTCCAAGTGATCTGAGGGCGCGGGCGCTTCCTGCTGTGTGACGTGTGCGCAGACTGGTGCATAGAAATATATACACTAGATGTCGCATTAAAGACATTCGTTCCAATGAACTGCCATAGCCAAGGCGACATCTAGTGTATATATATCTATGCACCAGTCTGCGTACACGTCACACACCAGGATGCGCTCGCACCCTCAGATCACTTGGACGTGGCTGTGTATAAGAGGTAAAAACAATATAAATACTGTTCGTTTTCTCACACAAACCGCTCGTTCCGTGTCTTAGGCCATCAATGTGTACTTACGATGGGGAATTGTTTAATTTGGATGATGGGGAATTGTTTTAATTTGGACTCTGTGCATGCTCTTTGAGACAGTGACCATAGACCTGCATTATACGACTGTCAGACAAGAACGGTTTGACCTAAAAATATCAAAATTGAAACTACTGCGGAAAAAAAGACACCTACATCTTGGATGCCCTTGAGGTAAGCTAAAACATATCAAAATTTAATTTCAAAGTGAACTATCCCTTTAAAAGACAATATTCTAAAGATGGCGGCGCTCTTGTTTCTCTGGCGCATAAGGTCTATATTGCTAGAGAACATTGTTAAATATGGTGGGTTGTTTATCACTAGATATTGTTAAAAGTCTAATGATTTCTCTGAATATGGAGACGCACTGCTCCTTAATGTACACCGGTTTGCTCCCTAATGTAGTTGACCGATTATATCAAAATGTGAGGGAAATGTATGCATTTATGAAACTGACTGATGTGGAATTGTCTTCCAGAGGTATGTCAGCCTGTTTCTGTTACCATGGAGAATGAGTCCTAATCAGGTAAGACTTTGCTTTAGTTTGAATGGGGATTGTCTTTGGGGTGATGTGTTGTAGTGGTTAAGGGTACGGTTACACGAAAACAATGTTCTAAAAGCAGAAATGTTTTTTCCTTTCGCCTTTTTTCGTGTATGATGATCCCCGTTCACATGGATCTGTGGAAATGATTAAAACACTTTATTATTAATGCCAGGCCAGTAGTTGGCGATATCACTTTGTAAAGAAATCCTACATGCCTATAGACAGAACACACATGCACGTGACATCACCAGGTTCACAAATAAGCTTTTTTGTAGTTTACACAGATGCATATGGTATCTTTTCAAAAACTTGCACTTTGAAACCCCGTTTTCAAAAGTTTGCTTTTTTAAGCCCGACATAAAGAGCTTTCCCCTAAGATCTGGGCAAGAGTTTTGTAGCTTTGAATCAGTGTTTTCTGAATACTTTAATGTTGTTTATTTTTCAAATATAATTACAAAAAAAAAAACGTGTAAATGTATATCTTTTACCAAACATTGTCAAATTAACTGTATTGATACAATTTCATGTAGTGATTTAAGTCTCACAAAATTCTGGTATGTGAAACTTGCATATTTTATTTAGATAAACATCACTGAAAGTCCAGTTCAGTGAGTCAAATGTTGATTCGGTGAGTTCATTCAGTGGAGGATTCATCAGACTGATTCAAAGCAGTAAATGTCCATTCGCACCAAAAAAAAAAATATATATATAGCATTTTGCAATTACATGTCCATTGAAACTTTTTTTGAAAGATTTTCTGATTGGTGGATCAAAGTGTTTGCTAAATGGATACTTGCGTTCCTTCTGTATATTCATAGAATGGATCTTTCCAGTGTTTATTCTAACACAAGTTTGGTTTCTCTCTCTCCTTACAGGACCTTGGAATGGCACCAGGATTATGTTTCCTCTCTTAAGGATTCTCTTGTTCCAAGACCTTGTGTGCAAGACCGCATAGCCCTCAGATATAATGCCTTAAGGTTAGCAGCATCATCATCTCATCTCTATGGAAATGACCTGCGGTGGATTTATTTAACCTGCGTTCATATCCGCACAGACTCTCAAGTTCTCCGCACCAAACACCGACTGAACTCAACGACAGGTTTTATTGCACGGTGACTAACACGTTTTCTTTTTTCCGAAATGCACATTTATTTGATCAAAATACCTTAGATGACCTTCAGGTTTTTGTCTGTCCAATATATAATGTATTTATACTGGTTAATCTCTGGGATTACTACGTTTTTTTTTTTTTTTTTTGACCAAAAAAAGTTTGGCAGGTGTTTCTACCCAAGATGCACTTTTGTCAGCTGCAGATGTTAACTGATCTGAATTAACATGCAAGTGCAATGCATTATTTGATAAGAAAGTGTTCCTCCGTTAAGTAAAATTCACTACACGGAAGCGTCAAGAGTTGTAGTTATGTATTTTTTGAGATAATTCAGAAGGTGCAATACTTTACTTTTAGATCTTTACATTAATGTACTATCTTTGTGGAAAACTTAATGTAGTATTCAGTGGTATCCCACAACCTTTAGGTCCTCTACCCATTCATTAACACTTTTTCAAACCTCAAGCCCATCAGCATTATACTATCAGCTTTGTGCCTTTGTTTGAGGGCTAGATTTTGCAGCAGATGGTGTGAATCGTGACATTAAAGCACACTTCATTCCTAGGTTGTGTAGCACATGCAGCTCAGTTGTTTATTACAGAAGGAACTCAGGCCAAGACGTTCAACTTTTGCCAGCTGCGGCAAATATGGAAAAACGAATTTAGCAAATAGTATCATGTGGAGTTTCCTTAATTTAAGTTTGAAGACAGCTGAAGTTTTTACTCCACGTGAATGTGTAATCTTGGTGTACAGTTTTTTTTGTTTGCGTAGTTTTGTTTCTGCTGTTCTGTGAGTGGGAGGAGTTCAGTGAGGTCTGTTTACAGATGCACCGTCTTCATTTATTCCTGGAGAAACGTGACCTCATAAGGAAGCTCTTATGTGACTGAAATACGTGCATATCTCTGCTTGAAAAAGATTGTGTTAATACTTTGAAAACAACCCATAAAACTCATTTCAGAGTTGATCATGGAAGGCATTGAATCGTGTTTGTAGTGAACAGTTGCTATATCGTTTTTTTTTTATTATAGTTTTTCAGAATTTTTTATTTATGTTATTGCATGTTAATATAAAAAGTATTGAAAAGCAATGACCTAGTTAAAGGGGCCACGAATTACCAAATGAATTATGACCCCTCGATAGCATTACTGCAGAACTTGAGCTGAAGTAACCATTGCAACATCAAATGTAATTACCGATAGGCTGCTGCATCTGCTGGAGGTCATGTGGTATTTGAATGAGGACATGATCGTCTTTATAAACATTTTTATAGGACTGTGAGTATGCCAAAAATAATCATTTTAATATCAAAGAACTCACTAATCAATCACTTACTCCCTCATGAATATGTAATGCATTACTGGAATTTAAAAACCAAACATATATAGGAGTTTTATTATTGTTTCCAGAAAAAAAAGTTGTACAGGATCTTTTTGTACTTACTCTGCAGGCCAGTTTGGTTCATGATGTTATATTTGAAGATGTTTCTGAAGTCTAAACAGTTTGCACAGATTTTCCGTCTAATTCAATTTAATGTTTGTACTTTGCAGATTTACCAAGAATTTAATGTATGCATTATGAAATTGAATTAATAAAAAAAATGTTGGCACTCCATTGGCATGTGATTGATTTTGACAGTGAAAAGGAATGACAACTGACGACTGCATTACATGAACGCTCACTACCTGTGCTGAAAAAAACCTCTTTAATACATAATAGTGACAACACAAATGATTAACTCAGAAATTTAAATTAAATCCACAACATTAAAAACAAATCAGGAAGACTTGTGACCAGAGGTGATTAATTCAGATGCTGCTTAAAGCCAAACATGGCTTCTTGTTACCACAGAACAGAAATGTGTGATATTTGACCATTAAAACAAACAGGCTCTAACAAGATGACATACCAGGTCCCATTAGAACTGTAATACTCCAGTTTTGGGAAAGAAAAATAATAACCACACTAAAACACCAGCACAGACGATCCACTCAAAAACAGGCATGAAAATAATTCGCACAAACATTTCAACAATGACAACTAAACAGCAACCAGTGTTTTTCTTGATGGTTGTGACAGCAGTTTATAAATAACCCACTTCACAGCTCATCCAAGTTGTCCATTTCTTTATGAGAGGAAACAAAACTCTTCTGTTCTGTTTTGCTCAACCTCAAAATTGCAGATTTTATGTTCCATTTTTTCAGAGACAGACACACCTTGTGAATAATTTTCAGCAAAGCCTAATTTTCCTCAAAAAACTGATGACAGATTCATTACATCAGTATTTACTTGACACAGGAATACAGATGTTACAATGACTTGAATTTACACACTTGATGCTTCCATACAGCAACTACAGAAGATCAGACAGTTAGACAGAGTGTATTACAACGAAACCATGTGACCTAAATGAAAACAAGAACCTGACAGTCAAAACCGAAGGCAAAAATGCAATGCAAACTTAAATACGCAAGAAAAAAAATCATAAGAGCTTTAAATCAATCATGCTTAGAGCAAGCATGCACCGGAGGCAATGAAAACGCAATCAGGGCCGCTTGGGCCACAGAGCAGGAACGCGAGACCGCCTCACACCGCCCCCTACTGGAGCACTCACCTCATCACAGGCCCTTGGAGAGAGACGGAAGCGCTGGAATGAGCTCATCCGCCTGCGTGTGACTCCACACAAACACTACAAGCTGACACTCTAAACAGCAGAGCAGCTGATGCTGGGTTCTCTTTCTCACACACGTACACCTCGCCTGCTTCCTGTTCTACAGCATTTCTGCGCTTTAATTAACCCCCCTGAATCATCTAAGCTGCGTTCAACCTCTCCAACCGTGTCCGAAGTAAGCGGTTGTCTATGCACGCTGCGTTTTAAGGGGGAAATCCTCCATTCTTTCTTGTTAAAGTAGCTTGATGTGTTACTCCACTCTTTTTTTTTTTGTCAGTTCGACAAAAACTTGTAGTATCTTTCCCCTTTAACTTCATCCTCTCTCTGTGACATTCCTCAGTGGAGGATGATTGGTTTGTACAGCAGTAGGTCGGGTCTGCGGTTCAGCCTACTTTAGCCCAGATCAGGAACGCGGGGATGTCTCGGACCGGAACGTTGCGTGTGAGAGCTTTGACTCGCAGGTTGCGGTCGTCCGTGAGCAAGACCACCTCCCTGCGCAACCGCACCGGCCCATCTGGTGGAGAACACAAAACTGGTCAGTAAATTCAAAGAGCATTTGTATAGAAAGTATTCTTGCTCGAATTAGAACGCGTTTAAGTATGTTTATTACATGCTCTCTGAAATGCTTGATTCTGATTGGTTAGTCGTGCCATTCCGATAGGAGTGTGCGATATTGAAAAAACACTTAATGTATCCTTCAAAAGGACTCGAAACGATGGCTGCCTTCAAAGGGTCCTTTAAATTGAGACGTTCTTTGACAGAGCCTGATGATGTGATATGCAGCTTTCAGAAGCGCCCTATATCTCATGTCCCGCAGGAGTTAAAGTGAAAAAAAATCCTGAGCCTGAAAATTTTTTGGAAGGCGCGGGTGGGGGGGGTGGGGGGGGTGCGGTGCGGTGCCTTGGGCTTCATTGGCACCATTTATTTTCAAGCATGTTAATGGCATATTTTTATGAATAAAGACCAGTATCACTGATATAGCTACTTATGTCTCTTTGTCCAAAATTTAAAACATTTATTAGGCTTAAAAAAATATAACAACTTTTAATTTAAGTAAACTTAAAACAATCATCACTTAAACCCATAATAAATGTAATATTTGCCTGTACCTTACCTGTCTAACCAATGTGAATATAGAAATTGAAACAGTCCGCACTGCATTAATTATAAATGAAAAATAGATTAATCCTTAAGCGTTTGGCAGTTAGTAATTTTCTCTGTTCCCATTGTTCTTTGGTTAACTTTACTAACAGAGAGAATTGCTGTCACTTACCAGCCGCTGCTGACAGGATCTCACGCATTCTCTACTCTTTACGAACTATTTAAGATTGTATTTAACTCATTTTACTGTTCTTGTGAAGATACTCGACAAAACTGACATTTTGACATAGCCGAAATGTGTGTGTTATGGTTCGTACAAGCGCGAAAGGGAACTCGATGGCGCGCTGTCGACTGCGAATGCGATACTGGCGCGCGTCTTTCTGTGTCTGTGTCTGTGTGTGTGTGTGTGTGTTTCAGGAGGACATTCATTCACTGACAGCGCGTCACTGACAGCGCTCTTTTGTCTTCTCGCGCATTGATAGTTTAAAACATTTGCGTGAAGGAGAGCATGATCATATAACCCAAAGGATGACAGAAAGAACAGACGCTGCGATAAATATTTTAATACGTTAAAGCTGGACAAATTAATCGCATGCGTTTACTTTGACAGCACTAACGTTAGGCTACTTGTTGTACATTGCTGACAGAAAATGCTGCGGTTTAAAGTGGACTCGTTTTCATGGTAGGCCTACACAGAATGTGTTTTTTTTTGTAAGCTACACAGAATATTTAATTAAATATTCAAATGAAATATTTAGCCAAGTCTGAAGTTACCAAGGAGCAGCATATGTTAACGTTAGCTCAGTTATCAACAGGTGTAGACAGAAAAGATGATTATCCTGACCTGAGCTAATTTACTGAACCCACTCACACCTCTCCTTTCTTTCTTTTCATCCATGATGACATTAAAGTCACGTACCGTTACCTGTTGTTTCTGGCGTTTCATCGCTGTCTGTGCTGCAACCGCTAAGTTACTCGCTCATTAGAACATTCAGTGAGCTATTTTACACAGGCTCGGTCCTGCTCCGAGTCCTCCGTGTCAATGACGGCGTGCGGTTAAACATCATAACAAACGAATTTGAGTGGGGGTGGGGAGGACAACGGGATTTTGGAAAGTGTCCCCATAGGAAATTACGCCCGTGCAGGAGGACATCATCCAAAGCTTCATGAACTAGCGCTCCTTTCCCCCACAACGTTAACGTGACGTATAAACCTCAATCACACTGTGTTGCCAGGCCCCGCCCTGCTCTGCTTCTGATAGGCTTGTAATGTTAGTAGAGCTGCGTTTCTTTCATATGATTGGTAGGTGAAATCAATTGACTCGAAAATATTAAACCGCATGCAAGATTCAAATTTATTTATTTTTCTTCCTCACGGCCGCACGCCGGAGATCCGGCACGGTGCCGGAATACTTTAAGCCCTGGTCCCGTCATTATTTATGTGCTGAAAAGCTGTGTAATAAGTGATACAAAACTGATAGGAACTTGCTAAGAACTGTACTGAGTTTAATGAGCTAATAAAATATCAAATTCAATTTTGAGTCAATTTATTTACTTAAATGGCAGGTCATGCAATAAGAAGGATAATTTACATTCAGCTGGTTATCGCAATACGAATATGAAAGACTAACAATCTATCAAATGCAGATGGAATGCAAAAGTGCCACCTGTGTGAACGGCCCCTAACAAGTACAAGTAAGTGAACTGACTTCTCTCCACAGGCATGAAGTCCTTGGCTTTGTCCTGACAGTAGTGCAGACAGCAGGACAGGATGACATCATCGTTGTTGCCCTGGGGAAAGAGGGAAAGAAATGCACAATGAGTGGGTGGCTTTAAAATAGACTTTATAGTCCCATGTGCATTTATGAACTTTAAAATGAACCTCTAAAGGGTTGCTTCCACACTAGAGTTGCAGGCTGACGTGAAAACGTTTTCCGAACCACAGAACTGTGTATGAATGTTACATTCCCTGAAGACCACCGTTAGACTAATTATGCAGTCTCTCCTTGTCTTGTGTAACTTGTTCTCCTTGTCTACAGTGATATCGTGAACTTAAAATAACTTTTCAAATATTTTAAATGTAACTTACTCCTGTGATGGACTTTTGATCAATAAAAAGTTCAAAAGAACAGCATTTATCTGAAAGATTGTTTTTGACTATGTAAATGTATGTCACTTTTGATCAATTTAATGTTTCCTTGCTGATTAAAAATATTAATTTCTTTATAAAAAAAATCTTACTGACCTCAAACTTGAATGGTAGCATACTAATAATGTGGAAATCACCAACATTGAACATTTTATTACTAAGACGAATTTTGTGGCTGCATGAATTTAAATGGCTGTTAGTCAAAATGATTCATTCCCTGACTGTAATAAAATAATAAAAAATAAAATGCAATTTCAGAGCAAATACATATTTATAAACATATATACCATCAAAAATTTAGCTGAACCACTACTGACGACACCTCACCTTTAGCACTCAACTTGATGGCAAACTTACAGTGGTTTAGATGAAAATAATACAATAAGGAAAGAGGAAATTGAATAGAACTGAGGTTTGAACCAAGCATAATCCTCTGTAGATTAGCGCCACCTTGCTTTCACAAAGGGGAAGAAACACAGACCTTTTGTCCAGAGGTGTCCTCACTGCGGAAGGCGATGGACTCCAGTGTGTTTCCTCGGCTGGTGAGCGCTCTGATGCAGGGATCTCTAGACTCGAAGGCTTTCTCTAGACACGTGACGGCTGCTCTGGCTCTCTCCTGCACCTGTCGGGCATGGGCACCATTACTGACCCCCTCACGACTGTCCTGCCCTTTAGCCAGACCGTCCAACTCCGTGATCACTGTCACAAAAACAGAGGAACATTAGACAGAAAGGAAGAGTGAAACATTTGTGTGCATTTTAATGATAAAAGAGGGTCTCACCGATAAGAGGCACAACCAGAATGTACGTCCCACAGGCCAGAAGCTTCCTCAGGCCCTCCAGATGATCTATGAAGCCGTTTGTGTCAGGGACCAGATAGAATGGCCTGATCTCAATCTCCAGCTGCCCACCCATCTGCAGAACAGCCTGGAGGACAGAAACAAACACTTTGTCAGCTCTAATTCATTAGCTTGATCTATTCTGGTGCAAGAAACACTGACTAACATTAGAAGTGGACAATGTGTATAGATAAAGATGGCATCTTGAGATACCTGAATCTTGTCCCTGCGTTTCTGCTGCTGTGCCAGCTTGTGTGTGAGAGCGTGGCGCCGTGCCCTCAGCTCTCTGATATCATCCTCGCTTCCGTCTCCTTCAATCTCTCCATCGATCTCCCCTTCTGAAGCAGAGAGAGACGATTCCTCCACAATGACATCATCCTCCTGAGAAAACAGTGGAATTAGCAGTGCTCTGCCCAGATAGTTAACCGCACACTCTGTTGGGTGGGTTACTGGAAAAAGACCGTCAATGATTCAGGGAAAAGCAAAACAAAATAGATGAAATTCTCTTTCACACATCCAGGAAATGAGAGGTTTGCTGTACCAGTTCTTGCGTTTGCATCTTGTTCTCATCATTTACGCCGGCTGTAAGTGGTGTTGCCATGGAAATGTACTTTCCTCCCTTAAAAGCCAGCAGCGGCTCTTCCTGCCCGCACAGAGCTTCCAGGAAGTATTTCAGAACGGTCACTCTCTTACAGTCAGCTGCTATAGCCTATGATACAGAAACAATCATTCAGATGGGAGAAAACTACAGCTGTTAAAGTTAATTTATTGAATTAAATGTGATTAATATCATAAAACAAACAATGAATTTGACTCAAGTAAATAATTGAGTTGTGTGATCAGAATAAGAACGCAGCACTACACTACATAAAAAATATAAAAAAACTTTTTTTTATCAACTTTGAATTCAAAAAGTGAAAAAAAAAGGCAAATTAAGAATTAATAAAAAATAAATTACAGTTATTTGAATCTACTAAGTGCACTAATTTTGATACATTATTTCACCCAGGAGGCAGTACATTTTAGCAAATTGGAATTGAAAATAAATAAGTAGCTAATTTATTACTTAAAATAATAAAATAAAGGTTAAATTCCAAATTATTGTAATCTACTGAGTCCTAATTTTTGACATATTATCCACCCAAGCATGCAATTTGGCAGTGTTATGTAATGTGTTAGTATGCATAGACGTGTACATTACTGACCGCATCTGTTCCTTGGTCTATATAGCAGGCTTCCTGTGGGGCAGCGAGCAGCGGGACAAAGCCAGAGAGCATTTTGTCCTCCTCCAGCTGCAGGACTCTGAGCTCCTCGTCTCCTTCTCCATCCGCATCAGCTTTATACAGCAGAACCTCACCGTGATACACGCGTGAGAAAGAGTTGCAAAGATCTGCAAGACACTGCCACACATCTGGACTCCCCCTATAAACACACACAGAACCATATTACTCCAGCTCAGCTTCAAATCAACAGTCCTGTGAACGTACAGCAAGCAAGACTCACTGAATACTGCAGGGAGGAGGGTTCCACTTGTCGGGGTGTCCGAGCATCCAGTCGGACCAGACCTTCATGCTGGGCAGCAGCTCTCTCAGGTCAGGAGGGAAGGAGGACACCCGTACCATCCCCTCTTCATCATCCATCTCATCAAACACCCCCAGCTCTTCTGCTGGGATAGACTCTGGGTGAGAAAAAAAAGAGAAAGCAAACTATCAGACAAAGCAGCATAGGGCTCACATATACTGAGATTTTTACCTCTCAAAAAACACATCATCTACTCACCAGCAGGCGTTTCCTTCAAGAGCTCAGTGCAACGCTGGACAAGAAGACCAAACATAGCTAAACCTAGGGATATGGTCTGCTCCTCCAATACAGACCGAGATTCACCCTGCCTTTCAGCTATGAGAAAGAAAGAGAGAAAAATTGAGTGGCATAGCAAAGTGGGAAGCAAGAAAGATTATTTTCAATGGACTGGAGAGGCTCTATGGCCACTGCTAGTGTTGTAATTTTACCTCTAATCTGTGCGTTATGGATGGTGAACATGTTAATTGTGATGATCTGCAGCATGCGTGTGCTGCCGAGGGGGGAGGGGCTGTGCTGGAGGAGAGCCCGAAACTCCTGCAACACTCGACTGGCTACAGCAGGAAAACTCTCCATCCTGAGGACCAAACACGACACATTATGCAAATGAACCAGAGTAAAATTAATTTTTTTTTAAATAATAATTTCTGTGGTAATTACCAGCATGTCACAGATTCTGTAGATATTTTATTTATTTATTATTATATCAGCAGCAAATGCTTTTTTTATGGCAAAATTAAAACATTAATAAATATTTGAAAATCTAACATTTTCCCAGGACAGGTCTTTTTAAAAATGTCCACTAAAAAAATTCTGAATAAAACAGTTGCCTAATATAATTAAAGGCAGGAACTTCCAATCAAACATGCTTTATAGTCAATGCTGTAGATACAGATGAACTTGTTCTGATCCCCAAACGTTCCTCTCAGGAACCGTTGCAAATGATACATAATCTAGGTTCTCTTCAAAAATCAGCACTCTGAAATTTCAATATGATTGGACTGAGATGACCTTATAAGTCAAGTCAATTTAAAAGCAAAACAACACAGTGTAAAAACTGCTGTTTACAATGAATCTGTTGACATTAAGACTTACCCTACTTTAGTGAAGAGCTTTCCATGAGTGTATAGGAAACTCAAAATAAACCTCTTATTAAGCTGTAAAGAAAAGGACAGAAAAATGTAAGTAGATGTGTAATTTACCTTCAGCTAAAATGGATGAAATGATAGAGATTGTTCACTGTGGTAAAAAAAAGTTTTCCCCACTGAAACCAATAGTTCCATAGGTATGCGCAGTCACCAAGAGTTAATTAAACAAATTGATCAGAAAATGTACCAACTCGCCACAGGATGGGCACCTTGATTGGCAGATAAACCTAAAACGCTCTTCTTTAATTAAATCAGTGTATTTCCTAAAGCCAGAATCAGAGGGCTCAAAACAACCTGTTAACCCTGACAATCTTTTGCACAATGGTGGGGTGGAAAAAGGTCAAATTTCTTTAAGAGTAAGTGTGCACTTAATGCTGACGTACGCAAATATCCAAGGTTACCGAAATGATGGCACTATGACGCCCTTTTCTGCCACTGATGAGTGACTCATAGTCAGCCTCATCCTGTGCAACTGATAAACAACTTGACATGACCTCTTTGGCTCTCCTTATGCGCACGGGTGTTTGTACGCGTGTCATTGCGTGCGTCTGCCTCTGTTTGTTTCTGAAACATTTGTGAAAACATTTGTGTGCCTCAGAGGAATATATCTTGCCTAAAGTGCAACAGGCTGCTAGTCTGACATTCTTAATAAACGTTGTTTTTAAAAATATATGAAAAATTGGATTTATTTGTCAGCACATGTATTAGCAACGGTGGCATTTTATTTGGTAATTTCTCTGAAACTTAAGAGATCAGTGAAAGATTAGGGCAGTGACAGCAATCTAAACATTGCGGCCTTATATTAGTATAAAATAACCTCAGATTTTTTTGGTGATCAAAGTAACCCAGCACAAATAACACTATGTTTTCAAAAGCACTCACATCACTGGCACTCAAAGTTCCAAGCTCTCCATCCAGCTCAGATTCCTTTCCAGATTCACTGCCTGTTGGACGAGAAGTGCCCGGATTCCCACTCGGACGTATCCAAATCTCCACACGGGAGGTGTCCTCGCCACGGCGCCCACCCGCATTACCTCTGGAACCATGGGTACCTCCATCTGAATCCTGCTTTCGTCTACGTTCAATCTGGTCAGCCTAGGTTGGGAGAGATGAACAAATATGACACCCAGAAACAAAAAGTTTGATTCTATTGGAAGAGTGGTGTTAACATGCATACCTTGCGCTTGGCTTCCTCAAACAGACTCATCAGGCTCTCCTTGGCTGTGAGGATCGGGTTACTAGCAGCTAGACTACGCATGTAATAGTATACAGCATCCAGCTTTCGCTTCTAAAGAGATGGGAGGAGAATAAATGAGTTTAACTTTCATGTTAATAATAGTCATTTAAGCCAATAACATACAAGCAATTATTGAAGAAAAAAAAATGGTTTAAAACTTAAGACAATAATACTTAAATAATTTTTAAATAAAAGTGCAAATACTTTTATGTTTATATATGTATTGATATAATATATATCTTAATATTTTATATTAAAACGTTAATGTACGCATTTTAACACAATGTCTAATGTTATGCGGGTGGTCTCACCGTGTACACTGCTAGAAGGGCCAGCTGGTTGTAGGGTCGTCCATTTTTCGGAGCAATCTGCTGAGCTTTTAGATACCAACTGAACAGGAGAAAAGACAAATTGTCAACAATGAAATGTGAAAACGCAACAACACAACTTAACCAATGACTTCCCATAAGTAAGTGAAGGGGAAAAAAGAAAGAAATTATTTATGTTGCACTAATTCAATTTATCATCAGTCAATATATCATGATATAAACAGAGGCGCATGTATGTATATCAAAAAACTGTAACTTCAAGTTTAATGTAGCCATGACAGACTTACCTGCGGGCCTTCCCATAGTTAGCAGAGTCACTAGCCTGTTCACGATATCGTGCAATATCGCCCTGACAGATCATGCAGCGCTGGGCACTGATCAGAGCATACTTGACCTGAAACAAGGTAAGGTGGATTCACACTTGTTCAATGTGCTTGCATAAATTTCTATTCAACGGTAGTTGAATTCAACGATAGCTGGGCCGATATATCTAAGTAATTTATAGTATTTTGTGTACCGTCTTGCGTAGAGGTCTTGCTCGTATAGCCATGCAGTCCATATAGTCCTCCAGCTTGAACTGAAACACTGTCTGCAACTTCTGTAGAAGTGAATCAAAGAATACTGCCCCCTAGAGCAAAGAATAAACATTGCACCTTCACTTTCGGTCACAAATGGATTATTGAATTGCTGAGTGATGTAATAGGGGGAAAAAAAAAATACAAAACTTTTTTTTTTTTTTTCAAAGTAATTCACAATTTTATTCCAAAGGGACAAGTGACCATTAAATCATCCTGAATGTGAAACTTAAGCACTTTTGAAAGTCACTCTGGATAAGCTAAAATGCTTTACACACTACCTCTCAAAAGTTTGGGATTGATAAGATTTTATTTTTTAATTCAAGTCACATCAAGGCTGCATTTATTGTATTTGATCAAAACATCATACAAACAGCAATATTGTGAAATATTAATATTTAAAATAACTGTTTTCTATTATATTTTAAGCTGTAATTTATTCCTGTGATGGCAAAGCTGAATTTTCAGCATCATTACTCCAGTCTTCAGTGTCACGCGATCCTTCAAAAATCATTCTACTATGCTGATTTGCTGTTCAAGAAACATTTCTTATTATCATGAATGTGGAAAATATTTTTGCTGCTTAACATTTTTATGGAAAGTTCAGAAGGTTTTTTTTAAACATTATAAATATCTTTACTGTCACCTTTGATCAATTTAATGCATTGCTAAAAAAAAAAAAGGAAAAGAAAAAAAAGGAAATCTTACTGACTCCAAACTTTTCAATGGCAGTGTAAATTTGACATAAAAAAAAAAAAAAAAAATTAGACAATGACTTTCATAAGGGGGATATAGACAACTTTGTGCATATCTACCTCTTCCAGAATGGTCATCAGCATGGTTTTGATCTGTGGGGCAGTGTCTTTCAGAAGCTGCCTAAACCTCTCTATCACCTGGTAAAACACATTTTTCCACAGGGCCTGATCTAGGTTTTGAGAGTCGGAGAACTCTATGTCTGTCAAAATCACCCGCTCGTATAACGTCAGGAGTTCAGCCCTGGATAAACATCAGAAAAAAATGAAAGGAAAAATTTAACCAGGCTGGAATAATGTCCATTATGAGACAATGACATAAAATGTATAATTGTAGAACTCTAATCTAACAAATCCCATGTTTTCCTCTTTAAAACACCCATGTTTTACTTTCAATACACACCTGAGCTGGGCCATTCTCTCCAGTCCCTCTGGGCTCAGTCTTTCCCGGGACAGCAGGTTACTGAGCTGGAGTTCCTGACTGTCAGCCAGCCGAAGCAGCTTTCCCAGCTCTCCTCTGGTCTGCACCTCTGCCTCTTCTGGAGTGAGACTAGATCCCGCTGCAGTGGGATAACCTGGCCCACCTTGCCCATAGGGTCCATAAAAAGGTGGAATAGCAGAGGTGGGATAGATCCCATTAGAGCCAGGAATTTGGTAGGGAATGTGATACGGGTATGGATAGCGTGGCGGGGTGTTTGGGGAACTGGCTGGTAACGGATAACAGTAGGGATTGTCGGAATTCTGGAATTTGTAGTAAGCCATCGCAGCAGCTTGCTGGTTTTGAAAATACTCTCCCTGGCGGACAGGAGGACTTCCTGCAGTCTCGTCATCAGTATCCAGGAAGTGCAACGGCCCGCATCCACCCTGCTGCAAGTACAAAGCCTGCTGGAGAGATGCATGCTTGGACTGTTGGCTTGACACCAGCGCTGGTTTCTTATCCGGGTTATTCGGGTCCCAAAGTCGTCTTGCCCCTCCTCCACGGCCGCCTCTTCCTCGGCCCAGACCCATTCCTCCTCTCATTCCTCGAAGCTGAGGCCCAGGCTCAGGGGTTAAAGTTAGATCAGTGTGGGCAGGAAGCACTAGGATTCCCCTCCCACGACCTCTAGGGTTTTTTCGGCTTGCTTGCTCTTCACTTGAATGTTTGTCCAAAGAAACTCTCAAAATTCCTCCTCGACCACAAGGCGCAGGCGCTCTTTGGCCTCTTCCGCCCCCTTCAGGACCCCTGTGGGTGCTCTTGGCTTCATCAGAAACTCTGCCTTGTCTATCTCCTCGCTCCCACGTCTCGTTTTCCTCCAGCGAATCTGTGGAGGATAAGGTCCGGGCCGTCCGTCTCCTCGGGCGGGCCAGGCTCCCTCGGACGAACTCCCTCTGTCCAGTGAATCTCTCCACAGTGCGTGCTGACAACTGCCGACCCTCTCCTCGAAGTCTCTCAGCTTCAGCCAGACCATCCATACTGGTCCCGCTACTGGCCGAACTCGTGCTGTATGTGCGGTTTCGAGGTCGTCGGATGTCTGACTGAGAGTATCGCTTTGAGGCAGCGTTGACTCGGTTTGAATCTGTTCTCTCACATGGTTTCCCTCTCTCTTTCGGCCTGTTCCCTGTTTGTTTTTCACGGTTCATGTTCTGGTTATGGCTCACCTCCTTTGCGCCAACATTCCTCTGCCTTTTTCCTTCAGGCTGAGCTGCCTCTGTACCTTTCCCTCCCTCCCCTTCCTCTTTTTTGACAAAGACCTGGTTGTTACCTTTCTCCCTTCCTGCTTTGGATTTCCCATTACCCCTCTCCTTTTTTTTGTCTTCTCCGATTCCTCCATTCTCTTCACCTGCTTGGCTTCTTCGTCCTTCCCCACTAGGTTTTCTCCGGTTTGCACCATCCTGCCCACCTCCATCTCTACCTTCCCCAGACTCTACTTGGAGTTCGCTGATGTTACTAGTGATATTCTCGACATTATTCTCAGTTTTATTCGCAGAGGGGGAGTCTACATTTCCTTTGGACTCTTGCTTTTTCCTGCCATCTTTCCCGCGCCTGTTTCTACGCTTTTCCTCTTTCTCACCCTTTGTAAGTGATTCAACATATTTCCCACCCACTTCTTCCTCTTGTCTTCGATCCCCATCTAATTCTTTGCTCGCCCCAGTCTCTTTGTTTCCTTGAGATCTTCGCCCCCCTGGCTGATATATCTCACGGTCTGGCTTTCGCATCTTTCGTGACTGCTTCGGAGACCTTGGCGTCCCAGCACCTTCAATGCTTTTAACAGCATTTCCATCTTGTAACACAAGTAGGTGGTTCTTGCCACTAACGTTCCCTTTAGTGTTATGATTCGTTTCAGGCTGACCATCATCTGGAAAGTCTCCACTGTCTATACCAGGGATGTGAGAGCATCCAGGACTGGTAGGTGAGCCGTCAGGCATTTTGGTGTCATTACCAAAACCACAATCTTCCGGTGGGTGCACAGGGTATGAGCCAGCTCCTTCTGAGCTGTCCTTAGGTTTGCGTGGATGGCCAGAACCAGGTTTGTACAACTGCAGGTCTGGACGTTTACTGTCTCGTTGCCGTTGTTTCTTACCCTCCTCTTGCAATTCTGAGAAAAAGATGACAAAAACAGAAAGAATAGATTTTATTGGCAAAAGAGTACATTAGGGCAGTGGTTCTTAACCCTTTTGATTCCAATGTCTCACACTGTCAATTACAATTTTTGAATTGAATTAAGGTTACCTCTTTTTGTATTATTATTATTAAATATATACTTTTTACTCAAAATTTCTACCCAATAAAATATTTAAGAGCTTGGGTTAACAAAAAAAATAATAATTTAAAAATGCCCACGGTGTTATGAGATTTTATTACTTTGCATTACTTTTCTAAGTCTAGAATTTGTTTAATTAGAACTCATACCATAGAAATCCTGATTCTTTAAAGAAAAGACAAAATGGATTAAAATAAGAATTATCTTGATATTTAGTTTTAAAATGAGTTTTGGCTCATTTTAAATCATTGCAAGTCATCTCGAGGCCCCCTAGTGGGATCCGGTCCCCTGATGTCATCACAATTTTTTTTATTTAGCCATTATTTAGGAAATGTGTGATCGACTGCGTTATAGGAGACAGAAATAAATAGCAACATATAATACTTTAGTTGGTACACAAAATCAAGACCAAATTGCTGTTACTACTGCACCCGAGGAATAACCTGTTGCACATCCACTATAAACACGCTTACCCAACAATACTTTTACTACATATACAAAGACAGCAGTAATCAAGTTATAATGTATAGTTAAAGAATTGAGGTTGGATACCATCTTATTTATAAACTCTCCATTTTAAATAAATATATCATTTAAGAAGTTGCCGCCTTCAATAGCCAGTATAAGTTAATAGTTAGCATTACACTTGCTTCTTTAAACAAATGGAAAATATTATTTCTTACTTAGGTGCTTTATGCTAAGCGACACAACAGGGCCTATTCAATGTAATTACGCAGGAAAACCCGGAAAAATATGTTGAATGTTTTTTGTTTTGTTTTTTCAAAACAAGCGCCGTTCAACCCACATGAGTGGCGGCCGTTGCTAACTGTTATGCTAGCTAGATATTAGCAAACTGAACCCCAAGTTTGACGTGACTTGTCAAAATAGGGCTTGTCTTCGACTACTCCCTTTCTTACATTGTTATAAACATGGATAGAGCCCCTAACCTTTTATATTGTCGCCGTGTGTTGTGAAATTCGACGCTTCTGCTCGTAGCTCCGCGGCTGAAATTCGTACTCTATCCAGCTCGTCCGCCATTTTCGTAAGAAACAAACACAAATACACGGCGACTCTGTAGGGCCAAAAAGCCATACAACCAAAACGCGTTTAAAAATTAAGACCATCCCTTCATAATGCGGAGTGGTTTGCCTTGACGAGAGAGAGAGAGAGAGAGAGAGAGAGAGAGAGAGAGAGAGAGAGAGAGAGAGAGAGAGAGAGAGAGAGAGAGAGAGAGACGAATATTAAAAAGGCAGTGTATCAGGTTATTCTCATGAATTAAAATAAAATAAACTTTTTTCACTTTTCATTTTTGTAAAACTCAACGATTTACAGTAATTCTAAAATTATTTTTGAAAAACAGAAAACAATAGCTTTGTTTTAAGAAACTCACATTTATGAATATTCCCAAAAATAAAAAAAAATTAATGTGTAGGGCAGGCTACATCTTCAATTATTGTTATCTATAAACTTCTGAATTATAAATAACACTTATTAAATGTGACTTTTAATAATAATTAATATTAATAATCAATATGATTACAACAATAATCATACCTTGACAAATCATATAGGCTTACGTAATTATAGGCTATTTATTAGGCCTACATTAAATTAAAATTATAGTAATATTTTCACATCAGAAAAACAAATTGTGTGTGTGTGTGTGTCTGTGTATATGCATATTATCATTTGGGTCCCAATGTCTGAGAGCACTAGTAAAAATGCTAATTTGTTTTGTATTTTTGCATTTAATAGTTTTTTCCTACAAATTCTAAAATGCAATAACAGCTAAAAATGGCTCTCCACTTGACTTTAATTAGCCTGTTGTCTCCTTACAGTGTAAGCATCTCTCTCTCTCTCTCTCTCTCTCTCTCTCTCTCTCTCTCTCTCTCTCTCTCTCTCTCTCTCTCTCTCTCTCTCTCTCTCTCTCTCTCTCTCTCTCTCTCTCTCTCTCTCTCTCTCTCTCTCTCAAGGGATGACAGGGTTCAGTGAGAACAGAGAGGTGGGTACTATGAGTCATCCTTGTGAGTCATGTGCTTTGTGGTTGTGTGTTCTGTTCATGTGAGTGCAAATGGAGAAAAGTAAGGAAATTTCATGGCAAATTAAGGAGACGAAACAGAAAAAAATCACTGAACATGCAGAAAAATCTAAATTGATAGTACATATAGCCCTCCGTTGTATAAGAAATGATTTGTTTTGTGCGTCTCACCATATGGTATTTTTGACCAATGTGAAGTGCAGTTCCTCCAAATGGCCAAAGGTGTCAGTGTTGTTGCATTTTCAGGAGCAACCTCAAGGACGTTCATTACAAATTTCTCTGCATAGTTTTGTCTTTTATTTCTCTTCTGCTCGACTTGAATTTGCAGATGTTTTACTGCAGATATGAAACCTCTAAATGTATCACACACTTTAAAAAGTAACAAAAAATCTTGCATGGGGAGGTTTGGAAGTCAGAAATAAACTTGTTGAGACAGGGAGATTGAGTGTGGCTGAACAACTTCATTAAAATGTGGTTCATGAGGTCAGGTTTCTTTTTTATCACTTTGGTCATCCTACTCATATCTGACAATCACATGACAATTCTGCAACTGCACATGCATCCATCACTAATACCAGAATTAATTCGTTTATTGAAAATTAAATAGTCCTTTTCTGTGAGGCAAGTAGGAGGGAAAAACAGCATCATGAGAATCAAAAATGCACAAAGAGAATGGAAGAGAGAGAGAGAGAGAGAAAACGTGGAAGGACACAGGAGAGTCAGCCAGCTCACACTGATGTTGGAGTAAACATCTCTATTTCCCTAGCAACAGAATCAGCCAGGCATTTAAAGAGACAGGAGCCTATTCACCTTTTGTATGAATTCCTCATTTATGGAAGTGCTTCCTGTCAACTCCACAGGGTGTAACACCTTCCTGATATCACAAGTCAGTCAGATGTCAATTTAAGGTGGTTTTTTTTATCTGAAGAAATGTTTACTCATATGCAATGTCTCTAAAACATTCCAAGTTGTGCATGTGAATTGTTTATAAAAGTCTTAAAAGTTTTATGACTATAAATCAGACATTAAAGCTATCGCATATAACACTGTTGCACTCAGAAGAGTCACTTTTTTTGTGAATTTCTTATAAAAAGTACTGTGCTGGTACTTTAATATATACGTAGCCAACTGATTTCACTAATTAGTTCTATCTCCTGTGCTAATTAGCAAATCCAGGTGATTGGAACAAAATACTGAGGAGGACTTTTACTTTCTGAACCTGGGCGTTACATCATATTGGTGCTGAATGATTGCCATATTCACATACCATGAATGGAATTTGCAGGGTATTTCAATGAATACCGATTCATTACCATGTTTAAAAACATGATATTATTACCATGCGAGGAAATATTGTATTACAATGGTGCCATGTTCAAAAAAGTGAATACCATGGCACTTGTATAAATTGTAATTAAAAAATATTAATATACCTCAATATATTTAAATTTGATTCCAGCTTGTACACTAATAGTGCATTTGAACATGGATCAACTGTAAAGGAACACTAATGTTTCATTGCTGCACTATGCTGCAGGTAAAGTAATACTGAGGGAAAGAGGCGAGGGAGGAGGAGGGAGACGAGATATTGAGGCGGGAGGAGAGAGAGAGCAGAGAAAAGACTCGGAATACAGATGAGCAGAGCGGAGGTGGCAAAGGCAGGGAGTTTTCTGCAGGTGAATTCACAACACCAGGGGGTTTTTCCTGCCCCCTCATTTATCCATCCCTCTCCCTCTCTCTCACACACACTCCTGTTCTCTCCCCCGCTCTCCCTTGGGATGCATAAGGGTGGTGGGTGATAGGCTGAAGCCAACTTTTTAAAAGTAATGAGAGAAGAGGTGGATGATGGTGAAAGGAGGGATGAAGTGGTCCAGGTGACACATGGGGAAAGAGACAGTGATTAATACGAGAGAATTAAATGAAGAGGTGGAGAAGGTGCAGAAAGAACAATGAGCAATGCAGAGATAATGCAGGGAGAAGAACCAGGAGGGAAGAGGAAAACGAGGCAGAGGGGTTGGAAAAAACACATCGTTTGAAATCGAGAGGGTATAGAACCTGTGACGTATGTATCCCAATAACCTCAAGCCTCTGAAAGCTTTTTAATGTTTAATTCACATTAACAGCTCTAGGGAGGAAGAAGAACAGAAGAGGAGAGCGGGAGGACGAGAGAGAGAGAGAGAGAGAGAGAGAGAGAGAGAGAGAGAGAGAGAGAGAGAGAGAGAGAGAGAGAGAGAGAGAGAGAGAGAGAGAGAGAGAGAGAGAGAGAGAGAGAGAGAGAGAGAGAGAGAGAGAGTTGGACTTCCCATGAAGCAAAGGACTGAGGAATTGTGTTTAATTTACAAGGTACCCAAATATGTGCCAAATGAGGAGGAAACAACTTTACATAACTTACATATAAATGAATTCAGTTCCTGGTTAAGAAATCAATTATTCAAAATATATGTACATGGGGTACAAAAGTATGAGACCTAATTTTCACAAATCACACACACACACACACACACACACACACACACACACACACACACACACACACACGCGCACACACACACACACACACACACACACACACACACACACACACACACACACACAATATGTTTATACACTCTTAAAAATAAAGGTTCTTTATTGTCATGTGGTTACATGAAGAACTTTTATAGAAAAGGACTAACATTCATAAAGAACTAAATGAACCTGAGGAACTAATTGAACCTTTCCATTGGACAGTTCTTTATGTAAAATGTAAAAATGTTCCTTTAAATTTCCCTTTATTATTACGTTCTTTATGCAAAGAAAAAGAATAGATCACTAAAAGGTTCTTTGTGGAACCAAAAATGGTTCGAGAACCGTGTTTAATGTGTGTATTTTGTCTATAAGGGTATTGTAAAAATAGTGATTATATTATGTGCACTATTTTATATGCACACATTACTTCACATTAATAAAACAAACTAACTATGAAAGTCATTTTTAAGGTTCAGATCAGGTAAAGCAATCAACTGCACATTTTTACTTTTTACAGTGAACACTTTTACAGTGTTTCTGTCCATTTCGTATATACTACTGTATTGTGTTCTTCTGTCACCGACTGCAATGTGGATGACGCACACAAGATTTCACTCTTGCATATAGTGCAGGGTTTTAATGTGTATCTTGTTAAAGGAATATGACTTGTCGACAGTTACTGGTCACATTGTGGATTCACAGCGGTTCAGATTGTTCTTTTGATGTATAATGAATGAACTTGTATCAGAGAGAGTGTGTGGATGTGCTGGGCGATACGGGTGGGTGTGGTAGGAGGAATAGAAATGTGTGAATTTGGGTGTGTGTGTGTGTAAATTAATGCGTTGGTGGAGGGGGTTTTACCAATCAGAACCCACTTGCCTCTTGCTCATCCTTCTTTTTCACTCGTTCTCTCCGGCAAACCTCATTAGATGCAAGTCAGCCTTGCAATCAGAGAGTGAAAACACAAACTGGGCTCAGGCATGCAGGGATTTCTGCATGAGTCAGAGAGAGAGAGAGAGAGAGAGAGAGAGAGAGAGAGAGAGAGAGAGAGAGACGTGGTGGGTGGGAGGGCGTGAAAGAGAAGGGAGGCAGAGGATAAGGGAGGGGGGTGTGGGATTTTTTTGTATTGATCTGAGTGCATTCTGTGGGGTGAATACAGAGAGAGAGAGACACAAAAAAAGAAAGTGAGAAGGGAGACAGAGATAGAGGGAGCAGTTACTGTCTCCAGACATCAAGTCTCGCCTTTTGAATCAATCTTCCGAAAATTCTGATATCATTATCGGCGTCATAGCAAACTGTGGAACATCTGCAAATGCGGGGAGAGAAACAATACAGTGACAACGTGGAGAGATGCGAGAAGCAGGGAGAGAGAAAAGGGAGAGAGGGAGGGAGGGAGGTGACAGTTTCTGTGGGGGCGATTACATTGGAGAGGGAGGAAGAGAGCAGGATGAGAAGGGTGGGCGGAAGTGACAACGAAATAGAGATCAAGAGAGAGAGAGAGGAGGTAACAAAATTCAGCATCTCTTCTTGTTATTTTTAACGAACAGTGCATTGCAAAAAATGTGCCCACACATGTGACCAAAAATCTGTCGAATTTTTCTTTGAAATTGTGCATGCATACATTTTCATGCATACATTTAAAAACGAGGACACTTGGAGGTCAGGATGTTCTAGAAACGAATCGCGTGCTGTCGGAGGGAGTCTACAGTCCAAAAAAACTTCTCACAGCTGGAGGAAAGTACGAATCAAATAGGAACAAGTATAAACAAATACTAATCAACTAAGCAAAAGATGGAGGGATGCAAAGAGTAGGCAGAGATGACAAAAAAGGAGCTCTGATGGGGTGATGGGCCTCTGAAAATAGAAACGGAAGTAAACGCAGCCTCCCAAAGACTCTTCCCACTCAGCGTCTAAGAGAGTTATTTTCTGTCCTCTGCTCTGAAATAAAAGAAATTGAATCCGGCAGTGAGCTTCCTGCGATCCGTGATGTGTGTGTTTCGCTCTGAATTCAAAAAGGAAGGCACGTGTTCACCCAAAATGCCCTGTTGTAGTTCTAGATTCATGTTTCATTAAATAAACAGATCTCCAAAACCCCAGAGCTAACAAATGTTTTGAGTGCACTGTGGCTTAAGGCAAAAGTCCAATTCAAGTCATTTGTTTTTTTGTAGTTGGTTTGTTTTCAAAAACCTAGTTCAAATAATTATGATGATATTTTTGAGAATTCTGTTTTGAGAATTTTTGGAATCTAACAGTCCAATTTCATATTTATGATAATTTTGGATAAACAAGTGTACCCAATAAAATGGTATCATACATTCAGACAAGAGTCAACAATATAATGACGGTAGATGTGAACCGAAATGTCAAACTGTGTTCTCAGGACAAGAGACTTTTTAATGAATGCCAGATTGGAGCAAGTTTTCACATTTATATCAGTGCAATTTTGTTACCATTGTGGAGAAGAGTGGCACATTTGCTGTGGACTGATACAGCTAATTTCATAACTGCTTTGCTTAAGGGGCATTTAATGATTAACATTTAATATGCTAATTTGCGCTATTGCTTGCTAATAGTTTGTTAACAAGGTAATACAGTCTTATAATTCAGCTCTGTGACACTAACATGAAATTGAATTGGAGGAATGAATATATGAAATCGAATGCCTGTATCATGTCAGGGAGCCATATAAAATTCACATAGAGACTACTTAATTGGGTCACTTAAAGGAACACTCCACCGTTTTTTGAAATAGGGCTTATTCACCTTCTTTCCTACATTTAGATAGGTGGGAAATGCATTTTTGTCTCAGTGCATGCATTGTTTTAGTTTGACAGGGTCGGCGCTAGCTTAGCTTAGCATAATAAATGGAATCCTTTGTTGCCAGCTAGCATGTCCTGAGTAAAAGTGATATATATATATATATATATATATATATATATATATATATATATATATATATATATATATATATATATATATATATATATATAAACACCTAATTACTTCTTGTGGCATGCCTATTCACAACAAGTACAAATAGCGATGCAGATTAACACTAGGCGATTTCCTATGCAGATATTGACTTGGGACTATATTAGGGGGAAGCACAGGCGAAGCACTGCTAATTGGGCGCAGAGATATCACGCCCAAGTAGCAGTGCTTCCCCCTAATATAGTCCTTAATATATAAGTCAATATCTGCCTAGAAAATCATCTAGTTTTCATCGTGACTACTTACCAGTGTATGCCCCTCTGTCTGCAGCACATACGGTCAACATAAAAATTGCACGTTTTACTTGGCAATGTCAGTGGAAATTAAATACATTTTCTTTTTATAGCACATAAAATTCATATATCAAAGATATATCTTTACTTGTTTGGTTCTTAAAAAGGTTTATAAATGGGCCAAATAATGCATAAATCTAACCATACAAAATGGTTTTAAGGGTCTACTTAATTTATTAAAACAATATGTCGCAGAGTCACGTTCTTATGTGTAATGCAGTAAGTTGATAAAACAAGTCATCCTTGTATAAATAATATCTTCATGTTATAATATTCTAAGTTAGTTGATATGAGCATAGCGAAAGTTAGAAAAGCCGCAAACTTCCTCAGGGATGTACCCTTTGCGGGGGCACGCGGTGTATTCCTCTGTCTTGATCATCCCACGTTCAGTTCAGGAGGGAGAATACGAGCTACCCGTCTGACACGTGCGTTACGTCTCAGGGTTCCCCAAATCACTATCCAGAATTGGTCATGAGGACGTAGACTACCGGTTGTACGCATTTGCGTGCTCTCGGCGCACTTAGAATCGAGTTACACTTGTATTGATTTCAAAAGGCTGATCAATCCTCTGCTGCTATGACTGCTTTCCCATTGACGTCTGTCTGAATATCTAAACGCGAAACGCACTCGAGAATGATTTAGCGACGCGATTCGCAGAGAGCTTGTCGACATTTTGCGCGCGCTATATGATCGATTCGCAGAGAGCTTGTCGACATTTTGCGCGCGCTATATGATCGAAATCAGTTTATTACAACAGCAGAATGGCTGTCGACGTCTTTGCCGCATAAAACATAAGAAATAAGAATGTGATGTTCCGTTCTTGCAGAAAAAAAGGACGTCCGCAGTCTCCGCATGAATCGCTATTCTGTATAGGCTATAGTCGAAGGGTGAAAGGCGCGCGAGGAATCACGACTCACGCGCTTAAGCAGGATAATTTAAATATAGAAAATTTAAATTTTATTTTCATTAAAATACATGAATTATACAGTATAAGTGGAATGAAAGTAAAAAGACACGTAAACTGACATTACATATATGCTTTTGTTCAGTCTGCTCTATGGTTGATGGTTGCTTTATGTTCAATTCAATTCATCTGTAGCACTTTAATACATAATTTCAAAGCAGCTTTACAGAAAATGCATGTGTCTACATTCGAATTTAGAGTGATCTGTAATCAGAGGTGACATTGTCCAAGTTATGTATTTCAGAAATGTATAGGTTATATCATGCAGTTAGCTAACAATGTATTCATTGTACAGTATCAGGGCAGAAACAATTAAAGAATATGCGTTGTTAGTAAATGTTTAGGATATATAGAATGGAATGTCTGTAACTTATGTGTTTTTGTGCCAAGTGTTCCCAACTTTAATATTTCCATGTATATCAAATAAGTAAATGTAGTTTAGTTGTCCTTAAGGACGGAGGACTGTTCCACTACTGGTTGGGTGTAACACTTAAACATTTTAAAATGTGTGCATGCATTTAATATAGGCAACATCAAATTTACGTGTTCAAAATAATTATTATTCCACCCCTCCAATAAACTTGGACACAAGTAGAACAAATACATAAAGACTAACAAATCTAAAACATAACAGACTTGCCATAGTTTTGGTATTGTGGCCTATACAATGTAACATTTTGTGCAATCTTGGGTAAAGTAAGCATTGGAAAGTGTTACAACCCTGTCCAGTCATGATTTCTAGCCAATTTACACATATAGGTGAAAAGGTTGTGTGGATGTTATATATTGGTTTTAAGGAGAACCTGATTATTAAGATGATAGTTGTCATTTAACATCCATTTATATCTGAAATTATACTAAAAGCTTTTGTGGATGTTATATTGATTTAAACGCGAATCTGATGATTCAGGATAGTTCTGTCCTTTTACACCCATTAACACCTCAATTTATAAGACAGAAGTGAAATTTTGTGGGGTTTTTTTAAATCTTATATACTTATGTACTTTTAAACAAGTGGTGTTAAAACCTTTTACATCAAAACCAGCATTTAAAGGGACAATTCACCCAAAATGGAAATTCTGTCTTCATTTACTCACCCTCATGTTGTTCCAAACCTGTATGCGTTTCTTTCTTATGTTGTACACAAAAGAAGATATTTTGAAGAATGTTGGTGACGTTAGCCATTAACTTTCATAGCAGGAAAAAAACGATATACTATGGAAGTCAACGGCTATCATCAACTGTTTGATTACCAACATTCTTTAAAATATCTTCTTTTGTATTCAGCAGAAGAAAGAAACTTTAAACAACACGAGGGCGAGGAAATTATGACACATTTCATTCTTGGGTGAACTATCACTTTAATCATCATTTGTTGAACCTGAACGTATTTAGCCACATTTTCAGTCTTGAGATTTCAACTGGCAGGTTCAGAAGAAGGAACAAGCATACACAATCTATATATAATCGTTCTGTGCTCGTTTAACTGTGAGAATCCGAACTCTCCTTGGTCTTTATAAATAGCAGCCCCGTTGACAAAATTCCGTCAATGACGTAGTGCACGCGCGTAGTTGAGTAGGTGATGCTTTTTAGTGAATGAGTTCCCCCTCCCTCTCCAGCTTACTAGTACTATCAGATCTCTATAAAAAGCGCACGGTAGATGGAACAGCGCTTGAGAGCTGCTTGTTTCTACCAGGAAAAAGAAGACGAGACGAGCGTGACGAGTGTAGACAGTGGTCCATATGGAGACACTCAGGCGAGAAAGAACTTCTCATTACGCAGTACACCGTGCCATCCTACTGGAGCGCCAACATCTCACAGACAAGGTGCTAGAAAACGGACAGCCGTCATAAATTCGACTGCATTTTTGACAAGGACTCCTATATTTCAAGGTAAGTGTGATTTGACACTGTTTGGTTGAAAATGGCACGGTGAGAGCCAGGAAGTTCGTTTAAAAATGACCTGAAGGTTGCCAAATACAAGTCTTAGAAGTTTTTTCCCCCACTCAGATAATATTTTTATGCGTGTTTATTAAAAGATGTACGGCATATTGCAGACGACCTGAAACTTACTGCAGTGTGACTCACTTTTTTCGCACGTGGGCAGCATGAAGACCCTTTAAAGGGAACAGTCTAATAATGCAGGTGCTGCTGTAAAAAGGTTGCGTTCACAAGTTCAATTAAATAATATGTTTTTTTTTTAATTATTAACTTTTTATCGTAGAAGATGAATTTGCGAAGTTGTGATTTATTATTAATAAGCTTAATTAGCATATTGACTATTCGGGAATGACAATAGGTTAAAAATGCTATGTACATTTCTGGAATTAATATGTATTTAGTGCAACAAGTCTATAATTGAATGTCGCTGTAAGTCATCTAAATGTACAATACCACCCGAATCTTCGCTGTAAACTCTCTCGTGGAGATTTCCGGTAGAGATGAACTGCATGTTGTCGTCTCGCGCAGCGTTGCCAGATCTTAGTAAAAAAAAAAAAAAAAAAAAAACCCTTTTAAATAGCATGGCAATTATTCCGTATAATAAACGTCTAGATAAAAACGCACTTTTGTACGATAGGAACTATTTCTCCTGCCGTTTATCTGAAAAGCCTCATCATTTACAGAGATGGAGACACACTTTACACAGTAACGACGAAGCAGTCAAGCTCAAAATTCGCGATTGTACCTATTCTAAACCTTAAAAAAAAAAAAAAAAAAAAAAAAACAAGCACAAAGTCGCGTATAATAGCTGGACGTGGCAACACCACCTTCCCCTTTCTCTCCGGTTGATGCCCTAGTACCTCCACTAACCATCGTTTTTATTTTTTGCCTTTCTATTCAACAGTCGTTTTTTTTCTACCTCCCTCCTCCCTCCCCTCTTTACTGAATGCTATGAATTTCCTTCCTACCTAATGTTTCCGCTCACCTTTTTTTCTACACAGATTCTGTGACGTGTATTCAGGCGTTGAAGTCAGGTCTGCGTCACTCTTGCGCACTTTGTGGATGATTCGTAGTCACCTACTGTAACCCTTTAAAGAGACAGCGCGCGCTCAGATACAAACACACACACACACAAATGACTGCAGCACAAACATTTTATTTTTCGCGGGGGTGTTAAAGAAGGGAGTGGGCATCCGTTTTCATTCAATGAAGACACCTTATTCATTCTTTGTAAATTAATGACTGAACAATTGAATTAGCACAGCCAACGACACTAATGACTAATATTTTGAGTAGCTGAAACAAGTAGGCTACACAAAATGTATTTTAACTCTTAAAGGAACAGTGCATACAAAAATGATTATCATGATAATTATTCACTCACTTTTTTCACGTGGGACTCAAAAGGAGATGTTTGGTACAATATCATTCAGCGTTCACTGTATTTGTATGTACAAATATGCTGTGAAAGTGAATGGTGACTGAGGTTGTCAGGTCATTGTATTCTCCCTAACTTCTTTTCATTTTAGGGTGAACTGTATAGTTTGAAGTGTAGTGCAATGGAAAATATTTCTTTTTAAATGAATCTAGGGTTAATAACTTAATCAGTCATATATTTATCTGTTACCTAGGACTGCTATATTAAATGGGTTCAATGGAATGAAGCAGAGTAAACGTGTGTTTCAGCACCATGGACAGCGGTTAGTGTTTTGTCAATGCTGCTTCCTCCTTTCTCAAAACTGAACACAATTAAGCAGTCTAACATTGGGCAGTCACTAAAATAAACGAGGATAAGGTGTTGTATGCATAATAAAATATAATTGAAAATGACTTTCAAAGGGGTTCAAGCCAGCATCTGACTACCTCACTGTCCCAGCAGCGGTGCTCATGGGAATCAATGTTCCCGAGAATTTTCTGCTTGGGCAAACCACGGCCCTTCTAATGAAATAAACCGTGTTATGCATCATTCATGGGCGTAAAGAATAGTTATGATATTTTTTTTTATCTATACACCTTATACATATTATAGGTGTTTAATAAATCCTGTTTTTGTAACACTTCTTTTTACTTGCAGTAGCTGTTCTATCTCTCCCTCAGTGAGCCGAATTCTTCCAGGTCTTGCCCAGCATGGCTGTAATGAGAGTCTTTGCCAGTATGCCAGCACTTCATGACCTTGGCTCTAGACTGCTTACTGCTTATGGAGTCCAACAGTACAGTAACAGTCTACAGTCATGGCTACTGAAGTCTGGCTCCAGCATCACAAATACACATTTGAATACCAGACCTAGCCCGATTTAGCCTATCATCTGGATAACTTCCGTTGGATTTCATAGGAAAGGCTGTGAAAATGTGCACGCACACATACATCAGAGATACTCGGCTGTGACGGCAAACAGTTGCGTATATCTGAGCCTGTATTGGGGGAGTCCTGTGCTATGGAGGCTTGTCGTTTCATCTAACAAGCCAATAGGAGAGCACTATTTCCAGTTACCATGCCAACACCCCCTCTGCTGTCTCCATGGTGACCGTGGCTTTAGATTGTTACTGTAGCGCTGGCACGTGGTAACAGTCTACAGCCATGGTCGCCAAGGGGCAGGTGTTATAGCGACAACTGGAAGCATAATTGTGACTAGCAGGCTTCATTATGTTTCATGTGCGTGACCAGAACGCACATGAAACTGTAACATGGTGAGGGATTTGCTAGGAAGAACTTACAGAATGATTTGATTTTGGAAAGTAGGTCAAAGTCTCACTTTATTTATTTATATCCTTCCCTCCTTCTGAAACTCTATTGAAAGACTGTTTTTCTCTATCTTTGCCTGCTGAAAACATGTGATACAGTTTGATTTCTGACAGAAAACAACATACATTAAACACTTCGATACAAACAGATTTGTTTTCTGTGGTAATTGATTCATGTACTGTACCAGAATATAAAATGTTTTCCTGATGATTCACTTCGTTTCCTGATGGCCAAGTGATTCATTCTAATGCGAAGTGCCAATGATTGCTCCTTTTTTTCCAGACAATTTCCTGTGGAACAGGGAGAAGCAGTTTTAATTAGGATAGAGTGACAGAATATGTTGAATGTGTAATTGATGAAAGCCATACATAATTTTTTTTTACCGGTTCCAGTGCCATCTGGGACAGCAGGACAGGTGTTTTGGTGAATTTAGTGAGTAAAATGAACAAATAATAAATTAACAGGGATGTCTTGTCAAAATGAGTTTTGATCTGCAGACATTTTTAGTGGTGTGCAATAGAATATGGCCCAAATGCTAAAGAAATAGAACTCGCATGTCGCCCTCTGGAGGAGAGAGTCTGTAGTTGCACAAAACAAACAATTGTCATGCAAGTAATAGAAAGAAATGATATTCAGAAATGTTTATATGAAAATTAAATTACATATAATCTCGGCATCCAAAGACAATGTCCCATGTTTTGGTTTCTAATATTTTAAATGATGCCACTTTGTGTTCATTAAATTAAATATTTTGTTCTTGGGCTGGATGCAAATCTTGGCCAGAGTTGTCTAGCCTGTATACATATGGTTGATCATTACATTTCATCATTAACCAGGCGACAATAAATAAAAGTATTTCCAAAACATACATTTACATAAAAAAAAATTATTTTCTCTGTTCTTCTGCATTTTTTATGTTCTAGTTTCTGTATTACAAGCTTTCTCTTGACATTTCTAAATATTGTTGCCTCTTGTATGATCATTTTGTGACATTCTTCATTTGTTTCTCAAAGATTAAATGTAAATGTTGATTTGCCAAAATAAAGCGAATACTTACTTTGAAACAACGTGATGAGAAGTCGATAGAGACTCTTTTCCCTACAAGTAAGAGACCATGTGCTGATATTGGAACCTCAGCACATAAACTCTTACTGTTCAGGGCTAAGGGCATTGTACACACACACACACACCCACACACACACACACGCACGCACGCACGCACGCACGCACGCACGCACGCACGCACGCACACCCATAAATTCTATCCATTTTAAAAACAAAAATTAAAAACACTAATTGGCCATATGCATTAAAAGCAATGATTAGAAATGGAAAGTATAGGCGTTAATTCATCTCCACCTCCACTTGACCCAAATTTGCCCCTGTAACAACTAGATTCACAAGAAGGAACAGCCAAACCTCAAGAATTTGAAGGGTTATGTTCAGATCCTCTTCACCAAAACTTTGTAGTTCTTACCAATGATAGCACAGAGAGTTCCTGCAAGCTCAGAAGAAAGAAAGAAAGAACTTTATTTTACAGTCCTGTTTCTCATGTACATATATTTACTGTAGTAATTACAATAACTGGGTGAAAACTAGGTACTAGTCCTGAACCTACCCCTAAACCTAACTTCAACCCATGTAGTTACCTTATATTACTCCGTACTTTCTTGGGTAAGTACATTGAAAGTGCACGTACTGTACCGTAAAATCAAGTGCAACCATCTGGCTTATGGTGTGCACTGTTCACATAAACAGGAAAACCAAGAAGCAGCAGGACCGTGTTTAGATCAGGCTGAAAATAAATAATAAGTAACTCAAACCACACTCAGCTGGATGAATTCCTGAATTCCTGGGTATAAGACACTGTCTGACTCGCTAAGAAAAAAAGAATCCTAGTTACAAAACAAAACCACAGCAACCCCTAAACTCAATTAAAAAAAAAAAAAACAAACAAAAAAAAACATCCTGTCTTGCTCTTTGCTTGTAAATATGCACCATGTGCTTCAACAGTGACATCATAGCTGTTCTTTAGGTTAAATAATCCATTCCTTGGGAAACTCCCTCCACACTCTCTGTCACTGCTGAGATCTGATTGGTCAGTCCGGCCACACCAGCAAAGCAGGGTCTTCTCAGTGACCTCTTCACCATAACACATTTCCTGGAATTTAACTTCTTCTGCTCTTCTGGGAAACCTCATACGTATCTTTCTGTCTTCTTCAAATATTATATAAAGTTACATATAATGGTTTTGATTCACTCCAAAGCAACATTTCACCTACAGTATGAATAGGCATATGCATATACAAATACATATTCATATACATAAATACATCATATACAGGTATGTATTCATACTGTAGGCTACATAAACCTTTCTAATATGATTACACTCTTTAGCTTCATTTTACCACAAAATATCTTTGAAATGAGATCATGCGTGTCTGTACAGCACAATACATACATGACTCCAACATGTGTGATTAGTAGACACCCCAAATCACCACTTGTCCAAACGCATCACTCCTCAAAATCTCCCATGAAGATGTAGATTTCCAGAAAAATAAAGGTAAAAGTTCAGAGACAGTGTGATATAGTCCATATAAGTCAGCTTTCAGGATGAGAGAACGCAAAAGATAGTTTAACGGAGCAGGATGAAACTACTGAGTCCTTCTACTCTTATAAAAACACGCTGTAGCCCCGCCTACATTCTCAAAACCACGCCTTCCTCATTCCTCAGATGAAAAAAAAAAAAAAAAAAAAAAAAAAGACCTCCTGTTACTTTTAACACAGGTTGCTGGCATCCCTTTGCCTGCTACTATAGCCCACCAGAGTCAAAATACAGCCCGATGCACCTCTCACACCCTTCTTTTCCAGACATTTCTTACACAACTCTCTCTCTCTCACCCCTGGCCACGACTGTTGCGCAAGTCCAGGATTCCTGAGGCCGGGAGTCACCGAGCTGTTGTAAAACTTACTGGCAAGAGGGAGTTTGTGTTTCTCCTCTTCTCTTGTCTTCCATTTATCAAAACCATGTGTTTGAGTGGAGAAAGAGACACGTGGCACTGAGAAGGAGAGAACAGAAAAAAAGGACGAATTATGTGGGAGGGACTGACAGAAAGAGGGGAAAAACAAATGAAGAGGAAAAAAAAGGCTTTAAAATATGATCATTTTGGCGTGGTATTGGTGTTAACAAAATTATATAAATATTTCTATATACTATAACAATTATAAAATAATCATATCAAAATAAATGGAAGAAATTGGAGTTTTCCTTCCATTTCATTCCCCCCCATCACAACCCTTTAAGGGCTCTGTAAATCTCTTTGTTTTTACATTTTGTTAACTAATTAAAACAAGTTTTTTTTTATAAGTTATACAAGATTCAACAAATTTTTAAGTCATTTTAATGTAATTTAAGTTGAAATTACTTAAACATCCAAGTTGATTGTACTTAAAAAAAAAAAAAAAGCATTTATCTTTAAAGTGTAGCCTAGGCTAATTGAAATGTGTAAATCTTGAAAAAAGGCTTACATTTTTTTAGTGTACTGATGCAATGTGAACTGTTTAAAACAACAAATCAACCTAATGTGTAGCTGTTTTATTGCCGTTTACAAGAATAAGAGAGGGATGGAGACAGGGAGAGTGAGAAAAAAGTAAAGGAAACGCGAGAGATCGGGTCAAGGAAGGTGTGGAGGCGCTCTGGATACATTGGAAAGAGTGAGAGAGAAAAGAGGAGTGCCTTCCACAAACATCTGGAAATCATCATGAATGCAATCCTGGGCCGCCAAACTTCCTTTAAGCTACATGAGAACACAGAGTTCCCAATCTAATTGCGCGCACAAACACACACACAGACACTGACAGAGGAATCAAAATGATAAACAGCTGCAGGGTGAAACACACACACACACACTCACTGAAAACTGGAGCTACTGCACCTGCCAACTGAATATTCTGAAGATTCAAGTTCATCACCCAGAACAGTTCCCTTTTGAAAGGGAACTCGCACTGCGTCGATGATGCTATTGGGGAACGCCCTCCATGTGAACCGATGTCTGATAAACTATCCAATCACTGCAATCGAATTTGACCGGCGACAGCCTATGACGTCACTACTAGTGCAACCCGGAAGTATAAAAGGGGCGCCTCTGTCATCCTCTTTTCGTCTTCAGGGACAGTTTTGTATGATTTTCAATCACCTGAAAATGGTAAGAATTACGGCAAGTGAAAACAAGCGTTTCAAGAAGTGTGTAGATCCGTGTCTCAGGTTTCTGACACCAGATGACACACACGACTTGTGCGTTTACTGTTTGGGCGAAGAGCACGCACGATAAGCTCTTGAGGGATCTGATTGTGCAGAATGTGAGAGTTTTCCGCTTAGAAAACTCCGCTCTCGTCTGGCCCTCTTCTCGAGGGAAGAGGGACAGGCATCTGGGCCCAGTAGTTCGGGTCCCGCTCGTGCTGAGCTACTGCGGAGTCTCGGATCATGGGGTTCCCAGATGGAGCTCGCTGATGAGTTTGAGAGAGGCGTTTCTCTCTCACGCCTGTCAGAAGCTCGTGAGGGTGAGTTGCTGGATGAGGATGTGTTATCTCTTACATCCTCTGATCCAGCAGCAAGTGCTCTGCTGGCACCTAGCCCGAGAGAGCAGGAGAGGGCTGATGAGGGTGAAGAGGAGGTACAACCTGAACCCTCACAGTCTTCCTGCCCCGTGTATGATGAGCTGTTGGGTGTTCAGCGAGGCTTCAGCTGCCGTGGGAGCGCGTGAAGGAAGGACCTGTTCACGGCAGGTTGGATGAGCGGTCCTTTCTGACCATAACTCCCCAGCTCCCATGAGCCTTCCATTCCTTCCTGATCTGCATACTGAGATCAAGAAGGCATGGAAGAACCCATATTCTGCACGCATCCATCATCAGCAGCGGGCAAACTACGCTGATGTCGAGGGGATGCGTGAACATGGGTATGTGTCGATGCCCCCAATTGATCTCGCTGCTGGAGAAGCATCGGCACTAAAAGCTCCGGCCCTGCCTTCCAAGCCACTCAAGATGACATCTCGCTTGAATGGCAGGGCATATGTGGCAGCAGGTCAGGCTGGGGCTGCCTTACACACGATGTCTGTGTTACAGGCATACCAAGCCAACCTGCTGAAAGGATTTGGATAAAAGGCAGGGTCTCTCCCCTGACGCAGTGGACGAGCAGCGCCGTACCACAGATCTGGCTCTTCGGGTCACCAGACAAACCGATGGTGGCCGCGGAGCGACATCTGTAGCTGAACCTGGCTGACATTGGGGAGAAAGAAAAGGGTTTTCTCCTCGATCCCCCGGTTTCTTCATTTAAATCATGCATTCAGCTGCGATACGAATCCACACCCAGACAGCCAGGGGGGCCTGGCCCATCCCGATTCGAGGATCGGAGACAGGGCCAGAGGTTCAGCGTCACCTCCCGCGCTCCTCCTCCAAAAAGGAGTAGGTCGCAGAGAAGGTGCGACTCAAGGAAGAAGAGGGATCCGAGGGGGGGGATCCAACACAGGCGCTCCCAGCGTCAGTGAGGGATCCCCTTCCTCTGAGGGTGAATAACATCTACCCTCTCCTCTCTTCTTCCTCTCCCCCCTATTTTCTTTACCCGAGGTGCTTGAGGCCTCAGGCCTGGACCGATGATGATATTTTCCCATTAAACGGAATGCTTCTGAAGGTCCGGAGTGGGGCTTGGTAGTGAGCGTGTCCTTTCTAGCTTTTGGGTGGTAGGCCTTCGTTCAAAGAATAGAATTTAGACCGCCGCTCTATGAGCAGCAGGATGATCTTGGTAGGTCTTTATATAAGGTTGTTATACTTTAGACCAGGGTTCCTCAAACTCGGTCCTGTCCTGCAGAGTTTAGCTCCAACACTGATCAAACACACCTGAGCAAGCTAATCAATGTCTTCAGGATCACTAGAAACTCATAGCTAGGTGTGTTTGGTCAGGGTTGGAGCTAAACTGTGCAGGACAGCGGCCCTCCAGGACCGAGTTTGAGGAACCCTGCTTTAGATCCCTGTTTAGAAAGTTTTAAGTGGTATGTTTGAAAGAATAGGAAAATATTAGAATTAGGAATTAGGGCCCTGAAGTTCCTCTTTTTTTTATAGGTAGGCTTGTATACCTTTTCATAGGCCTCCACTTGTGTTAGAGTCGTCAGGTTTATGTAGTAGGTGATGCCAATCTTGGTAACCCAGTGCGGTACAGGTTGGATTAATCGCACAGAGAAATCTCTAGTGAGGCCATCGTGCATGAGAGCTTCAAACTGATTCTGTTTAGCGTGAGATGGCTTCCTCCCATTTGTTTTTTTTTCTCCTGAGGCCACCGCTTTGTATAAAGCTCCAGATAGACCAACCAAGTGTTGGCCCGCATCGGACCACCTGGATAGCCACTTTGTATTTGTAAAGCAGGTCTCCTCTCACTTCTGAGAGTTGGTTTGAGACTTGGAACTTCAGACATAGGATCTTCAAGTGCCATCTCCACGAGGGCTGCCTTAATATCTGGCTTAGGCATGTGTACTAGGAGTTTGTTGGAGACAATCTGCTAGAAGCTTTTTTAGTTTATTCGCCCTACACCACTGGGGCTCACTTTAGTACTCCCTCCCATTTGGCTTGCTTAGTTGGGGACATTTAATATTCAACAATATTATTGATCTGCCTTACTTAGGGTGGACGATGACGCAGTTTTCTTCTAGAAACAAACTTTGTTGTATTATTTTCATGTTATTACTGTGAAGCTGCTTTGATACAATCTGTACTGTAAAAAGCGCTATATAAATAAAGGTGACTTGACATTGGGACGAGTTTGAGTACACTCCCTTAGAGCCTGAGCATGCCAAGGGCTGACGCTGTTGATAATTGAAGCTGTAGGCCTTTCTATATGCCTCCTCGATAGTCAGGTAGCGTAAGATTGTACTCCCCTTGTTTAAAGGGTCGATAGCGCTCTAGCTGAGTACACTGTCCATTGGCAATGTAAAGTAGGAAAAACCGGGCCCAGAGTATTTCTGTGAGTACACCTATGATATCTGAGGCTAGTTCTGCTAACAAGTATCGCTATCAAGTAGAAGGCCTTCACAGGCCTCCTTGAAGGTGGCTTCACTATGTATGTAGAATTTTCCTAGCTACCCTAAGTCTGGTTATAAGGTTGAAGGACTCTCATGAGAACTCCCTGTTATATTAGCCCTAGAGCTGGAGGCTAGGGTCCCTTGTTAGAGTGCCCAGCCTCCACAATGTTTCATAGCACTATGTAGATCCAGGATTGAGAAGAGCTACTCCCCTCATTTGCAAGGGTTATAGAGTGCTATGCTGAGTTCTACTCTTCAGGATGCCCGTCTCTATGTTCCGGTTTCATAAGAAACTATTGGCTTTTGTGAGAGACTCTGTTTAGGAAAACAGACAGGTTGTTGGAAAGACTAGGTCAGTAAACTTGATCAGGTCAGCCTCCCTGGTGGCATGTAGGGTTGACTCAATGTCCCCCTCAGAAAGTGACTGGATGGGACTCCTTTCGGATGCCCTGGCCATCGGAACCCCTTCCATGGAAGCTTTTGGTTTCAAGCCCTTGAGCGGCCTTGGTAGGCTTTTCCGTGTTTGGAGGCCTCTTTGAGGCTTATAGCTTGGGCAGTGACCGTAGGGAATAATGTCACTGACTATGTGAGTATGTGACCGGAAGGGGGAGTGTGTTCTTGGCATTTCAGGTTGAAACTGCCAGTTCTTACGTTTTGTCACGAGCCATAATTGGCATGCACTCCCCTCAGCATGGTGGGATTGTACATCAGTCCCCAATAGCGTCATCGACGCATGCAGTGCGAGTTCCCTTTCGAAAGGGAATGTCTAGGCTACCACTGAGAACAGGGAACGAGACACTGCGTCGTTAGCCTTGCCTCGGAGATGCCTGCTGAAAAGTCCCTTCAGGCGAAAGTGGATGACACGTTCTCTAGGCGCCCCTTTTATACTTCTGGGTCGCACTAGTAGTGACATCAGGCTGTCGCCGGTCAAATTAGATTGCCATGATTGGATAGTTTTTCAGACACAGGGTGTTCCCCAATGATGTTGTTGACAGCAGTGCGAGTTCCCTGTTCTCAGGGAACAGAGGTTACAGTCGTAACCTAGATACTTTCCCACTACCAATAGGATTTTACAGCTCCAATACCACACATTATTCTATTGAATAATTTATAAAGCACTTTAACAAATAATAACATAAACCTAATAAAATAAACCTAAAGCCTATACTGCATCAAATTTTGTGCGAAAATTTCCAAAGACTCTGAATTATCAATATGATCAAAACTTTGCTGAAAATAACTGTTGTAAACAATGTACTACATGTCATTTGATTGTTGTTTATTCTTTTTTAGCAAGTAAAAGGCCTTTTAGTATAATTTAAAAAATATCCCTCTTCAGGTTGTGGTACTGTGCTGTGAAATCTTTTCTGATTTTTTTGTAAAATAATATGTAGGAATATCGTTTATACTGTTAGTAAAATTTTATAATGAATCCAAACAGGACTGAAGCAACTTAATTATCCATACATCACTTCTTCTTCTTTTAATTTTTAGAAAAATCATATAAAAAATGTATCAAATATAACACATCATACTTTTGATGAACATTTATTTGTTTATCTCTCAATCATAATTTTATTGCATTGCATTATGTTTTACTCCCCACAATAAAACCTACAGAGAATTGATCATAAAACTAAGCATTTGAATATCATCTTACCTACATTTATGCAAGTAGTCTGCTATACTGTTATAAATATCTCACTGATTAAAATTACATATAAATATCAGCAACTGCACCAAATGGCACATTTTTGCTCAGGGCTCTGAATAAAACAGGTGTTTTTTCCTCAAGTATGAGCTACACATTTCCCTATATCACACTATGTGTGTGTCTATGTATATACTTTGTCCATTGATTCTATAAACTGTTCCATTTTTATGACTATTTCATATGTTAGGCTTTACAGGGTTAAACCCCGCCCCAGGGAGTTGCAGCATAGACTTCCATTTTACATGCATTTCTGTGCAATATTGTTTATTTTTTTACAAACTCCAAATAAAAATACATTATATTAAATATATATTACATAATTTTTTTTTCTGTGGCAAACACCATGCCACAGAGCCTAACTTGATTTGAACCCCAAAATAGCCTTTAAACAGACACTGTCACGGAAAATGAAACAGCACTGCATACTTCTGAAAGTCTTTATTCAAGTAACCATTTCCCTGAGAACAGTGTAAAACATTCTTTTATTAACCTTTCAATTTCCAAAATATCTATTTTCTCTGGCTTATGCGTAACTTGATTATGCCTTTAGTGTAAGTACATTATGTTTTATACTTGTCTGATGTTTAGTTTTTCTCTCCTTTTTCTTTTATAATTGTAGTTACAATTCTAAATTGAGCATTTCTTAATGCTTTCTATTTTAGAGTGATGTGTCATTTTAAGTGCAGCACTCATGTTGCTTTTAAGGGTGTATAAATAAACCTGACCTTGAGCAAGGCTTTTTTACAATGTAGCTATAATTCACTTAGTACATTTTATGTAGACCTGATTTATTCCAGGAACCCTCACATATTCTGTAATCTTCTCACTGAAACTTCTTAAGGAAGTCTTGGTATGTCTGCCTGTGTGAGGATTTCGCCGGAACAAAATGTCCACCAGGATGAAGGAGGATTTGAGCTCCATCAAACGCTGGCAGCAGATCTCGGCTCATCTCCTCAGGAATTACACGGTCATCCTGTCCAAACACATGCAGAGAGGGGATTGTTAGCACCGGTCCTTTGTAGAACCGCTGATGCTGGGAACAGGCACTGCGGAATCCTGCGACCACGATGGCAAAGCGGAAATTGAAATCAGGCTGTACTTTCTGTTCTTGCAAGGCACACAGCATGGCCACCAGGGCGGCACCTTGACTAAAGCCCAGGATGCCATCGAAAGGGCCGAGATCCTTCACTGCAGTTTTCACAGCCTCTATACTCTCTTCCAGACCCAGGCTGCTCTCACACTCCTGCTTAGCATTAAAACCTCGTGCCTGGACATCAGAGAACCACCAGCCCCTCTGGTCTTCTTCACCACTGCTGGCCATCTTCTCTGGCTCCTGATTGGCTGTTTGCAGAAGTAAGATAAGGAAGAAAGATTCAACAACGACACTTATGTAGGAAATAGATCAGTTTTTGCATAACCCATTCAGAATGTCAGGATTCTATGATGAATAGAAAGCTCAAAAGAACAGCATTTATTTGAAATAGAAATCGCTTTGTAACATTGTTAATTTAATGCATCTTTGCTGAATAAAAGTGTTTACGGTGTAACGTGTTAATAATAAAAAAAAAAAACTTTCTTAACTTGATTGGAAATGTGTCAAAGTTTCCACAAAAATATTAAGCAGTGCAACTGTTTTCAACATTGATTATAATAGCTTAAGGTATGTTTCTTGAGCACTAAATCAGTGTATTAGAATGATTTCTGAAGGATCATGTGACACTGAAGACTGGAGATGCTGAAAATTCAGCTTTGCCATCACAGGAATAAATTACAGTTTAAGATATAAAATAGAAAACTGTTATTTTAACTTGCAATAATAGCCTATTTCACAATACTACTGTTTTACTGTATTTTTTTATCAAATAAACGCAGCCTTAGTGAGCATATGACAAAAAAATATTAATTATTCCAAACGTGTAACCGGTAGTGTAAGGCCCTTTCACACCGGATGCGTAACGAAAAAGCGAAACGAAAAAGCGAATAGTTCGTGTGCGAATAGTTCGCATCAAAACCATTCACATCAGCCGCGACGCGAATTTGCGACGTCTGTGACGTTCAGAGAGCTTCAACATTCCAAAACTTTCGCGCGAATCGCGCCGACAGCTGAGAAAACATGGACACATCATCATCATCATCATCATCATCCAGTCATAGTCATAGCATCCAGTGAAGACGAGCTTTTCATTTTATTTAAAAGACAGAAAAGAAGGTTTTGGGTGCACCCAATCTTACAGAACAGAAAGTCTGAAGGGGAGTATGCTTATGTGCAGTTTTTTTTTTTTGCGTCTTCAACAGTGCGTTTTGTAATGTAACTACACATTACATGTAACACACGAAGTAAGTTAAAAATCATTCGACTAGAAATATCACACAAATATTCGACTAGAAATATCACACAAAGAATGTATAGTATAGCCTACTAAAAGCAGCCCTAAATAGTCTCACTGCATTTTGTTACGTGTTCAAAGTAAACACGGTCTCTGTCTCTATCTTTGACGATAATAGTGTTAGCTTTCTATCCCAAATGTAGTTTGGCCTGCTAGCCTACACAGCACAGGACTATCACACAACACACTCACAGTCGTGAAAACCGGTTGGTTGGCAATGCTACGCCACACATTGTCTTTCAAATCGTTGTCCTTGTAGTATGTGAATTAGCTGAAGCCTATTCTGTCGCCGCAAAGTAAAAAAAAAAATCGACATCGAAGCGAAAAAAATAAAAGTCGTTTTTTCGCCTCAGCACATTCGCGTTCGGTGTGGAAGCGCTCATTACACAAACAGCTGATCAAAAAATAAACCCATCGCGCGAATTATTCGTGCGTCAAAATCGCGTCCAGTGTGAAAGGGCCTTAATGCTAGGCAGATATTATCAGTTTTATACTCACTTTCGTTTTGAATAGCAGGAACTTGGTGTGGTGCACTAACATACACCAGCTCCACTTGTTTCTTTAATAGTTTCCGTAAAGCTCCTGTCTTCTCTCTAAAGGAGTTTGCATTCTGTCGATAACCATGAATACAGAGAATTCGGAGAGGAACCGCAGATTTAGACATTATTAATAATCTGTCAAAGCTTTTTGGAATTTTCTAGCTATTCTCCAAACTCGAAACAATGCACTGCTGCTAAAGTACACACACCCAAACAAACAAACAAACAGGGACAAGCTGACTTATAAGTTAGTCAGAAGCTCACTACTGATTTATATTGTTGTAAAATAACATCAGAAAGTCTTCACATGTTTCCCTATTCTGCGACTGATTCATGGTCGTGTGGAAACATAACGAATCAAGAGTTCCGCTTAGGGAAATACTATCCGCAACTTGTTTACAAAAGTCCCAGATTACAAGTTAGCACTAAAACTATTTCATAAAATGCGTTTTTATGTTTTTCTTCAAGTGTGCTTTCCATAAATTGTACATTATTGTTTTCCACAAACAGAAACAGAAATATAGTTCCGAATTTAAACACCAGGGGGCAAGCGTTCCCTAAAGAATGTGTAGGGTGTTCTCTCTAAGTAGTCTAGTGGATCATAGACGTTAGCCTCTCATATGCAAATTGAAAAGGATTGCAACGAATGGAAATGTTTTACTTATTTAATTTAATTCTCAATAAATAGCCTACAGGCTTAACAGGGCTATAGTTCTCTCTGCACTGAAAGAGAACACCGAAAGGTCTAATAGAAGCCCACTGACAGCATAGCCTACTGACAAAAGCAGTTTTTTCCCCTTAATAGAATAGTGACAACATAGTGACAAAATAAGTGCATGTTTTTAAATCTAAATTTATGTCCAAAGAGGGAAGTTTCACTGCAGTTAAATAGAGAGAATACAAAGAAAAAAACATATGCTGTATGAATGCAAATGATAGATAATTTCTGAAAAATAAAAACAACGAAAGAGACAAAACATAATTTCTATGCATTTTTGCAATTATGCATAATGATTTAGGGCTTCAGTGTCTCCCATATTTCCAACTGTTTGTATAAGAAGAAACATCATGCCTCCGAGCTTTTAAAGAATGTAAATAACTGCACAAAAAAATTGTTACATAATAACATAAATCTGTATGCATTCAATATTTCATGCAATCCTAGAGGGGAAGTTCTTAATTTGGGTAGATGATTATTTCTCTCTGTTGATCTTGGTGAGTTTTCTGGATGATTGTGCCTCCTGAGCACTTGACAATTAATCTAAAAATGAGCAGGAACCCTGGAGGTCTGATGCCTCTAATACTTATATTCTACACAACATAGAGTTTATCCATATAATAATGCGGATCTGAGACCAGTTCTACTGAAACAGACAGACAGACAGACAGATAGATAGATAGATAGATAGATAGATAGATAGATAGATAGATAGATAGATAGATAGATAGATAGATAGATAGATAGATAGATAGATAGATAGATAGATAGATAGATAGATAGATAGATAGATAGATAGATAGATAGATAGATAGATAGATATTGATTAGTTTGTTGATTCACTGATTTCGCCCATAAATGTGTATTACTTGGTTATGTGCTTGCGTGTGTTTACGTGAAATGAATGAATATTTCTGCCCAGTGATGTGCAGAGCTCAGCCAGTAGAAACCAGGGCTGAGCATATGCTTAAACCATTAATTAAGGGAGGTTTTGTGGCAATCCACAATGTTAACTTAAATGAATCTCTGTAAAAGAAAAAGAGGCTTAATTAATCAGAGTCTCTTTCTCTAATTTAATGTTGTGTCTGTGCATGCATATTGAGTATATGCCAGCCAAATTCCCAGCATACCCTATACCTCGTTCCCTGCATTAACAGATTTACTTAAACACATCCAAAGCTATTTTGCCAGTGCAAAGCATTTTATCACACATTAAATGCTTCGGTGTGCCTCTTCAAGGGTCTTCCTATCAACCAGTTCATCACCCGTTCATTACCTCTTCGTTTTCCCTGTCCTCTGCCTGAACTGCTGCTTTCTTTAATATTCACCGTGATCAACCAGAGAGATGAGTCACAAATGAGACCAAATAAATAAAACAGGCCCTAAGGCCAACCTTCTTTTCAGTGCTGTTTAAGTGATTTATTCTCAAATGCAGCTTGTTAGAGGCAGGTGAGGGTGCTTCATTCTCACCCTTTGCAGCAGGAAGTAACCCCTGCAGGAACGCCAGTGCGGAATACAGATGAGATGTAGGATATATCCACAGAAACACACATGAAACTGGAGCGAGAGCAGAAATCACCCACGGTCATTTAACAAGTGGACCGCTGGATCAGAATGACACGGATTGCATCAGTATTGGGTTGAGTAACCATGTCAGCAGCACATATAAAATCTGGTAAACAAACAACAACAACAACAACAGGCACTTTACAGAAATAGTGTGCAAAATTGAGGTTGAAACTTGTTTGAGTGTGCCTAATTTTTATTGTTGTACTGTTGTAATTTGTATTGTTATAATGTTCTTTTATTGTTTTTAATGTTGTCAAAATGTTCTTAGAATGTATTTTTGTTAGCCAGGAAGGTTGAAGATTTAGCCTAAAAGACTTATGTTGTTAAGTCTTATACAGGGTGGGCCATTTATATGGATACACCGTAATAACATGGGAATGGTTGGTGATATTAAAGTCCTGTTTGTGGCACATTAGTATATGTGAGGGGGCAAACTCCTCAAGATGGGTGGTGACCATGGTGGCCATTTAGAAGTCGGCCATCTTGGATACAACTTTTGTTTTTTCAATAGGAAGAGGGCTATGTGACACATCAAACTTATTGGTAATGTCACAAGAAAAAGAATGGTGTGCTTGGTTTCAACGTAACTTTATTCGTTCTTGAGTTATTTAGAAGTTTCTGACCACTTATAAAATGTGTTCAATGTGCTGCCCATTGTGTTGGATTGTCAATGCAACCCTGTTCTCCCACTCTTCACACACTGAATGGCCCCCAAGGTCTCCCGATCTGACCCCCTTAGACTTTTATCTTTGGGGTCATCTGAAGGCAATTGTCTATGGTGTGAAGATACGAGATGTGCAGCACCTGAAACTACCGATACTGGATGCCTGTGCTGGCATTTCTCCTGGGGTGTTGCTATCAGTGTGTGAAGAGTGGGAGAACAGGGTTGCATTGACAATCCAACACAATGGGCAGCACATTGAACACTGTTTTATAAGTGGTCAGAAACTTGTAAATAACTCAAGAACGAATAAAGTTACGTTGAAACCAGGCACACCATTGTTTTTCTTGTGACATTACCAATAAGTTTGATGTGTCACATGGCCCTCTTCCTATTGAAAAAACAAAAGTTGTATCCAAGATGGCCGACTTCTAAATGGCCACCATGATCACCACCCATCTTGAGGAGTTTGCCCCCTCACATATACTAATGTGCCACAAACAGGACTTTAATATCACCAACCATTCCCATGTTATTACAGTGTATCCATATAAATGGCCCACCCTGTATAACATAAAGCTCACTCTCTAAAGAACAGGTTATTTAGTCCTTTATGGCTTTAAAGTTAAAAAAAGAAAAAGAAATGACAAATGTATCCCTTATTCACAGAAAGAACCAATAATACATAGAAAATACTTAGGCAAAAAATCCAGTAGCACATGACTAACTGACACACACACACACACACACACACACACACACACACACACACACACACACACACACACACACACACACACACACGTGCCAGTAGCTTTGAATATCAGATATCATGACACTCCACACATATCAAGTTAGAAACTGACCATTCCCTTACAATATTGATGCATTAATGCAGTTAAAGTGCATTATAAGAAATGTAGGAATATCATATATCAGGTAATCTGTCAATAGAGATAAAGGCACTATAGAGAAGGACATTATGGAATTGAATGCAATAAAAGAAAGTATAAAAATAGATTGTATAATAATAAGATCCCAGTTCCAGTTGAATATAGGCTGTGGAATTGTTATTTTACCATTGCGAAAGATCATAACCAGCGAATCTGTCATTTGAATGTTGTGGTAACTTCATAAGCGCACACTGCAATCACAAAGCTTCTTTATCATAAACCAAAGTCATATCATCTCTGAGCTTTAAACCATGGATGCAATCTCTTTCTCACACACAAACACACACAGCAGCAACAGTGAAGGTTTAACAGTGTAAGAGAGATATCGCAGCATGCTACCTGTAATACTCTGCTCACAAAAAGCTGGGATTTACTTTTGCTTCTTGCTTCTTTTCATTGTACCATGTAGCCATCATTGTGGGTGGGATGTGCGTATTCCCATTACCTGCAGCTATTCTGACAAAATATTTATGCCTCTGCTGAGTGACCTCTGTGTTTGCTTCACACCGGCTCAGTTCAGAAAGCTTTAGGACGGTTTATCAGCAGTTTCACACAATAAAATTCAGACATTTTGTGCCACAGACCATCGATAAGCATAATAAAAGCAGTGTGGATTTCTGTATAAGTGCATTACTGTAAATGTGTTTCCTGTTTTATTGTCTGTAATAATTGACAGCATGCAACAAATTCCCATCGACCTTGAAGGAACAATTCACCTGAAAATTAAGTTATATATCTTAAAGGGAGGGTGATTTGTTCCAGAAACATTTTTTGTTATGATAGCTGAAAGTCTCTAACTAAGTTAAGTGGTCTAAATGTATTTGTACATAAATCGTCCATGGAAGGCGTAGGACCATGAAATGTTCATCCAATCATTTGGTCCGAATGCGATGAATGTCCTACCTGCCTCTCAACATATGTACAGTGCTATGCATAAGTTTAGACACCCATGCCAAAGTTGACTAAAAAGAGGAATAAAAAATCATCTTTTGGAAATTGAACTTAATGCCTTAATTAAAAAAAAATTAGGAAAAATCCAACCTTTAAGGACACCAATTTTCTTTGTGAATGAATAATGTATCGTAAATAAATAAATGTTCTTCCTTAAAATACAGGGTGCGTAAGTCTGGACACCCCTATGTTAAATTCCCATAGAGGCAGGCAGATTTTTATTTTTAAAGGCCAGTTACTTCATGGATCCAGGATACTATGCATCCTGATAAAGTTCCCTTGGCCTTTGGAATTAAAATAGCCGCACATCATCACATAGTCTTCACCATACCTAGAGATTGGCATGGAGTACTTTCCATAAGATCATCTCTCAATGCAAATCAAACTAGCTATTAGGCTAACTGAAATAAAACCATGCCAATCTCTAGGTATGGTGAAGGCTATGTGATGATGTGCGGCTATTTTAATTCCAAAGGCCAAGGGAACTTTATCAGTGATCCATGAAGTAACTGGCCTTTAAAAATAAAAATCTGCCTGCCTTTATGGGAATTTAACATAGGGGTGTCCAAACTCATGCACCCTGTATTTTAAGGAAGAACATTTATTTATTTACGATACATTATTCATTCACAAAGAAAAATGGTGTCCTTAAAGGTTGGATTTTTCCTAATTTTTTAAATTAAGGCATTAAGTTCAATTTCCAAAAGATGATTTTTTATTCCTCTTTTTAGTCAACTTTAGCATGGGTGTCTAAACTTATGCATAGCACTGTATTTTCATACCCCACCCTGCTCGCTAAGACATCACGCGCCATTGTTTCATGCTATACAGAGTTAGACAGACGTCAGTCACCGAGCACCTCAACCACCTTTTACAGTTCCTCCTGAACCAAAAACAATGAGCTTATGCTGCGCTTACGCCATCACTACTGTAATTTGGAAGAGATGGAAACCTGTGACGTTATACTCGGAGCAGTTCGTGACTCAAATTTCTGCGTTTCAGTGGCAACACTATCAACGTCAAAATGAATCTTCAGCACTCAGATGGTACAGATTAGCGCTCTTTAAGTTGTTTATGTTCTTTATTATTGTAATGTTATGTGCTTTGAGACATGAGGAAATATGACGCCATCTCAGACTCTGCTGTGTGCGTTCATGTGTTTTGAGGGAGGCGTGGCTTTGGAGACGCTCTGAAGGGTGGGATCTCATGCTTTCAAAACTAGCTCGCTATTGCTAGCCGCTCCGAAAATTGCCTACGCTACCTTTAATTAGCTAAAAGATTATTGTGGATTATTTTAAACTTAAAGGAACAGTTCACACAAAAATAAAAAAAAATGCATCATTATTTACTCACTCTTGTGTCCTTACAAACCTGTATGGCTTTCTTTCTTCTGTGAAACACAAAAGGACAAATAAATTACGCAATTGTACTTGTAATGAACAAAACAATTTCTGAATTGATTCATTGATTCACAGATAAGCAAACATCCAAAATCGCATAGCTACTGTCTGAAGTTATACATTTGAATTTGAATTTACTTTGTGTTTGTTTAAAAAAGAATGTTCTATATAGTATAAAAATGTACATCCTACATCAAGATGTTAGGTCTGGCAACTCACCATAGACACGGCTCAATCCGAGGGGCGGGATAAACGGCTGTCTTTCAAATTCACTCTGCACGCAATAGGACAGCGCTTCAACCAACCAGAGCGTTTTCCCAACAGCGGAACTAACGTTAGTTGATAGATTCAACTTTTGAATCTGGCCAGCAAAACTATGAACACATCTTCCTTTTTTAAGAATGACTTAAGTGCCGTTCTTTGCTCTTTTCTCAAAGAAAAACTTAACTCCAAGTCCTCCAGAGTCGCGGCCAAAGCCGATTCGAAAGACTGTTCTCCAGCAGCAGCCGCCATTCTTTGTTTTCAAGTAACGTAGCAGGGAACCGTCGCAACTCTGTTGTCATTATGTTAAGCCCGCCCCGCCTACTCTATACACGATGTGATTGGCCTGACCCAATTTAGGCTTTTACAGTTCCGAAAGTCAACGGAGAGTTGCTAGACTACCCTGGCTGCAAAATACATTTTGCTGCGGCTAGGGTGCGTCTAGATTTCTAGGCTAATAAAAATGGGGAGTATGATTGAAATTCAGATGTACTATATCTGCCATGTTGTAACTGTCATGTGGCCTACCAGAGTCAATTGTGTCGCTTCACTGCCATTCATAAATCCTCTCCTGTGACCACATGGGATAGTAAAGTAAATCTCGGTGGAAGTAGTTTGTCAACCGGGTACTTCTTCGCCTACAGTTTTGTCGAATATGTATTCGGACATTCTACTTTTTTGGCATACTATTCATTGTATACTATATTTGATTTCAGATGCAGCGGCTATTTAAAAAAAAAAATAGATCAATTGATTCGTTGAAAATATTTGGTTAAAAATAACATAAAATAACCTATAAGACTGCAGCAGAACTGATGCAGAATTGCTTGAGCATCTGAATGGTGTGAAGAATCTTGCCTGAATACATGGTAAGTGCGTTAGAGTGATAATAAGGACCATTTTTAATGTCTTCCCGGAGGACACGGCAATTAACGCTAACCATTACATGGCTATTTATAGTGTAATATTGGGTCTGTGTTCAAAGAAGAATGGCAGCGAAACTGGAGGTAAAGAAGAAAGGTGAAAAGGTTAAATGAATGCGATATTTTTTGCTTTTATGACGGTGCAATCTAGGGAGGGCAAAGATGGGTCAGAATGGATAAATGATCAATTTCACAAGTAATTTTATCTGAGGTTTCTCTTTGTGAGCTTCGGTTATGTTCCAGAATGTTATGCCGCTGTGAAACTGTGATGTGAGAGACAGTAAAGAACAAAATCATAGAGCTGATTGAATGTTCAGACATGTGTGAACAGAAAAGCAGAAATGAGCTTGGCTTCATCCAAGATCAATTTAGTCAATTAGGTAGACTAACTAGAAATTGATTCAGTGGCTTAAATTTAGTCTTTCATCTCGGCTCGGGTCCCTACTTGAATAAGGACCTTGCCAATATGATATTTAGCAAAGACCAATCTTGGAGTACAAACAAAAAGAGACTTTTGAGGTCAAGCTGATAATTATTTTCATATTATGGTCAGTAACCAATAAATGCAAGGCATTTTTGTCTAAATTAATAAAAAAAGATAACACTAAAAACTAAAATCAGCTATTTTAAAAGCTACAAGTGAATGTGGGCATCATATACATTTATGAAAAATGGACTTTCAATTTAAGATTTAATAAAGATTAAATTTATGATTATTGTTTTACAGTGTATATATATATATATAAACAAATATATAAATATACATATATATTAGTGCTGTCAAATCAATTAGTAGCGATTATCACATCTAACATAAAAGTTTTTGTTTATATAATCTGTGTGTGTAATACACACAACTTTCCTTTTTACTAGATGCAGAAAAGTGACCAGTATACACACAGAAATGTACTTGCACAGGAATCACAGTCACAGGAAACAAAGTATCACATGCTCTAACATCGATTATTGATTCACGTGAACAGAGGACTAGAAAACAAGACATGCCGAGATTAGGCCCAAAAAGACAGCAAAGAAGTCACAAATGAGTCAAATCTGACCCGTGTCTTCTGAGACATGATATACAGTAAGTACTGCCCATGTCTGTTGGTTGTTTATGGAGGAAGTGAGATCAGTTGCCCATTACTGAGAGATGTTTAGTCTGGAGAGAGTGAGCAGATGCCAGATTTCAGAAGGTCAATAGATGTGAAATATTCTGCGACGTTAAACTCGCATTCCAATTCCGGTTCTTTCCTACTGCTGCTCCATGAGCATGTGTCCACTTACGCACACATTTCACACACACTCATCAACTTCATCTGCATACATGTATACAGACAGTCTGAACTGACTGTCACTTCCCATTAGAATCATCTCTCCCTCTCTGAGTCTGGACTCTATTTCCGTTCACACCTGGCCATAATAAGAACTCGCTGCACCTCTGGCTGAAACCTCACAACCTTAATATTAATATGTCCCTTTATGAAAACTCACTGAAACAGCCTCTGGAATGAACCTAATGTTTTATCATTTATGGACACACACAGGACGTGTAAGCAATTTCAATTGTTTTTACTAACTTCTGCTACTTGATATTGGTTATCAGACAATATTAAATTTTATTTATTTATAATTAAAATAATTAAACTTATAACTGCTACTAATAAATTATTATAAATTAATACATTTATATAAATGATCATACATTTACATAGTAATGCTAAATAATTAAATGTAATTTTATATTGGTTACACTACTGTTCAGTAAGATATTTTTCAAGAAATTGATTGTTTTATTTATCAATAAATCATTAAATTAATCAAAAATGAAAGTAAAGGCATTTATAATATTACAAAAGATTTTTTATCTCAAATGAATGCTGCTTTATACTTTATATTTATCAAAGAATCCTGAATCACGGTTTCACAATATATATATATATATATATATATATATATATATATATATATATATATATATATATATATATATATATATATATATATATATATATATATATATATATATGTTTTAAACAAATCAGCATATCAGAATGATTTCTGAAGGATCATGTGACACTGAAGTTTGGAGAATAAATTGCAATTTAAAATATATTAAAATAGAATCAGTTATTTCAAATTGTAACAATATTTCAGTGCTATTTTTTTAGTATTTTTGATAAAAGCCTCAGTCTTGGTGAGAATAAGAGGCATTACAACATCTTACAAACCACTATTTTTACATTTAGATTATTTTTGACATCATCTACCACAAAAGATTAAAAAAACTAATTGTTAAATGACACTGTTAACTGTAATCTTTAGCAAATCTCAAATTGAATATCAATTTTCCCCTACTGTACATTGTAATGTATAAAATGTGTAAAACTTTAGTTTAGTATTTTATTTGAAATTTATTTAGACAAAATAAACAAATAGAACTTTAAATATTAATTAAAATGATCAAAAGAATAGATTTATATTTCCAAAGCGCAGCTAAGATCACAAATAAGCTCCAATGCATGAGCCTTAAATGAACAGAAATATGCCTAGCATATGTCAGAGAGTTTCTGAGATCCCAGACTTCTGAAATATAGACGTTTAAGAGGATGACTAGGGGTGCATAACTAATTCACAAGCACTTAGCTGAGCAAAAAAAAAAAAAAAAAAAGTTTGAATCAAGAGAATGATTACAGCTGGTACTCACTGATCCAAACACTTGAATTATTTAAGGAAGTGGAATCTTCATTAATATATTATTGTATATAGTGCACACAAGCTAGGAGAAGTAAAGGAGAGAGAGAAAGGAGGGAGCGAGAGAGGTTTGATTATTGACAGTGCAGTTGTTAATATACAAAAAAAAAAAAAGAGAGAGTTTGAGAGAGCTATCAGAAGAGCAATGAATACTTTTATCTTGGTTTATTTTCTCTCACAAGATAAAGTATAAACCTATCTTTACTCGACTCTCCTCCTCTGCTGTGACTGCATTCATCTCATGCCGGACAACACAAAGAGAGACAGATTGGAAAAGAGGGAATAATCAGAGGCATGTGAGAATGCCAGAAAGAAAATAAAAGTGAGGGAGAAAGAGCAACTGGGTTGTGAGATGTAACAAATGAGAAATTTGCCTATATGTAGTTAGACGGGGTAAAAGACAGATAAATGAACAGGCAGACATGGAGTGATGGAATACAGGCAAAAAAAAAAAAAAAAAAAGATTACAAAATGTGTTGTTAATGTATACCTTGTCCTGACCGGCTGACGATGACAAGAGTCCACCAAAAGGCGATAGTTTAGTCTCCATTTCTGCTACATTTTGGTTGGTAGCCCACCCACAGAGAATCATCATCACCTATAGGCACAAGCTATAATAGGGGACATAGTTAATAATCTCCACTGGCCTGTAATCAATACGCTTGTATTATTGATCTCTCTGTCAATGGTGAGGAAAAGGAGTTGAGCGCATATATCTGCTCTTCATTTCACTCTTATTTTCTTTGTAGAAGGAAGGAAAGATCAAATTAACAGATTGATCATTAAATCCTATTAAATATTTTTTCCCTGCGCATTAAACTCTGATACAAGAATTGGTAACACTTTATTTTTATGTTCCCCTTTAGATAGTCTGTTGACTATAGCTCTCATTAGAGTAGACTGTCTGCTTAATATCTGCTAATTCTTTATTGTGATGGTCCCCCAAAATACATTCTATTAGTAACTTTATACATGTCAACTTATTCTAACCCTAACCAAGTCTACTAATACTCTACTAACACTCTAATGAGAGTTAGTTGACATGTAGTCAACAGAATGTCTAAAGGGGACTGTCAAAATAAAGTGAAAGCAGTGGTAACATGGAACAAAAATGACCCAGTTTTAAACAGAGGCAGAATCATGAGATTCCCCAATTGCTTTTGTCGATATTTTCGAGTCAATATGTGCAAGTTCACATTTTATTTAAGAAATTAGTTTGTATTTGCATAATCAATCTCGCCAACCTCTAAAATCTCCACACTGACTCTCAAAGCGGAATTTGAAAATCTCTTACTCTCTTTCTCTCCCATTTTAGAATGCGTGAAATTGATCCAGAAGTTTCTCTTGGCACGCTGAGCTTAAGAACAGAGGAAGTAGAGAATGTAATTTGCTGTACCATCTGCTCTGCTGTATGTTTATGTGGAGTGTAGCTGGCGTGTTAACAAGAACTAAAGGTGTGACAAGACAGATGCTACACTTAGGAATAAACAAGAATAGTAATAAAATCAGCATTTAAAATAGGTGCGTCAAAGTTAACGCTTTATCACGCAATTAATTCAAAATGTTTAATGCTTAAGGTTTTTTTTTACTGTTAATTTGACGTTGATTCATTTGGTTTTGTGTGAACAGCACAAGATGTTCAGCGCATTTGCCTCACATGCACACAGAATGCCCTAGCGAATGATAAAAATACTTTATGTCACAGTCACACACCATTTGGACTTTTGTTTTTCAGTTTGCACTGTTTTCCTGAGCTGAGTTTGTTAGTTGTTTGTGTTTGTTAATTATCCTTGTTTGCCGGTGTACTTAAAGGGATAGTTCACTTTGGCTGTGTATAAGAGGTAAAAACAATATAAATACTGTTCGTTTTCTCACACAAACCGCTCGTTTCGTGTCTTAGGCCATCAATGTGTACTTACGATGGGGAATTGTTTAATTTGGACGTTGGGGAATTGTTTTAATTTGGACTCTGTGCATGCTCTTTGAGACAGTGACCATAGAATATGACTGACAGACAAGAACGGTTTGACCTAAAAATATCAAAATTGAAACTACTGCGGAAAAAAAGACACCTACATCTTGGATGCCCTTGAGGTAAGCTAAAACATACCAAAATTTAATTTCAAAGTGAACTATCCCTTTAAGTTCCTTTGTTTCTGTTCATTGCTGTCGGGTCTCAACCATGGTTACGTTGTGTTGGAATGAATTGCTGGTCTCTGTTTGTGGATATACTTGTGGATTTATTAAAGACTGCCTGTTTCCCTTAATCATGTTCGTGTGTGTTTGCAACACAGCGTTGTGACACTTTAACAAATGTAAAGTATTTTGTTGTATGGTGATTCCATCCAAAGCGATAGTCGCCTTCAAAGCTCAACAAGTATGAAATATCTACAATATGCATTGTCAAAGTTTTTTAAATAAATGCAAATTTATTTTTTAGGAAGAATATATATCTACTTCCTCTGTTCTTAAGCTCAGCGTGCCAAAAGAAACTTCTTCATTTTTCTAAAATGGTTGAGAAAGAGCGTAAGAGATTTCAAAATTCTGCTTTGACAGTCAGTATGGAGATTGATCGATTATGCAAATGCAAACTCATTTCTTAACTAAACTATGAACTTGTACATATTGACTTGAACATATCGACAAAAGCCATTGGGGAATCGCATGATTCTGCCTCTGTTTCATTAAGTTTATAATTAAAACTGGGTCATTTTTGTTACAACTTTAAGTAAAGTCACCTTTATTTATATAGCGCATATACAATATAGAATTGTTTCAAAGCAGCTCTACAGTGATAACAGGAAAATGATGCATTTTGGCTGTTGTTCAGCTGAAGTCAGTGTTCGGCTCTTTAGACATTCTGTTGACAATAAGTAACGTTGTACCTACAGTACATGTCAACTAACTCTTGGGTAACTGGCTCATTAGACTCATTCATTAGAGACTGGACTACACTGGTTGAGCTATATATTTTGATTCACTAAAAATACCTGGTGAGAATTAGACTACTGTGTCACAAGAAATATAGGCTTGATTTAGTCGCAACAGTGGATTTGAATGAGATGACAGTCGGAGGAGATCGAGTCGTTCCAGTATTTTTTTTTAAATCCAAATCTTTATAAAATATGAATACATTTTCAAGAATATATAGAATCTGCTGTTTTATTGTGTGGGGGAGATAATTACACATATGCCGATTTAGTTTCAACAAGCTGAATGTGTTAACGTGTTAAAGAAATTTGATATTTTTAATCAGTGGCAGCCCTAATTACAATACATGAATTCCAGAGATGTTTATCACAAATGTGTGAAGTTCAGTCCAGAGTTGAGTTCTGGAAGATTCACAATGCATAAACAGCTCAATACATCGCCTCTGTCACGAGAACACAGTTTGCTTGTGTCTCTTGCCATGTGAAAGACAACTCTACTTAAGATTACTAATTCAAACTGAACTTCTCCACAGAGAATAGACTGAATATGAATCTTTTTCTTTTAGATCAGTTTCAGTTCTTTTAGATCAGACGTCTGAGGAAGTGAAGCAGTAAATAGTGTTAAGATGGATCAGAGATGTTAAGATGGAATCGAAAAGAAAGATGGAGGAAGTGAAAGGTGACCGGTAATGTATCTGGGCCATTGCATTCAGGTGTGATGGGAACACTGCTGTCAGTGTGATTTATGAAAATGGAAAATGTATATTATAATGATCTTTCTCTCTCTCTCTGTGTGTGTCTGTGCAAGAGAGAAAGAGAGAATGCTTTTTAAAGAGGGACAGAGAGAAAGTTTACACATAACACAGCCTACATAAGTAACATACGTAGACAACAAGTTTGCATCTGTATCTAAGACCCTTTTGGACCTCATCCTACATTCTTCAATGATGGATTCCTTTCAGACAAAAATCCTGGAGTTTCATTTGGCTTCAATTACTACGAAACAGCAAAAACTCTCTCTAGCACTGATCAAAAATAATGTTTTGTGAGTTTAATACTGTATAAAACACTTCAGTGTTGATATTTCATTATCATGTCAAGGCCAAGAGCACAATGGCTAGCAGTGGACCACTTCGGTGTGGTTTAGTTTCATTAAATGGTCTAAAAGTAAAGCAAAGTAAAAAAAGAAGGGGATTAAAAAAAAGTGATAACCTTGATGAGAGACATGTGTTTGTGCTATTTATATCTAGTCTATTTATGCTGTTTTATAACTGCTGCACGCACCCAAACACACATAGTATCACAGTCATAAAAATGATTATGTGGTGAAGTAAATACTACAGATTTGAAAAAAGAAAGAAAAAAAAAAATCTACCTGAATAAGTTAGTTCTAGGCTTGTAGAAATTAAAGCACAAATATCAACGTTATAAAATTAAGTAAAACCTACTCAACTTTCTGATACTGGTTTTCCCATCATGCACTGGGGCATGAATAATTAATAAGGGTTTTTTTCACTGTTGTTTTTTACATTGTTTTATCATTGCTTTTGTTGTTAGGTTTAGTAACTTGCTGTTTTGGGACATCTGGAATTCATTTTCTACTCAAAATGACAGATTCATACTCAAAAATGGTCCAACGAATGTTATCATTATTCTGAATTGTGTACCAAGTATCCCTGTGTTCGGGTAGCTACCACGTTACTTATATTATGTAGACATGTTGTCTACATAATATCTACTGTATTATTTACTTAGATGTTCTAATTAAAGCATACACTTTAAAAGCATGGCTTAATTCAGTGTTCTAGGCTATTTGAGTAAAACGTACTTGAAACATTGCAAAGTAAACTTCAACTTAATTACTAAACAAACTGGCCAATTTAGTTACTTATTTTCTTTGTTAATTTTACTTGACTTTGCTAAGTAGATTTGACTTAATTCCATATGTGAATTTCCTTAAAAAATATGCGTACAATAAAAATCATTACTTATTGTTTTTTTCACTGTTAGACAGCAAGTATAATTACACTGAATTAAAAAGAGCTCATCTTTTCTTTTTAGCACACTGGAGTGTAAACACCCATCTTAACAGACTCCTGCTAACTCTTTGATTTCATGAAACTGTGCAGCTTGCTGAGAACCTATTACTTTTCTAAATGACTGGACTGATGATTTTTGCCTGGCTGACAATACAAGAGAATAGAAAATATAGATTTGCTTTGAAGGAGGAACCCAAGGGCAAAAATATCAGAGACAGGGTAGAGTTTTTTTTATTTTTTATTTTGGGCCAGAAAGAAACCACCTACAGTAGAACACTATAGCAACCTGCTAAGAAACATCACTCACGTTAACATGTTAACAACTGCAAAACAACGCCCTGGTAACTACAACACTATAGGAACCTAGAAACGCTCAATCGGAACATGTTAGCAACTCCTTGACACCATCCAGGACACCCTTGCAATCACACAGCAACGTAACAATGACTCGGTTGGAATGCTGCTTTTAAGAAGTAGTTTAAAAAATGGAAAATGACTGATGTGAAAATCAATCAATCAATCAATCAATCAATCAATCAATCAATCAATCAATCAATCAATCAATCAATCAATCAATCAATCAATCAATCAATCAATCAATCAATCAATCCAAATTTAATAAATGTTTGGATGCTTTTACATATGTAAATATCAATCAATCAATCAATCAATCAATCAATCAATCAATCAATCAATCCATCAAAATCATTAAGGGTTTTATAGCTTTTTTAATTTCTCAAATAACTATTTGATCTGCTTTATTTGCTTTAAAAACCTGAGAACCAATTTACTGAAAAAAGTACAAACTAATAGCAAAGCATTTTAATCTCCAAAGAAAAGAACAACAACATAAAAAAAACATATAGCCAACTCAAGAACCCTATAGATCAGTGTTTCTTAACCGGAGGGCCGGGATCTAGTAGGAGCCCTCAATAACTTAAAATAAGACAAACATGCATTAAAGGAGAACTCCAATCAATTTTAACATTGAGCTCATTTTTTTGTAAATTTGGAGTGCTGTCAGTACAGAGAACAACGACAAAAATCGGTGTTGCCTACACCGTGTTATCCTCTTTTTAAAATTTGCACCCTGTTGACTTCAATGGGGCAAGTTTTAAACCTGCTTTTAGCCTCTTAACATCCTTGATGTGTCATTACAAGTGCACAGCCAATGTGAGTGATTCCTTCAGAGTGATCACGGGTGAATCTGACTGCAGTAGATGTGAAAGATATTAATAAAAATTATGTTTATTCAGCCAGCGCACATACCTGTATTTACATCCTGTTTTCGGTCGAAGTCCACAGTAGTCGATTGTCGAGTTCACGCGCGTGATCATAGGTACTAAAGGTACTTCTTTGTAGAACCAGGGCTCCCACTGTCTAGAAAAACCTGGATATATGAGGTAGTATAATTTTAAAAGTATGATTTCTAGACCTGGAAAAGAAAAAATGAATAATATCTTATAACTCCAAGGAAATGTATAATTAATAATCATTTCCTTAGCTTGTAAATCATGAATAACTGGAAAGGTCATGGGCCTTTGAATATTGTCAATTGTTGACAATGAGGTAGTCTTAGAGTCAAAAAGATTGAGAGCCGCTGCTATAGAAAATGTTTGAAATGAACATTATTTGCTGAAGCCAAAGCACAGCAAAAAAAAAAAAAAACTTTCTCTTTAAAAGCGCATTAGAGCAACAAAGCAAGCAGCCAATCTTCTCATTCAGTCTAGTGATTCAAATCTGACTTCAGACACTGAAGTTCCGCACTTGTGCTCTGCATTGACGGAGCCCATATGGCGATAAGTGTGTCAACTGTGCTCGTGCCGGTGGAAGGCGACAGAGAAATGGGACCCGCGATCCTTCTCACTCCAGCCCTCGGTGCCTGCTGTTGGGTTTTAGGTCGTGAGCTGGCGGCTTTCCCTGCACACACATGGAGGGCTGTGGGGTGAATCAGGAATTCACACGGTCACAGAGCTTCTAGCAAACAACCCAGCTGACTAAACACTCACACAAGGTCACGGTATCAGTGCAACTGCCTGAGGGCCAGAAACGCCACGGATGGAAATGCATGACAGGGTCACAAAGCAAAAGAGAGAAACTTTCTGGCATCTTGAAGGAGACTGACTTTCTGAGGGTTTGTTTGTAACGGCATACTATCACACCACTATTGGTATTAGTCTTTTGCATCATGTAGCTACAGCATGCAAATGCACAGAATATGTGGAATACCTGGATGACCTTCTACATTTGCTAAAATGTATAGTATCAGAACCATCTGAATGAATGAATGAATGAATGAATGAATGAATGAATGAATGAATGAATGAATGAATAAATAGATCAATCAATCAATCAATCAATCAATCAATCAATCAATCAATCAATCAATCAATCAATCAATCAATCAATCAATCAATCAATCAATCAATCAATCAATCAATCAATCAATCAATCAATCAGATTGATCAATCAATCAATCAAAACAGAAGGAAGCCTCACTTTTTTCACTCAGTATACACTCTTAGAAGAAAAGGTTATTTATATATATATATATATATATATATATATATATATATATATATATAGGGGTTCTCATTATAGGATAATTTTATGGATTTAGTTTTAATTAATTAATATTATGAATTAAACAGCTCGAAAACATACTTTATTACAAGAAAAAACATTTTTTTTTTGCTTATATAGAATTTGGCATAAAGGGTTCTTTTAAAATGAGCTAAGAACCCCAGAGTTTCATACTGAACCCTATTGAACCTTTTTTTTTAAGAGTAGTCAGTGGCTTATCAAAAGAAAACTAAATCTATGAAAAACTAGCTTTCAAGACATTTTTTTGCACAAAATGGAACTAAAACTTGATATGTGACCCTGGATCACAAAACCAGTCTTATGTTGCATGGGTATATTTGTGTCAATAGCCAACAAACCATTGTATGGGTCAAAATTATAGATTTTTCTTTTATGCCAATAATCATCAATCAATGTTCCATGAAGATATTTTGTACATTTCCCACCTTAAATATATAAAACATTTATTTTTGTGAATGGATGCAGCACTATCGCCAATCGAAATGGACAATTTTAAAGGCGATTTTCTCAATATTTCGATTTTTCTGCACCCTCAGATTCCAGATTTTCAAATAGTTGTATCTCGGCCAAATATTGTCCTATCCTAACAAACCATACATCAATGGAAAGATTATGTATTCAGCTTTCAGATTATGTATAAATCTTAGTTTAAAAAAAATTACCCATAAGACTGGTTTTGTGGTCCAGGGTCACTTATTACTACATTTCTGTCAGGACCACTATCGTCAAATACGATTGTCAATTAGCATACATAGTTTGGATTGGCGGTATGGCTCTGGGCAAGAACTCCCTGCGCATCCATGCAGCCTATAGCATGGATTAGAGCAGATAGATCAGATATCATTAATTCAAGATTTTAAAGTACAACATAATTCAAGAATTTATTCTGATTCAAGGGGATATGTATATGTATACAATGATAGGCGTTGTATTCCTATAGGTAGACATTCCTATAGGTAGACATACATGGATCAGCTGAGAGTCAGCTGATGCGAGCTTAACTAACGTGACCTGTCAGAACTGACGCTACGCTTAATTTATTTAATAAATAACTGCTCGAGAATTATACATTAAGTTATGTAACAAAAATATAGAATACTATTCTTTAAGTGCAACTGTTGCACAATGTGTACTGTTCAGTGTTATTTTAGTACAATAGGCTACAATATGTATTCATATTTTTATTATTCTTGTTTTATTAGGCTATATTATTTATTACATTAGTTTTTTTTTCAGTTAGTTGCCAAGGCAACATTTTAAATATATGTGTAAGTATTTAAGTTTTTCATCTAATATTTATATTTTAAAGAAAGCTATTTTTAATAGTTTTAGATTATAACACTGGTACTTTTTATAATAATAAAAAAATAGCAGGAAGTATGCAGTATATACTGCACAGTATGCACTGAGAAGTAGGCCTACCATTGTAAACATACTCTGAGATGTAGAGAACACCAAAAGCAATAACATCACAGATATACAACTAGGCCTATTATAACCACAGCCATCTTTCCGAGAGCGAGATTGACACTACCTCAGTAACCTTAGTGTGTGTGTGTGTGTGTGTGTGTGCTTGTATGAGGGTGACTGTCTCAAGTTGAATGCATAATTCAGGTGGACCATCCACAGTGATGATGAGGAAGAACAGGCAGGTCAACACATACTGAAACATGAGAGGAAAGTAATACAGCAGAAGGCATATTTTTCCAGTCTGATAGGCCAAGTTTGTCCGTGTGTGCTGAGTTACGTGTCATGAAATTTTGATGTCTGACAATATTTTTTAAGGGTAAAATGGACTGGATGACTGGAAGTGGGAGAGGAAATTGCTTAATAGAAGGCCTGGTGCCGCACACTTTCTTTAGTGTGAAATAACAAGCCTTTCCCCCTCACTTTCTCTTGTTCTGATTGGAACATTGTCGGGTTAAATCATGACACGTTGATGAAAGTTTCCACACTGCCAAGCCTTTCATGACAGACAAACATAGATATATATACAGCAAGCACTGACTTTAATTTTACCACTCTTTGACCTCCAGACTCCCAAATCCTAGCGCCTAAGTTTCTGAAATCTACCAGGAATACATACAGTATAACATAAGAAAAACATTTAAATGCATTTGCTAAGTTGCACATCATGCTGACCTTTATTTCAAACGAGACGCCAAAACAAAAAGCTGATTAGCGGTTTAGTTATGCAGCGAGATGTGCTTATGACTCAAGTGTTTTCTGTTTTTTCATACTTAATGATGTGGCGTTCCCCTCTGGTAGCATTCAAAGTTCAGTATAGAGAGAAACTCTACGTCCCGAGAGTCACGAAAACCAATGTCGTCAGCATTCTGCTCCATCTCCCTGTATATTCATTATCCCTCTTTTCCTGGCAATTAGGCCTGATCTCTCACCTCTTCCCACTTCCACATCTTCTTGTCATCTGATGTGAGAACTCTAATCTATCTATCTATCTATCTATCTATCTATCTATCTATCTATCTATCTATCTATCTATCTATCTATCTATCTATCTATCTATCTATCTATCTATCTATCTATCTATCTATCTATCTATCTATCTATCTATCTATCTATCTGTCTATCTGTCTATCTATCTCTATCTATCTCACTGTGTGTTTTTCATTGTTCAGGCTATCCATCTATGAGTTAGTCAGTCAATCCATCTATCTATCAATCAGTCTCTCTCACAGGGATAATCTATTTACATGGCACACACCTTGATTGACATATCTGTTGGGCGGTGTAAACTTGGCACAGCTGAGCGGGACTCCCACAGACCGCACAACACATGACATGCACTGTAGCTAAAAGTGCAGCAGTCGTTGAAGTTCACAGAGTGACTCATATTTTTCCTCAGAAAGGAGGGATTGTATAATTTGGCAAGGAGAGTGAAGGCAAGAGCCCATCTGTTGAAAAGGTCGAGATCTGAGCTTCGGACTTGGATGTTAGGAAGCTAGAGTACAAAGCGTTCATTACAAGGCAGAAGCTTGTGGAATGGTCAATGAAAGGTCACCAAAAGGTCAAAAGCCCATCAAGCTGATCACTTCTCCGCCAGAACTGGAAGTCACATACAGAGCACAGAGTGCGATACTAAAAACTGATTTAAAGTTCAAAACAACCTTATTATATATTTTAAGAAAGTAGTTAAGAAAGTAATTAATGCTGCCTTCCCGTGTTATCGGAAATTTCCAACATCCCACTTCTGAAGTTGTGATTATGAGCTTGTTGCATTCGATTGCTTTGTTGTCAGAAAGAACAGGAATCATAGAGGACACCAGAGGGCATCATTTATAAAACATGCGTACACACAGATTTGAACTTAGATTTAGAGTGCGCTAAAATCCACGCCAACGTTCAACGTAAAAACAACCTAAAAACGGCCTTTGACATAGAAAAGTGCTTAGCGTCATATCAGAGTCAAAGGAGACGTGTGCACCTTTCCTTGTGGACGTTGACTGGTGCTCTTTTATATGTTAATGATATTAATTAGTAGTTTACAAGACGGAGATCTGAAACCATTTAGCGTCATGTAGGACGGTTTCTACAAACATTTTATAAATGAGGCCCTAGGTTTTTTTCTGCCTATTGGGAAACTCTTAAAACCAAAATGATATTTAGCATCCCATTCATTGACAACCATAATAACATTCACCGTGCTGGAATTTCATTCAAACAAAAGCTATTTTTGCTGTGTATAAAACATACATATGGTTATTCATATTTCTAAATATCCACTACTTTAACGACAAGACAACGCTGCTGTGGGAAAAACGAATAAAAGAATACCAGTCACAGCAGCAATCGTTCTCCCCTCCACCATTTTTAGAGTTTATGGACTGCCCAACTCAGGAGCTTGGGTATCAAAATGATCCCCAAGCTTCCTGTGGTAAATATGACTTGAGAGGCCAATTTTTAACTAGGAAACTCGTATTTACGGTAATTCCGATGGCATGTAAAGGTAGCATAAGTAACCATGTAGCAACCACTCAGAACACCTAGCACCACTCCCATTTTCTTTAGAAGATGTTAAAAGTTTATAAGTAGGCTATAAAACTGTGTCATCAAACATTATGCACACTGGCCAGTGCTTCTTTTCCAATAATGTTCATGCTGTGCCAAAATCGGTAACAATTCCTCAAAAGCTCAGTGAACATGAAAGTGAGCACATTCATGGAGTCTGAATCCAAACCTTGTGCCTCTAGAGTCTAAACCTAATTCTTATTTATGTATAATGAGGACCAGTGAGACTAACTTTTAAGAGTAAATAATATTAGTGGTTTTGTTCCCAATACATTTAGCATGACATGATAAAAACTCAAAGACTGCGCTCATCTCAGTGCACAATGTAATTTGTGGGAAATGGTTCAGTCTGTGCTGTGTTTAAACTGACAGTAAGGAATGAGAGGTTGTGTGAGAGAGATTTCATTGAGTTTAAAACCAGCTATAGTGGATGAATGGGAGAACTACTCTACTTTACCTGACATGTTTATTGCCTTATAAAGCTATACAACCCTCTTTTTGATATTTTACATTCTACAGATAGAGGACAGAGTATTTTTATTTTTTTTTAAATTAATATATTTTTTTTTAAATGAAATTTTGAAAATGTACAATTTTTAAAATTACATTTAATTCACTTTTTAAATACAATAAAAAACTAAATTAGCTGAATTAAATTAAATGTATTCATTATTATTATTTATTTATTGTTTGTTTATTTATTACAATTTTCTAAAGAGCGGTGCTTCTTTATGCAAAAGGTGTTTCCTTTCAAATTCAAAGTCTCTGATATTCTGGTCACCTAAAAATGTAATACCTAGGTTTATGGATTTATTGAAATCCTTAACCCTAAGTATTAGCAATATTAATAGGGCAACCAAACTAAACAACCAAATAAATAACAAGTGAAGTGCTTTTAAATTCAGATGGTAAACTCAACAAGGCTCCAAGGTTTTCAAAACAAGTGAAGGTAAAGACTGGACTCGGAAAGAAAATCAACATCTGACGTCCCTACTGAGTTCACAGTTCTTAGTGCCCTGGTGTGTGACCAGTTTCTAAATGGCTTTATCAGCACTATAAAACACTGATGTGTGTGTTGCTGCACCTCTTAGAGACAAACAATATTGTGTGTCAGTTGACCTGGTTCCTCTGGGAGATGACTCCTCCTCTCACGCAATGTTGTTTTGTCTTTCTACTCATGCATGTCTCATGCTTGCTTGTAATTCAAGTGTCTATTTTCCAATCAGGTATGATAAATTACCTTGAACAAATGCACTAAAACAAAATTTAAAGGGTTAGTTCAGTCAAAAATGAAAATTCTGTAATAATTACTCACCATCATGTCGTTCCAAACCTGTGAAATGGTGATCCGGCTCACCATTGGCCAGCTCCTGCTTCAGCATCACAGCATGTGTCGTGGTGCTCACATGACCAGCGTCGGCCAATGGTGAGCCGGCGTTCTGACGTAGAACTTGGAAGTGCTATACTGAATTTACAACGTAAACAGCGTAGGAAACTTATTTTTGTTTGTTTTTTTGCGCAGAAAAAGTATTCTCGTCGCTTCATAAAATTAAGGCTGAACCACTGTAGTCACATGGACTATTTTAAGTCTTGTGGCATCGTGAGAGGGTATGTCATAGAGGCAAGGTATGTGCCATCTAGGTGGTTACAGCATGGGGACTACAAGCCAAGATGGCCACCTGGTCCCGGACTACAGTTACCAGGCTCCTCAGCGGTGGGGACACAGCTGTTGCGAGTGAAGGAGAAAAGCTGTTAATGAGCTGAGAACAGAGAGACTGGCTGGTTTTTTTGTTAGAGAGCATAAAGAGAAGTCGGAAGAGTGTTTTGGTTAAAAACGTTTTGGAGTTTTGAGTTGATTATTAAAAAGAAACTAGTGACTTGATCTCTGCCAGGACTCGATTTGTGAAGCAACGCACACTTTGGTGATACCCTACGTCTCACAATGCCACAGTCTTTACTACTTTTCTGGGCCTTAAAGGTGGTAATTTAATTGCTGTCTATGGAGGGGTCAGAAAGCTCTCCGATTTCATCAAAAAAATTTGAGTTCCCAGAAGAACGAAGGGTAAACTAACCCTTTAACCAGTCTGTCATCATTTACTCATTCACATGTAATTCCAAACCGCAGTTCCATCCATTGAACACAAAAGTTGAAATTCTCAGAAACCCCTGCCTGCTTTTTCAATATAATGAAAGTAAATGGGGACAAGGAATGTCAAGCTCCAAACATAATTAAAAACTCAATAAAGGCACTCTAAAAATGTTCCATACGACATATGTTTTACTCTTCAAGTTTTCTAGTTCTTCACAAAAACCTAAAAATGTCTTGAGTTTAGTGCAATCTTTACCACAACACTTTAGCCCGGCTGTGGTGAGTTTTGCATTAACAAGCACCACTCATATTTTCAGAAAATGTAAAAAATAATAAAAACATAAATAATAATAATAATATTATTTTTGCATTTAAATAATTAATTAATTTAAGAAAATAAATATAAAGTATATTTTAAATTTTGAAAAGTTTATTCATTTCTAAAAATAATTATCTGCCCTCTATACCTGTAGAATATACAATACCAAGAAAAGTGGTTATATAGTTTCATAAGGCAATAAACATTACAAGAGTAGTTTTCCCATCTCCCATTCTTCCAACTCTTTAGCACAACCTCTCATTCCATACTGTCAGTTTAAATAGTAACCATTTAAATGTATTTCTATGTACAATGTGATTAAACTACAGCCTCACTTTTCAGTCCACTGGAGATAAACCCAAACGGAGAAAGGAAGACACCACTGGGGAGGTAGAACAATTTATATTTATCAGTGTCAATCCTATACCGGGTCCCCAGAGGGAGAGGGAGGGAGGAAAAGATGGGCATTATCCTCTTTACTCTGGATTAAAGCGGCCTTGTGATTGACCCTGCTACTTTCTAGACTGTGTGATTCCTGATGTGATAGCTACAGCATTTGTGTCAGATGATGCTGGATAGGGACATTAACCCCCCTTGCCCTACACAGAGACATACAGGACACAGGGACATTAACACTCTCACCTTACACAGAGATTTACGGCTTTTTACTCGGGCTGCTTGGCTCAGCAAAGAAGGACCAGTGGTGCTGTCATGGCAGATTTATTGGGTAGGCTTACAGCCAGACAAATGAAACCTAAACAAAACAATAAAATATATGAATTATCCATTCATCCATATTTACCATTATTAATTAGATATTAATCATATAATACATACAGTATATCTTTCAGTCTGTCTATCAAAAAGCAATGGTTGTAAACAATCTGATTGAACCCACTAATGCATGACATTATCACAATCAGACACTCAAATGCTGTATGTTTCATAAAATGCAAGGCTCTTCTAAAGATTAGCCTATCACAATAAAATAATGTCCCTCAACACTCATGATAGTTATTCAATCTTCTTAAGACTTCAACTTGGAAAACAAGAGCCCTTAAAATAGGGAAAGTTAACTCCTCCTATCTTTCCGTCTACAGAGGCAAAGTGAGAACAGACAGGTTGCCTAGTTTTATCCACAAGACACGAGACAGGCTTTGAGACGAACAAACACACACTGTTAGAAAAATCTGTAGAAATTACAGTATTACTGGCAGCTACTTGCCAGTAACTTACTGTAGATTTAAATTGATGTTATTTACTGGCAACAATTTGTTCAAAATTAAATGAACATTAAACATTAACAAGTCTTTATCTTTACAGAATAAAACTAAAATAACATCCTCATGCAAAGCATTCTGGGAACCAAAATCTGAAGGAAAAAAAACAGAAAAAGGTTGATGAAGATTTCTGGTTCCCAGAATGCTTTGCATTAGATTGTTATTTTATAATTTTATTCTTTAAAGACAAAGACTTGTTAATGTTTAATGTTCATTTAACTTTGAACAAACTGTTGCCAGTAAATAACATAAATTTAAATCTACAGTAAGTTACTGGCAAACAGCTGCAAAACTACAGCAATTTTTTTACAGTGCACATTAGATTTCCTCACAGCTGCAGGTCTGACTGGGAAAAAGAAAGCAGGATGGAAACATGTTTAGGATTAAAGTGAGATGGCTCGTCTTTCCTTTGCTCCTAACCTCTAGTAATGAGTCAATTCGAGAATCGGTTCTTTTGAACAGTCTGTTTTGAAGAACGGTTCAAAAGAAAGAATTCCGTGATTCTTAATGTTTAAGTGACCCGTGTGTCCTATAACAGGCTTTAAAACGTTTCAAGAAAGCTATGTGGGCACACATTGCTGATTATTATGCTTTTCTTTTGATCAGTTTGATCAATTAGGGTGTTTATTGTAATTAAATGTCACACAGTTCAGTTGTTTCTTGCAGCCATCATTTCGCTCAAATAGCTACTAAAATCCATTTTAAAAGTTTTGCATTTTTTTTATAAAAATGCTATTTAATTAGCCTAGAAATCTAGACGCACCCTAGCAGCAGCAAAATGTATTTTGCAGCCAGGGTAGTCTAGCAACTCTCCATTGACTTTCGGAGCTGTAAAAACCTAAATTGGGTCAGGCCAATCACATCGTGTATAGAGTAGGCGGGGCGGGCTTAACATAATGACGACAGAGTTGCTAACGTTACTTGAAAACAAAGAATGGCGGCTGCTGCTGGAGAACAGTCTTTCGAATCGGCTTTGGCCGCGACTCTGGAGGACTTGGAGTTAAGTTTTTCTTTGAGAAAAGAGCAAAGAACGGCACTTAAGTCATTCTTAAAAAAGGAAGATGTGTTTGTAGTTTTGCCGGCCAGATTCAAAACGTTAGCTCCGCTGTTGGGAAAACGCTCTGGTTGGTTGAAGCGCTGTCCTATTGCGTGCAGAGTGAATTTGAAAGAGAGCCGTTTATCCCACCCCTCGGATTGAGCCGTGTCTATGGTGAGTTGCCAGACCTAACATCTTGATGAGGCTACTATTTAATGATATTAAAATCAACTCTTATTCATTCTGATAAAACTTTAACGCAATTAATTCAGAAACAAATTTCCAGTATGCCGACTTTTTACGAATCCCAAAGAAACGGTTCTAAGTGAGGTGACGAATCAGGTCCTCCCTCGAAATCGGGTCTCCATTAGGACCCCAAGCGATCCTATTGGCTCAAATTGCTTTTAATAGGTACTCTTTTTAGCGCATGATTACAATTCTTAAAAAATCATGTTATGATAAATATAATGACCATTAATGTCCGTATTAGTTAGCTTAGCATAGCATAGCATACAGATACCCGAAATAGCCAAATAGCTGCATTTTTACTTGTCCTGCATGCTTACAATCATCTTTAAGGTGATTACATGTTAAATTAAGTGTTAAATGTCCAAATATTTCAGTTATAAAAAGAATGTAATGATGTTCAATTATTCACTTATAGGCTATTATTTTTATTATTAATTAGGCTAATTAACAGTTTATCAAGTGAAAGAAGGGTTCAAATTGTTTTTTAATGCGAGTATAACCTATACATATTTTAAAATTATTATTGTACGTATATACTTGTAACACTTTAGTTTACAGTGTCCTTGTTACATAATGTTACATGTACTTACCATAGCAATTACAGTAAATTATGCATGATTACATGCAACTAACCCTCAACCAAACCCTAATCCTAAAGTACATGTAGTTAATTAATATTACTCAGTACTTAAATAAATAATTACACTGTAACACAGACACCTTAAAATAAATAAAGTGTAACCCTTTATTTTAAGGTGTTATTGTTACAGTACGTAATTATACACTTACTGAATAATATTAATTAACAACATAGATACTTACCATAGGGTTAGGATTAGGATTTGGTTGAGGGTTAGTTGCATGTAATTATGCATAATTTACTGTTATTACTATGTTACATGTAACATGTAACAAGGACACTGATTTGTTATGACACTGCAGAACCGCTATGATTCAGTTTAATTTGTGAGCTGTTCATTGAACTGATTCATTAAAAAGATTCGATTCAAAAGAATGGTTCTTTCCCAAATCGGGCATCGCAGATCCCCTCCCCGACACCTTCCTCCAGTAGTGCTCCAGCTTTCCGACTCCTGAGGAGAGAGACACTCACCGGCGCCTGACGTCCGTTAACCACCAGAGCATCTCTGGCATCCAATTAAACAGAACAGTAATTTGACTCATCGTTAAAGTGGTATACGGCACCACAACGCTGTTTTCCCGTCACACCGACTGATATTGTACAACTTTAAATGCTGTTGTTATGGCTATCTGAACGGTTTTAGAGGCAGTTATAAGTGCTAAACTGATGCTTACATGAAACATTTTTGGCTACGATCTCTTGGAGTCATCTCTCTTTAAAAAAAAAAAAATCTCGGGATTTCTGTGAGACTTCCATGTCGGCGATGTTGTTTTCCATCTTAATCGATACCTGAGACCAGGGGTCAAGAGTTAAGAATTTGTATTTGGTGCGGATCGCCTCACGTTTGAAGATCCTTAAAACAGATAAAACTTTTATCACATATGACACGGATTATTAAAGATGAGACGCTTATTTTGACTATCACAGTGGGATAAAGTACAGCGCATCATCACCGCACCTTCAGGATGTTCCGGCGAGGTAAGATCAACATTTTAGATTATATAATTGCGTTTTTGGTGCATTTCAAGCAGATGCGTGATGCTGAAAGTAGGTTACATTTCTATTCATTGCGCGCGTGACTCGCACGCGCATCCGAGTTTATTTATCAGAAACTCTTGACGAGGTTTTAACCAGGTTAGTTTCAGGTTTGTCTGGCTCTTTATGCTTTGGACTGTGCGCTGATGAAATATTAATACACAGCACGTAATATTATTATTAAAAATAGACAAGCGATGCCGCACTGCAGCTGACAACTACTAGAGCTTAGGCTACTTATTTCACGCGCTAAACTAGTAGCCTAAACACACATGGATCTTTATTAGACTAGAGAGACGGTGCATGGCGACAGTCTCCCATGGGACCAGTGTTTGTGAACACTTATGCTGCCTCACACACACACACACACACACACACACACACACACACACACACACACACACACACACACACACACACACACACACACACACACACACACACACACACACACACACACACACACACACACACACACACACACCAAGAAATGATAGATGCGTGTATTTGCTGTCTTGCTCAATATATGGTAGCCTACAGAAAATGTGGCATATGAAGTGTGATTTAAACTACAGAATAATTCAAGAAACATCCAGGTCATGAAAATGAATGGATCAACCCAAGTGTGTCCACAGAGAGGTGCTGTTTTACCTTTAGTAGGCAGCCATGTATGTCACTCAAAATACATTTTTGCTGTGCTTTTAACTTTAGTAGCCTAATTGTTGTTGTTGTTGTAATTAGTTGTAGCTAATTACTTTGGATGCTCATTTGAGTAATTTAGAGTGTTCTTGGAGTGCTCTCACACACATAAACACACACACACACACACACACACACACACACACACACACACACACACACACACACACACACACACACACACACACACACACACACACACACACACACACACACACACACACACACACACACACACACACAGACTTCTAAAACTATATTCGGAAGAACCACTCAAAAACAAATGGTATTTATGAAGTCAGTAATATTTACTTTATATCACACCTAACCCCAACCTTTACATAAAACATGTTCCATTATTAGATCTAAAGCTAAAACTATTTGGCTGTTTATGGAAATTTTGGATTGCGATGACCAACTTCTATAGTTGTATTACTGTATTTCAGACATCTTTACACACAGGCCTTTGAAGGTACATAAGCAAAGACCTCTGCAATAATTTTCATATTAAGATAATGATATTAATAATAGCATAGTCTACCCCTAAACGCAACCCTCACAGAAACCAGTTGATATATACATAATTTGGCTTATTTATAAGCCTTTCAAATAACGAGAACCACTTAAGATGTCCTCACAAGTCAGTTTTTGACACATTTGTGAACACATTTTCAAAAACTCATCCTTACCCACACACAAATCAATTTTAATTAAAATATCTTTCAATAACAGCTACGTTCATTTGCATATTTTATTTGTGTCAGCAGCTTTAATGCTTGCTATTCTGCTATTATGTACGTGCCTAAAAAAAAACCTTCTCCATCCAGTTATTTTTTCCTCTGAGGAGTGACAGTGGAGTCATAACACTTTTACTAATGCTCAGCCTGGAGCTTCAAACCAGCCTGCTCTGGGAACTGCTTCCTCATTTTCTTCTCATTACAAAAGAATGTGTGGGTTTGAGTTGAGGCAAGAGATGGGATGGAGAAAGAGAGAGGGGGATTTGTTTGTGTGCTTAAATCATTCTGCATCAGCTGTGGCACTGAGCCCCTCCTCAACGCAAACACACAATAACAGACAATAAAATGATAAGTAGTTATGACTGTTTATTGTTGCCATTCCTAGCAGTAGGGGTCTATGCTTACAGCCCCGGGGTACAGAAGAAGGTCTGGGATGCATAATAATATTGAGCAGCACAGATGTGTTTACAGGAAAGCTGCATGTCTTCGTCAAATAGCCGGGTTTCTACTAGACTCTGGGCTGGTGACACACTATAGGTCAACAAAATTAGGTCTCAGATGCCATATGTGAAATTAGCATATTATATTTCGATATTTATGCATTTGGCAGACTCTGTCATCCAAAGAGGCTTTGTTCGAGGTATACTTGTTATTGGTTTGCGCTTTCACTGCATGAACCCATGACCTTGGCATACTGTAACAGTTGAGTGAAATGCCAGACAGACAGTCAGACAAGTAGGTGGTCATATGTAGGTTGATCGATAGACAGACAGACAGACAGATAGATAGATAGAGAGACAGACTGACAGTTCATATATGTATACAGATGAATGGATAGATGGACGGATGTACAGATAGATGGATGGATTGATACGTAGACAGTTAGTAGTTACATATGTACAGTACAGGTCATTATGTTTTTTTTATATTTTTGAAAGAAGTCTCTAATGCTTATCAAGGCTGCGTTAGTGCGTTTATTTGATCAAAAATACAGAAAAAAAACAGTAATATTGTGAAATATTATTACAACTTAAAATAATAGTTTTCGATTTGAATATACTTTAAAAAATAATTTATTCCTGTGATGCAAAGCTGAATTTTCAGCATCATTACTCCAGTCCTCAGTGTCACATGTGACATCCAGTCTATCATATGATCCTTTAGAAATCATTCTAATATTCTGATATATTATGAGTGTTGGAAACAGTTCTGCTGCCTAATATATTTGATGAATAAAAGGTTAAAAAGAACTGCCTTTATTCAAAATAAAAAAATATTTTCTAATAATATTACTGACCCCAAATTACTGACCAGTAGTGTATATTGTTGTTACAAAAGATTTCTATTTTTAAAACATTTGCTTCTTTTTTTTTTTTTTTATTCTTTTACTTTTTATTCATCAAAATATCCTAAAAAAGTATCACAGGTTATCAAAAAATATTAAGCAGCAGAACTGTTTCCAACTTTGATAATGAATCATCATATTAGAATGATTTCTAAAGGATCATGTGATAGACTGGAGTAATGATCCTGAAAATTCAGCTTTGCATCACAGAAATAAATGATAATTTAAAGTACAATAAATTGAAAACCAATTATTTTAAATTGTAATAATATATCACAATATTACTTTTTTTCTGTATTTTTGATCAAATAAATGCAGGCTTGATGAGCAGAAGAAATAGATAGATAGATAGATAGATAGATAGATAGATAGATAGATAGATAGATAGATAGATAGATAGATAGATAGATAGATAGATAGATAGATAGATAGATAGATAGATACATAGATACATAGACAGTTAGTAGTTATATATGTTAATGGATGGATGGATATCTAGACCGGATGGATATCTAGACCAGATAGATAGATAGATAGATAGATAGATAGATAGATAGATAGATAGATAGATAGATAGATAGATAGATAGATAGATAGATAGATAGATAGATAGATAGATAGATAGATAGATGGATAGACAGACAGACAGACAGACAGACAGACAGAGATAGATAGATAGACTGACAGACTGATATCATAATGTACATTTATGAATGGATAAATTGATGGATGATGTATAGATATATAGACAGACAGACAGACAGACAGACAGACAGGTATTGTCACAAAGATTTTATTTCCATAATGTGTTGAAACAATATATTCAACTAAAAACATGTAGGGTCTTGATTTAGTCTTTTAGGAATCAACTGGATCATCAGAAGTGACATTGCGGGTGTGAGGCTGAAAAGTAAGAGTGCTTGGTAGTGAGGAAAAGTTAAGACATTAAGGATGAGGTCAGGTGAATAGCTCCTTTAGGTAACAAGGGCACATTTTTTGCTTTTTACAGTGTGCTCGAAGGGTACCATGTACGAAAAACATAGCTTTTTATAAACGACAAAAGTCTAAATTCACGCTTTCTTTCCCTAACGCTACTTGCAGCCTTCATCTCATCCCCACAGAACCGTAAGATGGAGATGTTAAGTGTACACGAGATGATTCTGCGGGCCAAAAGACTCGTGTTTTTTTTTTTTTTTTTCAGGTGAGATTGTGGATTTGAAGCAGCAGGAGCCCACTGGCTGCTTGCTGTAATGAGCCTGTTTCTTTTTCTGGCCACTTCTGCGATACCCTATCTTAACCCCAGATTGCTCCAGGTCCTCTACAATATGGCACCTCCATTTCCATTATCCCTCCACCTGGTTGAGAGCCTCAGCCTCGGAGTAGAAGCAGCGCAGATTAAATTAAGGTTTGAAACACACAAAAATCTATTGGCTGAAGCGCAGGCAGGAAACAGGAGGCTACTTACCATACAAAGTGCTACTGGCTGGGCAGTGAGCCGGTGCAGCTCGTTGGCCCATTTTAATAGCTTGTTCAGTTGAAAGCTCGTTTAGTCAGAGATCTTACAGGCAGCCAGAAAGAAACGATTCCACGTACACCCCCCACCTGTGGCGGAGAAAATCTCTCTCAAACCTACTCTTAATGATGATTCAGTGCAAGTGTGTGTGAATACTGCACTCCTCACTCTATAATTTAGAAACATTTCTAGGTTTGTAGGTGTTTGTGGCCAGAGGCAGGCATGCATGTGGCCAACCATTAGCATGCGGAAAGCACACTGTGTTCACTAAAATATCACTGTAAGTGACTGTTCAATTTGTAAGTGATTAAGATACTCGAAATGATTGTTCAACAGGTTTTAAAAATAATATACAGCTGACAAATGGATTGCAGCTGCAGAGCCTTGCGTGAGCACAATTAACAACAGACATATACTGGGATAAATTGATATGATAGCAATGTTATGCAGCAAACAAATAACGTTTCGAACATCTCACCTATGCAGAACGTTAAAAATTTGGTGTGAGTGATGTAATTGAATCATAACGCTTAAAAGGGATAGTTCACCTAAAAATGAAAGGTGTGTCACAATTTACTCACCCTCATGTCGTTCCAAACCCATGCAACTTTTTCAGAATATCTTCTTTTGTCATCAATAGAAGAAAGAAATGAATACAGTTTTGGAAAGACATGAGGATGAGTAAATAATGACAGGTTATTAATTGTTGGGTAAACTATCCCTTTAATATGATGGCTATCGGAATGGAGGCCCTGCTTTTTTCAGTTAAAAAGTAAATTGCCAGTTTAATTGTTTAGTTTAGAGTGTATATGCATATTAATTGGAACAGCCTAAAGAATAACGTTGTTTTAACATAAACAAATTATGATACCAGTGTTGTCAGATTTTTAATTGCTGATTTGAAATACCTACATATTATATTATATCATATAGTTTTTTGTGATTTTTTAAATATATATATATATATATATATAAATTAATAATAATATTATTAATAATAATAATTATTATTAAAATCTTTATCAAAATAAGAATGAAAGAGTATTTAAGAAAAATAATATAATAGTAATAATTAAATTTTACAGTACAACTATAGAATGACGATGTAATATTTAGTAATATTGCCACTCTTCATTCTAAATCACGTAGCACATGTATTTATTTAATTAAATCACAGCCTTTATAATCGCAATTTTATATTTTGATTCATTGAGCAGTCCTAATATATAAAGTGCAGACACACTATGTGTAAAACTGGCCTAATTGCACAATTATGTGCTAAACACTCTTTTACTAACATTATACACTGAGTCATACACTAGAAATGTTGTTTAGAAAAGGGCAAAGCCACGAACTCATTTGTATATATGTCACATCTTCTTAAAAATGTTTTTATTCATCGCCGTTCGCCTCATCGCTGGGTAATCACCACAGTATGCTCATATTTAGCATTTGTAGAATCATAAAAATAGATCCCCACCAAGTCTGACCCCTTTACTGTGTCACATGCAGATGATTAACCCAAACTCTCAGCAAACATTTGGCCCTCTCTTTCTCTTTGGAGTGTTAATTAAATCTGAAGGGTAGGAAGGCGCGGTCATTAGCTGATGATAATTAGGAGTCGACGAGAGAAAAAGCAAACAATAATCTTTCGGCAGAGGTCTGCCATGTCACCGCCTATTGAGAGATTAATGATGTATTATCGGGAGAAGAGGGGAACCGTACGGCGAAAGGTCATCTGTGACGCGAGTTCCCTTTGGAAATGGGGAGGCATGATGCCGGGTTCTGTTTGTGCCTGTCAGCTTGCTGTCTCCCTGACCGGTGAATGGTGTTTGTACAGCGGAGAAGAGTAGGCCTACTTCCTGCATACGATTTACATTTTATTAACTTGGGAGTCAAGTGAGATAGGGTTGATCGTAGAAAATGATCCACCTCTTTGTCAAATGCACACAACTTCTGGGACCTTGCTAGACATCAAAGACATAAAGGTCAAAACAAGGAGGTCTATAATACCTGGAGAAAGCTATCTGTCGTCGTTCCCATTCACCTCAGCTCAGCTCAGCTGGCGCAGGACCCCTAAAAGTGACCCCTAAAAAACAGATCAGTCACAGGAAAAACAATATAATGAAACATTTGAGATTTTATACATCCAGGAGTCACAGTAAGAATAGTTTCTGCTGCTGTCTCAGAAAAACGTTTAAGTTTGCAAGGCATAAAAATGCACATTATAAAAAAAAAGGGCCGTCAATGGATGAGGGCAAAATGAGGGCGAAATCATCTTTCTCCATTGACGGTCCTTTTTTTTTATAATGTGCATTTTTATGCCTTGCAAACTTAAACGTTTTTTACAGTACCAGCAGGGGCTAATTGGGCCATGTTAACCAGCCAAACTCCAACTTCTTAGTTGGCATAGTGATTTATTTCCACTAAGGGATGGCAAAGGTCTCGAGTTCATCTCTCTTTTATTGTCAGTGAATTGTCTAATTGTCTAATTTTAATGTAAAGGATATCTAACAACATGGATTCAAATTTTAGTGTTAAAGTTAATCTAGCAGACTTTCTTTACCTTTGTTTTAAATATGGATATTTGTCTTTCAAAAACACATTGATTCGCTTCTGAAGGCATTTATTATTAACTCACTGGAGTCGTATGAATTACTTTCATGATGGATGGATGTACTTTTTGGAGCTTCAAAAACTCGGGGGCAATTTAATGCCATTACAAAGCTGGGAAGAGCCAGAATCTTATTTAACCTGTACTTATGTGTCACCTGAGACCCGCGTGTCTGACATCTTATGTACACCTGAGACCCGCGTTTCAATAGCGTGCGCTCTCTGTAGGCATGTTTACATTAGCAGATAATGAGTTGCCATGAGAACGCGATGTTATTTTTTCATACTTCTTAAGTCTGTATGCCCATAAATAACTGAGTATTTTAAAGGAGCATTCCGTAAGTTCTGAAATTTCTAACCGTTACTGACACCAGTGGCCGTTAGAGGAACTGCAGCCAGTCTCATGCTCGTTCTCGGTGCGCACGCTCGTACGAGCACGACCACATCAACCAGGGTTGCCGTGGCAACCACTGACGGCTCATCGAGATTCACCACTCACCAGCATAATGTTTGAGGTAAGAAAAGTTACAGTACTGTAAGGTTATTGTTTGACAGACTATATTTTAGTAAAATGTTGCAGTGCTGCTTTATATTATCAACTTTTTATCGTTTTTTTTTTTTTTTTTTACACTTCCGAGGAGTGTCCGTGGGTGTCTGAGTTGTGCTGGGGGCTGGTCGCTTCTTTCCATCCGCAGAGTCCATTTGAAAACACCGATTGCCGCTGCTTACTATAATGGCTGCCGTGCCGTACGGTTGTAAGCCCAAGTAGACGAGAACGCGCATGACGTCACATTTTGTGAATTTTTGCGCCGATTCGGGCCCGACTCCTCCACACACGATTGAACCTACAGGCTGATAGAGGCAACCGTGGTGGACAGTCGAGGTGTCATTGTTTTTATTACATCATGGTTGGCTCAAACATGTACAAATGAAAACTCTATCTTAAAGATTTTTTTAAAGTAAAAACCTACGCAATGCTCCTTTAAGTCTATTTTGCTGCTATGTGAAAAAATCCAGCAAAACGCGCCGGCGTTTTTGTCGACCCCAGAGGGTTAACTTTAGCCTAATAGGAAGGAACATAAATTGTGATTAAAAATATATGCTCACTAACATCAAGACGCCGCTGCGGTGGTGGAGTCCATGCAGGAGGAGCAGCATTTGGCACTGCGTCGCTTTTCAGCGCGAGCTGTTTGGAGAAGCTAAATAACTATATAAATGCTATGCTAACTAGATGCTAATATACGCTATCCTGATCGTTCTCAATACTCGCAATTCCAACTCTTGACTCGCTACAGTGGTTTTGACGGAGGAACAAGATGTTTTTATACCAGGGGCTGCCACCGTTCAACCTGAAGAGGGCAGCACTCAGACGTTTTTACACCATATATTGTAGAATTAAAACACTTTATACCCAAATGTCAAAAAATTTACTCGAATCAATGAACAGTAATAAAGCCCCAGTCTTACAAATCATTTACTAAAAAAAGTTGTTTTAGGGTTTAGTTACCCTTTAACATTCCAGAGTTGTTCAGAACAGTGTTGTTATTGTAAACTAAAACTGAAGCTAAAACTAAAATGATAAAAACAAATTGCTTCTGTTCATTAACAATGCATTTGTAATAAAATATAAATAGATAAAAAAAAACATAAAAAATAATTTCAAATTTAAAATGTTGCCTTGCCAGCTAAATAAATTCATTTAGGGTTGGCTTTTATAATTTATGTTTGTTTTATATATATTTTTCATTCCTGCAGTGTTCTGTACACTGTGAAATTTGAAGGATTTGTTGTTAAGTGAGGGGAGCTAAAATACACGCTTATAATGTTTGTTTATAAGATTTCCTTTTTTAAATCGGTATTTTACATTAATTCTTAAAGGTCCCGTATTATGCCCCTTTTCACAAGATGTAAAATAAGTCTCTGATGTCCCCAGAGTGTGTATGTGAAGTTTCAGCTCAAAATACCCAACAGATCATTTTTTACAGCATGTTTAAATTGTCATTTTTTGGGGCTCAGAAAAATGCGCTGTTTTAGTGTGTGCCCTTTAAATGCAAATAAGCTGCTGCTGGACGACACAGGGGGCGGAGCTTCATGAGCTCGTGCTCAGTCTCTCAGGACAATTTCATCTCACGGAATGATGATAATATCAGAAACTCTAAGTAACAGTGTTCATTTCGAGTCGGACAATAATGCCTACAGAGTCAGATTGCTGTATAGAGATGAAACAGGTATGGTTTAGTAGTTTAATTACGGTTATTATAACGTATTTATCATCTGCTTGTATGTATCCATTATTTATTAATAGCCTACAAGTCTGCTGTCTGAATGATGATCAAACATATACTGATGAGTTTAATAAAGTTTATTGTACATCACACAAAAGATGAAGCGTCAGTTTTACTTCAGAAAATCACCATAAGAGCTGAGTAAACAGTAAGTTATAAGAAGTGCGCAAGTACATACACGAATTTCGGTAGAGTTGAGGGAGCATTTCTGTGGGCAGAGGTTAGTCAAAAAACGGTTTTAATGACGTCATTAAAGAAGGAAGTAGAGGGATGTAGTCCAAACGAGCCGTTCATTGTAGTCGACTTCTGTTAAATAAAATATCTCGCTTGGCATTGAACTTTGAGCTTTATAATTTTACAGATATTATTTATGCTCTAACAGCAACATTACACACTAACTAAAATTTGAAACATGGGATCACGAAGAACGGGACCTTTAAAGCTGCAGCCCGCAGTTTTTCCTCTTTGTCGCCATCTCCGTTCAAAATCTGCAATTGCAATTATTCGTGGAATTATCAACTTTACGTGTGTTGTGCCTCGGCATGGCACAGCGCGGATGAATCCAATGTTTTGAGGAGAATGTGCGGTTGCCAATCACCGCGCTGGTGGTGTGGATACTGTCATTCGGAATCACAGATTCTACTTTTTGGAAGTATGACCAACATAAGAATTTTCACCGGAAAATGGCGTCTGAACAAGTAAATAACATCCACTTTTGTTCTGACCAACTAATGTTAAGGGGAAAAAAACATTGCAGTAAATCGTGCTGTTTAAATCTAACGCTCGCATCACGTCAAACCGTGCAAATTATACTTTGTTCTCAAATTGTTAATGTTAACAACATCAACATTGCGTGACTAAATTGAATGCCCTCCCGATATTTATCCTTGTTTTCGCATGGGCCCGGTTGCAGTCTCTTTTCTCTTTCTCTTTCTCCGAAGTCTTTTTTTACAACGGGTGAATCTCCAGTTGTCACTGGTGATTGTCGTTTGAATCTTTCTGGATCCGCCATCAAATTGATGAGTTTAATTATATCAAGTGCTGCGAGAAAAGGCTATAAATCTCCACCTCCAACATCCTCATGCAATATAGCCTAGTAGCCAAAACTCCTTCTTAAAATTCTCCATTCTCAAAAATGTATTTTGGATAATTTTTAACCCACAAAAGTTACGGACTGCAGCTTTAATGTAATATTAAAATGAAAACTAAATTCAGAATATTAAAAATATTAACAAATACTATACAAGTAAATATAATAAATAAATCATAAATAAATTACTGTAAAAATACTAAAATAACCCTGAAAGGATTTTGGGTGACAGCACTCTTTAATTCTGTTAGTGATGCTTCTGCTCATCTTGCATGATTATGGCCACATGACTTACATAATGAACATCGCTAGACCGTTTTGGTCGCTCTAGAATCTTTCCAGTTGCTTTAATGAAGGTGAGTTAAAATACAGAATGTTCTCATTTGAACTGCACCATCTAAAGTGAATACTTTCTCCACGAGGCTCTTGAATGATTTACTGCATTCAGAAAAGATGAGAGCTTTGCCTCGATCCAGACAGTTTAAAAATTGAGCGCTCATTATCAGAGTCTGTTAAAAGACAGAACAAGGACGTCGGGTCTGGCGGGTGTATTTCCCTCCCTCTTCCTCCTAGACGTATGTGTCTCAATTGAATGCATGAGAAAATACACACCTTGAACATCAAGAGCATCTGACAGAAGCCATTCAGATCTGTGATTCGACATGGCAGCCTTCACTTTCCTTGAGACATGACGGAAAGACGTGTTCAAACACATCTCGGGCTTCACATAAAATTAGCTTCTGGAAATAATGTGAGAGGACGTTCTTTGCTGCCATGTTGGCGGTTAGCAATTCAGCGGTCGCTCTGAGTGTTGGCCATGTTTTATTTTGGGAGACGAGACGAAGAAAGGACTGTCCCTTTCCATGGCATCTTTTCCTATCTCGCTTGTCTTGTCAGGTCTATGCTGATGCGGCCTGACACCGTGCTAACAGAGGCGGCTAACCATGGCAAAGCACACAGAGTTTAGAACTGCCTGTATTTTAGGGCATGCGTTCCCTTGCCTGCCTTAGGCTGGGCAGTCTGTCAGGTAGTGTTCTAGGCACTTTTCCCCAGTGGAGCCTTAGGCATGTGCTAGTGCTAGTGCTAGCTCTGGGCTGGTGCTCAGCCAGAGGATCTCACCTGACAGCCGAATGATGAGGATGTATCTGACTATGATACTTCTTAACCCGCCCACAAAGAAATATAGCACATTATGGTCGTTTACCTACACTGAATAACTTTGGTGTAGGATTTATAAATGGCAAGTTTGTGAAATTTTGAAGTAGAAAGTCTGAAATAGTATTTTCTTGTAAAACATACTCCAGTAATCTCCAATGTTTTATTTACTGAGTATTTAACTTCCAAAGAATAATGAGTTTTTGCCATCACAGGTTGCTTTTAACGCGGCTAATTAATTTTTGTTATACTTTTTGTTTGCTTTTAATGCAATGGTTGAATATATACAACTCCGTTCACTTCCGTTCAAACTTTCTATTTATCAAAGATTCCTGAAAAAAATGTCAAGAATGCCACAAAAATGCTTCTGAAAGACACTGTGGCACTGAAGTCTGGAGTAATGATGCTGAAAAAGCTTTGCCATCACAGGAATAAATTACCTTTTAAAATATTTTAAAATAGAGAATATTTCACATTATTGCAGTTTTTACTGAATTTCTGATCAAATAAATGTTCAATAAACGCTCTTAAAAAAACTTCCAGAATGCAAAAACCTTGAAATGAAACAAGTTTGGAAACATTCAAATTTTTTTTTGTGTATCTGTTGCTCACCAAGGCTGCATTTATTTAAAGGACAAGTTCGGTATTTTACACTTAAAGCCCTGTTTACAGATCGTTTCTGATGAAATAGAACGGTTAAGATTAAAATTTGGACACATGCTGCTGTCCCGAGTATTTTAGGTTTATTTCGCTTTCCCCAAAACCTCTAGAATGGGTGTATAGGTGCACTGGAACAATACTTCATAAAACGCATTAAACTTTCGTTTACAAAGACCTGAAACTCACCGAGTGGTCAGGGGTGTTCACTGATATGCTCACACAAAAATCGCTGCAAAAGATGCTTTCCAACAGGTTTTATCGTAGTTTTTGTCCAACTCCATTGACTTGTATTGAATGTGCTGTGAGAGGTACGGTATTACTCCGCCGCTTCTTCTTCTGCTTCTTCTGTGTATTCAATTAAATGCCAGTGGTTTGCTTGCAATTGGCAAAGGTGCATTATCGCCACCAACTGGGCTGGAGTGTCTATTATTCAAGCTCTCAACGGAAGAATCTACGGGTGTGAGACATTTGGAAAAATAGATCCACAGTTTTACAACGAATGGTAAAACACCTGTTGGAAAGCATCTTTTGCAGCGATTTTTGTGTGAGCATATCAGTGAACACCCCTGACCACTCGGTGAGTTTCAGGTCTTTGTAAACGAAAGTTTAATGCGTTTTATGAAGTATTGTTCCAGTGCACCTATACACCCATTCTAGAGGTTTTGGGGAAAGCGAAATAAACCTAAAATTCTCGGGACAGCAGCATGTGTCCAAATTCTATTTTTCTATTTCATCAGAAACGATCTGTAAACAGGGCTTTAAGTGTAAAATACCGAACTTACCCTTTAATCAAAAATAGTAATATTCACAGTAATTTCTAATTAAATGCCTGCTGAAAATTCAGCTTTGCCATCGCAAAAATAAATTACATTTAAAAATATATTTAAATAGAAAACAGTTCTTTTAATTTTTAATAATAATTTGCTATATTAACCATCCATGTCAGAGCAATGTGAATGAGCAATACACATAAGTGAGGTAATAATAGCTGCTGTGCTATCTGTATCTCTCTCTCTCTCTCTCTCTCTCTCTCTCTCTCTCTCTCTCTCTCTCTCTCTCTCTCTCTCTCTCTCTCTCTCTCTCTCTCACACACACACATACCTCTTTCTGAGTCACTTGACACAGTAGGACCATCCAACTTAACTCTGATACTGGGGTTGTCTGACAATCTGTCCTGTTTGAATGCATGCTATTTTTAAGAGCCATTTTATGTCTTCAAGCATTAGTAGGCCTTGATGTGCAGGATGCCAGATTGCATACATAAGCGCGCACCATTTTGAAACATCCTGCCTCTAATCCTTAAAATGATTTACTGTTATATCATAGTTTTGAAAAACAGTTCTTTACTTTCCAGATGAAAACAGTGAGAAATACTTGTTTATACTTTCAGGTTGGAGTTTTCATTTTGTGTGAAATTTCATGCTGTTTTATGTTTTCTTCCCCGTTGAGTTACTCTGTCAGAGAGAAGCTCACAGTCTAAAGCCGCTGCAGAGAAGAAAGGCAGGAGGAATGTGTTGTTAGGTAAACAGGTATCAGCCATTTCAGGCCTTGCTCTGTTGATGTGGAGAGCATCCTTGTAGAGGGATATACCTGGATAGAGTGAGAGAAGGTGAAAGAGAAAGAAAGAATCTCATAAAGTCTGGACCAGGTGGCCTTGACCACAATTAAATCTTTTGACATTCTGGTTTGCTCACATTCTCTTAGGAAATTCAAATACCAGTGACAAAATATCATAAGGTATAACAAGCCTCCTTTGAATATTCATAGACTTGAGCAGATTACCGTGTTTGCAGCAAACTGATATGATCATTGTCGTAGTGAGCACATGATGTGAGGCTCGTGAGCAATGCTGTGTTGCCAGAGAGGCTGGTGGAGATTGATACTGCAGCACCTAGATTAGTCCATCTGAAAGAGTTCTCACTAGCCGATAGAATCTACCAAGAGCTGATGTTTATAAATGGGATACAGAGATAGAGCGAGAGTCGAGAGTTGTGCCTTCCCTGTAGATAAAGATGTAAAGCTTTGTCTTAGATAGCAAGAGCAATGAGGTGGTGGAACACAAGTGTATGTGTTTGTGTGTGTATGACTTATTGGATGTCACTGTTACAGCACTCTAGGGGAAAGTGAGGCAGAGGCTGCTGGGAAGGCCTTGGGGACGGCTGGTGCAAATGTCAAACCAGAAACATGCAATTCTGAACTAGATAGATGTAGCATAACAACTGCAATGATCTCCAGAATGAGACGTGCATCAATGCATAGAGACACTTTTTTGAATCATTCTTTTGAATCAGTTCACCAAAATGATTCATTCATTGTCATTGATCAATTCACTGAATCATTCTGCGGAATACATGCTTTTGGTTGTGAACGAGTCTCTCAATTGATTCAGTTGGTCCAACCAATAAAAAGCAGCTTCACATCCCACACTAAAATGTTACATGTCCTGTGTGGTCACACTTACTATTGTTCGGCTAAATTTTGTGGGATTAATAGATCAAATTATTCTCTCTCTTAAAACATGTTAACGCACTTGGCACACTTTTTATTTTATTTTTTCCCCATCAAATATTTTATTAATCATCATAAATTAGGTATAATTTAATTGCTTAAACACTCAAAAATCATCCTGTGAAAATCATTTTGAAATCGGACTGCATTACCATGGACATGGTACTTTAAAACCTTTTAGTTGGCTCCTCCCCTTAGTGGGAGATCTCATGTTTAATTGTACAAAATGTACTGCTCTATTTAATAATCTAATCTTTTTCTAATCTTGACAAAACATATAGTTGGAAAGGTCTGAGACTCAAGCTTCCATATTTGGCCACTGTTTTGTGATATTGTAACAGAAGAGTATTCATTTGTGATAGGAGAACACATTAAAAAGTCAGTGGAATGTGGGTGTGAACACAGATTTGTTAATGTACAAACCATCATTAAGAAACACATAAATAGCAACCTGACCTCATAAGAAAACGTCACTATTTTACGAAGATTTTGTACGAATTTGTAAAGTAATTTACAAAGAAATGTAGGCTACAAATTGTACAAAAATATATGAATAAGATGTCCAGATGACACAAATTTGCCAAGACATAAAATAGTTATGTTCTGAATCTGAACAGAGACATATGGAAAGAGGAGGAGGGAGAGGGATTGTTCAGTAGTAGATTGCTGCTTTTCCCTTACTCCCTCTGAGACCTGGGGATTCAACGGAGCCTGGCCCATGAAGATGCTAGAAAGAGAAAAACTGCTGTTAACTAAACTCAGACATCTCTACATAGATCCAGGCTGTACTGGAGGAGGGTAACATATACACTGTTTGTCTGGAGGAGAGAGAAAACACAACTTTAAGCTTATAAAACTGAGCCATGGTAAAGCCTATAGTAGTTGCTCGCATGGGTATAACTGGTGTGGTTTAGCTTATCAGGAACATCTCAAAAACCATAAACCAATCTGGCTAAGCTTGTCAGACTGGTCTGTATGCTGGTTTTAGGGTTTTTACAGCTGCGACAGGGAGAACACCTAGCAAACTAGCTAAACACCATTTTAACTAGGCTAGGAGTCTAGCTAGCTAGATTATTTTAAACAAGCTAAGCCCATCAAACCCCCAAAGGCTAGTTTAAACAGTTTCAAGCAACAGGCTTCCTCCCCTTTGCCATCTTTCCTCTCTCTACTCTCCTTTAAAGATTTGAAACGGCCAGAAATAAATGTAAAAACAGAACCATGTTATGCTAATAATGCTAATGGGTGCTAACATTACAGAATGAGGCAACAAAACCACAGTTAGGCCACAAAACAAGTGATATTTTGAGACTTTGCTGTAGTAGACTCAATGTAATCATAAAAGAATTGCGCATTTTCACTAGCTACAGTGAAAAAAGCTTTATAGAAGCAAATAAAAGTTCCCTCAGGCTATAGATATGAGTACTAACGCCCTTATGAAACATGGCTGTTTCTTGGTAACTCTGATGGGCACAGTAGCACTATATAACCTTGTTAAGCTCTCTACTGATAAAATAAAACTTTAATATTTTGGTAATAAAATTTATGAGAAGGAAAAAAAACTAATAACATGTAAGTACAGAACTTGTGTTGCCTGTGCCGCTGTGGAAATGAGAGACTGTTAAAGGGACCCAGGAGACCATGTGTCCTCTCGAACACTCTCTGACCTTGCTATCGATTCCCTTGGCTTTGCCTGCCCTTCCTTTGCTGTCAGCGTAATTTTATAGCCCTTTAATGACCACCCCACCATCATCACTATGGTTAGCTGACATTCCAAACACAAAAGAAATTGGGATTGAGTATGTTTCAGACAGTATTCATACACCAGATGTTTGCAGTGGCACTACTACACAGCACAATATATCATTGCTCAGGGTAGGAAGCGATGTATAAACAGAGTGGTCTTTGCAGACAAGCATTGGACAACACAGCACTTCATTGATTGTATGCTTTTGTAGTATCTAAATGCGATTATTGACATTATTGTGCTGCTTTGTTATTAATGCATTGGGTGCGTTTTATTTAATGTATTTTTAATGTGGTCTTGTTTATTGATTGAGACGTTTGTGCTATTGATCAGGTTTGACTTGTTTGTAGTGCTTTACGCTGCGAGCTTCAGCTTTCTCCAGTCTTGTCCACTGCCTCTGCATGTCTCTCACTCTCTCTTTCTCTCTTTTCCTGTTGTATTATTAAAGCATGTTTTGATTGCCAGAATTGCAGTGATGGACGAAGTACACAAATCAAGTACTTGAGTAAAAGTACAGATACTCGATTAAAATATTACTCCAGTGAAAGTATTAATTTCCAATTTTACTCAAGTAAAAGTTATGTACTTAAGTATTAAAAGTAAAAAGTACTGATAGATGAATGTTTATTTTGTAATTTTCTATACTTATACTGGGTCTGACATCATTATGATTTGCCAAGTACAGGATGGGCCATTTATATGGATACACCGTAATAACATGGGAATGGTTGGTGATATTAATATCCTGTTTGTGGCACATTAGTAGATGTCATGGTCGCCACCCATCTTGAGGAGTTTGCCCCCTCACATATACCAATGTGCCACAAACAGGACTTTAATATCACCAACCATTCCCATGTTATTACGGTGTATCCATATAAATGGCCCACCCTGTCAGCACTAGTCGGTATGGAAGATTAGTGGATGCCGCTACACACTGTATGTATTGACCTGCAAGTAAGAAAATTAACGTTCTATTTTATTACTGTGGCAAGCAGGGCAGGGCAGAGTGCCGTGAGAATGACCAAATTACCACAATTACCAACACTTGTCATACACTATCAAAACATTAAATATATTAAAATATCAATAGGTGACTGATAGGCTACTATCATAGTATTTAAAAAATAAGGAAAAATAAAATGTGTGTTGACAAAGAATATAAAAATAGATGTCACATTCAACCAGATGGAACTGGATAAATATTCTAAATGTTCTGATCCAATCTGACTTCTGACCTGTAACGCTGCCTGAATCATAATCATAAACTGTTCGTTCTTGGCCAGAGGAGAACTGGCCCCCCGACTGAGCCTGGTTTCTTTCTCCATTCTGTCACCCGATGGAGTTTTGGTTCCTTGCCACTGTCGCCTTTTTCGCCTTTGTCGCCTTTGGCTTTTGGCTTGCTAAGTTGGAGACACTCAATATTCTTTTTCTTGAAAATCCTCAAACTTCTCATTACCATAAAGTGAAAAAAATTAAGCATTTATACATATTAGTATTATTTGTTGTACAGCCCTTATTTTATGCTGATTTTAATATAGCCGATAACTCTACGATTAATCATTCAAATATTTTATAATGTTTCCATAGCAGAAAATAAATCATTTCAGAGGACAGCACTGACGTAATGCAAGCTTTGAAACTAAAAGCAATGATAAAAGACTGAACTGAAGCTTTCAGTAAGTCTGTTACTCCATAGATTCAGTTTTATGAGACTAAAGATAGATCTTCCATGGAAATACTCCCCCGTGTCTGGAATTCAGCGCTGTGTGTATTTTAACAACATAAAGCAAGACACGGTTGGCGTCAGAGTCATTGCTTACATAATGGACTGCATTAAATCTACATCTGCGCCATCTGAAGCTTATACTGTTCAGCTGAAAACGAGCTCAAAACTTTTATTTCTGCAAAGGTGTTTGTTTGTTGTTGGTTTTTTTAAAACTCATACTAGCATTGGTTGTTTGGAATTACATCCTACTTAACACTCTCTATATATTTTTGCAATATATGCATAGTGTGCACAGTAGGCTGTATGGGATTTTTTTTTGTATGAATGGAATACAGACAATCACCTACATTTGCTAAAATGCACAATTTCCAACAGATACTCTATCCCATAATGTAATTCACTCGACTTGACCTTCCATATACAGTGTGACGAATAAACTAGAAGCATTTTAACCCTATAATTTCCAACATGCCAAACAACAGACATTAAACATTTTTTATTTCAAAGATGATTTTATTTTATTTCAAAGAACTTATGAATTTAGCATGCAAGGTAGTGAGGTAATTTGACAATGTACCATGCTACTGTTTGAATTGTGTATTCTTGCATATTTCAAGTGCTTTTGTAAAAAAAAAAAAATAGGCAAAATATACTGCGCAGTAAGTAGTGAGCTATTACACTGTAAAACAATTATATGATCAATAAGTTATGATGTTAACTTAAGTATTAATAAGGTATGAAGTTTTTACATTGCTTCAACTCATCAAAATAAGTTAAGCAATTTTTTTCTTTTTTTATAAGTTACACAAGATTCTATGGAAGCTTGTTTCCGCCACAAAATAAAAAAAAATAAAAGATAATTGCGACTTTTTATCTCACAATTGCGAGTTTACATCTCGCAATTCTGACTTTATTTCTCAGAATTGCGAGATATAAAGTCAGAATTGCGTGTTTTAAAGTCGCAATTGCACGTTATAAAGTCAGAATTCTGAGATATAAAGTCAGAATTGCGAGATATAAAGTCAGAATTGCGTGAAGTAAAGTCACAATTGCGTGTTATAAAGTCAGAATTCTGACTTTTTTTCTCGCAATTGCGACTTTATATCACGCAATTCTGACTTTATATCTCAGAATTCTGACTTTATATCTCAGAATTCTGACTTTATATCACGCAATTGCGTGTTATAAAGTCAGAATTGTGAGATATAAACTATTCTGAGGTAAAAAAAAAAAAAAAAGTCCGTCTTTTTTCCCCCCTTAGAATTGGACTTTATATCTCACAATTCTGAGAAAAGATGTCAGAATTGCGAGATATAAACTCGCAATTATGTGTTATAAAGTCAGAATTGCGTGATATAAAGTCAGAATTCTGAGATATAAAGTCAGAATTGCGTGATATAAAGTCGCAATTGCGAGAAAAAAAGTCAGAATTCTGACTTTATAAGACGCAATTGCGACTTTATATCTCGCAATTCTGACTTTATATCTCAGAATTCTGACTTTATTTCACGCAATTCTGACTTTATATCTCACAATTCTGACTTTATTTCACGCAATTCTGACTTTATATCACGCAATTCTGACTTTATATCTCAGAATTCTGACTTTATTTCACGCAATTCTGACTTTATATCACGCAATTCTGACTTTATATCTCAGAATTCTGACTTTATTTCACGCAATTCTGACTTTATATCATGCAATTCTGACTTTATATCTCAGAATTCTGACTTTATTTCACGCAATTCTGACTTTATATCTCACAATTCTGAGAAATAAAGTCAGAATTGCGAGATGTAAACTCGCAATTGTGAGATAAAAAGTCGCAATTATCTTTTATTTTTTTTATTTTGTGGCGGAAACAAGCTTCCATAAGATTCAACTCATTTTTTAAAGTCCGTAATGCAATTTAAGTTGAAATGACTTAAACATCCAAGTTGATTGTACTTAAAAATTTAAAGGCAACAACTTTTTACCAGTGGCTTTTTAAAAAGGATAAATTATTATTATAATCTATGGAATATGAATGTGCTAGTACTAGCAAAAGTACCAGTGCTAAATTTGAAAATGTATGAAAATAATTATATTAATAATGTATTATGAAATTAATAAAAAAATATATTAATGACTAATGATAATTTTCATTCGTACAGCAGAATAAGTTATGTGATTTTGGGAAGAATAGGCTTAATTGTCATGCAATAATATCAAACAATTTTTATTAATTAGAGATGAAATAACATCTAATATTTCTTTGTGAGATTTACCCAGTGTTCTACTTCCAACAGCCATTGTGTTCATCAACAAAGTAAGCCAGAGCTAATGACTGATGACCTTCATGTTTATGATGATTCAAGGTCAACAAGCGACAGGGAGTGAAGAGAGAGAAAGGGGAAGATTGCAAGAAAGAAAGACAGACAGAAAGATCAGCAGAGAGCACATCGCCTATTCTTTTTCAAGTGAAGGAGTTTGTTTTTCCTTAGCATGTGTTTGTGAGAGATATAAAGAGAGAGAGAGAAAACAGAGTTTGAATAGGTCAGTAAGAGTAGGGCGAGAGATGCTCCCAGAAACAGATCAAACAGCCCGCATTAGACTGTGACAGTGCTGGGACAGCTGTGTGCTGACAGTAGATTTACATGTTATGTACTTACGCTCTACTTACTTACCACAGGGATTTCTTCCAGTAATCTGTGATGTGTCTGTATGTGTGTGTGATACTGCATTTCAGTTCGTTCACAGAGGTCAATCAACTTACAAACGCATCATGACTAAGCTGCTGGTATTAATGTCTTGAACTCGCTAAACAAACATAATTTTTTTTTAAAACACACACAGCACCAGTATATCCTTTAAAATGACCATGACTTCTGTTCAGATCATGACTGATATGATTATATCATTTCCTTGATGGAGTCAGCAGGCAGATCTTTCCTTTGCAAGTTCCTCCTCCATCTTTAATTCTGGCTCTGCGAAACATTCTGTAGTGTCTTGGCAGTAAAAATTAAAAACGATCGATCAGCCAATGACGCATGTCTTTCTGCCAGTGGGAGGACTGAATATGACTAGCAAAACAGATATTGGCTGACAGACTATAGTGCTAAATGGAGGTATAACAGTCAGTCTGTGAGAATGTTTTTTAATAAATGAAAGGTTTTTTTTCAGTTTTTTAATCCTTTTATGGTTTTTAAAGTCCTTTGAAAATGGCTCAGTCTTCTGAATAGTACTTAAAATGTAAATTTATTTCAAGATTTCAGAAGCGTGCACATCCTCCGTGTTTGTTTACTCTGTGTTCCCTTATAATTGGTTTATCTCAGGATTGGGAGCGACTATAAAACATTATTGTTTTAAGGAGACCGTTTTGAGAGATTATTGCCGGCAGCCCTCATTTAACCCCAACACACACACACACACACACACACTCCATCCTTCTCATTGTTAAGTCTAAGATTGAGACATTTCTTTACAGTTTTAATCCTACACTGAAAACCAGCCAAATAAGATGAAACGCAAATGCTTCACATTATGGACTTAATTATTGACCAAAATAATTTGCATAATGTTTAGGAAATGTTCACATTTTCAATTATAGAGCTAAAAGCTTTTGACGCAATAGGATAACCTTTTTACGTTCCAGTTTTAGTGATTTTGAAAACCTCTGTGGTTTAAAGAACCCTTAAAACCAAATAAATTGATCTGAGGATGTCCATAATGAAATGTCTTTTCTTCAAAGAACCATATTGCCAACTCAAATGATGAATCTGGTGCTGCAAAGAACCCTTATTTTTTAGCAGTCATACATCTGAAAGCTGAGTAATTCACGCTTCAGTAATAAATCGATGTTCATGTGAATTCGCTGTGGCACTTTGCTTAAAAGAGCATTAATATTGAGCTGATGAGCTGACCGAGCATCTTATAATGTCTGCTGCATGTGGCCTTTCCATCTAGGAATCATAGACGTCATATTTGGCATTTCGGTGTGATCTTAAGCGAGATATACAGCATAATTTATTTCCAGTTACGGACAGGTGATTTGGCAGTTGTCAGGGCTAGTTGTGTGCCAGCAGGCCTTTCTCACAGATGGTCATGTGAGCTGCCAAATCTCTGGCGAATGTGTATTTACAGTATATGTGTTAGCCCAGTATGTTCTTGGAGGCATTCTTTACCCACTTTGAAATGATTTAGTATACTAATTTTGTCCTATGTCAGACCTGTCTTATTATATGTCATGGGCTGATATGTAAAATAGATTGATTTCCCTCTGGGCAATGTAATGATGTACTAATGCAATAATAGGTTATAAAGATGAAGTATGTAATATCTTATGTCAAAATACTTTCTGAATGTATTATGCAGAAATAAGTGCTCAGCTGTTTGGAAACAATAGTTTTTTGTTGGTCACATTTAAGCTTAAAAAGTACATTTTTGTAAAAGTATGTTAAAATGTGTATATATATATATATATTTCTGTCAGGACCACTACCGTCAAATATGATTGACAATTAGCATACAGTTTGGATTGGCGGTATGGTTCCGTTCTGGGCGAGAACTCCCTGCGCATCCATGCAGCCTAGCATGGATAAGAGCAGGGAGAGCAGCAATAATCCCCCTTGGGGTAAACAGAACAGAACCAACATGAAAATTTGCAAATATATTTAGTTCAAGATTTTAAAAGTACAACATATTCGATAATTGTTCTGATTCAAGAGGAATCAGAATGTCAAATCCTGACTGGACGAGAGGAGGAGCTGGGGATGGAGGAGGGTAATTAGCTCCTGAGAACGCGATAGCTGCTGATAACACTGAAGGAGCTTATATAAGAAAAATCTGATGCGAGCTTGACTAACGTGACCTGCCAGAACTAATGCTACGCTTGATATATATATATATATATATATATATATATACACATACATACACACATACATACACACACACATATATATATATATATATATATACATATATATATATATATACATATATATATATACATATATATATATATATATATATATATATATATATATATATATATATAAATACAAAAAATATTTGAAACCTTCACCAGGCAGGCATGCTTAAAGTTTCAACTCTTAAAGAGTAAAAACACTTTCTTGAAGGAGTGTCGAAGGGTACGGCACAGAAAGAAAGAGAGCAGACTGTGTGTGTGTGTGTCAGATAGACCATGTATGTGTGTGTGGATGTGCTTTGTGTATCAGTGACTATGAGAGGCCATCATTTCTCATAATGCCTCAGCTTGGCTCTTGCGTTTACTCTGGTACGGTGAGAGGTGACTCTCACATCAACAGCTAGATAACTCAACACATTTAAAGCACAGAAATGTCAACAAATTCATCAGAAAGACCACACTATTCTACCATACAGATGTTCAGAACATAATTCAGTGCAGTAGTTCACACTTCCTTGTTGATAGAAAGGACTCGAGACATACGTATACACACACACAAATGATAGATTTTCACTAGCGGTCTCTGACTTTTTGGACCCCATAAGAACTGCAAGATAAATGAAGAAAAAAACATGCATGCTGCCAGACCTTAGCTCATCCTTCTGTTCTTCTGTTTCAGGCTCTTTTCTTGTTTGCGTGAGTAAACATTTCTGGCAATGGCTGCTCTAGATTACCAAGTCCCTCTAAAGATTAAGTGAAAATCACCAGAGAGGATCTCAGTTCCACTGAACACACACACACACACACACACACACACACACACACACACACACACACACACACACACACACACACACACACACACACACACACACACACACACACACACACACACACACACACACACACACACACACACACACACACACACACATACTGAGGAGGCAGTGGAGTTAATTACTTGCCATGGATAAAGGCAAAAACAAGATAAAACGAATGAGAAAGTGATGGAGAGGTAGTGAGGGAGGGAGGGAGAGAGAGAGAGAGAGAAGAAGTGATGATGCTCCCAGGCATTCGTTCTGTCATTTTGTTAACAGACCGATCGATAGTATGTCAATGTGTCTTGTAACAGCATAATCTTATACGTGTCCGTATTCACTTACATGGCAGAGCAGTCAGCTACAACATGGTACTGGGCACACACACACATTTAATCACAAGATTATATCAGATGCTGAATATGTATGTATGTGCACATATTCAGCATCTGATATAATCTCCTGCATTATATAGACCTCTTGTAGCGATAAACGTTGAAATAATCAGGTCCGAGTTCTGTTATCCACAAAGATAATACCATTGTCCTTACTATAACCTAACAAACACAGCATATGTCTCTGCACTGCTGCTGTGGTCTCCTTGCTGGAAAAACCAGGCCAGTTTCCTAGCCAGACACTTAAGTCTATGTTAAAAAAATACTGCAGTACCACATTGTCATGTTTCAAATTTCAGTATCTGACCCAGGCAACACTGTGCAGCTATTCAGCACGGTTTGTTTTTGGGGTCTACTAGAGTATTTGTACATTATTTTCCACATATTTTACATTTTTGCAGCACCTCTCTTCCTAGTCTGTCAGTAACACAGTTTAGTTCCTGTCTCAAAATGAAGCTCCTCCTTCTGACTCTGATTGGTCAGCTGGATCAGTGTGCTGTGATTGGTCAACTGCTTCTAGTGTGTTTCGGAAATGTCACACCCCTCACCATAACCTCGAGTTTCTACACACTATTATCACAAGTCAACCAGGCCGTACCCTGTTTTTTGCATATGCCTTGAATGCATGCACATTCCCGGAGAAGAAAACTAAAATAGAGGTGTTTCAGGAAGTTCAGAAACGGTGCACACTCATTTAGAGAGTAACTCCCTTTGGAGAGACTTTGTGCTTTGTAACTTTGCAGACCTTTTTCATGCTCAAACAGCAACATTACAAACTAAAGAAAGTCGAACAAAAAATATATATATAATAGGTCCTAATAATGAAGTTATTTTATTTTATTTATCAAAAAGCAACCTAGGCTTATTGGGTGCCTGTGGTGAAATGTTCTGCAAAATGATTCTATGCTGCTTTTTCCATATTTTGCGACACTTTCAAAAGTGAAATGTCCAGTGAGTGGTGCTAGAAGTGTGTTCAGTTTTATCCGAAACAGATGAATGTGAATATTTATTATGTTGGTTGTTGTATCGCTGCAGTTCGTAAATTAAATGTCCGGTCAGTGAGGCTAAATGGTCAATGCTCTTTTGCATACCACCTATAATTTTAACTAAAATAGTTATTTAATTCAAAAAAAATTATGTGTAATACAGAATTTATGAAATGAAATAAAACACTATATTTAATAAATAAATTATATATAGAAACCAAGTAACCTAAAAAAAAAGTTCTGTTGCTTATCCCTATTGTGGCTGGTTATGAAAAAACATGTGATTTGCTATGTTATATTTGACTTTATTTCCACCTTAGACCAACTAATGACCGTTTACAGCATCAGTCAGATAGAGAACATGTAAAACACGTTACCATTAAAAGCTAATCTATATTTTAAAATAGGACTCCAGAACAAACAAACAAAAACAGCTTGCATGTGCTGAAATGCATTAAGCTTCATTGTGGTTTTCAGTAAAGTGCTTAGCAGTGACCTGTAAGAGCCGTCCTGTTAACTGAGAACTCACAGCACATGTTTCCCTTAGAGAGCCATGAAACCACCAACCCCCTGAAAGAGAGTCTTCCTCAGATCCTCAACGGAAAGCCCATAAACTTATTGATCGGCAGTTAGCTGTTAACATTGATATGTTTCTAATGATGTCCCTCTGTGACTCCATCACCTTTTTAGCTCATTAGCTTAGATGCTAATGCTTATCCATGCAGAACTGCTAGGATAAGTGGTGGCTAACATACATTACTAATACATAAAACTAGCGAAGCTAGTTAAAGAATCAAATCCACATTTTTCTGGCACAGTTCATTATCATGGAAGCTTGTTTTTGCCACAAGATAATTCTGATTTTTTTTAATTCAGAAGATAATTTCGCCGACCGGCGCGTTCATTGTTGATAGCTGGAGTGCTGAGTAGAATGGCGTCTAGCGATTGTGGTGTTCTGTTCTTGGGTGTAATAACGAACACAGCAGTCATATTGATGATGTTTCTAAATCCGTACAGCTGAAGACGCAGTGGCTGAGTTTGTTTTCGAAGGGAATATTCTCCACGATCAATGTCAATGCTTTCATGTTTGCGCGAATCATTTCACCAGACTGCTTTACAAACGAGGGTCAGTATAAAGCTGGTTATTTGCTAAGAAGCTGCTCCTGAAAGAAGGATCAGTACCAACTATTCGTGTTCCTGCTGAACCTCCAGAAGAACAAGTGAGTGTAACGTTTTATTGACCTTTATATTAATCTTTAATCTTTGCAAATAGCTTGCACGCTTCACGATGAATGTGGCTATTTTTACACTCAGGGTACATTATGGCATGTTTTCTATGTACGACGTTTTCAATATAATTCATAATCCCACGTTTATAATGAACGACGCGTTATTGTGTTACAAACGGTGTACGCACAGAACAGAGGGGCGGGGTGAGAAAAGCTAATTATCATTTAAAGACACATGCACTTAAACGGCGTGCTGAAAACAGAGCTGTTTTTGACCAGGTAAAATTAGTGTTTTCTTACAATACTAATGAGAATTTTTAATTAAAGTATATTACAAACTTTTAATTTAGACCCTAAAGAATCATATTAGCTTTTACAAATGACATTATATGACCCCTTTAACCTTTTTTGCCCCCTAAGAATTTACATGTCACAATTCTGTTTATTTGTTTTTGCCACGAAAAAAAAAAAAATTAAAAGGCATTTGCTAATTTTATCTCTCAATTGAAAAAAGAATTGAAAAAGCTTGAAAAAGAATCTTAATTGTGATATATAAACATAGAATTGTGAATAAAAAGTTGGTATTACCATTTTAGTTGTTCATGCCATGGCGGAAACAGGCTTCCATATGTTATCAATGATAATTGGCAAAATCGCTCATAGTTTTATAATAGCAAATATAGCTTGAATAGCTGATCCCAGTTTAGCATTTTTCCACAGAATAACCAAGAACTCTTTACTCTAGATTAAAAATTGCAGTTCACGTTCTGCACACAGGGTCCATATACACAGGTGTCTCAGCATGTCTCTCAGTTCTGGAAAAAGAGCCCAGAGGTGAGACAGAGAGGGGACGTTTTATGTAAAGCTGCTTTGTTTTATGCAGGATGAGGGTATAGCTCTGTGGGTCCTTCTGAATAATGCAGAGACAGGCTGAGCCCTCTGGTCTGTCATGGAAAGGCATGGGGGAATGTGATTAAAGATTTATACACTCTGGGCCACTGGAGAAAGTCCACCCTGTGGTCTAACTCGGCTGAGGTCCTTTGTACCACTGTCAGTAGGGTCATATATGTCCTATGAAGAAAAGAGAGGACAGGGGCTCTGAATAATACAGATGTGAGGCACTGAAGTGACCAATCGCTTTTCACCAAGTGACTGGGTCAAGAATGGTTCTGGTGTAGGTTTAGTTTAAAAGTGCACTAAGTCATTTTTTTATGCTAATTTTAGTGTTTTGCTGAATATGATTAATATGATAAAAGAATCGCATCAGTGGCCTTACAGTATGTCATAACAGATTATTTTGTTGCAGTATAAATTAATATATATATATATATATATATAGAGAGAGAGAGAGAAAGAGGTCTGGAAGGGATTGGTTTGTGGATTTGTTTTTAATGAACCTACGAGTTCGATTAAACCATCAAAATATGAGGAAGATATTTTATTTTTATTTTATTTTAAATATGAGGGAAGAGCTACACAGCACACCCAACTTGGTTAAGGTATTTATCTGAAAAAATTATTTGGCTCACAGGCCAGACATCACTTTTGACCACTGTATGGATATAAATTATCGTTTATATGAAAAAATTTCAGCTGTTTTTTAACTAACCATTTTTCTATCTGTCATATATTTCTTTATCTCTTCATTTTTGCTATTTTTCTTAGGGATGTACCAAAAATCGTGGGCTGAAAATAACATTTTATGGCATTTACTTACTTATATATATAAAAGCTAAAATCCTGGCTTAAACTGTGACCAGACACTAACAAAGTGACAAATGCACATAACAAAATTACTAAAATTCATACAAAAATGAAAATGTAAAAATAAAAAGCAAATAAAAAAAAATAAAAAAATTCTAGAATAGTATATAAATGAAACTAAAATAACACTGCCTTCGACGCTGATTGAAAAGTCAGTTAATATTTATTATTATATGCTTTGGTCAGTATAAAGTTGTTGTTTTGTTTCTGCAGTGCAGTGGATTGTGCTACAAACAGTAAAACTTTGGCCAACAAACAGTAAAACCCAGTCAAGTATTGCTAATAAAACTAGTTAAGAAGTCTAATGGGGAGTAAAATTGAACAGTAATAGGGATCTTATCCTCTGAACCTCCGGCCGTCCTCGAGCTCCTCAGCCTCTAGCCCTTACGCAGCATATGCTGATGGATCTCTTAAAGTAACAATTTTTCACCTGTCGGTTGTGATTCTGGTCCAAGGCCGAGGACGCGTGACAGCGCTGCACTCTGTTCCTCTCTCTCAGCCTCACATCCATCCAACGGACAGATTTAGGGCTGGGAACCATCCTGCACATCCTCTCAAAATAACACTCTGCCCTTTTCACACAAAGTCCTCTCCTCCCCGACCATTACTGAAGGCCCACCTCTGAAAACACACACACACACACACACATAATGGAAACAATGGCTACAAGCTACCTCTAGCCTAGAGAGATAAGGAGAGGGAGCGTCGTTTGGGAAGGTAAGATGTGGTATCGATCAGTTCTCTCGGTCTGAGACTTTTTACCACACTCGAGTAATTGAGGATGAAGCAGGCAGAGCATGGTGCTTTCACCGGCCACATCGCCAGCTGTAGTGCGCTAATGGAAAGGCAGCTGCTCTTGTCAGGGCTTTCCTCCAAGTGTCCTTAGCATAGAATACTGAACAGTTGAAAAAGTCTCACACACACATTCTACCTTCCCTTGAACCAAATCCAATTTTTAATCGAGCTAGGATTAGTTTCCCCCTAAAAATGAAAATTAATCTTTAACTCCTCCTTATGTTGGTTCAAACCTCTATGAAAAGGAGGTGTTCGGGAAAATGCTCTTTCAAGGGCAGTCAATGCTGACGGAGGCTGTTGAGGAGGGATGCATCGATATTATCATTTTTGCTGATACTGATAAGCCAATAATTATCATGTTACTAAAACACTATTATACCATACTATTTTGTCAAAATAAATGAAAAATCAAATACTGAAAGAAAATTGTTTAAATGCTACAATTGAATTTCAACCTTCAACATTATAGTGTGCAGTATGAAAAATGAATTTGCCAAAGATTATATTTAATTATATAAAGATTAACTTTAAACGTACAGTATGTCATTTTTTTCGCCGCTAGGGGTCGCTAACCTCTTACAATAACAAAGGCGTAGTTTGATGACGCAACATTTGCTAAGAATTATGGATCTTGTCGTCAACGCCAAGCCGACCGATCTAATAATGTTTATGGATGACTGAATACATCGATGCTTTTATCATGACTGTGATATAAAGCAGTTCGGGATTGCTAAGAGACAGCTATCAGCTCCACACGCGATGCGAGTCCGCGGATATAAAAGGAATATGGACATTTCATTCTACCGAACTACACGCAGAATTACTACTCACAGGTCAGTTTATTAGACAAATTAAACTTGTGAGGTAACGCAGCGCTGTTTCACTTGGTCTAACATTACACTATCACACTAAACTGCATTTGAATGTGTTGAAATTTATGTGTTAGTTTGTCTGTATGAGACTAGCAGTAAACTAGATCAACATTAGAATAACATACAGATCATATTATAACATTTTATCATTGTTGAACTATAAAACATTGATTAGTTTTATGTAAATGTGCTCACCTGTTTAATAAAGTACATGTAGGAGCGGTCGAAGTCTCGGAAGTGGAGCTCTAGGCATTTCGAAAACACTGCGCTGATATTGATTCTCATTTTAGTTCTCATTTTTTATCCAAAGTCTGCTTGCCATGGTCCATAATGTTTGAATGAAACAACAACAGCGTGCAAATAGACATTGCGAACTACATTGTCCACGTCTGTCGCCTTGGTTACTATCAGAGGGCTCTGGTTCATAGCTCTGGTTACCATGGCAGTACGAGCGGAAACCAGGGACAACGCGGATATGACGCCATTGACTGCGACAAAACGGAAATAAAGAAACGTGCCGTGTCTTCGAATTAAATTAAAATTTCTCCTGGTTTGAAAGTTGTTGGAAACAGTCGGAATAATGTAAGTACACAACTAAAAAATATATATAACATAGATATAGTGATTTTTGCTATTTTTAAAGCAAAAAAGTTACATATTGTGCCTTTAAGTGAGTGATAAATTATGGCAAAGGTAATCTAAACTGAGCATGTACAATTAAATATACAATATATGCCAATAAATGTCAAGCTCCAAAAATGACACAATGCATAACAGAAGAACCATAAAAACAAGTTTGAAATGCGTATACCAATGTCGTATGTAAATTTAGAGACGGCCCCTAAATGTGTGAATGTCCAGCATCAAGCCAACTTTATGCCAGTATATCACTGGGAAACGCTTAGCGTGAAACTTTGCGCGATAAGTTCATATCTGCTTGCCTGTAGCCATATAGTACAGCCTTCACAATAAGGTGCGAGTTTGGTCTTTTATATCACTGTATTAATTCATTAAGCTATGTTAGGCGTTTTATATGTCCAGCAATCCTGAAGTATTGAGGGAAACCCTAGTACTGCAGCACATTGCCGCGATATAAAGTTAAGGCAACTAAACAACCAAGAGAAATATATGTCTACCTCAAATGTAACATTTTTGATCTGTACAGCATCGGGGGAATGACATTATAATCTCGTTCACGGTAGAGAAAGATGCATGTAGGCTACATAGGGACCATGAATACACTGAATTAAACATATGATCACAAATACACTTACATTTCTATAAATCAGTTTTATGAATGAATGGCTTGCTCTGACTGTTGCTCGGTCTTCGTCAACAACACGCGCTTTTGCACCACCTGCTGGTGAGGTCGACTAACAGCAGATGGAGAGTATGCTCGGCAATCTACTGCTTTTCCTGCAGTTCCTGGATGTCAATGTTGAATTTACTGTTGAATTTGAACCACTGAATTTGTGGAAGCGAATTTGTGGAAGCGAATTTGTAAAGTGAAATAAAATGGACCGAAAATTGCCTGTCGAATATTATAGGTTGTATTTTTAAACAGTTTGAATATTTTGGAAGTGAAATATGAAAGGTGAATATGGATTATTGAATTTCTTTTAATGAAAATGTGTTTGAAATGTTTTGAATTGAAATATTCACAACTTAAATATTCAACCATGTTGAATTTCAGCCCATAAAAATGCAAGCTCTAAAAATATAATGCAAGCATGATTAATGCAATGCATTTTTTTTTCAAGTAGTGCAATTCAACAGGCTTTTTTGTTTCAAAAACATTTGCCATTATTTTACTTCCATAGACATGAGTGTGAGAAAATTATTCTTCGTTTTTGGGTGAACTGTCCCCTCAGGACCAGATATGCAGAGCAACACGCTTATTTGATAAAAGAAAATTGTTCTTTTCAGAGTCACCATGAGCGATTAATGGCCGTGTGTGAGCATCAGCATTGAATTGACACCGAATTAACAGATGAATTCCGAGGGATGTGAAACAGACATAGAGGAGGCGACCGTGTCAAATAGTCAAAGTAGGAAAAAGACATACAGTATCTAGTGACATTCTGCAGTTTGTATATAATCTCGTCTCTGTGATTGAGCATTCGTAAGCTGTAATGAATAATCATCCATCTTTTAGTAATTTACACTTTGCTCTTATCAAACGTCAGATACAAATAATCCAAGCCCACGCCCTGACCGTCCTGTCTGGCATCTTTAACTCCCAAAACTGGCATACTTAATCACCGAACTGATAGACAATCCATTGTGGATGGCGATGGCGTTGTGTGTCCTTGCGGTCTCGACAGGTTCAGATAATACTGCAGTATAATGGCTGTGCTCTTTTCACAGGGCCATTCAATTAGCCAGTTAAACGCTCCGGCAGCTCTCATTGCCACCCAGCATGCACACACACAGAAATGAGAACAAACTTTTTTTTATTCAATGCATCAAATATTGCCCAAGGGCCTTATGAGCTTGTGAAAAATTTCAGAGTGGAACTACTGATATAGTTGAAAGGAATAGTTTACTCGCTGTCATCTGTCATCATTGCTTCTGTCGAGCACAAACAGTACATTTTAGAAGTATATCCTGGCCATCCTTATTAATGTAAGTGAATAAGGACAGGTACTGCAAAATTACAAAAAAAGGCATCATAAAAGTGTCCTAAAATGGTACATGGATGGACTGTTGTGTAAACGAACTATAGATAGATAGAGCATCAGAATGTATGAATCTATCTATCCATCTATCCATCCATCCATCCATCCATCCAAGCGCAGAACTTTCCACTCCCATCAGCACTTTTTTGGAATTACGCTCTCACGCTAATTTAGATAGATTGATAGAATGTATGAACAGACAGATAGATGGATGGATGGATGGATGGATGGATGGATGGATGGATGGATGGATAGATGGATAAATAGATGGATGGATAGAATTCAGACTGTTGCAAAGTTGCTGAAGGTGCAGAGAAGTCAATAAAGTGATGATTTCTATGATGAGTCACACAGAGGTAGAGGATCATGGGAATAGGGCAGAGGACACTTGGCAGGAGATAGGAGAGAACGGAGGGAGATTTCTACTGCAGTTTTACACAAATGAGAAGAGCAATTGAGAACTGAAGAAGGAATATTACTGCAGACAAACTGCAGCTGGTGTTTCCACATATGTGAATGATATATACTACATCTGCTCATTCATAGGCGCCCGCTGTGAGATATGAAACATCCTGATCACGGATGCGGAGCTCCTATAGGTCCATTGAGAGAGAGAAACCCGCAAGTTTTCCTGTATTACCCCCAACTCCGGCAGCAATCATCCTAGCATTCAGTGGTGAGCTGGGGCAGAGAGGTCGACGGCTCCAGCGGCGCAGGCCAGGAGGGTAAAAACTATGGAGCAGAGGTGCACAAAATGAGCCTCACTGAAAATATACAGTTACATGCGGGAAAGAGGCACGTAAAGCCAAGAGCATATCTCATGTGATGCCACGGATTGGCAAATGCATAGCTCATGAATATTACATAGGTATGCACAAATAATTGAATATGGTCTTTATGGTCTTCTATTTGCGTTTTCTCTCAAAAATATTGGATTCTTTTGCAAAACATTTGTGTTCTCACAAAAGCATTGCGGTCCCCCAAGACACTTTGTGTTTTCTTGCAAAACCTCAAGGGCCAGATTTACTAACATTTGCTATTTACTAACGCGCAAACACGCTTTTGCCGTTAAAAAACTGGACAGGATTTACTAAATAAACGCAGTGAAGAATTTGCGCTGAAAAGGTGTGGAGACAGTTGTTTTGAGGCTGACCTTATTGCATATGAATTTGTTGGAGTTTCCTTTTCAGACGCAAAATGTATGGGAGGAGAGTATTTAAATTAATCATGCAAGGTGATTTACTAAGGTTTGCGCTAGTCAGTTAACTGGTATTTGCGCCGTTATTTACTGCCCAAAAAAAGCATGTCTTAAGCCAGACGCTTTAATGTCATTATGGAAATGATCCGGCTGTTTCTGTGTTCTTTCATTTGCGCGTCGTCAGTAGATCACGCACAGACCTTTCCATTCCCATCAGCGCTTTTTTTGGAATTGCCGAATTTGCCAGTAGCACCTCAATGCAGTACATGAGATCCGGGGGGCGGAGTTGGATCCAGATATAAGGGGTGGAGATTGGTAGGTTTAGGGGTGGGTTTAGGGATTAAGGGCTGGAGATGGGTAGGTTTAGGGATCAGGGGGTGGAGATGGGTAGGTTTAGGTATATGTAAGGTGGGTGGAGTCGGATCCAGATCCGTGGATTTCATGTTCCGCAGTGAGGGCCATCTCGAATTTGCCGTTAAGTAAAATCTGGCCCCAAGTGTTCTCTCGCAAAATTATTGGATTCCCTTGAGAAACTTTGCGTTCTCTCGCATAAAAATTGCGTTCTCTTACAAAAGGATTGCGTTCCCCAAAGAAACATTGTATTTTTCCTCCCACCATCAATATACCTTTAGTGGAAAATCTAATTTTTTATAGTTTTAGCCATTAAAAAAAATATTAACATAAGTGGGCTTCAGGGGAAAATAAATAAAATGATAGAAAATAAAGTATGAGCCTTTAAAAAGACTCTATAGTCAGAATACAGGTACTGCTGTTCACATTTACCTGCATTAGTATGTGTTGAAGAGAGAGAGAGCGAGAGAGAGTATAAATGACTGCTGAGCTTTGTGGTATTAGTGGTTTGGCCCTGTGATAACCCTCTTTAGGTATAGAAAAGACAGGAGTTTAAGCAGCGGGGTGAGCTAATTACAGGTTTGCATTAAACGAGCCCCGCTGAGACTACAGAACCCCCTCACTCTATCCTTTCTCTTTTTTACAATCATTCCCCACTCTCTCATTCTATTTTTTCTCTGTTTATGTCATTTACCTTCCTCTTTGCTTCCTTCGTTCCACTCTGGTTCCTCCTCTCAACCCCTTCTTTCTCTTCCAACTACAACTGCAAAATCATCAGCGGTCTCTCCCAGAATAGAAAAGCCATTACTTACATTTAAAGCTCAAGTAATACATTGTGAAAATTGCAGGCAGGCAGATTTGGATTAACCTCGGCTTTCCGTACATCAAAAGAAAAATGCTGTCTCCCAGCGGTCGCGTTCAAGTTATGTGCCAGAAAGAAGAGGAAAAAACATATTTCAGAGCCTTTTTTTTTTTTGCATTAAATTGCTTTTCCGGTTGATTCTCGAGAGTCAAGCTGCTTTTCATGGCTCTTCCAAAAGATGTGCAGTCACAGGCCAAAAGTTCAGCAACCTCATCAAAAGCATGAATTGTTTTCTGAAACAGCACATTCACTCTGAGTCACGCTCAGACTGTGTGTGTAGATGAGTTTGAGTCAGACTGGAACAATATCAGAGAGGGAGCGAGAGAAGACACATCTGTCTGTATACCTGTAGGGTACAAAACTGTGCCTTTTCCCTTTGTTTTTATTTGAGGTTTAGCGACCTCAAATATAGACATCTATTTGAGATGTTTAGATGTATTCTTGTCACGTACTGCTCAGATACACGGGTTGAGGATCCAAATGCAGTTGTTTATTGGGGCAATCCAGATTCATAATCCAAAAGACAGACAGAAAACAACAGGGCAGAAAACACAGGCAAACTGGACAATCCAGAAAACCAGGCAGAAGATCGAAACCCATGACACGAGGAAACCAGAGAGCGCTCAGAAACGCAGTGTGACACTTACAAGACTTCGCAATGCGTGAGGGAAAACACAGGGCTAAAGAGACAGAGCTGGACAAGATAATGAGACACAGCTGAACCTAATCACAACATAATGAGTCCAGGCAATGGGTTATGGGAATCGAAGTTTAGCAATCCTGTTACAAAAATGTGTGCGAGTCTGTTAATATATTTCAAGTTACTGTAAGAAAAATGAACAAACAAAAATGATATATATAAATATATTTGCAAATGCATACTACAATTTTGTGCAAAAATGTTGTAAATGTCATAAAGTTTTTTTGTAATGAAATATGATTTGTTATATATGATATTAAATATATATAAAAAATCATTATTTTTTTTATTAAAAAAAACACTAATATAATATATAAATTAATATACACATTTATTTTTTGATTGGCAATTGTTCTTTTAGAAATGTATGTAACAGGGTGGAACGATTGGGTTTGAAAAACACTACAATTTTGAACAAAAATTGAGATGTAATGCAAATAAACTTTTTAAAATGAATATTGGATATATATGAATATATTTTATATTGATATATATTAAATCGATTCATAAATCCTTATATTATTAATGTAATGTATTTAAAAAAATTAATAATATAACTAATAATATAATAGTTTTTTTTTTTTTTTTAATGCAAAATAGAAGCATCTTCACTGGTGGTCTCAGACTTTTTGGGCCCCATTGTAGATAATTTGATAATCTAATATTGTCATCTTTTTATATAGCGCTTTTTACAATACAGATGGTATCAAAGGCAGCTTCACAGTGATAACAGGAAAATAATACAACAAAGTTTGTTTCTAGAAGAAAATCGCATCATCGTCCACCTTAAGTAAGTCAGATCAATAATATTGTTGAATATTAAATGTCCCCAACTAAGCAAGCCAAAAGCCAAGGCAACAGTGGCAAGGAACCAAAACTCCATCAGGTGACAGAATGGAGAAGAAAACCTTGGGAGAAACCAGGCTCAGTCGGGGGGCCAGTTCTCCTCTGGCCAACAAACAAACAGTGTTTGATTATGATTCAGGCAGCATTGCAGGTCAGAAGTCAGATTGGATCAGAACATTTAGAATATTTATCCTGTTCCATCTGGTTGGAAGTCGGAGTCATCACGGCAGTATGGAGACGAGTTTGTTGAGGATCAGTGCCGATGGCTGTCGTGTCGATGAGGCTGGCACTTCAGGGAGGCATTGTGGATGGGTCCAGGCGCAGGTCCACCATCTGATCTGGATACGGCCCAGATCCGGCTGACTTCAGTAAACCTCTGAATTAACAGAAAGTCTAACATTAGCATAGATGCCATTCTTCTTATGATGTAACGAGTACATCCGGTGTAATAGGAAGTGTCCCCGGTTCCAGTTGACCTAATTTATGCAGCCTAATAATCTAATTTTCAAGACATCTGAAAAAGATCATTGATTACATCAGAAGGACTTTCGCCCAGAGAAACAAAGCAAGACAAAGCTGTAAAACGCAGCATAAAAAGCCCCGGGTTTGCTGATGAGACGGTATGGTTTCACGCTGACTGCAGAGAAAGAGGGAGGGAAAACACAGTGTGGGAGTAGCTGTATTATTTGCAACATTAGAAATGTGCATATACTCAACTTCATTACAAAGTACGTGGGCGTTAAGTGTGCAATCTTATCTGACCCGGACAGCTATAACAGACTCCCACTACCATCGAACTTGCGCAGTGTGTATGTGTGCGACGAGGGTTGAGGCGTGCGTGAGAAAGACAGAGCTGTTTCTTTTGTAAATATTAGGCTCAAATAATCTAAATCTCCTGCCTTTATTCTCAACCACACAACACGAAGATGATTTGCTTCCTCCCTGACGGATCTGGTTGATATATTTAATCTATTTTTGATGACTTAGATCACTAAAGAGACATTGATGTTTAAAAGAAAATCATTTGTTTTCAATCCCTTTCTATCTGCTTAAACCCTTATGATATTTTCTATTGGGACACATGAGATTTCATACCATCCTATTATTAATTCCCACCTCTGAGGGAGCATCCGTAATCTACATGATCTTCTTAGCTACCTTGGGTCTGCAGCAGCAATATAAAGGATGCAGAGCAGATCTGACGGCTCAAATGAGCATCCTCATGGGCTGTGAATCCCATAGCTGTCCGCCGTCCTGAAATCCTGTATTAATCAGCGCCTGGAATTCAGAAAATCCTGTTGAAGCAGCGTATTAGCCCATGCTGGAGCTGTCCTTGGTGCTGATGTTTTGCCATTGCATTCGCTGATTAGTATGAAGGACTAACATAATGAGAAGTGCTATATTTCGCAGTTCCTTCAGCTGAAATAGAATATACCTGTTGCTGAATTAGTCACTAGAAGCTGTCGGTGTTTCTGACATTTTTAAGGCAGTAATGTAATTGATATTTCTATTTGAATTTTATTCTCTACAAATTTAGCAATTAATTCAGCTTGGAATTCTTTGTTTACAAACTCTATGTTAAAACTTTTTATCAGTTTTAGAGCGATGCTCCACTCATGTCGTTCCAAACCTGAATGACTGACTTTCATTCACCGTTTGATTAGTCATTTCATTCACCTGTTCCTTGTCATTCACTCATCAGCTCCCTTTGTTTGCCCATGGATTTGTATATATCTCCAGCGCCCCCTGTATCTCCAGAGTTCCCAGTATCTCCAGCACCCCCTGTATCTCCAGAATACCCACCCAGCCTCTCACTCCCACCTCCTCAATCAGCCAGTTTCTCAGCCCCATCTTCGCCGCTGTCCTTCATCCACGCTGCATCAACCACACGTCATCTGGAGACACAGAGTGTCTTCAGGCCACCAGCTCCACCTTGCCCAGAGGATCTCCTGTCTCCGTCTCCAGCCTCTGCGCCCCCTGCTCCACCTTGGTCCGTTAACACTTCGGCTCCACCTTGGCTCCTCCCTCCCTCGGTTCCACCCTAAACCATTGGCTACACAGCTTCTCTGGGCTCCCTCGTCCTTCCACCTCCGCCTTGGTCAGCCGCCGGCCTGCCTACACTTACGGCTCCGTCTGGCTCCGCCTTCCCCCCGGCTCCGCCTCTGTCCTCAGTCCCACTGGCTCGGCCTCTGCCCTCAGTATTTCCGGCTCCACCTCGGACGCTCGTCATCACGGCTCCTCCTCGGTCTCCAGGACCATTGGCTGCGTGAGAGCTCATCAGCTCCATCAGGGTCTCCATCAATAGCTGCATCTCTGTTGGTCACCCCCAGGGTGTCGTCTGCCACCAGTTCGACTCCACCATGGCTCCTCCTGCCTTCGACTTCGCCCTGGCTGGCCTCTGGTATTCCATCTGGCTCCTCCTGCTTCTGGCACATCAATGGCTTCTCCCACCATCCACTCCTCCATGGACCGTTTTTGTTTTTACCCTGGACTCTTTTTGCTTTCGGTCTGCTCCACGCCCTCCTCCAGAGCCCCCTCCTTCCCTCCTCAGTTGGACCATTTACGGCGCGAGGATGCGCCTTTTTGGCAGGGGGCGTACTGTAACATGTATGTTCTGTGTTTCCCCTCGTCATTGTTTCATTTTGGTTTAGTCCTGTGACCTAGTTTCCCCCAGTCTGTTTGATTAGTCATTTCATTCACCTGTTCCTTGTCATTCACTCATCAGCTCCCTTTGTTTGCCCATGCATTTATACCCTGTGTTCTCCCTCAGTCTTTGTCCGTTCTCGTTAATGTAGTGTTGTGTTTAAGGTAGTGTCTCCTTTTATATTAAATACTGTTATTCCTCTTCTCCGTCTTCATAGTGCTTTTCACTACACCACTTACCGTAACAGTGACAGGCGCACTGCTGAGCTAGAGCCGACCAGGGTTAGCAATGCTGCTATCGACAGACACACTATGGATCGGAAACAAATGAAAAGAAGCCATTACTGAGAACAGGGGGTGCAGAAAAGTACAGGAACTATCTCTGTAATAATAGGGTGGCGGAAGAAAACAGAAAACAACCTCAGAGAAAGAAGGAGATAAAGCGAGATCTAGAGAAGGAGAAGGAAAGAGTGGAAAGACTAGTCAATGAGAGACTAGGAAGTGAGAGAGCCATATAGTAGCTTGTACAACTCGGAATATACTCCGTATTAAAATGTATTTTTTTGCACATACCAGTATGGTATAATTGGTATGAATAACTTGTATACATTTTTGAACATGGAAGGGAATTGTTATACTAAAAAAGTAGCTTGAAACAATGGCAAGCAGATCAAATAGTATTTATAGTATCTTTATTTTTAAACTATTTACTGTTAAATAATGGTCAGTTTTACTAAATAATTATAATATTAATTATATTATACCAAACATTGGAGGGAATTGTTCTACAACAAAAAATTTGTTTGAGAAACAATGGTGAGTTGATAAAATAGTATTTTAAAATTCTTAATTTTTTATTATTAGTTTTTTGATAAATTAGTTTAATTTCCATGTAACACTTTTTTATTTAAATGACAAATCAAATAAAAAAAGAGTGTTTTAAAACAATTTGACCTTGTAACACCTACACTCACTACAATAAGGTTCCATTTGTTAACGTTACTATTCTACTACATGTATTAATATTGGTTAATGCTAATTTCAACATTTCCAAATGCATTTTTAAGACCAAAAGTTAACATTAGTTAATCCACTAACATGAATATTTTTATTAACTAACATTAACAAAGGTTAATAAGTGCAGTAAACATACATTGCTCATTGATAATTTATGTTAGTAAATGCATTAACTAATGTTAACAAACGAGACCTTATTGTAAAGTGTCACCGACCTTTTTTGTTCAAGTAGTACTGAATTCACTTTTCCATTAAAATGTGTATTAAGAGTTTACCTAGATTCTGACCCTTTTAAAATGTTTCTGCTTTGTGCCATTTTATTTCCAGAACACCTATGTGCAGATAATTAAGGTTAGCCAGACTCTCTATCCCTAATTCGGACATGAAATGCAATTATAACTTGCCTTTAGCTCCGCTGCGGTGTCTGCTGGCATTTAAACAGCTGTTGTAAGAGACAGGTGAGACTGTGGGGTGAAGGCCTGGACAGGTGCATTTAGCTCTGTTAAAGCTAGCCTCTTCTGCTCACGGCATGACCTACTTCTGTCCATTTCTGAGAAAAACAGTCTGTGGAAAAGAGGAGAAAAGTGTGCAGAGATGTGTAAAGGAAATTTTAAAGAAGAACTTTAAAGCCAGCAGGACACATTCTCTGTGTGTGCTGCTTCATCTGCACATTTTTGAAGCCCAGTGCTGGGACGCAAGCAATGGATTATGGGAGTTGCAAGTGCTCTTATGAAAGGACGTCACATGCCGCTCAGTGAGTGTGTCTCTTGAACAGATGTTTGTTTAATAAGGGCTTAGCATCTGTAAACACGTCCTCCGGCCGCAGAGTCTGTCTATTGAGTCGTTTGCGTTCGGACTGACGTGCGGACCGCTGTGTTTATCTCATCCTAATGTGGGTTTTGCAATTAGAACAGCAAAGTAGAGAAAGCTATGCATTCAGAGAGAAAGACACGAGGAACTGGACAACAGAGGGCTAAATCAGCGGCATAATATGAGCCATATCTCATTCTGCAAAGCTTGTATTACAAGCCAAAGCTTCCAAACGGGTTCTTGACATAATTGAAGCTTGTTTCAATTTTTGGGACATTGTGAGTGTGCTGTGGAAAACACATTAAAATGAAAAATGGCTCTCAAGCTAACTCGACAATTGATGAAGTTGCATTATTATGAGAGGAATAAACAAAAGCTCTTAAAGGGATAGTTTCACGAAATCTGTCATGATTTACTCTCATTTTGTTCCAAATCCATTTGATTTTCTTTATTCTGAACACAAGAAGCATTATTGCAGTTCAAAATGGAATACATTTATAGGGCCATATTTTAACGATCTGAAACGCAAGAGCCAAGCGCAAAGCGCAAGTAACTTTGTGGGCGGGTCTTGGGCGCTGTTGCTATTATACCGGCGGGATAAATGACTCTTGCGCCCGGCGCAAATCTAAAAGGGGTTGGTCTGAAGTAGCTTCATTATTCATAGGTGTGGTTTGGGCGTAACGTGAAATAAACCAATCAGAGAGTCATCTCACATTCCCTATGATAATTTGGGTAAATGTGTAAGCTAGATGTATGCTTTTATAATAAATTGTCTATCTATCTATCTATCTATCTATTGTAATAATGTATGATTTGCAAAAATGAAAACTGCTGCTTCTGTGTAGATGAGAGAATCAAAGTGCGCGTTGTGCACACGCTACATTGATTATGGCCAAGCATGCGCCCTTAAAATAGCATATGAATAACATGCGCAACGCGCCACTGACTTTAAACAATTTTTTCCTGGTTAGTGGCGCAATTGTTTTCTGAACCTGCAAAATAGCATGAGGGAACGTTTGCGCCGGAACACGCCTCCTCTTTGCGCTGAACCGCCCTGGGGAGCGCAAGTGTATTTCCTAACTTACCGACGTGCGTCTGTGGAGGGAAAAGTCTGCTTTGTGCGGGTGCAAAATAGGAATGATACATGCGTCGGTGTACAAAGTCAATTGCGCTGGGTGCAAGATAGGACCCATAGTGTTTTTTTAAATATATATATATATATATATATATATATATATATATATTTAAAAAAACACTATGGGCCCTATGGTAAAGAGATTGTCGAGTTCACACGCATAGGTTTAGTTACCTATGATCACGCGTGTGAACTCGACAATCGACTACTATGGACTTCAACCGAAAACAGGAAGAAAATACAGGTATGTGCGCTGGCTGAAATAACATAATTTTTATTAATATCTTTCACATCTACTGCAGTCAGATTCACCTGTGATCACTCTGAAGGAATCACTCACATTAGCTGTGCACTTGTAATGACACATCAAGGATGTTAAGAGGCTAAAAGCAGGTTTAGTACTTGCCCCATTGAAGTCAACAGGGTGCAAATTTTAAAAAGAGGATAACACGGTGTAGGCAACACCGATTTTTGCCGTTGTTCTCTGTATTGACAGCACTCCAAATTTACAAAAAAATTAGCTCAATGTTAAAATTGACCGGAGTTCTCCTTTAAAGCAGTCAAAAATGTGTTTTATTGTATTGACAGCAGTTCTTTAGTGCTTCACTACATTTGTGTTTCTGAGCACAGAAGGGCTCTTATTTTTGGCTAGGAAATGTTGACTTTCTGATCTCCATCCCATTTCCTTTCCATTTCCTGGCCAAAAATAAGAGATTTTGACTGCTTCATACTTCATGTACTAAACAACTTACACTGTTTAAAGTTGGCATGGAACAGAAGATGCTTTTCTTCCCTATTGTGATGTATATCCGAGTAAAACGACTTCTTGAACAAGAAAAAATATTTTTGTCCATCTGGAATTTATTGGATTGTTGGATGGTTGTGTTTTGCTATTGCTGTGATGTCATGTGAGTGACAGGTTGTCCCGCCCTCGCACCATTAAACACATCATTGGTAAAGAGATGTTGCTGCGAGATGGAGGGGAAATTATGATGTGCTACTACAATCACAAAAAATAATGGTCAATTTTGATTTCATGGTGAATAACTCTTGCAACTGGCCCTTCTCTAGGCTGAACCCCCTTGGTGAGGTCGCTATTGCTTATTCAGACAAGCTGTACAAAAGGTCTTGTAAGGTCTTGAATAGGAAGAATGAATAGGAATGAATTGTAATTATTAGAAAATTTGAGAACAGCACAATTTGCAGTAAAATAGGCAACAGTTGCTAATGCAGGATTGGTAATGCTTTTAAAAGTGATAGTTCACAAAAATAAAAATTCTGTCATTGTTTACTCAAACCCGTTTGACTTACTTTCTTCTGTGGAACACAAAAGAAGATATTTTTAGGAATGTCTCTGTTTTTTGTCTATACAATGGAAATCAATAGGCACCAAAACTGCTTTTGTTGCCAACATTCTTCAGAAAGAAATGCATACAAAGGTTTAGAATGCAGCTGCACCAATGTTAACTCGCTCTAAAAGGAGAAATCACATTACTCCAACACTCAGATCCCTTCACTGGCTGCCTGTATCATTAAAAATTGAATTCACCATCATCTTATTAGTTTTTAAATGTCTTCATGGTATTGCCCCAATATACCTTTCTAATTTGTTGAATAAATATACTCCTGCAAGATTGCTCCAAACATCCATTAGTAACTTGTTGGTTGTACCAAAAACACGGCTAAAAATTGGTGAGTCGGCCTTTAGTCATTTCGGTCCCAAGCTGTGGAACTCTCTTCCTGACAAACTACGACCATTTCTGACTCTCAGTGTTTTCACTGTTATACACTGATATACACTGTTCTGAAAGAGTACAGAATCTCCAGATCAAAAGACAAGTGAAGTAGCAGAAACAAGCGATAGCATATGTTAGCAGATGCATATGTAAAATAATGCGATTATCGACATTAAACAGCATATAAATCAAAACTGCCTAATGTTACCGAATGAAATGTCGACCAGAATGAGCTATAGGGCTGTGCAACCTTAGAGGGTGTTGATGGACTCGATCTACTCCATCTGTGTGTTGATCATCATTCTGAATCCAATCTGGATTTAGTCTTTGACAAGAACCTGATTTTCTCAGCTTTTTGCCCAAAATGTTGCTTTTTTTATGAAACTTACATTCAAGTGTTGATAAAAAAGAATGCATTAAGCTAGAAAAAAGCTTTTTTTCTTTTTTCTTTTTGTTTAAAAGCAAAAGAGTCTGTTCTTTCTTTTGATATATTGCATGTTGAGATTTTCATACAACAATATATTCTGGGGGCCATGAAAATTTTGTGGCAATAAAAGAATGCTGGCGGGATAAAAATGAGTTTTTTTGATGAAAATGATTTATTTTATTGTACATTTTGTTTTATTTTACTTCTATTATGTGTGTGTGTGTGTATGAATGCACACATGTATTTCCCTTCTGTGAAGCACTTTGTAAACACTGTTTTAAAAGGTGCTATATAAATAAAGCGTTACTTACATAAATTATGACAATTCAAATTTTTAGGTGAACCAGGCGGGGCTTAGCAAAAGCTGAGTGTCCTTGAACCCCAGAAACTCTGAAATATTTTGACCCCAGACACAAAAGCAGACATCTCAGAGGTGACTGCAGACATGCGTCCCTACGTTTATCCTCCAAAGGGAGCTCATTATGCGGCTGTTGAGCATCATCTCCTGTTCCATGTCTAATCTGGGCCACTGCAGCGTCTCATATTCCACCTTCTTCAGCAGAAGAGTCTTCGCACGCTCCCAGTGAAGGATGGCTGCTATCCAGGGCTCTGACAGGAACAGAAATTAGTAGATTAAATACTGCATGAGTTAGACAGAACGAGCTGCACTGTGTTTTATCCCGCTTCCACATGATATAAACAAGCTGTACTTTTGAATTTGCTCTTGAGAACGGCAATAAATAAATGAATAAATTAAATAATTCTCATCCAAGTAAATACATTTGGAAATGCATGAAATTACTCCTGGGCTTTGCTGCAGAGGAAATGACAACACAACTCCCTCTGTTCACCACAGTGCAGATAGAGACAGGCAGTGACCCACTTAAAGTACATTGAAAACCAGGCATCACGCAAATTTGCATTCAGAATCCCAAAATTAACACTCACCAAGAGCCAAATGTGAGTAAAAGGTAGGAGATGGTCATAACTTTATTAGGAACTTAAACATATTATAATGATTTCAATCAATTGTAAGAACATCGATTGATTATAATATGAATCTTGCTTATGTTCTTCACATTTTTACCACTACTATGAAATTCTGAGGAATAAAATCACTATGTACATACTGTGTACACAAACTCTGAGGACAACATGCCAGATGTCCAAACCGTCATGGATTTGTTTGTTTGTGTCAGAAAGCGAGTGTGTGCTAGTTGCAGGAACAGAGTGAGTGTGTTCATGAGTGTTACAGATAAAGGTACGGTGTGTGTGACGAATGTGTTTGGACGGTGTTCAGGCCCGGCCGTGACACATAAGCGCTGAGATCAGCATATTAGGACATCCACTAATCCCAACATGTTTGATCTTCTCCTCCAACCAGCTTGACTCAAGGACATACTACTTTTCACACACACACACTCACACACAGGCACGCACACACACACACACACACACACACACACACACACACACACACACACACACACACACACACACACACACACACACACACACACACACACACACACACGCACGTTAGAGGGCATTTTGAACAAAAGGATGAATTCAGGTTTGTTCAGTGGCCCTTTCTGCATGTTACATCATCAGTTGGTGATTCACTGAATCAAATGATTCACTAAAAACATGTTGTTTTTTACCAAAACAAGTTAAATGACACTTAAATACTAATTTTTCACAGTATCCTTCTCTAGAAAAACAGTGAGGAACTTAAAGTCACCATGACATCAAAATGGACAATTCTTATTTTTTTATGGAATATTGCCGTATTTATTTTAAGAGATTTATCGGTGCCCATCAATATTTTTACAGAATTCATGTGCCTCATGGACTTTAATCAAAATAACTTCCCCTCCCTCTTGCAGGGACATCTCTACTCTAAACAGATTTGTTAAACAAAACCCCACACACACATTCCTCCTCACATACACACACACACACTACTACAAGTCTCTCTGTCTCTCACTCTCTCTCTTTTAAATTGTGTGTTCTGATTGACAGCAATGTTTAGCAAAACACGAGGATAGCTTTTTATAGCCTGTGCTTTATTTGACCTCTGTCCCAGCGGGATGGTTCGGTTGTCATCTTGATGCGCATAAGTGAATGTGTGTTTACGTTCTTTTCCGGTTGTGCATTTGTTTTGTGGTTTCGTTGGTTTTGCTTGCAAAGAACATGACACGTGTTTCCAGCATGCAGCAGTAATCGGAAAATAGTCACTTATTTGCATAAATTACACATATAAAAGAAAGAAACGCGTATGGGTTTGGAACGACATGCTTAAAGGGATAGTTCGGCCAAAAATGATATTTAACCCATGATTTACTCACCCTCAAGCCGTTCGAGATGTATATGTCAATCTTTTTTCAGACGAACACATTTTCAGTTATTTTAGAAAATGTCTTAGATCTTTCAGTGGTTATAATGTGAAGTAATGGGGTCCACCTCCTTCAAGTCCCAAAATGTGCATGCATCCTTCACAAAAGTAATCCCTCCGGGTCCAGGGGGATAAACGAAGGCCTTCTGAGGGTAATCCGTGCGGTTTTGTCGTAAAAATATACATATTTAAAACTTTATAAACGAAAATAACTGGCTTCCGGTAGCGGTAGACGCGCGTTCACGGAGATGGATGCTGGCGTATGACGTAGGACGTAGCGTAGGAAGCGTCGTGACGTAGAACGAACGTGACAGCGCAGCCAGAGAGCAGAGCAAAACAAAACTCTACGTTCGTTCTACGTCCTACGTCATACGCCAGCATCCATCTCCGTGAACGCGCGTCGACCGCTACCGGAAGCCAGTTATTTTCATTTATAAAGTTTTGGGTGAGTAAATCATGGGTAAATATCATTTTTGGCCAAACTATCCCTTTAAAGATTTATTTTGGGTGAAATGTTCTTTTAAGTCTTCAAGGCCACCACAGGGAACAATACAGCACATCGACATACCAGTACACTGTTCTCCACCATCGCAATGATGAATACGATGACAGATCGATATCTGTCCACTACTCTGAATCCAGCAAATTGAGCTTGTGTTTCATGCACAAGTGCTTTGATTATAATTCTAATTAAAGTAAGTTAATCAGCGTATAGGGACACAACGACCTAGAGCGCATGTAATTCAGTAACACAAGTTTCACTGGACGGGTATCGCTAGCAATTAAATCAATGTCATCTTTGCTTTGTGTCGCTTCATCCGGATGGGCTATCAGGTTCATCAGCACACAAAAATCTAAATGCAAACAGGCAGAAACTGACGTCGGCAGCCAGATAAAAAGAAGTGACAGCATAATAGCGAAGTCATGAAAAAAAACTGTGTGGTACGAGTTGGCATTTGTTATGTCTGAATTACGCCAAGATTGCAAAGAGAGATGGAGCGCAGACATATTCATAGAGCAGAGAAAGTGGGAGGGAGGCTGGAAAAACTCTATTGTGCTCACTTTAACAAGACAAGGGAAGAATAAAACAGAGGAAATGGTGAATGAAATGGGCAAAAATTTGCCAACCCACTGCCACATATTTAGTCAGGCATGGTGTTTATCGCTTTTCCCTTTGTGTGACTCATCGTACCGATCAAAGCGTGATTTGATAAAAGCTATTGAAGTCATGCTTTCTTTCCAGTTCGGCACTTTTTTTGGCACTTTTGCCACTTTTCTGATGACAGTCAATCAATCGCTAAATGTTAGCCGAAGTGACGTTTTTCTGTTGTTACATGACCCCCCTAGGATATGACTCGCTCTTTGTTTCGCTATTCACTATCATTTATCATTCAGCTCACTCTGCGTGAGCACTGCGTTCATTTGGATGCTTTCACTCCTTTTATCCGCAATTTAGAACAGAACACTCGCAATTTCATGTAATTGTAATCTAATAAATAGATGGATCTCTCTATCTTTGTATTCCTTTCTTTCTCTGCTTTGAGTCAGAAGTGTTTCATAAAATCCACTCACGTCTTTTACACCTTCCAATCTGTTAATGCGCTCACAGGAAGTGACAAAACCGTCGCGTTTGGATCATGACACCGAATTGTCCAAATCATGGGTTGTGAAAGGGCTTTAGTGCCCACGCCACACTGGTGAGAACGTCTTATATAAACGTGAGAGAAAATTTGCTAATGAATATGATATAAAGTCTTTTGTCTCCCACACAAAACTGCACCATTAAAGTAACCTTGTGTTGGTGGTCTTGGTGAAGCTCCAACTTCACATTAAAAGTAAACTTGAACCCTATTTGCTTTCTTAAAACATTTACTTAATTATTGGTCTTAGACCACCTTTATTAAACTATATTATAAAAAATAAATAAAAATCTTTAGAGCCATGGTGCAGAAAGTAGTACACTTGCTCTCGGTCTATACAAGCTGTTGGTTCACGAGGACTTCTTTCATATGAAAGAATTAAATTTAATAAGCAGGGTGAGTACTGAAGAGAAGTGCAATATCAATATTTGCATTAGAGGTAATAGAGTAAAACAGAGTGTGTGTGAAGTATACACAGTTTTTTCAGAGGCACTCACACACTCATATTCAAACAGACACTTGGCAGCACCTTCCTAAAATAACACCATAGCTCCGAATAACATAAGTGATGCCAAGAAGAGAAAGAAAGGAACTGTAAGAGTATTTTCACGTCTGCATTCCACATCTGGCCGAGCTTTAACTAAATTATCCAAATGAGCTCAGCCAAAAAATCTCTCAATCTTTCCTTTTCCTCCAGCCCATTATGCACCTTTCCAACCTGCCCAATTCACTTAGAGTTCATTTATTGCTACGATTTGTCGAAAAGGCTTTTTCAAAATCAATTATCCATTTACCCCACACTCTCATTGGAATAAAGGCTTGTTGGATGCAGTTCCCATCACTGCCATCGGTGCTGGAAATGGAGCTAATGAATGCTAATGCATGCTAATAAATGCTAAATGGGCCGATCTATTAGAGACCAGGCGGCGCTGGCTAGTGACACCATCCACACGGAAAATAAGACACGCATGCACAGAGGCCACACATATTATCTTTGCCCTTAAATGCATACTGTTAGTTTTACCATAATGACCAGAACTCCTGAACGAACACAGGTGGTACTGTGTAGTGGTTAAGGACAACAAATTTGACAACAAAATTGTGTTTTGAAAATCCATCGATACACATCATGACGGGGAGGTTCAAATTAGTCAAAATTTAAAGTAAAAACGTGGTTGGGGGACAATTCCATAATGGGGGAATTGTTTAGCGCATTGTTTTTTTGAGCTAGTTTATTTACATGAAACACCTCAATGGATCGATTCACTTAATTGAATCAGAATTCCCAAAGTTACATACAGTATAGGAGAGCGAGGAGAGCGTGTGTGATTACAGTCTCAGTATGATTGTTTGTAATGCTGTATGCTCAATACACTATGCATTAAAAAAAATTCAGCTTAAAGGACAAGTTCGGTATTTTACACTTAAAGCCCTGTTTACAGATCGTATCTGATGAAATAGAACGGGTAAGATTAAAATTTGGACACATGCTGCTGTTCCGAGAACTTGTTCTTTCCCCCCACCCCCACAATGGATGTCTATGTGCACTCGAACATTCATTCCTAAAACACATTAAACTTTCATTTACAAAGACGTGAAACTCACCGAGTGGTCAGGGGTGTTCACTGGTATGTTCACTCAAAAATCGTTGAAAATGATGCATTCCAACAGGTTTTATCGTAGTTTTTGTCCAACTCCATTGACTTGTATTGAAAGAGCTGTGTGAGGTACGGTATTACTCCGCCACTTCTTCTTCTGCTTCTTCTGTGTATTCAATGAAATGCCAGTGGTTTGCTTGCAATTGGCAAATGTGCATTATCGCCACCAACTGGGCTGGAGTGTCTATTATTCAAGCTCTCAACGGAAGAATCTACGGGTGTGAGACGTTTGGAAAAATAGATCCACAGTTTTACAATGAATGGTAAAACACCTGTTGGAATGCATCATTTTCAGCGATTTTTGAGTGAACATACCAGTGAACCCCCCTGACCACTCGGTGAGTTTCACGTCTTTGTAAACGAAAGTTTAATGTGTTTTAGGAATGAATGTTCGAGTGCACATAGACATCCATTGTGGGGGTGGGGGGGAAAGCGAAATAAACCTAAAATTCTCGGAACAGCAGCATGTGTCCAAATTTTAATCTTACCCGTTCTATTTCATCAGATACGATCTGTAAACAGGGCTTTAAGTGTAAAATACCGAACTTGTCCTTTAAAGCAGCATGTGAGAATTTTCTTACTCTGAAACGTGTCTAAGTTAGCGTAGCATCTGCACTTTTGGTGAGCAGAGCTGTTGATCTTCACAGTTGATTCAAAAAGCATAAATCCACCCACACAAAACAAACAAGTACTACTGTTTGCTAACCATTATGTCAATGCACGCCGAGGGTCTGTTGTTGCAGAGTAAACCCTGCGCTCTCTAAGTGTGTAGGCCACATAGATCAGCCTCGTGCAGTGTCTTAAAAAGCACTAGTGAAATATGAGGGAATCTTCTGCATGAGCTGATGAATGAGCTCGCCACTATTATTGAGGTCCTGCTCCGCTGTTCCCCTCCACAGAACGCAGGCTTGTGTACCCAGCACAGCGGATCATTGGCAAAATTAATTACCTTTCTGAGAGCTCTTCAATCACATGGATTAGTGTGAGTGTGTGTGTGTGTCTGTGGGGGAACAGAGGGAGGGAATGACAGAAGTGAACTTGCAAGTGTATATTTTTAGAAGAGTGGCAACTATTCCTGTGGATGCAATGAAAAACTCCTCACTGCTCTAATAAACATTCCCAGTGGCTCTCTGACTGATACATTCTTTGTGATGGTGATTCACTCCAAATCCATACCTTTTTAACTACTGTTGAGTAATAATATAGCCTGAGGTCACTGGTGAGGTTACCAAGTCCACATGAAATCCTCACGCAGAACACCACTGGAAGAGCCTCATCTCTTGTGTGTTCTGTTTGTTAAAAAAATTGCATTTTAATTTTTCATTTATGGAAGATTTATATTAATCAGAATGAATTAAACAAGTTTAATCAATGTGAATATAAATAGAAGACATGTGATGATCTTGCGTTCAGCTATATTATAATTTGCCATGCAAAGATCTTATGCTCGTATATGAAGAACTGAAGACTCTTTGTGCTGCCATCATATGAGAAAACATGCTGAACTGAGATCTCTTGTTTTACTTAATATAGTTTGATATATACAGTAGTGGCGTATATGAAATGCATTGGCTCTATCTTGGATTTGAGCGTGTGGAAAACTGTATATAAGACTGTCAGAGATAACATTCTGGAGTTGCTTTGCAAACAACTCGGGCTTTACGTACATCTCTGATAATAAAGTCTGTATTGTGGCATCAAACCCCCAAGACTTTGAGAGTGAGTTTCACAGAGGCTGCAGCAGCCACAACACTTTTGTTTATAGAGGATATACAGATACTTATATAAGGAGAGAGAGAGAGCGAGAACTTGGCGTTCTCAGAGTTTTGCAAGTACAGATTTAATAGTGTATGAACTAATAAATCATGGCCTGTACTCTGTTTTCTGGTAGATATGGCAATTTTCCTTCAGAATGCTTGTTAATTTGCATGTGCCTGTTCAGATAGTCCAACCCGATCTCACGGCAGTTCGTACAAATTTTACGAGGTGGCTAATTCGTACGAATTCATACGACCTCACGTACGAATTTGTAGGATTTTTGCTAAATCGTACATATTCTACGAGTTGCCCAATTCGTATGAATTCGTACGAATGACCTACCCCTGACCCCGCCCCTAAACCTAACCGTCATTGGGGTTTAGACAAATCGTACGAATTCGTACGAGTGAGGTTGTACGAAATCATACGAATCAGTCACATTTTACTCACTCGTATGAATTGGTCGTGAGATAGCATTGGAGTCTATGCATGAGGATGTCTGTGTGTGGTTAATACATTCCCGGATTCTGAAGGGCATCTTCCTCTTTAAGCATGAGAGTGAAAAGTGTTTCTCCTTGACTTGTGTCCTTGCTTTAGTGAGATGAGGTCCTCTGTCTAAAGACCTTTACAAGCTGGCTTACTAGAGCATTTCTCATGTCCCCCTCAGTTCTCTCTCGCACACACACACACACACACACACACACACACACACACACACACACACACACACACACACACACACACACACACACACACACACACACACACACACACACACACACACACACACACACACACACACACACACACACACACACACACACACTTTCACACAACTTTCTTGTACCTTGACTCTTTTTCCTCTTTAAATTGTTCCAGTGTCCATCTCACTCTGTTGTGTTCTGTTACTGCCTCCTGTTCTTCTTTTTCTTCTTTTCATGTGCTTTTTTTTTCTGTCTCTCTCTGTCCTCTGATCCTTGGTTCAGAGTGCCGGTCACATTGGCTTTTCTAATTACAGTTCTGACAGAGAAAGAAAAGCCGCTGGTTTATGTCACCTCATTTTCTTTTGCTTTTTCACTCTTTGTCTCCAGAGGACATGGATTCCTGCTGGAAAAAGAAAAAGAAAAATCGTACTGTTTTTTGGAACATAAAGATGGTCTGTCAGGTAAAAACCACCTGTTAGTCCAGCTAATCAACCAGCTAGAAACCATGCAAAATGCGAAATTTCCAGCATTAATATGATTATGGCTGAAGTGAACTTTTCATTTATTTGGGTTTTATCCAACGCTAATGGATAATTCACACACATATAAAATAGCCACCTTTACTTACACCTTGTTGAATTTTCATTATTCTGTGAAACACAAAGAGATGTTAGCCATATTTGCAGTTCATTAATGATTCTGTTAACCATTCTTTTTAGGAAACACCAAATAATCAGCTAGCAGAGTGTGTGTGTGTGTGTGTGTGTGTGTGTGTTCACTCACTGCTCCTAATGTGATGCACTCACTTAAATGGGTTAAATGCAGAGGACAAATTCAGAGTATGGGTTACCATACTTGGCCTTCACATCTCACACATCACATTATAATCAATTACATAGATGTGTTGTGATCACACATGCTAATTGGCTCAGTGTGCACTGTAACCTTTGGATCAGTAACTATACTGATCTGACAGCTTTAGTAGCCATAGATTTAGATGGTGTCTTAGTGCATCAGGATGCATCCAGCACAACAAACCCAAAACCCATTAGTTTTTGCTAATGCATGCTCCTGTGTACTCTTTCTCAACTGTGCGTTCCCCCCCATGTCCCCGAGCTTTGCTGTGAAAGCATTCTGGTGTGAAATGGCCAACAGGAGAGAGATATTAATCCAGCAGCTCTCTTCTCAGGTACTAAAGAGAGAAGCTTTCCTGCACTGTGCTTACAGTGAGATATAGTTTCATCTTCAGGATCCATCTTTTTCTGCTGTTTTATGACCTTTTATCTAATATTGCAACATGATCTCATAAGTATTGTTAGGTATTTAAAGTATACACACGTTTTTTTTTACAGACACTAAATGGATTGGCAAACGTCTAACATATTTGTAGAAACCATGATAAACTAGCATTTAAAAGTTTGGTGCAACAAAATAATACTTTTACTCAGCAAGGAAGCATTAAATTGATCAAAAGTGACAGTAAAGACATTTATAGGGACCTATTTTAAGGATCTAAGCGCATGGCCTAAAGCGCACGGCGCAAGCTCACTTAGGGCGTGTCCGAATCCACGGGAAAAATGGTCTTAAAGGGTTGTCCCTATTCTCATAATGAGTAAAGGGTGTGTTTTGGGATTTACGTCTTAAACCAATCAGAGTCTCATCTCCCATTCCCTTTAAATGATTCCCAGATTCGCTATTTACATGACGGAACTTGATAGTGGAAAGGCCGAACGCGTCTCCAGCGCGAGGTAAAAGTGGGCAAGCAGACCATCTATGGGACACCATATCTTTATGTACACAATAATAATCTTTTACATTGCAATCCTTTTATTTTTAATATTTGGCATGTTTGTGTGCTGCTGTGCGTCCCTGTGTGTTTAATAAGCAGAGTGTACGTGCGTTGTGGACCCGCCTATAGGTGCACATTTCTAACGTGCTCTTTAAATAACAAAAAAAATAAAATATTGCGCCATTTTTAATCAAAATGCAGCCTTGGTGACCATAAGAGACTTTCAAAAACATTTAAAAAAATCAAAAACTTGTGTATGTTACATACAAATCCTATTTTTCCTGTGGCATGATACCTATTGTATTACATTGTGTGATATCATCCCCCCACAGCAATTCACATACATATTTATAGTTAGTCACGTTAAAAATGTTCATTACTTTGGAAGAATATTCATGCTTTATATCAATATTTATAGTCTTCAGACTAGAGTGGGACAGTTAGCAGGTGCAGACAAAAGTACATTACCGTAATATCATGCAGAATTTTACACCAATGAGTCAATGAATTCAAGTTGTTATAATTTTCATAGAGTTTGCGAGCACATAAAATTAGCTTTGCTCCTGTTTCCTCTTTGTTCTCTCTTTCGTCTCATGCACACACACATTGATAACCTATAACCAATGTCAAGCTTCATTAGGAAGCCATTTGTATGCCCTCGGGAGCGACTTCCCGTCTCGCGGGGCGTTCGTCTCGTGAGCCATTAATTCCAACCTCTGCTGTCGCTCATAAAAACATTATTCTCTGGCATTAGCCCCCTGCTCTCATTACAGCCGAACTGACCAATAGGTGAAGAGAAGCAGGTAGAGTGTGTGAGGAGAGATTACAGTAATCTAGCGTGTAGGACAGGCCAAGGAGACTCTATACTGGTTACTTTTAATAGAGTATTATAATATAATTTCACTGGATTATTGCTTTATAAAAAGGTCTGCTATGCGTTTATGGAGGCTGACCTGCCAATTAGCTGGTATTAATGTAGTAATTATGTATAATTAGAATTATTATGTAAGAATAATTATGTAATACGTGTAAAAAAATAAATATATATATATCCCGGTGTTATGTGTGCTATACTAAAACAACCTGAAAATCTGAAATCATGATTAAACTTTTGTTTTACTTTTATTTCATTTTATTTAATAAAATATTATTAATAAGTTGTAAATAAAATAATAGAAATAAATAAATAAATACATACATATTTAAAAAAAAAAAAATTCAGTCTTTCTACTTTTATATTTTCATATTTAATTCAACGTGTTGCTGTTTCTTTGTAATTATGTGTGAAATTTACTAGGAATTTCTGAGTGAAAATTGTTTTAAAGTCAATATTTTTCAGTGCTCCCTTATATCCTCATATTTGTAGAGTGAATATTCAATAAAAATCACCCAGCCTTCATTCACAGATTATAGTCCCGCCAAGACTTTTTATAGGAGAATCACATTTTTGTCCTTTATCAGGCAGGTACTCATAATTACCGTCTCTTTTTCAAGCCAAGACACGCTCCCACAAATCACCCAGTTCTCCTGAGGATGACCAATTTAATCTTTAACCTCTTGTCCTCATGAAGAGAAATAAAGCGGGAGAAAGAGGGGGGAGATATGCATGAGAGGTATAGAGTGAGATAGAGGGAGAGATAGAGGGAGGCCATCTGGGAGGAGGAGGCGTAGAGGAACATGTTGTTGAGAGGAGTTTATAGCCCGCTGTCTGCGCTCAGCCTGTGCCTGCAAAAACACATCAATTATACAGTGGTGCTTTTAGACAGCTGGCCTGTGAGAAAAAAAAAAAAAACAGCAAGCATGAATATGACATAAAAGAGTGGTGTCTTTTAAAGGCTCACTGATCTCTCCTCATTGAACACAACTGAGAGTTATTGTCGCACTTCGTGGAATGATAGCTTCTGCCGCAGTCCCGACACCGTAGCCTATTAGAGATCACATCCACCGGCTACGGGATAAATAAAAAAACACGTTTAAGAGCCTCAGTAGATCACATTCACTGAAACTGAAGAGAGGTGCTTGGAGGAACAGTGAGGTCCAAAAGTCTGAGACCACTTGTGGAAATTTTTGCATTGTTTTCTGAAAAAAAGTGTAGAATCTTGTAAATATTCTATATATTCTTAAAATATCTATTAAGTGAACTGAAAAAATTAATAAACACATTATATATATATATATTCTGTTCACATTTTAATGCGGATTTTTATTATGACATAACAAATGTATTCAATTTTAGTAAATAATAAATTATTAATAAAATTAATAAAAGTAAATAAAATTATTTATAATTATATATTTTTTATCATCTAATCATGGTTATTAGATCTAATCGCAATTATTTGAGACAATTGTGCAGTTTAATGTATAATCACATTTTTCCAAAGAATCTAAAAAACACTGTTGTAAAGTACATTAAGACAGGCAAAGGTCTTCCTTAATAAAAAAATAATGTTTGTGGGTTTACTCAGACTGCATTATATTATATATTCATTTTCACTGCAATAAAGTAAATCATATGGACCTATCTTATTATGTTAGAAATCATTCCAAGTAAATCATATAATATATTAGGCTTACACTATAAGTGACATAAACAAAACAGAATTAAATCGTTAATTGCAATTATTTGTATAATCAGCACAAAGTTCATAATTTTGATAGGCCTTAAAAAAAGAAATATATTATATATATATTTACTAATTTTGCTTATATATAGGCTATTTATTAATTTTATATTAATCCAGTGTTAAATTAATATTTTTTTATATAATAATATAAACAAAGTTAACTTCTTTGTTTACATTTTCTTTGTGTTTTTCAAACCTGTTTTTTAAATCCCCAAAAGTTCACTTAATTTCATATTATTTTTGTTAAAATGAAGGAAAAAAATGGTCAATGTCTGTCAGGCCCCACTGTTGGCATTCACTGCGGTAGGGTGACGCTAAAAGTTTTCCTTTGTTCCATAGAGAGAGGTGGGCTAGTAATAGCGAGTGGAGAGTTGGCAGTTGTTTCATTGTGTTCACTCAGCTCAGAGCTGACATTGCAGTTCAGCTGTCTTGAGAGTTTGTATCGGCATAATGGAAAGTCCAGTCGCTTGTTGCTCACTTATGTAAGTCTGGGCCATTTGAAATGACAGGAACCGCTTATGTGTCCTTAATACTTTTGGCTCACGCTGCGCTTTTAAAATGCAAATCAACGATCTGCGCTGGCTCATTCAAAGATAAATATGTCGCGACACCACAAACGTTTCAAACAGAAAGTGGTTCGATATTACTCAGAAATAGCTTGGAAGCCAATTTAATCTGTAGGCCTCCTTTATAAAACACCCACGCAAGCGCCGATCTTGAGGAATAAAATAATACAATTTTATTAGATTAAATACTTAAGCACAGAGAAACTGATTGGTAGTTAGCCTATATATTTGTTTTATTCAAATAATAGTAAACAAGTGTTATATGGTATTAAGGACATACCATAGACGTATATTGTTTTTTTAGGCTACAAAACCTGTTATAAAAACTAATAGGCCAAAAGAAAACTTCTTGCATTGTATGTCCGAGGGGTCTGTCCCATAATCCAGGCCTGCACCAGACTGGATCTCTCTCTCTCTCTTGCTCTGTGTCTCTCTATTTGTTTCATTCTCTCTACTTGTCTCTCTCACTCACTTTCTCTGTGTGGGAGATAGACAGGAAAGAGTCTGTGCACTTCGTGATTACTGAACCGGCCAGCCGTGATGTACAACTCCTTCTGCTCTCCCAACACAGCCGCACTGCCTGAGCCAACCAGGAAGATTCCTTTTGTCGAGATGAAAAGGAAAACTCTGTAACATTTGATTTGGTTGCTTTACATGCTTGTCGAATCTAAAATGGGATGAAATTGGTGCGTGCTGTCATATTTCTGCTGATAATTCATGCCGCCCTATAAACGCTGCCTTCCACGCTAATTTTTAGCCAATCCTGATCGTTAAATCTAAACCAACCCACATAAATCAAATGCTAAACCTATGATAGGATCAGACGCACCTCTAGGTGGCGCTGTTCGGGCTGGACTTTGGCTGAATCCCTTGGAAATGTCAAGCCAAAACTTTGACTTTTTCCATCAGCTTTCGTCAGAAGAAGAGAGAGAGAGAGAGAGAGAGAGAGAGAGAGAGAGAGAGAGAGAGAGAGAGAGAGAGAGAGAGAGAGAGAGAGAGAGAGAGAGAGAGAGAGAGAGAGAGAATTACATAAATAAAACGAGGCAGGTTACAATCAAGGATGGGAATTGATTTCAGAAGCCCATTCAAGCAGAACACAACAGAGAGCTAGCACATCAAAACAGAACAGTTTTGATTAGCTTGACATGCACAGAAGCACGAGTGCACACACACACACACACACACACGCACACACACACACACACACACACACACACACACACACACACACACACAAATGCGTACATGCAAAAACTAAGACGGCAAAGCAATGTGAAATTGTAATGTGAAAGTGCACTTTTTTCCAGGAAATTATTCGTTTAACGTTCACTTGTACGCCATCATTTACACCATCATAACTCCTTTTCAACATTTTCCACTAAAACTCATTTTACATGGATAAAGTACATTAGGAATGACAAAAAAGCCCAAAATTTTGTCTCACTGTATATATATATATATATATATATATATATATATATATATATATATATATATATATTTTTTTTTTTTTTTACTGCTATCTGATGCTGTTAAAATGTAATCCCTGATTTTATCCCACTTCTTCATTCTTTATATAATAGTTATAAGAAACTAAAGCATTATCCAGCCATGACTCTTATCAAAGGGAACAACATAAAAATGACTTATCTAGTGAAGAATCTTTTTAAAATGACAAATGTCAGTAAAATGATAGAATGTTAGTTTCTGAGAAATGTCTCAGACAGCAATGGGATTAAATTGAGAGCAAAATGGATGTTTGCTTCTGCTTCTCCTGAGAAAAAGGCCCCAGTCATCTTACATCTTTAGAGTTCATGAGATATCTTAATGTCTCGCACTGTGATCAAATCTAGCAAATTCATTTCAACATGAACTAAGTGAAATATTAAAAAGCTAATAAATAATGACAAAAACACTTAACAAAATGACTAAAACTTGAACAAAAAAATTAAATAAAAACCTAAAATATAAATATGTGGTCTTTTTTATGACAAAGCTGATAATTAATGCTTGATTGTGATTGTTCATGTTATCTCAACCCGGTAACACTAAGTTCAAATAAAGGATTCAGACATAGGACAAATGTTGCTTTAGCTTTTGTAATGGTTATGTTATAGATCGTGACATGAGAGAACACAGAAAGACAGATAATTGAAATTGAAAAAATCATCTGGGCATTCAGAGCAAAGGCAGCAGGGACTTTGGCAGAAGAAGAAAGAAGGGATCATAGCACAAATGTGAGGCTCTTAGAAAGAACAGAACAGACCCTTTTCCTGTGATGAATGAGGTATTCGCAGGTCTGAAACCTCAAACGACAGTTTAACGAGTCACATTTTCATTTTTCATGAAGGTGACTGACTTATTCATGGCATTTAGTGTCTTTGTAGTAATTTTGTAAGATCCGATGTGACAAGGTCTCTCCTGCCTTTATTGATCTGGAGCTCTTAAACTCTAATGTTCAGTCCTTATAGCTGCGGTGAGCGATACCTGCTGATTGGTTGCCGACTGCATCTGATTGGCAGAGCACAACAGGCCGGACACTGCGATTGGCTGAATTCTCCAAACAAGTCGCCAGGCTGTTTTCTGCCAGAGCTCACTGCTGTTTCTCAAGCGAAACATCTAGATAGATGGAGATATAAAGAGAGACAGAAAGAGCGAGGAAGATAAGGGAGGGGTTAACCGTCATTTTCAGTCCACAGCAGTTTATAGAGTGAGGTATTACATAACTAGTACCTAAGGAGATTCTTCAGCAGTGCTTGTGGGAAAGAGTGCCTCCTGCTTTGTAAGACATGCTGACTGAAGCCAAACAGCTAAATATCACCAAACTACTGAATAATAGAGATACACAGTCCTCAGCCCTCTTTCCTGCATGCTAAACCCTTTTCTGTGACTGAACTGCAAATATATGCCAGAGAAGGCTGTACAAGTGATTCATTCAATTTCACATATTTTGTTCATCATTTATTCTTTTTGACGAAAACTTCCATTGCATCACTGTATTTTTGGACTGCAATGTAATGCTGTTAGTTACAGATAATTGAACTGAAAATTAGAAAATTCATTAATTACAGTCATTAAAAAATGATCCATTATTCAACCATGAACCCCCAAAAACTCACTTATTATCCATTGTACAATCATTTTAAGAGTGCTGAAGGACAAAACTGCAGTGAAGTGATAGGAAAAAACAATGTCACTCTGCATATATTACAGTATTTCTCTGTAACCACACTAGCAAATATATGTTAGATTAGGGTGTAGACGTAATATAAGTACTGTTTTTTATTATTCATAGTCTTTTGAAGAAAACATCCTTTAAATGTAGTCAGAATTTCATCATATTCATCAAATTAAATATATTCCACATTTCACTGACTGAAATGGCAACTTTAGCTAACAAAAATAATATTTGATGTCAACTGTATGTCAAACTGTTCCAGAGAAAAGGAACCAAATTTTCCAGAATTTTTACAAATGCATGAATCATGTTTATTGTAGATGAAATCTAAAAAACAGAGTGAACATCATCAGTAATTCTACTGACGTGATTCATTCTGGATACAAAGTAGGTCAAAGGTTTCAAGATGAGCCGCTAAGATTGATATTAAGATGACTGGGATTTTGTGGATGCAAATAAGGGAGAATTATTGAGCATCTGTTCAGTGACCCAGCTTAAGTCGCAGCCATGTTCTCTTATGACTCTCATGAAAATTGTGGTCTTTTAATGGTCTTAGGGTCGGTTCACATAGAACACATTTTTGCTGTAAAAAACGCGAGACACGGATCAGTGTAACAGAAAAAAGCACAAGGTCTAGAAATGCATTTTTTAAAAGTTGCACTTATTTTAACTTGAGCACCATGCTTTTCGAATGGCGTGTCATGCGTGAGACACTGCAAAAGACGTGAGCGCAACAGTTAAAAACGTCCGTCTAGCGCGTTTACAAAGTGGAATGGAAAAACGCGTTCTGTGTGACAACAGCCCCTTAACCATTTTAATCACAAATCCCTGGTCAGGAAATTAGCAAGAATTGCACAAATGCTGTAGATAAAGTAACTTAGCATGGAATAGCCTTCCCCTACTTGCAGACAGCTTTCTACAGGAAGAAGAGCCATTGTTCCACTCAGTGTTAATAGTTTCAAATAGTTCATGAGTAGCTGAAAAATGTCTTCCAGTTCATTTGAGTTTAATGTGACTCTGACCAGGCCAAAACATGAGCCTGATGGACTTGTTCTCAAGCCACTTCTTCGTTGTCTCTGCAATTTGGGCAGGAGCATTGACAGGAGAAAAACAACATCTGATCATTACTCTTTAGATAACAGCTTTTCATTTGTGAGAAGCAAGCCATTCTGCAATATTCTCATGTACTAAAAAGGCTCCCCACACAAGGACACTCTTCCTCCGTGCTTCACTGTGGTAGAGATGCATTTGTTATTATATATCTCACCAGATTTTCGAAGACACTGTTCTGGAGCATCACCATGAACTTGTGGTTCATTGTGATTCATCACTCCGCACATAACTTCCCTTATGGGTCCCAATGGATTCAAGTAGTGCATTTGCTTACATTTAGCTAATATCCTGACCAATAATTTGTGGTTAAGACAATAAAACCTTAGTGTTGAGCAATTTTGGTCTTGGCCCATTTATTTAGCTCAGGACTGTATAGAGATCCATCATGTATGCTATGAGTGGATCCATCATCTATTCTCCATTCTACAGAAACCAACAGAAACATGATAGAAAAATCACTCAAAGATCTATTTTCAGAGGAAAAAATGCAGGAGAGAGAAAGAGGGAAGGGCAGAATGCTTGCATAAAGAGTGAAGCGATGAATGCCTATAGCCAGAGCGAATATGTGTTTATAAAATTTTCATTAAATCCAAAAGTGCCTTCATCTGACCTAGAATGCACTAGAGCTGAATGCACCCTCTCTCTCTCCCTCCCTGCTTCAAAAGGTTCTGATGTGAGAGGTCACACAGGGGTCAAGGGACAAGTGATAAAATAACCCTTAGCAGGATATGAAACTCTCTCTCTCTCTCTCTCTCTCTCTCTCTCTCTCTCTCTCTCTCTCTCTCTCTCTCTCTCTCTCTCTCTCTCTCTCTCTCTCTCTCTCTCTCTCTCTCTCTCTCTCTCTCTCTCTCTCTCTCTCTCTCTCTCTCTCATTTATCTGGTCTTATAGTCTGTCTAAACACTCAGAACCATCAAAATATCAGTTTTTCTTTAACATGCATCACTTGCACAATATCAGTAAATCAGTCTTGTGGTGAAACACTGCCATCGATACAGATAATGAACATGACTATTGGCGAAAAAAACAATGCAGTGTTATGTAGTTGTGTAGTCATGTCTCTCCGATTAAACACTTGTCTTGGGGTTCTCTCATTGTCATGTTATTGTGAAAAACTCGGTTTAGAACAAGCTTTCTAATTAAGCCATAATTAGTTAGAATGATCAATTGTTCAGTCTTTGTGGTGTAGCTGACCAAGTTGAAAACAGGAAAGCAGCAAAGCCCAGCCAAAAAGAGGTCTGCAGAGGACAGTGTAAACCCCATGGGAACACATTAAAGTCAGGAATGAGATGACATTATGTCCTGTGGTCAGCGGGAAGCCTTAAGCAAAGGCTTTAATCCTTCGGGTGCGATTCTCAAATGTGGCATTGGAAGAAAATAGGAGGGTATCAGATACTGTGCATGGCATCGACCAGAGCAGAGCAGATGTGACGATCTTTTACAGCTGGCCATCAATAGCGCGTACACAAAAACACGGCTTTCTTAGACCTTGTTGGAGGCCTTTCTCCTGTACAGCTTTTGATTTATTGTTTTTTTTTGTTCTCTCGTTGATCATTTCATTTACTGACGGATGCAAATATCAACAAAGCCCCCTGCAGGGACTCAGATCCTGAGGCTGATTACAGCTTGTCAACCACTGCTGAGACGACAAGCACAAACAAGATTTTTACATGTTCGGAAGAAAATGTAAGTAGTTTGTGCATGCAAAACTCATCGGTATGAAGACAGTGTTGTGAATGGTTGCAAAGGGTGTTCTGGGTGGTTGCTTTCTTGTCCAATCAAAAGAACCATCCACCAAAACTCCTCCTTCAGTGTAAAACTGTCTTAACCAGGAGAAATATGAGAAGGTTCACTAGGGCTGCACAACTAATCACAATAAAACCAAAATTGCAAAACGGCTTAATGCAACTATCAAATCATAAAGGCTGCAATTTCATTAATTAAATATATGTGCTTCGTGTTTCAGGTAAAGCAAGGCACTGTGTTCATTTCCAGCTCGTGTTTTCAATGTCTACAAGTCATGCAACCTCAAGGTTCTCGATTACAATCATAGCCAATCAGCACATATAGGATGGGCGTAGTCAATAATTGTATACCTTAAAACTCATCTTTGATCACCAAAATTACATATTTAAAAGTGTTTTCTAAGAATATGCAAATTAGCCCCACTTCCACTCACTCACACCAGCTCAGAGATCCACTCGTTGACGATCACATGTTGACCTGATTGGTTACAAGGTAGTTTGTGACGTCAGAAACACCAGCGATTTCAATCCGCCATTCTGCGGTCTTTGGTTCACTGCCGTTTTAAGGAGAAAATACTCAGCAATGGCGTTGACTTAAACACCATATTTGTCTTAAAGCATATTAAAAACACCACATAGACATATATACAACATTAAAAGCTTGATTTTCACCACGGGGACTTTAATATACTGTTATGTGAAGCTGTAAAGTATTATTTACCAGATAAAAACTATAAACCTGCACTATACACTGAACAATCAGCCTGATTTGAGGTGTCATTTGTGTTTATTACTAACAGTGTTGGATGAGATACACAGTATTTAACAATTTAAACAAACGTCTAACTCTAATTAGTATTATGATAATTATTGTTAATATTAACTATCAGCATTATTGCATATCATTACTAATATTGAACCTTGCCTTAGCATGCACTACTAAAAACCCGAATACACAAAAAACAAGAGAACAAATATGGATGTTTGTAAAGATAGTCAATGTTTAGGCAAGGGAAAGAACTGACAACAAGGGAGTTTAAGGTTGACAAATATGTCTGAAATTTACCAAGAGAGGGGAGAGAGACAGGTGGTGCTTATCTAGCAATATGCCGTGATGCCAGCAAAGTTTGTACAAAAAAACCTGTCGAGAGGACTTGAAATAGAGAGATATTATAAATGTAAACACAGAGCAAATAATGTCGGCCCCAGTGCTCCCGACGGACAGGCTCAGACACGATGTGCCACACAGACAGATCCCGTCTCCGTTATGATTACACACTTTATTTCACCGCCATCGATCAACATGAAGTCACATGCTTATCTTGTGTACAGCTCTATCAGCGCTGTCATCTTTAAGGGCTATTTTAAGACCTCTATATATCTCAATCGCGCCCGATTCTCGCGGTACGGCCGGATCCGCTGATAAGGATGTACGACAGTATGCGACAGACCGTTTGGCTTTATTTATGTTCAGACAGGGTCAAGAATTTATCGACATCTACATCGTGCATCATGGCGTCCTGTCACATTTCAGCTCATCAGCCGATCAATCGGATGTTTAATGCCACAGCAATTAGCAGCTGACATGACGGTGACCTTTCGCATGCTAATAAACACTGATGAATACAGTGTTTGACTAATAGGACACTGACAGGCCGCCATGAGCACGCATGAACGAGTAGGAAGAAGGAAGCTGGGACACTTCGCCAGAGGGGACAGTGCAAGAGTGAAGCAAACAAGGAGACTAGGACACTTCCTCAGAGAAGAAACTTGTATGTACTTGGCATCATGGGCATAAATCTATATAGTTCACACTGATAACAAGACTGAAAACACCTGAGTCACTCTCAAAGCACAGAGCCAATGACAAAGCGAATACAGGGTGAATCACTTAGGACGGGAGATGCTGCTTATCCTTTCGATCCGACCGCTACCAAGTCTTAGAGAGGCTAATTTAGCAGATATTGATACCATTATCGATATCTAAATGGAAAGTTTATTCTGGAAATTAAATGGATAATTACACCCACAGGGAAACATTATGAATAAATGGGGAATGGTGGTGAAAAAATAATAGCACTGGCAGATGCTAGCAGAAGTTGCTTTTGTGAATAAAAGGTCTTAACTTGACTACAGCAAACAAAAGCTGAGAGTTTGCCAGGCATGGAATAAATAAGTAAATAATATATGAGATAAAGTAAATGTCGAAATAATCACTTTGTCTGCAGTTTCATTCTGCAGCACGACCATTTTAAGTTTCTCCTGGTATTGTGTGTTTGTCCTCTAATATTATCAACAGGATTTTTTTGGAAGAATCTGTGGAACAGAAAACAAGCCCCCCAGTGGGGGAAAAACCTGCATTAGATCGAATTTACTTATTTTATCTGCAAAGTTATGGAGTGCAAAATAAATAAATAATAACACAACAGCTTGCCATGTTTAGCTTTCTAAAAATACTCAAATCTTTTGGAAATGTCTTTTTACTTTCCCCCAGGGCAAAAAATTACGAAATTATGTCTTTAGACATAAGATTCACAGGCATATGCTGTATAGTTTGATCAAATATAATAAATAAATAAATTATTAAAATAAAATAAAATGTGTTGAACACTGGCAGAAAAAAAAGTGCAGAAACCACTGGGGTGCACTGGGACAGTGACTGGCCGTAAGTATATGGTTCCGAACCATATGGCTCAAATAAAATAAAATACAATAATACAATACAATGCAATACAATAAAATAGGAATAAGAATTACAACTTCACTTTCTTCTATAAACCAGTGTTTTTCCTCTGGTCTCTGACCTCGACAGACTGAACAGAAGAAATTAAAGGTGCTGTAAGCGATTCCGGGAGACATTCGAATTGTTGTCAAACAAAACGGAGGCTAGCTAGACCCTCCCTCCTCCTCATCCCGTCTCCTCCCTCCTCCCCTCCCTTCCAACATAAAGGAAAGTCCAAATAGTCTCTACAAACAAAGTTAAGTTTTACTGATACTTCATTCAATGAGTAATGTCGCCAAGTTAGATAAATGCTTTTATATATTGCAGAACAGAATGCAGAAAAGGAGAAACATTATCTTAAAATCGTCTCGCCACCTGAGGTTATAAATAGCTCCCATACAAGGACGCAATAATAGAGTGATAACGTTCGCGTTTCCCAGTGAGCATAAACAACGGCGGCGGCGTAAACAAATTTAGTCAAAGTTGTCAATAGCCTATAAATGAACATTCAAATTCATAACAAACAGTGGGTGAAAACAATCATTCACACAAATTGTCGCCCTACTGTGAATTTGCTTGATCATTTACAATAGAGATTGATCGCTGCTAGAAACATACATGTTGTATTCACCAAAGTTAACGCTGACTGCGTAGATCTAGCTAATTACATCCTTGTGTTGGTTTAGCGAACATGAACGTCAGTTTAAAAAAGAAAAATGGATTTACCTGTTCTGCAAAAACAGAGCAACTGAATGTCGGATTGGAAGCCCTTCTGCCGGCGGAGTTCTCGCCACCTTTGAAAGGTTTTTCCGATGTAAATTCGGGACTTTGTGCGTTCCTTATCCTTGTCCCTCTTCTTTGCAATTTGTTCATCGGAACGTCGTCTCTTTGGTCGTGTGTCGGCCATAATTCAAACTTCCCTCTCCATGCTTCTCTCTCCTCCACACCCCCTTCACGTGCACGCGCACTAACCCCCCAAACCCCACCCTCCAATACTTCTTGTTGGTTATTGGCTGGAACTCTGTTTATTATGTTTCGTGGTGCGGGTGAGCCCAGTTTGTTTTTGTTGCCGTTTGTGGAGCCTGTGGTGTCTAGAGAGACCGCGTTTTTTTACAGTGTGTTCAGGGGACAGGCAGCTAGCGGATAGTGAGGAGATGTTTGCTGTATGTGACAAAAAATGTTTTGGCCTAAAAAACGCGTCGCATCACTTACAGCACCTTTAACTGGAGAAGATTTGAACATCAAAGAAGGCGGAGCCTCAACTACCATTGGTCCCTGGCAATTATGTAATAAGTAGGTGTGGCTACACCTACTTATTACATAATTGCCAGGGACCAGTGGTAGTTTGAAGGTGTTTATCAGCTGGAGCAAAGATTCCCGGAAAGTTCTCTTTGGCAAGCTGTTTCAAACTCCCGAAACGAACAAAACAAACTTCGTTTTGGCCTGATTTTATTTGAAATTATGTCACACCAGTTTGTTCTTGAATTTTGTTTTAAGTTGAGACCTTAAAGGTACAGTTTCTTTCTGACAGTGCATCATTTCACTGAACACACACATACAGTATATGCTTTTGTGAGTGTGTGTGTGTGTGTGTTTTAACATAAATAGGATAAACACTGACACAACCACCAGTGCTGAGCACAGCACAGTGCAAAATCCCATAAAGTTGGGTTTTAGTGAAAGTCTTGATCTGTAACACACACACACACACACACACACATACACATACACACTAGGGCAGAAAGAGGCAGAAATCTCTTGGCCTGGCATATGGAGTCTGGAAACAATCCTATCAGGCTGCTGCCTATCCCGGTTCCCTTTGCGCTTGAATATTAAAAGGGGGCTGTGGGGGCTGTGACAATGTGGATAATGGTAGCAGACATACCTCCCACGGTGCTTCCAGAACAAGCCTTCGGAGGAATATATGGAACTCGGAACCGTTACAACAGAGAAAAGGATAAGCGAGATGGAGACAAAGAACAAGACAGCAGGAGAGACAGACAGAGATGGAGAGAGAGATAGGTCATACATTTGAGACATTGCCAAATAATAATAATAATAATAAAAAAAAAACTTGTTTTAATTGTATGATCTCCTTTGCCCTCTGTTATATGTTCATTATTACACTTGCTAGTATAATAATCATGTTTATCAAATCTTTTTTTCATTTTAAAACCTTAACCTTAAAACCATAATTTATTCCATTAGTTCAATTTCCAATTTTACTTTGTAAGTTACTAAGTTAAAATAAAATTATTTTAAATTAAAATAAAATCATTTTAAATTAAATTACTTCATTTGCAATTATTTTACATTTTAAATGAAAATAAAACCATAATTTTATGTGCATAATTTATTCAGTTTAGATAAATTTCCTGATTTCAAATCATTTCAATTTGCATATAACTTTGCATAAAAGATAAAATTAGTTCAAATTAAAATAAAACCATTTAAATTTAATTAAAATAAATTTTACTTTGGCAATTTTGCACAAAGACAATTGCAGTATGTTTGTTTATGTGTGTGCATTACCTTTGTTTGTTCTGGCTCATGGTTTCCTGAACACTGTGATGATGAGCTCAACACTTTGTGGATGGCAGGATAGTTGTATAGTTGTAATGAGTGAGCCTCGGGGGAAGTGGCACATCATGCATACGGACAGGCGCTGACGTGGCAATGAATCCTTACTTCTGGCCTCTTCATGTCTGACCCAAAAGTGCGACAAAAGACCTGAGCATAGCACCAACAAACAGATGTGTCAAATCGGTGTGAAAGGCCTGTTTGTGATCGTTTGTGTTGGTTTCAGGCTTACTGTTCTTAAGGCTTGTTCACACCTCGTCCGATACAACAGAACGACATGAACGAATGAAATATTCACAAACAATATTTCACACCAAAATATTGTTTGGTTTCTGAATTAAGGAGAAACATCTGAGACGAATCTGATATTTAAATAAAACCTAACTAGAACCCCATTAAGTCTTCTGAGGTATGAAAGAGCAACCTCTGAACAATAACATTTTTCTTTTGGGCAATTAAAAAACAATTGGCTGATTCTCTTCAGACGTGGGTGTGAAGTTCACAGACAGCCATGGTTTCCTTTAAAATCATGTGGACATTATTTGTGCCCATTTTCAAATTTTCCCAGCAAATGTGACTAATTTCTAATCTTTGTTTGAGACCGTTGTGTGAAACCTGAGGTCGACTTGCTAAGTGAGAGGAGTTTTAAATGAGAATACTTTCAAACACAAAATATCCACTCTCAATGAGCAACTGATCATGTACAGTCAGCAACGGTCATCATCGTTATAATAAACATTTGAAATGAAGTTACTTTATTTCAATAGTTGTTTTATTTAATCAATTTTAAATAGACAACTTTATAATAATTTATAATAATAATAATAAAAATAAAATAAATAAAAATAAAATATTACTACATTATATAATTGTCAGTGTAAAATTCATCAAACAACAAACAAGTATAGTTTAAACTCATTATTATTGACTAGAATTATTAATATAGAATAAAATTTTGTAATAAAAATAATAATAAATAAATAAATAATAAAATAATAAAAAATAATAAAACCATTTTAAACTAAATTAATATTTCAATTATAATAAATTATTACTATTATACAATTGTCTGTGAAATCGATAAAATAAAATAATTGAAAATAAGAAGTAGAGTTTAAACTCAAATTATATTGACAAATAATAACTTGAGTTTAATTAATTCTATTACGTGAGAAGAAATATCAAATAAATTAGGAGAGGAAACATGCATTCTAAAACATTATAAACACACACCACACACACACACACACACACACACACACACACACACACACACACACACACACACACACACACACACACACACACACACACACACACACACACACACACACACACACACACAGTTTTCTCAGCTCACTCCTGCAGGTGTTAAATTGGGACCCCTAGGGTTCTCCATATGTTTAGCATGTATACCTGTAGGACATCAAACACACACTTACACACACTCAGTGATATTTAAAAATATCTTGCCTGTGCCATCCATCTTCATTAGCTGGTGGGGCCAAGAGACGCTGCAGACACTCTCAGTCTCAACAGTTAATAACATAAAAAAGCACATCGCGGGCCTAAGGGAGAGTGAACGCAAGGAGGAGAGAGTTATTAATACACACACACACACACACACACACACACACACACACACACACACACACACACACACACACACACACACACACACACACACACACACACACACACACTTAGCATGTACACCCATGCTTGTATGAACTCTCCTGCACATTTACACTAACCAACCATAGACACTCAAGAACACACAACAACCTTGAGCATTATGTGTGACCTTCATTCACGCGTGCTCTACTCTAACATCATTATGTTACGTCTGTCTGTTTTTACAAATATACAGATATTGAGCAAGACACTACATTGCTCTTAGCAAAGTTAGGAGACAGTTACAGAAATAAATTAAATTTCATGAATTTTGACTAGCAAGCATATTGCAAATAGCAATGCATTAAATTTCTCTCTCTCTCTTATATATATATATATATATATATATATATATATATATATATATATATATATATATATATATATATATATATACTGTATATATATATATATATACACACACACACATACACTGTTGGTAAAGTAATGCATTGCAATGTTGTGTTACTCCCTAAAAAGTAACTGTTACTTAGTTACTTTTTATGAAAAGCAAAGTGTTGCGTCACTTTTTCTCACCTGGGCTGTATGTTTTTTAATAACAAAAAAGGTTAAATTTTTGGTATATTTAAAGGCCCTTTTAGACCAAAAGTGAAATGAATAAGCCTCAGGCTAAATAAAATACAAAATCATGTCTGTACAGTAGAGGGCGCAGCTCAAACTAACCTTTCAGCTGTGGGAAGAAAGGAAAACAAAGAACTCATTATTTATTAGAAAAAGTAACTCAGAAACTTTGTTGTAAATTTAAAAGTAAAGAGTTACTTTACACGTTTAGTAAAGTATGAGTTACAACTTGATAAAAGTAATCTGATTAATTTTAATGTGTTACCCCAACACTGTGTGTGTGTGTGTGTATATATATATATATATATATATATATATATATATATATATATATATATATATATATATATATATATATATTTTTTTTTTTTTTTTTTTGACAGCAAAAGAACAATTAGTGGTGAAGAGTATACATTATAAAGCTTACTTTTTGGGCCCTATTACACCTGGCGCAATTCAGCGCCAAGCGCGACGCAAGTTTTTTTTGCTAGTTTCAGTCCGACGCAGTTATCATTTTCACGTCCTGTGCCACGTTGTTTAAATAGCAAATGCATTTGCGCCCATTTGTGCGCCCATGGACGTCCTGGTCTGAAAACGAGGTGTGTTCTGGCGCATTGTTGGCGCGTTGCTAATTTGAGGCAACAGAAATAGACTTCGCTGGTCTAAAGTCAATGGCGCAATTTTTGTTATTTAATGAGCTTGTTAGTAATGTGCGCCTATAGGCGGGTGCACAACGCACGTACACTCTGCTTATTAAACACACAGGGATAATAAAAGCAGCACACAAACATGCAAAATATTTTAAATAAAAGGATTAGAATGTAAAATATTATTATTGTGTACGTAAAGATATGGTGGAATCTGGCTTGTCCCGTAGATGGTCTGCTTGCGCACTTTTACCTCGCACACGAGCAGTTCCGTTTGCGGTCTTTCCACTATCAAATTCCGCCATTTAACCGCCGACCATTTTTCCCGTAGTTAAACTAGCAAAAGTGGATTCGGACACGCCCTAAGTGCACTTGCGCCATGCGCTTTGGACCATGCGCTTAGATCGTTAAAATAGGGCCCTTTGTGTGTTATGATGAGTCAATGAATCATTCACTGAGTTGATTCCTTCAAATACACATACTGTAGATACAGATTCTTTCACCCCCTTTCTCTCATTGTTGTGAATATTGACTCATATTGACCGATCGACAAGCCACCTTTTGTTCAGCAGATTCTCATTCACAAACAAGATTTCTCAGCAAGTTGTTTACTGAAGGCAGGAAAACAGACACGCTGCAAAAGAGATATGAACCATATCAGTACATGGAACTTCACAAGAACGATTTGTTCAATTATAGCTAATTCATTCACAACAAATAACCATTTCAAAGTGCCGTATATGCAGAGGACAATGTTAAAGAGTGTGTAAAAAGAGGGAAGAATCCTTCAGGGTTACAAAGCAAACAAAAAATGCAGCTTTCATGGTATTTAATCTACATGCACCTCTCAGCATGGAATGCTTCGGCAGGATTGCACACTACGGTTGGTGTCTTCAGGGTGTTGTGGATGCATTAACCCTTAATAATTAATTACCCATTTCTTTTGTCCTACTCTTTCTTTTTAAACCACAAGCTGCAGAGTAATTAAAAAGGAGAAATCTGAAAAGCCAGTGTCCTGCCGAGAACATGCATCAAAGGGGGCTTGTTTTTTTATGGTTTCCAATTCATCCTGTTTTCCATCGCCACACTCTCTCTTCCTTTTCTATCTCCCTCCCTTTTTCCCTTCTATTTCCCATTTATATCTCAGTGGGAAGTCAAGTGAGTTTGCTCTGTCCACCGGTGCGGGCCGGTATGGTGAGTGGCTGTGTTTCTCCACCGCTGGTTCATTATGTATGAGCATGGCAGATCCGTAGATCTGCGGCAGAACGTTCCGAGATGCTATCTTACCTTCATCTCCCCAGATACAGTTCAGGACTGATTATATCACAAGCCAGAACACGTTCCAGAACAAAAGCCTTATCCAGCATCGCTTATGATGTCAGAACACCTACAGCAGTGACGCCCATCCTGCTTCAATGGCAAGCAAAACAAGATGATTATTTGAAAATAACACACAAATGAGTTTTTGAAAATTAGCCTTTCAGATTCATCACAGCACAATTTCCGAATGCAAGAATATGATTAAGACGAGATCACTCAGTGTACTTGATTTGACAATTAAGCTGTAGTTTCAAATCAAAACGAATGCACAAAACTCTGAAACACATTCTGATAAAATAACATTAGCAAACATGTACTGTATATAAAAATTAAGTATTAGGTCCCCATGGTGAAAAACAAGCGCACACACACACACACACACACACACACACACACACACACACACACACACACACACACACACACACACACACACACACACACACACACACACACACACACACACACACACACACACACACACACACACACACACACACACACACACACAAAATATGTTGTAAAAAAAATTAGGCTATATCTTATTGGTAGGCAAATAAGCTTTTGCACTGGACACTGTGGTAACAATTAAAAACATACATCTTGGGGTTTGTCTTGAGTAAATAGCACCGTCTTCTCAGAGGAGTTTCCAAAACACGCAAAACGAACAGTGAATATCAACGTTATTCTCCACACTTTACAAATACAGCTGTTAAAGAACACCAGAATAGGATGAATTTAATTTAATTCAACTAAAATGTTCCATAAGGCTGTCAGTCAGTTCAAAATTGTAATTAATTACATGGAATACTGGAGTAATCAATCAAGTGAAACGCTTATGTGCAGAGATTAAAGTTCTCTATCACTACGGAGGATTTCTGTCAAGTGGATTGCATTGCAATTGGATCAATTTATTTGTAATTGGTTTATTTGATTTTATGTCTAAAGTCCTAATGTGGAGACCCGCACTGTTTCATTTCATAAACTGAAAAGTTTTACAATTAGGCAAACTGGCATTAGAAGCTGTTCAAAACATCTTCTTCTCTTAAAATGCTATTGGTCTCAAGTATTTAAATAAAGCGATGGTTAAAGAAATATAATGAGAAAGGCCCTCAAATAAAGATAATTTAAAAGATATTACATTGTGGGCATTTCAAAAAGTCAGTATATTGTTTGTTTTATTCAATCCAGTTAGACTTAATGTTCACGTTTGCCACCTGCGCTAGTTTTTAACTGTTGGTCTGTAAACAAACATGCACTAGATAACATCCGCTAAGAACATGAATGTAAAATGCAGCAGTCCTAAGAGAGTTTGTGCAACTTTCTTGCAGCTCCATCAAACATGAATTTACTCTTTTCACTAGATTTGGTTAGTTAAACTGCAACACTTCAAACGCTGCATGAAGGGCCACAGGCCCTGTAGCGTATCTGTGCAGACTTCAGTGATAGAGAGGAGGAATGGAGAAGGAAAAAGACAACTCTGGAGTGAGAGACCAAGACAGATAAAGAAAGCTCTCACGTTTATTTACCTTGCTGTAAAGAAAGAGATTACTGTCAATGTGTACAGGCCGCTAGCCAAACACAATCAGTGCAGAAGTCTCCATGATGCCTGAGAGAGGCACATCAGTCAGTATACACATTATTTTCTTCCCATTTCTTCACTTCTTTTATCTGTTCTTAAGCTGGTAAGCTAGCAGTGAAAATGGCACTTTGAAATGCCCATTACAGCTGCTGTCAGTGTGTGCCTGGCATCAGCTGCCATCCCGGGTGTAAATGTCACCAGCCGCTCTGTCCTCAAGAGATGGTCAATGTGGGAGGAAAAAGAGACAGAGATAAACAGAGAGAGGTGTAATACAAACCAAGGGTAAATCATACTTTGCTGTCATTATTAATCACTGCAATATCATGATGAAAAATTATGGTACAATTCAAGGAAATTGTTCAAAAAAGTATTCAGTAAAATGAAGTACCTTGAAAATACTGTTTTTTTGTGCATGTACCACTGCAAAACCAGGGTACACTGCAAAAAAAGCCTTGTTATATATATATATACATATAATATAATATAAAAACAAGACACACAGCTGATTAAGAAAATATTTCTGCAGCAGATTCATGTAAATACTATGGTACAGTATATGAAGAAGATACCATTGTATATCAAAGTCATCACAGTACCACAGTGACAACATAGTTTTTGTAGAGATGTACAAAACACATATTACTTGCTGACACCTATTCCACTGTCACACTTTTACAGAGGATGTTATAAATCTTTCTCCTCTTTCTAAACCTCTGAGCTTTATTATCTTATATCTGAAGGTCCCCTTGAAGCACTGATGGATGAGAACATTTTCCATATATAGGCACTTTAGAAAGAAAAGCTGGAAGACTTTTAGAGGGGATGAAGGACCAGAATGTACACTCTTGAAAGAAATAAAAACACACACTAGCTGTTAGCATGTCGTGCTACAGACATGAATGATACCTTAAATTGTGTGGCTTGTTGGGGAGAAATGCTGCTATTTTTCTAACTGACAGGACCTATAATTTTCACCTGGTGGATGATAAAATGGTGAAAGAAAAAACAATATTGAAGGAGAAATCGAAGAGAGAAGTAGGAAACAGAAGATAATAGAAACTTGAACTTACTAACAAGAAACACTGAAGCAAGCAACCACCTAACAACATGCTAAAAACACTCAGAACACTTTAGCATTCATATAGCAACGCCCTAGCAACCACCCAGAACATCTAAACTACGGTACCACCTAACAACATGGAAAAATACTAAGAAAATGTATACATATCAACACCCTAGCAACCATCAACAGCATCTTAGCAACCACCTAACAACATGCTAAAAACACTCAGAACACTTTAGCATTCATATAGCAACGCCCTAGCAACCACCCAGAACATCTAAGCTACGGTACCACCTAACAACATGGAAAAAAACGAAGAAAATGTATACATATAGCAACACTTTAGCAACCATATAGCAACACCCTAGCAACCACCCAGAACATCTAAGCTATGGTACTACCTAACAACATGGAAAAACACTAAGAAAACTTTAACAAACATATACCAACACCTTAGCAACCACCCAAAACGTCTAAGCAACTTTTTAACATGGAAAAAAAAGAAGAAGAAAAAAACATGCTCGGAACACTTTAACAAACATATAGCCAGACCCTAGCAATGACCTAACAGCATGTTAAACTCAGAACACTTTAGAAACCATATAGCCGGACCCTAGCAACCACCAAACAGCATGCTAAAAAATACCTTCACAAACATACTGTATACAGTAGCTAGACCCTAGCAACCACCCAGAACAAACACCGTAGCAACCACCTAACAGCATGTTAAAAAAAAATCCCTCAGAACTCTTGATATAGCAACACATTTAATTTAACACATTAATCAGTAATCAAAAAACATATGAAACATTGCTTTCTATGATTGTGTCTGCAATGCATTTAGGTCAGAATTGAAATGTCTGTGTAAAAGCGTCATATTTGTCTCTTGATGTGGCATCTCTGCAGAGTGAAATCCCTCTAAATAGGCACATTTAAATAGGGCGTCCCGGCGGTCCCGTCCTCCGCTGATGTGGCTTTGGAGTGTCTATGGTGTGTTGAAGTTGCATTGGCAACAGCAGCCTGAGAGACGCAGAGAGAGGAGGAAAAAGGGTAAACCGTGCATCAGTAGTTTGATATCGCCCTCCCACACAAACAGCAACATTTGCCTTCCTCGTGTCGCCAAGCACTTATCGAGAAAGCCTGCAGCCTCACGGGGATCGGCGAGAGCGATTTAGCCTCTGAAAAGAGGAGCCGGTTCCCTATCCTGCTAATCTGATCTCAGGTCTGAGGGCCTCTGTGTGTGCCGGTTTGCTCTCACAGTCTCTCAGCTGTCTGTCTACAGCAGAGAGGTTTTGTTTGATCGCTCAGGTCTGAGATGGCGACCTGGATGAGAGCTCGACTCAGCTCTAATCTGTCTTTGACAACTGAATTCTTATTACAAAGGGTTTTTAGGGTCTAATAGAGGCAGGCTCGCCATAATATGGGGCAATTTTAACCTCACCTATTGAGAGAGTTTGTGTGTGTGTGTGTGCGAGAGTAAGTGAGAGCAGAGATGAAAGAGGGTGAGAAGGAAAGTGGTAAAAGATAGCACAGAGGCCAACGAGAAGGTGTAAGAAGAGAGAAAGGATAAGAAGATAAAAATAGGCCGTGTGAGGCAGTGAGACAACCAGAGAAAGAGACATCAATTCAATGACAAATGGATTGATAATGAAGGCAAAAGCTTTAGGAAGGAAATTAAAATTTTATCAGGAACATAGATGCATTGAAATTGAGTGCATCTTTCATTACTATCATAAGAGCTTTATCTGTACTCTAAGAAATATTATACATCTTAAGAGTTTATAGATTATATCTGGCATAAATGAAACAAACAAATCTCATGAACAAATAGCTGTCTAGAATAGAGATGTCTGAATAAACTACTCTCACACCATCAAGAACATAACACTCTAAAAAATGCTGGGTTGTTTCAACCCATGTTTGGGTCACATATGGACAAACTCAACTGTTGGTTTAAATTAAGCAGTTTAAACCTAGGTTAATTCAATCCAATGGTTGGGTTTATCCATATGTGAAGCAATCATGGGTTAAAACAACCCAGCATTTTTTAGTTACGTTACTGTATGACCATATTCTTCATCCCTTAATCCTACTCAATAAAACACCAATTCCTAAACTTACAACTACCTTACTATCTATTAATAAGCAATAATAAGGGGTTTACTGAGGCAAAAGTCGTAGTTAATAGTTGGTTAATAGTGAGAATTAACACAAAATACCATTTCATTGCCAGTAAGAGAAACCCATGCCTGTAAATCATCTCAACTCACAGCAAAAAGTTAATTTTGTACCTTGGATAGGGGTGTTCAGAGAGTAGGAACTTAACCAAGCGTCTTCCCAAGGCCATAATTTGTGAGATAACATTGCGTTAGTTATTTTATTCACCGAGTTCCTCTCTCAGGGCCTGCCTCTCTGCATCGTGCCACGCTACATCACAGGAGATTAATGTCAAACCCTCAAACGCTACTCTGCGTAACTAAAACACACTCCTCCCATCCTGGAAACTTCAATTCGTTCAATTAAAACCGTCACACACAGAGACACGTATAAAGCGTGAGTATACAGATGGACAGACAGGGCTGTCAGTCATAATGGCTTGAAAGCCCCGCCACCCAAACGTCTGCCGTCTTGTCCTTTTTGAAATGTGAAAAACTGACATCTGAATGCTCCAACCCTAACATCAGTCCATCATTCATCTCTATCTTCCTCCTTCCTGATTCCCAGCAGAGAGAGAGAGAGAGAGAGAGAGAGAGAGAGAGAGAGAGAGAGAGAGAGAGAGAGAGAGAGAGTGAGTGAACGTGTTGTGATGGTGTGTAAGCTGATAAATGACAGATTCAGGACAGCCTATTTCAGATAGTTTGTAATTGGACTCTGTGCACAATGTAAAAATATGATTCATGGTGTGAGACGGACATTTATGTTTAAAAGCTACTTGTAAAAGTTTTCTCAGAGCTAATATGGTTTGGGAGGATCAGAGCCTTGCAGTTCGCAAAAGAGGTGTAACATGATTTTTATCAAAGAGAATGATATCTAGAAACACTCACCAGGACACCGTGGGACATGTAGTACTGCTTCTTTAATTCTACACATTCCTAGCCTGTTTAATTTGTACGAATGGAATAAGAGTTTTTACATGTTTATATTTTATAGCCAATCATAATAGAGCTCGTTGCATGTCCCATTGAAACAGAAATTTTAGGTGGAACATATGCAATAGGTTGTCATTACATCATAGTCTTGATACATGATGAAGGGGGCGGGACATACTAATTCTAAAAAGCATCTGATTGGATAAAAACGTGTGTAGCGCAGGATGTGTCTTTTGGGATATTGCAATTTTGGGATATTTCTTGGAAAAGAGACCAAATGTTAAATGTGTATAATGGCTAGAAATGTTTTTAATCGACATTGAGGAGCACACAGATGGATTCAAAACTAACAGAGATAGACTAAAATCCACAAAACACCAATTCTACATCATGGCATCTTAAAGGTATAGTAGCAAAAAATGAGGCAGATGTTTTCATCTAAAGCAACTTACAGTGCAATCAGGGTGTATGTTCTATTAGTTTATTCAGTGCAGAATCAAACCCATGACCTTGCCGTTGCTAGCGCCGAGCTCTATCAATTCAGCTACAATTTTATAAAACTTTTTGATACAACATAAGTGGATTTATGGCATAAAAATAAAACGATAAAGTGCAATGATCATATTCTGTACTACACAACACTGCTGAATGTCGTACCACGCCAGTATGCAATTGTAGTTTTCAAAAGTGATACTTTTGAAAGCCAATGGTTTTCAACTTTTCTGACAATACTGACTTATAATAGAAGTGGTTCACTTTACCTGCGTTTTCTTAAATAACTGCAACTTTCTCATCACTCGCTGTAAAGCATGCGCTAACCCAAACCATCTGTCTGTCTCTGTCCTCATTAGCAAGTGGATTCACAGTTCTGGCATGTTTTTCCATCTACAAAGTCATCTCTTTATGTTGGATGCTGCGAAATCTTCAGACAGTTAATTCAATAATGTCATTCGGAACGCATCAGTGTCATGCCGGTGAAGTCGAGCATGATGGTGAAGTAAGACTGTAATAGTCTTAATTAGAACGGAGGGTTGAGGACGTTGGGAATACGTTGGGATCCACGTCCTACAGAACAGCACTCGCCAGTGTTGGATGTGGTACAAACTTTAAGCTCAAGTGGATTCTGTGGTGTACTTGAACTTGTTCTGGCCTTGTTTAATGATGCAATCTGTAGCTATAAGTATTAGTGAAATAAGTTATGCATATTTCTCTAAAAATTCATCCATGTTGCCATACTTTCTGACTCTCTGTTTTCATTTTCATCAATGGCTAAGTTTGCTAAGAGAAAGTAAAAAAAAATTTTTTCATTATTTGTTTGTGTTGTTTCAAACCTGCATGACTATCTGCATGACGAATATACTGGATGCTCTATTTAATATAATAATATGAAAAGATAATGTTCCCCTTTTTGTGTTATGTACAACATTATTTTGATCATATAGCTTTGAAAGACTTGAAATATTGTGCACATATGGACCACCTTGATGATATATTTATCATTTTGCTTATTTTACAATTTTGGAGCTTGACAGGCCTAGTCATCAGAGCGGCCAGGAAAAAATCAGTTTTATGTTCCACAGAAGAAAGTGTCACACGGGCTTGAAAGAAAATGGTGAGAAAATGATGACAGATTTTTTATTTTTAGGTAAGCTGTTCCTTTAAAATAGATTTATGATTTACAGCATATACACGGATACAAGTACAAACACACTCTCTTACAGATGCATTAATGACTCTGGCTGATAGATGATCATCCCTTTTCCCGCCATCGCAGTCTTTTCTCTCCCATAATCTTCTACATTTCTCTCTCTCTCTCTCTCTCTCACTGCCCATCTCTCCCACTCTCTCGCTTTTTTCATGTTTTCCTTCATTCTTTCTCTTTTCCGTCCTTTGGCTCTGTCATTGGTATAATCTTCAGTCAGACAGCGCAGGCCATTAAAATCAGCTCAAGCTCTGTCATTGCTTTGCTCACTTCCTGTCTCTCCTCTGTCTTGTTTCCCTGTCAACTACCATGACAGCAGCTGAAAATATTTTCATGCAAACACACACTTACACACGCTTATGTTTTATGCATATGCACACTCATTCTGAGGGTCCATGGATGGAGCCCCACACACACACACACACACACACACCGGCTTCCTGAAAGGGGGGTGGGAACGAAGTTCGTGGATGTGCTAACAGTTCATTTATTTTAAATGAAAACCAACTCATAAACATCCACACACTCACACTAACACACAAACACTATCTTATGGGCTCAGAAACATGCAATTATTGTTAATTGAGGAGAAAAGTCTCACTGAGACAAAATTGATCAATTTCACACTGAGTGGATACAGAGAAACAGATGCAGCGAGGGAGAGCGAGAGCGAGAGAGATAGGATAACAGAGGGAAGGACTGGAGTAAAGGAAATATATACAAAGTAAAACAAACAAAATACAGACAGTATTGAGTAATAGATTTACAATTCCAGTCAAAAGTTTGGACACACATGAATGGATCTGTTTCTCAAAAAGTTTGAACTAAATGTTTATGCATAAATGTTTGAACTTAGTTTTGCAAGCAAATTGTGCTTAAATACAGATTTCTTCACAAAACTACATTTTCAATAATAATAATGTTATTTATTTGTTGTTATTTTTTATTTATTCATTCATTGGTTTGCTTTTATTCCTCACTATTCACAACAACTAATTTGTTAATAATAATAATAATAATAATATTTTTTATTAATATTAAAGGGTTAGTTCACCCAAAAATGAAAATTATGTCATTATTGACTCACCCTCATGTCGTTCCAAGCCCGTAAGACCTCCGTTCATCTTCGGAACACAGTTTAAGATATTTTAGATTTAGTCCGAGAGCTTTCTGTTCCTCCATTAAAGTCAATGGACGTGTCACTGTTCACGTCCAGAAAGGCAATACAGACATCATCAAAGTAGTCCATACGACATCAGTGGCTCAATCTTAAGTTTATCAAGCGTCGAGAATACTTTTTGTGCGCAAAAACAAACAAAAATAACGACTTTATTCCACTATTCATTTCCTTCTCTCTGGGCCTCGTAGTGTTTTTGCGCAGTGTTGCACGTCATCACGCATCACACATGACCAGCGTCGGCCAATAGTGAGCCTACGTGGTGACGTGCAACACAGACACGCTGCGCAAAAACACTACGAGGCCCAGAGAGAAGGAAATGAATAGTGGAATGAAGTCGTTATTTTTGTTTGTTTTTGCGCACAAAAAGTATTCTCGACGCTTGATAAACTTAAGATTGAGCCACTGATGTCGTATGGACTACTTTGATGATGTCTGTATTGCCTTTCTGGACGTGAACAGTGACACGTCCATTGACTTTAATGGAGGAACAGAAAGCTCTCGGACTAAATCTAAAATATCTTAAACTGTGTTCCGAAGATGAACGGAGGTCTTACGGGCTTGGAACGACATGAGGGTGAGTCATTAATGACATAATTTTCATTTTTGGGTGAACTAACCCTTTAAATTATTTTTAAATGATTTGGAGTGGATAGTGCTGAATGAATGACATTTGTACAATAAATAACATTATTATTAACAAATTAGTTGGTTAATTGTTTTAATTATAATAATAATAACAATAATGATAATAATAATAATCATTTTTAAATTCATAATTTTTAACAAATAGTAAAAATGGATAGTAAAAATCCAACAGATCAATTTATTTTTGAAAGATTTATTATTATTACATCTTGACTACATTTACTTGGCATCAGGATTTTCATATACCTCTGCTCTTAAATAAGCTTCAGGCAATGCCATTTAAAATAAATACCCCAAATATAATAAGAAATTAAATAATATTTAGCTTCGGTGTATAGAGTCAATATCATGATTAAACACAATCAAATGTAATTTTATACTAGATTGCTTCTATTCATTTTTATAGAGGTGCCATTTCTCTAAGGAGTGAATAGCCTGCATTAAAATAGCATGAGCTCAAATTGAATAGCCTCCATGAGATTATAGAGACTCTTCATAATCATAACGCACAGAGAGCAGTTATTGGGCAGCAACGTTTCAACCAGATTCTACAGTGACACTGCATGCCTAATAAAATAAGAGCGGCAATTAAAGATGAATTGAAACGTTGGGCATTCGACCATCTAAAATCATATTATTGTGAGCTATAATAGTGATGTTTGCTTGACAATTTGTGCTAGTTACTTTCTAAATCAAATCATGACTACGTCTAATGTAATGACGGAGAGATTGTTTTTAATTTAACATTGCAGTCTCTGCTCACGCTTTGGCCTTTAAAGTGAGAACACGCGACTATAGGGAGACAAAAATAAAAATAGGACTTTTTATGTCTTGTGTAAAAGAGCAGTAACTCTGGGACTTAAAAGCTGTAACTAGGACAGGAGAGCTGACCATCCTCCCTTCAACACGCACCTGACATATGGAGACATGAATGTGCTATCCTGCGAATCTGAGCACACTCACGCTCCCCGTTGATAATTAGGAGCCTTAATTAGTGTCTAGATGGAATTTGCAATCATCCAAATGACCCAATTACGTGGTATAAAGAGCATGTTTTATTTTTGCTCAGCGTGCGCCCAGAGTCCTAACAGAAACTGAATGAGAAGGATTCACCAGCTATTACAACTCTACGAGGAGAGAGAGAGACAGGCAGAGAAATGGAATTTATCACAACAGAACTCATAATACAGACTCTTAAGGTATATTTAGACGTTTACAAAATAATTCCATACTTTTATTCAGCAATAATGCTTTAAATTGATTAAAAGTGACAATAAACATTTTTACATTGTCACAAAATAAATTCTTTTTCAAATAAATGCTGTTCATTTGAACTTTACATTCTTCAAAGATTACTGAAAAGAATATACAGTTCCCACAAATTATTAAGCAACACAACTGATTTTGACATTGATAAGAAATGTTTCTTGAGCAGCAAATCAGCATTAGAATGATCTCAGAAAGAATCATGTGACAACGAAGACTGGAATAAATACTGCTGAAAATTCTCTCTTGCAATCACAGGAATAAACTACATTTTAAAATGTACACTGTAAAAAAAAAAAAACGTAAAAAAAACTGCAATTTTCTGGCAGCAGGGGCGCCAGAAAATTTCTGTTAAAAAACAGAAAAAATACGGTAAAAAAATGGTAATTTCTTCCCGTTGTTTTTACGGAAAAAAAACTGTATATTTAACATTGGATTTCAGTAATATGATATAATGTTAATTTACCGTCTTATTGAAGTATTAATATCTGTTTTGTACACTGATAACCACCAATCACAGCAGTGATGAGAGTCGCATGATCAATCAAAGCTCAACACAAGCAGTTCTTCCACAAGAAAGTTAATACTAATATATATATAGAAGCTGCACAGTGTCATTCACACAAACATTAAACACCATCATGGTAACACATGAAATTTAAAAAATGCAATAAACATTAATTTAACAACATTAAATGTAACATAAACCCCTAATGTATACATAACTGATTAGAAAAAAACGAAGAAAACTATGAAGAAACAAACAGTTATTTCAACAAAAATACATCAAATGTGAAGTGTCACAGGGAATTGTGGGAATGTCAATTTACGGTTTTTCAATGTAAATTATACAATGAGTTGTTTTTTTCACTTTCAAAAACTGTAACTTTAACGGTATGTTACAGTAAAATTACATTAAATGTACCGTTAGATCTATCACAGTTATTTACCGTATATAGTACGGAAACTTTCTGTTGACCAATTAACAGTTTTTCACTGTAGCATTTTTACAGTCTTTGTCGTTAAAATTACGATCATTTTTTTGCAGTGTATTACAGTAGAAAACAGTTGTTTTATTATTTCACAATATTACTGTTTTTTTTATTAAATAAATGCAGCCTTGCATGGTGCACTTAAGAGATCTCTTTCAAAAACATTTATAAAATCTCACCAACCCCAAGCATTTGAACAGTAGTGTATTATACAATTATAAAATGATAAATAACAAATAAAATGATACATTACATACATAATATTTCAACAGACTTGCTCTGAACGGTGGTCAATCTTCTCTTTTCCCAAAAATATTTACGTGAAAAGTTTAACTGAAATTTGTTGCTAGCATATGGTGAGGTAAAATATCGCAAAACTTTTTTCCTCCTAGCTTTACTTCAAGTACACAAACGCTGTGTTTACACTGCCACGAAAAAAACCCAGATTTTTTTCTCACATCTGACACAGATCGGAATTTGTTGCACACATGTAAACACAAAAATCTGTTCTAAACCACAACAACAAATGTAGTTTTAAATCAGATGCGCATGCGATATCTGAACATCTGACTTATAGGAGTTAAACCCAATGAAACTGAATCCACAATAATGTATTAATAAGGAGTAGAGCCTCCTTTTACAGCCAAAACAGCATCAATTAGGGAATGACATACAAGTCCTTCACAATGGCCAGAGGGATTTTGAGCCATTCCTCTTCTAGAACAGTGGCCAAGTCACGATGTGATGCTGGTGGAGGAAAACGTTTTCTGACTCGCTTCTCCAAAACAGCCCAAAGTGACTCAATCATGTTTAGATTTGGCGACTGTGCAGGCCTTGGGAGATCTTCAGCTTCACTTTCATGTTCATCAAACCAGTCTTTCTGTGTGTACTGGTGCATTGTCATGCTGATCGCTGATACACGGCACCCCCTTCAGGGTATGTTAAACCATGAGGTGCACATGGTACTCCAGAATGGTTCGGTATTTCTTGGCAGTGACGCTTCCATCAAAGTTCGCCTTTGTGGAGGTATGCCGACATTACCCTGTATACCACAGCTCTCAATATATCGCAAAGACTTGCTGTCCTGGTCACATATGAGCAAGCGAGATCTGCAACAACAATTTGTCCTCTTTTGAACTCTGATAAGTCTCCTATTATGTTGTGTGGATTGCAATATTTTATGCACAGCTGTGCTATTGCTCTGTTAATTCAACCTTCACACTATGCTCTTACAGATGGAATGTAAAATCAGTGAAGATTGACCACCAGGCCTCGCATATATAGGCGTGAAACCTCCAACACTATATTGACCAGTGTTTCAGTGTCATAGTCCATCCCCTGTGTCTAAACACGTATATCTGATTCTCCTTGGAATTCCAAGCCAGCACAAGGCGAGGGCGACACCTTTTGCCCACAAAGATAGCTTTTTAATAAAACAAAGCAGACATGCATGTATGCGCTCGCACTAAAACTCTGCCTTTTTTATTGAGGTGGAAACTTTATAAATAGGTAAGAGATTACCGTTATTTTCCGGTTTATATCCGCTCAGTCAGATTTCGCACTGCAAATATCCATGACAGCTTTTTAACTTATCCATGCTGGCAAATAATCTTGGTACCACCTGACATGAATCATATAAATATTTTTAATAGCACGGCCATTCAAACCCACGACCATTCAAATCCCAGAGGGTCAGTAATTTCGCATAGTAAAGCGATCACCAACAGTAATCATTTTGGGATTAATGTAAACACAGATATCGGATACCAGTTGTGTCTAAAGTGAATGTATGAACAGGCTGGACAAAAAAAATAAAAAAATAATAATTAATCAGATATGGTCAAAAGATCAGATCTGTGCATTAAGGCTTGCAGTGTAAACGCAGCCAAAAGCGTCAATTGCTGCAGAGAACAAAAGTTGGAGAAAGTAAAAGAAGTAAAAAAAAATAATAATAAAAAAAAATGAGCAAGCAAGAGATACTATAAACAGCCAGAAATTCGAGGGAGAGAAGACCGCTGGGAATCAGAGTGGTGGGACACACATGGAAGTGCCAGTCAGAGCGATTTCACAGCTGGATACCTCGATCCTCACATACACCTACACATCTGTTTGCACTCCATGCTTCAGAAAAGAGATAGGTGTGTGTGCGCTAGTATATGCACAAACACGCACAGCTTTTATTCACAAATCTCACTGGTAGGCATGCCTGTGTATTAGTGCTCTAGTGCTATGTGTTGTGTTGTGTTTGTTATTTATTTGATTGGTTATTACGTATATGGATATACTTGTGTTATCTCAGAATAATGCTGCTGTTCGTATTGATATTCTTCATGTATCAGATTATCGTCGAGCACAGATTGGAATAAACCGGATTGAACAACAACAGAGTATTTTGAAAATCCATTAGATCTAAAGCCTCTGGATCTGCAAAGGAACATTTATTAAGAGCTTCATATCACAATAGATTATAAAAAAGATTATGTACATATTACAGAGCAAATCAGATAATGATTTTAAGCTTTGCTGGTGGGCAGACTTTCTTCTGTATCGTTTTATCACTTCTGTATTAATTTTATTTCAAGGCTTCTTCTTTTCATTGTCTAAAAGAGAGGCAGTAAGTTTAGTCAATAGAGCATTTTTGGGTCAGGAAAACAGAATGACTGCATGATGAATGGGGTGAGTGAACTGACATGACCATAACATAAGTTGGTTTAGAATTAGATTATGATGACAACATTTAGATATTAAATTCCACCGCAGCTATAGAGGCAAGAGACAAAGTTTTATGGGGTTGCATGATTATTTGAAAATGTTTTTCAGAAATGCTGTTTTAAAACTCTATTTGACTAAAACACTGAGGCGAATTCACTAAACAGTGCCACTTTTGTATGCTGTATTTCTATACTCCAGTTTCTCAAGAAATATGACTTATGCTGAAATATGCTGAAAGCTGCTGCTTAATATTTTTGTGGAAACTGATACTTTTTTCAGGATTCTTTGAGTAGAAAATATAAATCTTATGTAACATTTTAAAATCTTCACTTTTGATATCTGAATCTTTTGAACGGTAGTATATATTAAATATTAAAGGAATAGTTCACCCAAAAATTACCATTTACTCACCATCATTTTGTTCCAAGCCTGTATGACTTTCTTTATTTCTTATGCAGAACAGAAAATAAGATTGGAGAATATTTCAGCCATTTCTGGCCACATAAAGAAAGTCAGTTGGGTCAAGAACAACATTGGACCCCACTGACTTTAAATGTACAGACAATACATATATATCCTGACTTTTATCAAAATATCTTTGTGTAGACACACAACCATTTTTGGAGTGTACTATACCTTTAAATATTGTAAAATATATTATGGTTAAATAATATGAGCCAATATTATGTGCACTAAATGTTTGTATGCAGCTACCTCATTGAACCTGAAGTGAATCGGGTGCTAAAATGACAAGCTATTAGTGACACAGTAAATTCCCCCCTCAGAGTTCTTGAACAAGGCCAATGTCTCCACAACACACACACACATCAGTCATCTGGTACACATACAGTAAGGTGAAATGCCGCCACATTCAGGAGATTACAGAACATCAAACCATTAACCTTGAGACAGACTGCACTCCATCTCTGTCCATTAACACACTTTGTCTCATGCAAGGATAAAAAAAGAAACGTTTTCTATCTTTCCCACGCGCATAAAAACATTGAAGGGGTGGTATAATGCCCTTTTCACAAGATGTAAAATATGTCTTTGATGTCCCCAGAGTGTGTATGTGAAGTTTTAGTTCAAAATACTCCACAGATATTTTTATATAGCATGTTAAAGTTGTCACTTTTTGAGGGTGAGCAAAAACACACCGTTTTGTGTCTGTTCCTTTAAATGCAAATGAGCTGCTGCTCCCAGCACGGAGGGCAGCTTGCTCAACAGCTTGTGTCATTTTACCTTTAGTCACTGATGGAGAGACTCAAGAAGAAGTGACATGTAGAATGCAACAGGACATTTCTGACTGGTTACTGATGAATTTATGTAGCTGATGTGTAGTTATCTTCTAGTCATTGATATATTCTGTCTTGATAATCGTGTTCAGGGGGCGGAGTTTATGTAAATTCTAGGGTTGGTGATGTCACTAACCTGGGAGGAATGTCGTGTAGTCCTTACCAGCCTGTGGTCCTTAAAAAGCAATTTCTTTAAAAGAAAATATCTCCCTTTGCTTTGAACTTTAAGCTTTGTAACTTTGCAGATGTTGTTTATGCTCAAACAGCAGCATTTTAGAAAAGTGAAATCATAATCAACCACCACTTTAAAGGGACGGGGATCAGTCACAAGGCAGTTATGATAAAGATCAAAGAAAGAGAGCAAAAAGCAGAAATGGAGAAGACAATATGAGAATCACTCATTACACAGAGAGTCTTGACATAGTCTCTCAAGGAGCCCCAATAGGTGCCATTGTGGTCACTCCATGTGGCCATAAAGTGCTCCAATTACACAAGCTTGAAAGCTTGATGGTCCGTTTGGTTGGCGGACATCAGTTTGATTGACCACTCGCTGTGTTTTGAAAGCTTATCTGGGTGAGAGCAACCATCACTAACAGAGACTTCCACAAGATTGCCTGTGGCTTTGCATCGAATACTGGACAGATGTTCACTATTAGCGATCTTTGCTAAGAAAGGCATTACTTTTGCTAAAGCTACAGTATTTTGTGATTTCAGCAAACCTGTAACCTTAAGCTTTAACCTTTGGCAAGTCTTGCTGCATTGTGAAACAGTCACATGGCTTATTGAGGAAAAGTGTGCTATTACTCATTTAAATGATTTGACTTACAGTTTTCAACAGGTAGATGAGAGAATGGACAAAAAAAAATAATAATAATAATAATAATACTTGTATTCAACAAGAATTCATTAAATTGACCAAAGGTAGCTTTCCTGTAGCTCAAACAGTAGAGCGCAAGGTCATGCATTCGATTCCCAGGGAAAGCAAGAACCGATAAGAATGTAAATGTGTACCTTGAAATGCAATGTAAGTCGTTTTGGATAAAGGTGTCTGCCAAATGCATAAATGTGAATGCAAATGTGAAAGGTGGCAGTAAAGACCTTTTATATTGTTATAAAAGATTTAACAAATGCTGTTCTTTTGAACTTTCTATTCATCAAAGAATCCTTAAGGTCTTAAAGGGATAGTTCACCCAAAAATGAAAATGCTGTCATCATTTACTCTTCCTCAAGTTGTTCCAAACCTGTATGACTTTCTTTCTTCTGCTGAACACAAAAGAAGATATTCGGTAGAAGAAAGTCGGTAACCAAACGACTGATGGAGCCCATTGACTTCCATAGTAGGAAAAAAAATACTATGGAAGTCAATGGGGACCAGCAACTGTTTAATTACTAACCTTCTTTAAAATATCTTCTTTTGTGTTCAGCAGAAGAAAGAAAGTCATACAGGTTTGGAACAACTTGAGGAAGAGTAAATGATGACAGCATTTTCATTTTTGGGTGAACTATCCCTTTAAGGTTTCCACAAAAATATGAAATGTTTTCAACATTGATTGTAATAAATTATCATTTTAAAATATATAGCCTAGAAAAGTAATTTAAAGTTGCATTAAATTGTATTTCACATACCAGTATTAATGCTCTACTGTATTTTTGAGACTTCTTTAAAAAACACTGAATAAAATCTGGCCTGAAACCTTTGAATGGTAGCGTACATTAAAGGAGGGAGCCATGTAGGGACCAGAATATCATCGATACTGCACTCTGAGGTGGGCTCTTTTGACATGGGCTGTAAACAAGCACCTAACCAGAACACCCTAGCAACCACAAAGCAACACACTAAAGACCTTAACACAGTTTTGCCGGTCAGAGCTTTCTGAGAGTCAAAATCCACTTTGTTCTGTGAAGTAGTTCGCAAGCTGAAAGTATTTCAGTGAAGAATATTTCCATCGACAGGCTCTTCACAATATAATTGTAGCAATTGTCATAAACATAAGAAAAAAATTCCCACAGATGGCATCATTTTGATGCCTTGTCTTCGAGCATTTTTCATATGTCTTACAGAGAAATGCAGTGCTGTTGGTTTATGACACGCGTTTCACTAATGTGGAGTAGTATAACATCTCTTTTGGACTCAAGTGACAAGGATTTGAAAGGATTTGAATTTGAAAGACATAGTCACCCTTCCCCAATGACATTATACTGGCAAAAATGGTGGGATAGAATGCAAAACATTTTAAAGCCAATTGTCAGTTAATTCGCCCCAAAAATGTAAACACTGTCTCTGTGGGACTTTCAAAACCTTGCAGTTTGTTTGAGCATCCCAATCCGCCCGACAACAGCAACATTGGCTCAACCAGTGAAGTTCATTTTGGGTGGGACTATCTGACTGCAGGACCAATGGTAGAAGAGCGGAGTATTTGGGAAACATGTTTGGGAAAACATTTGGTGCTGCTTGGCCTAGACACACTTTACCTTTAAAACATTAGAATAATTTATTATCAGTAATTTTAAAGTTGTAAATTATTTATGTCAGGTTTATATGTAAAGAAAACTATAACAAAAAAAAAAAAATCAGTTTAAATCAAAATTTAAACACTGTCTCTTTGGCGCTTTCAAAACATTACTAGCTTTGAGTATCCCAACCTGCCCGACAACAGCAATATTGACTCAACCAGTGGTGTGAATTTGGGGCGGGGCTATCTGACTGTCTGACCAATGGCAGAAGAGCGGAGTGTTTGGGAGGGAAAAAAACTCATTATTTTTTTGCAGTTCTTTGTGGCTGGGAAATTACACACTTTACCTTTAAAACATGAGGATCATTTATTTTCAACCACTTTAAGGCTTGAAAACATTCCTGTCTGCCTCCCTGTTGTCTTAGTTTCCCACGTTCTCTCCTTTCTCTAGACACTTTTGTCACTGTCTTCTCTTGATGCACTACAGTGACATTTACCTTCACATTCCCTGCTTCATTTTTCAAACTTACACGATTCCCCCTGGCGTATCTGCTTTTTCAGCCGGCTGAATGGGCAGACATTCATTCCTCGCTCGGTGCAGCAGCATAAAATTCCTCCTTCTAAATGCCACATTCCCCAACTCAGACAAGCAAAACAATCAGTGTGAGACAAAGAAGACCATCAGGTTCAGTCCAGAATACTCTGTGGCCTTTAAAAAGGGGAAATGCATGATTTTTTTTTCCAAATGTTTATAGTTTCTCCTACCCAAGAGTCAACCTTTTCATAGAGAATACAAAGTAATATATGTTTGAGCACAATTGAGCTTCAAGCTGCACATCCATGCAGGCTGAATTTTTGGACTGTATTCGGGGTGGCTTTTTCCCAAGAGTCCTAACTCTCCTGTACTTCCCTACAGCTATCAGAAAAAAAAAAAAAAAAAAACGGATTGTGATCCACTCCTTCCAAATGTTTTAGAAAAGAGAGATGGTTAGACCAGCTGATATGTGGGCCGTCTTTGGCATGATGCAAGGGCGTTCGAGGCTTTGATGTTGGCATGTGGCGTGGGATTGCCCTGAGACGTAGAGGATTCAAGGGGATAAGTGGCTATCTCAAAGGTCCAGATAACTCCAGCTAAAACAAGAGTCGGGCAACGGTCTGAAACAGCCCACCATGACACACAAGAAGAAGAAAAAACTATTGAAAAAGCATTTTTACAAGTCAAAAAGTATTTGTTTTTTAAAATGGGATCAAAAACAAAAAAGCTGGTCAATATAGGTCATTATTTGACGATATTATATAGGTTTTCACTAAATCAGCACAAAGGAAGAATACTTAATTGAGATTTTATTTATTTATAATTTTATAATAATAAATATAAATAATTGAACTGATTAAATTAAATAAAAAATAAAACTGATTCCATAATCTATTAAGACATGTTAAATAATTAAGGACTGTTTTCCACTAAATAAGCACAAAGGAAGAATACTTAATATTTTTTTATAGTAATACATAAATAATAATTATAATTCATAACAATTATTATAAAATAATAATCACTATGTAATACAATACAATGGATATAATAAATAATAAATTATACACTATATATAAAATATAATAATACATATAAATATATTGTACATATTTTTTTTATAATTTAAACGGAAATAAAACCAATTCAAAACTGTACAAAAAAAAAAAGTGTGGAAGTGAATTAAACACCCCAACTGTTTAAATGGATAAGCTATTAAAATGTGTTTTAATGCTCTCATAGTCATGACACAAGGAGGGGGTATGAAACTCGCTCACGGCGCAGTCTTTAGAAAACTTAATGGCCAAATAAAAAGCACATTAAGATCATTGCGATGTTCACAATGCTGCTCAGTTTAATATCACCAAACTCATGTCAAATATATTGTAAATATTCAGTATATATCACCCAACCCTAACAGAATAGTGTTTTTGATTTATTGTTTGACCCTGTTTTTGGCTCATTTTTCATCACAAACATCAATTCACACTGTTCTATTTGTGTGTGCAAACACTGAGTGATAGATGAAGGCTACACACAGAGCTCTGTCCTGATTAGCAGTGTTCAGCTTTGTGAAGTTAATGAATAGACATTACAGCAGGATCAATGGCGCCTTTCTCCCAGTCTCCATATGAACAGGCCTAATGAAAAGGAATTACACTCGTCAAACCAAGGCCTCTGTCTTCCTCCTGTTCCTTGAGCTCTGACTCTGCCTCCTCTTGCTTAACTGTTGTCTTTTATCTCACTTCTCTCCAAGAAAACTAAAGCAGCAAACTCTTAGATCAGCTAGAATTACAAAGACCTGCTAATCTTTGTCTCTTTTTCTCATGATAAACTGCATAATGAAGTCTAATGCTCCGTTCACACTGACGGCGATATTATCACCAAAGGTTGGTCACTGGTAGCTGTAAATCTTATCCCAAATTGGATGTATTGCATGTAAAATAAGATGCCATTCAAATTTGACAAGGAATCAGTTCTTGCTGCTAAAAATGAACATTCTGCAAGGGGAAATTTTTGTGCAGCTGTGCATAATACATCATATCATGAACAAGATGAGCGATTATCAATGCATGAATCAAACTCAGGGTCTGCAATTTTTGACAGTTTTCCTCCCATTTTTTATTATATCGCTCTATGTGGGCAGAGATAAATCATATAGAACTGAAAATCGCTTGCAGTAACATGAACATCCATCATGGCCATAGTATCTTGCAAGAAAGAGTTTATGCGCCACTGTCTTCCATTTGTAAACTTTATATGAAAATCGGTTACTCCTATTGAAAATGAAAACTTCTGGACACATTTTTGATGCAAAACGGTCACATTGATAATGTGTGTTAGCAGTGTTTGTCGCCATGTCCAAAAGACGCTGTTTTTTCCACCCCAGATCTAACACAGTTATGGTAAGGGGCGTGACATTTACGAAATACGCACAAAGCGGTTGGCCAATCAAAACAAACTGCTTCAGCCGACCAATTAGAGCACACTGCGCTTTTCAGAAGGAACTAAATAGTGTTACTGACAGACTGGGAACAGAGGTGGTGCAACAATGTTTTTTGAAAGTCTATTCTAACAGGCCCCAAAAACAAAATCAAGACTTTGTAAAAGGTCTCTTTAACTTTATTTAAAGGAACACTCCGACTTTTTGGAACTTTAGCTTATTCACAGTATCCCCCAGAGTTAGATAAGTCCATACATACCCTTTTCATTTCTGTGCGTTCTGTAAGTGTTATTTGACGCACCCACCGCTAGCCTAGCTTAGCACAAAAACTGGATGTAAATGGATAATGGTAGCATACTAATCCAAATAAGTGACAAAATAATGCAAACATTTTCCTATTTACATGTTGTGATCTGTATAGTCACAGCGTGTACAAATAACAAGGCTATATGAGACAGAGACCATTTTTAATCGTATAAATACTGGGAACTATATTCTCACTAGGCGTTGGAGCACAGCTACTTGGGCGGAGTGGCTACTTGGGCGGAGTGATTAGCGCAGCACACGAGACGCCCTGTTGTTGATTTAGCTGTGCTCCTACGCCTAGTGAGAATATAGTTCCCAGTATTTATACGATTAAAAATGGTCTCTGTCTCATATAGCCTTGTTACTTGTGACTATATAGATCACAACATGTAAATAGGAAAATGTTTGCATTATTTTGTCACTTATTTGGATTAGTATGCTACCATTATCCATTTACATCCAGTCTTTGTGCTAAGCTAGGCTAGCGGTGGGTGCGTCAAATAACACTTACAGAACGCACAGAAATGAAAAAGGTATGTGTGGACTTATCTAACTCTGGGGGATACTGTGAATAAGCTAAAGTCCCAAAAAGTCGGAGTTTTCCTTTAAATTAAAAGTGACTTGATGTGACAGCTACCAGTGGAAGTAAAATCCTGTTACTGTTTGTGGGCAAGACTGAGAAGTTAAAAGTAACAGTGAGCAACGACCCTCATGTGGATAATGTTTTTTCTTTTTTAATGGTTCATGGAAAACCACGCTAGAAATATTCAGCATTGCTAATAAGTCATCGTGTGCATAATATGTTGCACACTTTCCCCACCAGAATGTCTTGTTTTATTCATTGTCAAAATAGAATGACATTCTCATTTTGCACCCCATTTGTCTAAAGTTGTGGACATTTGTGCAGCCCACGAATAACATCAGAGCATCTTGCAGTAGAAAAACAAAACTCCAACAATACTGTGTAAATGGGGATTAAACGTCTGTTTCTTTATGATGTACATAAAACAAAACATGAGATAAAATGTCGTGTGTGTTAGCATGCTGAAAGTTGCTCATAATTGCCTTTTGATTTCATTATGTATTATGTTTCCTGTGTTAAACGAGGCATAGATGAGAACGTGAGGGCTGGCATGTGTATGTGCTGCTTCTCTGGTCTGATGCTTGTAAGACTTAAGCATAAGCCAGTCAGTGCTAAAAGGGTTCAGAAAGGTTTTCTCCCCAATCCATGGCGATTTATAACCAGAAGTGTGCACATAATCCAGCTCAGTGTATACGAACCTCAGTGGCCTGTAGTCACTTTTGGTCAATCTTGATGTGGGGCTTGACATCATGAGTTAAGAACATCAGCTTTACACAGTACATTAGATTCGCCTCAGAGTTATTACTCAGCTTTAGCTCTAAAAATACGAGGCAACACTTCTTAAAATGATCCACGCAAAAGTGTCATTTCTGCAAGTTCAAAAACAAGTTTTAAACCCCTTAGTTTTGGTGTTTTTCCTTTGAATGTTTTTTTTGTGTGTGTACATAATCTGAATTTCTCAATCATCTTTTTCTTACATAAACACACATCGTACACCTCATACAAGATTGCAGTTGATTTTACAGCACAAATTAGGCAAATTATAACTACAATTTGGGGGCAGATTCACAAGTATCAATCGTATAAATTCAGCAAATTAAGTACTTTATGCACATATGATGCACTGTGTACTCAAACAGTGTAGTGTATGAATTTCATAAGGTTATTTCTTCATCCAGCATCAGAGTCTGCTAGTCCCTCCCCCTTTGTTATGTCAGGGAATGAAGTGTCCAACATTCCACACTTCATTTTTTTTTTCCAGTTAATTAAGTGCATCGTCAGGGTATTTGTTAACTTGTCCAATTTGTTGGACAACTTAAAAAAAACATATGAGAGCCACTGTCTTGCTAGGTATGCATTTTTAGTCTGTTGATTGCCTCTGAATCGCTTGTGTCATTCAACGCAACTCCGAATTTGTTTTCAGTATGCAGTAGACAAAACAACGCAATGATACTAAAACACTTGCCATAAGCATATAACACAACACACTGATAAAGAAACAGACAGCATCCCACTTCCTGCTGACAGGGGCAGGAAATTGAGTTTGTCCAGAACAAAAGGAGAAAGTGAGTGAGCGAGAGAGAAACAGCGAGGTTCAGTATTGCCTCTCATTAAGACTCATAAGCGCTGTCATTGATATGCATGCGATCGCCTCAGCCCGTCCATCTGCAGCGGCACACGACTGCTCGTCTATTCACTCAGACATGAGAAAAAAATTAAAGGAGCCTTTATGTTTTATCTGTCTCACTGCTGAAAGGACGGAAAGACACGTACTGACAGACGAGTGCAGAGAGTCAGTAACACGTCCCTGGCACCGGCCTTTCAATTAGTCTCTCTGCAACAAGACATCAGCTGTGTGGCATCATGGGACAGAAGCGTACCCAAAATACAACCCGTAATAATACTCACTTGCGCTTTTAAAAATAAAGGTTCCAAAATGGGGTTTTCACAGAGATGCCATAGAAGAACCACTTTGTGAACAGTTCTTATTAAAATTGAAACTTTTTGCACTAAATTGAACAGGGGTGTCTAAATCTGCTCCTGGAGGGCCACTGTCCTGCAGCGTTTAGCTCCAACTTGCCTCAACACACCTGCCTGGAAGTTTCTAGTATGTCCAAGTAAGAGCTTCATTAGCTGCTTCAGGTGTGTTTAACTGCGGTTGGAGCTGAACTGTGCTGGACAGACCCTCCAGGAGCAGGATTGGACACCACTGATATAGAACCTTTTGTGCAATGGAAGAATCCCATGAACACACGATAGACAATTCCTTTACAAAAGACGAGATATCTGACCAACTCGCTCACTCAAATATTCCATATAACAATGAGAATCAAGCTGTATTGCTACTGTAGAAATAAAATAACTAGTGCTAGATATATAGCGACAAATACTGTATATATAAACACATTCCCATTTGGTTAGAAATTGCTGTTCATATCACTTTTGCTCTCCTTCAACCATTTATCTACTACTGTATTACTCATAATGTTACTTATAATATAGTATAATGTAATGTTCCTTGTACTCAAACCATACTTTTATTCAGGAAGGGCGCATTAAATTGATCAAAAGTAAAATATTTACATAAAATATACTTATGTAAAAACGTTACATAAGATTTCTATTGCAAATAAATGCTGTTCTTTTAAATTGGCTATTAATCAGAGATTATGAAAATAATGTATCACGGTTTGTACAAAAATATTAAGTTTTCACTATCTATAATAATAAGAAATGTTTCTCAAGCAACAAATCAGCACATAGAATGATTTCTGAAGGATCATGGGACACTGAAGCCTGGAACAATCAATAAAACCTTACAGACCCCAAACTTTTGAATGGTAGTGTATTATATATACATATATACATACATATATATACACACACATATATATATATATATATACACACAAAACAAATACATTTTTTTTTATCCAGTCCACCAATTCAATATAAATTTTAATTGACTGACAAATGACAAATATTCCATTTAATTTCAAACTGAACTGGCTCTTTTCATCTGTAAAACGTTCCATCTGAGCTTTCTCAAGAATCTATACTGTACGTGTGGAAAGAAAAGAAATAGAGTGTCTGCAACACTACACATCTGTGCATCACAACGTGACAAAACTCGATCGCTCCCATTATAATCAACAAAGCTGTCAGTCATCAAAAATCAATCGTGCACTTTTGCAAAGCTTTGCTGATTGTAATGGCAGCGATCTTGTTTTATTGTGTCGTTCACATAGACGTGTCAGAGAGCAAGAGCAAGAGCGAGATGGAAAGAAATAAGAGGGACATTTTGACAGACAACAGCACATGCTGGCACACAGACAGAATCCTGTTCTCATTTTTTGCCAATTCGATAGGTCTGGCAGAGTCCGGAGATGTTTACTCAATCCATTACTGAGAAGGTGTGCTGTCACACTAAGAGGACATGCTTTGACTGTTTAGCATGGCCCAGTTAACCCCTGCTGGCTAGAAGGCATAACTACACCATTCACAAACCTTTCTGCTAAATTCCCATGAGCAAATTTTTAAATAAGCAGATTTCAAAATCACATGCACCAGCCAAAAAACTGCCAGTAAGATAAATTCTAATGGATAGCTTTCTCCAGTTATTATAGACCTCCTTGTGCCACACGGCCCACAAACGCAGACAGATCTTTTGTGCTATTTCAACCTTCCTGCACTCTCTCTGCCTGTCTGTAGTCATTCATCTCAGTGTGGATCTTTTCTCTGTCATTCTGCACAACATTACCCCAGCTTGTGTGTGTCCACTCTCCCCACAGCGTTTATTCAGACTGTCACCGCTGCCTACACCCACTCTCGGCACTGTTACACCAGCCTCCTGCGGGAAAAAAAACAAACTAAATATGTAGTTTGATGTATAACATCCATAATGACAGACACACTTGAGAGGAGGAGGAATACAATCTAAGCTGAAAGTTCCTGAGTTAATTACGAGCTTAACTTACTATAGCAGCCATTTTCTATGCTAATTTTAGCCGGAAATCAAACACTGTGAAATGTGTTAAGCGAAACTGGGAATACTATCGGTCCCTGGGAACTGGAACTGAAAGGATTGTCACTTGTGTTTTATTTAGCCATTTGGCTGAAGTAACTTAATTTTAGTTAAGTTACTTTTAGTTAAGTTAATTTAAGTCTAGTGTACACCAGTTCACTGACAAAACCTCTGACAGAAATCCCCAGTTTTGCATTTTCAAGTTGGTCCCGTGAATTTACCGCGCTGACCAACGGAAAGCCGCTTGGTATGAAAATGACTTCTGTATGATCTGTGTTTCATACTTCGATAAACTATTGACAATAGACAATTAACTTTTTTTCCGTTGAAAATTCGCTAAAGTGGCCGCTCCTTTATACTATACACCTGATCTCACGGGAAAACTTTACTGTTACGAGATGGCGATGTGAATCATACGAAAACGTATGATTATTAGAAAAAGAAAGTAAGGAAGGTCCACCCCTAAACATAACTGCCACTGGGACGCAATGAGGTTGTATGAATTCACACGATAGCCACCAATTCGCCAAAATGTGAAGAAGTTATGAATTGCCTTTGAAATTGTGTTGGTACATTACATAGTAGCTGAATGCATAATCAAATTAATCAAAATATTTATTCAACAAACAAACAAGGGACGTGGAAAATGCAGAACTTAAAGGACATGTATTTGAATTCTGTTGAGCTTTCTATGCATGAGTCTACTTACAGCTGACATGAACAATATTTCTGCTGTGACGGGAAATATCCTCAGTGGAAATAAAAGGAAATTTTCTCAGTGAATATGATAGCTAGGGCCCAAACGGTAGGGGCCCCGGTGGCTGGATCTTGCTAATGAGAAGAGACATCATAATATATTTAATGCACTTATTATCTACCAGAGTTATAATCCAAATGTATGAGACGAAGAGGGGGAGGGGGGGATGAGAATAGGAATAGAGCGAGGGGTGACCGGAAGGTTTTTCTCTGCCTCCCAGAACGACGAGGGATTTCTGCAGCCTCTGTTATGTGATAAGAGAGAAAAATCAGAGAGGGTCATTATGGAAGAGCGAATAAAAATGAGAACAAATGACAATGGATACAAAGATTTGTGCGCAATTTGTCATGTGTGCATTTTCAAATCTACGGACTATAAACAAGTACATAAAATGTACACAACCACATACTTAAAAAAGTCACTATGCTGACAGATAAAACATCCCAATTACATATGAGACTAACTGAAATCCAGTCAAAAAGACATAAGAGAAAGAGAGAGAAAGGGAATAAATGGGAACGAAGAAGGGATAAATGAAGTGATGTAGTTATTAAATGGTAAAAGTAGGATTAGCGATGATCATTGTGAAATAAGGATGTATTTAACATGCTGACATGACTTTGTGACACTAAAAACCTATAATTAAAATGTATAAAAATGTATAATTGAACATTGGCATATAGCAGGCTAATGGAAAACTAGTAGATTGAAAAGTTTGCTCTATGAACCTAAATGAACTAAAACATACACACACATAGAACAAGATATTTTTTAACAATATATAGTTTCAGTTTCATACTATTATACACTACCGTACAAACGTTTGGTTAAAAATACAGTTAAGTTGTATAATATATAAAAGGCTTTATTTTTGTGGAAACAGTGATGCATTTTTTTTAGGTTTTCTTTGATCAAGACCCCTGTGGTGAAAATTAAGCTTTTAATGTTAAATACAAACCATGTGTAAATTCATAAGTCAGCACCATTGCTGAGTATTTTCTCCTTAAAACTGCAGTGAACCAAAGACTCAAAGTCTCAAAACCTGAAAATCGCTGGTGTTTCTGACGTCACAAATTACCTTGTAACCAATCAGGTCAAAATGTGATCGTCAAGGAGTGGATCTCTGAGCTGGTGTGAGTGAGTAGAGGCGGGGCTAATTTGCATATTCTTTGAACCGTATGTACTAAATGAGGCAAGGGTGTAGAGTTACATTTAAGCTATTTACGGCATGAAGATTTTTTTCAAGGAAAAAACGTTTAAACGTTTGGTGATCAAAAATGAGTTTTGAGGGATAAAATTATTGGGAGACTTTAACAGTATTTATTTGAAATGGGAATCTTTTGAAAGATTATTAGTTTCATATGTATGTATAAACATACACAGTTAAATGTCTTAACTGTCGCGTTCAACCAATTCAACAAAGTCTCTGCTGAGTAAATGTGTTAATTTTTTATTTATTTTTTGCAAAGAAAAAAAATCTGCAAAAGCATTGTACAAGCATTTCAATCGGCCTGCTAGTTAGCAAACCCTAAAATGACTTGCATTACCCCATCAGAAAATGTGCTTTTCAGAGCCTTTTCAACTACAAATTCATCATAAATGGCATAAAAATACCAGCTTTCAGCAAATCAATTCAATCTTGAGCTTTCATTACTAGTAAAATAATGATCTTTGCCCAAAGGGTAAAATTCAAATTGTTTAAAATTCTTCTGGACAGTTAATGGATGCTAGTTCTCGCCAGCAGGTGCTATGATGTCAGGCGGTTTTTAATCAGGGCTGTTTAACCTTTCGGTAACCCGTAGAACTGATACTCAAATATATTTTCATTTGCCTCAGGGGAAAAGAAGACGTGCTTTGACCTTTTATTTAAGTGTTAGTAATCTAACGCTTCTAAATGACCGTTTTCATGCTCGCCGGCCCTTCTTGTGCATTACGTGGAGTGTGTGTGTGTGTGTGTGTGTGTGCGTGCATTGAGGCAGAGAAACCTACAGAATGAGATAAAGAGACACACTGTCTAGAAGAGTTATTCAGGTGTAATACAGCATGGTAATACCCGCTGGTTTGACCGGAGTCCATTTTCATAATCAAATAAAGAGAATCCTCAGACAAATTGTATTCATACTGCCAGCAATAGAGCTGTGTATTCAGCGTTCATTTTCAGAAGAATACACTTCACTTCACCGGCCAAAGAGTATAATTTTGTTGCCGTTGTTGGACTGCTGTAATAAAGATAAAGCAAAGTGAACATTCAGGAGAGGAAAATGTCACAGAAAAAGCCTGGTGTCAAACACAAATGCAAACATTTAAATGCGAAGGATTACACGTCATTCGAGGCTGTGTGAGATTTCACGCTGTATTAGGCACCGGGTGCTGTTTGAAACAAAGCTTGCTTGAAAAAGGTCATCCGTCGAGTGCAGGTATACAGAGGAGATCACTGTAATCTTAAATAAACACAATCATGTATGTCTAGGCATGTACTAACACACGCAATATAAATATAATGACCCGACATCGCTTCTAAACAAGCTTAGAAGACTAGTTTACCCAAAAGATTCATTTACTCCTGCGTTTCTTCCTGTCTTCCGTTGAACACAAAAAGACAATTCTGTTCCATGCTGTTACAATGAAGGGTGACTGAGGCTTTCAAGCTATAAAAAAGACAATAAAGCACCATAAACGCACTATAAAGTGGTCTTTATGAGTTGTGTCTTCAGAAGACTTGGAATAATTATAAAATTAATTACAAATAAACAATTTGTCAATAGTCACTTAAAATCTCAACAGCTGCCCTAGTTCTCCTTGGCTCATTCATGGAAGAACAGATCGTGATTCAAGAACAAGTCATTCTTTTTATTCTTCATAATAAATTGATCAATCCAGCTTGCAGAAGTGGTCTGGATGATTTGTTTTTTGAACTGCACTGATATGATTTTGGAGTTCTCGATCTCAATCTGGTTAATGGCCCACTTGGGGGGACGATTAACTTTATGCAAATTGTACTAACTATATTTTTATGATGATTTAATGGTGTTAAAGCATCAGTGTTCCTTCATTTCATTGACTAGAATAATTCTACCAAACTTCTCCTTCTGTGTTCCATGGAAGAAAGTCAGTCACCGATTTGGAACAACAAAGGATGAGAAAATTATGACATAATTTTCCTTTTTGGGTGAACCGTCTTTTTAATACTACCCGTGGTTTAAACAACAGTTTCCTGTCACGCTTCCTGCTGGTGAGAGTGTGTGAGAGAATAGTAATGTTTCATATCAGTGTCAGAACACCCTGTATTATGCCACATCACTCAGCTCTCTGCGCAAGTTTACTGTCTCTGTCAATATCAATCTCTCTCAGTCTCTGTTAGCAAACTGATCCTTTTTAGTTTTTGTGCACCCGAAATGTATTCCATCTCTTCCTCAAAACACTTGCCACTGCGGTGCACCTCGAAACCTCTCTCTCATTCCCATTTCAATTCGACATCAAAGAGGCGAATCAATGCTGAGCCACTAACGTTCACTTGTACAACAGCGCCCATCATCACAACCTCATCCTCATGGTTTTATCGTGTATTCTTATTCCTTCCCTTTCTTTCTCTCACCCTCAGACATGCTTTTTTTTTTCTTTCAAGGAGGTTTTTGTTCTGATCTGTTGCATGCACACACACACAAAATGCTCATGTGTGCTTGCATTTAATTCCTCTGTAACCTTTAACATTGATTTTCTGCTTTTAAAGTTCATCCTTGTGGGCCGGGTATATTCAGAGATAGCTATAGATATAGGTGGAAAATGAATATCACATGCTCTCATTATTTTTGTACTCCTGTGGATGGATGGATGGATGGATGGATGTCTTATGCTCACCAAGGCTGCATTTAGTTGATCAAACATAGTGAAAATAGTAATAGTGTGACATTATTACAATTTAAAATAGGCTAATTTCCTAATTTAACAATTTTAAATCCAAATAATTACCGTAACGTATTACAAACAAAAATTTAAGAAAAGTTTGACTAGTATTGTTTGCTGTATTTTTAATATACTATATGCTATATATATTATATAATACTGTGATACAGGCCTACTCTAATATTCTAGAAGTAGAAATTAGTCATTGTTTTGAGTCGGATCTTTTCAGATCAATTGATCTAAGAGAACTGGTCGTAATGATTTGTATACCTATACAGATATTCATAATATACTACATAGAATTAATAGCCCATCATTGCAGATTAAAAGCTTTGTTTGCACTCACATTTGTTTGGTGTTAATTCTTGACCTTGACTTTTCTAATTATTTCTAAATTGGACAATCAAACAAAATTATAATCATATACAGTAAAATTTCTGCAGATCCATGGGTAAGCGTAATACTGTTTTAATAAGATAACTTTACTAGAAATAGTTGTTCACCGGCATATGTTGTGTTTTGGGCTGCGTTATCTTGACTATCAAAGTCAACCAGCTGAGCACTAACCTGCATAAGCCAGTCTGGAAATTCATAATACTCCAATGTGCACTGATTTAATTGAATTATCTTTTTGTCTCTGTGTTTCCATAGGCTGTGGTCTGGAGTTTCTCCTGGTGCTGTGTGGCTTAGAGTTGACCCGAGCGTGTCCCCGTCACTGCATCTGCTACGACTCTCCCAGCACGGTGAGCTGCCAGGCGCACAACTTCCTGGTGGTTCCAGAAGAAATCCCGGCCCAGAGCGAGCGAGTCTTTCTGCAAAACAACAAGATCCAGCGATTGCTGCAGGGCCATTTCAGCCCAACCACCGTCATGCTTTGGCTCTACTCCAACAATATCTCATATATCCAGCCCTCCACATTCATGGGCTTCACCCGCCTGGAGGAGCTCGATCTGGGAGACAACAAACACCTCCGCTCTTTGGCTTCTGACACCTTTCAGGGCCTGACCCGACTCCATGCTCTGCACCTCTACCACTGTGGCCTAATCACTCTGCCCGCCGGGTTATTTGAAGGGCTGCACAACCTGCAGTATCTCTATTTACAGGTAGGTAAAAAATAGACATTTTAAAAACCAGTGCCATTTATGTCCCTCTTACTGTATACAGCAGATATGTAAGACTAGAATTTCAACAAGGAATAGCTGATGTCAACATTTACTATGTGCTATTATAGGTACTTTTTTTATTCATAAGGATGCCTTATTTGACAAGTCACAACCCCAGTTTCTCCTCACTATACCTGCAAAGTAAGCTTAAAGCTTAAGTTAGCAATATAAATGTTTAGAAATTAAGCCATGTCAAATTTTTTTATATACAATATCAAATAATATTGAAATGTTTGGTAACACTTTAGATTAGGGAACACATTCACTATTAAGAGTATTCTCAGAATAAACTCCTAATAACTGCTTATTGACAGTAAGGTAGTTGTTGTAGTGGTTATGTTTATGGTTCAGGGATGTAGAATATGGTCATGCAGAATAAGGCGTAATATGTGCTTTGCAAGTTCTAATAAACAGTCAATATGGTAGTAATATGCATGGTAATAAGCAACTATTTAATAGTGAATGTGTTACCAAATGTTTTAATTTAGACTAATATGGCACATTACAATGTATTAAAGGGATATTTCACCAAAAAATGAAAATTCTGTCATTAATTATTCACCCTCATGTTGTTCTAGACCCGCAAGACTTTCGTTCATCTTCAGAACACAAATGAAGATCATTTTGATGAAATCTGAGAGCTTTCTGTCCCTCCACAGACAGCTACTCAACTGACACTTTGACGCATATGAATTGAACGGTTTAGTCGAAATTGTCTGAAGAGACTCGATTGCTTTATATGATGAACAGATTTAATTTAGGCTTTTATTCTCATTCTCAACTGAACCTGCTTGACGCGCGATAGCAAACCTCAATGGTTCTTGCGGATGCTCAAATGTGCTGCGTAACACAAGAGAATGAACCTCATTGGTTCTCGCAGTTGATGTTTATATGGGAACAAAAGCCTAAATTCAGTCTGTTCATCATTAGAAAATTTGAACTAAACCGCTCAAATTCATAAGGATTAGATTTACAATCTCTTTATGAACTGAAGCGTCAAGATGGTAGTTGCGTAGCTGTCTATGGAGGGACAGAAAACTCTTAGATTTCATAAAAAAGATCATAATTTGTGTTCCAGAAATGAGCGAATGTCTTACAGGTTTGAAACGACATGAAGGGGAGTAATTAATGAAAGAATTTTCATCTTTTGATAAACTATCCCTTTTACATAAACACATTTGCCCCATAGAATGCTGAAAATAAGAAAAATGCCCTTGTGAAACTGGAAATGGCACATTTTGCACAAAATGACTCGTCTATAGAGAATGGAACAATGGAACTGAAATAGTTACAGTACCATTTAAGATTCCTGTGTTTTCCCTCATATTAATGTGTCTGATGTGCTGCTAGGTCTGACGTTCTGTGTAAATATATCATATTTAGGTCCTCCTCAGCCAAATTGAGTGTGAATTTATAAGACGCTTGGCACAATTGTGCTGACACTTTAAGAAATCTGACTGGATACAATACCGCTTTTAAGGAAACAAAAATGCCCTCTTGAATGGATACTTTTTTTTTTTTTTAGATTGGCAGTGCTCCCGGTTTGAACCATTGCTTAGGAATCATCTGACTTGCCAAATAAATCCAGATAAGATCTGCTCAAAATGTTCAATATCAGCCTTAGCAGCAAGAAGTGCTGCACTAAAATGATGACCAGAGATAATATTTCGTTCTAATGAAAATGTCAAAAAGGTATCATACTCTTCAGGCGCAAAGAACATTACAGACACACGGCTCTTGGAATTTGATTTATGTTTAAGGTTAAATATTTCTGACCTTTTATGAGGTTTCATAAGCATATGCACAAGGTTATGGGTATTTCGGTTAATATATCTGAACAAGGTCTACTACATAGTAGAAAAACGGTATCAAAAAATATAAATATACTGTAATCTAAAAAGTTTGACACAAAAGTGCCATACAGCATGCATTTCACATATATTATTAAATTGGCTGACCTAATTTTTTAAAACAAATAGCTGAATATATATATATATATATATATATATATATATATATATATATATATATATATATATATATATATATATATATATATAGTACAGTTTTGTCTGTTATTCTTGACATATATACATACACATTTTCTTATCTAAAATGTTCTATTCTGGAAGTAACATATGTCAAGGATAGCAGACAAAACTGTACAGTACCTTCCCACCTGAACATACAGTTCTTTACGCTCGGCTTGTTTCGTCCCAATTTCACAGTGTTTAGCCTCTCATATAGCTTAAAAACTGGAGAAAAAAAAGAACCATAGAGATGAGGAAGGATTACTGTGAGGGGTTGTTTGGCATGTGCGAATAACAATTAGATAAAAAATAAATTCACAATATCAATCACTCTCCAATCCATGCAAATACAGTATATATTTACCTTCAATGTCCTGAGAACACAATGCATTAAAGGCACTTTGGATTTTCAAAAAGATTCTTATAACAGAAATATAAATGAAAAGGGAAAATCTAATATATCCAATATAAAGAGTCATCTTTGAACTGCCTTTATGAAGAGGACACAGAAGCATTCGCATGATTTGATTTGGTGTTTTTCTTAAGATGATTTGTAGTTTTAATCTCATCAACATCATCTAATCTCATCAACAACAAAAACATTTCTAATTTTTGGAGAAAAAAAAAAAAAAAAAAAGATAACCCATTTTAAACTAAAATTTGATTGAGCTATTTTTGTAAACAGACTAAAACTAAGGAATACACATGAAAGATTGACTAAATTTAACAGGACATTTCATCAAAAAACAAAAACTGATTGCTTTGTATATTCATATCTGTGACTTGCTTTTTCTGAGCCTGCTACTGACTGTTGCTGTTTATTTTGGCGTTCTGCAGAACAACCAGCTGGAGTTTCTTGAGGATGACATGTTCATTGATCTGCTGAATCTCAGCCATCTATTTCTGCATGGAAATCGGCTGTGGAGCCTCCACCAGAACACTTTCCGTGGCCTAGGGGCCCTAGATCGCTTGCTGCTGCATCAGAACCGGCTCCAGTGGGTTCACAAACAGGCTTTCCATGACCTGCGGCGCCTGACAACTCTCTACCTGTTCAACAACTCCTTACCTGAGCTACCAGCCGAGAGCTTGACTCAGCTGCCGGCGCTGGAGTACCTGCGTCTCAACGACAACCCTTGGGAGTGCGACTGCAAGGCCGTGCCGCTCTGGGATTGGCTGCGGCGCTTCCGTGGCTCCACCTCCTCATTAATATGCGTGGCTCCGCCGGAGCTGGCGGGAAAGGATCTGAAACGGCTGACAAAAGAAGAGCTTCCCTCCTGTACGGGCTCGGAGTCGCTCCACCAGAGCAAATCCGGCAGCCAGGGGGACGTGGGGGTGTCGCTGAAGAAAGATCATCATCACCGATCACACAATCATCATCATCATCCTCACCTGCCACATCAGGATCAATACTACCCCACCTCCCCGTCACCGCTCCCTCGACCGCCCAAGTCGGGACGCAACAGGAACTGCACGAGGCATCGCACCCGACAGGGGAATGGTCCGAATGAGGTGTATAACCTAAAGGATTTAACCAACAAGGAATCGGGCGACAAATATGACCAGTCAAAGCCAAGACGTAAGAACAAGTGCATCCCACGGACTTCGGTGGGGCCACCTAGTAATGTGCAAAGAACAAACAGCAGCAGGGCGACGTCCCTCTTGGCACCTTATTTCATCAGCCCTCTTTACTTATTGGTGTGTCTCACTGCCCTTATTTTCCGCTGAGCCTGTGGAAGCCTGTACAAATGGTTTTACCGAAGAAAACGTAGCCCTCTGTCTACTCTGGCTCCAACACTTCAGTGTGCGAATGTGTGTGTGTTTGTATGTGTGTGTACATGTGTACGTCAGCGAGCCCCTTTTGAGGGACAGAGGCAAAGTTACGGGCCTGGAATTAAACCGGAGATGCGAAGACACTCTGGAGTTTGTGGGTGAGAGAGGGACACTAAATGGACTACTCCTCGATCATCACCATTTTTACACCATTCCCTGTTGCTGCTGATTTACCAGGGCATATTCAGTAAAAAAATTAAAATATATTGTGCATTTATTAACTACATTCAGTTGTACATCGCACCTCTGCAGAATAATTAGCAGCCCTTTGTGGTCAAGCTTACCACCATTAAAACCTCCAAATCCTTGTCCTTACCTTCGACCTGAACACAGGCTGCAAGCCCAGAGGGGAGGGGAGTGTGAGCTAAATACATAAACATACCATTTACACAAATGTACATGGAACTGCTGCACTAATGTGTTAGCATCTCTGCGGTTTCTGTGGGAGGGTTGTTGTCAACACCTTTAGCACCAGACAGGATAAAAATGACAACCCAGGAGAGGGATTGTGTTAGTTATGAGTTTTTTTTTTTTTTTTTACATATATATAAGAAAAATGGTTGCATTTGCAATATTCGCACATTAAAGCTGGTTCACACAGCCCCAACAAATGCTATCAGGGTTAGCACGTTAATCCAACAAAACCAAAAGTTGTTGTTCGCATGGTGAATTAGCATTCTACTGTTCTGAAGCTGCTATGCTGGCATACTTTAAGGTCAGTGAGAGAAAAAGTAGAGTTTATGAAGGATTATGGGATGGCTCTGGGTTTGTGTGTGTTGTTATTCGTTGATTGTGCCCTTAAGATAGTATTTTGGCATAAAAACTGGAAGAAAAAAGTTTAGACATGAAAAGGTCAAGTGGAGCTCATGCAAAAAGCCTCATGTATTATCTGTTACTCAGCTGCAATAATGTGCTAACCTAGAAGGGAAACAACAACACTACATTAGTATCTGCACATGACACAGTTTGGGGAAATGAAATGTCTCACAAAGGGGGAAATAGAGCTGTGCAGAGTTATGATGTTGAGGCTAAACTGGAAGACTAATTAGCCATAGATTCCCTAAGGAAGTTCCTACGGGTTTCTGGAATAGCAATTTTTGATTTAAATCGCTATGGAGGAGGGCAAACATCTCAAACATTTAGACTTTCTTGACGACATATAAATAACACTGAGAAAAGGAGCAGACAAATCTCTTGCAGAGCTAGCATGTAGAGCAACAGATGAAAATGGCCCTTTTGGGATTTTAACAATAATGTGAAAAGACTTGTTCTTCGTACATAAGTTACATCGTCACACCTGCAACATGAATTGTTGTAAACTGTTTTTTTTAATAAGTAAGTTAACTTTGTAAATACGTAGCTAAATAGGGACTACAACTACAGGTACCACAAGAATGTGAGTTTGCATGCTTGATGGGCCAAACAACCACTGTAGTCCTTATGTAGCCACTTGTTAGCAACTAAGCATTTGTTAAAAAAAAAAAAAAAAAGGTACATTTATGGTATAGAACAAAATGTGACAAATATAATGGTAACCACAGGCTTTATTTTACTCATAAATCAAAAACTACCTTCTGAAAACCCATTAGAAACTCCAGAGGGAAACCATGGCCCAAAAATGCCATTTCCCATTCAGGTTTTAAGAGTACAAACTGAACAGTTCCAGAAAGCCAACGCAAGTTCTGCGGTAATAATCCTTGTGATCCAGATTAATCCATGCAAGCCATAGAAAAGCATGTCTGTCACTCACCATCTCTGACCTCTGCCACTGTTAAGCCATTGAACACATGTCTGAATTGACATCCTAAATCTGAGATATCAAACGTCAATGAAAAATCACAGAGCCCCCTCTGGACAGGTAGGGTAATAGCACTTTCCCCACCTCTAACTTGTCCCCATTAAAGACTTTTTACCTTTATACAAAAGTGAACTGAAATTATTATGACATGTCCATTGTGAACATTTATTTGTTTGAGAATATGTCACGTACTAACAAAAGACTGTGTGTGTAACATTGTCGGGGGAAGGATGAAGTTATTTTGTATTCATGTACTTTTTCTTTGTACATTGTCGTCAAACTGCAAATTTGAACAAACAAGTGCACCATGTTAACACCTTTCCCGTCTTCCTCAGTCTGTCCTTCATCTTTATTCCCCCCTTTTTCATGACTCAAACTTTCTGTCTGTTATGAAACACCACTCAAAATCTGTTTCTAAAGAACATTAAAGAGAAATGTGGTCTCACCGCTGATGGTTTTGGATGCCTTTGTTTGGATTCTGCTTGAAAAAAAACAAAGTATAAATCAGGTGATGTTTAACCAGGGAAATGATCACACTAGAAACAGCTTTTCATTTCTGGACCAAATGGCGTTACTGCAGAAGCACTTCATAATAATTCACATTAAATCACTTGGTTGATTTAAATTCTGAATATAAAAGACAGACAAGATATAGCGCTTTCTCAATTGCATATATTTTACGTACTCTCACACACAGTGGAAATAAGCATAATTTCTTCAGGGACATGCAGGACATCTTTGAATAGACAGACATATTTTATTGAACCCTGAGGGGGAATTCTGTTACAGAGACAGATAGTAAAGCCTAATTAAACTGTTGCTATGCTATGACAGTAGTTGATCTGAAACAGAAAACTGACTGTGGAAAAATATGAGTTTATGCTAACGCCTGCTATAGCGCCCCCTATGGTTGGAGCCTATAGCTAAAACACTTCCACTGCATTCAGTTTCTTTCTTGCACACACAAAAAAAGATGTGTACTATAACAGAAACATTATAGAACAAAGCGACACCATCTCAGGCCAGAAAATGGTTGACATGGAAGGTCAGGATGACCTGTTATTCTTATGCTTGTTATGCTTATGTAAAATATTAGCGAAACTAAAAAAAATAGTGGAAAAAAAGACGTTTGAAAGTCAGAAAACAGTATATATTGACTGGAACAGCAGTCTGTGGTTGTTTTTTTGCAGTATATACACTGTGCACAGTTGTCTGTATGCTTGGAATTTCTGGATGACCTTCTACATTTTCCAGTATGTTGTGCAAAGATTGTGCAATATACAATGAGAGCCCAATGTGAGAATTCCGCAACGTAAATCCCACAATGCAATGCGTTCAACCTTCCTTGACACAAATCAATGTAATCTCTTTTCCTTTTATGATCAATTATTTTTTACATAACATTGAAATACGAAGGCAAAACAACAGTTTTTATTTATAACTGAACACCACTCCTTGCATTAAAGATGCAATATAGTATGGTCATGTGACAATAATAAAACTTGCTGCATACTGTTTTGCATGCTACTAAAAATAAAAATAGTAAGTAAATGGAAAAATAGAAGGCAGTATACAGTGGTTATGTTAGAAATGCATACTACTTGCTAATGCATACTAGCATACTGCCTACTACTTTAAAACTAGTTCGCAAAACAGTAGGCATTATTCTAGTATATATATATATATATATATATATATGCGAAGGGTCAAGGGTCAAGTCGAATGCGATGCATTGTGGGATACACTACAGTATGTGCATTTTGCACATTTTGCACAGTATACAGTACTAGTAATTCATTCTGAACATTGTTTGAAGCTTAGCAAACTGGCAGCTCCAGTAGCAATGAAAAGATTTATAATGAACTATGTCATAGAATTTAGCATGTATAAACCTTGATTAAACAATTTAATAATCAAGTAAAAAGGAATTTATACCTGTATGATATTATGCTGTGTCCACATTGGACCAGCGGTTTGGAAAATGGATGTACGATTCACCTGCAAGCGCCATCTTCTGGAAATCATTCGGCGCTACCGTCACAGTGCATTATGGGTATTCTTTAGCCATTGTGTTTACATCGGTTGTACACTCGTTATTGCAGTGCATTGTGGGATTTAATGAGTGCACTCAATAACGTCCACTATGGTTTCAGACACCACTACAAATGGCTGTCCCCTCAAATAGTGTCCTATTTAAGGGTATAGGGGATGATTTTGGACATAGCCAGTGTCTCTGTGTTATCAAAACATTGCTCTGTTTGTTTGAGCATCACGACCACCCCAAAAACAGCAACACTGATTCAGCCAATGGCACGAGTTTGGGGGTGGGGCTTTCTGATTGTCTGACCAATAGCACATCAGGGAAAGAGTTCATGAAACTTTGATAACAGTCATTATATAGCAGTTCCATTAGGTGAGGCTAGTGGCTTAGAAATCACACACTTTATCTTTAACTTTAGTTTAAATTAAAAGGCTCTTCATCTCGGCAGATTTACATTGCTTATTCGCTATATACTCCAGCTTCTCATTAAGGCAGCACAATGACTGTTTAATTAAATACAAGCATATTAAACACAAGAATATTAAATCACAAGAGGACAACGAATTGAAGGAGTGTCCCTCATGGAGTCCTGGAGCGCAAGGGGTGATGACACTTTAAAAAATGAGTCTGAGAAGGAGAGGAGGCAGGTTGGGATGAAAAAATAGGTAGGCTAGGTAAAGAAAAATGAAAGGGCTCTCTTGTTTCTTCTGTCTACCTTTTGAATCCCTCTTGCCCTCCGTCCCCCCTCCTCCATCAGTCCCTGCCTCCCAGATCAATCATAAATCTAATGTCGCCTGTTCTCCTAAAGCTCTTACTTTCTATAATCCTTTTATCCTGGTTATTTACTAATTCAATAGTTTCCTTCTGAGTCCAAGGACACCTGGTAGCATGACAGGGCTTGACAAGAGAAAAAATTGAAAAAGAAAAACAGAAAAGAGGTGACGTATGGGTGAGATAGCAGCACCTTCTACAGGTAGGGGATGGCAGTGCGCAGCCACAGGCAAAGTATGATGCAGCAAATTGAATTTACATCTTCATATATTCACACAATGTCGAGGAGTGTCATTTATCAGGGATCAAATGCTTTGGATAACGGTGGTGGCTCTTGGCTTACTCTTAGTGGGAATCGAACCAGAAACCATCTGGTTACAAGCCTAAGGTACACTGTAAACCCCAAAGTTGTCATTAATAAAGAAATCAAGTTATCATAACTTAACATTACTTATAATAGCAAGTTTTTGCTTTAAAAATTAAACAGTTGAGTTTAATGTACTACTCATTTGGCAGCAAAAATCTTTCGGGTTAAGATTTTAAGTGTTATTATGGGGCGCCGTTTGTAAAGTGGCTCACGCTGAAAATAACAGCAACATTTTGTCACATTTAACTTCAAACAATGTTAAAAAAACTGGTATGAATTTTTGACGGTCACTTTTTACCACATTTACAACAATATTTGTCAACTTAGAGATATTTTAAATAGTTAAATCTAAATATTAAATGTTACACCTAAATGTTAAATATTAAATCTAAATGCTAAATCTAAATCTAAAATCTAAATCTAAATGTTAAATCTAAATCTAAATCTAAATGTTAAATGTTAAATCTAAATCTAAATGTTAAATCTAAATATTAAATCTAAATCTAAATGTTAAATCTAAATGTTAAATCTGAATCTAAATGTTAAATCTAAATATTAAATCTAAATCTAAATGTTAAATCTAAATGTTAAATGTTAAATCTAAATCTAAATGTTAAATCTAAATATTAAATCTAAATCTAAATGTTAAATCTAAATGTTAAATCTAAATCTAAATGTTAAATCTAAATGTTAAATCTAAATCTAAATCTAAATGTTGAATCTAAATCTAAATGTTGAATCTAAATCTAAATGTTGAATCGAAATGTTTTGGGTGAAACTAAATATTTAACTAATATGCAAATTCAAAATGCCGGAAGTGGCAAAATAAAAGCTCGAGGTGGTCAGTGTGTGTTTATAGCATGGTTTATAGTGTCAAATAATGAATAAAAACCATCTCATAATAATAACTATAATATAACGATAATAACTACCTAAAATAATAAACACGTTTGGAGAAACTGTAGAGTATCGTGATGACAGAGTAATGACATGACATTCAGTCAAAGTGAGCCCCCTAGTGGCTGGCTATTATGGCTACAGGTCATAAGTCCCGCACTTTTCATAAAAGTGACACTAGCCTACTCTTCAAATACAGTTTCTCCAAATTATTTTAGGTAGTTATTATCACGATAATCTATGTCCAAGAGTCCATTTCCTCGGATGAGATGGTTTTTATTCGTTATTTGACACTATAAACCATGCTATAAACACACACTGACCACCTCGAGCTTTTATTTTGGCACTTCCTGTTACCGGCATTTTGAATTTGCATATTAGTTAAATATTTAGTTTCAACCCAAACATTTAGATTCAACATTTAGATTTAGATTTAACATTTAGATTTAGATTCAACATTTAGATTTAGATTTAACATTTAGATTCAACATTTAGATTTAGATTTAGATTTAACATTTAGATTTATATTTATATTTAACATTTAGATTTAGATTTAACATTTAGATTTAGCATTTAGATTTAACATTTAGGTGTAACATTTAATATTTAGATTTAACTATTTAAAATATCTCTAAGTTGACAAATATTGTTGTAAATGTGGTAAAAAGTGACCGTCAAAAATTCATACCAGTTTTTTAAACATTGTTTGAAGTTAAATGTGACAAAATGTTGCTGTTATTTTCAGCGAGCCGCTTTACAAATGGCGCCCCATAGTTATGAACTCAAAATTTCAAGTTATTTAAATGATTCGTTATGTCTCTGTTTAAAATGATTGGTCATAGGCCTACCTGAAATTCTGCCTTTACAACACGCCGGCTGATTGGTCGATACACAAGGCAGTAATTTTTTTGTCCCTCGTGAATTTGCAGATGCAGGCAGCAGCCCAGAGGCACTGACACTGCATAAAAACAGTAATTTCGGGGTTAAAACAGAGCGGATATTTCAGGCCTCGCATTGGGAGCTGAATCACACAAGACTTTCAATTCCTGACACCTGTAAGTGGAATCTTTTTTGAACCGACTACTGTCTCGAGTCTCAACTCCCGTGCCTGTTCTCCCCCTCCCCCGCTGACTCACTGCAGTTCTTGCGCGAGCAGAGAGCGTCCGGTATTTTCTGAGGCTGAGAAAACTTATATGGTAAGTCATAAAACTATTTTAAATAACATGTTTGCCAAAACATAACATCAACATTTGTTCAATGTTCTAACAGTTTTTTTAACTGTATTTTCTAGACCGACGTTGTTTTCGAGCCGTTTATTCCCGCTCCTGCTCCATTCAAATCTTGCGCGCTGACAACGTCCGGTATTTTCTGTGAGCAGGGTGGCCGTGGGTCCTTAAAAAGTCTTAAAATGTCTTAAATATAGTTTTCCTAATAAAAGGCCTTAAAAAGTATTAAAATGTCTTAAATTCAGATTTGATAGGTCTTAAATATTTCTGGTCAAGTTACCGCAAAAATTTCTCCAGTCTGACGGACCTAATGTGACGTACAACCCAGAAGCGCTGCGCTGTAAAACTACGTGAACTCACTCAGAGGCCCACACAGAAGAAAATGATTAGTTGAATAAAGTCGTTTTTTTTTTTTTTCACAAAAAGTATTCTCGTCACTTGAGAAACTTAAGGTTGAGCCACTGTAGTCGCTTGGACTATTTTAACTATGTCTTTACTAACTTTTCTGGGATGGCAGATATCGATTACCTAGCAGTCTATGAAGGAGTGAGCCAGCTCTCAGATTTCATCAAAAATATCTTAATTTGTGTTCCGAAGGTGAAGGAAAGTCTTACGGGGTTGGAACAACATGAGGGTGAGTAATTTTCATTTTTGGGTGAACTAACCCTTTAAATTATATCAGTTTAGTGTCACTGATCTAATACATTTCTCACTAGAAGAGCACAGTGTAGTCCTTTCATGTTTATGAGAGCACAGCCACGCTCTAAAGTGTCATCTAAAAAGCCTTAGCGAGGAGCTCTTACAGAATTCCCAGCACTCCTTTCAGTGACATGAGCTCAGTGACTCCAGATTTGAACATGTGACTCCAGAAGTTTTGATGTGATCCTCTCTTAGTACTTCTAAATCCACTGTGCTGTCAAGTCAAAGCTATACTTAACTCAGAGACCCAAAGAGAGAGAGAGAGAGGGAGAGAGAGACAGAGTGAGAAAGAGTGGAAACAAAAGAACAAAGTCAAAACGAGAGCCCAAATCTCAGCTAGAGTCTTTATAAGACAATTGTGATGAAGAGGAGTTTGATGGAGTCACTGACGCAGAGCTTCAGATGCAGTTCATCATATGCACAGACTGAGAGAATTACTAAGACACGGGAGAAGTTACAAACCGACACCAGGGCTGAACATCAAAACAGTGTTTTTGTTCACCGTCAAGGAACCTAGACCTAGAATAATGTGTCTGTCCAATGACTGTAACCCAAAGAGAAATTCAAAAGTTGAGAATAAACCCCATGCGCGTGCTGTCTGAAAATGTGCACATCTTTGGTATTCACACTTCATTGCTTCCTGCATCTCACTCAGTTCTCATTAATTTTCAGAGACGTTTCTCTGAGACTAAAATAGTTTTGTTTGGATGGACTAATTTGCACCAACACACCCATAAGGGTTTACAGAAGAGCACAAATAACAACAGAAAGCCCAGAATATCATCAAATCAGTGTGCTAATTTTATTTATATTTATAGATATGTGATTATCATAGCCATTCCAGTTAATAGGGCATTAATATTCCTTAAAATTGTCAGAAAGGCATAAAAATAACCCTCACAAATCTTTCCACTGGCAACAAAAACAGAAACTCTCCACGAATAACTGCTTACGTCACATTAAAACAGGTGACGATTGGACCATAATGTTTACCATTTTGCATGAAATTCTGATTATATTGCCTTGCAATAATTTTCTGTTGTCTTATGAGGATTGTGGGAATTAAATAAAGGATGCGTATTAACATGCATTAAAGGGGACATTTCATGAAAATCTGACTTTTAAGTGCTATAATCGGGTCCCCAGTGCATCTTCCAAAACTGAAAACGTGAAAAGTGACAACCCAGTAACTTTTGGACAGCCTTTCTCTGCAAGCATGTCAAAAAATAAGAATTCGCTCACCTTCTGACGTAGGAAGGGGATCTTATTATAATATTACCGCCCCTTAATCGGCACGTTTCCACCCACGGCGCCGCCATTTGGTTTTCGCAAGCGACAACAGTGTAACCAGTTCTAACTGGTTCTAACACAATGGCAAAAGTTCGAGCAAAGCATGCAAACTGTTCTGTCTTTGGCTGCACAGACGAGCACAGAACACTATTTAGAGTCCCAGCCTCAGAGGAGACAAGAGAGCAGTGGATTTTTTTATTTATTTTCCCAGAAACAGTAACTCAACAACAGTTCAGAAACGTCCAGGTGCGTCTAAAAGTTTCAACCTCGTCCTGAGTCTCTCCATAAGGCTGCACTCCGCTACTGGTTATTTCTGAGATTTTGGATGATTCGTGTGTTTTGTTATTGCCGGAGTAGCAGCAGCTCATTTGCATTTAAAGGGACACACAAAAACTGCACATTTTCGCCCACACCCAAAAGGAGGCAAATTTCACAAGCTATAATAAATTATCTGGGGGATATTTTGAGCTGAAATTTCACAGACACATTCTGGGGACACCATAGATTTATATTACATCTTGTGAAAAGGGGCATAATATGTCACCTTTAAAACTGTTTAAAGATTTGGTAAATGAACTACTGATAATCCAGGTTCCCTTCAAGCTCATTAACATTGCACTTGCAGACAATGAGTCAATGAGTCAATCCTCAGCCTTAAATAAGTCCAGACAGATGTGAGACAACCTGAGCTGTTCTAAAGCACCTCTACAGTATTTGCATAAGTCACCCAGCTGGCCACATTCAAGAATGGCCTTTATCAGCATCCTCATAATTCATATATCACCGGGAGCGGTATTACAATACTGATTAAGGCCCTGCTCAAAGATTCGGGAAAAGTTTTCCGTGGCGATATGAATATTAGAATTAGACGAGTAATCAGCAATATTCCATCTGTTCCGGAGCTTCCTGGAGCCTCTCTGTCTGTGTCAGAACCTGCCCAAAGGCTCTGTGGTTAGCAGATTGTTTTGCGTTATGAATCTAGACCTAGATCTGATGTAGCCTAAAGCAGAGCGCCGCTGATCCACCTACTTTTTAACTGGCAGAAGGACAGCGACTGCCTCAGTTTGATTTAACAGCTGTGTTCTGCAAAGACGACCACAAAATTAAGTTGAGAATTCTGTCATAATTTACTCACCCTCATGTCGTTCCAACTCCATATGTTGTTATTTCTTCTGTGGAACACAAAGGAGAGTTTTTGTTTTTACTTTTTACAGGGACTTTTATGCACATTAATAATTTCTGTAAATGTACCAATGATATTACAGCTCATTTTCAAATGTAGTGCCTGAGCAGAGCTGATACTTTAATGCAGTGGTTGAAAATAGTGTTTTAAAGTTGGTCCATATGACCTATAAACTATGACCTATAAGTTAATAAATTTCAGACTGCTCAAGCAGATGCCCCTTGTTGTCCTGTTTGACACAAGTTGAGCATATATTTATATATAACTGGTCAAATGTTTGGAAACATTACTATTTTTAATGTTTTTGAAAGAAGTCTCTTATGGTCATTAAGCCTGTTTTCTATTTGAATATACTTTAAATTATAATTTATTTCTGTGATGCAAAGCTGAATTTTTTATCAGTGATTACACCAGTCTTCAGTGTTGCATGATCCTTCAGAAATCATTCTAATATGCTGATCTATTATCAATGTTGGAAACAGTTGTGCTGCTTAATATTTTGTTTGTAACCTGTGATACTTTTTTCAGGATATCTTTGATGAATAAAAAGATGATGAATTAAAATAGAAATGTTTTGTAACAATATTCACTACCGTTCAAATGTTTGGACTTTTTTAAAATAAATGAATTATTTTATTTCAGCGAGGATGTGTTAAATTGATAAGAAAGTAATAGTTAAGATTTATATTGTTAGAAAATATTTATATTATGAATAAATGCTGTTCTTTTTAACTCTTTATTCATTAGTGAATCCTGAAAAAAGTATCACAGGTTCCAAAAAATGTTTCCAAACATTAATAATTACAACTGAGTATCAAATCATTTCTGAAGGATTATGTGACACTGAAGACTGGGTTAAAAATTCAGCTTTATATAAATATAATATTGTTTTGTCTGTATTTTTGAAGGGTCAAGTTATTTCTAACCCACTTGTAATTAGCACCATTTCTCAGACCTATATAAATAAATAAATAAATAAATAAAAAGCATGCGAGATACAGTAGTATCTTATCCACATTCCATTACCAAATGTGTCTGACAGTCTGTCTCCACATGAACTGACCTGGATGTGTCCGTCAAGAGGCTCTAAAAGATGACACAAGCATCTGTGGACCAACACTGATCACCAGAGCACACGATTACAGGTAATTCTACATCTCTATCCTGCAAAACCACTGAACCAGACAGTTTTTTTATTCTTTTGTTTTTCAATTCTTTAAACAACACTGTCTTATAGACATGAAATGAGGCCACAAACTTTTAACATTCTTTTAAAAAACAGCATTCCTTTTAAAGAAAAGGCTTTGAGGAGAATGACAACACCCCATTGGACGTGGAAGACTGAATAAATGAAATATTTAAAGTGTTCTGTTCATGTCTACGTACAATGGAATGTGTTATTAAGACTAGCTCATTAGCCGAGAGTCCAAACCGTTTCTCAAAACCATGGATGAAAGGAGAAACTATCCTAATTAGCTGAGAACTGTTAACATTAGAGCCACTTATGTCATAACAGAGAAGTAAAAATGGTGATGCCTTTATAGCAAAATGTAAGAATAATAGCACTCACAACAACATCTTTCTTACTCCTTTGAAGAAAACCGGTATTTCATACAGATGAGATGAAAGTCAAAACAACATAGCTAAAAACATTCAGTCAAGCTCATCTACAGTTAATCAGCTACATTAGAAACCCACTGAAGATGAAACAAGTTAAATCTTTTTTTTTAATTATTATTAAGTGGCCAAATTGGGAATAAAAGCTTCCGTTTTTGTTTAAAATTATGATATGACCCCCTCTTTTTTTTTTAAATTTCCCCCTGAGGTCTAATTATAATGTTAGTAAAGTTTTTGTGCACATCAAAATCGATTTTTTATGAACACATTCATATTCAGGAATTGAACTGAATTGATAAATTTTTCCCTTTATTCACTCAACATCTAAAGGACTTTTACTTCCACACTCTTCATTTCACTTTTGGGCAAAAGACTGACTGATGTCCTTAAGTTAAAAAAAAAAAAAGTTCATATTCATGCTGGCTTTATTTTTTTATTATTTTCTTTAAAGCTACACCGTGTAAGATTTTCTTCCATCTAGCGGTGAAATTGTATATGACTAGTGTTGTCAAAAAGATCGATATTTCGATAAATACCGATACTGAAATATCTGAACGTTACCAATACTAATGTCCTGAAGTATCGATACTCCCATACTAGCCGAGCTGTCACTTTCACTTCTCTCCAAAGGCGCTTTGACAAACACCACACGTGACCGCACTCGTCTCATTCGCTCTGGTTAAATAGCAAAAGCGAAGTGTATGGAAAGATGGCGAGTGCGGCGCCCTCGCGACCGGCTTTGGTTGATAAAGAACACCGCGAGCGGGCATGTCGGAGAATAGCGCGGACACGCGCATTACACTGCAAGCGGGCTGCGGGCACCCAAAAGATTGTTTGGCTATCAATATCCCATCACTCATTTTTTTAAATTCTGAAAACAGACTTAACGAACAAGCTCCAGGGGGACCATTTAGCAGCATGTAACTGTATGCTACTCAGCATCAATGGGTCACCTCTTTCTGAATTCCCCTATAACTGTAACTCCCCTGTAACTTCTCATTTTAACTTTTCAGAAACATTAACCAAGATGGCCTAGTATTGTTGTTATGAGTGTGTTGTCTCGTTTTTTCACTGTAATTCTTAAAGTTAATATAATCTGACTGAGGAATCTTAGAAGTAAATATTTTAACTGTGGTCAAATGTAAATTAACTTGTGCCTATTTAACTTTATTCAAAAAAATATAATTTAATTCTGCAATTTGCCTTCATTAGCGATTATCATCAATTTGATTACACAGATATAATTAAACTAAACTGAGCTAGACAATGACATTCAATAATGAAATGCCTTTAACTGAAAATCGAATGTTTAATCTTATTATTATACATTACTGACACTCTGTCCTCCAATTTGATACTGTTAAGTGTTTTGACACAATCTTGTCAAACACTATATAAATAAAGGTGACTTGACTTAGGTCATGTCGATCCAGTGAGCATTGTTTTTGCGTGTGATGCACGCACGTTTGTGTTTAAATCTGTTCATCAAATAACGTTAATGTATTAACCAGCATTTATGACCGATAAACAATGCATTTGTTACAGTATATTTTAATCTTTGATAACAGTAGGTAATAAAAATACAACGGCTCATCTTAGCTCTGGTCCAATGAAAAAATATTAACAGATAGAACTCTGGACATTTTTGTAAAATATACCTCATTGTCATGTTCTAGACTTGTTATATTCAGCTTTAAATAAAAAAATACCCCCTTAATATTGTGGCAGTTTTTTTCTCCGTGGTATCGAAAATGGTATCGAATATCGATATTTTTTAAGGTATCGTATCGAAGTTAGAAATTTTAGTATCGTGACAACACCATATATGACTACCAACTGAATATTACTTACTAGCCCCTCCCATTCCGAGGGCATTTTAACTCCTACGGTGGCCCTATTATTCCAAGATTAACACGGCTTCCAGTTCGGCTTCGTCCTTGAGTGTTCCTTCAAGTGATGAGATTACTTTAGAAAACTATAACAAATTGCATTATTTAGTCAGTTAACATGACCTCTATGTAAAACGAATAATAGTTTTACGTTTTCGTCATTTTGGTACCATTTCATTGCTAATATCAGCTATCAGGTTCCCAAACGAATGCAAGCTAATCTTAGTAAAGTATCAGTGCTATCGTTATTCTGTATATTGTTCGAGATAAATAGTGTAAAGCAATGTTTACAGCGTAGGCTACATCATTTTCTCCGTGAGCAGAGTCAGAGATCAGTTGATGCGATGGAGGTGCGAGGGAAAGCTAAAGGTAGAGGGAAAGGTAAAGGAAAACCAAAATCTTTAGCTTTCGCTTCCTTGGTGACTCTGTTACATGTCTTCGAGAATAGGTGTGATCCTCCATCTTCAACAGGCTTTCAAATGCCGGCAGTCGTGAATAATCTCCCTCTCGCAATCGTCACGATGCCACTGAGTGTAAAAGCGCGAAAGGCGAAACTTGAATTTCCAGGTATGTCCCTCTTTGGCTAATGTGTTTTCAAGATGGAGGCGCAACATGGCTGCTGCCATTCGAGCGACTTGCTCGTATGTATTCTGAATGACAGATTCTACGCTTACGAGAATACTTGATTAGTTGGTGGAAGTAATTACACATGAATGAGCACATATCATTTTGAAAGAACAAAGTGTTTTTTGCTAAGAATCAACTGAAAAAAACTACATCGTGTAGCTTTAATGCATTTGTACTGTTTCAATCACTGATCTGTAAAATATAGATAAGTGGTTTCAATACATAATCAGTGCCTTATTAAGACACACTTACAGGTATGGGTTAGACAATAAAAAAGTAAAGAAAAGTAAGAAAGTGCCTTCAAAATAACATTAAAGGGAAGTCATTTCATGTTTCAGGCATGGCTAAATCATGGCTTGAGAGTGAAAAGAAAGGAAGAGAGAGGCGGATTATTTCTGATCTGTGAAGATTTACCAGGCAATATGTGACACACATACACAACTGTTCTCTGGCTCGACAGACTGCTGTTTACCAGAGACAGACTGCTGTCTTACTAGTTGTTTTTTTCCACCATTGTGTTGTACAGGCTTGCTTGTTTGTTTGACTGTTGTTTTTGCTCTAATGTTGCATTAGCTGAAAAGAAATCACAGAATCCTTTGCTCTACAGAGATTTTAGCAACTTGCCAGTGAAGTTAAGACACTAAAAATAACATTTAATCTCAGCACAGTTCGGAACAGTGTGCGATATTATTGTCATCTCTTCTAAAGAAGACACATGTGAGAGTCTTTTCTGGGAGAAAAACAATCTGAGATGCAGGAGAGTTGCATAGAAGTGTTCAGTTACATACGGCAGGTGCAGTGAGATTTCTACAATGCCTGATAGGTGTGATATTTTGTGACGTCATCAAGCGATTATAGGTTTGCACCTGGCTTTAGGTTTGGGCTGAGGTGAGGTTTAATGGTTTAGGCAGAGCTTGTTCTTTGAAGACCTCAGCTAAACTCAGAGCAGGATGCAGATTCTACTGGCAGGATATATGGTACAGAATGTACTAATTTGAGCCTCAGGCGGCCCGCCCACAGAACACCCACAGTCCGTTCACGGACCGCCTGATGCTTACTGCACACAAAAATGGCAAGTGCTAACTGAAAACCATTGGTTTCAATCTGATTGACTGGATTTACACAACTTCTGTATGTGCAAGTCTGCTAAAGTCCTGTTGGGAAGGTACTGAGTTGAGCACTTATGAAAAAAAACTAGTCACTGTATTTGCTGGATTAGTACCTCAAGTTTTGGTTGAGGCCCTTAATACTCAACAATATTATTGATATGCCTGCATTGACACCATTGTATGAGAATGGAACTGAGCTGGACGAGGACATCACTATTTTCTCCAGAGTTACTAACTCATGGTTTTTACAACCGAAATGAATCCACATTGAAATTACATAAAGCTACAATATGTAAAAAAAATGTCACCGCTAGGGGTCGCTAACCTCTTACAATAACAAAGGCGTAGATTGATAACGCAGTGATAAGTGGAATGATGGGACTTGCTTTCATGCTGATGGATCTAATAATGTTTATGGATGAGTGAAAACATTCATGTTTTTTAACTTGACAGTAGTTTGAAGCTGGGCGCGATTGCTAATGAGAGACACATATCAGCGCCACACGCGAGTCCTGCGGATATAAAGGAATGAGGACATTTAATTCTACCGAACTACCCGCAAGTGCTGAATAATACTCACATAGGTCAGTTTATTTGATGAATTAAACTTGTGATGAATTAAGGTAACGCAGCGCTGTTTCATTTGGTCTAACGTTACACTTTAATACTAAACAATATTATTACAAATGTTATTCTATGTGTTAGTTTGTTTGCTATGTGAGACTAGCGGTATAGGTCAACATTAGAATAACATACTGATCACATTCTAATACTCATATTCTGATCACTTCTGTCAAGTCCAAGTTAGTCGCGGTGTAAATTCTTACATATTGTACCTTTAAGCTGGAGTATGACACTTCTTCTAGAGCTGCTGTACATTCAAAACAAACTTTATTGCATTGTTTTCCTGTTAACACTGTAAAGCTGCTTTGAAACAATCTGTATTGTAAAATATGCCATATAAATAAAGCTGACTTTAACTTAACAGTGGAAAGACATCAATAAAACAGATTGTAAACAATGTCATGTAACATACCTCAGAAAAGCCATTCAATGTCCATAAACTTGTTAGTTAGCTAGAAAACGTTTTTTGGAGAGGAGCCTTTTGCTAAATACATGCACTATTACATATTCATTACATTTTAATATAATTGAATTATGGTTTAATAAATCTGTAATGAAAACAAGTTATTACTACAGCCATTTTTTAAACGTTTATATTTCAAAAACAAATTGGAGTAGAAACACACAAGAAAATAATAATAATAATTTCACTGCATCACTAGATAATTATTTTCATGTTATGACCGACATAAATGTACCATATTAAAATTCTATAGCCTATTATTTAGTCCAAATAAATTACAAATTAAAAACTAAAATTGTATGAAAATAGATACACATTTTGAGATTTACTAAACTTTGGATTTGACAGTGTTATTTGTGTTTTTAAAGATAAAGCGTCAGCTCAAATCCGATAGTGATATATCTATTATATTGAAACCGACGTCTACTCTGATGAGGTGGCTGCTCTGGAAAAGCGACAAGGGTTTGAGGATCTGTTATATAAGCTAACTGAGGCATCGGCATCTTTCTTCAGATGTTATTTTATGCATATGTAACTTTACAAGCATGCAGATTAGCATATAGAGAGCAGAGAAGATGAACAAACTGAGAGTGTGAAAAAGTTCCCTCCTCGTGAAGGCTTGAGGGCAGAGAGGGTTAGCGTGACAGCCTTCCATCTCTTCTGACAGTGTCTAGTGCAAAACCGATCAGTCTCGTCAAATTTAGGTGCAAGAGCACATTTGTGTGCCGCCACCGGGAACTTAAAGGGCGTTTCGTGACGCAGGCACAGCAGGGGTGGTAGACATGTATGACAGCACTCTGACATATTCCTGAAGTTCTGAACTGGAAACCCAAAATAAATCTTCAAATTAAAACAAAGTTATAGTTTTTATTTAAATAATAAAAGACGTATCAAATACACATGACACTCATATGAGCTCTTATGAGGGAGCTGCAGTTTACTATAATTTCTTTCAACTTCCATTCAAAAGTTTGGGGTCTGTAAGATTTTATTTTTTAAATACTCTTATTATGCATTAAACTGATCAAAAGTGACAGTAACGACATTTAGTTACAAACGATTTCTATTTCAAATAAATGCTGTTGTTTTACTTTCTATTCATAAAAGTTTCCTGAAAAAATGTATTCAATGTCCACAAAAATGTAAAGCAGTGCAAAAAATAAAAATGTTTGTTGAGCACCAAATCAGAATACAATGACTTCTGAAGTATCATGTGGAACTGAAGACTGAAGTAATGATGCTGAAAATTCTGCTTTACCATCACAGGAATAAATTATACCATAACAGGAATAATAATAATAATAATAATATTTTATATATATATATATATATATATATATATATATATATATATATATATATATATATATATATATATATATACTGTATGTTTGTTTTTGATTTTCAAAGAAGTCTCTTATACAAATTGCAATAATTTGATTTTGAAGATGGCAAAATATTTAACACCGCTCTCCTCTTTAGGATCTTCAAGCATTAGCGCAGAGAGAGAGAGAGAGAGAGAGAGAGAGAGAGAGAGAGAGAGAGAGAGAGAGAGAGAGAGAGAGAGAGAGAGAGAGAGAGAGAGAGAGAGATTTTATGTTGACAGCCACACACAAAAAATAATTTCTTTCTGACAAGCAAGGCCAAAACCTTAGGCCATCAACTTCTTTTTGCAAAAAGATTCACATAAAATCTACATGAAATCATGCCAGAATATGTAAAGGCCTCAATCTCAGGGAAGCAGGGCTGGACCCTTGAGAAAAGCTAATCCTCTTTACGCGGCTTCATCGCCTGAGCCAGATTCATTCTGAACGTTTCAGACCGGTACTGTGACTCATCATCGCTGGTGGAGGGAGGCGCGAGCGTTTAACAGAACAGCCCGCAGCGGAGGGCATGAATGCGTTTAGCGGAACAGCCCCAGGACAGCTGCTGATGGCTCAGAGCAGATAGATGCTGTTTGATCATTTTATAAGGATATTTTCCTTGCATAGCTTATTATTAAATATTTTCTCCTAATGCACTGAATGTCCATCAACACTAGGCGTCCTGTTTAAACTGTGCTCCTCACCCACACACACAGTGTTCATGTCTCAACACATATATCTCTGTCATACCTCTGTCTACTTGGTATAATTTACAGTGACCAAAAGCTGAATGCCACTTCCATACAGCCTTTCTCACGCAAACACAAATACTTTTATCTCTCATGTTTTTTGGTTGGGCTGTATGCTGATCTGCTAAACTCGTAGTGATTCATCGTGGTGTGTCATTCAAAGCTGTGACACTTAATATCCGCCTCAGCGAGCATGGATAGAAGACTACAAAGTGAATCATCACCAACAGAAGATTACAGTTAGAAAAACAAACGGTAAAAGTAAAATGTGGAAAAGTGAAACTGTGTTTCTCCGGGCTGTGTGTTGTACCTTCCGCTCTGCCGATCCTTTCAGAAGGATCCCAATATTAAGACACTACATTATAGTGCAACCTAGGCTCATTGGAAAAACATACCTCAACCTAAACTAGTGCAAAACTCCAAAACGCACCTATACATGCAATTTAATGAAGTTTCAGGGTGAAATGACCACTAGAGACAGTAAATGCCATTGACTTAATTACTTCTCAAACAAATGATGATAGCAGGACGTTCAGAATCAGATTATCGATTAATAAAGACTTACTTTAGTGTGGTTCCTTGCACAATACTATAATATGACTTCAAAACATTTCTACCATAGTGTATTATTTGTGAACTAATACATGTTGACATTTGCATCACATGCAGCTCCATATTTTTGGCTTTTCTGACATACTAAACTGGCTCATAGCTCACCTGGTACAGCATTGCACTTGCGATGCGGAACGCACGGGTATGGTAAAAGACTTGTAGAAGCAGTTCAACCGGCATGGTTGCTTCAGAAAAATTGTTTTTATCTCAAGTACCACTCACCAAACATTTCATTTCTGAACTGCCGTGATATGTAAAAAAAAAATAAAAAAAAAAAATGACGTAATAAAATGTTGCCAGATTCACGTTCATCTGTTTTGGATAAAACCAAGGCTTACCCGAAATCACATACTCGCTGGAAGAAGTAGGTCATCCAGGTATTTTTGCCTTTACTCTTTCATGAGTACTTTGAATTTGGACATACTTTTTTGTCACATACTGTTTTTCGCCTACTATATAATAAGGTATATAATAAGTATGAGATTTTGGATGCAGAAGCCATAACATTTCGATCGCCCTTGGTGGCTGGCTGCAGTATAGGTCATAAACCCCACCCTCTCCGTGTAATGGAATGGGATGTGAGCTAAAAAAAAATAAAAAAATCCAATTACACTTAATTTTTAAATACAATTAAAAAAAATTTTTAACAACAGTGTTTGTGATTGAGATTGCGGGAGTATGGACGGGACCTTGATACAGTGGCTCCACCGTGGGATCACTACTGGAAAAGGTAAGGGAGAGAGGTTGAAAAACAACCATTAATTCATTTATGACTCATTTTGGTGGGCCTCAAAGTAGAAAATAAATGAGCCCATGTGGAATTATGGGCTCTCTATCACCATCTGTGATTGAAACATAAAATTGCAGGTTATTTGTAAAGGATTTTTTTCTGTACTTGAGTCTTGTTCATTTCTAACGAAAAACTTTGCTTAGTGTACCTTTAAGTAAACATGGTTACTCCTACCTTGTTTATACTCCCTTCATGCAAGAGCTTCTTGTGACAGTGTAACAGTCAACGCTCAGCAGGCTGACCCACCCCAACTCCTTTAAACTTGGTACACAGTTTTTTGAAACTTACTTCAGAGCGCAATGTAAGTCTTTTTAAAAAATTCATTGAAGCATCTAAAAGGCTTTCAGAGCAGCAGGGGGCTTCTCAACCGAGCATCACATTGAACAGAGATGTCTTCATGGCCGTGAAAAGCCACTGAGAGTTGCTCACTCCTTCTGTCCCCCAGCAGGCTTCAATGACAGAATCTGCTGTGAGAGTTTTATTGAAGTTAGGGAGTTTGTTCACAGGTGAAGTGGAGACTTATATCAAATCCACCGTTAGGTTATAAATTCAATGGAGCAATAAAGCTGCCATGCAAAATACACAACAGGGGCAGGAACAAAGCACTTACAAATCACTATTGTGTGCAAGAAAATTTGGTGTTTTGTCAGAGCCGTAGCCTAGTGCGCATGACTCGACACTTCAAGTTGTGCTGCTCATGAGGTCAATGCAAGTCCAGCTTGTGTCACCTCCTGTCCTCGCCACAATGAGTAAAAAACAACAGCAAAAAATGTATTGTTATAGTTTTTTTTTTTTTTTTTTACAGAGGAAACCATCATTTCAACAGTCAATTAGATTAAAAAATATTTAAAGTGGCTATATGTATGAATTTTCATGTATTAATCACTTTTTTTTTTTCATTGCCAATATGTGAACAGCTGGTAATGAAACTTAATAAACAAGGCCTTCTCTGACTTCGGTTGTCTATGAAAGCCTATACTGATTTTTATGTGAAGGACACAGGATGTTTTTGCCGGGAAAATCAAAAGGATGTCGTTTATGCACGCTCCCGAGAGCCTCTCTTCAGTTCAATGACACATGAAATGCTTATACAATATTCAGGATGATGCCGAAAGAGCCATTTTGTACTGTAATGTCAATGCATCATGCAAAGAAAAGGGATTCATTCAAACTATAGTCTCACATAGTCAGATCTATAGGCTATAGTCTCAAATATACTTTATAATCAAAATATTATAACAGTGTACCTCATCTGTTGACATGATGACGACAGAGAATTCAAGAGCTGGTGCAAACATATCTACATCACTACGATCAGATGCTTTCTTAACTGCTGCTTTCTCTCCGCTGTCATTTTTGTTGTGTTTATTATGCTATAGAGAGGAAATGCACAGAAGATGACTTCGTATGCTTTTGAATCGATCTCATGGTACTTCACTCGATCACTCACTGTCATACACCGATCACTCTGCACAGCGCCATTTCAAGTCAAACACATCTAGGGCCCTATCATACACCCTGTGCAATGCGGCACCAGGCGCGACGCAAGTGTTTTTTGCTAGTTTCAGCCCGACACAGTTATCATTTTCACGTCAGCCACGTTGTTTAAATAGCAAATGCATTTGCGCCGGAGCATTGCTGTTTTGAGGCAACTGAAATAGACTCCGCAATATTTTTTTGTTATTTAAAAAGCGTTAGTAATATGCGCCTATAGGCAGGTCCACAACGCATGTACACTTTGTCCCGTAGATGGTCTGCTTGTGCGCTTTAACCTCGCACAGAAGCATTCAGTTTTTCTGCTTGTAAGTTCTGCCATGTAAATAGCGAATCCACCATGGCTTGAGCGCAGCTGGCTTTTAAAGGGAATGGGAGATGAGACTCTGATTGGTTTATTGCACGTTACACCCAAAACACACCCATTACTCATAAAGAGAATAGGGACAACCCTTTTAGACCATGCGCGCAGACCATTTTTCCTGTCTTTAAACTAGCAAAAGTGGATTTGGACATGCCCTAAGTGAACTTGTGCTGTGTGCTTTAGACCATGCGCTTAGATCATTAAAATAGGGCAGCTAATGTTTCCTATCTAATGATGTAAGCCAGTCATAACAGTGGTTGTTTACTGACAATCCTTAAAGGAGCCGCCCCTTAAAACAGATCATTTCAGATAGAGGTTCTGGCAAGGCAATAAAATAAAATACATTTTTAGAGTGAGCATATTAGTGATGCAGACAAAATTTTGATAATCAATCAGTTTGTATTGATTAAATAAAGATAGTGTATTTCACCCTAAATTGATAAGAAATATTAAAATAGTAAAAGTAAAGTTCAAACAAACAACATTATGATTCTGTACAATTCTGTCATCTTATTTGTTAAATCAAATTTTTGATTGGTAGATTAAATTGTTTATAGTGCATGGAATTATTTAGCATTTACAATTCAGATGAGGGATCAAATTGAAAAATGGGTTTGGAATAATATGTCAGCATTGCAGGCTGTAAAATGTAATTACTGGCTATAGTTTCTGACACTCAATTTCCAAATCCATGCTTGGATTCACTGTGAGAATAAGAAACAATGCCAGCAGAGTTAGTGCTGAATCAGGCCTTTTGAGGAAAATAACACCAATAAACATGTCAGAGTGAGGATAATTCATAAAGCTCTCTGTTATCATCATCCACCACGCACACAAACACACACGCTAATTTCCCATAAGTCTATTTAGTATGGCCATTATATCAGCTTTATGGGTGCGTGTGTGGGCATATGTCTTGAGTGATGACTTAAACATGTCTGTCTGTGTTTTTCAATTTAAATTTTTACATTTTCAATCTTTGCGAAAAAAAATAAATTAAAAAAATGCCCCATAAAATTAAAGGAATATAAAATTTACTTTTCGGTCAATTGAATATCGTTACACTGAAAGCCTTTTGAGCGGATACATTTGTGGCTATTACTTTTCAACTCGACTGAATGCCAACTCAGTTTAGTCAAAAAATTAACCAATTTGAGCGTTACATACCTCACTCCGAATATTAGTCAATTCAATAAAATATATATACGCTGTATAATCAAAACCACACAAGTTTTATAAAACCTCATTATTTTTACAAACAGATTTGCTTGACATTTGTGAAAGGTACCTGTAATAAAATGAATGAACCCGTCGCCATGGTGACAATCAGTCACTAGTGATAAATGAGTAACAAAAGAAAGGTGATGGCAGCCAGTCAAAGGAGAATCCAATTAAAAAGGGTTCAGGAACAGAGAGCTCAGACCCCACATTAGAATCTTATAGAAAGCTGCTCAGCAGATGTCAGGAGGTTATTATGCTCTATGCTCTCATTGGACTGAAGTTAAAGAGAAGAAATCAGTTAAAATAACTTAATGGGGCTATCGTGTTTTACAATGTATCCAATATGTTTTCAATAAGAGCATTTCAAAAGAAATATCAGTCTGGTAGTGTTTAATTATGATAAAAGCAGACATGGTATTTTGCATAATGTTATTTAAATAAAAAAGTCCTGTCGAGACCACAGACGAGTGGCACTACACCTGTGAAACACTTGATGGCACACAAGAGAGTGCTTAGTGGAAATATGGAACAGGAAGCTTCCAATCTAACATTTCATCTGTGTTGGCACCTCAAACACATAAACAACACACACACACACACACACACACACAAACACACACACACACACACACAAAAACACACTTCTACTCAGTTTGTGGTGACTCTCCATGTGTAAAGGTTTTTATACTGTACAAACTGTATATTATATCCCCTTACACTAACCCTACCCATAAACCTACCCATTACACACCTGATCTCAGGTTTTATTATCCTTGTGGGCATAATATTTGGTCCCACAAAGTAATATAAACCTGTACACACACACACACACACACACACACACACACACTAGAGGGCTGCAGTGACTTGTGACCTGATTTTGGCCTTGTCGTTTTTGACAGTCAGCTTGGCTTGAGTTTTAAAGGAAGTGGCACTGCAGTAAGTACAGATATGAGTGGCACAGACCCTCAGGCCAAGCCTAAGTCTAGAAGGACGAATGGTCTTTTAATATTATCCTATATTGCAATAAAGTCATGATTCTACTGGGTGGCTGTTCAGGACCCATTTCAACAAGGGGCCATTTATATACAAAATGTATAGAATAGCCATTTAATGCAACCAAAAAACATTTTTTTAGAGGTATTGAGTCAGTTTTCAACATGGATAAAATTAAATGTTTCTTGAGCATCAAATCAGCATATTAGAATGATTTCTGAAGAATCATGTGACACTGAAGACTGCTGTAATGATGCTGAAAATTCAGCTTTGCCATCACAGGAATAAATTACATTTACATTTCATATAGAAAACAGGTATTTAAAATTGTAATAAATGTCACAATATTACTGTTTTTATTGTATTTTTGATCAAATAAATGCAGCCTTTGTGAGTACAAGTGACTTCTTACTGCCCCGAAACAGTAGTGTAAGTCTATTGGATTTTTCTTTTTTTTGAATAAATTAATCAAAAAAGTTTTTTTTTTTTTTAATACTAAATTCTTCTTCATCAATACAACATACAGTAATACTTCTTCTAAACACCAGTTTTCTCTAAAAGTTACAGAAAATAAATTCTGTCACCCATTCATAATAGGCAAATTCAATTCTTAAGCAAAACCCCTCAACATTTTAGCTGGATCCCCTCCACCCATTCCCGATACCTTTTTTGTTTATTTTTCTTTGCTGTCGATCTTTAAAAAAAAAATCATCAACTTTGCTGTACCCCTCCTTGAACTGCCACCTTACCGTGGTGGAGGGGTTTGTGTACCCGAATGACCCTAGGAGCTATGTTGTCTGGGGCTATATGCCCCTGGTAGGGTCTCCCAAGGCAAACAGGTCCTAGGTGACGGGTCAGACTAAGAGCGGTTCAAAAACCCTTTATGATGCCAATAAATTCAAGGACCAAGAAGTCGCCCCGGCTTGGCGCAGCCGGGGCCCCACCCTGGAGCCAGGCCCGGGGTCTGGGCTCGTATGCGAGTGCCTGGTGGTCGGGCCTCCCCCCATGCGGTCCGGCCGGGCTCCCGAAGGAGCGACGTGGGGCCGCCCTCCCGTGGACCCACCACCTGCAGGAGGGACCGTAAGGGGCCGGTGCTTAGTGGATCGGGCGGCAGTCAAAGGCAGGGGCCTCGACAACCCGATCCCTGGACATGGAAACTAGCTCTCTCTGGCGGGGAAGGAGCCTGAGATTGTGCGTGAGGTTCAGAGGTTCTGACTAGAGATAGTCAGGATCACCTCCACGCACGGCTTGGGCTCTGGATCCACACTCCTTTAGAGAGGATGGACTCTTCGCCACTCTGGAGTTGCCTAGCTCAGCCGCCATGTGTTGGAGTTCACCCCAGTGAACGAGAGGGTCGCTTCCCTCCCTGCGCCTTCAGGTCGGGGATAGGTCTCTCACTGTCGTGTGCGCCTATGGGACAAACGGCAGTGTAGAGTACCTGGCCTTCTTGGGGTCTCTGGGAGGGGTGCTGGAAAGTGCTCCGACTGGGGACTCCGTCGTTCTACTGGGGGACTTCCACGCCCACGTGACAGTGACACCTGGAGGGGCGTGATTGGGAGGAACGGCCCCCCTGATCTGAACCCGAGTGGTGTTCTGTTATTGGACTTCTGTGCTAGTTACAGCTTGTCTATAACGAACACCATGTTCAAGCATAAGGGTGTCCATCAGTGCACATGGCACCAGGACACCCTAGGCCGGAGGTTGATGATCGACTTTGTGGTCGTTTCATCTGACCTCCGGCCTGGATCCGGTGGCGGGGGAGGAAGCTGGACAGACTCGGCAGACCCAAATGTACTGTGAGGGTCTGTTGGGAACGTTTGGCCGAATCCCCTGTCAGAGAGATCTTCAACTTCCAACTCCGGCAGAGCTTCGACCGGATCCCGAGGGTGTCTGGAGATATTGAGTCCAAGTGGACCATGTTCTCCACCTCCATTGTCAACGCGGCCACTCGGAGCTGTGGCCGTAAGGTCTCCGGTGCCTGTCGAGGCAGCAATCCCCGAACCCAGTGGTGGACACCGGAAGTAAGGAGGTGGACTCGTCCATCACCTGGGCTGAAGTCACTGAAGGTAGTCAAGAAACTCCTCGGTGGCAAGGCACCGGGAGTGGATGAGATCCGCCCCGAGTACCTCAAGTCTCTGGATGTTGTAGGGCTGTCTTGGCTGAGTAAGTCTATGCCAGAGTACTGGAGAGGAGAATACGGCCGATAGTAGAACCTCGGATTCAGGAGGAACAGTGCGGTTTTCGTCCCGGTCATGGAACACTAGACCAGCTCTATACCCTCTCCAGGATGCTGGAGGGTTCATGGGAGTTTGCCCAACCAATCCACATGTGCTTTGTGGATATGGAGAAGGCATTCGACTGTGTCCCTCGCGGCATCTTGTGGACGGTGCTCTGGGAGTATGGGGTTCGGGGCCCTTTGCTAAGGGCTATCCGGTCCCTGTACGACCAGAGCAGGAGCTTGGTTCGCATTGCCGGCAGTAAGTCAGACTTGTTCCCGGTGCATGTTGGACTCCGGCAGGGCTGCCCTTTGTCGTCGGTTCTGTTCATAATTTTTATGGACAGAATTTCTAGGGGCAGCCAGGGGCCGGAGGGTGTCAGGTTTGGGGACCACACGATTTCATCTCTGCTCTTTGCGGATGATGTTGTCATGCTGGCCCCATCAGACCAGGACCTTCACCATGCACTGGGACGGTTTGCCGCCGAGTGTGAAGCGGCTGGGATGAGAATCAGCGCCTCCAAATCCGAGGCCATGGTTCTCAGTCAGAAAAGGGTGGTTTGCCTGCTTCAGGTTGGTGGAGAGTTCCTGCCTCAAGTGGAGGAGTTCAAGTATCTTGGGGTCTTGTTCACGAGTGAGGGAAGGATGGAATGGGAGATTGACAGACGGACCATTGCAGCTTCTGCAGTAATGCAGTCGATGTACCGGTCTGTCGTGGTGAAGAAAGAGCTGAGCCGCAAGGCGAAGCTCTCGATTTACCGGTCAATCTACGTTCCTACTCTCACCTATGGTCATGAGCTCTGGGTCATGACCGAAAGGACAAGATCCCGGAAACAGGCGGCCGAAATAAGCTTTCTCCGCAGGGTGGCTGGGCGATCCCTTAGAAATAGGGTGAAAAGCTTGATCACTCGGGAGGAGCTCAGAGTAGAGCCGCTGCTCCTCTACATCGAGAGGGGCCAGCTGAGGTGGCTCGGGCATCTTTTCCAGATGCCTCCTGGACACCTTCCCAAGAAGGTGTTCTGGGCATGTCCCACAGGGAGGAGACCCCGAGGAAGACCTAGGACACGCTGGAGAGACTATGTCTCCCGGCTGGCCTGAAGTGTCCCCGGAAGTGTCTAGAGAGAGGGAGGTCTGGGCATCCCTGCTTAGACTGCTGCCCCAGCAACCTGGCCCCGGATAAGCGGAAGAAGATGGATGGATGGAACTTTGCTGTACCCAAAATATAACTATAACATACTGTATAATAACAGAATGAAAGTATGAAAAAAAGAAAGCTTGCAAGAAAGTTGAAAAGGAAAAGTTCAAAAAGATGAAAAATATAAAAGATTCTTCAGGAAAAAAAAAGTGTGTTTTAAAGAATAAAATAAAGAAAAAGAAATTAAGAGGCCAAAAATTGGGGCACCCCGCTGCCAAAAGGTCAAGTATCTTTTAGTTCAGAGGGCAATAAAGTTCCTTTGCAAAACACATGTAAAATGGAAGTCTCAACCTTTTAATTTTTCAATCAAAATAGCTGAACAGTAACTATTCATTGAATGTATGTAAGTGTGAAAGGGTAGACAGACTTTTGAGTGGGTTAATTGACAGAAAGAGGGTGCAGTCAGAGGTCAGACAGATAACAGTGACCTCAAGCTCATGATAAGCACAGCTTCATTAAGATAAGAGCCAGCACCATGCCTCTGATCAGGGCCCATGACTCCAGTGATAACCACCATCTTCTGTCTCCCTCTATCAGAGCCTGAACAAAACACTTTAAAAATTAACGTAAGCTCCCCAAGAGCTTGTAATCTCCAGATGACATGAAATAAAGTTTTAAATATAAGAGTATTTGACCTTCATAAAGAGGAGAGCAAAACATACTTTTGCACCTGCGGAGGGCCTGCAAAAGATAAATAAAGGCAGACGCTCATTTAGTATATATAAAAAAAAAACATGCACAATAGATCTATAAATGAATCAAATGTTTTAAAATGAAAAAACTAAATCTATGTTCACATTGTAATTCTCCCACCATATCAATATATTTCTGCATTTATTTGCTTATATTCATTTATGCATGCCCTTTTATGGGGTTTAAGAGGTTTATATGTACATGCTGTATGGAACAGAAAAATGCAGACAAAGGTAAAATCCCAATACTGAGAGACACACGGGATGTAAACAGGTGAGTAACTGGAAAGTAGATCGATGTGATGACACTGGCAGGGTAATGCCTGTTCTTATCTGTTTGCAGGTAGAGATGATAGGTGACTGGAAGACTAGCTGGCTTGAAGACGAGATGATCACAGAAGACAGAGGGAGACAGAAGATGGGATGGGATGGGATGGGATGGGATGGGATGGAACAGGTAACCACAGGTTGGTAGTCAGACAGTGTGTGGTGCTGGCTTTTATGGAGGAACTGATGAGGGTAAATCGCAGGAGTTGTGATTGTTGAGTGTGCACAAGTGGTAGCCAGAGAGGATTATGGAAAATGTAGTGTGCTGAGGTGACTGGTCTGGTGATTGAGGATTGTGATAATTATATAATGTATTAATATAATATAGTGTTATAATTTTACATTGAAGTTAGATGGTTTTATTACAAAATAAACCCACTTAACACCATCAAAATGACGGAAGACTGATTAGACAGACAGACAGACAGACAGACGGGGCTGATTAGACAGACAGACAGACAGACAGACAGAAAGACAGATAGACAGATAGATAGATAGATAGATAGATAGATAGATAGATAGATAGATAGATAGATAGATAGATAGATAGAAAATCTATTTTCTAAATAGAAAAAATTTAAATGACATGCAATATTGATTTGAGAGGAAAAGATGTAAAAAAAAAATATATATATATTTAAATATATATATATATATATATATATCAGTTGCTCACTGGGGACAAAAATGGTATTCCATGGATTCATGTCCAAAAAGCTACAATATACTTTTTAAGTGGTAGCTGTATTTACTGAACTGTTTTCGACCATTTATGTGAATCTAATTGTCTTTCTTTTTTAAACCAAGAGTAATTTTCTCCACCTCTTCCAAGAGTGAAAATCCTTCCTTTTTCTGTTATGGTATGTAAATAAAGTCATGTTTAATTAGACACGTTTCCTTTTCAATGATGCTCGACACTTCAGAGCGGAGAAGAAGCTTCCAGAAAAGGTCACGGGGAGCAAGAAACACTGCGGATATGAAAGAAGGGGGTTTATTAAGGAAGCGGTAGGCAAGCAGTGATTTAAGAAGATCAGAGAGAGGCCTTGGATGTGTGTGAAATTTGCTCGACACGCTGAAATGACTTGTTCATTTTTAGTGAGCTGGCAGATGTCTTAGCCTTTGCTGTGTGTGTGTGTGCGCGCGCGTGTGTGTGTGTGTGGGCAGATTTTATATCAGCAAGTAAGAGGGTTATAGCTAATTTCGGCCACTCCTGTGGAAAGCGGTCATCGGAGACATGGCAAAACCGGTTCTCCATGGATAGCACTGTCAAGCTTTAAATGAACACACACATACATACATAAGCACACATCTACAGACATACAGCACACACTGATAAAAGATTTTCATTCATCCAATTAAAAAATTTTAGGGTAATGGTTCACATCTATATTTTATAACTTGAGCCAATGAAAAATAAATAACTTGCCCTTACCAATATTTTCTATGTCAATGAAAACTATTTTATAACACTTGGCACAAAGCATATTTTTATTGTTGAAAAAAATCAATTAATTTAAATTCTATTTTTGATCTAAACAAAAATATATAGATTTAATCAAAACAAAAAATCTCATTTAATAAATATGTATTAGAAATTATTTGTTTTCTCCAATTAAATAGATATTGATTTAATAATACAATATTTCTCATTTTTAAAAATACAAGTTAATAGAAATTATTTATTTTAAACAAACAAAAAGATATGGATCCAATAAAACATATTTCCCATTAAGGAACATTAATTAATCTTGTCCAAAATCAAATAAAAAAGACACATAATTTTCATTAAATCGATATTTATTGAATTATTATATACATTACTTCCACACATCCACAATTTCGTGTCAGATTTTCAACATTTGCGACAGACGGCAAGTCCCTCAGAACCTCTTGACCCTCAAGTATGATTTCAATGTTTGTGGGTATACAGCTTGTGCATCTCTGATGACAAAGATTTCCATGGTTTCTGCTGAAGAGTTTTTTCAGCCTCTTCCTTCTCCAACACCTGGAAAAGAATTTAGGAAGGAGAAAAGAAAAAGAAAAAAAAGAATAAGGAATCAATACCACTTGGGTTTCCCCCAAAATTAGTTTACATAATACTAATACTTATAACTAATTATAAAATTTACTCCAATTTGTTGTTGACATAAATATAAGTTGCACAAACTTTCCAGCACATGGGACTCTGATTTTAGCTGAAAGTAACTTAATTGTTTCTATATTTGAAATTAGCCTTCAGACTGTTTTCAGACATATATCTGAACATAGTCTGATGGCTAATTTTGAAGTGGACAGCCATATCTAGCATTTTCACATCTCTAAAGTAATCTGGCCTTACCAGGAAATCTTTGATGAGGTCCTCCACTGTTTCTCCCATAAAGGATGAGATATTTAAGTGCTCTTTGTAGCGGTGTCAGTATCCTGCATCAAGATAGTACAAATTTGGCATGAGGGTACATTATGGTCAACAAACTTTAGCACAATATACGTTATCAGTTGATATAATAATCATTACAATATATGATTCAATAGTGTGTCAATCCTATTACTAACGCCACGAAAAAATGTCTGCCCCCAGTGTCCTCTGGCTAGTACTACACTTTTTTGAAAACCAACTGACATCAACCGATTGGCGCCAATGGAGCAATACTTCCATAAATAAAAAGCATACAATCCATAAATAGATGACCATTGTGAGTGTCGACAGTCATAAGTGTTAGTTAACGTTACCATTAATCACAAGTGAACGCCAGTCCTTTTACATGTAACGTTAAGTTAACGTTAGCTCCTAGTTGTTGATCAGGTTTCTACGGTTTTAATCAGAGAACGTCATTCTTATCATTGTAAAATCAAAATAAGCCAGGGGTAAACGTATATGTTCCCTTTTGCAATCGGTCAGGAATTAACGTCGACACATTAACGTTAACTTGCCTAGTGTAAACTAAGCTAGCTAACACATTTTTAAACTAATGTAAGTTACATAACGATATCTACCAGATAAATTCGGCAGAGCAACATGTCTTGTACAGACTACTAAATATACAGCAGCACATTTAAATGGTTGTTTGCTTCACTTACTTCAGTTTATCCGCGATGAAATCTGATTCTCTCTGGAGCAGCAAAGTGATCCACGGAACGTAGAAGAGCGGTTACATCGGTCTGCTGACTGGTCGTCGAGAAGATTTGTGTTTAATGCCCATGCGCAATCCTGTGTGTAACCTTGAAATTGTACATTCGTCGAAACAAATATTTCTTATTTGAGCTCTTAATGAAAAATATTTATATTTAACTATGTTTTGAACGAAAAAAATATTATTTGAAAAATAAAACAAATAATGGTAAACTGAATTGAAAGACAAATTATTAATTGGATGAAATACTGCTTGAAAACCTTTTTACAGTGCAAGCAGCAACAAAACATTTTAACTCACACAGAAAGAAATATTAAATGACATACCATTTTAATGTCACACTGGAAAGAGTAAATCGTATGCCTTTTCTAAATGCTATGAGCAGAATACACTGCGGCAAAAAGTATTGGCAGTGACATCAATGTTATGTTTCGCAAAGAATGCTGCTTCAGAATATGTTGATTATTTTTTCACGTTTCTACTGGAAAACAATGATAAGCATTTCAAGCCGTTTTAAAGGCTTTTATTGGAAAAAACAAACAAACATTTAATATATGCATAGAGCCAGTAATTACAGTGTTGACCCTTCTTCTTCATAACCTCTGCAATTCGCCCTGGCATGCTGGATATAAGCCTCTGATTCAAATCCTGACTGATGGCGAACCATTCTTGCCTTAGTGCTCGATCACAATTTGTGGGCTTCTGCTTGTCCACTCGCTTTTTTAGGATTGACAACAGGTTGTCTGGCCACAGTTTCAAAACTTTAACGTAATAATCTCCGATCCACTTCATTATCACTCTTGCTTCATGACATGGTGCTCCATCATGCTTGAAAATGCACAGATCATCACCAAATTTGTCCTAGATTATTAGGAGAAGTTGCTCTTGCTGGACGTTTTGATACCATTCTTTATTCATGGCAGTGTTTTCGGAATTGTGAGACAGCCCACTCCCTTGGATGAAAAGCAACTCCACATTGATGGTCTCAGGATGCTTCACAGTAGGCACGACACAGGACTTATGGTAGGGTTCACCTTTTCTTCTCCGGTCAATCGATTTTCCAGATGTCCCAAAAAAGTCGGAAGGGGGCTTCATCAGAATCTAACTTTGCACCAGTCTTCTGCTGTCTAATCCAATCATGTCTCTGCTGTACTTCTTGCTGAATTTCAGTCTGTTTTTTTTTTTGGAGAGAGAGAGAGAGAGAGAGAGAAAGTGGCTTCTATGCTGCCCTTCTTGACACCAGGCCGTTGTCCAAAGTCTTGGCATGACTGTGCATGGAGGAGACCATCCTGGCGCTTGTTGGACACTCTGGGACGTCCTGAAGCCTTCTTCACTGCAGGTGAAGCTCTCTCCTTGACGTTCTTGATGCTGATCTAGTAAATGGTTCTTTCATGTTTAATATTCTTTCATGTGAGGCCATTTTGAAGCAAAGTGGTGATGGTCGCACGTCTTTCTTTGGTGGTAACCATTGCAGGAGCTAGCAAACAAATGGACACTTATGGTGGTCAGCTAAACAAATGTATTTAAACACACTTAATACATCATTGCATTATCCCTGGATAACTTTTGGAATCACATTTGTGCTGTTTACATTAAATGCACTTGCACGTGTCGATTGCCAACAAAACACTCATGACTTGGATCTTTTATCGCTGGGACTGCTCCATCTATCAGTTTCAAACGATCTGCAAATCCAGTGTCGAACTGGGCCTTGTTTTTAAAACATTCGGCACCAAAATGCCAGGGACAAACAAACACACTTGCACAACTCTGTTGCTACCCCGGAAAAACAAACTGCATCCACTGTTCCCTTAACGCTGGGTTCTTTGGAAAGCTGAACAAGGTTATCTTTCCCTCACAACCAAAAACACACTTCTTTGGTGACATTGTTGATTTCGTGGTCTGAAAACAAAATTACAATTCTTTCTCGAGCAACGAACGAAGAAACGAACAAATCATGTTGATGGGTGGATTGGGCGCTCACTTGCACTCGCTCTGGTTGATGTGTGCTGTTACAACCAATTGTTTTGTATTCTCTCGTTTCTTACTCTTTTGTTTTGGAAGTGTTTGTGTCCAGGTACAGTGCTGATTGGTTCCTGCAGGCTCATGACTGGCTCATCTTGATTGGTGCATTCGATTCCAGGCACACCTTAAAAGTCCTGATGTCACTTCCTTTGGGAGGGAACATTGTGTTGTTGTGAGGACAGAATTGTTGGTTTTGGTGGCTGTGTATGCGTGATTAGATGAATTTTGACTGTTAAGAGCGATCATTGTTTGTTCTCTGAAAAGAATTACAGATTGTAAGTAGGAAACTGTTTGGTATTTCAACCCTATTGACTGTTACTGACACTGATTTGGATTTCCCTTTTAACACTCTTTGCTTGAGCTTGTAAATTTTATTTTATTTTATTTTATTTTATTTTATTTTATTTTGGTTAGGTTTTAGGAAAGAGGTTAAAGTAAGAAAGTTTTGTTTGTTATTTTGGCCAGGTCAACTCCCGAAGAAAAGTTCCCTATTTATTTATTTTGACTCTTGTATTTTTGTTTTGTTTCATTAAACTCTCAAAAGATTCCTCGCTTCCACTCTCTCATTTTATGTTGCGTCCTTTAACCCCTAGACGGGGCATAACAGTGCACACGCTCTTCTGGGAGAAGTACCCATACAAGGAATTCTGCCCTTTTTGACATCATGCAGGGCCATGTAAGTATTAAACTTACATGAACCCTGAATGAGTGTATTTGGCACAGAAATACTTTGTCATACGTTCAATTCATTTTTGGAAACTTTGGCCATGTTTAGCATGAGAATCAAACTCTTTAATAGTGTAAATAGAAATGATCCATGCAATAGCATTAGGCATCCCCTTTAAGTCAATGGCATTTACTGTCTCTAGTGGTCATTTCACCCTGAAACTTCATTGAATTGCATGTATAGGTGCGTTTTGGAGTTTTGCACTAGTTTAGGTTGAGGTATGTTTTTCCAATGAGCCTAGGTTGCACTATAATTGTAGTGTCTTAAGTCACAATTACAAAACAATAAAGTAGCAATTGTAAGACTGTGCACTGCAATTAAGTCAAGAAGGAAGTATAATATGGTAGTGTGCTATTTCTAGCATAGCCTTAGTACATATTCATATTCATCAGACCTTTCACATTCTCTCACAGGCTGTCTATGTAGATTAGCATCTCTTTACAGGAGGTAAAATGAGTGCTGAGTTGGTCAGATCTGTCCACACCTGATAACAGACAGGGAGTGAAGACTGTCCCCCCCTAAAATGACTACGATAAAGACCCTTGCCCTGCATTAAAACTCAGTATATCTATCAGTATATACTGTATCTATATCTCAGTATATCCCTCTTAGAGGGCCATGTCTGGTTCAGTCAGCTCAGTGACAACAGATAAGGGCACGGATGGACAGAATGTTGACACAAGCATGAGATACTGTGCTCATTTTGTATTTAACAAGAGAACAAGATTCTTTGGGAAGCAAAACATAAATTTCCCGCAAATGCTGTTGCTCTGCTGAGATGGTAGAATTCTTATGAAGTGTATTAAGCTAAATTAATGATGCATTCATAAATATTTAGATGTTCAAGAGATACAACGAAAGACAGAAAATACGTGTCATGTAAACAGACATCTTGTCCAGAGGGGCATTTATGAAAATTATTCATAATTTTCGAGATGAAAGAACAAATATTGGGCTTTTGTTCTATTGCTCGTGAAAAAAAAAAAAAAAGCAACCTTCATTTGCAACTAAAATGGTCTTCTCTTTTCAAATCTGTTTGTTTCCTGTGCCTGAGGGAAATAAAGTCACTCTGATAGTCACAATCACTTTGGTTCATCAGAGTTATCAGCGCTGAAAATGAAATGCAAGAGCACCTTTTCACCCTGTCACTACAGCAGAGCTGTTCTATTGCAAGAATGACCCACAAAGCGCGCAGGATGGAAAGCAGCTGTATAAAGAAAATAAATCTCGACGAAAGCCCTGTGAGCAAATGCATTACATGCAGAGAAAAACATTTTATTTCATGCACAGTTGGGAAATCAGCTTGAAGCCCCCGTTGAAGATGTGGGACGGCCTTATTTTTGTCTTCAAGCATATGGAGATCACTGAGCTTAGCCGAAGAGACCTTGTATTTGGGTTCTGACATGGTCAGTCTGTCCTGTGGCTTAAAGGGATTTGTTCACCCAAAAATTAAATTTTTTGTCATTATTTGCTCACCATAATAATAATAATAATAATAATAATTTGTTACATTTATATAGCGCTTTTCTGGGTACTCAGAGCGCTTTACATGGAATAGGGAATCTCCTCAACCACCACTAATGTGCAGCATCCACCTGGATGATGCAACGGCAGCCATATTGCGCCAGAACGCCCATCACACAACAGTCTATTGGTGGAGAGGAGACAGTGATGAAGCCAATATGGGGATGATTAGGAGGCCATGATGGACAGAGACCAAGCGGAAAATTTGGCCAGAATACCAGTGTTGCACCCTTACTCTTTTTCGAAGGACATCCTGGGATTTTTAATGAAACCACACCACAGAGAGTCAGGACCTCGGTTTAACGTCTCATCCGAAGGATGGATCATGTTATTCCAACTTGTGTAAATTACTTATAGTGGAACACAAAAGAAAATATTTAGCATGATGTTTAGTGTTCATGCTGCTCTTTTTAATACACAATCCTTTCAGAAGTCTGGGTGAGTACATTTTTAAGAAATGCCGCTGGCAAAACCAGCAATGCAGGTTTGAGAGGTGACGCCCCGACAAATCTCGCGAGAATTAGAGATGTTCCGATACCCTTTTTTCCTTCCCGATACCGATACCTGGACTCAGAGTATCGGCCGATACCGAGTACTAATCCGATACCTGGGTGTGTATACAACTGCAATTCATACTAGCCCTGTATGAATTGATAGAATTATTTTATAAAAGGTATTTTAGTTTTACAATATAACAAAAAGTGCAACAAATAAATCTAGGAATCTAAAAAATTATATATGAATAATAGGGGTGTAATGGTCCACAAAATTCACGGTTCGGTTCGATACCATACACTGGTGTCACGGTTCGGTACGTTTTCAATACAGCAAAAAGAAAGAAATGCCAGAGAAATTTCCTTGATTTACCTTTTTTATTTTTTTTATTAACATCAAAGTATGATCATTTTTTACTTTGAGCAATGATGGAGCTATAATTGACATATAAAACAAAAACTTCTCCTTATAAAAAAAATGAAATGTAATATTGTAGTAGTTAAGTTATAAACAAAGGTTTATTTTATTTCAGATTAACATTTGAGGGCAGCAATTTTATTCATAATGTCAAAATAAAGCCGACATAGCGTTACTTGAAAGCACAATGTTCCTGGTTTCCACGTCAGCGCTGTTTGATCCGTTAATAACGGAGAAATGTGAATGTTTCTCACTAGATCTCGCAGCGATGTTATTAAGTTACTTCAGTGGCGGATTCAAATGCTTTCTTTACTGGATCTCTTAGCGCTGTGTAGCAACAGTGTAGCTTGATCAAGATCGGCTCGCGCTGCTTTGTGCCAAACTGTTTAATGGTCCGTGAAGCACAAAATAACGAGTAGCGCAGTTTTGTTCCGTTTTCATTACGTTTGCCATTTGATGTTGGGCGTCAGCGTCTCTTACATTATTATGCGCTTGCCGCGCGCCTGCATCTAAAAAATTTGCGTTTTCATTTCTTCTTCGCTGCTCTAAACAGTGGTTGCTTGTGGCAACAGCACAACTTCCTGTTTTGCCACAAGCAACCACTGTTTAGAGCAGCGAAGAAGAAATGATCTCCGATTCGCAGCGTAAAGCAAAGCTAGCGTGCATAACTAGGTATTGTTTAATAAAATGGTATCGGATCGGTACGTTGGGTAGATGTACTCGCCGATACCGATGCCAGAATTTGTATTGGTATCGGCGGCATTTCCGATACTAGTATCGGAATCGGAACAACCCTAGCGAGAATCACGACTTGCTTTCCGGCATGACGTCACATACATTAACAACATATGAAGCAGCGTCTATGGAAGACACTTGCGCGCATTTCAGACGTGAATCATGGCAGAGTCGATGAAGAAAACGAAGCAAGCGCGGTCGGAAGAGTGCAGAGACGGCTCTGCGTGAGTGGTATTTACGACAGTAACGTTAAATACAAGTATTCCACAGTGACTCTAGGGGTCGCTGTTTGAGAAAAACGGAAACTTTTAAATGCAAAAAGATAGAATATAGAATTTAGGATTATTAACATTTTATTAGCTTAAAGACCAAAATTTACAATTATTTTTTTTTTATAAATGATTTATCTATGCATATTATTTTTTAAATGCATGTGCCCTCATAATATTTAATAAAAACAACTTCCCCTCCCTCTTGCAGTGACGTCTACACTGTCGCTACACTGATTAAAAATTATTTTGTGGTGAAGTAAATACTACAGAAAAAGTTAATAGTAAAGTAAAAGTAAATAATACAGAAATTTCTACATGAAAAAGTTAGTTCAGGCAAGAATAAAAAAAACTAAGTAAATTCTATATTAGTACTCAAAGTGTGTAGAAATTAAAGCATAGATATCAACGTTATAAAATTAAGTAAAATTACTCAACTTTTCTGATACTGGTGTTCCCATCAAGCACTGGGCCTTGAATAATTAATGAGGTTGATTTTTCACTGTTTTCCAGCTGTATTTACAGTTGTATCATTGCTTTTGTTGTTAGGATTAGTAACAAGCCATTTTGTGACATTTGGAGGTCATTTTCTACTCAAAATTACACATGGTGTCTCACACAATATCTATTGTTTTAAGATGTTTCTAAGTAAAGCATATACTTTGAAGGTGTGGATTAATTCAATGTTATATTGTTTGAGTGAAACTTCAACTAAATACTCAACCTTTTACTAGCCAAGTTAAAATGACTTATTTTCTTTGTAACTTTCACTTAACTTAGTTAAGTAGAGTTGACTTAATTCCACATGTGAAATGGAATATGTGAAGTCAGACACTTTCTGCTTCCCGTAGCTAGTCCCGCTCACCTGGTGTTTGCATACTTTACCACAGCTGAAGTGAAATAAATGCAATATTTGTCAAAATACACGTTTCAGATACGTTTCCATTTAATACTTTATGCTTAATACAGCATCTGTTTGTAGGCTATAAGAATAAGTTCAACCAATGTAGTGGGGTCTATGTTTTTTACTCAGGTTTATTTTGATAAACATGACACAATATAACGTCGCGATTACATGAAAAGAGATTTTACTGGAACTGAAGGTGTTAAATAAATAAACACGAAACACACGTGATTGTTGTCATGCAGTGAATCCGGTCAATCGTGGATCAGCTGTGTCGTCATCAGAGCTCATGCAGCCGCTCTGGAGAAAATGCTCTGGCTGAGTCCTCCGGCTACTCTCGAATCGCTCTCGCTGTACTTTGATGGCTTACGTTACAGTCACGTGGCGTCGGCGCTGTATCAAGTCGGACAAAATTTCTAGCCGGCATGCACTGCTTCAAGTCAGCCACCGATCTGCGCAGAGCTGCATCAAGTCCAACAAGCCTTATGACTGTCGCAACTTCCGTTTCATGGCGAATTTAAAGAGGGGAAAACGATGTAGGCTACTGTTACAGATTTACGAAAACACAAAATGCTTTGAAGTTGTCAGGTGAATGAGAAAGCCATTACCATCAGGTGGCTTCTTGTCACCTCAGCTGAATTCACAAAATTTTATTTTAACATATTGAACAATCTTACAGTAATAAATTTGCCAAGAAAGGTCATGACATGAAAGTGTTTCCACTTAGATTTCAACAGTATTTCTTCAGTATGTATTTAATTATGACCGTAACACACCAGCGGCAAGAAAGAAGCGGATAAAAGATTGTAGGCAGGAGGTGAAAATGAAAGGCCGACACGTGTTTGTATACATGCGTAGATCGTAACAACGCTCCCTGAAATATTCTGGGAAGTGGTTCAAGGAAAATCACATATTACAAATACAGGCATATTAAAAAAGATGTGGGAAAAATACATGTTTGCCAAGATGTGAATTTCAGTTCAAGGTCACATGCAAACACAATCTATTTGTAAAGCAAACTGAATAGTGGTGATTCACTGGATAACACCTCGGGCAACACTAGAGCTCTTCAGTCAACTGACAGAGGGAAACAGAAATTGTGGGGTCCTCTGTAAAGGAGTTAATGTTCTCTAACTTTACACAAATTTATATGTGATTTAAGGAAGTGTTTCTGTTAAAGGGTATAGCAGACTTTCAGAAATATATTATGGTTTAGCACAAGCACATACATAATTAATAAGTTGATTATTTACACAAGAAATTAAAATTAAATGGGTAGGAAGAAAATGAACAGGATTGAAATTCAGAGCTAAAGTTATTGCTCATTGAGGAATTGATAGTTTAAATTGATAGTTTTCTCACATATGAGGATCAACTTGAAGGTCATTTTGATATATTTTTCAAACATCTTTTGAAATTTAGACATGAAAATTTGATGTAATTTTATAAAACCGGACAGAGACAAATCTAAGTAATACCACAAACATCACAGAAGTTTGTGTTACCATTTTCCCATCCAAAATTGATGTCACTTCCTGAAGGATGATGTGAATTAGAGCTGTCTTTTGTTATTTTAAGGGATGTTACAAGAGAGTAACAAGATAGAAAGTGATATTGAGGACACGTTAAATACTTTACAAATTAAAACAATATTAATAATAAAAACATGTTTTGTTTGGCACATTTTAGTTAGATTGAAACTTAAAAAGAGGAGTCAACTTAAAGGGGTCAAGACTTAAAGGGTTAGTTGACCCAAAAATTAAACTTCTATCATTAATAACTCACCCTCATGTCATTCCAAGCCTGTAAGACTTTTGTTCATGTTCGGAACACAAATAAAAATCTTTTTGATGAAATCTGAGAGATTTCGGTCCCTCCATTGACAGCCATGCAACTACCACTTTGATGCAACAAAAAAGTTCATAAAGAGTTTAGTCCAAATTTTCGGAAGAGACTTGATCGCTTTATGATGAACAGATTTAAGTTAGGCCTTTATAAATATTCAAAAAACACATTATTTTTCACATATTTTACATTGTTGCAGCACTTCTCTTCCCAGTCTGTCAGTAACACTGTTCCTTCTGAAAAGTGCAGTGTGCTCTGATTGGTCAGCTGGACCAGTGTGTTGTGATTGGTCAACTGCTTCGAGCGTGTTTTAGAAATCTCACGCCTCTTACCACAACCGCGAGTTTCAACACACTACCGCAACTCAACCAGGCCAAGGCATACTCAACTTGTGTTGTATTGTGACTTGTATGTTCCCAGAAGAAAACTCAGAACTATAATCAAAGCGTTTCAGGGTGTTCAGAAAGAGTGCGCACTGATATTGAGAATAAATGCCCGTTCACACCAAGGATGATAACTTGATATTGTTGGAATCACTTTTCAGAATAATTTTTATCCAGCTGATGAACGATAAAAACAAGCCAATCAGAATCCATCCTGCTGTAATGAGCTCAAGCATTTAAAGTGACAGACAAGCACACGCTTAGAATAAACAGAACAATATTGTCCACTAGTTATTGTTCTTGGTGTGAACAGGCTTTAACTCCTTTTGGAGTGGACTTTTTGCTTTATATCTTGACGTTTTTCATGCTCAAACAGCAACATTACACTGAAGAGAGTTGAAAATGTAAAAAAAAAAAAACATACCGTAATAGGACCCCTTTAATTATGATTTTGTAATACTACAAAATGAACTAATATGATTTATTTACTTTTTTTAAATGTGAAAATTTTCTCTAACAAATTAAAGCGTAAATGATGGGGCCATGAAAATGTGCTGCAGAGTGGGGCACTACAGTTCTCAAAGTGAGCAATGCAAAACAGAATTCATTAGACTAAAAACACTGCAGAAAATGATGCATTTACTCACAATAATTACCAGGCACGCACAAAATTAAATGTTAATCTTAAAAGGCGATTATGCTGTTTGCTGCTCCTGTTGAGTTAAAGTCTACAGTTTTTATCCTTATGTTTTCAAAGCGCTAGTAAATTACTTTATCTACCTACACATTTGTGTGAGAATGGAGACTAGCAGGACTCAATTTTTCTTTCTCATCACTGAGACTGTAAGATAATGAAAACTAACATTGTTAACGTCATATTTATTCTCATTAGCAAGTGCCTCAGCTGTAAGTGTCCTCAAGCATCATTATCATGTGATGTAGAGAGCAGCAGCGGGTGGCCCAGGCTAAAGAATTCCCAAAAACTGCTACATACCAGAGGCAAACAATCAAAATAATTACATTTATGTTTCCATGCATACATTTCTTTCCATGCATTAGAAATGTTAAGTAAGCCGGTGTTTATAGAGAGCGCAGTAGGAACTGAGGCAAATGTGGCATCATGGTTCACTATTTACATAGCAGTAAACCTCTTTTTTCAGATTCTTCTCTTTTCAGAATATTTTCTCTGTCTTTATTTGCATTTATTTCATTCAGTCAGTGGAAGGACATTTAAGGATAAACTGAGGACTCTCATTCTTATGCACAAACTTACATATTCAGTATTTCTCTCCATTTCGAGGGCAAGCAAATATGTTTTTTCCTCGCACAAATACATTTTTAGCTTATTTACATTTTTATTACCCTCGATGCCTCGCTCATCCATCAATTATAGTTAGTTTTACACCTTAATTAACATCAGGCTGTCATCAGAGTATCTTTCATTTCGCGTCAAGTCAGAGCCCTCCAGAGGGTGACACCACCAACTGCAGCAGAATGAAGATACAATCTTCCCAAAGTAAAAACCACACTTAAAGGAATAGTTCACCTTGACACATAACAAAAAATTGGTCACCATTTACTCACTGACCAAAAAAATCTTTCTTCAAGTTAGGCAGAATGTCCATGAAACTAATATGGAAGGGACACAGGAAAACTGCAACCAATACACTTTGTTGTTATTGTTAACTAAAACTCTCAAAAGTTGAATTCATTATTGAAATAAAATAAAATGCACATAAATCATTTTAACTTAAAACAAAAAAGTACTAAAATGATTAAAACTGGAATTTATATAAATTAAAGATAAATAGAAATATAAAAAAACTTAAGTTAATTTAAAAATTAAAGTGAATTTAAAATATTAATAATTACTATAGTAAATAAATCATATTAAAATAACATAAAAGCAATTACAACATTAAACCAATTACCAATTTTTGGTTTGAAAAAATAAACAATTTTAAACAGGGTAACACCTGGATTATTTAGTTTTTCATGTAAAGAGTCACCTGAGGATTTGGTGGGAAAAGGCTAAATTCACTTAAATTAAAGTAGTAAAATTACTTTAATCACATTCTTATCCATAAAAGTGAAAAGGGTTGTCAAGTTTTAAAAACTGCCCAAAAAGCACCATAAAAGTAGCCCACATTGCAATAGTCTTCTGAAACTAAACGATAGCTTTATGCATGGAACAGATTATACCAGTAATGTAAATGATGTCAAACCTGGCACAAGAATTTCAACGTACACAAATGCAAGTGAGATTATACCAAGAGAAGTTTCGATGAGATAAAGGACAATTTTAAAAAATAAATAATTGTGTTACTTTTTATGGAAAGTAATGCTACGTTACTTGTGCGTTACTTTTTTCTCACCTGGGCTCAGCTTGCTTGTTTGTTTGTTTGTTTTTTAATAACAAGAAAATTCTGGACTAGAAGAATAGAATGTAGGAGAAGAAAGTTCAACATTCATACTTTAACAAAAAAAAAAAAAAAAAAAAAAAAAAAAATGGAACACAAATGTGATGCTTAACTAAACTATTTTTTTGTTTATCATGGTTGAATTGGATCACTGAAGATCAGCAGCAAAGACATTGGTAAATAAAGTGAGATTAAATACATACAAAGTATATATCATTAAACAGTTGATTATTGCAGATTCACGTAATATTCTGAGTTTTATTTTACTGTTTTTGTTCATTGTAAAGAATACTGAAACTGTTTTTGTGCAAGTGAGATGAGTAAATGCATGTTCATATTTAGTCTAACTAATAGCATCATGTTTACGCACCCTGATTTCTCTCAACATGCATGGAGACAGGAGAGCTGTCAGTCAATAAATATGTAACTTGCGATATACTTATTTAAAAAAAGTAACAGAAATTTTGAAAAGTAGTAGTATAAAAATGTCAAAGTAGTGCATTATTTTACTCTTTACTTGAAAAAAGTAATCTGATTACATAACTCACGTTACTTGTAATGTGTTACCCCTAACACTAAATTATATAGTAAGTGCAGTGCATGTGTTCAAATCCAGTTAGAAACGTACTGTTCCCACTTCTTTTCCCCATGGTATTTTCTCCCTGCTGTGTGTTTATCCAATAAAGAGTAACTTTCTTTGGCTCTTTTTTTCGTGTGACATCCTAAAATGGAGATCAAGCTATCTGGGATGTGAAATCGCTCTCCTGTGAGTTGTCTACCTTTATCTCTGCACGCAAGCTGCTTAGAACAGCAGGTGGCATAAGTTGTTTACCTGCACATGTATTTTTTGATGCATGACAAATGACCGGTGTCATATTAGCTCATATGTAACAGGCACATTTTGCATGAGTATGGTGGGTCGTCTCCCCATGTCTCTGGGCTCTCCGTCTAATGATGATTTATAGGGCTCATCGCGCCCACGGCCTTGGCCATGCCTCTGTCTTCATCATTTATATTCTCTTGCTGTTCTGCTCGGCTTTGCTTGCCTAGGTGGCCTAATTCCACACACGTACACATACCGACACTTTTACTTTTGCTAAAGTTTATATAATAGACTACCTTACTTGAATGTCTCTGTTGCTTTAACTTTGTAGCTCTCCCCTCTGCGCTGTTTATTAATCTTAGCTCTTGGGCATGGTGTAAATTACAGGACATACACCTTTAAAAAAAAAAAAAATGTTCCCTGGGTAAATACAAGTTTTATCAACCGAAGTATCGCCAATTACAGAAAATTATTTCAGTATTTCAAAATAATAGTAACCTAAACATTAATCATAGTAATGTTGTCTGTGGTTATTTCCTTTCAACTTTTAGTCTGACCATTTAAACCTGGGTAAGTATCTAGAAAGGTAGTTCAACCTGAAACAGAACGATTTAGCAGGGATTTTCAAACATTCACATTCACAGACCATTTTACCATTTTGCTAGAAATTATTAAATTAGTAGTGTTTTTATTCTACTGACAGACAGCATTAGTTTTTAACAGTAGGTGGGAAAAACTAATTTCCATTAGAAAAAATTACCAGAAAAAAAATATTTTATATATACATATATATTTATTATATACATATATATTATTATTTATTATTCACTAGAATATATAAATAATTTGCTTCAGTACAATGACAACATCAAATCTTATAATTTAATTTTGGGGTCCGTAGCATCAAAAAGTCTGGAACCCCTGTTTTAGAAAACTTTATAGATCAAATAATAAACTTAATCTTAAACTTTTTTTTTTTTTTTTTGCAATAATAATAAAATTCCTTTAACAACAACAACAACAACAACAACAACAAAAGCTCATTCTGTTATGAGTGAATTACTGTAAATGTATTTTGGTTTGTTTTTACTACAAAATTATTGTTTGTTCTAGCATGTTTCAGACTGCGCTGATGAATATTTTTTTATTTTTATTTTTATTTAACCTTTATTTAACCAGGAGAGAACCTCACTGTGATTAAAATCTCATTTACATGAGTGTCCTGGCCAAGATAGGGATATTATATGAATATCCCTTCATATAAAACAGAGACACAATGATAATAGTATTTTGTGTACTTGTTTTTTGCTGCGTGTAACTGCGGGACCAAAAAATACAAATAAAATAAAAGATCAATTCAAATGGCATTACAGATAAACACAAAAGAATAAAATAAACTGTGTCTGCATGTGCTTTGTGATATTAAGCATCTGAATCTTATCACAGCTTTTACTTCAGAGAGTTTACTGTGACTAACACACACACACACACACACACACACACACACACACACAAAGTGCAGGGGACATGCAGCAAGGAGATGATAGGTTTAATTAACAAACAGCCAACTGTGTGTTAGTGAGAATTTACAAGCGAGGTGAATATTTGATGGAGCGTGAGTCTGACAGTCACGTGGACAGCGTTCCGGCACAATGCAAACCTGCCTTATCAAAACACCACAGATGCGACAATAAAGCAGCGGAGAAGCCACAAGACAAAAGGAGAGAGAAAGAGCGAGAGAGAGCAAGAAGGGCAGAAAACAGAGTAAAAGGGTTTGCGGAGAGGGAGACACTTCATATCCATCTCATTACAGTAAATGAGAAACACAAACAGGGAGTGTGAGGCGGACAGAGCTAATGAGCCCAGAGTGCTGAGGTAATTACATCAGAGATGACACATCATCAATAACACGACCTGATCCCAGCTCTCTTCACACACACAGTTTTGACACCTAATCTACCAAACACAGAATTAACATGCCACATGCTGTAAACACACACATACACAAAAACAGTGAAAACCCAGAACTGAAAATGAATCATTAGTAAACATAAGGAATGAAATGCTAGCATGATTCAAATGACTAAAGACTCGTTTTGATTTATTTAAATAGGAGCCGATGAAAAATATGAACAAAAAAAGTTATATAAAGGTCTAGTTACATAAAACTCTCTGGATGGAAAACATCAACCTGACATAAACAGGTTTCTTCATCACAAATATTTCAGATCTCTATTCCTTCACAAAATGAGACTACAAGGACACACGGATGTCATAGTCTTTAAAGTAGGCCTACACGTTATACACTCAGCGACCACTTTATTATGACCGCCGCTAGCGTAGCTAGCGAAAGCGGTCATATAGGGATTGTCAAAGTTTTTTTTTTTTTTTTTTTCGTCATCTACTGAATTTTTCGTCAACGATACCAGGGACACCGAAACACCAGGGAACATGAAATGTGGTGGGCATGTAGCCCCACTAGACTTTTACGGAAAAATTTCGTTTGGTCCCCGGGGGCCACTCCCCCCCCCCCCGCGCTGGGCCCCCCCAAACCCAAAAAATGCAGTTTTTCCTAAATAACTACCTGAACCGTGGCACAGAGGATGAAGAATTTTTTATGGTATGTTGGTCTTAAGGGCCCACATCAACCTAGCCCATAATCGATTGTCAAAGTTTTTTTTTTTTTTTTTTTCGTCATCTACTGAATTTTTTCGTCAACGATACCAGGGACACCGAAACACCGGGGAACATGAAATTTGGTGGGCATGTAGCCCCACTGGACTTTTACGGAAAAATTTCGTTTGGTCCCCGGGGGACATCACCCCCCCCCCCCCGCGCTGGGCCCCCCCAAACCCCAAAAAAAAACCATTATCAATAAAGGATAATGTTGTGAAAATCTAGGCCTGAGGGATCTATTACATAAGCTCTTCTCAGCCGAACCACCAAACGTGTAATGTGAGCAGAACTAGTTTGCTTTGCAGCTCAAATGAACATAAAGCAGATGCTTTATTTACCGGTCAACCAGAAAAGCCTTTCTCCATCCCTGATCCAGTGGAGCATGTTCTAATTAATGAGGCTTAATTCATTAGACACCATAAATTCATTGTAAATAATCCAGAATACAATGAAGCTCCTCTGGAGTCAAGAATTTTTATATATTATGGTAATAGTTGCATTTTATACTAAATATATTATTATATTACAATCACATATTTAAATGTTAGTAACAAAAGAAAATACTTGGAGCAGTAGCAAAATATATGTCTCATCATTTGAAAATGCTGTACACTTGATCATTTCAAGAAGAGAGAGCTTTTGATAGATTTGCACTTTCTTTTCTCCTCAGTTCTCCCAAATGAATTGCTTTATTGAACACCGACCATGCAACCAAAATGAATACTGAAACACAAAAGAGCTTTTCAGGAGACAGATGTGCTCTATTGATCTTCGACACGCACACACAAACTTACAGATACACAAGTCAACAACAACGACACATGCACTACCACAGTCAGCCCTGGGAAGATGCCAAAGTCTGTCAGTGGATATGACACGTCTCTCTCGGTTAAGGCCATCCGACATGAGGGCATGGAAGGCTTCTCACACTAAATCAACAGTTGTCTTCTTCGATTCTTGTCTAAATGATGTTGTTCCAGGAGTGGATATGAATGCTGTCTATGACTATAAATGAATGCTATAAACAGCTCCTCAATGCCTACATTTACATCACATTCAAGCATTTGCCAGGTTTGCAGTGCATTAAAAGTATACAACTGTACCCTGAGAATTAAACCCATTGAAATACTGTAGTACGAAATACGCCAAAAAGAGCCTTACTTGTATTCACGAGAACAGAGGAACAACAACAGGTACACCTTACAAATACTACTGGGTTGTCCAAAAATGTCATCCTACTATAAGATAAACATGATAGCTCAGATAATTATGAGAATCAAAGTAATTTACAGCTTGAAAAAAAACCAAACTATTTTATAGTTCACAACTGGAACCTTATTTTCCACAAAATTATTAAGCAGCACAACTGTTGCATCAACATTGATAATTATAAAAAAATGTTTCTTGGGCATCAAATCAGCATATTAGAATGATTTCTGAAGGATCATGTGACACTGTAGACTGGAGTCATGATGCTGAAAGGTATTGACACTGAAAGATGCTAAAATATATTTAAATACAACAGTTATTTTAAATTGCAATACTTAATATTAGTCACAATATTACTGACTTTTTAATGTAGTTTATCTCATAATTTGGCTTTGTACCTCACAACTGCAACATTATGTCTCATACATATCTGACTTTATTTAAAACATTCAAATCATTTATATCTCACAATGAGACTTTGTTTCTTATTTTAAATGATCTCGCAATATTGGTATCATAAAAGATTTCTATTTTATAGAGAGTAAAACTAATTTAAAGAGTTGGTTCATTCTAAATACAATGACACAAAAGACGTGTGTACCTACTGAAATGAAAGACAAATGTAACGGTTCCACTGACCTCAGTGGTCCGTGAAGCTTAACTGAGCAAACTGGGTTTCACAATCCAGAAAATGTAATCAAACAGTCTGGTTGGACAGAACATGGATCAGGAGATTCAGGACTTCATTATCCCATGTTTGAACCAAATCTCACGAGACACGCACAATGAAAAGACAGGGAAACCGGGCCACAGGGTCTCGACTGGCGTGTGTGGCTGTGGCTTTGTGTGAGAAATGAGTGTGTATCAAAGAGAGAGAACACTTTGACGTGTATTTTCATCTCTACGCAACTAAAAATGTTTGTTCAGCTGCTAAATGCATTATGGTTATTGGCTCAGATTAAAATTAAAACCAACTAAAATCCATTCAATTACGTGATAGTACAACATTGTAATGCTCTACAGGTGCTTTTCACATCTGTTTACTGGTGTTATTACAGCAGGCATTGGAAAATTCATTTGAAAATTGACCAGAGAAACTTAAATTATCCTTTATTGGGTCTCCATTTATATTATCTAATTTCTCGCCATTATCTACAATAGAAGCCCTCCTGAGGCATGTAGCATTTTACTAGGTGAGATATCAGTCTTTGGATAAAGTGACCATTTGAAATTTGAAACTGTAAGTCACTGACAGATATGTGACAATTGAACCAAATCCATCTTTACAACATCTTAATCAGCACATGGCAGCTATACTGGGGTTTTAACTGGTCAGACACATACATAAAGTAAGTTATTTAGATGCTATGGTAACAGAATATATCCTATGCGTTTATTACACATTAGACAACTGGCATAGTATTGTTTACATCAGTGGTTCTCAACATGTTTGGCCCTACAGCAAAAGGCATATTTTACCAGAGTCTGCAGTACGAATTGAATGCATTAAATTAACAAGGGCATGTATTGCAAAGTAATGAGCTGTTAAGCTGTCACCATGAAAAAAAAAATGTATATATATATATATTGAACAGTGTAGTGTGATTCACAAACTAGTGGCTGTTATGAACAAGTTATTTTTAGTGAATCAAAAACATATAGTGCAACCACTGTTGTCCAATTCACAAACAAATGACTCTTATGAACCAGTTCTTTTTAGACAATAAAAAACACAGTGCAACCAGTGCAGTCTGATTCACGAGCAAATGACTCTTTGTGAACCAGTTCTTTTTAGAGAATCAAAAACATTCAGCACTATAGCTGATTATGGCTGAAAGTGATGAATACAGTCTGGACATACTACATTTGCCATGTTGTCATTATCGTGTGACCTACCAGCGCCAGTTATGTCTAAGAAGTATGTCATCCAGGTACTTTTTTGCCTACCTCTTTATGAGTACTGTGAATTCAACATAGGCCTACTTCTTTTGTCACGTTCTGTTTTCCGCCTACTATAGAAGGGAATTATGCGATTTCGGATGCAGCCATACAGGGCAATATCCAATTCATGAACAATTAATCTTATGAACCAGTTATTTTTGCAAAGCAAAAACATACAGTGCAAACAAGTGTAGTCCTCCAATTAACAAACAAATAACTCTTATGAACCAGTTCTTTTTAGAGAATCAAAAACATGGAGTGTTCTGATTGAGGAATAATTGACTGTTGTCAACTGGTTCTTTTTAGTGAATCAAAAACATGCAGCGCAACTAGTGTAGTCTGATTCACAAATAAATGACTCTAATGAACTGGTTCTTTTTTAGAGAATCAAAAACCATACAGCACGAACAAATTACTCTTATGAACCGGTTCTTTCAAGCAAACCAAAAAAATACAGTGCAAACACTGTAGTCTGATTGGTGAACAAATGACTCTAGTGAACTGGTTCTTTTTAAGTGAATCAAAAACATACAGCGCATCACAAACAAATGCCTCTTATTTACTGGTTCTTTTAGCGAAGCAAAAACAGCCATTTAATAGCCTAACTATTAAAATGAATCTCATAAACTCATCTGTTAAATAGATAGTGATTTAATTGCATAGTTTGGGTCATGTTGTTCATTTTTTCAATTTATATTTTTGTAATGTACCAAGTAGCCATAAGGTTCACCATCTAGGCTAATTTAATTACAGTATGAGCTGATGGCAAGTTTCATTACATAGAATTCAAGAGGCAGTATAACTTGCATCATATTAAACTTAAGAGTGGTAAAATAAAGACAACTCTTCAGAAAGAAGGTAAAATGTCAGAAAGCAAGTTACGTTCTTGGAAAACATTCCACCCACATGCAACAACAAAGACAGTCATGAAAATACAAGATTCTAGAAGTGCCCTAGATCACAGGGTGCATTAATAGCAGCTTTTGAGACACAAATATGAAACAAAACAGTAGAACATAAAGCTAGAGCATTATGTGTGATAAGCACCATCCCCCAGGACCTCACAGATGCAGCTGCTTTACAGATACAACACAACATTAATATTCATATGCAGACATGGAGACACTTCATAAAGTGAAACCAAGTTAAAAACAAAATTGAATACTTTTTATTCAAAATTTTGATTAATATGAGCCTGTCTTGTGCCAAAGATACAATTGAGCTCATAGAGCTGTATAACATGTTGAAAGAAAAAGTGGCCTAATCTACCTGCAACATCCTGTAAAGTATTTATGAGCTGTATAGGAAAATGTATGCTATATGTCATTATATATTTATGAACTAAATGGCATGTCTTCCTTTTCTTACAAGAAATAAGTACAGTGAAGCTGTAGTAAGTGTTTTTGTCTAGTGGGTAAACATTTCCATGTAAATTATGGAAATTATTACTTTCTCACAAATATTGTATAGCAGTTCTCCTTTTGCAGATGCTGATTAATTTCATCAAAAATAAAATGCTCTTTTTTCAGAGGACAATTTCTCACAGCAAACCAAAGAACAAATCCTATAAATCCTTATGAAGGAGATTCAAATTCTTTCGACATTGATTAAACACTGTATTTATAATGTCCAGAACAAAACCTGCATTAGACCTAATATGAAAGCATTGGAGCTGTAAATATAGGCATTTAGTGACAGAACTGACTCTTTAAACAGTAATCGTATTCCCCCTGGAGATACAATAGCTAATGAAGTCCCCATGCAGAGAGCTTGACCAACAGAAAGAGATAGCCTATTAAAAGAACAAAATGCGTGGCGACAACTGATACCTATGTGCACCTGCCTTGTGTCCCTGAGAGGAATGTTTTATAAAAATAAGATTGTAACGTGGAACAATGTCGCCACCTACTGGGAAAATGAATGCACCTCCCTTCCCAGTGATTCTTACATACAGTAAGAATGTAATGTAAAGAGACATCATTTGAATTGATGAATAAAGCAAAAAAAAAAAAAAAAAAGAAAAGCAAAAAAAAAAAAAGATCGACAAACTTCCCAGGAGGCAGTAGGCGACAAAAAAAGTATTTACATTAATAATTTATTATGAATATATTAAAACAATCTACAATCTAAATTAAAATGCTAAAAAGTACATCAAATCAACATGTAAACTAATTTATGTTCCCCCTTTTAATAACTATTATTTGTATTTATAGCTAGGCTACAGTTAAATTACATTTTTTGTTAATTATCATTATTCATTTGATTTTTTTTAAACAAGCAGCTTGCCAGGGCCTGTATTTTGAAGATTGATAAAAGTTTCAACAGGAAGTCACTTTATTGCCGTCAAATCCAAAGTGTTTAAACAATTTCGTACCTATATTTTTTCGATTAATAGTATCTTTTTGAGCGTATTTTTGAATGGATCAGCCCTGTCCAGAGTGGGTTCGGCATGTCGAGCAGAAATGGACGGAAATGAGTTCTGAAGAAACTGAAGGTTTCTGCCTTCTGACAGATATAGATGTGATATTCAGCCACGGGTTGTCAATATTAGGGTCAGTATATTGCACTCTGGAGTTGTTTATAAAATCGCTTAAATTATTTTAGATAGCCTAATATGATACTAATCTGCCTTTGTAGGCTACGTTGCTGCACTAGTTTGTATTGAGATGTTCAATATAGTGTGCCCTTGTGAAAAAAAAGTGCACTTAAGTGTACTTTTATAAAGTGTGCTTATTACATAAATAATGTACTTTAAATATATACACTTAAGTGTGAATTAAATGCCATCTTTTCGGCGCACTTAATGCACATTAAGTGTAATTAATTTCAAATATATCATTAAGTTGAAATAAAATGTAATAAGTTGCCATTAAGAGTGATTTTTTGGAACAACTTAATTGGTACTTTATTACAACTTTATATATACTTTCATAATTGCTTCTAGTGCTTTTAAAATATACTTAAAGTGCACTACAAAATGTAATGACACGCAATTAATGTGATTTAAAATATACTTTAATGTCAGTTAACAATACACTTAAGTGTGAATTAAATGCAATGTTTTCGACACACTGAATGCACATTAAGTGCAATTAATTTATAATATATCACATATTAAATTGAAATAAAATGTAATAAGTTGCCATTAAGAGCGATTTTTTGGAACAACTTAATTGGTACTTTATTACAACTTTATATCTACTTTCATAATTGCTTCTAGTGTTTTTAAAATATACTTAAAGTGCACTACACAATATAATGACACGCAATTAATGTGATTTAAAATATGCTTTAATGTCAGTTAACAATACACTTAAGTGTGAATTAAATGCAATGTTTTCGACACACTGAATGCACATTAAGTGCAATTAATTTAAAATATATCACATATTAAGTTGAAATAAAATGCAATAAGTTGCCATTAAGAGTGATTTTTTGGAACAACTTAATTGGTACTTTAATACAACTTTATATCTACTTTCATAATTGCTTCTAATATCTTCAAAATATAGTTAAAGTGCACTACACAATATAATGACACGCAATTAATGTGATTTAAAATATACTTTAATGTCAGTTAACAATACACTTAAGTGTGAATTAAATGCAATGTTACAATCAACAAAACTAAATGTAAAACCCTCTAAATTTACTGACAAAATAATCTCTAAAAGAAGTACATAAAAACCTTTCAGTTGATGCACAAGAAAACCCCAAGAAACACTATGCATAAACACAAACAGTTTTGGAAAGAGACCTTTGGGTAATGCTTTACAAAAATATATTAGTTACCTACTTCAGTTAACATGAACTAAGAATGAATAATACTTTAAGCATTTATTAGTCTAAGTAAGATAATATTAGTCTTGGTTAGATCATGTTGGCTAAAAAATAAACTAATATTAACAAATGAGACCTAATTAAAAGTTACCGAACCTTGTTATTTAGCTCTTAAAGTGATGTTCAGCAGAAGAAAGAAATTCATACAGGTTTGAAACAACATGAGGGTGAGTATATGATGACAGAATTTTCATTTTAAAGTGGAGTATCCCTTTAAACCTTTACCAGCACCAACATTGAACAATTTGCAAATATTTAAATATCAGCGGTATGTTTCTAAATAAAAATAATTATTCTACAAATGACACATCCTTTTGTCATTTGTCCATATTTCAGCCCAGAAGATCTCAACACTTTCTCCAGAATCTCTGAGAAGTACTCTGTGAAAAAGTCTCCTGAGAGGGCATCTGAGTTTAGACAGCAAGGTAACCTCAGCTTCAAAGAGAAGGATTACACAGTCGCAGCACTCTATTACTCCAAGGTAAGGAAAATACGCGATCTAAATACCTGCTTCATATAATAAATTTGATGTATGTGATATTCTTTGTTATTTACTTTTTTTGTGTATGATTAAAGTACTGTATTCCTGATTTGTTACTATTTATTCCTGCTTTATTCCTTAACGTACATAATCTGCTTTGATATCCTCAAAAAGTATAGATTTTGTTGCACTATCGCGCCATTGCTCGATTTTAAGTAACCAACTGTGGCTCAACCAATAGCGTGAGTTTGGGGCGGGGTTATGTGCTTGTTTGACCAATGACAGGCAGAGGGAGCAGGAAACCTCGAGGGTTCTGGAAACCTGTTTGATAACAGATTTTTTTGTGATTCCGTCCGATTGGTGACTGTTGGGTTTGGCAAAACAACTTGTCTTTTCGCTACCAAGTAGCCTACTATCAAGGTCAATAACAATATCATTATAAAATTAATTAATTGGAAAAATGGTCAATTATTGCTATGCAACATTATATTTAATAGGCCTATACATTACATAATGTTTAACATATAGTAAACTGCGATTTATCAGACTTCTTTCTTCTGCTGTGCCATATTGGGGTTCCCAGGCATTCTATTGAATTAATAGGAAATTAAATCGGATTTCAATGAGTAAACATTACCAGTCTCCCTGTACATTCTTGCAGTGCAAATGTCCTGAGACTGTAAATTATTATTTATTTAAAGTTATGAATTTCCCCTGCTTATTAAAAGTTTAAGCATTACGTTGATTTTCATTGCAGTTGCAAACAGATCAGAGGATGGACAAGGCATCAAATATGTAGGCCTATTATAAATGTAAAAATGCTCATTCTGAAATCTGAACACAGATTGATGCGTTGTAAGGTATACATAAGAAACATGGTGTAACCTACTGTGTTGCAAGGATGCACTCGACAGGTTGCCTTTAACAAATATATTTAATTGAGAGCAAAAAGAATACAGAATGGTGCAGCACATATCAGCCTCTGTCCAACTGTTTGATTCTTTCCTGCATGAAGATGGATCTAGCCAGTATCAGGTTGATAGATATTAGAAACTCCTAGTATAAGAAACATGGGGCAACACAATCTGATGGTGAGCAATCCATCTTGAAACCGTTAAGATTGAGGTACTAGGGCATTTGTGAATAAAGTTAATCACTGTGGTTCAGAAAACGTTTTATGATGGTTTGAGCAGTGTTTATGCTAAAAATGGTTTGGATTTCAAATGGCAGGCTGTACTGTTATCACGATATATTCCCATTCTCTCTGATGTTTCAGGGTGTTTGCAATGCAGACAAGAATACAGAAGAGCTATCCTTGTGCTATGCTAACCGTTCTGCAGCCCTCTTTTACCATGGCCTCTACAGAGTAAGAGTCTGTCTTATGCTCTTTTTTTTGTGGAAGTATTCAAATAAGAACAAGATAAATTGTTTAGTGCAACACTGACACATCTATATGAGTTTAAGTGATTTTCTTTTTTTTTCCCTCAGGAATGTCTTAAGGATATTCAACGTTCTTTGGAGGCTGGTTACCCAAGCCACCTGCAAGACAAACTGAGAACTAGACAAGCCGCATGCCTGAATCAACTTAGAAAACCTGAAAATTCCAACATGCCAACCACAAATCATCAAACACCACCATGCCAGAAAAGCAGAAACTCTGCTACTTGTATTTCACATGGTGTGTCTGTTTGTTTCAGTCCAGAGAAGGGTCGCCACATATTAGCCACGGAAAATAAACCAGCTGGCGAGGTGGTGCTGGAGGACGAGGCGTTCTGTTATGTACTCATACCAAGTAACAAACTCAATACAGAGACCAAAAAGGAAGGAAAGACTTTTGATACTGAAGACCGACATTGTCACCACTGCCTGAGCCAATCATTGAGCTTTGTGCCTTGTCCAAACTGTAGTTACGCTCGGTACTGTGGAGAGAGCTGTCAAAAAGATGCTTGGGAGCGCTGGCACCAATGGGAGTGCCCAATTGGAGCAGATCTGTTGGCCATTGGGGTTTTGGGACATCTTGCACTAAGAGTGGCCCTGAAAGCCGGACAAAATGAAGTTCAAAGGGTGAAGAAAAACACTTCAGACTTTTCACAAGAAGACCACGTGACATGTAGCTCTTATAAAAGTGATTCGCCAGTCAAGTTGAGTCTTGGAGGCCACTGTAGAGAAGATTCAGACCATACCGACTGTTATCATGGCAACTCGTACATGGGCATCTACAGCCTTTTACCACATGTGGCACAACACTCACCCGGCTCACGCTTCTTACTGGCGATCACCATGGCGGTGATTTATAGGAGGCTGCAAGGTGGACCCCCACCAGACATGTGGGCATCTTGCAAGGACGAAGGAGTTAGTGGAGTCTGGCAGCCTGAGATGAGCATGCTAGGAGCCACAGCTCTGAGACACATGATGCAGCTCGTGTGTAACGCTCAAGCACTCACTGCTGTTAGGGTCAAAGGTTCGACAGAACTCTCATGCTTGAACTCAAACTGACAATTAATACATTAGATTCATGAATTTTAATGATTGTTGATCATTTTCCTTACAGAAGAAAGTGGTATGGCTGTTCAGTCCAGTAGTGAAATCCGAATTGCCACAGCAATATTTCCTGTTCTCAGCCTACTTAACCACTCCTGCAGTCCAAACACAAGCATCTCCTTTACTGCAGGCTTTCAGAATGACCCGCTCAGTCAGTCCGGCTGTTCTGAAGGTCACATTGACCATCCAGAGAGCTCTCACTGTGGTGTGACGGTCACTGTACGCGCTTCAAAACATCTTACTGCAGGACAGGAGATTCTGCACTGTTATGGTAAAAAATGTGAATTCAGTTTTAGGTTGGTTTGAAATATATATTTATATATATATATGTTTTTTTTAATGTCATAATTTCTTCACAGGCCCACACTGTAGCAGAATGGAGGTGAAGGAGCGTCAGCGCCACCTGCTGGAGCAGTACTTTTTCCATTGTAACTGTCAAGCCTGTCTGATAGACCTATCAGAAGGAAGCCAGAATGCAACAGAAAATGCAACACCTGGGCTGAAGTGTGTGAAATGTGAAAAGCCTCTTCAGGTAAACATTTGCAGAAAAGTAAAACTGATCAAAATATTTGGAGATATTGCTGGTATTACACATTTATTCACTAAAGGAACCATTTGCCAAACAAATGATTTGATACTATTTCAGTCCCGTATGGATGGGTACATGTGCTCTTTGCCATCCTGTGGTCATCAGATCACCAGTGCCGATGTACAAAACAGACTTCAGGGTTTACAGTGTCTTTTGGATGAAGCCTTTCATCTTATGGAGGAAGACAGATTAGGTACTGCCTCAGTATGAATCACAAACTGTTTTGTCTATGTTAGATATCCATAAATATCCATAATATGTATCCATGTCTTGCAGACAAAGCCCTAAAGATCCTAAAATCAGCTACTTCTCAGGCAAACAGCATCCTAACAGAGACTCACCCTCTCCAAGGAGAGCTAGCAGATGCGACTGCTCGTGTGTACGCCACAACAGGTGAGAACAACAGCCTTTCAAAAGAGATATGTGTCACATGTTCCTAACTCAGAAAAATTAAATTTTTTTAGAATGCTGTGTCACAAGATGTCCGTCTAGCATATGTTTACATAGAAAAAACATGGAAAAGCAGTGCAGTTATGTGCAAAAACACATTCTGTATGAACAGCCCCTAAGGGTAAATATTACAACTCTAAGCCAAGGTATTATATTTTCCTAAGATTGTAAGATATGTAGTTCTACATTGCCTTTTGACTGATGAAATAAGTAACATCTAAATTCATACTAGTGAAGAGTGTGTAGTATGATTTTAGGATTATTTTACTGACAGGTGAATGGAGTCTGGCTGCATCCCATCTAAAGCGCAGCATTGTTGCTGTTCAGGCCCAATTCGGAGAGGACAGCATTGAGCTTGGTCGACAGCTTTTTAAACTAGCACAGCTACATTTTAACGCGTAAGAGCTCAACTTGTCAAACTCTATCCATAAAGTATATGAGATTACTTATACTTTTGTGTATGATCAAAAACAGTTCTTCTCCTCTTTCCTTTGACAGCGGAGACTGTGGTGCGGCTCTCTCTGTGATTCCCAGGGCCCATAGGCTCCTCTCTCTCCACTGTGGCCCTCACTGTGAAGAGCTACAGGAACTTCATAAAATGGAACGCTGTCTACAAGGACTGCTGTGTAATAACCAAAACTGAATGGTAGTTTCAAACAACATGTAATGCTTTTAAATTTTTTTATTTTTAGATATATGTGCAGTAGTATTAAAAGTCATGAATTAACATGCAATGTGATACTTTATTGGAGTTCTTGATGCCCCTACATTTAAAAGTAGAAAAGTAAAACGATGAATGTAAATATACAATTAAACTGAAATCTGTACACTGTCATTAATCTGTCATTTTTTAAGTCTGTCATTAAATCCCTTACCTTAAATTCGAGCAACAGTAATAGTAGTTTGCAAACACCATTTCATACCTATAGGTGGCGGTCTTTAACAACAGTGAGGAAATGCAAACCATGCTTATGAGACGTGTGTCAATACTCCGTAAAGTGTCAATCCTCAAAAAAAAAACACACACAAAAAAAATGCATCTCTTTCTATGGTCTGGTTGTACTCCATATTCAAGTTTAGCATGATAGTAGGCATTATAATGTATCACCAAACACCAACACACTGATACAAAACGGCCGGACGTATATTTAAGAACAATGGTACAATAATCCAGTGAAGGCCTTTGACATTTAACGTAGCAGACAACTAGAGTAAAACCCATGGGACTATCTCTGTGCTCACAAGGAATTAAACCTTCTTCTCTATACTTCTCCTTAAAAACAGCTGGTAAAGGGGAATCCAAGCCAGTAGATTTAGCACTTTCATCACTCTTACAACCATCAGCCTGTGTGAGGTTTTTGGATATGCTGTTTAGAAACGCGTTATTCCAGTGGTTGCTTTGAGCCTCTAGTCAAGGTTTTTGTGTCGGTAAATCTGTTTAACAGTCAGGGGATAATGAGATTATATATCTCAGGAGAGCAGGAACTATGTGTGTGTGACCTCATGTTGACATTCAGGGCCGTTCAGACTCACAACAGGCAGATAATCAGCATGGCTGGATATGTGACCTCCATGTAAGAAATAACTTTTTATGCTTAAGGGCATGTTCATGATGTTTTTTTTTTTTTTTATGGAATGGGATTAACATTTAATACCTTGGGAGATTAATCATAAGCAAGGGCTTATCTGAAGTATCTTATCAATTACAGCAAATAAGTAATAAATAAATTAATACTTTCATGTACAATGATGTGATATGAATATTTATATAGCCTATATGACGACATACTCTTTTCCAGATTGTAAAAACCAATATCAAAGGAACACGGAAAGCAAAGAATTCGGACGCACACAATCTACACGCTACAGCAAACATCGACTAACAACAAGAGAAAAGGGCTATATATGAGTCAAAATCTGCTAAGGGTAATTAAATGTAACAAATCATGTAAAAATGTATCATCTTTTATTGGAAAATGAAACAACATTTTATCCAACTTTTATAATTGCTTCCATTTTTTTTAAACAACTCTATTCAAACTACTTATATAAAACTATATATATATATATATATATATATATATATATATATATATATATATATATATATATATTAAAAAATCACCCTCAAGTTTATAATATATATTTCATCAGCATATGAGAGCCAGATTGGATGACTACAGGGACTTGACTCAAGATCACTCATTCAACAGTTCACCCTATTGCCAAAATTATGAAAAAAAGATCTGTCAACAAGAGAACATTATCATTATCATTTTTTATAAAGTTTTTTATATTTTAATTATTTTTTTTTAACCATGTAATTACATTTATTTAAACACTATACTTTGTATTATATTACAGAAGCCCTGAACCGCAACATAAAAACATAAAAATAAAAATAAATAAAAATCCGGAAAAAGAAAAAATAATAATTTGAGATTAAAGTCGAAACATAATAGTGCAGAGCGAGTGTCATAGATCTACACAATATAGTAGTTTAATTATTTTTATCTGGGCTTTCAACAAAAGGAAATTCTACAGGTGCCAATCTACCAATATGGCATTACCATTTGTTTTAGGACGTTACAAAATATACTGCGCCGGAATACACTTTACAGATGAAAACACTTTTCAGACTGGATGGAGATATCCAGCTTTATGAATTAATGAATGAATGAGGCATTTATATAGCGATTTCATATGTCAACTGTAGGCCTACACCCAAAGCACTTTACAATCATATCAGGGAATCTTTCCTCAATCACCACCAGTGGTTATTATATCTGAGGAAATCATGAGATCTGGCCAACTGATTGGATACAGAATGATGCACTTAAAATGTATGAAGAGGAAGACAGTACGGTTACTGTTAAGTGTTCTCGGCCCAGATGGCGTTGCCTATAGACGAGCATGAAAACACGTAGGCTTCGAGTCAACGTGCCACATAAAGTTTGGACCAGGATTGTGTCATAAATGTGTAAAATGCCATTCACAGAAATACAATGACAGACACAAACTTGTAATACAGTATATATATTTGCATTTAATCTTACATTCACATTCGCAGTACAACCTCAATTAGGCACTTGCAGCTTCTCAAATCTGTGACTGCAATTTCAAATTTTGCACCTTGCCTTTTGCTACTCTTTTTGTGCGAATGTGAATGTAAGATTAAATGCAAATATATATACTGTATTACAAGTTTGTGTCTGTCATTGTATTTCTGTGAATGGCATTTACACATTTGTGACTACTTGTCTGCAGCTTCAAATTCAGAATACAGGTTTGTGACTATTGTCTGCGAGTGCAAATTTCAACATTCAGCTTTAGATTTTAATTTTACAGGTTTTCACATTGGAGCTATAAGTGTAAATGTTCATGTACAAGTACAAATATTTATTGTACAAGTTCTCAAATTCACATCTACTGTTTTCAGCAAATTCAACATTAAAACTTTTGTTCCATTATTACGCCTTTTTGTATTATTACAAAACTATTATGCAGATTTTGACTTACATACACAAGTTAACAAGGGGCTAACAAGAAACAGGTGTGAGTAATGAATCACTATGGCAACAAACAAGGTAGCAATGGAAATGAAAGCAAATAGGAACTAAACACAGGAAGTGAATCACTGGAACAATGGAAACAGAATACACTTCAACATAAGTCCTTCAACACAAAACAGGGAAAACAAGACAGAAATTATAACATGGATCTATTAATTTATATTAAAAATACAGTTTTTACAGACAGTGACTTGAATATACTTGTATGATGACTTAATTAAAATGAGTAATTCATTTTGAAATTTAGCATTATCTTTAATTATTGTTTATTTAAAAATAGTGAAACAGTTTTGTTTTATTTATTAATTGTTCTGTTAATCAGTGTGTTAAGTTCAGCAAATTTCTCAAAAATATCAGGTAATTTCAGTTCAGGTTGTTAAAACTCGAAAAACGAAAACCTTGCAAAATATGTTTGAAAATAAAAATGTTTAAAAATAATTACGAAATTATGAAAATATGAAGTGTTTGTTTTTTCATGGAATGTTGGTCTAGGATGAGCGTCATCCTTTGTTTAAATCACTCTGCATTATTAACTCAAGCAATAGCTCAGCATTCTATTCCCATTCTCTGAAGATCATGTCACATGTCTTGTCTAAATGTATACATATAGCAAGAGGTCATACACTTATGGCTGACCTGAGCAGATTTGCACATATATAGCCCACTCATTTGATTACAGTGCAGGGGCTTCTGTAACAGCAGAAATGCCCACCTGACTTAATATCAGGTGGATTTGTCTGTCTCAGGCATTTGTATTCATTCTGACATTGTCTACATGGATTAAAGCACAACTGAGCAGTATACAGTGTCCTCTATCACAGTATGTAATGCTTATAGCGCAATTCTACACTTAGATGAATTAAACAACAAAAGAGCATCTACACCGGCCCCAAACGTATGAATTATGAATTTCATTGCTTTAGATGGCAAAATATAAAACCAAGTGGGAATAAATGATGCTAGAGCTTTTAAACTCAAATTAAACTCACTTTCTAAACCATTTTAACAATGACAATATAATCATAGTAAAACAGTACTTATTTTTTTTTTTTTTAATGATATTTCTGTGCTGATTGTGGGGGGAAAAATTGAGAATTTTCCAGAGTGGATTTAAAAGTGATAACGTGTTAAACGAACCTGAATCCAACACTTAGCTATTGGATTGCTATCTCGAATGCCTCTGGGAGGGCATTTCCACTTGGTCTTTAATGATTGGATAGCTGTCTAATCAGTAAAAATCTGATTTTTTTTTTTTCAGAATTTTTAAACTATATGAATATACTTGAAATATTTTGGTAAAAAAGTAAACTTTATTTTATAAAGTATACTTTATCTTCTTTAAAATGTCTCTTGGTTTGCTATTTATCAAATCCGAATATTTTAAGTGTGACTTAAGTGTTCAAATACTTTTTTGAGCCATTGTATGGCCAAAATGCATTTTGTTTTTGTGCTCTTTAAATAAAAATGGATGCTTCTGTTGATAATGAAATGCCATCTATCACGTCTCATATCACAGATCACTGGAGCATCCTGTGCGTGTGATCTGTTCGCGAGCACATCACAGCCAGCGGAATCATTTGGCCAATTTTCCACAGCTGGTTTCCACCACGTAATTCCATCAGGTAACCAGACCTGATTATGTAAACTGTCTGCATGCAGGTTTTATGATATACTGACTCATGAAAGAGCCAGTCTCACTGGCTGAGAGAAACCTCTCGTTTTGACTGACAGCGGAGCTGTGAGAGAGTTGTCAGATATATGTGTGTAAGATTGTGTGTTTTGCTGATGTCAGGTTCTCAAACTGTCTGCGAAGCTACTGGGGCGATGAGTGAGCTGTCCCACCAAGCACAACGCTCGACTATCAATCAAACACAGAAATGTATAAGCCAAGGTCATTACAGGCAGACAGTGAGAGTGAGAGAGGTAACCAAAGAGCTATCACCACCCTAACATATTTTTCATAGGAAAACTGACTGGAGAACAGGATCCAACTATTAAGTTTGCAAATGACTACCAGAACCCTGATAAATCAGCTTTTGTATCCCATGTAAGAGAAAAAAACATTTTACACTCTAAAAAATGAGAGTGTAAATGATAACACAACTTGTTATTTTGGACTGTTCCTTTAAGCAAGTGTTCAATTATTGCAATTTTTGTAACTGAACTAACATATCAAATGACTGACTGTATATAATACAATCAATAACCATGACTATAATGCATCAGCTGAGGTTTCTCTATCCGGGCCTGCAATGCTTTGGTCATACACGGAGCGGAAGAAAGTTTCATATTTGCTGATAAATGAGCAAACAGAAAGGAATGAGATTACATGATCACAATTTGGATTATAGTGTGTTTTTGCGTGTATGTATATGCTGTATGTGTGTATATATATATGTATACATGTATACTATGTATACTGTATATATATTTATATATATATATATACATTTGAACAGTAAAAAAACATTAACATTGTATAATATTGCACAAAAAAAAAAAGAATTTGAAATTGAAGCAGCCATTACCCCAGTCTTCAGTGTCACATGATCCTTCAGAAATACACATTTTATTATAATTATTAAAAATGAATATGTCCACCCTACAAGATAAATGTATAATTATTAAAAGAAAAAGCAGTAATAGGATATCATGACCTGAAGAGGTGCTAAATATTAACACATTGTTCATTACACTTTCTTTGACCTTATTTTTCATCTTATTTTAGCAGGCTCAGTGACACATAGTGGCTGATAAAGCAGTTTTCATCTCCTCGCATGTGCATAATAAAGTCATCATTACTCTCCTCATTAGAGTCATTATTTTAATGTATGAGCCAAACTCACTAATTGAAGGGTCTCTGGGCCATTAAACTTTAATAAGGCTACATTTTTACCAGCAAAGTGGGAGGATGTTGGCTTAGATTTTATAAGGTTTCAGTATTGTTTAATAAGATCTATCTATCTATATCTATCTATCTATCTATCTATCTATCTATCTATCTATCTATCTATCTATCTATCTATCTATCTATCTATCTATCTATCTATCTATCTATCTATCTATCTATCTATCTATCTATCTATCTATCTATCTATCTATCTATCTATCTATCTATCTATCTATCTTCCTTAAAAAAAACAACAACGATGAGCCGCTGCTCATATTTGTCCACATTAAATGCAGCGCTCTCCATCTCTATATAACGCATTGAGCTATTTCAACCATCTCCCTGGGCAAGAGACTAGGTCAGCAGAAAAGAATGAGAGAGAGAATTTGAGAGGGGAAACTGAGTCAAGTTTATTTGAAAGGTGATGTAATTTCAGCTGCAGTTTTCTAAAATTGGAAGTTGAGGAAGGACAAAGCAAATCCTCGGAATACCATGTGCGGACAACGGGAAAGATCTCCTGTAACAGAAACACAGGCACCATAAAGTTCTATATAGTCTTTCAGTGACAATGGACCATTTTCTCATTTCTGGGGTTCTCAGAAAAGTCATCATAGTTGGGTAAACTTATGTAATTATATATAATACATTCAATTTTGCATTCCCATTTGCTAAAATCGCAAAAAAAAAAAAAAAAAAAAAACATTATAGTGTTTCTATGACAACAAAAGCACTCAATAAGAAACACTTATAAAGCAGCATTTACCAGTTTTCTGTAATTTAATGGCAAGGTAATAAAACACAAAGAATAGTGCTATAACAGTCTTTGAAAAGGGTTTATTTCTTTAAATAATCAGGCTAATTTCATTATTTTGATTCCATAATCGCTTTTTTAAACAGTGTCCTTGTGCACAATTAATGTTGGTGTGAATAACTTTGCTTCTCTTAATCTCTTTCCTGTTGAACAGATGTCCTTTCATTCAGTCATGGTCCCTGGAGCTCTCCGAGATGGATGAGGGGATTTCTTCTCAGCAAACAGTTGAGTTCTACACAGCAGCCACACCATTAATAATTGAATTTGTGTGTAGACACTGCCCAGGCCACACATCAGCCCCTCCAAGGTCACTCCCAGAGGCAGAAAGCAAGCACCGCTGTTGTCTTCAGCTTCCAGGGGGAAAAAACAGGGCAACCTTTTTTATTTTAGGGCCGTTTCCTACAATGTTTCCAAGATGAAATGCTGTATATACTATGGCAAATGGTTTTCCAAAGTTACTCAGCATTTTCACTGGCCACAATTTTGACATCGATGCCATGGGGAAAAACCGTCATATAGATAGTTTTAATATTATCACTTTAGCAGGTATGTTAGGCTGCTGTCACTTTAAGACCTGACTCACAGATCCATTAAACACATGCGTTTTCTTTCTCAACTGTTCACTTAAAAAATAACTGACTGTAATCTCTATATATTTAAGATCAAAAGTTTTATCTGCTAACGCACTGTGAACTAAAATGAGCATGCACAGTTTTATTACCTAAAAGGTTAATCGATGCTGTAAAAAAATATATTGCTCAGTGTTAGTTCATGTTGCACAAGAATGTTACCATTTTATTTGATACTTTTTCACATTTTTGGGCAGAGTTTTGCAGGATTAAATATATTGTGACGTATTAAAAATATATTAAATATTAATAATAAAAGAATACATTTACAAGAGGTGCGTCATATGTAGAAAATGTGCAAATAAGATCATGGTGTTAAAACCACTTGATTAGAGTTTAGTATAGGGAAGTAGATCCACAACAGTTTTGATATCTTGTTCATCAGCTGAGTGTTGCCAGCCAGGTAGTATCACGGGGAATTGATGCTGTTGTCCCAAAGGTGTTGATGTTCATTTAGAAGCCATTTATGTCAGAGGTCGAATGAGATGCATTATAAGATGGCCATGTTGGAACAAGCAACCAGATGATATCGTGCCACACTGCCCTTGTGCAGCTCACGCTGCCACCTGGATGCGGCTCGCTCCGTTACAACTGTGCATGACTAATTAATGCCTCTCTGACAGGTGACACCGTTTTATAAGTATCTGTTACTCTCCGGCCAATAGACAGGTATAACACATCCAGAGTGACCAAGCAAAGATGGAATCCACCTCCATTATTAATTCACATGGCTCAGGAGGAGTAGTGTTTAAGTAGTGTGTCTCTCTGCACTCCTGCAGTGTTCATCAAAGACACGGCTTGATTACAGCCTTCAGGGGCGTCCGCCTCGCTGTAGACAGATGGAGAAGAGGAGTTGAGAAGGAATCCTTTTGAATTTTTATGACCTGGAAAGTGATTAGGATGGTTTTTAGACCGTCTTCGGGACGGGGATGAATGATGAGTTGATCGGAGCGATGATTGATTTTCCTTCATGAAATCCATCTGCAAAAAGGCAGTGTAACGCAGTTAGATGTTGTGGGAAGGAGGAGGTGGGAACCGGCGAACATTCGACACACGATTTAATAATAAAACAAACACAACATAAGTCCAGGCCTGTCCGCTCTCGATCTTCACTGTCGTCGCTCCTCCCTTATGATTCTGCTCCTCCGTGAGAGATACGAGACCGGTGTGTAGCGCAGGTGTCGCTCATTATCAATCACGCCACCGGCTTCGCGTCGTTCTATCACGGCCCGCGGCCCTCGGCCTCGTTCTGCTCGCCACAAGCAGTTTGGAGGATTGTGTGTCTAATTCTCACTTCTGTTAATAGCGATGCCTGATCTATAAGAATCGATGACCCTGAGGGTGAAGCAAAAGGACACGTTTCCCACTGAGGATGAGATATAAATGACCTTGTTGCCTTTTGATTGATGAGGAATGTGTACCTGCGTCGGTGCTTTATCAGGGCAGAGCCGTTTGTCACGCAGACAGCTGATTTAAGTTTACGTGGTGATACGTGATGAATGAAAAACCTCTTGGTGAAGGTACAGCCTTGCATGTGTGCAAGAATAGTGTACCACAGTCCTTCAACTCCTTACCCTTTGCTTAGAGGCAGCTTTGAAGGACTCGAGCGATGGGAGGGACAGAATGAACACTATTTACCCACAAATCCTTGCCATTTGGGACATAAGCGGTCCCCTGATGTGAAGCAAATGGGAGCACATTGTGAACACACGAGCTTTAATCTCCACTGACATATTGCTTCTGTAGGTCACTTTCATCACTGATACTTTCTGCGTGTAAACTTTTCATGGCCTCTGTAAGCCTCCAGAGATGTTTATAGAAGCTGGTTGACAGATTTGTGACAAGTCGTAAAAAATAAGCTTATCTATATCCTCACAAAAACTGTCATAGTAATGCTCATAGTAATGAAAAGGATATGAATATATTTGAGATATATATATATATATATTAAATGAATATATGTTCTTCTTGGTACAATGACAGTCCTTCAAAGGCCATGAACATTTTCAGGAGTAGCTCAAAATTTTTTGAAAAGTTTTGAATATAGTATTTGGAATGGTATTTTAATCTGGTATGAACATATTCTGGTATAACATATGAACAATATAAAGTAATAAATATAAATAATTTATTTATATAAATTATTAAAAAAACTTATATACTACAAATAATTTCCATAAAATATCACATTTCAGAGGTTATGGAGAAAACATTTGTATTTTTTCTGTTCTGCTATTGACCCATCACACTGTTTTTGTTTGTGTGTGTGTGTGTGTGTGTGTGTGTGTGAGTGTGAGTGTGAGTGTGAGTGTGTGTGTGTGTGTGTGTGTGTGTGTGTGTGTGTGTCCATTACTGCTTTTGCTTTAAGAAACACACAAATGTCTTGCATTATGTCCTAAATCTCTGTAATTTCATTTGCCTGAAAAGTGCATGCTTGACTTGGTAAGGTTTTTAATGACTCAGTTTGCCAGAGGAGAAATAAACAGTTAAAGGTAGGCAACTCACCAATCACATCTCATCTATCTATAAATTACAGAAACGTCCGTCTGTCTGTGTGTCTGTATGTCTGTATGTCTGTTATTCGCATTTCTCTCGAACCGTTAGTCCAATGGATTTCAAACTTGACAGGTGTCTCGCTACAGGCACGAGTAGTGCAGTGCAAAGTTTGACGTTGTTTGGATTTGAAATACAAAATATATCATTATATATCAATATAATCAATATAAACAATATATATCGGTTAAAGAAGCACACACTGGCTTTTGCCGCTCTAGCCGCTGGCCACTCCCCCTCTCACAACGACACTGAGTGAGCACAGCCCAGGACCAGATACAGAGCGGGTCAGTAGCGTTTTCACGGAGATCACTGTGTAGCCTGCTCCCTGAATAGTGTAGTTAAATTTTCCACATTTATTGTATGTCATTATGTCAGTATCAGTATTTGCTTTCTACCATGCACAAATAAAAATGTCACTGAACTTTTGCTGAGTAATTGTAACAATGAGCACTCAAATACACCAAACCAACAATTACTAAAAACACACACAAAAACTGATTTTGCACGGGCACTTTGCACTGCTCCCTGAATCGACGAGCTTATTCATTTGTGGATGTTAACTGAATCTGTAAGTCAGCTATGCTGTTTACTTCTGAATATTATATTTCATTCTGGTGCGCTTAACGTTATCGCTACTGTGTAATAGTAGCCTATGCTATTCACCAACTATATCCTATTCAGTGCGTTCCCAGTCTCTTTCACGGCCATCATTTGTAGTTGCCTATTCACAAACTGTTTGCTCAAGCATAGCGTTTTCTCTTTACCATGCACAAATAAAAATGTCACTAAACTTTTGCTGTGTAATTGTAACAATGAGCACTCAAACACACCAAACCAACAATTACTAAAAACACACAAAAACTGATTTTGCACGGGCATTTTGCACTAGTTTACATAAAATGCTAAAACTTTTTTACAAAGCAACTGAATTGTTTTCCAACAGTCTGCATGAGTTCAGAATGTATGAGCATCTCATAGTAAGTAGTTTTAAAAGCGTATATATTGAATCTGAATGAACATGTCAGGTTTGGACCTCTTTATAAGGTGAGACGTCTTTTGTTGACAATGACATACATCCCAGTTTGATGTATCAAGGCATTTGATGTGAGAGACCACAAAGTGATGAGTAAAATTCTGCTGACAGAACAAGGCAGAGATGTCAGATGCTCACATCTGCAATAACTGCACTGTATGACACCCTTGTTTACGTCAAGCCTGCGGGTTAATGTGACAGCTGTAATATTATAATCACAAGGTTTCTTATCTGTGTTTGGTGTAGACACAGCTTGATAGCAGACATCCTGGTTGAGCACATGTGCTTGATGTCTTACAGGTCCTCACAGACGCCCCTGTGTAATTTCCTCATCCTCCGCTCAGCTGTGAGGAAAGCACCTTGAGTTAATGAGAAATAAAAGCCTCTGTTAATGCTTATCAGAGCCAGCAGAAGAGAAGCCCAACCACAATCACCTCCACCAGGCTCCACCATCCACCCACCAACCCTTTTGTCTGGGTCACGGGGGAACAAAACACACACTGGCAGCAGTAAACCTGCAGGCTTTGCCATTACAATGCAGCCCTTTACTATTGAGAAGTCTTTGAAAGGTGATGTTAACTGATACACTTAAGTAAATCTCTCAATACTGCAAAACAGAACAGGGTGAATCTTATTCTTTTAATAAATAAATACAAAGTGCATATATTGTTAGATGAAACTGAGAAGTAATATACTGAGCAACATATTGCACTCCTGAAAGTAAAAAAGAAATTGTATTTTGCATAAAGACTATTTTTAGGGCCACATTGCACTGAAACATTATTTTCATGACAATTAAGCACATTTCTCAATCTCTCATTACTGTAATGCATCTGGATGTTTTGATTTTTATTTTGATAATTTTATTAATAATTATGTAATATATAATAGTATAATTATTTTATCTATACCAACATAAATATTGCAGTATTTATTATAAATGATTTATGCACATCATTATTTATTTTTTTATCCCTGTGTACTCATAATGTTTAATCAAAATAACTTCCCCTCCCTCTTGCAACATCATCTCTTCTTTTCTCTGACAACCTGTCACTCACATAAGATCAACCAATAGCAAACCACAAACATCCAATCAATTCCCGATGGACAAAATCTAGTCCCGTCCTACATTTTTTCTTGTTCAAAAAAACGTTTCACTTGGATATACATCACAACAGGGAAGAAAAGCCTATCACAACTTCCATGCCGACTTTTCATTTTAAATTAAGATAAATACTAACATGATATATAAGATTAACTATAATAATTTTCTTAATTTTAGCTGTATAAACATTAGTAATAAATTCAACAGTCTGGTTTTGATTGTTCTGTGTTGCATGAGTGACTTGAGTATGCACTGGTTTGATTGAGTTCTCTTCTCTGACAATTAACAGTCACTCTGGGGTGGACGTTGGACATTTGCGGAAATGTGCGGTTAGGGTTAATGCCGAGCGTTTGTTGAGAGATCGGGTTGATCTAAAGTGAGCAGAATAGAGAATGAGCTATTAGAGGACCCAGACAGAGGGCACAGTTACTACTGATCCATCAGGCAGAAAGCCATTCACATGCTGCCAATACACACACTTTAAAGTGACAGGCATAGAACAAACACATAATTGATGCACTTAACAAAACAATGCACATGTGATGCAAACTCAGACACACACACAAACAATTACACAGAACTACTGTGCATGTAAAAAACACGTCAATCTAAAAACACAAGTTCAGTACACAAATTTGTTTTTGTTGTTGTTTTTTTGCAGTACATTAATGAGAAATGTGTGCTCTATTATTTCTATGCAACCGGTAAAAACGATGTTTTTGAAAATCTCTTATGCTCACCAAACTGCATTTATTTGATCAAAGACACAGTAAAAAACATTACTATTGTGAAATATTAAATAAAAAAATATATGTTTACTATTGTAATATATTTTTAAAACTCTAATTTATTCTTGTGATGACAAAGCTAAAGTAAAGCAAATTTTCAGCATCATTACTCCAGTCTTCAGTGTGAAAGTGTCTTTCAGAAACCATTCTAATGGTGATTTAGTGATTTTTTTTTCATAATTCTTTGAAAAAACAGCTTCAAAAACATTACAAAAACTTTTGACCAGTATAGTGTATATAGAATATTTTTGTTTTGTTTTGGAGGGGCAAATTGTATATTGTCTATGCAAAAGCTTAATGGTCCTAAATAAAGTATTTACACAATGCTTTATTTCCATTACTAGTAATTCCAGACAATATTTGGTGTCCTATGACATTTATGCACTGCTAAAAAGCATCTCTCTTACTTTCTGGCTACAGCACGAGTGACAGACATGGTGACACTTTGCCGACTGTGATACTCCAGACAGACAGCCTCAGGATAAAGTAATGTACCCGGCCAAGATGCCCATTTGGAACATGATAGCTCATATCTGTTGTACACCTAAAACCGGCTTATCATAGGTTGACAAACACAAATAGGCCACTTTGTCAGGTGCCCACTGAATAAAATAATCATGGTGCATCACTTGATAACAGCTATCACTTAGACTATAGCCCGTCCGATGCATGCATTTTTGATGATTATGATGCCTGCTTTTCAGTCTAGTTAATGTAATGATGAGTTAAGGTGGAAAGCAGAAGTTTAGAATTTAAAGTATAGTGATCAGTAATACATTTCATGTGGCTAAAGGGTGGAGGATGGGTTACCGTAATGAAATACCGCAAAATTGAATTATCTCCAAGCGTTAAAAGCTACATGCTCCACTTGACTGGAGAAAATGACTAAATGCTGAGTGCTCCCGTCTGAACTCGAGTAACCTTTGGTGGAAAAGGGACTTATCCTGTGACCACATCCCTTCTGCAAGAGCTAGCAGCTTCAGCTTTGTCCCCAAAATGAATCCTTCTTTTATGTCCCTTAACACCTGAGTTTATAGATCCGATTACTTGTCTCTATTTGTCTGTATGATTGTGCCAGTAAAGCTATTTTACTGTGTCATTGCAAACATGATGCTGGATATTTCCTCATCACTATTAAACAATGACCCACTGTGGATGAAATTGTTCTCCAAAAATACTGCTCATGGACCAATTTTAAGACAGTCAGCAAAATTTGCAAGGGGTTGAAAAAGGCTTTTCCTGCCAACAGATTGTACCCCATAGACAGATAAGGATGGAGTAACGTTAGACCCTGTAGACAGCTGGAGTTCACAATATACTGTAGATTGGATTGCAGGGGCCACACTGTGAACAGATACAGCAAATCAAAGATGGCATTACAGAGCACACATGCCGAGTTATCCTTCGGCTGTACAAAGAATTGGCATTGTGCTCGTCTGTTAAATATTTCATTGTGAGACAATTGTTTTTCCCATTAATCCAACGTTATCAAACTCAATTCATTGGTTTATGTCAAAAAAATAAATAATAAATAAAAATCTACATCCCAATTATAAATGGCAATGTTACTTGGCACATGAGTCATTTCGGATTAGAAAGCTGTGCACACAGGTTAGCAGTCCATGAGCATGCAAGTAAACTGTGAGCAGGGTTAAGGCATCAATGCATAGTAAAACTGTATTCATGAATTAATAGTCTAAAGGAGTGGTCACAGTATGTTAAGCATTAAAAAAAAAAACTCTTTCGATCCTGCAGCAACATTATTGTTGTTGGCTGTGAACAACGGGCAGGCAAGACAGCCAGACGGTTTAAAAGCAGAAATGTGAAGCTTGTATTTTTGTTTTGTACATTCATTCATTTTTCAGTATGTTATTTCAGATGTTATGTCTTCTGAATTGTCTTTCTAGATGGAATAATTCTTGTTATGTAAGACCTGTGGGTAGAGTTTGGCCAAAGTCAACAGTGCTTCATGAATAGATATGTCTGAATCCTTCCATGTCCCTGACATCTACATAGAAAGTTGAAGCAAACATAATCAGATTTAAATAACCTTCAGTTGTTTGAAGAAATTATTAAAAACTCATATTTTTGTATTTGTATTGTATTGGTTTAATTGAGTTTATTTAGTTTATTCCTGTGTATTCATGTGCATTATTTCAACAGAGGAATAGAGCTTTATAGAGGAAATTAACTAATTTAATAATTGATGATCTTAATTTACTACGGATCATCATTGAATCCTGTTTATCACTGTAAAGCTGCTTTGAAACAATCAGTAGCCTATTGTATAAAGTGCTATATAAATAAAGGTTTTTATAGGCTTTTTTAGATACTTTTGTATTGTATTGTAGCACTTTGAGTGTGAGATTTATTTTTTACTTTATTAAATTAAATGTATTATTGTCATTATTATAGTTGTTTTCTTATTCTATTTCTTATTCTCCAACACATTTAGCACATAGTAGTTTTTACAAGTTTTAGTTCTAAAGCTAAAAACACTGACTTTTCAATACTAATGTACAGGTGCGGATACCTCCAAAATATATATATATAATAGAAAATTTAGACGAGTAGCCTATATTTCTTTATTTTTACATCCCTGTTTAGGTGCCCCATAGACCATGCAAGAGTTTCCAAAATGCTTTTGGACACTGTTTTCACATTAGGTTCATTCAGTATCCACTCTGTCATAACTGAAAAACTACACGGCTTTGTGTAGCCTATGTCTCTCTCTCTGAGGGAAGTGGGCGAGGTTTTGCTCACCTCAGGGATGCTGCTAGACAGCACTTGATCGCATTAGTAGTGTAAGTGTAGGCGTCGTCAGGGGAGCTGCAGGAAGAGAAAATGCTGCCGGGCTGAACACTCTCTCTGGCCTCGCGGACTGCTTTCCTCGATGGCTGAAACGGTTTCCCGGAGCGAAGTGAATCCGAACTACGAAGAGAATTTATGCGGCTATTAAACCTGTCCGTTTTGGAATGACAGACTTATTCGTTTAAGATTAAAATGGAAATCAACCGAAAACAACTTATATCAAAGCGATGTCATTTTACCTTAGGGCTGATGTGTTTGTTTGTTTTGTCTGCTGACGCTTATGAATGTCCAGAAACCTGCCAATGTAATGACAGAACCGTGATCTGTGCGGGCACTGAACAGATCATCAAACTACCTCTCGAAGTGCCGAGAAGGACCCAAACCTTAACTCTGAACAGAAACAATATCTCCGTTTTAACCGAGAGAGCTTTTTCAGCCAACGGGACAGATATGGAGTTGCTCACGCTGTCACTGGAGGACAACAACATACGGGAGATCAAAAGTTGTGCGTTTTGTGGACTCCCCCGACTTCTTTCCTTAGAATTGAGTTACAACCGTTTAATGGTTGTGAATCCTGATGCTTTTTGTGGATTGGGACAGCTGCGTGATCTTTACCTCAGTAACACCTTAATGGCTTCGGGCGCGAGCCAATTACAAAGCGCACTCTCCACGGACAGTTTGTGTAATCTTCAGACACTGGACCTGTCTGGAAACCATTTGAAATCAATTCCTCTTAATAGGTTTGGTAACCTCAATTTAACCACATTAATACTGACAAATAATTCCATCGCCACCTTGGATAAACGTGATTTACAAAAATTTAATGAATTCAAGGAAATACGTGTTAACTTATCACAGAACCCGTTCGAGTGCAAATGTGACAAACTGAAGGAGTTTTATGATTGGCTTAAGAATAGCCGCCAATGCGTAGACTTGGAAACTCTGAAATGTGCTCAACCTGAAGAGAAGAAGGATTTTCCTCTGGTGAACGTATGCAAACCCCAAGACTTGGGTTCTTATGTGCTTCTCGGCATTGTGCTAGCCCTCATCGGAGTTGTGTTCCTTATGGTGTTGTACTTGAACAGACGAGGCATTAAGAGGTGGCTCAATAACATCAGAGAGGCCTGCCGGGATCAAATGGAGGTGTATCATTATAGATATGAACAGGACTCCGATCCCAGACTAGCAAACGTTGCCGTTTAAGCGGAACCTCGTGACACGATTTCCTTGAACTCTTTTGAGACACTATGGCAATGAAACTGGAGTTTTGTGGCTTTTGTCTGTTAGCTTCGAGACAAGTGTAGCAACTCTTATAAGTTGACCAAATTAAATTTCAGCAGATATACACTATTAAAATAAACTTTATTACTGTCTCGTTTCAAATGAGAAACCCTCCGGAGGGCGCTGCCTTCGAAATCAGACACAGCATGTTTTAGGATAATGGACCTGGAATTTCAATAGCTCATCATGGACTCATGGGCGTGTCCAATGTTTTGTCCAACAAAATGTCGTTGGAATGAGAATTTTTTAAAGATCCTTAGGGAGAAATTTGTTTCAATAGGATAAAGGAATAGTTATTAGGCTATGGAATGCAGGTGGTTTAACTGTAAATACGTTTGGTATTTGTGACATAGGATGAGAATGTTTAAGTACATTAGGGTGAAAGTATATGCACAAACAGTATATGCACTTCCTGGAGAACTGCTTGAATTTTTCATATTTTTTATTTATTTGTTTATTTATTTTACCCCACATAACCTTGTATACAGTGCCAATTTCAGACACTCTTGGTGTAGAGTGAGACACAATGACATGAGTCCTTTTTTTTCTTGGCAGTGTTTAACCTTTGATTTTGTTTATGTGTATGGATATTTGACTGTGCAAAAGATGTTCAATTCTAATATTTTAAATATTTATCATATTTATATCAATATATATCATATTTTAAATTACTGTGATGCAGCCTGGATAACCTTCTGATGAAATTACAATATAGAGCAGTGACATAATACCATTTTACTTGTATCCTCAATAAAGCTCAATATATCCTCAATGAATGCTCTTTGTGTGTGTGTGCGTTTTTTAATTTTTTTTTATGTGTCTCATGTTATCTCATGACTCATGTGTTCCTTCATGCTTCATTTTTTTTTACAACAAACATTCTGGATTTTCATCATTGAGAATATCAAATAATGTCAACTTATCCGGGTTTAGAGAAAAGTCATTATTCCAAATGCAAACACATTTTTAAGGCATCATTTGATTGCAGTGAAGCGAATGGCAGTTTCTTATAAGTGGAATATCATTAAATACTTTTAAATGCAATACAATGTATGTACGCACACTTTTGTGTGTGTATCTCAAACTCTCTCTTTAAATAACCTACTATGAGGCTATCTCTCCCTAATACTGATGATAGTTGGAGACAATTTGCTGCTAATAAAAGAACAGAGGCATTGGCTGAAGACAAATCTGTGACATAATTATAGCTGGGATTAATCTCATCAGGGTCATAACTATAAGAGGCGGATGTCCTATAAATCCTGGGTCTCGCCCCTGAGCTGCTTCATTTGCCCAGGTTTAATTACTAGGTTCCTTATGATTGGGTGTTTGATTTTAAACACAAGGTCAGTTGCACACCAGCACAACCCCTGATACAAATCCTGTGGGTACTGAACAGAAAATGAATGTCCTGTGCAAATCCATTTCCCTCCAGTTAGCCTGAATAATTTTTTAATATAAAGTTTGTTATTAATGTTCACTGCATTGATAATTTCTGTATCCTGTGGAATCCAGATATTAGAGAGGTTGGGTAGAGTCATTTTAAGCATTCGTTTTCAGCATGTGGGAGACTTTTTTTCTAGTTATTAATTATTGTTCACTCCCAAAATTCAATTTGAATTAAAATATCACGATGGATGCGTGAACCAATGAGGTTTTTGCAGTTTCTTCTTTTCCTAAGTCGTGCTCATGTAATGAACAAACGTTTTTGTGTACGCAACAAACCCGAATGGAAAGGAGACAATTTTAAGTGGCTACAACTTAAAATCACCATGATATCAAAATGGACAATTCTTCTTCTTTCTTTTTATTTTATTTTATTTTTTTTTTTTTTTATTGCAATATTTAATATAAATGATTTATCCATGCATAATTTATTTTAATTAATGTGCCCTTGTAATCTTTAATTAAAATAACTTCCCCTCCCTCTTGCAGTGACATCTCTTCTCTGATGACGTGTTAATTGGTGCGAGGGCGGGACAACCTGTCACTCACATGACATCACAGCAAGAGCAAACCACAACCATCAGATCAATTCCCGATGGACAAAATAAAGTTTTGGAGTTTCACAGTTACAGTCACCATTTTCTCATCCTTGTGTTTCACAGATAAAATGGCATATAGTTTGGAAGAAAATAAGGGCGAGTAAATGGAAATGGTAAATGGTAAATTTATTTTGAGCCAATTATTTTTTTCAAATTGCTCCTGCAATTTAAAAAAAAAAAGAGCAATATTTTAAGAAAAACATTAAATCATATTATTTGAGCCCTAATATTTGGAGGAAATGGTAATTTCTTTATAATTTGAAAAATAAATATTTTTATGTTACTGTCCCTTTAGGGATTCGTACCATATTTCATTATTTTCAGAAAATGTACTCAAAATAGGGTTTTGAGGATTCTCAAAATATTGCAAAACTAGTGGTGCTGATTCTGGCTAAGAAAGCTGCAGGTGTTAATATGTGCTGATGGCGTCAGTTCAAGTCTTAGATGATAAAAAAAGATTCTGCCTCAGCATCATTCATCTGTTATATTCAGAAGGTGAATCTTCTTTCCCACCCTGATTTAATTTCACACATACATTTATTAATCTCACATGACCTACTCCAGACCCCAGTCTCTCAGCATCTTTGAGTTAGTCACACTCTGTGTGTAAAGAATTAGGCCTCTGACTCAGAGTCCATTCCCCCTGTAAGCCTGAGTGAAATTCGAAATGACTTTGTCCAATTCAATGACTTTCTAAAATTGAGGAAACAGTCAAATATTTATGCCGACCACAGCAAAAAAAGAAAAAGAGCAAGAGATAAAGAATAAAACCCTTTGAATAGGCTATTTTCTCTTATAATGTGCTGCTCTGGTCTTGTGCCAACTCATCTAACTCTTTATAGTGCTAGGACAACCCATTACCATTCTATACTATCTTTTTTGCACAAGGAACACCTTAGCATAGTGCCGGCCAAGCAACTACCTATTTTCAGTAAAAGTTTTTCAGGAGTTAATGTTCAGGGACTCTTGAAAAACTATTATAGCAATTGTTCTTATGTGATTTTTCCATCTGCTACTTCTCCAAAGAAACTTGTCATGTAAAGTTATATTATTAGCATGATCTCCGTTAGGTACTCGTGTCTGTGTCGTCTTATTCTTCACCTTGAGTATGTAAAATACATAACAGGTACTTACTAATTATTGGGGTGTGTATGCATTTGGAATTGTCAAGATACTGTCATGGACACATTATTTAAAAAGGGTTGTTGCTCCAATGCTCTAATTGAGACTCATTAAAGTCCTTAAAGTGTTGACTAGTTTGAGGAAAGGGACTCTTGGAAAACTGTGGTGGCTCATTACATAACCCGCAGAAAATGATGAAATATAAGTGTTTGTCTTTCATAATGGATGGCGATTGTCAAACAAAATTATTTCATCAGCAATCATGAGGCAAAAGCAGCTTTCAAACAAAATATATTTGAAGGTTTTGACAGGTTCTTGTCAGTTTGCTGTCTACCTAAGGCTTCTAAAATCCAGGTGGCAGAAGATGATACACATGATGTATTTGATGCAACATCTCATTAATATTCACATCAGAATTTTATCTCGCCATACATCACTGCAGCCAACTCTCAATATTTCAATAATCCTTATAGTAAGCTAATCTCTATTGAAATTGATAATTGTTAATGAACAAATAAATACCAAATTTAGGGCGACCTCAGTGACCTTTTTTCATTTAAGTTTTGAGAGTAATTTCCTCTTACCCTTATGAGATGAGAGAAGCTTGGGGCTAATTAGGACAGAAATCATTCACACAGACTAGACTTGATTTGTTTTTGTCTCAGAATTGCTTTAAGACAGACAAATGAGTCAGTGTGTGTGTGTGTGTGTGTGTGTGTGTGTGTGTGTGTGTGTGTGTGTGTGTGTGTTCTGGCTTTATTCTAAATTTGCAAAACTATGTAAAACCTAATGCTCAAAATAATTAATTGGTTTGAGTATACGCTAAACTCAAATCAAATTAGCTTTTATGAGTATTTAGAACTTTCTATTTCTTTTAAGTTCACAAAACTGACACATATTTGATAAGCCCACAATTATCTAATTTTCAAATCCGGCAAATAAATTTATACATGAGATTTTGCAAAACAGCTTAAAAACCCTTGCAGCCACAAAACATTTCACGTGCAGTATTCATAGGTATTTTTAGTAAAATCCTCATTACATGAAGTCTCAGTAAGTTTGCTATCCCATAATTTGATCACAGAGTGGTATAAAATATGACAACTTCACTCCATCTGAGCGTAAAAGTATGACATTAACTGTTTTGACCCGCCGTTCAGTCTGTATTTCACACAGAGTGATGAGAAACGGCTTCAGCTGCTCCGAAACAATCACAGGATACGAGAGAGGTCGTGCTTTGAAGCCAAATACTGCACAATGAATGAAGGTACTGTACATAAATTGAATAATTGATACTTAATGCTGGTACAGTGCAGGTTAATATACGAAAATTATACTTTTGGAGAGGCTGTGACCACTTGAAACACCTTGAATTGGATTTGCTCAATCCAATAACCTCTGGCCAGACCAAATCATTTGAGTGGAAGCTTTGATTAAAATGAATGAAGATTATATGTTATCAAAGCTAATTATAAGTTTAAAGCAGTTAAAATGTGGGTTATGAAGACAAAAACGATAAGCATGGTGAGGATGGCACTTTTTAAATAGTGCACTCCAAATTAAGACAGATATGGTGATGTGTTTTGAAGTGCCCCTATTTTGTTTTGTTTTTAATATTCCCTTTCGTGCAGTGTGTAATATAGCTGTTTGTGAATGTAAACGTTCTGCAAAGTTGTAAACTCGAAAGTGCATGATAAATAAAGTTACTGTCTCTCAAAAGAGAAATCGACTCAAAACCACATAAACCTGTTTTACGTCACCAGAAATACATTTGCATAATGCCTGCTAGTTGTCCTCTCGTGAACAATTTGTCCCGACTTCAAACTCGTAATTTTACTGACAACTTCTTCTCAAATCTCGGAGTTTAACGCAGGATTCACAAAACGCTTGCTCTTGAAAGATGGGTCAGTACTCTGTTTATTTGGAACAACTTGCTCTCGCATGTCCACTGCAATAAATTAGAAATGTAAACATGTTTGTTTGGACATACATTTGTTAATGCTGATGGTGAGAAATTACAGTTGAAACATCTCCTAATGTACCTCAAACTGAGCAGCTTATCACTGAGAAACATCCTGCTCAAGTCGTGCTTGCGATGGAGGTTCGGGTTGAATAAGTAGTTCATCCAATGTTTCATAATCGGACTCGGATAGATACGGTAAAAATAACGTCATCGTTAGGGTCTTTACTGTGTGTACAATAGCTGAGCTTTAGGAAGCCTCCGGAGCTGAAGTTAATGGTAATGGGTGTTTTGTTTCCGATGTGTGCTGTAAGCAATAGACCAATCACTACAGACTGGGCCATCTGGCCAATCAGAGCAGATTAGCTTGCGGAAAGGAGGGATTTAAAGAGACTGATTCATCCAATGAGCCGTTTGATAATCACTGAAAAATGTGGTGATGTGCAATGTATATTATAAGAAAATTAAAGTGTTTTTTGACCCTTGATGCATATAAAACTGTTGTAGGAGACCTCAAACAAAATTAGAAGCCTTTAAAATAGCATAATAGGGGCACTTTAATATAGCAACACTGTTTTTGTTTTTGTTTTTGTTTTTGTTTTTTTTCATAGTGTTATACTTCTATGAATCGGTGTCTTCAGGCATCTCAGTTTCATTTATTTTAAATTACAGCAACAGCTCGACATCTCTAAACGCAATTATAATAGAAAGGAAGAAAGAAGTTTCAGGATTTATGTCATTTTAACACCTCAGTCAATCAAGCTGTGTAACTTGTGTTCACACTTCAAAGTGCAGTTGTAGTCATTCTCTTTTCTCTCAGAGACTGCATGTCCTTTGCCAGCTGAGGAATTTAAACCTGCCACAGGAGCTGCTGATATAGTTCTACTGCACTTCTATATCTGTCTGTTTCACCAAATCAGACCATAGAAGATTACAGCGGATAGTCCTATCCTAATCACTGGTACAACCCTCCCCACTCTCCAAGAACTGTACTCATCCAGAGTGAGTAGAAGGGCTGGCAAAATCATTCTGGACCCCTCATATACAGGCCACTACCTCTTTGAACTTTTGCTGTCTGGTTGGCGCAACAGAGCACTGAGCACCAGAACGGCCAGGCATAGGAACAGATTCTTCCCTCAGGCAATTCATCTCATGAACAGTTAATGCCCCCACTTGGCAATAAGGATGTACATTACACAAGACTATTATACATTTTGTTATTTAAAACACCATACTTATTTACATTTCCTTGCATTTGTACATAACATACCTGTACACACATATAACGTCCATTGTCTATTTTTGTATATTGTGTTTTTTTTTATTTTTTGTTTTTTTATTTCCTATTTACTTATTTTTATTCTTTTTATTATCTGTGTCATGTCACTGTCATTCTGTTTGTTCTGAAGCTTCTGTCACCAAAACAAATTCCTCATATGTATAAACATACACTCAAAAAAATGATTTTAGCTCTTTGTTCAATTTCATTAATTAAAATGAGCATATACAACACAACCCTTCATAGAAATGATTCCAGCTTAATTTCATTAAATGTAATCAATGTAATTTTTTTAAAATTTGGTTTACCAAATTTTTTTTAATTGAGTCAACATGAATATTTTTCGTTCGTCTTAACCGGATGTCACTCAAAAAAATAATTTTGGCCTCTTGTTAAAATAATTAATTACAATAAGCCAAAGTAACACGATTGTTTAATATTGTCACAACTTAATTTAATTGTGTTCAATCAACCTAATTCATTTGTGTGAAAACTACATGAATCATTGTTGTTGAAATCTAACCGGGCAGTGGATCTGTAGTTCCCAGCATGCTTTGCAAGGGACTGCATTAAGAGGGTCAATTTAGGGAAAAAGTGTTATTTTATGTGTTTTTCAGTAAATGGAAAGATGTTGTTAGTTAATGTTAGTGTTTAATGTTCAGTTATGTTATAAACTTAGAGGACTTTCTGTAATGTTTTTGAATTTTGTGGTTACCATTTTGCAGAAGAGTGGCGACTGTGTTTAGGCTGTGGGCTCAGTATTATGCTATATGTGCATAACACCTCATGTTCAGACTGTGGGCACTCAGTATACACTGTGTAAACCTTGCTCACAGACCTGCACAAGTAATAATTCAATTGAACATTAGTGTCTATCATTAGAAGTGACCATAGAGTCAAATTAACTAAAATTATAATGTTGGTTATTTAAGGCAGGTCAAAAACTAAATGTAGTCAACCCGACAAAACTTTATCTAGCAGGAATGACTAAATTAATTTAAATTCATACAACAAGATTACAACACATTATTTCAAACTATTTAGATTTTGTTGGACAAATGTAATTCAATTTCGTGGAAAACCTTTCCTTAATTTAATTAAGTTCGTTCAACAGATTATTTTTTTGAGTGTACCTGGCAATAAAGCTCTTTCTGATTCTGATGCTAATAAGCAACTAATAGTGAGATTTTGACCCTAAAATAAACACTGTAAAAAAATTCTAACCTCTCCAAGTCAAAATTTTCTAGTGACTGGTTACATCTAAATTTTTAAATTGGCCCAAGTGCAATTCTTGTTGCAATAGTCTGTTAACATTGGCTCAATGAGAAATAATACGTCAGACTAATTGAAAAATTTAGATGTTATCAGTCACTAGAAATTTTGACTTGGGGATGTAATTTGTTTTTTACAGTGAAGTGTTACATTTAAGGTTTTGGTTACTGTATATGATTTTCCCACTTTGAGTGTTATGGAGTTATGGAGTTCTTAATGCTGTCTTCATTGTCCCTCTGGGAGATTATATTGTTGTTACAAAAATGAACACAAAAACAAACAGACTAATTAGTGACACTTAAGGCAATTAGTCACACCATCAATAATCTCACATTAGTGAAGCAAAAACCACTAATGAATGTCTTTTCTCTCAAGACTAGTTGATACTGGAGGTTCTTTCCTGTTTAATGACACCTCTGGAGGACAAATTTGACAATATATTCCCCATAAATGTTCTCAAGTTTCATTAAGGATCCGAACTGTGAAGCAGAGGCAAAAACGTGTTGTCCACAAATCACCACAACACCTTTTCATGTATTATTAAGACAATGTAACATTTTCATTGTTAGATTTCTGGTTGAATGTTTTAACGACTTTTGCCATCAAATAATACAGATGTTAAAGGTGATTTGTAAAGCACAGGCTGTTTGTGACTGTTTCTCATAGGAATCTGGTTTCTCATCCACTGAAAGCAAAGCGCGCTGCAAGGAAACTTGGTCGTAAAGGAAGGACGGCTATGCAGAGCGGCAATTCTGCCCCCAACAACTCCCTCATTCAGCCTGCAGGATTTTACATTGTTGGCATGATTTCAATGCCGTACAAGGAAATTCATGTAATTTTCCTCACTGTGCTCTATTTAATCACAGTCGTATGCAATGTCTTTCTGATCATCATCATTTTCTATGACCACCGACTGCATGTCCCAAAGTTCATGGCTGTTGGTAATCTGGCTGTAGTTGATCTTGTTCTCAGCACTTCTCTTGTGCCTGGCATGATAAAGACTCATCTTTTTCTAGACAATTTTGTGCCATTTAAATTGTACCTTGTGCAAATGTTCACTTACTATACTTTTGTATCCCTCGAGTCGTTTTCCATATGTGTTCTCTCTTATGACAGATTCATTGCAATCTGCTTGCCTTTAAGACAGGAGTCTATAAACACAAACACCAGAATGGCTTACATAATTGGTGCAATTTGGTTATTTTGTGTTGTTGTAATAATCTTTGTTACTATATCCATCCTGCCCCTCTCATTTTGTGGCTCTCTTAATGTCGACAGCTATTTTAGTGATTATGCTCCTGTTTTAGAACTTGCTTGCAACGATATGATGCACCAGTGGAATTTGGGCACTTCTTTAGGTATACTCTTCATAGTTGTACCTTTGACTTTTATTTTCTTGACTTACATGAGTATATTGATCGCTGTATTCAGAATGAAAAATAATCAGAGCCGTTATAAGGCGCTGTACACATGCATCGAACACCTCGTGTTAGTGACCTTATTCTTCATTCCAATTTTAGTTATCTTCAATCTTAAATTTTTTGGAGTTTTTTGGAACTCCAATGCTGTTCTGGTGTGCTTGTCTTTGTCATCCCTCATCACACCCTGCGTGAATCCCATCCTTTACTCACTGAAAACTAAAGAGATTAGAAGCAGGATTCATTCTTTGTTAACCCGCAGACTGTCTGTTCGTCCTCTTAAAAATGCACATTAATGTATAGAACATAATTGCGACTCAAGTGCAAAGTGCTGAGATTAATTATAATGTTATCTTGGAGGATTTCTGTGATGCTTTTGGTATTATTTTGTGTTCATATTAAAATGCATTGTTTTTCTATAAAACTTAAATCTCCAATTCCAATTCCTCAATGCTCTGCAGTTATCTTGTAAGAACTAGCATACTTTAATTTAATCATAAAGAACCACTCCATGTATTCTTTCATTGTGCAACATCTCTGTAAAATGTTCACACCTGGGAAAGAGCCTCTAAATTATCATCACACATATAAAACCAAGTCTTTCTTTTTAGTACAGTAATGTTCTTTCCCTGTATCTATTGTCTACCATATCTTATAATTATCAAAAGCTGCTTGGTAATCAAAGTGCAAAGATTGCACCAGGTTTACAGCACATGTACTTAACAACCCTTACGAAAAAGTAGTTTATTCAAGTGTTCTATTTGTATACTTCTTTTAGACTAAAAATGAGAAAGTATACTTTCAGTCTACATTTTATATACTTCTCAAAAATATACTTAAAATTACACTTAAGTGTAAAGTCCAAGTATATTTGGCCTGTACTTGTATTCAATCTTTTGATCGAGATATACTTAAAGTATAATTAAGTATTCAAAGTATACTTGGCTTGTAGTTGTGTTAACTCTGTTGATCAAGTAGCCTGTTAAATATACTTTTTTTTTTACATAGTTTTTCATGTACAGTCTTATGAAGCTTACATTGTTTGAAAATGTTGATTAGGATATTGATATAAAACAGATATGTTTCTAATTCTGCGTATCTGATTTTTTGTGTAGGCTAGTCCACTGGTAGTGTACGTATAGGAATTTACTTTAATTCTACTTTACTCTTACCCCAATTTTGACTGAATTTTCCAGCTATCCATGTTTTCTCTGATATACAGTAGGGGACACATCTTCTAGTACAGAATCTCCGGATCAAAACACAGGAGAATAAGAAGCTGAAACAAGTGGTAGAAGATTGCTCACTCAAATGTAAAATAACGTGATCATCAAACATTAAACAGCATGTAAATCAAAACTGCTTAATGTTACCAAATGAAATGAAGCGTAACCCATGAAGAGAAAACGACTGTGAAGCTTTGGGGGGTGTTGAACTCGATCTACTCCATCTGAGTTTTTATCATTGTTCTGGATCTGATCAAGGCATAGTCTTTGACAAAAATGTGATTTTCTCAACTTTTTTGTTTAAAATGTTGCCTTTCTTTATGAAACTTACCGACATTTAAGTGTTGTTTTTAAAATTAGTTAAAGTACAGTTAAAGGTATTTTTCAAGTACAACCCCCCCCCCAGCCCCCCTCCCCAGTATAATGTTATGTTCACTTAAGGAAAACTTACAAGTATACTTGCAGTATAAACTAGTTTACTGAGAGTATTCAGTGTGTACTTTCATAAACTAAAAAATGTAACACTTGTATTAAAATAGTAAACTACTAGTATACTTATAAGTTCACTTGTAGTACAGATGCATTACAAATACAAAACCGGCAAAACCTAGTTGTGTACTTAAAGTTTACTACTCTTACACTTATAGTACACTTAAACATATACTTTTATATACTAAAAGTGGGCCAATTTAGTCCCAAGCAGTATTGAAATAGTACACTTACAAATTTACTACAAGTACACATTGATATTAGTATACTTACTACATAAAGTATACTTAAAAATATACTTGAACAATACTTAAGTATAAATGAATGCATAAAATGAACTTGAAGTATACTTCTTTTTCGTAAGGGAAGGTCTAAGCTGATCATTTGCTGGCTGACTAGTTTCATGAAGGGGGAAAATATCTGACAGCCTTCAACAGGTAGGACCAGCTGGTAGCTGATTTGCTGCTAATCCAAGATGTTTCACCAGCTAACTAACCAGACAAGCCAGTTGACTAACTAGACCAGAGGTGTTCAATCCTTCTCCTGTAGGGCCACTGTCCTGCAGAGTTTAGCTCCAACAGTTAAACACACCTGAAGTAATCAAAAGGAAGTGCACAAGACTGTCCCACATCTTAAAAATGCTAAAGAGCAGTGCCCTGAACGCACGCTAAACCCACACTATTCCACTTTGGAACGGGTTTCAAAGCTAAGCATATCCCATCATGCATCCTGTTTGGGAACTCATGCCCCAAAATATTGAGACGTTGAGGAAAACATTCCACTGCAAGTTAAATTAGTTAGATATTACATATAATTTGATAGGAAAACAAAATGTTTCACATTTTATTGGTGCGAAGATGAGTACTGGTATGCTGCAGTCTGTGTATTTAGTACAACATTTGCAACTGCTTTTTATAACTTAATTAGAAGCACCACAATTCTTAAATTGTGTCATCTAGGGTCTACTGAACAGATATTTAGAAGTTTATTTTCAAATGCAACGTATTGAAAATTAAAATAAATCTCTGTAAACACTTGCATTTTTGCTACACTTTCCCTGGTTTCACAGACAATGGTTTAGCCTAGTCCCAGACTAAAATGCATGTATGAGCTGTTTTAACTGATAGCAACTTGCTCTATCTAACATATTAAAATATTTCAGTGCAATTGTTTTGTCTCAAGATGCACACCAGTAATTTTACATTACACACAGTAATGTTTTCTTTCTAAGGCACGATTATAAAAGCTGCTTAAATGTTCTTATTAAACTAAGGCCTAATCATGGCTTAATCTAGCCCTGTCTTTGAAACTGGGCCTACATTTATTTGTCTATTTGTTTATTTGGATCCCCATTAGCAGCAGCTACACTTGGGGTCCCAACAAGTAAAAATACAAAACTACATTATTCAACAACAATAAAAGTTCAGTCAATAAAAACACAAAACCAAAATTCATTCCAAATATCAAAATTAATAAGTGTGCTCAGGCTCAGTGCAACGGTCTTAAGACGACTGTCAGTGTCGAAATGTATGAGCCAATCAAATCAAAGGAGGCGGGCTTTACTGTTCATAAAACTCAATTTCGCGTTGTGGCTGCATTACCATTATGTGTGCATTATCTTTCTAATGATAATTTAATGACCCATCGTCCATTCTTCATTATAAGATGTCCCTTTGTGCAACAAATAGTTGAGATGAGCAACTAAATGCCAATGAACATTTAAAATAGAGTCTTGCTGGTTTGAAAGCTACAGGCTAGATGTATGTGTATAAGATACGCTTAAGGAGACACACAAGCGCAAGCCAGTATCTATCAACCTGAACATCCATTAAAGCTAAGCAGGTTTGATCCTGGTCAGTATCTGGATGGGAGACCTCCTGGGAAAACTAGGTGGCTACTGGAATAGGTGTTAGTAAGGCCAGCAGTGGGTGGTCATCCTGTGATCTGACTGGGACCTAACGCCCCAGGTGTTCAACTGTACTGTAAAAAGGCTCCTCTGTGGTTAATATAAACCCCAGAGAATTCTCAGAAAGACTAGGGGTGTTGCATAAAATAACACCATCCCCCCAAACCATTGCAGGTAGTTAGTTAATTTCAAATCAAAAGTGATATATACTTTATTTAGTTCTTACAACTTGGAACTACTTGAGACCACTTCTTTAACTAAATCCAACAATCTATTTTTTGAGTGCAAGACAACCTAATAGAAAAAAGGCTTTAATAACCAGAGATGATAAAATAATACATGATGTTTTATTAACAAAGTTCGAGAGGAGCACGTTCAGAAAATTAACCCTAAATTAACACAAGAGGAGCGCACTTAGTTAATCAATTGCCAAATAAGAGGTATGTATACAGCAGACTTACCTCTGTTCATTGACAGTTTAACAGTATCCCTCCACCACCCCTTCTCCTCACTTTTAGTCCTAACCACTCTTACAATAACCGGGTAGTTAAATGGTACACTGGGTTCGGGCCAAATTCTGAGCTCGGAGCACTCCCCCCGGACAGCACGTCAAATACGCATAACCTTTACTCCACTTAATTACATGTAAGTGTGAACTCGTGAAATGACAATAGGCCTATATTCAGATTATGTGTGTGCTTGTGTATGACCTTAAGTTCCATATCAACTACAAAGTATTGCTACTGACCTATAAGGCCCTAAATGGTTTAGCTCCTGTGTACTTACCTGATCTTCTATTGCCTTACAATCCATCACGCTCTTTAAGGTCACAAAACTCTGGGCTTCTGGTTTTGCCTAGGATGTCTAAGTCCACTAAAGGAGGGAGGAGAGTGTTTTGTGGCTCCTAAACTCTGGAATGGCCTGATAATGTTCGGGGCTAAGACTCACTCTCCCAGTTTAAATCTAGAATAAAGACACTCAAACATTCATATAATGCCTTTTATGAAGAATTCAGATGACCAATACCTGTGAAGAGACGGCGCCAACTCCTGCGAAGACTTCAGATGATGCAAACTCTGAATCAACGTGCACCAATGCTACAATTTTCTATGTCATAATCATCTGTTAACAGACAGGTATTCATTACTTCAATGAGCTCATTGTTTCTGCCTTAAATTATTACATTGTTTAAATTAATACATTTTTAGCTAACTGTGATTTGTATTTGTTCATTTCTGAAATACATAAAATTGAATTGAATTATTGAATTTGTGCCTTTCATATGAAACTTAATTTTGCTAAGACTCTAAATGATTTAAGACCTGTTGCTCTGGCATCATTGGCGATGAAATGTTTTGAGAAATTTGTCAGGCATATATAATATTTTGGTTTTTATCTCCCCATACATCAATGCTGCCAACTCAAGCATTTTAATAATCATAATAGGAGATAAACTCATCTATACCTGATGAAAATGATCAAATGATGTTAATGAACAAATAAATAACGAATCTAAAGCGACGTCAGGTGACTTAAATTCCAGATCCTATTTGCTGTTTATTTACACGACATCTGCGTTTTGGGAGCCTGCAAATGTAAACTTTTGAAAAAGGGTTTCAAAGTGCAAGTTTTTCAAAAGTATAACGTTATCGTCTCTGTGTAAATGCGGATCTGTGTGAATGAGCATCATTTCAAAAATGGTGTCGTCTGTACGTGAAAATTTTTAGTTTTTAGTAAATCGTTGTTGTGGAAACGTGTTGTGGAATCTCAATAAATCTTGTTAATAATCGAGGGCTTTGTCTCTCTTTTTTTTTTACGTTTTGAGAGTTTTAAGATGTCTTTTTGAGTTTGGGGAGATCAATTAGCTCACTCTGAGGACAAACATGTTTACATTGTGTCTCAGTTAAGGTCATTACCTCTTACCCTCATGAGATGAGAGCAGCTTGGGGCTAATTAGGGCAGAAATCATTCACACATAGACCTAATTTGTTTTTGCCTCAGATTTGCTTTAATAAGACAGGCGAATGAGTCACTTTGTCAATGTTGTCTATATTTAGAGACAATTAGGGTGTTTGGGAGTCATTAGGTTGTTTATGAGTGTATTTCTCCCTTTGGGTTGTCATTTCTTTATACAGTATATGGCACAGATGCAGAATTTGCAATGATATTTTCTGACTGCATTTTGTAATATTTGTAAAGTCAAACAATGGTCATTCTGTTAACTTCTTGTCTGACCAATGGCAGACTGGAAACATTCCCTTATCTGGAGAGGCTGTGACCACTCAACGTTAACTCACCTTGAGTTAAGACATTTGATCAATCCAATAACCTCTGACCAGCTCAAATCCTTTGTAGTGGAAGTTTTGATTAAAATTAATTCTGATTAGCATGTGTTTTCAAAGCAAATTATAAGTTGTCTTTATGCAGTTAAAATGTATTATGAAGAGATAAAGGACTTTATGTTTATTTTACTCTCCAATTTAAGACAGATGTCTACTGGGATGTTTGTTCATGAAGCAATAAGATTCTCAAATGAAACAGTGCCTTCAGATGTCTCATTTTAATTTTATTTATACTCAAAAAATTACAACAACAGCTTGATATCTTTAAATGTAATTATTGAAAGAAAGAAAGAAAGAAAGAAAGAAAGAAAGAAAGAAAGAAAGAAAGAAAGAAAGAAAGAAAGAAAGAAAGAAAGAAAGAAAGAAAGAAAGAAAGAAAGAAAGAAAGAAAGAAAGTAAGTTTCATGACTTATGTCCATGTACTGTAGAACTTCAATCAATCAAGCTGTTTAAGTTGTGTTCATACTTCAGAGAAGTGCCGTCATGCAGTGTCTTTTTTTTCTCAGTCTTTCTCCGTCACTTTCACGTCTGGTATTTCCTGATGGATGGAGGATTGTCTTATTTTTGATATATTTTAAAGTTAAATATGTATACGATTATATACAGATACAATACCAACAGTAAAGCATGGTGATGTACTGTGTGGCAAGTCTGAAAATGACAGTCCACGGACAGTCATCACACCTGAATTTGAAGAGGAATTGCCAAGAAGAGTGTGAGAAACCCCTCAAATCCAGGTGTGCAAAGCTTATCACATTATATCCAGAAAGACTGAAGGCTGTAATCTCTGCCAAAGGTGCTTCAACTATGCACTGAGTTGAGGGTCTGAATACTTACACATAGTGAAATTTCTGAGGCTTTTTGTTTGTTTGTTTTTAATACATTACAAAAGCAAATCAGGGTTTTCTTTGTCACTATTCCCATAATGACATGGAATAGTGCTGATTGAATTAAAAAAATGCGTGTATGTTCCGTTTTATTGTCATTAGCTATGTTTCCATCACCCTGTTTGTATGCACATTTTGAAGTTTTGCATGAGAAACGAGTGACGGTAACACCAAATTTAGGAAACAAGTAGCCTATCACTTGACGTGGTTTTTGACTTGTGCGAAAAATAGTTAATGCGAATAATGGGAGAAGGAAACGAATTTGCCGAATAAATTCTGACGTAGCGAGAATTAAACACAAGACTGTGTTTTATTCACTGTTGGTTACTAGGTTACCGATACCACCATCAACAGGGCTGCATTCAGCCCTGACAAAACGTTGCACAACGTTTTTTAAACAGAAACGGTGATGCGTTGAACACACTGTTCTGATGACGCAAGAGTTGCAAATATGGCAGCTGAGAAGGCCATTCTTTGTGTTCTTTGTGAAGAATTTTCGGAGCCTGATGAAGTCGGTATAAATACATGTATGTGTTTAATACTACAAAATATGCCCGATGTTACGGTTACTGCACTTGCCGCCCAAAACAAAAGAGAACATCCCAATCAAGTGAAGGGATTGCTGAAACTGAAATGGAAGCACACATCTTACCTAATTCAGACTAAAACACATCTATTTAGCCTCACATACTGACTTTATTTGTAGTTCATACTGTTTTAATACCCTGTATTTTCTTTCTCATTTTTAGGAAAAGCACTTAATTACCATTGTTTATTTCTATACCAAATGCCATACACTTGCAATGAAGCTAAAAATATAAACAACTACATCATTATTAAAGATTCGCTTGACATTTGAATGGATAGAGTTTTGGTTTTCCCTGTCTGCTTGCCCGTTTGTTGTTTCGATAGTTTCCTTGGCTGTTAATTAGTTTCCACACACCTGTTTCTGTTCAGGTTGATTACTCTTTCTATTTAAGCAACGAGTTTCATTCTGTTGATTTGTCTGGTATCGTCAGTATTAACGTGGTTATGTTATGTATTCTCCTGCAATCTCCTGAGTTTTCCTTGTTTATTTCATTAAAGACTATTTTCTATTCTCTATTTCTTTCATTGTGTGCTTTGTTACTGAAAGCAATATTACAAAATTATTTGAAATAAGTATCTTATATACTCACCAAATCTGCATTTATCTGATAAAAAAATACAATACAATTAGTAATATTGTGAAATAATATTACAATTTAAAATAAATACAAAGTTCTGTCATGAAACGCTAAGGCGCAGACCTTATCCCAAGTCCTTAACCCAATATGCTTGCAATTACATAAATGATGTTTCATTAAACAAAGTTCTGGAGGAGCATGTTCAAATAATCAATCCAATCAACTTGTCATCAACAATCATCATGTCAATCCTATCAATATATATATTCACTCAGTTGACTCACCTACATTCCTCAATAGTTTTTCAGCAAACCCCCTATTACCATGCCAAACTCTCTGAGAGTTTTCATGACAGAACTGTTTTCTATTTTAATATATTTTAAGATGTAATTTATTCCTGTGATGGCAAAAATAAATGTTTAGCATCATTACTCCTGTCTTTAGTGTCTCGTGATCCTCTAGAAATCACTCTAATATGCTGATTTGGTGCTCAGTATTTTTGTTGAAACCATTATAGTTTTTCTCAGGTTTCTTTAATGAACAGAAAGATAAAAAAAAATAAAAAATAAAAAAAAAATTATTGAACAGGCTTATTTATTTGTTTATTAATTTCATTATATAAATGAAATCAAAAAGTTACTTTAGAAAGATTTTTTTTACCGCTTTTCCCTTTAAATGTAAAGTTTTGTTATAATTTTCACAATTTTCTATAATGCCATCTTTCATTATCCCACATGAGAAATTTTCATTATTGTTGCAAAAAAATGTATACAAAAACAGACTAATTAGTGACACTTAAGCCAATTAGTTATACCATAATCTCACATTAGTGAAGCAAACACCACTAATGAATGTCTTTTCTCTCAAGGCTGTTTAGATACCTGAGAATCTCTCTTGTTTAATGACACCTCTGGAGGACAAATTGACAATATATTGCCCATAAAAGATTACCAAATTAACATTCAGGATTCACAGTGATCCAGAACTGTGAAGCTGCGGCAAAAACTGCAGGGAGGACATTAGTGCGGTCTGCACTATCTACAAACCATCACAACATTGTTGCATGTATGTATATGAATAAGACAATCCTTGTAACATGTTATGTTTATATTTTCATTCTTGTTGCTGAATTTGGTGAAGGCTTCTGTCATCAAATAACATAGATGTTAGAGGTGAATTGTAAAGCACAAGCTGTTTATGACTGTTTCTCACAGGTTTCTCGTCCACTGAAAGCAAAGAACGCTACAGTCAAGTTAAAGGAAGGACGGCCATGCAGAATGCCAGCAATTCTCCCCCCAACAACTCCCTCATTCAGCCTGCAGGATTTTACATTGTTGCCTTGAGTTCATTGCCTTACAATAACATCTATGTCATGTTCCTCACTGTGCTCTATGTGATCACAGTTAAATGCAATGTCTTTCTGATCATCATCATTTTCTATGACCACCGACTGCATGTCCCAAAGTTCATGGCTGTTGGTAATCTGGCTTTGGTTGATCTTGTTCTCAGCACTTCTCTTGTGCCTGGCATGATAAAGACTTACCTTGTTTTAGACAATTTTGTGCCATTCAAACTGTGCCTTTTGCAAATGTACACTTACTATACTTTTGTATCCCTCGAATCGTTTTCCATATGTGTTCTCTCTTATGACAGATTCATTGCGATCTGCTTGCCTTTAAGACAGGAGTCTATAAACACAAACACTAGAATGGCTTACATAATCGGTGCAGTTTGGTTCTTTGGTCTTACTACAGTACTCTACGGCACTTCATCCATCCCAACCCTCTCATTTTGTGGCTCTCTTAAGGTCAACAGCTATTTTTGCGATTATACTCCTGTTTTAAGACTCGCTTGCAGCGATACAACGCACCAATGGAATTTTGCCACTGCTTTAACTATACTCTTCATCGTTGTACCTTTGACTTTTATTTTCTTGACCTACATTGGTATATTAATTGCTGTATTTAGAATGAAAAATAATCAGAGCCGTTATAAGGCGCTGGCCACGTGCACTGAACACCTCGTGTTAGTGGCCTTATTCTTCATTCCAATTTTAGTTATCTTCAATATTGGATTTTCTGGAACTATTATAAACCCAAATGTAAGAACGGTGTGCTTGTCTTTGTCATCCCTCATCACACCCTGTGTGAATCCCATCATTTACTCATTGAAAACTAAAGAGATTCGAAGCAGGATTTATTTGTTGTTAACCCGCAGACTGTCTGTTCATCCTTTGTAAAATGCACATTAATGTAGAACATAATTGTGATTCAATTGATATTATCCATGTTATTAATATTATTTTGGAGGCATTCTGTGATGCTTCTTTGTATTATTTTGTGGTTTAAAATGCATTGTTTTTTTTTTATTTAAATCTCCCAATTCTACATTTGCTCTGCATGTATCTTGTAAAAATGAATTTGCTTGATCAACTTGCACCATTTAAAAGTCAAAGAGAGCACATCTCCATGTTTTCTCTCATTGTGCTTGATTTCTATACTGTACGCAGACAGTTTTTGTTTTCGCTTTGCATTCAAAAATCCTTAAATAATGAAAATTCTTGAAGTTCATAAATAATTTAAGAATGGATGGACAGAAAGAACATAAGTGTGCGTCAGTGGGGTTCGACCATCCATCAACTGTTTGTTTACCCATATTCTTCTTTTATGTTCAGCAGAAGAAACTCACACAGGTTTGGAACAACTTGAGGGTGAGTTAATGTTGAATTTTCATATATGGGTGAATTATCCCTTTAAGACAACAATAAATCATATGCATGAAATATTTAGAAATAGTCAGGGGGCCAAAACTGATATTAAAACTTTGTTGGACACTTTTTGGTTCAAGTATACAACCTATTCAGTATTATTATTTAACCCCTCAACATGTGTTCTAGCCAGGTTGTCAGCTTAGAAAATGTTTTTTTTTTTGTCCATTTTAACACTATATCCTTAAAAGTGGTAAAAGCGGATTTTTTTCCCAAAGTGCTTCCATTTTCTTCCATGTTACCTATTGTAATTTTGGGCAAATGTGCAATTTAATCCAACTTATGTGCAAGCATGATCATTAAAAAATAATAATCAATAAATACCACAAGAGTATCACACCACAAGGGTCACTGTTGTGCAGGGACGTGCACAGACATTTTGAGGGGCAGGGGCTCAAGTGAAATAAAGGGCACTTCTCATAATTGCGTTTTTTTTTTTTTTTTTTTTTTTTTTACAAAAAAGTATATAAACGCAACTCTGACTTCTTTTTTAAAAAATTTATTTAAAAAGTTAATTAATTGTATCTTCCTCAAACTCAAGCAATTGTTTCATTTTCAAAAGATGTCTATAAAATAATCAGTTCACACAGAAACCATGGTCTCCTTGGTATTCACTAGGTTTAAAGAGCAGCAAAGGAAACCATTCCACAATGTGCATGTTTTGAAAACATTTTCAATGCTACTAGTTTCAAGTATATATTTAGAATAACCTAAATAACTGCATCAAGCAGAGGGTCGTGTTTTACTAATAATTTGCTTATTTTTGCACAAGGCACTACATCATTTTAATTATTTTGGTGTTATCAGAATACATAACACTTTAAAATCAACACAAATATTCACTCTAAACTGAAATTTATAAATATGAAATTACTCATAAATAAAAAGTTAATTTATAAATATTGTTATTTTTAATGTTTAATGTTAACTTATTTCTACTCAGTTTTATGTATTAATGTATCAGATGCAGTTACTCAGATTTACTAAATTTTTTTAGAGTGTATCCTCCATCTGTTTGCATCTGTAGATTTCTTCTAAATTCACCAATTTAGATTTCTAAATTTCAGGGGGAAAGACTCTTGATGTAAGTCATTAACTGGGGACGTTCTGTATGCAAATTAGGCGTCAACTAGTTAAAATGCGCACATTTGCATCTAATTGACAGGGCAATGCAGGTAAATAGGATAAACAAAATAACTAAAGCATATCACCTGGTGGTGATATACGCTTATTTTATTACTAACTTATTTTATTACATGGCTTGGTTGAATTCTAATGTAGAATGCGGTCTGTTATTTCTTGATAACAGACCGCTGTGCGGAGTATAACAGACCGTTGCCATGAAAAACAGAGCGTTGCTATGGACTCACAGGATTCTAACCGTAGAGAAGGAACGTACTATTTTCTTTAGTGGAAGCAATACAATCGGGTTTAAATCAATAAACTCCCTTTTAAATCAATAGCTTGTGTCACATTAATTATTTATTTGGTAGGTAGCCATGTAATAAGCGGGATAATGTATAGCGATTATCCCTTACACATTAGCTAGTCTAGTAGCTCATGAGGCATGCATGCTAGCAAAACACAGGTTAACTATATTTGTCTTTGGCAAATCAGCAGTAAATTCGAGCCTCGACCAGTGCCTCGAATTTCGATATTTAGATATACTAGATATACTATTCTTCAATAAATATATTTGTTTGACAGGGAAGCTATGCGCAAACAGGAATATATATTATTTTTCAAAAATAAAAAAAGCACCCCAGAAAAAAGGGCACTTTCTCTCCAGGAATAAAAAGGGCAGGTGCTCAAGCCCCCTTTGATGTCTATGAGTGCATGTGCCTGCTGTTGTGTCAGCACAGCTGTGGTTTGGCAGCAGATTGAGGCAGCAGATCCAGAGAAGATGATCACAGCAGGTGTCAACAGTACAGTGTGAACAAAACTTTATAAAGAAGTGAATCACACAATCACACAACAGATTAACTTGATCTATTTGTCTACACAAACATTTACCTCAATATTCTACCATTCTACCATCAAATGTTACCAGAAACAGGTAAGCTAAACTGTTTTCCAACTAGCTATATACTTACCAACCAGACATACACTCACCTAAAGGATTATTAGGAACACCATACTAATACTGTGTTTGACCCCCTTTCGCCTTCAGAACTGCCTTAATTCTACGTTGCATTGATTCAACAAGGTGCTGAAAGCATTCTTTAGAAATGTTGGCCCATATTGACAGGATAGCATCTTGCAGTTGATGGAGATTTGTGGGATGCACATCCAGGGCACGAAGCTCCCGTTCCACCACATCCCAAAGATGCTCTATTGGGTTGAGATCTGGTGACTGTGGGGGCCATTTTAGTACAGTGAACTCATTGTCATGTTCAAGAAACCAATTTGAAATGATGCGAGCTTTGTGGCATGGTGCATTATCCTGCTGGAAGTAGCCATCAGAGGATGGGTACATGGTGGTCATAAAGGGATGGACATGGTCAGAAACAATGCTCAGGTAGGCCGTGGCATTTAAATGATGCCCAATTGGCACTAAGCGGCCTAAAGTGTGCCAAGAAAACATCCCCCACACCATTACACCACCACCAGCAGCCTGCACAGTGGTAACAAGGCATGATGGATCCATGTTCTCATTCTGTTTACGCCAAATTCTGACTCTACCATCTGAATGTCTCAACAGAAATCGAGACTCATCAGACCAGGCAACATTTTTCCAGACCTTAAACTGTCCAGTTTTGGTGAGCTTGTGCAAATTGTAGCCTCTTTTTCCTATTTGTAGTGGAGATGAGTGGTACCCGGTGGGGTCTTCTGCTGTTGTAGCCCATCCGCCTCAAGGTTGTGCGTGTTGTGGCTTCACAAATGCTTTGCTGCATACCTCGGTTGTAACGAGTGGTTATTTCAGTCAAAGTTGCTCTTCTATCAGCTTGAATCAGTCGGCCCATTCTCCTCTGACCTCTAGCATCAACAAGGCATTTTCGGCCACAGGACTGCCGCATACTGGATGTTTTTCCCTTTTCACACCATTCTTTGTAAACCCTAGAAATGGTTGTGCGTGAAAATCCCAGTAACTGAGCAGATTGTGAAATACTCAGACCGGCCCGTCTGGCACCAACAACCATGCCACGCTCAAAATTGCTTAACCTGTTAACCGTTGCCAGAGCGCGGGCGCACTGAAGCGTTTTTTTTTAATAAATAGTTCAAAGTTACTATCAAATTTAATGTTATACCTTGACAAACTATACATCATTACAAAGATATAAGACTCAAGTTTCAGAATTTGACCACTATTGTATTCTGAGAAACTTATAGCGACAGTTATTTCTTAATTTGTGTCAGGAGTTATGAAATGAAAAAATGAGTCGATACGTTTGATATGAATTATGCGCGTCAGCCGCTTTCATTCATAAAAAAACTCCCGTGCCGTCGTCATGACAGCGATACACAAAACAACGTCCTTCCGGGCTTTTAGCTAAAAAATGTGCAGATTTGGAGAAATATTGATATATTCTCATAGGTTTACATCAGATTTCTATAGACAGGAATAATATTTATTGAATTTATACCCAAATGCGTCGATGTAATCATTATGAGCGTTTGTATACTCTGTTAATGTGTTTTCAATTCATACCAATAGCCTGAGGGCGCCCTCGCCGCCCTGTGCACAGTATTAGAACATGAAGAAGTGCCATAATCATGTGACAATCCAGGAAGCCTCGAACACACACACAGCTAACAAGAGATCGCGCTGTAACTATGGCTGTAACATGGAGATACAGTCGTTTTGAAGACAATAAACATGTTTGCTATGATATTTGAGTTACCTGTGTTTTTCAATCCATGCCAGGTATTTCCATAATAATAGATTATATTTATAATGTAATGCTAATCTATATAGACTATCATTGTGCAGAACAGTATACAATAGTATATTTTCTGTCTGATTTTTTTATCTGAAGCCAAATTAGATCACAGAAAATTATTTAAAATACTCGATTTGCTTTATAAAGTAAGTTTATAAGCACAAACATGGTTTTAATCTCATAAATTGTCGTGTATTGATGGTGTGCTAAGCTAACATGCTAGCTAGCCCATAGGTGCACCTGCCACCTAGAAGTTATATTTTTATTATTTTTTGAATGCTTACTGAAATGTTTCTTTATTCAAGAAATGCATTTAAAACAGTTTAGAATGTAAGGGTGAACTTTGAGAAATAGTTGGGGGCCTTAAGCACATTTTTGCGCAAATTCATCTAAAAGCGCCAAATTTGGCACAGATGTAGCTCAGGTCATACTGAAATGATTTAGCTAGGGCGCCGGAGCCAGCGACCCTCGGGGCCAAGATGGTGGCCAAATCCAATATGGCCGCCGCCCGAAAAGGGTTCCGGCTTTAACTTTTGAACCACATGAGTTACAAATACAAACTTGATATGTTTTTCAGCTTAATTGATCATGAGAAACACATAGGAATGTTTATATTTATGACCCAGTATATCTGTACCCCTCGATCCTCCAATTCCAATATGGCCACTGTCCAAAAAAGCAGTTTGGGCTGTAGTATGGGGCCTTACACACCATTGTTCGCGCAAATGCATCTACAAGCACCAAATTTGGCACAGATGTAGCTGAGGGGATACTGAAATGATTTAGCCAGGGCGCCCAAGCCAATGGTCCCTGAGACCAAGATGGCGGCCAAATCCAATATGGCCGCCGCCTGAAAGGGTTTCGGCTATAGCTTTTGAGCCAGATGAGATACAAATACAGACTTGATGTCTATTTTACCTTCTTTGGCCATGGGAAACCCATAGGAATACTTACATTTATGATTGGGTATATCAGGACCCCCCAAATTCCCTAAATTCAATATGGCTGCTGTCCGAAAAACGGTTTTGGCTACAAATTTTGAACCAAATGCGCTACAAATGAGGATGTGGTGTCTATTTTATGTTTATTGACCACAGGAAGTCCATTGGCATATTTATATTTATGCTTGTGTAAGTCTGGAACCTGTATTCTTTTCAAGACTGTGGTTGAAAATCCTTTTTTTTACCACAACTTTGAAGGTTATTCTCAATGTTGATTCATTCCCTTATAAAAGTGAAATGGTTTTCAGTTTTCCACAGGTGAATACATTTCAAAGTGTAATCATATAAGAAAGAATAAGACACAATTATTATTGCAAGGCAATATTATAATAATAATGTAGTCAATTTTTTCAAAACTCTTAAAGGTTTGCTTAGCATAACAAAAAAACAGCAATAACATAAACAACAGTGAATTATCATTATCACTCACAATCACCGGATCTCTCATTGTCTTCACCATCATTGTTTGTACAAGCACCCTCACATGCACATATAGAAATACAACGAACTCCAGCTTTACAGCACTTACAGTGCCCTCTACATGCTGTCTTGCAGCCACAGTGGAGGAGAATGGTGCAGGCTTTACTGGCGTCGCCAAGATTAGTCCAGTAAGGTTCCCAAGTCTTGCTCGTAGAGTCCCGAAACCATCCCCATGCATTAAACTCTGGGATATCTTGCTGGACAGCGGTTGCCTGATTCCAGTAGAAGCTGGCCTTCAGCAGTGCTCTTTTGATGTGCTGAATCAATGCAGCTTGGGTGGGTGGCAGGTTTTCGAGAGACTTGGTACCATTCGAGAAAAGGTGATGTCTAGCTTCATCTACACGGCTGGAACCACAGGTCTTGCTGTACATGATGAGCTCATGTGACAGATTCATAGCTCATGGTCCAAATGTTCCGGCCAACTACTGAAAAAACATTCCATGACTACGTTAACACCAATATTGCTGGGTTTGTGAGGTCACACATGAGCTATGAATCTGTCACGTGATTGGATATTGTGTTTGACACATATCCAGAGGAGAACCTCAAAACACAAACTCACCAACGCAGAGGAACCGGATCAAGAAGTAAAGTACATAGGAGAACTCCAATTCCAAAACGTAACTGGATATATCTATTATATACAGTATATACTGGATATATTGTTATATATCTAACTATTTGGATAAATCAGTGAAGAGATAACCAAGCATTAAGTCTCAGGTAAACTCCTCCTTTCCACCAAGAAAGATGCTGTACTCTCCAACAGACCAGGGTATGACATGTCTGCCCTTCAGCCTTGTAATCATCCAGAAGCACTAGAATAATCCTGCATCTTGCACATGCTGGGGCCAATGGCCATAAAAAGGCATTTGTCCAGACTGTCGACAGCGATGTTGTCATCCTTGCCATCCGCTTCTTCAACACACTCCGCCTCACAGAGCTCTGGATCGGCTTTGCAGGTGGAAAAAACTATAGGGACATTCCTGCTCATGAAATCAGCAAGGATCTTGGTCCCCAGAAGTCACTAGCCTTACCACTCTTCCACGCTTTAACAGGCTGTGACACAACCTCAGCCTTCCTGTGCCATGGGAAAAAGAGTGCATGGGTAGCTTGGGAGGCAACACCAGATCTCACAGAATCTCTGGTTAACCTCACCTTGGAGCCTGAACAGATCAACAATGACGTCCATGTCCAAAGACTGGAGCGTATGGTCGTCATCATGTACAGCAAGAGCTGTGGTTCCAGCCGTGTAGATGAAGCTAGACATCACCTTTTCTCGAATGGTACCAAGTCTCTCGAGAACCTGCCACCCACCCAAGCTGCATTGATTCAGCACATCAAAAGAGCACTGCTGTAGGCCAGCTTCTACTGGAATCAGGCAACCGCTGTCCAGCAAGATATCCCAGAGTTCAATGCATGGGGATGGTATCGGGACTCTACGAGCAAGACTTGGGAACCTTACTGGACTAATCTCGGAGACGCCAGTAAAGCCTGCACCATTCTCCTCCACTGTGGCTGCAAGACAGCATGTAGAGGGCACTGTAAGTGCTGTAAAGCCGGAGTTCGTTGCACTTCTATATGTGCATGTGAGGGTGCTTGTACAAACAATGATGGTGAAGACAATGAGAGATCCAGTGATTGTGAGTGATAATGATAATTCATGTGAGAGACTGTTGTTTTTTTTTTTATTGCTGTTTTTTTGTTATGCTAAGCAAACCTTTTGGAAGCAAAAGAGTTTTGGAAAAATTGACTATATTATTATTTTAACAATTTGATATAATATAAATATTGCCTTGCAATAATACTTGTCTTATTCTTTCTTATATGATTACACTTTGAAATGTATTCACCTGTGGTAAACTGAAAACCATTTCACTTTTATAAGGAAATGAATCAACATTGAGAATAACCTTCAAAGTTGTGGTTAAAAAAAAGGATTTTCAACCACAGTCTTGAAAAGAATACAGGTTCCAGACTTACACAAGCATAAATATAAATATGCCAATGGACTTCCTGTGGTCAATAAACATAAAATAGACACCACATCCTCATTTGTAGCGCATTTGGTTCAAAATTTGTAGCCAAAACCGTTTTTCGGACAGCAGCCATATTGAATTTAGGGAATTTGGGGGGTCCTGATATACCCAATCATAAATGTAAGTATTCCTATGGGTTTCCCATGGCCAAAGAAGGTAAAATAGACATCAAGTTTGTATTTGTATCTCATCTGGCTAAAAAGCTATAGCCGAAACCCTTTCAGGCGGCGGCCATATTGGATTTGGCCGCCATCTTGGTCTCAGGGACCATTGGCTCGGGCGCCCTGGCTAAATCATTTCAGTATCCCCTCAGCTACATCTGTGCCAAATTTGGTGCTTGTAGATGCATTTGCGCGAACAATGGTGTGTAAGGCCTGAAAACCCTAATAAGTTGATTGAACTTAATTGATTTGAGTAAACTCGTTGCCTCAATTTAATTGAGTAATGGGGTCTCCCAAAACGTGCATATTTAAGTTTACCTAACTTGGTGCTTATGTAGACTTGACTTAAATTGTTTAGTTCACCAAACTTGATGATTATTTAATGTACTTAAACAATAAAGTTCACTTAACTAATTGTTAATTTCAAGAATACTTGTATATTTAAGTAAACTCAACATGAAAATTTAACAGAAATTAGAATTTAATTCTAAATTTTAAAGTTATTATTTTTGACTGTAAGCTTTGTGCACACTGCACTTACATAAAACAATGAACAACATATTGATCCTTTGAGTCTTTATTGACCAAAATGTCAAATGGAAATGAGTCACACCCTGCACAAAGCTCTAAAGATAGCAACAATGTCCAACATTAAGTATAACTACATCAATTGTACAACTCTGATCACTTAAACATTACACTTAAGTCTCACATTTGTGTTAATGTACTGAACATGTAAACGTAATGTATACATTCTTTTTACATTTACATTAATTTGTAGAACATTCTCACAGTGGTATTAAAGTCTCACAGTGACGCTTTTTTAAACAAAAAGCTGGTTTGCCAGAGACTGCAATTTAGGCTTGAGAGAATTCTGTCCAATTGACATTAGCACACGCTGGATGAAATCAAACATGTTGGCAAGTGATTTTGGGTAATTCAGGTCTAGTGCGTGGATCAGACCAAAGAGGAGACACATAGCCATCACCACTTGACCTTCAAGTATTATTCCAATCATACAAGTTAAATACAAGGAATTGTGGGGCTGGAGTTCAGTGTCCTCAAATAAGATGCCCACTGGCACATCAAGGATGGAGTTGCGATGATCAGACACCTAGTGAAAAAACAGGCATAAATAGAGTATTGCGATCAGGTATCAAATGTTTATCAATGCATGTTTATCAGAATGTGCACTAGATTTATTAAAAACACAAATCACTAACCCTAATCCCAAATTATATGGACAAGTATGCATTTGACTTTACAAAAATGTACATGTTTCCAGCAAAGACAATACTTTTTTTTAAGTATGCAATATAAATATGTTTATTAATTTGAAGACTTGGCCACATTTGTATTTTAAAGGAATAGTTCACCCAAACATTAAAATGCACTCACTCTCAGGCCATTCAATATATAGAGGATTTTTTTTTTGTCTGAAACGATTTGGAGAACTGTAGCCTCACATCACATCACTTGCTCACAAATTGATCCTCTGTAGCGAACGGGTGTTGTACGTAAGAGTCCAAAGAGCGAACGTGTGGATTAATTGTGGATTATTGTGATGTTTTTATCAGCTGTTTGATGAGTTTGAGCACCTGTTCGAATCAATTTGTGAGCAAGTGATGTAATGCTAAAGTTCTCCAAATCTTTTCAGATGAAGAAACAAACTTATATTCCTCTTGAATAGTCTGAAAGTGAATAGTCCTGCAAATTTCCATTTTTGGCTAAACTATTGCTTTAAAATCAACATGATTTTCAAATGCTTGACAAATGCTTAGACTAATGGGAGCACAGGTGTAATTTTAATGTAAACAGGTTAAGAACAGATGCACTTACTAAACATGACTTGAAGAAAGAGTCGTCATCATCTCTAAGCATGATGGGTAGTCCTCGAATCACAAGGGTTCGGACCTCCGTTGGCTGGGCTGACTTCAGAGGAAAACACGAAATTCCATTAACGCCACAACAACAACTAATCAATATATTTGAAGCACTTTTATGAGAATATACGATTAAATGCTGACAAAATGAAATGCTTTTAAAGGGATTGTTTCCCCAAAATGAAAATTCTGTCATAATTTAGTCACCCTCAATTTATTCCAAATCTGTATAAATTTAATAAAATCTGCTTCAGTGCAGGGCTCAGAAATTCTGTGGTGCTATTTCCCGATCATGTCCCAAGTGTGTTTTTGCATGAATTTTTGCCAGATGAACTTTTAAACTACTTATGGAGTTGAATGTACTAAGACAGTCATTGTGTAGGCATGGAAAAGGTACAGTTTTTGTATGACCACCATGTTTTAAATGATAATGTTTGAGAAGTTCCCCTCTTTTTGCGGAGTTAAAAATACAGCACTTACATTTCCACATGTTCTTGTCTCAGATCACCTGTAACAGAAAAACAATTGAAAATAGTAGCTATAGTAACAATGTTCTTATAACTTATGATAGATACTTTACGAAATACTACGTTTTACAAGTCAAAATACCAAATAAGTAGATTTCTCAATCAATCAGAAATGTATAATGAAAATATTGTCAATTACTGGTGAAACAGACAAAGTTTGCCCGGGAAAAATAACACACGTGGTCTAAGCAGTAACGTTAGCTGCCATGTTCTTTCTTGCACAGAAAAAAAAGATCATCAAATATGTATCTCACAAGTAAAATAAGAAAAAAGCTGTTGACATTTCAATAATCATACCATCACAAAATCATGAAGAAAATATCGTTAAGTAATGTCGAGGTTGTCAAAGTTTGACCAAAAAAAAAAAACATCACTAACGTTACGTTAGCTGGTCTCAACTGTTGCCGAAAATTACATGATTACACAATGATTAAGTTTATATTTTACTATTACTAATAAAATAAAGAACCGTTTGATATCGCAGTTTGTATATCATCACAAAACCATCAATAAAATAATGTTAATTAGTGGTTAACGTTATGTTGGAAAAGTTTGACCAGGAAATATTCTAATCAACGTTATGGCTGCGTTCTCTTTTATTATAGAACCGTGCAAGGATTTAAATAAACATTCAGTTTTAAAAAGTCACACAAAATAACTTTGTATCTTAATAATTGTACTTACCGAGAATGGTACAAAAAGAAAAACTCCCGTAGCCGTGACGTCTTGAAATTGGTTTCAGCAACAGACCATGCGAAAATCACCAATTTTGTAATCCACCAATCAGTGCATTAGTTCTCTTGTTGCCAGGCAGAACTACTTGCGTGGCCAATCGCATCAAAGGAAGACCAGAGAGAGACATTTTAATTAAACTGATTTGAAATGAATTTGATTTAACGTTAAACATAATGTGTCCTCGCTGTATTTCTGTTATTTTGTATATTTTTTAATGAGACTTGGGAGGTGGCTGTGAGGAACTCTTTCATGCATTTTGGCACGTGGCATATGTTCACGTGCCTGTTTATACAAATGTATGAGCTTGTATTAAAAAGGCTACTGAAAACTGTGCAAGTATTACAAAAACACTTTTATATGGGTATTAAAGTTTATTTATCAAGTTTAAAGTATCAGTTTTTTTTTTTTTTTTTGTTTTTTTTAATAAGTTTATTTCCATTACAATCAATAATTGTAATATAATGAAAGCCATTTGTTTTCTGGTAAAACAAGAATGACACCTTGCACTGAAAGCATGTATGAATGTATTATCATTTCACAGTCAAGAAAACAACATTTGTGAAATTGACCTTTTGTAAGGATTAATCATGATTTTGAGCTCACAGCACTTGAAATCTTAAGTTTATGTATTTTGAAGGTAAATAAGTTATTTGAACTTATATTTTTGAGTGACAGGGCCAAAATGCAAAATTTAAAGTAATGTTTAGTCAAGTAAACTTGATTGTTTAAGTAAAGACAACATTAGGGTTTACAGTGCCCCATACTACAGCCCAAACTGCTTTTTTGGACAGTGGCCATATTGGAATTGGAGGATCGAGGGGTACAGATATACTGGGTCATAAATATAAACATTCCTATGTGTTTCTCATGATCAATTAAGCTGAAAAACATATCAAGTTTGTATTTGTAACTCATGTGGTTCAAAAGTTAAAGCCGGAACCCTTTTCGGGCGGCGGCCATATTGGATTTGGCCGCCATCTTGGCCCCGAGGGTCGCTGGCTCCGGCGCCCTAGCTAAATCATTTCGGTATGACCTGAGCTACATCTGTGCCAAATTTGGCGCTTTTAGATGAATTTGCGCGAAATTACCTATTTATGTGCTTAAGGCCCCCAACTAAAAAGAAATTAGTGACTGAAACCATATGAATAGCATGTGAATAGCCAGTCGTTAGTAACTATAATGCAGACAAAAGGAATGCATATTTAGAGCCATAGCCAGGCTGGAGAAGTGTGAATGTGTGCAGGGGGAGACTGAGACTGAATGGGGCTCGTTTGCACCACAAAACAATAAAGACAATATACTGCATAGATGGTAAGAAGATGACAATAAATATCAGTAGCATTTTAGCATCAAATCAAAATAAAGTCACATGACATGGTCTTGAAAAACATTTCACTAAATACAGAGTTTTGGACTTATTATCTTAAGATTTTAAACATAAAATGTTTAGACATGTGGCATTAGCTGTAGTGCATTTCTAGATTGCTCCAGGGCCAACTTCAATTTTATTTTCATGAGGATGTTTCATAAAAAATAATTTCTAATAACTTTACAAAACTTTGAAGCTATTTATAACAATTGTTGTCATTATGACAATAATTAATTCTACATTACAATAAACTGCCAGGTGTCAGCTTTCAAATGAGATCATACTTGTGCTTTTAGTACAAAGGGTTCATGAACTGTATCTGTTTCAGTTTGGGTATGTCATTTCTTGGGATTTTTCAAAAGTGGGGTTGCAGCTTAACAGGTTAAATCACCTTTCTTTCCCATTCTGACATTCAGTTTGGAGTTCAGGAGATTGTCTTGACCAGGACCACACCCCTAAATGCATTGAAGCAACTGCCATGTGATTGGTTGATTAGATAATTGCATTAATGAGAAATTGAACAGGTGTTCCTAATAATCCTTAAGGTGAGTGTAGTACAGAAGGCTTATAGTCATTCAGGTCAAGTGTGCAATAAAATTCAATTGCATTCATTGTAAAGTAATTTCTGTTTAACAATGGTCATTCTGTTAACTTCTTGTCTGACCAATGGCAGACTGGAAACATTCCCTTATCTGGAGAGGCTGTGACCACTCAACGTTAACTCACCTTGAGTTAAGACATTTGATCAATCCAATAACCTCTGACCAGCTCAAATCCTTTGTAGTGGAAGTTTTGATTAAAATGAATTCTGATTATCATGTGTTTTCAAAGCAAATTATAAGTTGTCTTTATGCAGTTAAAATGTATTATGAAGAGATAAAGGACTTTATGTTTGTTATGTCTACTGGGATGTTTGTTCATGAAGCAATAAGATTCTCAAATGAAACAGTGCCTTCAGATGTCTCATTTTAATTTTATTTATACTCAAAAAATTACAACAACAGCTTGATATCTTTAAATGTAATTATTGAAAGAAAGAAAGAAAGAAAGAAAGAAGGAAAGAAGGAAAGAAAGAAAGAAGGAAAGAAAGAAAGAAGGAAAGAAGGAAAGAAGGAAGGAAAGAAAGAAAGAAGGAAAGAAAGAAGGAAAGAAGGAAAGAAGGAAAGAAAGAAAGAAAGAAAGAAAGAAAGAAAGAAAGAAAGAAAGAAAGAAAGAAAGTTAAAGTTTCACGACTTATGTCCATGTAGAACTTCAATCAATCAAGCTGTTTAAGTTGTGTTCATACTTCAGAGAAGTGCCGTCATGCAGTGTCTTTTTTTTCTCAGTCTTTCTCCGTCACTTTCACGTCTGGTATTTCCTGATGGATGGAGGATTGTCTTATATTTGATATATTTTAAAGTTAAATATGTATACGATTATATACAGATACAATACCAACAGTAAAGCATGGTGATGTACTGTGTGGCAAGTCTGAAAATGACAGTCCACGGACAGTCATCACACCTGAATTGAAGAGGAATTGCCAAGAAGAGTGTGAGAAACCCCTCAAATCCAGGTGTGCAAAGCTTATCACATTATATCCAGAAAGACTGAAGGCTGTAATCTCTGCCAAAGGTGCTTCAACTATGCACTGAGTTGAGGGTCTGAATACTTACACATTGTGAAATTTCTGGGGCTTTTTTTTTTTTTTTTTTTTAATACATTGCAAAGCTATCTCAAATCAGGGTTTGCTTTGTCACTATTCCCATAATGACATGGAATAGTGCTGATTGAAAAAAAAAAAAAAAAAAATTTGCAAGGCTGCAATGTGTGTATGTTCCGTTTTATTGTCGTTAGCTATGTTTCCATCACCCTGTTTTTATGCACATTTTGAAGTTTTGCATCAGAAACGAGTGACGGTAACACCAAATTTAGGAAAAAAGTATCACTTGACGTGGTTTTTGACTTGTGCGAAAAAGAGTTAATGCGAATAGTGGGAGAAGGAAACGAATTGCCGAATAAATTCTGACGTAACGAAAATTAAACACAAGACTGTTTTATTTACTGTTGGTTACTAGGTTACCGATACCACCATCAACAGCTCTAACAACTTGACTGAAATGCACCTAATTCACATTTGTTTGTTTGAATTATTATTATTTATTTATTTTTGCAAACTTTGGAAAGATTCGCTTGACATTTGAATGGATAGAGTTTTGGTTTTCCCTGTCTGCTTGCCCATTTGTTGTTTCTATAGTTTCCTTGGCTGTTAATTATGACTGCCGCTAGCGTAGCTAGCGAAAGCGGTCATATAGGGATTGTCAAAGTTTTTTTTTTTTTTTTTTCGTCATCTACTGATTGTTTCCGTCAACGATACCAGGGAAACCGAAACACCGGGAAACATGAAAATTGGTGGGCATGTAGCCCCACTAGACTTTTACGGAAAAATTTTGTTTGGTCCCCGGGGGCCACTCCCCCCCCGCGCTGGGCCCCCCGTGAATTTTTCGTCAACGATACCAGGGACACCGAAACACCGGGGAACATGAAATTTGGTGGGCATGTAGCCCCACTAGACTTTTATGGAAAAATTTCGTTTGGTCCCCGGGAGCCACTCCCCCCCCCCCTGCGCTGGGCCCCCCCAAACCCAAAAAATGCAGTTTTTCCTAAATAACTACCTGAACCGTGGCACCGAGGATGAAGAAATTTTTATGGTATGTTGGTCAACTAGACTTTTACAGAAAAATTTAGTTTGGTCCCCGGGGGCCACTCCCCCCCCGCGCTGGGCCCCCCGTGAATTTTTCGTCAACGATACCAGGGACACCGAAACACCGGGGAACATGAAATTTGGTGGGCATGTAGCCCCACTAGACTTTTACTGAAAAATTTCGTTTGGTCCCCGGGGGCCACTCCCCCCCCCCGCGCTGGGCCCCCCGTGAATTTTTCGTCAACGATACCAGGGACACCGAAACACCGGGGAACATGAAATTTGGTGGGCATGTAGCCCCACTAGACTTTTACTGAAAAATTTCGTTTGGTCCCCGGGGGCCACTCCCCCCCCCGCGCTGGGCCCCCCCGTGAATTTTTCGTCAACGATACCAGGGACACCGAAACACCGGGGAACATGACATTTGGTGGGCATGTAGCCCCACTAGACTTTTACGGAAAAATTTCGTTTGGTCCCCGGGGGCCACTCCCCCCCCCGCGCTGGGCCCCCCGTGAATTTTTCGTCAACGATACCAGGGACACTGAAACACCGGGGAACATGAAATTTGGTGCGCATGTAGCCCCACTAGACTTTTACGGAAAAATTTTGGTTGGTCCCCGGAGGCCACTCCCCCCCCCGCGCTGGGCCCCCCATGAATTTTTCGTCAACGATACCAGGGACACCGAAACACCGGGGAACATGAAATTTGGTGGGCATGTAGCCCCACTAGACTTTTACGGAAAAATTTCGTTTGGTCCCCGGGGGCCACTTCCCCCCCGAAACCCAAAAAAATGCAGTTTTTCCTAAATAACTACCTGAACCGTGGCACCGAGGATGAAGAAATTTTTATGGTATGTTGGTCTTAAGGGCCCACATCAACCTAGCCCATAATCACTCATTTGTGATTTGCGCCCCTCCCATAAAAAATGAAAATGCAATATTATCCTGTAGATGGTGGTGTTGAGCGAAGGGTTGCTGGTTTAGGATGATACTGTCACACACACACACACACAGACACACACATACACAAACACAAACACACACACATACACACACACAGACAGACATGCACATACTACTTCTTTTTTTAGGTATATACTAGGGGTGGAACGGTACATGTATTCGTATCGAACCGAATCGGTACGGACGTCACGGTTCGGTGCATGAATTTACACGGAGAATACACGGTATAAAAATAAATAAAACTCGCGTGCAAATTAATTAATGTAATGTGGAACTACTGTTAGATACGCGGGTTCTTTAGGGACACCTAATCTGTAGCCCTGCCTCAAGCTAGGTTTGTTTATACTTTCACCCGCCTCCGCAGCGCGAGCTTCCGCTGACCGCGCACGCACCTCCCAAAATGGACGAGGCAATTTATACTTAGCGCTCGCCGGTGTAGGCTACTATTCTTTGGAACGACAGGGTGCGACTCGGTGTAATTGTCCTCTAAACCATCAGGAATTTTAGTACAACAACACTTAGTACACCAAACCCACACTATAAAAGAATCGTGCAAAGCAACCAGATTATTCCTTGTGACATTAGATAAAAAATGGATATGAGAACGTAACCTAGAACTAAATTAACGTTATCTTACATAATTTCTAAACATTTTTATTTAGTTTTGTGAACCTTTTTATAGAACATGGCCATTAATTTTTATTTAAAGGGCTTGTGACTGCTATTGTAGGCTCATTTTGTTAATGTAAGCAACTAATTTAGACGCAAGAACTGGGTGCCGGTGCTGTGAGAAGTACATGCTCGGCCAGATTCGGCTCGAAGTCTTGCGTCTTCGGATGCGGAGCCGTGCACGCTAAAAAGCTTGTGAAAAAAATTTGCCTTCTGCGTTTTTGTTTTGCTTTTCCCTCCATTGTACCGAACTCGTACCGAACCGTGATTGTTAATAAGGTTCTGACTTTATCTTGTGTTTGTGTTATTATAAGTTATTATCTAGTTTACTGTAGTGTCACTTTCCATTTTACACGTGCCCAGCAACAGTTAGGCCAATCAGCAATCCCCCTTATTTTTCTCCACCAATCAGACCGTCTCCACTAGCGCAACTCCGAACTGTTGTCAGTATGCATGTAACTTTCATCGGAGACACTCGCTCCATTCCTGATCCGGTATATCTAGGAAAATATCTTTATTCTTCAGTTCTGCTTCATGCGTCCATGAGAATGTGAGTCTATGTAAATATTGTTGTCTGTTCCTTGTTCAGATTAATGTAGTATGTGTACGATTCCTTACACTTTACTTTGCCTAACGATGTGTGCTTTCCTGGAGCTAAATAACCAACCAGATTTAGGCTACATGATAGTTTCATAATTTCCCATATCTTTGATGTTGTTTAGAGCGATTTCACCGTGTTTTGGCCGTGCGCATCGTAGGCTTTAACTCTGATCACGTGACACCAGCATGCGCTCTCTGCATGTTTCGGATGTGGCGCGATTTAACCCCTTCTCGGCCAAATGTTATAGCGCTGAGTTTTGGTGGTTTCCAGCCAACCAGGCAGTTTAATCATTTATGTCTGTGCAATTCAAGACAGTATTATATGTACCAGTTGTAGTATTTTGCACTTTTGAGATATATTGTTTATTGTTATATTCTATTCATTGTAGTGATTTAGAAATCTTCTTTTCATACCTCAATTGCATTTAATTTTACAATTGTGTATAAATACTTATTATTCATGAGTCCATTTTTATTTTCTGTTTATTTTAGAAACCATGAACAAAACTCACGTCGTCTATATCAAACTGTTTCATTAAAGAGTGGCTTGAGAGTGTAAATTCGTCCTCATTATTGTTCTGACCGGACAACCTGGGGAGACTGAGGATTTTGTATCAACCCTAAGTACAGTCCTTCTCAGAGGTCACAAGTTTGGGTCTCCTTCCCGACACCTCCTTTATATGGTCCTTCGAGCCGGATCTTCAGTTTCCTCAGCTCTACAATGGATCATACTCGTCCGCGCCGTGATATCCGTCGGCCTCGCTATCTCGATGACTTCCTGGTGAATATCCCGCCACGTCGTCCTTCTTCTCTCACACTCCATGGCCACTCCAGCGAGGGAGCAGCTTTCAACCTCATGCTCCAGTCATCACTCCAGATCCAGTTGGACCTGCGCCTCAGAACCTCAGCTCCGAAGCAGTCATGTCAGCTTTGCAGGAGATGAATATGTCAATATGTCAATATGCCCGCCTCAAGATAGCGCTTGACAACCTCTTGCCCAGAGATGCAACTGAGCGGTTCAAATACCAAATACTAGTTGATCACCTCAAGTTCGAAGACGCGCTCCTCATTGCAGACTCCTACAGTAATAGTCCAACTCCCTACTCGAAGACAATGGCCTCACTGACTGAAATGTATGGGCAACCTCACAAACTAGCCCTGCAGTGCATCAATGAAGTCCTGGCCGAGCCTCCAATCAGAAGTGGGGACAGTCGAAGTTTTCGCCTCTTCGGCCTCAAAGTCAGAGCTCTGGTCGGTATGTTAGATCAACTGGGCAAGGAGGGCAAGACTGAGCTGGATTGCGGGTCACACACTTCACGACTTCTGTCCAAGTTGCCGCATGAACTCAGAGCACAATTCAAGCGTTACATAGACCCATCCGCACTCCGATACCTACCTTGGTGCACTTCTCTAATTGGCTTGAATACGAGGTCCGTGTTCAGGATGAGGACTATCAACCTTACCATTCACGGTCTCCACGAGACGAACACCAGAAGGGCTTCAAGCCCAAGTTTCAGAAGTCCAGTGCACGCCCTACCACAGTTTTGCTCGGCTCTGATCCTTCTCCTAAGTCACCTGAGTCTTCGTCACAAGTTCGAACTAAACTTGAGAAACCTAAGAAGTATTGCCCCTTTTGTGATGACATTCAACATTACTTCAATCAGTGTCCAGAGTTTAAGAAGTTTTCCACTGATCAGAGAGCGTCATGGATCAAAACTGGCAAGCGCTGCTGGAGATGTGGCAGAAATCACCTTGCTGCTCAATGCTATCTCAAGGCTAAATGTCAGCAGTGTAATCAGACGCACCTTGATATACTGCATGAGGTCAACACTCCCACAACCAAATCAGCCCATCCAACCGCAGCGACTGGACAACCAGCTACCTATTACCTCGATCCAGACCTCAGGAGTAGCTGTGTATTGCTGAAGATGGTCAAAGTTCTTCTCCACAATGGCAAACACAGACTAGAGACTTATGCCATCCTCGACGATGGCTCTGAACGCACCATCTTGCTTCACAGTGCCGCTCAAAAGCTACATCTCAAGGGACAGAGTGAGGACTTGGCGCTCAGAACTATCCGTCAAGAGGTGAAGATTGTTTCAGGAAAGTCAGTGTCATTCTCCATATCCTCATCTGCCCATCCTCAGAAACAATTTCGCATCCACGAAGCTTTCACTGCGGCAGAGCTTGGCCTTTCCAAGCATTCTCATCCTGTCGAGACACGTATCGTCATCTCAGAGGCCTCCCGCTACATTCAATCAGCCAAGCGCAGCCACTTCTCCTCATTGGTTCAGACTACCCCCATCTTCTCTCCCCAGTTGAGCCTGTGCACCTAGGTCCACCAGGGGGCCCCGCAGCATTGAAAACTCGTCTCGGCTGGACTCTGCAAGGTCCTGCCAAAGTCCTGCTGCACCAGACCTCCATCCCCCAGTGTCTCCTTATTAACACTTCCACTTCCTCTACTGACCTTCTCTGTCACGTGTCCAGATTATGGGAGATGGACATTCTTCCCTATCGTAGCGAAAAGCTCATCACCAGGTCAAAACAGGATAAGGCGGCCATCAAACTGCTGGAGGAGAAGACAGAGTTAACATTGACAATGTGCAGAGATACGCCACCCCACTGCTCTGGAAGGAAGGTCTTCCTCCTCTCAGTGCCCCAAAGGAAGCTGTCCTGAGTCACCTACGAGGCACAGAGAGTCGTCTCGCCAAAGACCCAGCCAAGGCTGCATCATACAGCCAAGAAATCAAGAAACTGGTGGATTCGGGTTACATCAAGAAGCTCACATCACCTGAAGACCAGAGCAGGCAATCATGGTATATACCAAATCACATGGTCCATCACAATGGCAAAGACCGCATCGTCTTCAACTGCTCATTCACCTTCCAAAACACCAGCCTGAATGAACATCTACTTCCAGGGCCAACCCTAGGTTCCAGTCTCCTTGGTGTCCTGCTCCGTTTCAGGCAATATCCTACTGCGGTGAGCAGCGACATTAAGGGCATGTTTCATCAGGTCCGCCTCCTGTCTGAGGATCAGCCCTTCCTCCGCTTCCTCTGGAGGGACATGAACCGCAGCAACAAGCCTGACATCTACCAGTGGCAGGTGCTCCCTTTCGGCACCACCTGCAGTCCCTGCTGCGCTACCTTTGCCCTCCAAAAGCACGTCATTGATCACAGCAGCCTTGATGAAGATACTCGGCTTTCAGTGGAGAACTGTTTTTATGTAGACAATCTTCTTCAAAGCTTCCCATCCATTTCAGAAGCAAAGCAGCTCATCCGCAAACTTCAGACTCTGCTCCAATCAGGTGGCTTTGAGCTGCGTCAATGGGCCACCAACGTTCCAGACATCATCAGTCATCTGCCACCTGAACTCAAATCCGAGAGCAGAGATCTGTGGCTATCAATGGAGGGTGCGGATCCCCCAGAACGGACCCTCGGGCTGCACTGGCACTGCAGAACAGATACTCTCAGCTATCGCCTTCGCCACACAAAGCAATCTGAACCCACCATGTGCAACATTTACCGAGTCCTAGCTCAACAATATGACCTTCTAGGGCTGCTCATTCCCTACACCACTCGGGCCAAAATCCTGGTGCAGAGCCTCTGGGGAAAGAAACGGGACTGGGATGATCCTCATCTTCCCGAGGATCTGCTCCAGCTGTGGCAGGCGTGGGTGAGTGAACTTCCATTACTTCCTAACGTTACTGTTAATCGTTGTTATGTCCACTCAGATACCGACCTCCCAGCGGCCTCCCAGAGCATCCACATTTTCTCAGATGCTTCAGAGAGGGCCTATGGATCGGTCGCCTACCTGCGTACTGTCAGCGCAGATGATGATGTCCAGGTAGCGTTCCTAGCGGCCCGTTCCCGTGTTGCTCCAGTCCGCCAGCAGTCCATCCCGAGGCTGGAGCTCTGCGCTGCCCACCTCGGAGCCCAGCTTGGTGCAGTCCTGAAACGAGAGCTCACAGTCTCCATCTCCTCCGTCACCTACTGGACCGACTCCACCACCGTGTTGGCTTGGTTGTTGTCTCCTTCCTGCCGCTACAAGGTGTTCGTCGGTGCCAGAGTTGCGGATATCCAAGAATTAACTGAGAGCAGCTCATGGCGCTATGTCCACTCCAGTGAGAATCCTGCTGACGATATAACTCGCGGACTGACCCTCTCACAGATCCAGAATCACAGCCGCTGGAGATCTGGACCTGCCTTCCTTCATGAAAGTGAGTCAACCTTGTCTTCCTGTCCAGACATTACATGCCCTGATGATTCAGTAGAGCTGCGCAAAGCCAAGTTTTGTGGCGTCATCTCTACTCCCCCTCATCCACCTTTACATGACACTAGCCAGTTTAACAGCTTCCAAGAGCTACTGGAAGCCACAGTTCGAGCATGTCACGGGGCGGCCACAGACTCTAAACCCACAGCTGAGTCTTTCAGACAAGCTGAACTCACTCTCTTCAGACAAGTCCAAAGTGACTGTTTTCCAAAGGAGTTTGCTCTCATCTCCTGCCAAAAGCCCATTCCATCTAGCAGTAGGCTTATCACTTTGGCTCCAGAATACGACCCAGAGACTCAGTTAATCCGTGTCGGGGGCCGACTAAGACGCTGTGAATCCCTCAGCTCAGACACTTTGCATCCCTTTATCTTAGACCCTCATCATCCCATCACAAAGTTGATCATTGCTGATTACGACAGCAAGCTTGCACATCCAGGCCCTGAGAGAGTCTTCGCTGAGCTACGCAGAAGGTTCTGGATCTTGCGAGGCAGAGAGGCTGTCCGCAAGCAGCAACACCACTGTCCAGAGTGCCGCAAGTGGCGCAGCCAACCTATTATCCCCAAAATGGCCGACCTCCCGCCTTCCAGCCTAAGGTTACACCATCCAGCTTTCTACTCAACTGGCATGGACTGTTTTGGTCCTTTCCTCATTAAAATAGGGAGGCGCAATGAGAAGCGATGGGGTATAATATTCAAATACCTCACCACACCTGCAGTGTACCTAGATCTGCTGGCCAGCATGGACACTGACTCGTTCCTCATGAGTCTACGCCGTTTCATCTCTAGACGGGGAAAGCCTCACGAATTGCTGTCCGATCAAGGTACAAACTTTAAAGGTGGCAGCTCAGAACTTCAAGAGGCCTTCAACTCTCTTGCCCCCGCTCTGCAGTCACAACTCGCTAGTCAGCAAATCCATTTCCGCTTCAACCCACCTAGTGCCCCTCATTTTGGGGGTTCCTGGGAGCGAGAAATCCGCACCATCAAGTCAGCGCTGCATGCCATACTGGGATCACAAACGGTCACCGAGGAGGTCCTCAGAACCATCCTTACAGAAGTGGAGAGCATTATCAACTCCAAACCGCTTGGTTACACTTCTTCTGATGTGGCAGACCCAGATCCAATCACTCCAAATGTGCTGCTGATGGGGCGGCTGGACCCATCTACTCCGCAGGTTGTACTCAGGTACAGAGCTTCTCAGTCGCCGCAGATGGCGACACTGCCAGGTCTTAGCGGATCAGTTTTGGATCCATTTTATCAGGAACTACTTACCATCTCTCCAGAGCCGCTCCAAATGGCAACGAGACCAAGAGGACATCTGTATTGATGACATTGTTCTTGTTGTTGACCAGCAGCTTCCGCGTGCCTTGTGGCTTCTTGGCAAAGTCACAGACGTTTTCCCTGGAGCTGATGGCAGGATTCGTATTGCTCAGATTCAGATCAAAGACAAATCCTACACCAGACCTGTCGCCAAGCTCATCAAGCTGCCTGCACTTCCTCGCGACATTCCTGACTGACTCGTGTTCAACTTTGCTGCCCAAACTTGGGGGCGGCTGTTAATAAGGTTCTGATTTTATCTTGTGTTTGTGTTATTATAAGTTATTATCTAGTTTACTGTAGTGTCACTTTCCATTTTACACGTGCCCAGCCACAGTTAGGCCAATCAGCAATTCCCCTTATTTTTTTCCACCAATCAGACAGTCTCCACTAGCGCAACTCCGAACTGTTGTCAGCATGCATGTAACTTTCATCGGAGACACTCGCTCCATTCCTGATCCGGTATATCTAGGAAAATATCTTTATTCTTCAGTTCTGCTTCATGCGTCCATGAGAATGTGAGTCTATGTAAATATTGTTGTCTGTTCCTTGTTCAGATTAATGTAGTATGTGTACGATTCCTTACACTTTACTTTGCCTATCGATGTGTGCTTTCCTGGAGCTAAATAACCAACCAGATTTAGGCTACATGATAGTTTCATACTTTCCCATATCTTTGATGTTGTTTAGAGCGATTTCACCGTGTTTTGGCCGTGCGCATCGTAGGCTTTAACTCTGATCACGTGACACCAGCATGCGCTCTCTGCATGTTTCGGATGTGGCGCGATTTAACCCCTTCTCGGCCAAATGTTATAGCGCTGAGTTTTGGTGGTTTCCAGCCAACCAGGCAGTTTAATCATTTATGTCTGTGCAATTCAAGACAGTATTATATGTACCAGTTGTAGTATTTTGCACTTTTGAGATATATTGTTTATTGTTATATTCTATTCATTGTAGTGATTTAGAAATCTTCTTTTGATACATTTGCATTTAATTTTACAATTGTGTTTAAATACTTATTATTCATGAGTCCATTTTTATTTTCTGTTTATTTTAGAAACCATGAACAAAACTCACATCGTCTATATCAAACTGTTTCATTAAAGAGTGGCTTGAGAGCAGTGGCGATTTCTTTAAGACTGCTAGGGAAGCTCGGCTTCCCCTATAATGTCAAAAAAATGAATGGTCAAATATGTACTATTGTATTAACATTTTATTGACTAAAATGCATTAGAAGACGTTCGTCTCAAAGACGAGTTCGTTCAGAATCAGTTACATACAGCCATAGACAGTAAAAGAAATGGACACAGCGACCCCATTGGAACTCAATTGAGACAAGTGAAGCCCGTTTTCAGCGATTTCTTAGCACTTCCTTTCCTGACGCGCAGACTCAAACCGAGCAAAGCGTTACACGGACCACGTGAGCAACCCGTCTGTCTTCTAGTAGCTGTGCCAAGAGAAATCTGAATCATTCCCTTCCGAATCTTGCAGAGACGGAGAGTGTGATTAGGAGCTGTCCATGAGCTTGTAGCAGGAGAAACTTTTGCTAAGTATTCTGATTAATTATATTGTCATTTTGCCTCCACGTCTCCCCGATTGCCCGCGAGCTTCTCCTCCCGTCCATACGGTAATCTCTCTAGTGTGCGACAGAGAGTCGCGTGGTTATGACGCAATCGTTAGCCTACTTTTACAAAAACTGCTTCTACGGGGCCATAACATAAGCTACAAGATAATGGAGCATTTTATACATTGTCGTGTTTCTTTAGAAATAAAAAATGGACAAATGGAGTCTTCAAACGCCTCAGATGTAAAGTTATTCGCTGTCAAAGTGACGCCAAAATGAATGGAAGTCAATGGGATTGCTAACGCAAGTGAAGTTCTGCTACAAGATGGCGGCACCCGGTCGACTTCAACTTCCGGTCGACTTCCTTCCCGCTTGCATACAGCAGGTCGGCTGACTCGATTTCCTTACATTCCCGTAGCGTCACAGTGCATTTCCCCGTTGAAGCCCAGCTTCCATTGACTTCTATGGGGCTGCTTCAATCGTTTTTTTCAGCGCTTTGAAACTAGACGGTCATTGGATAAATGCTACGATTATGTCCCGCCCATGGAAGCTCAGCTTCTCTGGGGGTGAACGGGGAGTGGGCTGGCCCGGACTCCGGGCTTCCGCGTGATGATTGGAGGGTCTGTCGAAAGGCTGTGTCTCCTTTTGATTGACAGCGATTTCATACAATAAAAAGTCACTGATGTTGAAGCTGTTCGAGCTCAGTCCCATCGCGGATTTTTCAAAGACAAAGTGCTGCAACTTATTTCTTTCTTGGTATTTGCTTGTCAAAATTTCTAGCCAATTTTTAGAATACATTTCACACAATTATACATTTATACCTTTATTATATTATTACTTATTATATATTTTTTATATTATTATTATTAGTAATAACTCAAAAATAATTAAAAAAATATCTTATTATTAGTAGAATTATTATTATACTTTATTATATTATTATTTCTACCTTTATAATATTATTACATTCATTTTTCACAGAGCATTTTCTTGAAAAGGAAAGTAGAATTTACGTATAAATGAATAATTTTTATAATGTAGCCCGAAAATGAGCTTCCCCTCTTTGAAAGACCAGCAGCCGCCACTGCTTGAGAGTGTAAATTCGTCCTCATTATTGTTCTGACCGGACAACCTGGGGATACTGAGGATTTTGTATCATCAGTCTCCCCAAGTACAGTCCTTCTCAGAGGTCACAAGTTTGGGTCTCCTTCCCGACACCTCCTTTATAGTGATGTCTGAACCAAGGTATGAACCGAACCGTGACTTCTGTGTACCGTTCCACCCCTAGTATATACATAAACATGCAATACAGCCAAATTGCTCCACGTCATTTATTTTTGTGGAAAGCCAGTGCAGGCCTGAGCGGCGGTCATATTTTGTACCGCCATGCGGTACATCTAGTTAGTTTCCACACACCTGTTTCTGTTCAGGTTGATTACTCTTTCTATTTAAGCAACGAGTTTCATTCTGTTGATTTGTCCGTCAATATTAACGTGGTTATGTTATGTATTCTCCTGCAATCTCCTGAGTTTTCCTTGTTTATTATGACCGCCGCTAGCGTAGCTAGCGAAAGCGGTCATATAGGGATTGTCAAAGTTTTTTTTTTTTTTTCGTCAATCTACTGAATTTTCCGTCAACGATACCAGGGACACCGAAACACCGGGGAACATGAAATTTGGTGAGCATGTAGCCCCACTAGACTTTTACGGAAAAATTTCGTTTGGTCCCCGGGGGCCACTCCCCCCACGCGCTGGGCCCCCCCAAACCCAAAAAATGCAGTTTTTCCTAAATAACTACCTGAACCGTGGCACCGAGGATGAAGAAATTTGCAAAGTATGTTGGTCTTAAGGGCCCACACCAACCTAGCCCATAATCGATTGTCAAAGTTTTTTAGTTTTTTTTTCCCGTCAATCTACTGAATTTTCCGTCAACAATACCAGGGACACCGAAACACCGGGGAACATGAAATTTGGTGGGCATGTAGCCCCACTAGACTTTTACGGAAAAATTTCGTTTGGTCCCCGGGGGCCACTCCCCCCCCCCCGTGCTGGGCCCCCCCAAACCCAAAAAATGCAGTTTTTCCTAAATAACTACTTGAACCGTGGAACTGAGGATGAAGACATTTTTATGGTATGTTGGTCTTAAGGGCCCACATCAACCTAGCCCATAATCACTCATTTGTGATTTGCGCCCCTCCCATAAAAAATGAAAATGCAATATTATTCTGCTTTAATCGCCCCTATCTTCAGTGGAGATATTCAGAACTGCACCATATTTCATGTGTATGATTAACTTGACATCCTCTGGGGGTATGCTAAGTTTCGTAGAATTTCATCCATGGGGGGGTATAAAATAAATTCATTTATGTGCACATTTAGTGACTGTACACTCATCGGCCTGTAGATGGTGCTGTTGAGCGAAGGGTTGCTGGTTTAGGATGATACTGTCACACACACACATGCAGGAATACAAACAAACGCAAGCATGCACACACACTGACATCCACACGCACAGACACACACCCATACACACACATACAAATCCACATGCACTGACACAAACACACATGCGCACACACAAACACACACACACATACACACACACACACACACACACAGACAGACATGCACATACTACTACTTTTTTTAGGTATATACATAAACACGCAATACAGCCAAATTGCTCCACGTCATTTATTTTTGTGGAAAGCCAGTGCAGGCCTGAGCGGCGGTCATATTTTGTACCGCCATGCGGTACATCTAGTTTCATTAAAGACTGTTTTTGTTCTCTATTTCTTTCATTGTGTGCTTTGTTACTGAAAGCAATATTACAAAATTATTTGAAATAAGTATCTTATATACTCACCAAAGCTGCATTTATCTGATAAAAAAATACAATAAAATTAGTAATATTGTGAAATAATATTACAATTTAAAATAAATACAAAGTTCTGTCATGAAACTCTATGGCGCAGACCTTATCCCAAGTCCTTAACCCATATGCTTGCAATCACATAAATGATGTTTCATTAAACAAAGTTCTGGAGGAGCATGTTCAAATAATCAATCCAATCAACTTGTCATCAACAATCATCATGTCAATCATATATAGCATATATATATTCACTCAGTCGACTCACCTACATTCCTCAACAGTTTTTCAGCAAACCCCCTATTACCATGCCAAACTCTCTGAGAGTTTTCATGACAGAACTGTTTTCTATTTTAATATATTTTAAGATGTAATTTATTCCTGTGATGGCAAAAATACATTTTTAGCATCATTACTCCTGTCTTTAGTGTCACGTGATCCTATAGAAATCACTCTAACATGCTGATTTGGTGCTCAGTATTTTTGTTGAAACCATGATATAGTTTTTCTCAGGTTTCTTTAATGAACAAAGTTCATTATTGAACTTATTGAACAGGTTTATTTATTTGTTTATTACTTTCATTGTATAAATGAAATCAAAAAGTTACTTTAGAAAGATTTTTTTTTTACAGCTTTTCCCTTTAAATGTAAAGTTTTGTTATAACTTTCACAATTTTCTATAATGCCATCTTTCATTATACCATATGAGAAATTTTCATTATTGTTGCAAAAAGATGTACACAAAAACAGACTAATTAGTGACACTTAAGCCAATTAGTTATACCATAATCTCACATTAGTGAAGCAAACACCACTAATGAATGTCTTTTCTCTCAAGGCTATTTAGATACCTGAGAATCTCTCTTGTTTAATGACACCTCTGGAGGACAAATTGACAATATATTGCCCATAAAAGATTACCAAGTTAACATTCAGGATTCACAGTGATCCAGAACTGTGAAGCTGCGGCAAAAACTGCAGGGAGGACATTAGTGCGGTCTGCACTATCTACAAACCATCACAACATTGTTCCATGTATGTATATGAATAAGACAATCCTTGTAACATGTTATGTTTATATTTTCATTCTTGTTGCTGAATTTGGTGAAGGCTTCTGTCATCAAATAACATAGATGTTAGAGGTGAATTGTAAAGCACAAGCTGTTTATGACTGTTTCTCACAGGTTTCTCGTCCACTGAAAGCAAAGAACGCTACAGTCAAGTTAAAGGAAGGACGGCCATGCAGAATGCCAGCAATTCTCCCCCCAACAACTCCCTCATTCAGCCTGCAGGATTTTACATTGTTGCCTTGAGTTCATTGCCTTACAATAACATATATGTCATGTTCCTCACTGTGCTCTATGTGATCACAGTTAAATGCAATGTCTTTCTGATCATCATCATTTTCTATGACCACCGACTGCATGTCCCAAAGTTCATGGCTGTTGGTAATCTGGCTTTGGTTGATCTTGTTCTCAGCACTTCTCTTGTGCCTGGCATGATAAAGACTTACCTTGTTTTAGACAATTTTGTGCCATTCAAACTGTGCCTTGTGCAAATGTACACATACTATACTTTTGTATTCCTCGAGTCGTTTTCCATATGTGTTCTCTCTTATGACAGATTCATTGCGATCTGCTTGCCTTTAAGACAGGAGTCTATAAACACAAACACTAGAATGGCTTACATAATCGGTGCAGTTTGGTTCTTTGGTCTTACTACAGTACTCTATGGCACTTTATCCATCCTGCCCCTCTCATTTTGTGGCTCTCTTAAGGTCAACAGCTATTTTTGCGATTATACTCCTGTTTTAAGACTTGCTTGCAGCGATACAACGCACCAATGGAATTTTGCCACTGCTTTAACTATACTCTTCATGGTTGCACCTTTCACTTTTATTTTCTTGACCTACATTGGTATATTAATTGCTGTATTTAGAATGAAAAATAATCAGAGCCGTTATAAGGCGCTGGCCACGTGCACTGAACACCTAGTGGCCTTATTCTTCATTCCAATTTTAATTATCTTCAATATTGGATTTACTGGAACTATTATAAACCCAAATGTAAGAACGGTGTGCTTGTCTTTGTCATCCCTCATCACACCATTTGTGAATCCCATCATTTACTCATTGAAAACTAAAGAGATTCGAAGCAGGATTTATTCGTTGTTAACCCGCAGACTGTCTGTTCATCCTTTGTAAAATGCACATTAATGTGGAACATAATTGTGATTCAATTGATATTATCCATGTTATTAATATTGTTTTGGAGGCATTCTGTGATGCTTCTTTGTATTATTTTGTGGTTTAAAATGCATTGTTTTTTTTTTATTTAAATCTCCCAATTCTACATTTGCTCTGCATGTAACTTGTAAAAATGAATTTTCTTGATCAACTTGCACCATTTAAAAGCCAAAGAAAGCACATCTCCACGTTTTCTCTTATTGTGCTATACTGTACGCAGACAGTTTTTGTTTTCGCTTTGCATTCAAAAATGAAGTTCATGGATGGACAGAAAGAATATAAGTGTGATAACAATGTTATATATTCACAAAATGTTTACACCTGTGAAAAAGCTGCCAATAATGTGAGTGCAATGTTGATCTGATTAAAACTGTGGCTTTTGATTGTCCATGTTATTCAATTCCTCTGAAGCTTTATTTTATATTTAACCTATATTTATTTTTTAACATAAAGTCTTTCTTTTAACTGCTCTGTTTAAAACCTATTTTGACTTGATTTCGTGAACAAGCTTCAGTCCATTGCTATTTTCTAATATAACACTGACATCTAGTGGATAACGATTGTAATTACATGTACTGCCATTTTACTTTCGTCGATGAATAGACTCGGACTTTTACAAATGTAACACATTTCCTGTTCGTGATGTGAAATGTGCCCGGCTAGACAAGGTATGAAACCTTTTTGAAGTAAACTCTTGATATCATCACAAACTGCAAAGGCAAGTTTATTTAAATATTACATCTTTAAGAGTTTTTTTCTACACACGAGCGTGAAAGAAAAACGAATAAGTTACTGACATACGACCGGATTGTTTACATACATTTTCTTCGATCGATATAATAACACACACATCTTTAAATGATCGTTTTTCTGACAGTATGGCATCGGCTCCTTCCCCATCCCCACACAACCGGAGCAGGAGTGAGGATGAGGATGAAGATGATCCAGTGGATGGGATGATCTCCAGGACAGGCTGTGCTGAGCTGCATTACGCTTTGCAGGACTGTATGGCTGAGCATCAGGACTGGAGGAAGTGTCAGACTGAGGTTCAGAAGTTTAAGGAGTGCATGACCACCTACCAGAACACTCGAAAAGAGCAGCTCATGAAGCAAAGGACGTCAGCTACACAATCTGCCTGATGCAATGGCCTCTGTGACTGTTACAGAATAAAACATATCCATCTCGTTTTCGTAACAAAATGCGTAGTGTCATACTTCATGAAAGGTGTACTTTTCCAGCACATGTTAATGTATGTTTAATATAGGCCTACATAGCATATTTATTACACAATGACCAGAAAGATGCTTTTACACTATAGTCTCAGACTTTTGGATGTCTTCTTGTGCTGTTTAAATATTAAACTCCACAATTTTTTTATATTAATAGGCTACTTTGGTTTAAGCAGGTGTAGCCATTTTGCAACGTGCTCAGGTGCTATATTTAATTTAAAAACTGGACAATTGTATTAAAGAAACATTGGTGTTTCATTTTTCCCCTTTCAAAATATGCTTAAATTGAATCCGTCTTTAGTTTTTTTGTGCATCTTTCTGTATTGTTTATCTTTTGTGGTTTCCCTTTAACAACAACAAAAAAGTTTCCTAATGACATCATCCTGCATGCACAGCACATTAGTAAGTTTAGTAGTAGATTTGTCTGGTATTACAGTATGTGCTGCTAGTTGGAATTAAAAAAAAAAAAAAAGGTAGCCTAATTGTGACTCTGACTTTTCCCCCCACAATTCCAAGTTTATAACTCACAAGTTTATATCTAAACTTGGAATTGTATGAAAAAAGAACTGTACAATAAAAAAGTCAGAATTGTGAGAGAAAATGTGCAAAGTGGCGGAAACAAGCTTCCACAATGTTGTGTTTGAGCTTTACTAGAGCATTATACGTTTAATTACATAATACTGCTTTACTCCTTTCTAGAAGGACGTCCTTAAATTATAACACAAGCATGTTTATTTTTTTTAAGTTAAAGGGGTCATATAATGGTACATGCACTTTTACAAGTTGATTGCTCTGAAATGTCTGTTGGCAGTGCCTGTACACAACCATCCTATCATGATAAAAATCCATCCAGTGGTTTTGTTTTAATCTCCTTATATGTTTTCCCCTGTCTCAAATCAAGCCGTTCGATATCGTGACGTCACAATATCCAACGCCCCTCCCGCGATTGTTGAGTGACAGCAGTGTTTCAAACACAAGACCCGCCCTGAGCAAGCTGTGACAGCTGTCGTCATAGTAGCATAGTAGTATTTCATAGCTCCCTCCTACTTTCACTCACTCCTACGAGTCTACATCCCTACCAAAAGCCTACGATCGGTCAAAGAGCGACGTCTCGTGGTTCCATCACAGAAAGCCACAAAATCACTTTCCAGAACATTCTCATTCACAGTTCCATGCTGGTGGAACGCCCTCCCCACCCTCATCAGGAATGCAGAATCCCTGACAACATTCAAAAGACAGCTGAAAACCCATCTCTTCCGTGAGCACTTAACCTCATAAAAAATAAAAAAACCTTCCCTTTCCCTTTAAAACCTCACTTATCTGGCTTATGCTACTCTGAATAATGCCTGAACTTTGTATCTCGAACACTTCTTGCGTTGTTTTTGCCTCTTCATGATGACTCGCTTAATTTAGTCCTAATTTGTAAGTCGCTTTGGATAAAAGCATCTGCTAAATGACTAAATGTAAAATGTAAATGTAGATCAGATTTGACTAGATGCAGACAGTTTGTTGCTTTTTAAGGTAATACAGGTCTGATATTGGACTGTTTGTAATACAGGTCTGTTTCTACTGGCATCCCTCAGGGCTCAATTTTAGGACCCTTACTTTTTAGTCTTTATTTATACCCGCTTGGCCAATTTTTATGAACACTAGGTATTAAGTATCACCTTTATGCCAATACGACGGCACATAGATTCATTGTTAACAATCATTTTGGCTAACAATTTTTTTAAACGGTGATAAAACTCAAACGTATTGGTTCTCCTCATCAGCTTCATAAAGTTGTCCAAACACCTCTTATCATTGGTGGTTCAGTGCTTGAGTTTTAAAAGAATTTAAGGAATCTAGGAGTGATCTTTGATTCTTCATTGACATTTGACCCTCATGTACAAAATGTTGTAAAGACTTCTTTTTTTTAATCTTGGAGTTATTTCAAAACTGTGTATAATGCTATCCCTTTTAGTTGCAGAAAAGTTCAATTAATAGGATTTGTTTCTTCTCGTCTTGATTAATGTAATGTGCTTCTTACTGGGATTTCGAAAGCATACTCTAAATAAGCAACAGTATGTTCAAAATTCTGAAGCTAGAATTTTAACTTGGACCAATAAAGAGATCATATTATTCCCATTTTGAAATCATTGCATTGGGTACCAGTCAAATCTGAGTTGATTTTAAAGTTATTATGCTCACATACAAAGCACTTCATGGACCGAGTCTGGTAGGCCTATTTACCTCAGCTTTTAACACCATATATTCCTAAATAAAGTCTTCGCTCTTCTCAGCATGGTCCGTTGGATGTCCATCAAACACAGTTATGTTCCATGGGTGACAGAGCTTTTTATCTGCTCCCAGGTTGTGGAACCAACTTCCAGTTGAAATATGGGAAGCATAGTCTCTTGGAATTTCTTTTTTTTTTCTTTTTTTTTTTTTTTTACTTAGCTTACTGTTGATTGTGGTAACATTGTTGATTTCTTGTTGTTTTAATACACCAATGTACTATTGTTGGTTTATTTGGTGATTTCCTTGTATTTTACTATTTTTACCTTGTAAAGCACTTTGAGAAGCTCCTTTAAAGAAAATAAAGTTATTATTTACCCTTTAATATATTATGTCTTATTCTTTCATTTCTTTAGTGTTTTTGCTAACAAATGTCTGTGATGCAGCGGCCTAAATTACAAATCCAACTTCAGATTTTGGAGTGAAATTTCCTTGGTGATGTCACTGTAAATTACAACAAAGGAGCCACACAAATTCTGATCAAATATTTTTATTTGAGCACTGTAACGTTAAATTCTAATCACACATGAGAAATTTGTACAATTATTTTGTAGTATCTAAACATCAAACCAACCAATCCTGATCATTTGTTAAATGATGATTTGATAAATGATTTGTTACATAATATAGTTTGTCCAATATTTAAATGTAAGAAACAGTATCAGGTTTCTGTCATACAATCATTAATAATAATAATAATAATAATAATAATAATAATAATAATAATAATAATAATAATAATAATGTGACAAGGACCTGTATTTATTTTCTCTGTTTCACATTTCTTTTTGAAATAGTGTTCACCTTGCGTCGTTTGTACAATTCTTTTATGGATTGCATGACCTCCTCTGTCTTTAGAGTGTATATGATGGGATTCAGCATAGGTGGTATTATTTGTGTCAAGGAATTGTTAATTATCCGGGAGTTTTGATCAATAGATGTTGAAATGGATTTAACATTTACACTTAAAATTGGAAGATAAAAAATTGCCACTAACATGAGATGTGAGGTGCAGGTTTTCATGGCTTTGATGCGATCAGCACCATGAGCAATCTTAAGCAATGCTGCAGCAATGCAACAATATGTGAGGGTTACCAGTATCACTGGCATGCAAATCAGAAGACCAACACAAATATATGCCAGGAGATAATTTATGAAATTACTATTGCAGGAAAGGCTCATGACAGGACCATGATCACAGAAATAACTATTAACCACATTAGTTCTACAAAAAGATAATCTGTTGACTAAACCCACAAGTACAGCAAAAAAAGTCACAGAAAAAATCCACATACTGCCTATGATGAATGACATGGATGTTTTGGTAACAACTGCATGGTACTTTAGAGGAAAACATATAGCAACCAGTCTGTCATAAGCCAAGGCAAGTAGTGTCAAAGACTGCAGATTCATGAAATGAAAGACAAAAAACATATTCATCAAGCACTCTTCATATGAAATCTCCTGGCGCTCAAATAAAAACATGTCTATGAGTTTTGGAATCAAAGCCGAGCTTCCACACAGATCAGAAAGGGCCAGATTAAAAACGGCGATATACTTGGCTGTGTGAAGTCTGCGGACCAAATAAATGATAGACATGATAAATAAATTCCCTAAAACAGTCACAGCATATACAAAACACAAGAACACATAGTAGTATTTCACATGTGGAACATTAGAAAAACCATTGATAAAAAATGTTGCAGGACGAACAAAAGTCTCATTTGCAGAGGAGTTGCCTGTTGTCTGGAATGCTGTGTTACCTGTGATAAAGAACTGTTTTTAGATCATTAACAGAATATTAAAGTAATGATTTCAGTGTATTTGTCAGTATTGCTTGGCACCACGATTCATGGAATAACCCTTGTTTTTTTAGACCAGGTTAAATATGCTGCACTTACAATTTATGCTTCAAGTAACACAAAACAAACACTGTTTCACCTTTAGTAATTCTATAACATTCTGTAAAACACTGTGTACTTTAATGATAATTACATTATAAGAAATGTACAGATGAGAGTATTTCCATAGGCCTACTATAACTGGAAAACAGTTGGTATTCTAGATGAAAACATGATAATTTTTTTGATAAGCTTTTTCACAGATGCTATAAACTCCATTGTTATAAATGTGCAGATTATAGGTTTAAGCATTGGAGGAAGTGCAGAGGTCAGAGAAAGAATAATTATTATAGTGTTGATGCTTACAAGGACCTGAAAGACATATTTTAGGCAGATGGGCACATTAAATACAGCCACTAATATTAAATGAGCAGTACATGTCTGTGTGGCTCTTTGTGGGGTTGTGATTCTGAACAATGTCACAGCTATGCATGTATATAAAAAGATCATACAAAATACTGGAAACATGATGATCACCTGAAACAAAACACTTATGATGACACAGCTTGGGAAAACAGACCCGTGATCGCGGAAACGAAGGATTATGACGCTGGTTCTGCAGAAAGAAAGTCTAGTCATGAAAACTGCTGTCGTTATTGTTTGCATCAGTGCCAATGTCCATAAAGCACCAATCATAACAAGCATTGATCTATGGCTCACAATCATATGATACCTCAGTGGTAAACAAATAGCTACTAAACTGTCAAAAGACAGAACAGTGAGAGTTAGTGACTGCACTGAAACAAATAACATATTGGACAAGCACAATCCATACGAGATCAACTGATTCCCAAACAAAACTGCATCCAGAAGCTGAGGGATAACATAGCGGTATTTTCACAAATGTCGGTCAGTGATAAATTAAAGACAGCGATATATTTAGGAGTGTAAAGATTTCTGTCCGTAATGATAACAAACATCAGGCAGGAGTTTCCTAGACAAGAAATAAAGTAGACAATAAACAGGAATATATAATAATATCTCATGTGAGGTATACCAGAGAATCCAGCAGACAGGAAGGAAATATTCCTGTTTCCAGTGACCTCTTGAATCATGTTCAAATTCTTTTTTTCATTCTGTCTAAGCAGAAAAGCAATTTTACAATTTATATAATAAAAAATAAAAAAATGAATAAATAATTAAAATGATATTCTCACAGTTAGGCTTTAGTAAGGTTTGCTCAGGCTGCAGACCTGGTTTATTATATATACTGAATAAAGCAGCGTCAGCCTCTTCAGCCTATCACTGACTCTGACCGTTTCCAGCAATGCCACACCTCTAGAGCTGTCATCTAGCCAATCAAAGCACAGCACTGACAGTAATGATAAGGATAGTTAATGTATCCTTGTTTCTCCTGGATGTATTGCCATTATTTCTTGAGCTATAAATGTAAACACTGATGTATAACTAGCATATAAAAGGATATTTGCTTTCTTTATAATAGTTCTTTTCTGTCTTTTTTGGATCTTGACAGGGATGAATGAGACAGATGCAATTGCCAATGCAGTTAGGTGAATTTATTAGCCAAACACAAATGGGAAGAGCAGGCAAAGCCAGTTAAACACTGGTAAGGAGAGTCGAGGGGATCCAGGCAACAATCAGAGCCGCAAACAGACAGTCCAAAAACACAATCCGAACTTATAAGAGTAGCAATTATCCACACTGGAACAGGACTGAGGAACAACTGGGAGCTGGAACACAACACACAAGAAACACCAAACTTCTGACAACACAGAACAGAAAAGACACAGGTTAAATAGAGTTGTGCTAATGAGGACCAGGTGATACAGATGACTCAATCAGCACTCACAAGCACAGAGAGAGAGGGAGAGAGAGAAATGAATCAGTGAACCTGAAAACCGTGACAGGCCTAGTAACAAAGCTTCTGTAGTTATCATTGGTTCGAAATGACAAATGAGTAAATGATGACTAATTTGATGGCTGTAATCACACCATTCAGAGTTTTTCTCCATACAGCCATTAACAAAATATACATTCAAAAAATATGTATAATCACACAATGCACATCAGTCGATTGGCGAAACATATAATTTCCCAAAGTAAATCACAGTTAAGCTCAATCCATCATCCATTGACAGCAGTTGGTTATGAATCAGAGCAGTATTTATTTTTTATAAACCGGCACCACTTCGTTCATTTTCTCTGTCCTTTTTAATATCTCCTGTGAGAATTCCTTTATATTTTACTTTGATACTATAGGCTACTGCTGTCTGAGCCGTTTTCCATGTAGGACTACATTTAATTATTGGCCTTCATGAAAAAGAATTTGCAAACATTAAGTTATATGAGGCATCTGATGACAACATGTAAACAACAATTTTGATATTTATACCCTTTTGCATGGAGATGTGAAGTGAAAATTCTGTCATTATTTACTCAACTTCATATCATTTGAAAATTGATCTTTCTTCAATTTTCTTCCGTTGAACCCCATTCACTTTCATTCTTTTTTCCATTTATTGAAAATTAATTGTGGGACTGTCGTTATGGCTAATATGACCTTTTGTGTTGCAGGAATAAAAAAAGAAAGTCAAATGGCTTTGGTACAACATGAGGATGAGCAAATAATTTTTTTTATTTTTGGGTGAACTATCCTTATATACCCATAATCAAATCTGCACACATGACATAGAGCACTTTGTTGCACGACAAACAAACATTTCAATAATTTTCAACAAAACAAAATTAAGTGCATTTATTATTTCTTTATTTCATTTTTGGCCTGCTTATAACACAAATTCTAAATTCTGACCTTATAAATATTTTGAGTAATTATTTTTTATCACATATGAGAAGACTGTGAGATTATTTTGTACACACAGTTCAGTCACTTCTGGTAAATTAGATATTTGTTGAATGCTCTTAGCTTACAATATATCCAATCAGATATTCATGATCAACACACAAGGACATATTCATTCATGCAAATGAACAAAATCAACTAACAGGAACTTGTATTTATCACTCTTTGCATTTAACCTTTCTTTCTCTTGTGGTGTTCACCTTGTTTCGTTTGTACAGTTGTTTTATGGATTGCATGACCTCCTCTGTCTTTAGAGTGTATATGATGGGATTCAGCATAGGTGGTATTATCTGAGTTAAGGAATTGTTTATTATCCGGGCGTTTGGATGGATAAATGTTGTTAAAGCTGCGATATTAGTACCTATAAGTGGGACATAAAAAATTGCCACCAACATGAAATGTGAGGTGCAGGTTTTCATGGCTTTAATCCGTTCTGCACCATGAGCAATCTTAAACAAAGCCAGAGCAATGCGGAAATATGAGATGATTATTAATATCGGTGGCATACATACCAGGAGACCAAAGCAAACATTTGCCATGATAATATTTATGGCATTATCATTACAAGCTAGTCTATGGATAGGGCCATGATCACAAAAATAACTATTGACTACAATTGAACTACAAATAGAGAGTCTTGTTATCAAACTCACCATTAAAGCAATAAGAGTCACAGAAAAAGTCCACATAACCCCTATGATCAGAAACATGGCTGTTTTAGTTACAATAGCATGATACTGTAGAGGAAAACAAATAGCAACCAGTCTGTCATAAGCCAAGACAAGTAGTGTTAAAGACTGCAGATTCATGAAATGATACACAAAAAACATATATGCCAAACACGCTTCATATGAAATCTCCTGGTGCTCGAATAAAAATGTGTCAATGAGTTTTGGAATCAAAGCCGAGCTTCCACACAGATCAGAAAGGGCCAGATGGAAAACAGCAATGTATTTGGCTGTGTGAAGTCTGCGGACCAAATAAATGATACACATGATAAATGAATTCCCTATAACAGTCACAGCATATACAAAACACAAGAACACATAGTAGTATTTTGCATGTGGAACATTAGAAAAGCCGTTGAGGAAAAATGTTGCTGGACGAACAAAGGTCACATTTGCAGAGGAGTTTGACTGAATGGAGGTCAAGTTGCCTGTTGTCTGGAATGCTGTGTTACCTGTGATAAAGAACTGTTTTTAGATATGCACTCATCAACAAAACATCAAAATAATGATTTCAGTGAATTTGACAGTATTGCTCGGCCCCACGATTCATGGAATAACCCTTCCCTTGTGAAAAAAACCTTTACCAAAATGTATTTTAAATACACTTATTTAATACTAAGTATACTACAAATCCATTAACAAATTTACTGGCATATTGCTTGAGACTGATATAAATATTATAATTTATAATCTTTATTTGGAGTACTTCTTTATTGCACAATGGATAGTTTTTAATATCACTATTAAGGATAGTATGATCTCTGTTTAATATCAGTATTTAAATGGAAGATATTTAAAGTGTACCTACAGTATACTTGCAATAGTTCCACTTAAGCACAATCAAATATACTTGAGTATATCGTTAGCTGGGCCTCAGCACAATTTCTGCATAACTAAAGTACATTAAGTACAAAATTTCTTGTTCCAATTTAGCAGACTTTATGTACATTAATTTAGTATACCAAAATCACAATTGCAAGGTATTTATATTAATTACATAAATATGTAAATGTAGTATACTTGGCATAAAATACAAGTATTTCCAATACATTTTAATATATTTATTTTTCACTAGGGTTGTCTTTATAGACCAGCCGTCTTTTTTTATGAATAAATACAGCACAGTGCTAAATATTACAATACAGATTAATAGAGGAACAATTGTTTTTAGAGAATCAAACTGGCACAAGATTAAAGATGATGCAGTTACAATTTATGCTTCAAGTAACAAAAAACAAACACTGTTTCACATTTAGTAATTCTATAACATTCTGTAATATACTATATAGTGTGTACTTTAATGATAATTATTACAAATGTACAGATGAGAGTAATTCCATAGGCCTACTATAACTGGAACACAGTTGTTATTCAAGATGAAAACATGATTCTATTTTAGATATGCCTTTTCACAGATGCCATGAGAATTTTTTCTCCTTTGTCATAAATGTGTAGATTATAGGGTTAAGCATTGGAGGAAGTGCAGAGGTCAGAGAAAGAATAATTATTATATTGTTGATGCTTACAAGGATCTGAAAGACATATTTTAGGCAGATGGGCACATAAAATACAGCCACTAATATTAAATGAGCAGTACATGTCTGTGTGGCTCTTTGTGGGGTTGTGATTCTGAACAATGTCACAGCTATGCATGTATATAAAAAGATCATACAAAATACTGGAAACATGATGATCACCTGAAACAAAACACTTATGATGACACAGCTTGGGAATACAGACCCGTGATCGCAGAAACGAAGGATTATGACGCTGGTTCTGCAGAAAGAAAGTCTAGTCATGAAAACCGCTGTCGTTATTGTTTGCATCAGTGCCAATGTCCATAAAGCACCAATCATAACAAGCATTGATCTATGGCTCACAATCATATGATACCTCAGAACAGTGAGAGTTAGTGACTGCACTGAAACAAATAACATATTGGACAAGCACAATCCATACGAGATCAACTGATTCCCAAACAAAACTGCATCCAGAAGCTGAGGGATAACAGTCGTATTTTCACAAATGTTGGTCAGTTATAAAGACAGCGATATATTTAGGAGTGTAAAGATTTCTGTCCGTAATGATAACAAACATCAGGCAGGAGTTTCCTAGACAAGAAATAAAGTAGACAATAAACAGGAATATATAATAATATCTCATGTGAGGTATACCAGAGAATCCAGCAGACAGGAAGGAAATATTCCTGTTTCCAGTGACCTCTTGAATCATGTTCAAATGCTTTTTTTCATCCTGTCTGGGCAGAAAAGCAATTTTACAATTTATATGATAAAAAAAAAAAAGAATAAATAATGAAACAGATATTCTTACACATAGGCCTTAGTAAGGTTTGCTCAGGCTGCAGAGTTTCCCTGGTTTATTATATATATGAATAAAGCAGCATCAGTCTCTTCAGCCTATCACTGACTCTGACCGTTTCCAGCAATGCCACACCTCTAGAGCTGTCATCTAGCCAATCAAAGCACAGCACTGACAGTAATGATAAGGATAGTCAATGTATCCTTGTTTCTCCTGGATGTATTGCCATTATTTCTTGAGCTATAAATGTAAACACTCATAACTAGCAAATAAAAGAATATTTGCTTTCTTTAATAATACTTTTATAGTTCTTTTCTGTCTTTTTTGGACCTTGACAGGCCTAGTAACAAAGCTTCTGTTATTATTGGTTCAAAATGACAAATGAGTAAATGATGACTAATTTGATGACTGTAATCACACCATTCAGAGTTTTTCTCCATACAGCCATTAACAAAATATGCATTCCAAAAATATGTATAATGCGGTTGCCACATCAATCAATTGGTGAAACATATAATTTCCCAAAGTAAATCACAGTTAAGCTCAATCCATCATCCATTGACAGCAGTTGGTTATGAATCAGAGCAGATTAGAATCAGAGCAGTATTTATTTTTTTATTAACCGGCACCGCTTCGTTCATTTTCTCTGTCCTTTTTAATATCTCCTGTGAGAATTCCTTTATATTTTACTTCACATACTATAGGCTACTGTTGTCTGAGCCGTTTTCCATGTAGGACTACATTTAATTATTGGCCTTCATGAAAAAGAATTTGCAAACATTAATTTATATGAGGCATCTGATGACAACATGTAAACAACAATTTTGATATTTATACCCTTTTGCATGGAGATGTGAAGTGAAAATTCTGTCATCATTTACTCAACTTCATATCATTTGAAAATTATGACTGTGTTTCTTCCGTTGAACCCCATTAAATTTCAATCACCTTTTTTCCATTTATTGAAAATTAATTGTGGGGCTGTCGTTATGGCTTATATGACCTTTTGTGTTGCAGGAATAAAAAAAAGAAAGTCAAATGGCTTTAGTACAACATGAGGATGAGCAAATTATTTTTTTATTTTTGGGTGAACTATCCTTATATACCATAATCAAATCTGCACGCATGGCATAGAACGCTTTGTTGCATGACAAACACATTTTAGTAATTTTCAACAAAACAAAATTAAGTGCATTTATTTCTTTATTTCATTTTTGGCCTGCTTATAACACAAATCCTAAATTCTGACCTCATGAATATTTTGAGTAATTATTTTTATCACATATGAGAAGACTGAGATTTTTTTTACACACAGTTCAATCACTTCTGGTAAATTAGATAATTGTTGAATGCTCTTAGCTTACAATATATCCAATCAGATATTCATGATCAACACACATGTTGTTTCTTTCTTTCTCTTGTGGTGTTCACCTTGTTTCGTTTGTACAGTTGTTTTATGGATTGCATGACCTCCTCTGTCTTTAGAGTGTATATGATGGGATTCAGCATAGGTGGTATTATCTGAGTTAAGGAATTGTTTATTATCCGGGCGTTTGGATGGATAAATGTTGTAAAAGCTGCAATATTAGTACCTATAAGTGGGATATAACCGATTGCCACCAACATGAAATGTGAGGTGCAGGTTTTCATGGCTTTAATCCGTTCTGCACCATGAGCAATCTTAAACAAAGCCAGAGCAATGCGGAAATATGAGATGATTATTAATATCAGTGGCATACATACCAGGAGACCAAAGCAAATAATTGCCATGCTAATATTTATGGCATTATCATTACAAGCTAGTCTATAGATAGGGCCATGATCACAAAAATAACTATTGACTACAATTGAACTACAAATAGAGAGTCTTGTTATCAAACTCACCATTAAAGCAATAAAAGTCACAGAAAAAGTCCACATAACCCCTATGATCAGAAACATGGCTGTTTTAGTTACAATAGCATGATACTGTAGAGGAAAACAAATAGCAACCAGTCTGTCATAAGCCAAGACAAGTAGTGTTAAAGACTGCAGATTCATGAAATGATACACAAAAAACATATATGCCAAACACGCTTCATATGAAATCTCCTGGTGCTCGAATAAAAATGTGTCAATGAGTTTTGGAATCAAAGCCGAGCTTCCACACAGATCAGAAAGGGCCAGATGGAAAACAGCAATGTATTTGGCTGTGTGAAGTCTGCGGACCAAATAAATGATACACATGATAAATGAATTCCCTAAAACAGTCACAGCATATACAAAACACAAGAACACATAGTAGTATTTCACATGTGGAACATTAGAAAAGCCGTTGAGGAAAAATGTTGCTGGACGAACAAAGGTCACATTTGCAGAGGAGTTTGACTGAATGGAGGTCAAGTTGCCTGTTGTCTGGAATGCTGTGTTACCTGTGATAAAGAACTGTTTTTAGATATGCACTCATCAACAAAACATCAAAATAATGATTTCAGTGAATTTGACAGTATTGCTCGGCCCCACGATTCATGGAATAACCCTTCCCTTGTGAAAAAAACCTTTACCAAAATGTATTTAAAATACAATTATTTAATACTAAGTATAATACAAATCCATTAACAGATTTACTGGTATATCGCTTGAGACTTACTGATATAAATATTAGAATTAAACTTTATTTGGAGTACTTCTTTATTGCACAATGCATAGTTTTTAATATCACTATTAGTAAGGATAGTATGATCTCTGTTTAATATCAGTATTTAAATGGAAGATATTTAAAGTGTACCTAAAGTATACTTGCAATAGTTCCACTTAAGCACAATCAAATATACTTGAGTATATCGTTAGCTGGACCTCAGCACAATTTCTGGATAACTAAAGTACATTAAGTACAAAATTTCTTGTTCCAATTTAGCAGACTTTATGTACATTAATTTAGTATACTAAAAGCACAATTGCAAGTTATTTATCTTAATTACATAAATATGTAAATGTAGTATACTTGGCATAAAATGCAACTATTTCAAATACATTTTAGTATATTTTTTTTTCATTAGCGTTGTCTTTAATTGGCACAAGAATAAATATGCTACAGTTACAATGTATGCTTCAAGTAACACAAAACAAACACGGTTTCACATTTAGTAATTCCATAACATTATGAAATATACTATATACGGTGTACTTTAATGTTAATTAATACAAATGTACAGATGAGAGTAATTCCATAGGCCTACTATAACTGGAAAACAGTTGGTATTCTAGATGAAAACATGATAATTTTTTTGATAAGCTTTTTCACAGATGCCATAAACTCCTTTGTTATAAATGTGTAGATTACAGGGTTAAGCATTGGAGGAAGTGCAGAGGTCAGAGAAAGAATAATTATTATAGTGTTGATGCTTACAAGGATCTGAAAGACATATTTTAGGCAGATGGGCACATAAAATACAGCCACTAATATTAAATGAGCAGTACATGTCTTTGTGGCTCTTTGTGGGGTTGTGATTCTGAACAATGTCACAGCTATGCATGTATATGAAAAGATCATACAAAATACTGGAAACATGATGATCACCTGAAACAAAACACTTATGATGACACAGCTTGGGAAAACAGACCCGTGATCGCAGAAACGAAGGATTATGACGCTGGTTCTGCAGAAAGAAAGTCTAGTCATGAAAACCGCTGTCGTTATTGTTTGCATCAGTGCCAATGTCCATAAAGCACCAATCATAACAAGCATTGATCTATGGCTCACAATCATATGATACCTCAGTGGTAAACAAATAGCTACTAAACTGTCAAAAGACAGAACAGTGAGAGTTAGTGACTGCACTGAAACAAATAACATATTGGACAAGCACAATCCATACGAGATCAACTGATTCCCAAACAAAACTGCATCCAGAAGCAGAGGGATAACAGCGGTATTTTCACAAATGTCGGTCAGTGATAAATTAAAGACAGCGATATATTTAGGAGTGTAAAGATTTCTGTCCGTAATGATAACAAACATCAGGCAGGAGTTTCCTAGACAAGAAATAAAGTAGACAATAAACAGGAATATATAATAATATCTCATGTGAGGTATACCCGAGAATCCAGCAGACAGGAAGGAAATATTCCTGTTTCCAGTGACCTCTTGAATCATGTTCAAATGCTTTTTTTTCATCCTGTCTGGGCAGAAAAGCAATTTTACAATTTATATAATAAAAATAAAAAATGAATAAATAATGAATATGATATTCTCACAGTTAGGCTTTAGTAAGGTTTGCTCAGGCTGCAGACCTGGTTTATTATATATATGAATAAAGCAGCATCAGTCTCTTAAGCCTATCACTGACTCTGACAGTTTCCAGCAATGCCACACCTCTAGAGCTGTCATCTAGCCAATCAAAGCACAGCACTGACAGTAATGATAAGGATAGTTAAAGGAACACTCCGACTTTTTGGGACTTTAGCTTATTCACAGTATCCCCCAGAGTTAGATAAGTCCATACATACCTTTTTCATTTCTGTGCGTTCTGTAAGTGTTATTTGACGCACCCACCGCTAGCCTAGCTTAGCACAAAGACTGGATGTAAATGGATAAGGTAGCATACTAATCCCAATAAGTGACAAAATAATGCAAACATTTTCCTATTTACATGTTGTGATCTGTATAGTCACAGTGTGTACAAATAACAAGGCTATATGAGACAGAGACCATTTTTAATCGTATAAATACTGGGAACTATATTCTCACTAGGCGTAGAAGCGCAGCTACTTGGGCCTGTTGATGGTTCCGTAAACAAAACAAACGTGACTAACTAGCTAGTAGCGAACGTGACTCGTGATCATGGCTGACTTTGAGGAATTGTCAGAGGAATTTTACTGGGTATCAAACCAAGATCCAGAACCATATAGTTTTGAGCCAAAAGACGAGGAGTTACAAACTTTGGAAGCTGTAAGACAAGATACAGCGAACACCCATGATTGTAAACTATAAATTTACTATCTAGTAATTGCTGACTCTGTTACTCCAACTCTGAGCGAACTCTCTGCTCCTCACCACAGGGCGTCTCGTGTGCTGCGCTAATCACTCCGCCCAAGTAGCTGTGCTCCTACGCCTAGTGAGAATATAGTTCCCAGTATTTATACAATTAAAAATGGTCTCTGTCTCATATAGCCTTGTTATTTGTACTCCTGGGTGTATTGCCATTATTTCTTGGCCCATATCTTGAGCTATAAATGTAAACAATGATGTATAACTAGCCTATAAAAGGATATTTGCTTAACAACCAATGAATATGTAGACATTGTGTGGATTCAGAAGTCTTGGAATTGGAGCTCCTAGAGTCACTAGGACTTCTTTAATGATAATTTTATAGTTCTTTTCTATCTTTTTTGGATCTTGACAGGCCTAGTAACAATACATTAAAATTCAGCCTCAAGTGCCCTCCAGCGGCAAACAGGTAAGGTTGCATTAACCTCCAAACATCACATATTTCTGTCATGACAACTCTCTGAGAGACTGGCATGGCAATGGATATGGAAATGTTAATGTATTTGGTCTTGGCGGAATAGATCTGCTACGCTGCACTCAGTAGCAAGTCTCAAGTACAGAGACTTGCTACTGCCAATACATTCACAGACATGCTGCTGCTGCACATATAGCACACATGAAATAACCCCTGTAGAAGTTCTACCAGAAAGACTCAGGAGAATAAATACTGTAACAATTAACATTTATTAACAGCCCAACAAGCAATCAAGTTCTTTGGCGTAGGCCCCGTCCCTAGCTTGCAATCCGAGGGTCCGGATCTGCATATCCTGCCTGAAGACGAAGGCAGGGGCGCAGCCGACCCCCTGCGAGGTATAGGAATGGACCATCCTGGTGGTGGTGGGGTGGATGGAGGGAAGAGACCATCTTGGTGGTGTTGGGGAGGATGGAGGGAAAGACCCATCCTGGTGGTGGTGGGGTGGATGGAGGGAAGAGACCATCTTGGTGGTGTTGGGGAGGATGGAGGGAAAGACCCATCTTGGTGGTGGAGGGGAGGATGGAGGTGAATGGAAGCGTCAGCATCTGCGAACTCAGTCGTGTGTAAGTACCAATCTTTTATACCATAAGTATCGGAATATGATTGGATAGATGAGAAGGTAACAAGTGACGTAACAATTGAGTCTTCCCGGAAGAACTTATGCTAGAGCTTCATATCTATGCAGGTGGAGCTGAAGAAAGTGGGTTTATGAAAGCGTACTGCAGACTGCTAACAGCAAACAATGCCAAGTATTTGAATGTTGAGCAGCAAGCTCATTGGCTGCTGATGCAACAGCAACTAATCAGCTGCGCTATGTAGATGATGTGATTGCTAACAAATTGAGTTAAAGACCTCTTTTTTTGCATCTTGTAGTTGCATTGCGTCTTATTTGGGCACAGTGAAAAGAAGATGAACACAAATGAAAAATCTATTTCTGTGAGTCCATATGATGCAAATGAATAAGTCAGCATGAAATCAAAATTGACCCTATTTACTTTGTTAGCGCACATTATTAGTCTTGTGGTAAACAATTCATCTGTGCAACTTAGTGCACTTTTTTTGTCTTTGTTATCTTTAATCAAAATCTGAAAATATACTTCCCCTCCGGAATAAGCTTCCTTCTCTGATGATATCAGTTTGAACAAGCCACCGTTTTCTCATTCAGTATTCCGTTTCACTCTGAAAATACGTTACAATTCGTCACAACACCAGAAGTGATGGTTTTGCTTTGTGTGTAAACATGGCGAAAAGCAGTGAGAGGTTTTACAACCTCAATAAACTTGAACAGTTTGACTGGGCTGCAGTCCATGGGACCTCCCCAGTTCGGGGCACAGCCTACTGTTTATCTTCGTTTGATTTGTTCAGTTACATGCCGGTCAGTAATTATTAGCCGCATTTCCACTGTCGTTATAAACTGGTATTTATCCTTAGACAATTTCAACCAAGGGGGACTCCAAGATAATTCAATTAGCCTACCCATTCATAAATACAGTAATTTGCTAAATGAATTAAATTAGTATTTTGAACAAATTGGTTGAATGTAGGATTTAACTCATTCATGTCACAATGATAAAGACATCAGGAGATTAAAACAGTAAACAGGCAAGAGTGCAGGCTATATGTGCAGGTCCAGCAGAAGCTAACAACAGGGAGAGGCGAGTGCAGAATCCAGCTGGCAGAATCAGCCATACAGGGGTGTGTTACCCATACACCGACCTAACTCGCTGCTTCACTACCATAGTATGATGCATCCTTGAAGAAATCAACTTCCTAATCACGACTGTTTCCAAAAACCATTTCACGAGTTCACACGTACATTAAACCAGATGTAGTATTTTAAGCGTATTTGGCATGCTGTCCGGGGGAGGGCTCCGAGCTCAGAATTTTGCCCGAACCCTCACTCTAGGCTGGTTTCTATCCCAGTAAAAGGGGGAGTCCCTTTTACTGGGATAGAAACCAGCCTAGAGTGAGGTGATGGGGTGGTGAAGGGATGCTGTGAAACTTGACATTAGACAGAGGTGAGGAAAGGCTTTATTTATACTGGCTTCCTCTTGAGCTGATTGGTTGATTACCTGAACGTGCTCCTCCCGAACTTTGTTAAATAAAACTTCACATGGTGAATAAAAACGCACATGGTGGAGAAATTTTAATAAAACTGTTTGAGATCTGAGGCATCTGTGGACTATTTTTCATTTTTCTCAGTTATTTTGCTTTATTTCCAGATTCAATCATAGGCTCGTTCTTACGTACTAAAGCACGTTTGCATATGCGCTGTCTTTAAAAACTGTGCTTTAAATCTCTTGACAAACTAAAAGACGTAAATGACATTTGTATGTATTTTAAATAAAAGACACAGGTGTACTGAATGTCAGCTTGCTTATTTTGCTCAATATAAGGATTTATTAAGTCCACATGTCATGCAAACTAGAACCTATGCTTCTAACCACAGGTCGAGAGCTATCGTTTCAAACATACAATTTTGCGATGCTGTTTGCGAATGTTCGTTGGAACGACCGCTCGACCGACCCCCTGGCAACTCACTCCACCACACCGCCTCGAGCGTCCATGGCGACAGACTCCGCACAGCCATGCTCGATGGCACTGCGAATTCCCCACAGCGGCAAGGGCTCTTTGACAGCGCGTTCCTCCTTACTCCCGGGTTTTGGCACCAAAATAACAGTTCGTTATTGTGGGAAGAAGGAGGCGGTTGGCCATAACTGAGAACATAGTTGGCTAACGATGCTTTTGGGAGACGCACCCCTGGACAGCAGTCAGAGAGGGAGACTGCACTAGGCAGAGGGGCAACTAGGCAGATAACAGGCAAGACAAAAACGACAGAACAAAACTTGACAAGGTGAGTAATTAACTAGACTGAGAGCTAAACACTGGCTTGCAACGACCAGCAATAATCTGGCACAGAGCAGAAAACCCCAGTGACCTAAAATAGTAGAGAAATCAGAGCAAGGAGAAACAGGTGTAAACCAATAAGCGCTCACATTGATTGTAAACACAAACAGCTGTGCATGAGCTCATGTAGGGAAATAAAACATATGCTGAATCGCCCCCTAAACCCTCAATCACCATTCCCTACTTTAGTCCACTAATACAGTTCACTTGAAGGAGTGAATGAAACCGAGTGAGCAAATTCCGACAGCCGTTGAGTGTACATTGGCTGTACAGACGTTATTGCGGTGCAATGTGGGATAGAATGAGTGCACTCGATAATTACCACTATGGTTTCAGACACCACTACAAATGGCTGTCCCTTCAAATAATGCCCTATTTGAGGGTATAGGGGGCGATTTCGTATTCAGCTAGAGAAAAATCAAAACCTGAGAGATCAAACCTGGCTTATGACAATAAAGCCAGCATGTCTTATGACTTGCAGCCACCTACTGGCGGTTTTAGTTTCATATTTTACAAAAGTAGCCTATAAAACATCAAACAATCAACAATCTCTTAAAGTCCCCCTGTGGTGAAAATCAATCATGTCTATGTGGTGTTTTTAATGTGCAAATTAGTCAGCACCATTGCTGAGTATTTTCTCTTTAAAACTGCACTGAACCAAAGACAGTGGCTGTGTTATTTAAGCCAGCGCAAATACCTGTGTTTACATCCTGTTTTCGGTTGAAGTCCAAAGTAGTCGATTGCCGAGTTCACGCGCATAGGTTTAGTTACCTATGATCACGCGCGTGAACTCGGCAATCGATTACTTTGGACTTCAACCGAAAACAGGATGTAAACACAGGTATTTGCGCTGGCTTAAATAACATCATTTTTATACATATCTTTCACATCTACTGCAGTCAGATTCACTCGTGTTCACTCAGAAGGAATCACTCACATTTTCTGTGCACTTGTAATGACACATCAAGGATGTTAAGAGGCTAAAAGCAGGTTTAGTACTTGCCCCATTGAAGTCAACAGGGTGCAAATTTTAAAAATAGAATTACTCGGTGTAGGCAACACCGATTTTTGTCGTTGTTCTCTGTATTGACAGCACTCCAAATGTACAAAAAAATGAGCTCAGTGTTAAAATTGACCGGAGTTCTCCTTTAAGACTGTTGTGGCTACTCCATGGGGAGTAGTAAACTTTACAGTACCATTCTATTTATTTAATTAATTTGTGTCTTTAACAGTCAATGTTCCTGTTGCTTTGTAATATCCTGTGTAAAACAAAGCTGATTTGCCAAGGTAACCTTAGTTAGCAATCGCCACAGTTGCTACAGTTATTGTTAGCCTACCACTGTAAAATCAGAATTATTCCATAAGGGATCTTTTTCTTTTGTGTAAAAACATTAAAGCGTTAGTTCACCCAAAAATTAAAATGCTGTCAGTAATTACTCACCCTCATGTTGTTCCAACCCCATAAGACTTTCGTTCATCTTCGGAACACAAATTAAGATATTTTTGATTAAATCAAACGTAAGTTCACGTAGTGTAACAGCGCAGCGCAGCGCAGCGCAGCGCTTCTGGGTTGTATGTCAGAACGTAGGCTCACCGCCGCTCACTATTGGCCAGCATCACACGCATCACACACATGACTAGCGTTGGCTAATAGTGAGCCTATCTGACGTACAACCCAGAAGTGTTGCGCTGTTACACTACGTGAACTCACTCAGAGGCACACACAGAAGAAAATGAATAGTTAAATAAAGTCGTTAAGGGGGTTAGCGCACAAAAAATATTCAGATATTCAATATTATTTCATCAAAAGTATCTTAATTTGTGTTCCGAAGATGAACGAAAGTATTACGGGGTTGGAACAACGTGAGGGTGAGTAATTACTGACAGAATTTTCATTTTTGGGTGAACTAACCCTTTAAGAATCTTTCTCACATTTAATGATATTTATACAAAAATAATAACCATGGTATTGTTTGTATATTAATGCCAGTGTCTTTTTTTTTTGCGTTATACATTGCAAATGAATGGAAAATAAAGGATTCATGTGCCATAATAGCTGACTAATTGATTTTTATTTTAATGTACAATAATTTAAGGAATAAGTTTACTGAAGCATATGCCTGCATTATATAGTCTTGGGACACTCTCAAGAAAATAAGTTCAAAAGCAACAAACACCTGCTAATGTGTCATTACACATGGTAGGAATAAGTGACTAATTATGAAAAAAGAAAGATTGAAAAATATTATAAATTCACAGTGACAGGAGTGTTTCAAAAAACATTTCACAGTCAAAGAAAAAAAATGTAATACAGAGGGTTGTTTTATACTAGCATGTCTATTTTATACAAAATACAGAGGGACAACGTCTCATTCAAACAGATAATGAAAGCATTTCAACAGTGAAATAAGTTAAATATAATAAATAAGAAACAAACCCTTTTAAATCATTTTTGATTTCTCCAATTGAATTTCATATTTCTTTCCTGAGTTGTGTTCACCTTGCGTCGTTTGTACAGTTCTTTTATGGATTGCATGACCTCTTCTGTCTTAAGAGTGTATATGATGGGATTCAGCATAGGTGGTATTGTCTGCGTCAAAGAATTGTTAATTAACCTGGAGTTTGGATGGATAGGTGTAGTGGCAGCTGCAATGTTATTGATTAAAAGTGGGATATACAAAACTGCCACCAATATGAGATGTGAAGTGCAGGTTTTTATGGCTTTGATTCGGTCAGCACCATGAGCAATCTTAAACAAAGCCAGAGAAATGCAGAAATATGAAATGAGGATCAGAACTGGAGGCATGCAAATCAGAAAACCAAAGCAAATTTTTCCCATCAGTAAATTTAAGGAATTATCATTACAAGCTAGTCTACATATAGGGCCATAATCACAGAAATAACTATTAACCACATTAGAACTACAAATAGAGAGTCTATTCAGCAAACCCACATGTACAGAAAAATAAGTCCCAGATAAAATCCAAATAACCCCTATGATCAGATACATGGCTGTTTTGGTAACAATGGCATGATACCATAGAGGAAAACAAATAGCAACCAGTCTGTCATAAGCCAAGACAAGTATGGTCAAAGACTGCAGATTCATGAAATGATATACAAAAAACATATTTACGAAGCAAACTTCATATGAAACGTCCTGGTGTTCAAACAAAAATGTGTCAATGATATTTGGAATCAAAGTTGAGCTTCCACACAGATCAGAAAGGGCCAGATGGAAAACAGCAATGTATTTGGCTGTGTGAAGTCTGCGGGCCAAATAAATGATACACATAATAAATGAATTCCCTAAAACAGTCACAACATACACCAAAGACAAGAACACATAGTAATATTTCACATATGGAACATTAGAAAAGCCATTGAGGAAAAATGTTGCTGGACGAATAAAGGTCTCATTTGCATAGGAGTTTGACTGCATGGAGCTCATGACAGCTGTTGTCTGGCTTTTTATGTCACCTGTGATGAAGAACTGTTATAGAAATACACTCAAAAACAGAGAATATTCAAGTACCGGTAATAATTTAATTTCTAGTCACAGTGCATTTCTGAACGAAAATGCTTGAATATTCTATAACATACTCATATTGAACTAATAATAAGTGTCTTTTACAGTAAAACCATAGAAGAAAAACAGAGGAAACACGTAGTCTACCTTCTCCTGGTGCCACCATCTCACTATTTCACCAGCCATCAGTCAAATATATAGTAGATCATTCTCTTGCACTTGAGACTTTAGTTCATGGATCAACCCTTCTCCCGACAGACTTGAGGAAAATGAGGCAGGAGTAAATCGATAGAAGCATGTGACAACATAAAACACATGCCTTAAAGATTAAGAATCTATTGCTAAATAGATACTGTACAAACTTATTGTAACAGTAATAACTAATAATAATTACAGTAAAACTGCATAAAAATAGATGACTTATGAAATTATTTTCCTCTGACTTGTATGGATAGCCTACATAGCCCTATGTATAAGTATATTTACTAAGCAGTTAAAATTAAAAAAGTTTTTCGTTTCCCATTCTTCCTTAAGAAAGTTTTTAAAAAAATGGGGTGAGAAAAAAAAATACATACAAAAAGCCCATATTTTAACTTGTCGACACTTGCAAAAGTCACCATCAGGAGGCGTAATAACATAACATACCTCTTTGACACAAGCATTCGGAGCCTTGGTTCATTTGTTGAACATAACTATGGAAAATGTGCACAGAATGAATGATTGTAGGTTTGTAAACACAACCTGATCACTGGGGGGAACAATGTAAGGGTGGATTTCCTGCAGGGGTTCAGGCTGCAAGACTGCCGAATGACTAAAGAAACTTTGTCAGCAACATGGTAGAAAACTGTACATTTCTTGTCCATTACCACCCACTGCTACTTATACCAACGATGGAAATAATGTCTCGGTTACGTATGAAAACCTTGTTCCCTGAAGGAGGGAACGGAGATGTAGTCGTACGTAATGACTGATTAGGATCATGCTTAGGGAGCCTGCCATCTTCAGGTATTGTTAAAACAAGCCAATGCACATTGGCGTGCGTGAATTGCATCTCGCGCTCTGCCTCACAGCGCGGGTATAAACACGGAAGCGGATGCACGCACCTGTTGTTTTTCGCTGAGGAGCCGAGCTGTCTGGAGTCAGTGGTGGACCAGCAGTAGTGGCGACGGGACTACATCTCCGTTACCTCCTTAAGGGAACGAGGGTTACATACGTAACCGAGACGTTCCCTTTCAGTCGCTCATGTTGTTTATATGTCTATGTGGTGTTTTTAATGTACTTTAAGACAAAGCATGTGCAAATTAGTCAGCACCATTGCTGAGTATTTTCTCTTTAAAACTGCACTGAACCAAAGACAGTCTCAAAATCGCGGTTTGAAGTTGCTGGTGTTTCTGACGTCACAAACTACCTTGTAACCAATCAGGTCAACATCTGATCGTCAGCGAGTGGATCTCTGAGCTGGAGTGGAGGCGGGGCTAATTTGCATATTAAAATGTAGAATTACATTCAAGCTATTTTGAGGCATGCAGATTTTTTTTTTAAGGAAAAAGCTTTTAAATATGTAATTTTGGTGATCAAAGATGTGTTTTTTTTTCTGTGTAAACTGATTCATGCCATCTGAGCTGCATTAAACAGTATGTGTAAATCCAAAGATGGATTTTATTGATACTGATTTAATTTCATTTGTAATTGCCATACAGTGTCTTTTTATTCTTATTAGATTAAGAATCTGACATTAGTGGACACAGATGACAACAATACATTTTAAAATACTACTGTTCATCTCTGGCTTTTAATGTGTTATTTTAGGGGTTTGATCTTTTCTCAACTGAGTGAGCACATCCTGTATTTTTTGTATTGTAATGACTTAAACACCTCTACACTTTGATGTTACATATTAATTGTCCTAGGAAGTTTTTCAAATTTTGTGTATTTTTGTTTAGTTGAGGTAATTTGTAATGTAGGGCCCAAACATAAACTCAAGTCCAGAAGCCCCCAGCCCCTGTGACGATGCAGGGTTGAATCAACGGAGGAAGCAGGATCCAAAAGCAACAGATTTATTAAATAAACTTGAAACAAGACAGACTTAGATAAGGGAACAAGACACGGGAACAGAACAACCAAACTAAAACAACATCACAAATGACAAGAACCCACAAACACTGAACCAAGACACAGGGTATAAATACAGTGACTAACCAGCTAAACAAGATAACAAGGGGGGTGTGACAAAGAGAAAACACCTGGGAAGACTAATCAACTTAACGGGGAACTGCAAAACATGTGACAGGACAGAGGAACACATGACAGACAGGAACAAGACACGAAACCCACACCGTGACAGCCCCCATCCTGCTCTGGTAATGCCTGATAACGTGTTAAAAGCATGTGGTTATCGGGAAACAGATATTTATTTTTGCTGTTCCACAAGCATTACCTAGCCAGTTGCATAAACCTAACCACTGTTAAGACTGTGGCTACTCCATGGGGAGTAGTAAACTTTACCATTATTTTTATTTAATTAATTTGTGTCTTTAACAGTCAATGTTCCTGTTGCTATATAATATCCTGTGTAAAACAAAGCTGATTTGCCAAGGTAACCTTAGTTAGCAATCGCCACAGTTGCTACAGTTATTGTTAGCCTACCACTGTAAAATCAGAATTATTCCATAAGGGATCTTTTTCTTTTGTGTAAAAACATTAAAGGGTGAGTTCACCCAAAAATTTAAATGCTGTCAGTAATTACTCACCCTCATGTTGTTCCAACCCCATAAGACTTTTGTTCATCTTCGAAACACAAATTAAGATATTTTTGATGAAATCAAAAGTGAGTTCGCATGTGTTGGCACAGCGCAGTGCTTCTGGGTTGTACGTCAGAAAGTAGGCTCACTATTGGCGTTATACACAACATGAACTCACTCAGAGGCCCACACAGAAGAAAATTAATAGTTAAATAAAGTCGTTGTTTTTGGGGCGGTTTGCACACTAAAAGTATTCTCGTTGAAAGGTGACACTTAGACTATTTTAACAATGTCTTTACTTGCTTTTCTGGGCTGGCAGATATCGATAACCTAGCAGCCTATGAAGGAGTGAGCCAGCTCTCAGATTTAATCAAAAATATCTTAATTTGTGTTCCGAAGATGAACGAAAGTCTTGGAACAACGTGAGGGTGAGTCATTACTGACAGAATTTTAATTTTTGGGTGAACTAACCCTTTAAGAATCTTTCTCACATTTAATGATATTTATACAAAAATAATAACCATGGTATTGTTTGTATATTAATGCCAGTGTCTTTTTTGCGTTATACATTGCGAATGAATTCCATATAGCTGACTAATTGTTTTTTATTTTAATGTACAATAATTTAAGGAATAAGTTCATTGAAGAATATGCCTGCATTATATAGTCTTGGGACACTCTCAAGAAAATAAGTTCACCCCGCAAAAGCAACAAACACCTGCTAATGTGTCATTACACATGGTAGGAATAAGTGACTAATTATGATAAAAGAAACATCGAAAAATATTATAAATTCACAGTGACAGGAGTGTTTCAAAGCGTTTCACAGTCAAAGAAAGAAAATGTACAGTAATACAGAGGGTTGTTTCATACAAGCATGTCTATTTTATACATAATACAGAAGCACACAGTCTCATTCAAGCAGATAATGAAAGCATTTCAACTGAAATAAGTTAAATATAATAATAAGAAACAAACCCTTTTAAATCAGTTTTGATTTCTCCAATAGAATTTTATATTTCTTTCCTGAGTTGTGTTCACCTTGCGTCGTTTGTACAGTTCTTTTATGGATTGCATGACCTCTTCTGTCTTAAGAGTGTATATGATGGGATTCAGCATAGGTGGTATTGTCTGCGTCAAAGAATTGTTAATTAACCTGGAGTTTGGATGGATAGGTGCTGTGGCAGCTGCAATGTTATTGATTAAAAGTGGGATATACAAAACTGCCACCAACATGAGATGTGAAGTGCAGGTTTTTATGGCTTTAATTCGGTCAGCACCATGAGCAATCTTAAGCAAAGCCAGAAAAATGCAGAAATATGAAATGAGGATCAGTACTGGAGGCATGCAAATCAGAAAACCAAAGCAAAATTTTCCCATCAGTAAATTTAAGGAATTATCATTACAAGCTAATTTATAGACAAGGACATAATCACAGAAATAACTATTAACCACATTAGAACTACAAATAGAGAGTCTATTCAGCAAACCCACATGTACAGAAAAATAAGTCCCAGATAAAATCCAAATAACCCCTATGATCAGATACATGGCTGTTTTGGTAACAATGGCATGATACCATAGAGGAAAACAAATAGCAACCAGTCTGTCATAAGCCAAGACAAGTATGGTCAAAGACTGCAGATTCATGAAATGATATACAAAAAACATATTTACGAAGCAAACTTCATATGAAACGTCCTGGTGTTCAAACAAAAATGTGTCAATGATATTTGGAATCAAAGTTGAGCTTCCACACAGATCAGAAATGGCCAGATGGAAAACAGCAATGTATTTGGCTGTGTGAAGTCTGCGGGCCAAATAAATGATACACATGATAAATGAATTCCCTAAAACAGTCACAACATACACCAAAGACAAGAACACATAGTAATATTTCACATATGGAACATTAGAAAAGCCATTGAGGAAAAATGTTGCTGGACGAATAAAGGTCTCATTTGCATAGGAGTTTGACTGCATGGAGCTCATGACAGCTGTTGTCTGGCTTTTTATGTCACCTGTGATGAAGAACTGTTATAGAAATACACTCAAAAACAGAGAATATTCAAGTACCGGTAATAATTTAATTTCTAGTCACAGTGCATTTCTGAACGAAAATGCTTGAATATTCTATAACATACTCATATTGAACTAATAATAAGTGTCTTTTACAGTAAAACCATAGAAGAAAAACAGAGGAAACACGTAGTCTACCTTCTCCTGGTGCCACCATCTCACTATTTCACCAGCCATCAGTCAAATATATAGTAGATCATTCTCTTGCACTTGAGACTTTAGTTCATGGATCAACCCTTCTCCCGACAGACTTGAGGAAAATGAGGCAGGAGTAAATCGATAGAAGCATGTGACAACATAAAACACATGCCTTAAAGATTAAGAATCTATTGCTAAATAGATACTGTACAAACTTATTGTAACAGTAATAACTAATAATAATTACAGTAAAACTGCATAAAAATAGATGACTTATGAAATTATTTTCCTCTGACTTGTATGGATAGCCTACATAGCCCTATGTATAAGTATATTTACTAAGCAGTTAAAATTAAAAAAGTTTTTCGTTTCCCATTCTTCCTTAAGAAAGTTTTTAAAAAAATGGGGTGAGAAAAAAAAATACATACAAAAAGCCCATATTTTAACTTGTCGACACTTGCAAAAGTCACCATCAGGAGGCGTAATAACATAACATACCTCTTTGACACAAGCATTCGGAGCCTTGGTTCATTTGTTGAACATAACTATGGAAAATGTGCACAGAATGAATGATTGTAGGTTTGTAAACACAACCTGATCACTGGGGGGAACAATGTAAGGGTGGATTTCCTGCAGGGGTTCAGGCTGCAAGACTGCCGAATGACTAAAGAAACTTTGTCAGCAACATGGTAGAAAACTGTACATTTCTTGTCCATTACCACCCACTGCTACTTATACCAACGATGGAAATAATGTCTCGGTTACGTATGAAAACCTTGTTCCCTGAAGGAGGGAACGGAGATGTAGTCGTACGTAATGACTGATTAGGATCATGCTTAGGGAGCCTGCCATCTTCAGGTATTGTTAAAACAAGCCAATGCACATTGGCGTGCGTGAATTGCATCTCGCGCTCTGCCTCACAGCGCGGGTATAAACACGGAAGCGGATGCACGCACCTGTTGTTTTTCGCTGAGGAGCCGAGCTGTCTGGAGTCAGTGGTGGACCAGCAGTAGTGGCGACGGGACTACATCTCCGTTACCTCCTTAAGGGAACGAGGGTTACATACGTAACCGAGACGTTCCCTTTCAGTCGCTCATGTTGTTTATATGTCTATGTGGTGTTTTTAATGTACTTTAAGACAAAGCATGTGCAAATTAGTCAGCACCATTGCTGAGTATTTTCTCTTTAAAACTGCACTGAACCAAAGACAGTCTCAAAATCGCGGTTTGAAGTTGCTGGTGTTTCTGACGTCACAAACTACCTTGTAACCAATCAGGTCAACATCTGATCGTCAGCGAGTGGATCTCTGAGCTGGAGTGGAGGCGGGGCTAATTTGCATATTAAAATGTAGAATTACATTCAAGCTATTTTGAGGCATGCAGATTTTTTTTTTAAGGAAAAAGCTTTTAAATATGTAATTTTGGTGATCAAAGATGTGTTTTTTTTTCTGTGTAAACTGATTCATGCCATCTGAGCTGCATTAAACAGTATGTGTAAATCCAAAGATGGATTTTATTGATACTGATTTAATTTCATTTGTAATTGCCATACAGTGTCTTTTTATTCTTATTAGATTAAGAATCTGACATTAGTGGACACAGATGACAACAATACATTTTAAAATACTACTGTTCATCTCTGGCTTTTAATGTGTTATTTTAGGGGTTTGATCTTTTCTCAACTGAGTGAGCACATCCTGTATTTTTTGTATTGTAATGACTTAAACACCTCTACACTTTGATGTTACATATTAATTGTCCTAGGAAGTTTTTCAAATTTTGTGTATTTTTGTTTAGTTGAGGTAATTTGTAATGTAGGGCCCAAACATAAACTCAAGTCCAGAAGCCCCCAGCCCCTGTGACGATGCAGGGTTGAATCAACGGAGGAAGCAGGATCCAAAAGCAACAGATTTATTAAATAAACTTGAAACAAGACAGACTTAGATAAGGGAACAAGACACGGGAACAGAACAACCAAACTAAAACAACATCACAAATGACAAGAACCCACAAACACTGAACCAAGACACAGGGTATAAATACAGTGACTAACCAGCTAAACAAGATAACAAGGGGGGTGTGACAAAGAGAAAACACCTGGGAAGACTAATCAACTTAACGGGGAACTGCAAAACATGTGACAGGACAGAGGAACACATGACAGACAGGAACAAGACACGAAACCCACACCGTGACAGCCCCCATCCTGCTCTGGTAATGCCTGATAACGTGTTAAAAGCATGTGGTTATCGGGAAACAGATATTTATTTTTGCTGTTCCACAAGCATTACCTAGCCAGTTGCATAAACCTAACCACTGTTAAGACTGTGGCTACTCCATGGGGAGTAGTAAACTTTACCATTATTTTTATTTAATTAATTTGTGTCTTTAACAGTCAATGTTCCTGTTGCTATATAATATCCTGTGTAAAACAAAGCTGATTTGCCAAGGTAACCTTAGTTAGCAATCGCCACAGTTGCTACAGTTATTGTTAGCCTACCACTGTAAAATCAGAATTATTCCATAAGGGATCTTTTTCTTTTGTGTAAAAACATTAAAGGGTGAGTTCACCCAAAAATTTAAATGCTGTCAGTAATTACTCACCCTCATGTTGTTCCAACCCCATAAGACTTTTGTTCATCTTCGAAACACAAATTAAGATATTTTTGATGAAATCAAAAGTGAGTTCGCATGTGTTGGCACAGCGCAGTGCTTCTGGGTTGTACGTCAGAAAGTAGGCTCACTATTGGCGTTATACACAACATGAACTCACTCAGAGGCCCACACAGAAGAAAATTAATAGTTAAATAAAGTCGTTGTTTTTGGGGCGGTTTGCACACTAAAAGTATTCTCGTTGAAAGGTGACACTTAGACTATTTTAACAATGTCTTTACTTGCTTTTCTGGGCTGGCAGATATCGATAACCTAGCAGCCTATGAAGGAGTGAGCCAGCTCTCAGATTTAATCAAAAATATCTTAATTTGTGTTCCGAAGATGAACGAAAGTCTTGGAACAACGTGAGGGTGAGTCATTACTGACAGAATTTTAATTTTTGGGTGAACTAACCCTTTAAGAATCTTTCTCACATTTAATGATATTTATACAAAAATAATAACCATGGTATTGTTTGTATATTAATGCCAGTGTCTTTTTTGCGTTATACATTGCGAATGAATTCCATATAGCTGACTAATTGTTTTTTATTTTAATGTACAATAATTTAAGGAATAAGTTCATTGAAGAATATGCCTGCATTATATAGTCTTGGGACACTCTCAAGAAAATAAGTTCACCCCGCAAAAGCAACAAACACCTGCTAATGTGTCATTACACATGGTAGGAATAAGTGACTAATTATGATAAAAGAAACATCGAAAAATATTATAAATTCACAGTGACAGGAGTGTTTCAAAGCGTTTCACAGTCAAAGAAAGAAAATGTACAGTAATACAGAGGGTTGTTTCATACAAGCATGTCTATTTTATACATAATACAGAAGCACACAGTCTCATTCAAGCAGATAATGAAAGCATTTCAACTGAAATAAGTTAAATATAATAATAAGAAACAAACCCTTTTAAATCAGTTTTGATTTCTCCAATAGAATTTTATATTTCTTTCCTGAGTTGTGTTCACCTTGCGTCGTTTGTACAGTTCTTTTATGGATTGCATGACCTCTTCTGTCTTAAGAGTGTATATGATGGGATTCAGCATAGGTGGTATTGTCTGCGTCAAAGAATTGTTAATTAACCTGGAGTTTGGATGGATAGGTGCTGTGGCAGCTGCAATGTTATTGATTAAAAGTGGGATATACAAAACTGCCACCAACATGAGATGTGAAGTGCAGGTTTTTATGGCTTTAATTCGGTCAGCACCATGAGCAATCTTAAGCAAAGCCAGAAAAATGCAGAAATATGAAATGAGGATCAGTACTGGAGGCATGCAAATCAGAAAACCAAAGCAAAATTTTCCCATCAGTAAATTTAAGGAATTATCATTACAAGCTAATTTATAGACAAGGACATAATCACAGAAATAACTATTAACCACATTAGAACTACAAATAGAGAGTCTATTCAGCAAACCCACATGTACAGAAAAATAAGTCCCAGATAAAATCCAAATAACCCCTATGATCAGATACATGGCTGTTTTGGTAACAATGGCATGATACCATAGAGGAAAACAAATAGCAACCAGTCTGTCATAAGCCAAGACAAGTATGGTCAAAGACTGCAGATTCATGAAATGATATACAAAAAACATATTTACGAAGCAAACTTCATATGAAACGTCCTGGTGTTCAAACAAAAATGTGTCAATGATATTTGGAATCAAAGTTGAGCTTCCACACAGATCAGAAATGGCCAGATGGAAAACAGCAATGTATTTGGCTGTGTGAAGTCTGCGGGCCAAATAAATGATACACATGATAAATGAATTCCCTAAAACAGTCACAACATACACCAAAGACAAGAACACATAGTAATATTTCACATATGGAACATTAGAAAAGCCATTGAGGAAAAATGTTGCTGGACGAATAAAGGTCTCATTTGCATAGGAGTTTGACTGCATGGAGCTCATGACAGCTGTTGTCTGGCTTTTTATGTCACCTGTGATGAAGAACTGTTATAGAAATACACTCAAAAACAGAGAATATTCAAGTACCGGTAATAATTTAATTTCTAGTCACAGTGCATTTCTGAACGAAAATGCTTGAATATTCTATAACATACTCATATTGAACTAATAATAAGTGTCTTTTACAGTAAAACCATAGAAGAAAAACAGAGGAAACACGTAGTCTACCTTCTCCTGGTGCCACCATCTCACTATTTCACCAGCCATCAGTCAAATATATAGTAGATCATTCTCTTGCACTTGAGACTTTAGTTCATGGATCAACCCTTCTCCCGACAGACTTGAGGAAAATGAGGCAGGAGTAAATCGATAGAAGCATGTGACAACATAAAACACATGCCTTAAAGATTAAGAATCTATTGCTAAATAGATACTGTACAAACTTATTGTAACAGTAATAACTAATAATAATTACAGTAAAACTGCATAAAAATAGATGACTTATGAAATTATTTTCCTCTGACTTGTATGGATAGCCTACATAGCCCTATGTATAAGTATATTTACTAAGCAGTTAAAATTAAAAAAGTTTTTCGTTTCCCATTCTTCCTTAAGAAAGTTTTTAAAAAAATGGGGTGAGAAAAAAAAATACATACAAAAAGCCCATATTTTAACTTGTCGACACTTGCAAAAGTCACCATCAGGAGGCGTAATAACATAACATACCTCTTTGACACAAGCATTCGGAGCCTTGGTTCATTTGTTGAACATAACTATGGAAAATGTGCACAGAATGAATGATTGTAGGTTTGTAAACACAACCTGATCACTGGGGGGAACAATGTAAGGGTGGATTTCCTGCAGGGGTTCAGGCTGCAAGACTGCCGAATGACTAAAGAAACTTTGTCAGCAACATGGTAGAAAACTGTACATTTCTTGTCCATTACCACCCACTGCTACTTATACCAACGATGGAAATAATGTCTCGGTTACGTATGAAAACCTTGTTCCCTGAAGGAGGGAACGGAGATGTAGTCGTACGTAATGACTGATTAGGATCATGCTTAGGGAGCCTGCCATCTTCAGGTATTGTTAAAACAAGCCAATGCACATTGGCGTGCGTGAATTGCATCTCGCGCTCTGCCTCACAGCGCGGGTATAAACACGGAAGCGGATGCACGCACCTGTTGTTTTTCGCTGAGGAGCCGAGCTGTCTGGAGTCAGTGGTGGACCAGCAGTAGTGGCGACGGGACTACATCTCCGTTACCTCCTTAAGGGAACGAGGGTTACATACGTAACCGAGACGTTCCCTTTCAGTCGCTCATGTTGTTTATATGTCTATGTGGTGTTTTTAATGTACTTTAAGACAAAGCATGTGCAAATTAGTCAGCACCATTGCTGAGTATTTTCTCTTTAAAACTGCACTGAACCAAAGACAGTCTCAAAATCGCGGTTTGAAGTTGCTGGTGTTTCTGACGTCACAAACTACCTTGTAACCAATCAGGTCAACATCTGATCGTCAGCGAGTGGATCTCTGAGCTGGAGTGGAGGCGGGGCTAATTTGCATATTAAAATGTAGAATTACATTCAAGCTATTTTGAGGCATGCAGATTTTTTTTTTAAGGAAAAAGCTTTTAAATATGTAATTTTGGTGATCAAAGATGTGTTTTTTTTTCTGTGTAAACTGATTCATGCCATCTGAGCTGCATTAAACAGTATGTGTAAATCCAAAGATGGATTTTATTGATACTGATTTAATTTCATTTGTAATTGCCATACAGTGTCTTTTTATTCTTATTAGATTAAGAATCTGACATTAGTGGACACAGATGACAACAATACATTTTAAAATACTACTGTTCATCTCTGGCTTTTAATGTGTTATTTTAGGGGTTTGATCTTTTCTCAACTGAGTGAGCACATCCTGTATTTTTTGTATTGTAATGACTTAAACACCTCTACACTTTGATGTTACATATTAATTGTCCTAGGAAGTTTTTCAAATTTTGTGTATTTTTGTTTAGTTGAGGTAATTTGTAATGTAGGGCCCAAACATAAACTCAAGTCCAGAAGCCCCCAGCCCCTGTGACGATGCAGGGTTGAATCAACGGAGGAAGCAGGATCCAAAAGCAACAGATTTATTAAATAAACTTGAAACAAGACAGACTTAGATAAGGGAACAAGACACGGGAACAGAACAACCAAACTAAAACAACATCACAAATGACAAGAACCCACAAACACTGAACCAAGACACAGGGTATAAATACAGTGACTAACCAGCTAAACAAGATAACAAGGGGGGTGTGACAAAGAGAAAACACCTGGGAAGACTAATCAACTTAACGGGGAACTGCAAAACATGTGACAGGACAGAGGAACACATGACAGACAGGAACAAGACACGAAACCCACACCGTGACAGCCCCCATCCTGCTCTGGTAATGCCTGATAACGTGTTAAAAGCATGTGGTTATCGGGAAACAGATATTTATTTTTGCTGTTCCACAAGCATTACCTAGCCAGTTGCATAAACCTAACCACTGTTAAGACTGTGGCTACTCCATGGGGAGTAGTAAACTTTACCATTATTTTTATTTAATTAATTTGTGTCTTTAACAGTCAATGTTCCTGTTGCTATATAATATCCTGTGTAAAACAAAGCTGATTTGCCAAGGTAACCTTAGTTAGCAATCGCCACAGTTGCTACAGTTATTGTTAGCCTACCACTGTAAAATCAGAATTATTCCATAAGGGATCTTTTTCTTTTGTGTAAAAACATTAAAGGGTGAGTTCACCCAAAAATTAAAATGCTGTCAGTAATTACTCACCCTCATGTTGTTCCAACCCCATAAGACTTTTGTTCATCTTCGAAACACAAATTAAGATATTTTTGATGAAATCAAAAGTGAGTTCGCATGTGTTGGCACAGCGCAGTGCTTCTGGGTTGTACGTCAGAAAGTAGGCTCACTATTGGCGTTATACACAACATGAACTCACTCAGAGGCCCACACAGAAGAAAATTAATAGTTAAATAAAGTCGTTGTTTTTGGGGCGGTTTGCACACTAAAAGTATTCTCGTTGAAAGGTGACACTTAGACTATTTTAACAATGTCTTTACTTGCTTTTCTGGGCTGGCAGATATCGATAACCTAGCAGCCTATGAAGGAGTGAGCCAGCTCTCAGATTTAATCAAAAATATCTTAATTTGTGTTCCGAAGATGAACGAAAGTCTTGGAACAACGTGAGGGTGAGTCATTACTGACAGAATTTTAATTTTTGGGTGAACTAACCCTTTAAGAATCTTTCTCACATTTAATGATATTTATACAAAAATAATAACCATGGTATTGTTTGTATATTAATGCCAGTGTCTTTTTTGCGTTATACATTGCGAATGAATTCCATATAGCTGACTAATTGTTTTTTATTTTAATGTACAATAATTTAAGGAATAAGTTCATTGAAGAATATGCCTGCATTATATAGTCTTGGGACACTCTCAAGAAAATAAGTTCACCCCGCAAAAGCAACAAACACCTGCTAATGTGTCATTACACATGGTAGGAATAAGTGACTAATTATGATAAAAGAAACATCGAAAAATATTATAAATTCACAGTGACAGGAGTGTTTCAAAGCGTTTCACAGTCAAAGAAAGAAAATGTACAGTAATACAGAGGGTTGTTTCATACAAGCATGTCTATTTTATACATAATACAGAAGCACACAGTCTCATTCAAGCAGATAATGAAAGCATTTCAACTGAAATAAGTTAAATATAATAATAAGAAACAAACCCTTTTAAATCAGTTTTGATTTCTCCAATAGAATTTTATATTTCTTTCCTGAGTTGTGTTCACCTTGCGTCGTTTGTACAGTTCTTTTATGGATTGCATGACCTCTTCTGTCTTAAGAGTGTATATGATGGGATTCAGCATAGGTGGTATTGTCTGCGTCAAAGAATTGTTAATTAACCTGGAGTTTGGATGGATAGGTGCTGTGGCAGCTGCAATGTTATTGATTAAAAGTGGGATATACAAAACTGCCACCAACATGAGATGTGAAGTGCAGGTTTTTATGGCTTTAATTCGGTCAGCACCATGAGCAATCTTAAGCAAAGCCAGAAAAATGCAGAAATATGAAATGAGGATCAGTACTGGAGGCATGCAAATCAGAAAACCAAAGCAAAATTTTCCCATCAGTAAATTTAAGGAATTATCATTACAAGCTAATTTATAGACAAGGACATAATCACAGAAATAACTATTAACCACATTAGAACTACAAATAGAGAGTCTATTCAGCAAACCCACATGTACAGAAAAATAAGTCCCAGATAAAATCCAAATAACCCCTATGATCAGATACATGGCTGTTTTGGTAACAATGGCATGATACCATAGAGGAAAACAAATAGCAACCAGTCTGTCATAAGCCAAGACAAGTATGGTCAAAGACTGCAGATTCATGAAATGATATACAAAAAACATATTTACGAAGCAAACTTCATATGAAACGTCCTGGTGTTCAAACAAAAATGTGTCAATGATATTTGGAATCAAAGTTGAGCTTCCACACAGATCAGAAATGGCCAGATGGAAAACAGCAATGTATTTGGCTGTGTGAAGTCTGCGGGCCAAATAAATGATACACATGATAAATGAATTCCCTAAAACAGTCACAACATACACCAAAGACAAGAACACATAGTAGTATTTCACATATGGAACATTAGAAAAGCCATTGAGGAAAAATGTTGCTGGACGAACAAAGGTCTCATTTGCAGAGGAGTTTGACTGCATGGAGCTCATGACAGCTGTTGTCTGGCTTTTTGTGTCACCTGTGATGAAGAACTGTTATAGAAATACACTCAAAAACAGAAAATATTCAAGTAATAATTTAATTTCTAGTAATATTCTAATATTAAATTCAAATTTAATTTCACAGTGCATTTCTGAATGAAAATGCTTGAATATTCTTTAACATACTCATATTGAACTAATAATAAGTGTCTTTTACATTAAAACCATAGAAGAGAAACAGAGGAAACACGTAGTCTACCTTCTCCCTGTGCCACCATCTCACTATTTCACCAGCCATCAGTCAAATATATAGTAGATCATTCTCTTGCACTAGAGACTTTAGTTCATGGATCAACCCTTCTCCCGACAGACTTGAGGAAAATGAGGCAGGAGTAAATCGATAGAAGCATGTGACAACATAAAACACTTACCTTAAAGATTAAGAATCTATTGCTAAATAGATACTGTACAAACTTATTGTAACAGTAATAACTAATAATAATTACAGTAAAACTGCATAAAAATAGATGACTTAAGAAATTATTTTCCTCTGACTTGTATGGATAAGCCTACATAGCCCTATGTAGTATGGCAAGCCATTTTAACTTTTATTAATTTCCAGGATATGAATTGTTGATATCAAGAATTACATTTTTTATATCAACAATTTACTTTCAGTGGGACCACTGTTCTTCTCTTGATAGTATTCAAGCAGTTCAGCAATGACCGGACAGGTTCCTCTGTGAGGCGTGCCGTCTGTTTGACCGAATCCAGCTCCATACAGAGAAAAGACATCCTCCGCAGGGGGGCGAGTTTGCTCTTTTCCCAGTTGACCCGAAAACCCAACTGGCTGATATGTTGGAGCAACAAGTCTGTTCCTGAGACTGAGCTAGTATCAGCCAGTCGGCGAGATAGTTGAAGACACGAACGCCACGCTCTCTCATGGGAGCAATGGTCGCCTCCGCGACCTTCATGAAGACAGGGCCAGCCCGAAGAGTAGGACTTTGTACTAATACGCTTGATCCTCCAACGCGAAGCGCAGGAATGGCCTGTATCGCGGCAGGATGGAGACATGCAAGTACGTGTCCTTCAGGTTGATTGCTGCAAACCAATCTCGGGGACGGATGCACTCTGCATTTGAAAATGCGTTTCTGCGTTAACATCTTGAACTGGAGCTTGTGAAGGGCCCGATTCAAGACTCGCAGGTCCAAGATTGGCCGTAACCCACCACCTTTCTTGGGTACAATGAAATATGGGCTGTAGAAGCTGGTCTTCATATCGGCTAGAGGAACCGGCTCTATCGCATCCTTCGCTAGTAGGACTGCAATCTCGGCGTGCATGACAGGCCCTAGGGGGCACGTTCGCTCAGCACCGAAGTGTAACAAATGGCACTGAACTTGGGCGGGCGCCGGGGGAACTGAATCGTGTAGCCGAGTCTGATGGTACAGAGGAGCCAGCTGGACCGGTTGGGAAGCACTCTCCAGGCTTCCACAAACCGGGCCAGGGGGACCAAAGGCACCACAGATGTACCCGGGGTGGGGCAGCGAGATGGAGGATAGGGACCTGGCTTGGAAGGCCCAGGGGCGGCCCGAAGCAAGGTCTGAGTATGCAATGCAACACTTACCTGTATCCACAGGTCAGCAGGGGATAGTTGGGTAGTTGGGTCCTCCACCAGGCGTAGTTGGGTCCTCCACCAGGGTGAATATCGCTAGACCGATCGCAGGCCGCAACGCTTGTGTTCCGGAGAGCCAAGTCAGTTGCGGTGCAGAGCTCACTCATGAGCGCACGGTCTAGGCTACCCTCGTATATGTCCATGAGTGCTTTGGCCTGATAGACCTGGAGCAACGCCAAGGCATGCAAAGAGGAGGTGGCTTGCCCACAGGCTTTGTAAGCTCTGCCCGTAAGAACAGACGAGAACTCACAGGCCTGAGGGGGAGACAAGGATACCCCGTTCAAGATGCAGCGGCCGCCGGACACAGGTGTGCCGCGACATACCGCTCAACTGGAGGGATAGCCTCATAACCCTTCACCGATCCTCCCTCAAGGGGGGAGGAGCTGTCCAGGCAGTTTCTGGCAGTAAAAGGTGCCTTCCACGACCTAGTAAGCTCTCCATGCACTTCGGAAAAGAAAGGCACTGGGGCGGCGGGCTGAGAACCATCGCGGCCCGCCCCAAGAAACCAATCATCCAGCTGAGACTGAGCGGGACACGGTGAAGGATTCCACTCGAGCCCGACAGCCTCAGCGGCCCGTTTCAGCATAGCTGACAGCTGAGGATTTGGCTCGGGCATCGTTACACTCCCCGAAGGGGATAACGCAGCCAAGTTGTCATCTCCAGAGCTGAGCTTACCCTCCGATGCTACAATTGGCATCCTGTCCTGTGGAGGGACCCCGAATGAAATGTCTGGTCGGTCCATTACAGAGGGACCAGCAGGCTCAACGGGGGACTCCACCTGCTGCGGTGTGATGGAGGAGTGAGGACCCCACAGGGAATGGTTACCGGGCCGGAATTACATCACTATCCTCCGATCACCCATCCCAGGTTTCAGGTTTCAGGTTTCACTTTATTTATCCTTAGAAAGGAAATTTAGTGTGCAGCAGGATATCTAAAAACAAGACAAGATAAGAGCACCACCAGATGCCAACAACATTATAAAACACAACACAGGACACACATCAACACAACATCAACCCAACAACACAACAACAACGGAGACACTACTTCCCCCCCCCAAAAAAAAAAAAAAACAATGACAGAAACCAATACAATACACCATCAGAGTGTCATAATGAACAATGACAAAAATATAAAAATATACTATATAAAATAATTCATAAGATATCACCTAAGTGAATTCATAGTCCTAATAGCCACAGGAATAAAAGAATCCCTGGCACGTCTGGTTCTTAACATGGGTAGCCTAAAACGGCGACCTGAGGGGAGCAAATTAAACTCCCCAAAAAGTGGGTGATCAGAACAATTTAAAATGTGGTTAGCCTTACCCCGGACCCGTTTATCATATATATGTTGCAGCTGTGGTAGCTGTACCCCAACCACCTTAGAGGCAACATTTACCAGCCTAACTAGCTTATGCTTGTTGATCATTGAAAGGCCACTGTACCACGCCACAATACAAAATGTCAAGACTGATTGAATAAAACACTGGTAAAACAAAGTCATCAGAGTCCTACACACGCTAAATGATTTCATCTTCCTCAAGAAGAAAAGTCTCTGTTGGGCCTTTTTACAGGCAGCAACTGTGTTGCTCTCAAAAGATAGTTTGCTGTCAATGATGGTTCCTAAATATTTATATTCATCTACTGTCTCAACATTCATATTCTGAATAACAGTTTCTGAAACATTGTGCTGTAATCTACGAAAATCAATAATCATGTCCTTTGTCTTGGAAACGTTAATAGACAGATAAAAGTTGTCACACCACTCAATAAAATCATCAACTACAGGACCATGCCCATCCTCATCATTATTCAAAAGGCTCACTATAACAGTATCATCTGCAAATTTCACACAGTGCCTATTCTCATACTTGCTCCTACAGTCATTCGTAAATAGAATAAAAAGCAAAGGTGAAAGAACACAGCCCTGCGGAGAGCCTGTAGAGGTAAGGGCTTTTGAGGATGAAACACCATTTACCCTAACACACTGCGACCTGTTCGACAGAAAATCCAGAATCCAGCCAATTAAATTAGAGTTCAAATTAAAAAGAGACTGAAGTTTCTCAGCCAACAAGAAGGGCTGAATAGTATTAAATGCTGAAGAGAAATCAATAAAAAGGAGCCTCACATGAGTTTTTGAGGATTCCAGATGTTGATAAAGGAAATTTAACAATGTAAGTATTGCATCCTCAACACCTCTACTAGACCTGTAAGCAAACTGGAGAGGATCTAACTGATCCTCAGTCTACCTGCTTCAGTAACTCCTGCTTAATCAACTTCTCAAAAGTCTTCATCACCAATGAGGTGAGAGCTACAGGTCGAAAGTCATTTAAGACCTTAGGGTTCTTACACTTAGCTACAGGAATAATTGTAGAATGTTTCCAAATCTTTGGCACTGTTTGCGTCTGAAGTGATTGAGTAAAAATGACTTTAAAGATCTCACTTAACTGACCAGAACAAGACTTAAGGACTCGACCACTGATGTTGTCAGGGCCAGGACTTTTCCTAACATTAGTTAGTTCAAATAATGATTTGACCTTAAAAACATCAATATCAAAAACAGGAATACAATCATTAACCAAATTATCACACATGTGACTGATTTGTTCACTAAAATCACTGTTAGAAAATCGCATATAAAAACTGTTTAATTCATTAGCTAGCTGCTCATCAGAATCAAAACCATTTAATGACACAGTGCTAGTGCCTTTGTGTAGACCTGTCATTAGCTTCATTCCATTCCACACAGATCTGAGATCAGACTCACTGAATTTAGACTCAATTTTCCTTTTATACTGAAGTTTAGCCTTTACTATTTCAGCTCGCACAACCTTTCTAATTGCAGCATATGCACTTTTATCACCACTATTAAAAATAGTCCTCTTTTCCCTTAACAGATGTTTCAGTTCTTTAGATATCCAGGGCTTATTGTTAGGATAGGAAACAACTGTCTTAGTTGGGATCACACTGTCCACACAGAAAGAGATGTAACTGCATACTGCATCAGTCAGTTCATCAATGTTGTTGGAAGAGTCTTGAAAAACAGACCAATCGGTACAGTCAAAGCAGCCCTGCAGGGCCAAAGTGCTCTCCTCGTTCCACACCTGTACCACACGTGCCTGCACTTTGACTCTATGTAGCACAGGTCTGTATGTGGGCAAAAGATGCACCACATTATGATCAGAGAATCCTATAGGAGGACCTGCAACAGACTTATAGGCTCCCTTGATAGAGCCATAGCAGAGATCCAAAAGTCTGTTCCCCCGAGTGGGACAGGTGACATACTGGGTGAAACTGCTCAGCGACTTTTTACAGTTAACATGATTAAAATCACCAAGAAAGAAGCACGGGGCATCAGGAGAGATAGATTGTAATTTTTGAGCTACTGAAAAAATTACATCAGAAGCGGATTTTATATCTGCTCTTGGGTGGATGGATGTACACTACTGTCAAGAATATTTGGGGAAATTCTCTAGGCAGATAGAATGGTCTAACAGACACCGACAACAGCTCGATGTCCCGTAAACAAATCCGTTCGCGCACAGTGGCGCCGTTGCACCACTTTGAATTAATGTACAGGCAAACACCTCCGCCGTGACGCTTCCCCGTCGTCTCCGGGTCACGGTCCAAACGGATCGGAACCCCATAACCATCGATGTTCACGGTAGAATCCAGGTCAGTGTCAGACAGCCACGTCTCAGTGAAAGCCATCACACAAGCGTCCCTGAACTCACGCAAAGAGGCCACACACGTTTGCAGTTCATCAGTCTTATTCCTTAAGGACTGGCACCCTAGGGTCGGGTGTGGTAATGGGGACTCCACCTTCGTGGACGAAGGTGAGTCTTGACCTCAACACCAAGACAGTCATATTCCCGCAATGGGAACATGATCCATCCACAAAAGCTGCTTCAGCGTGCTGTAAGCCCAAACACATAATGCAACAATTGTGACCATCAGAGGGGGACAGGGAACGACCGCATCCAGAAACGCACGGGTGGAATGACATTTTGAAAAAGACGCAAACGCACCCGTGATGCTCTTTCAGGACATGAAAAAAACTCTCAGCAGTGCTGGAGCACACAGGGGAATGATCGCGGCAACACTGACAGAGATGGTGCAGCCTGCACCAGTGAAGCACTCACTCTCTTCGCCCTCAACCGGCCGTCAGACAAACAAACACAAACAGAAATGTGAAGCTGTTAAAACAGCAGTTGAGAGTTCAGAAAGCTCGCGATCACCGCTACACTCACGCTGTAGAACCACTAGCACTGGGAGAGACTTCCTGAAGAAGCACAGACACACTCGCTCGTTGTAATATAACAACACTCTTCAGAGACATCGACATGAAGACCGATCGGCTCCGAAACAAAAGACAAGTGGTGCGTGCATCCGCTTCCATGTTTATACCCGCGCTGTGGGGCGGAGTGTGAGATGCAATTCATGCAATGTGCATTGGCTCGTTTTAACAATACTCGAAGATGACAGGCTCCCTAAGTGTGATCCCAATCAGTCGTTACGTATGACTACGTCGAACGTGAGCGACTGAAAGGGAAGAGCAGTTACAATAGCTAAATACAATAACTAAATATGTGAGAGAACATTGCTATATAGAGTGACGCTATTGTATTGCAGTAGGTAGCACTTCAAAGTCAATAGCAAATCAAAACTAATTAGCACATTATTTGTAATTGAAAGGGTTTAATGACAATATATGATTATAGTTACACTTAAAATAGTTACAAAATAGATGTATGAAATGATAACTTATACCATTAATTGTACCCGCCAGCATATATGTACAATGTTACCTGAGAGAGAGAGAGAGAGAGAGAGAGAGAGAGAGAGAGAGAGAGAGAGAGACAAAGACAGACAAAGAAAAGAGGAGGTAAAGAGAGAGAGCCCCAAGAAAGGGACCCAGAGAATAAAAGAGGCAGAGCAACAGTTACAAACTCGTTTAATCCTTTCCCTGACTATGTGACTAAATTCAAGCTGATCAATCTTTTATTAATTACAACTTCCCCCGTTGTACTAAAGGTGTGAATCGACAATTCATCGACCCCCGAAGTACACACATCTTGGCCTATAGGCCTTTATCACTATCAGCCCCTCTCTGCCTTTAGGAACTCCAAATGGTCATTGGGGAAAGAGGGGGTAGAAAACAGTAAAGCAAATATCTTTGGTCATTTCAAAGATCTTGGATTATTTTCAATCCTACAACAATAAGGAATATTTGGATTTCTGTGAGGCATTAATAACTAACTACTGATGATGCTTTTCCTCATAGATGAATTCAAACCAGGTTCTCCAGTGTGGGAGACACGCTAACAAAGACGCCAAAGACTGCAGCCACAGCGCGCCTCTTGAGGCCAGGGGAGTGAGTTTTACACACACAGATCTTACTGGCCTACGTCCGTTACACTCACCCCTCTAAGCCGTACTTCCATCTGGGTCACTGCACAAGTGTAACCGGCCCTACTTGACCCACTCCGAGCGGGAATCAAACCGTGGTCCTTCAGACAAATCTGCCCGATTGCAGCCTTGCTGAAGCACCCCCAGATAATACATTTTCAGCTTTGTCCAACACCTGGTCGTCTAATGGTTAGATGGAGACCTGGAGAGGCCTACAAGCCACAGTGTCTCGCACCCACTGTGAAATTTGGTGGAGGATCGGTGATGATCTGGGGGTGCTTCAGCAAGGCTGGAATCGGGCAGATTTGTGTTTGTGAAGGACGCATGAATCAAGCCACATACAAGGTTGTAAACTTGGAAAACTTGCTTCCTTCTGCTCTGACAATGTTCCCCAACTCTGAGGATTGTTTTTTCCAGCAGGACAATGCTCCATGCCACACAGCCAGGTCAATCAAGGTGTGGATGGAGGACCACCAGATCAAGACCCTGTCATGGCCAGCCCAATCTCCAGACCTGAACCCCATTGAAAACCTCTGGAATGTGATCAAGAGGAAGATGGATGGTCACAAGCCATCAAACAAAGCCGAGCTGCTTGAATTTTTGCACCAGGAGTTGCATAAAGTCACCCAACATCAATGTGAAAGAATGGTGAGAGCATGCCAAGACGCATGAAAGCTGTGATTGAAAATCAGGGTTATTCCACCAAATATTGATTTCTGAACTCTTCCTAAGTTAAAACATCAGTACTGTGTTGTTTAAAAATTAATATGAACTTATTTTCTTTCCATTATTTGAGGTCTGACAACACTGAATCTTTTTTGTTATTTTGACCAGTTGTCGTTTTCTGCAAATAAATGCTCTAAATGACAATATTTTTATTTGGAATTTGGGAGAAATGTTGTCAGTAGTTAATAGAATAAAACAAAAATGTTAATTTTACCCAAACATATACCTAGTAAAACCAGAGAAACTGATAATTTTGCACTGGTCTCTCTTTTTTCCCCCAGAGCTGTAGACACGACCCCATTGACCTTAGTCAGGGTAGTGTTGTATTTAATTTTTGACAGGAATGAAAACGAGGCTGTGAGGGATAGAATACAGTGCGCTTAATGGATTGTACTTTTGTTTAAGAACAATCCGGTCAAAACATCTTTCTGAAAAAATAAATAAACTTGTAGTAGAAAAAAGCACCATGAGAGTTTTAGGGCCCTATTTTAACGATCTGAAACGCAAGTATCAAACGCGAAATGCAAGTAACTTTGTGGGCGGATCTCGCAAATCTAAAATGGGTTTGTCTGAAGTAGCTTCATTATTCATAGGTGTGGTTTGGGCGTAACGTGAAATCAGAGCGTCATCTCACATTCCCTTTAAGAGCAGGCGTGCTTGTTCCATGGCGGATTGCTATTATAACGACGGATTTGCCAGGTGCATGCAAGGAGCGGTTCACAGCCGAGGAGACCGACGTTCTCGCCAGGGCCATAAACCCAGGGAAGAGACATTGGGGATGGGAGAAACCCACCCAAATTAGCTTCGCTTTAACAGGCGTATAATAATTTGGGTAAATGTGTAAGCTAGATTTATGTCTATTTTTTTTCACATCTTCATGGACACAACAATGATTTCCCTCGTGTGTTAATATTTTTTCTTGTAATGATGTATGATTTGCAAAAATGAAAACTGCTGCTTCTGTGCAGATGAGAGAATCAAAGTGTATGCATGTTGTGCACACGCTACATTATAGCCAAGCATGCGCCCTTAAAATAGCATATGAATAACATGTGCAACACGCCACTGACTTTAGACTAGGTTTTTCCTGGTCTGTGGCGGAATTGTTTTCTAAGCCTGCAAAATAGCATCATGGAACGTTTGCGCCGGAACACGCCTCCTCTTTTCGCTGAACCGCCCCCAATATTAAATTCAATATGGCGTCTAACCTGACTGAGGTCTATAGCCATGAGTAAACTTGTAGTGGTTTTCAACCATCAGGCCTAACGGTCAGTTACTGTTGCTGAATCATGTTGTTCAGAACTGACCCTGCATGGCTTGTGTGAAACTATTTGAAATTACCATAAAAAACAGCATTCTAATAGACATTTTACTGATACTGACAGTGTGCAGAACAGTTAGGACTAAATGTGGAAAAGCACTTACTTCACATGCGAAGATGAGTGTGTGACATTTCTTTTCTTTTTTTTATCTTTAATGTTCTTCTACGTTTTATGTTCTTCTGGGCTTAAAACCTCTGTTAAAACTAAGCTGAGGTAACCAAGCACACCATTGACAATAATTAATAGTTATTTTTTCGTCAGGACCAAGAACTCTGACCAAAGCTAAAAACCACATTTACACTGCATGTGTTAGGTTCAGAAATGTTATTATATATATATATATATATATATATATATATATATATATATATATATATATATATATATATATTTATTTATTTATTATTTTTTTTTTTTTTACAGAATTAGTAATTCTGTAAAATACAAGTACAGAAAAAAATGTCACAGAAAAAATCCACATAAAGCCTATGATCAGAAACATGGCTGTTTTAGTTACAATAGCATGATAGAAAACGTAGAATTTTTGTTAAAAAATACATTAGGTGGTACGTCATAAGGATTGCTGCATACTGGCCTGTGTGCTGTATTCTGCATTTTTGGCATGTAAATACTGTAATCTCTGGTCTGGTATGTCTCTGTGTTATTTAATAGAATGGAACTGTAATTTAAGGATTATGTTTAATTAGTTTAGTTCACTGAAGCACATGACTGCATTACGTGGTATGGGATCATACGTATCATATAGCACAACATGGTAAGAATTAGTGACTGCATAAATTATTTCCATGAATACAACAAATAATTATTCAGAAAAACATTTGTTATATTTAAAGCAAATTTAATTGGTTTCTTTTCTTTTGACTTACCGTTAACCTGACATCAATAAATGCAAAGGTACTGTTGTTTTTTTTAGTAAATAAAAAAAGGAAATCACAAATCATCTTTACTTGGCTTTGAATATATATTTTGCCTGTTTTCAACACAATTCCTATTACAACTACAAACAAAATCCATTTTTGTTGAATGATCAAAGTTTAATCTCACAACCAGTGAGATTAAACCTATAATTATTATTTTTAATTTCTCCTCCTATAGCATTTCATATTTCTTTCCTGAGTTGTGTTCACTTTGCTTCGCTTGTACAGTTCTTTTATGGATTGCATGACCTCTTCTGTCTTTAGAGTGTATATAATGGGATTCAGCATAGGTGGTATTGTCTGAGTAAGAGAATTGTTAATTATCCGGGCGTCTGGATGCAAAGGTGTAATTATAGATGCAATATTATTGCTTAAAATTGGGATATAAAAAATTGCCACCAACATCAGATGTGAAGTGCAGGTTTTTATGGATTTTATCCGGTCAACGCCGTGGGGAATCTTAAGCAAAACTAGAGCAATGCATAAATATGAGATGAAGATCAAAATCAGTGGTGCAAAAATCAAGAGACTATAGCAAATTTTACCCAACAAAACATTTACAGAATTATCATTACAGGCTAATCTATAGATAGGGCCATAGTCACAAAAATAACTATCAAGCACATTAGATCCACAAAAAGAAAGTCTGTTCACAGAACCTACAAGTACAGAAAAAAATGTCACAGAAAAAATCCACATAAAGCCTATGATCAGAAACATGGCTGTTTTAGTTACAATAGCATGATACCGTAGAGGAAAACAAATAGCAACGAGTCTGTCATAAGCCAAAACAAGTAGAGTCAAAGATTGCAGATTCATGAAATGATAAACAAAAAACATATATGCCAAACACGCTTCATATGAAATGTCCTGGTGCTCAAATAAAAATGTGTCTGTGACTTTTGGAATCAAAGCCGAGCTTCCACACAGATCAGAAAGGGCCAGATGGAAAACACTAATGTATTTGGCTGTGTGAAGTCTGCGGGCCGAATAAATGATACACATGATAAATGAATTCCCTAAAACAGTCACAACATACACCAAAGACAAGAACACATAGTAGTATTTTGCATGTGGGACATTAAAAAAGCCATTGATGAAAAATGTTGCAGGACGAACAAAGGTGACATTTGTAGAGGAGTTTAACTGCATGAAGCTCATAATAGCTGTTGTCTGGCTTTTTGTGACCTGTAATTAAGAACTGCTAGAAATGCGCACAATAAAAGAGAATATTCAAATAATGATTTAATTTCAGTCACAGCGAATTAATGAAAAGGCATTCAATATGGATGTTCTTTGATATAACCAAATTGAATTAATGAAAGAAGTTATTGTTAAAAGGGTTACAAATAAAGAGAAGAAACTCAAGGTATATACTCTACCTTCTTCAGTTTGGCTTATGCATCTAATTCTACCAACCATCAGACAAATTTATATTAGTTCATTCTCTTGAGCTCTTGGGACTTTATTTGTTGGATCAACCCTTCTCCCTAGAGACTTGAGGATAAAGGCAGGAGTATATTTTAAATCATACAAGTCTAATAAAAAGCATCATGGTTAAAAAGTACTGTGTTCAAAATGTTGCTGTTGTTGTAGTTAAGGATATGTTTAATGTTAATGTTGCACTTTATTCATTTGACGATGGGGAATGGTACTATACTTTTTGATAAAGAGTAAATATAGATAATATTCATTCATACATAGAACACTTTTTCCATTCCACTGCGGTACTTTTCCATTGTTTTTCTATTTAAACATGCTAGACAGACATTTTTGACCAATGCCCTCACGTCTCGCGCACTTTTCTGTTCTGTGTGAACTGGCCCATGAGGTGCACAAAAAAAAAAAAAAAAAACTGATGTCCCAGTTATCAGTCTCAGCTTACAGTTGTGTACAGCTGGAAATCACATCTTGATACTCAGAACAACAATACCATTGTGGGTATGATAATGCTTGAAAAGTCAATAAAAAAGTTAAGTTCTAGAGTGTGAGAGCACACAGTGGGCTGCACTATTCCTGCTGCTGTGCCGTGGCCATTTTCCCAGTGCGATTCAGCACCAGTGAGAGAGTGAATTCCCTAAAAGAGTGTGTTTCTGGGTGTGGTCCGGCTGAGAGTCATGATCGTTGCTTCACGTGTCTGTGTCTTAAGCACACTGAGGTGGCTTTCGTGGATGAGTCATGTACCTATTGCGGGAAGATGACCATCGCAGTGTTGCGGTTCAAGACTCCAATACCTCAAGCGAGGTGGAGTCCCTTCGTCTATCCCCCGATCTAGTTCCTCTTCTGGTGGCCATTCCTACACTTTGCATTCGAAGGGCGGACATATCAGTACAAAGTCCTACCCTTCAGGTTGTCCCTCTCGCCTTGTGTCTTCACGTAGGTCGCGGAGGCAGCCATTGTTCCCCTGAGAGAACACAGAGTTTGTATTCTCAGATACCTCGACGACTGACTCATACTGGCTCAGTCGCGAGAGCAGTTGTGCGAACACAGGGACATGGTGCTCAGTCACCTCAGCCAGTTGGGACTTCGGGTCAATGGAAAAAGAGCAAACTCTACCCTGTACAGAGAATGTCTTTTCTCGGTATGGAGCTGGACTCGGTTAACCAGACAGCGCCCCTCACAGAGGAACGTGTCTGGTCAGTGTTTAACTGCTTGAATTCGTTCAAGGGCAGGACAGTGGCCCCACTGAAATTATTTCAGAGGCTCCAGGGGCATATGGCATCCATAGCCGCAGTAACTCTGGTCTACGCATGTCTACACTCCCGCCGAATGTAGCAGCTCGTGCCCCAATTACTCCTTTGGAGTCAGAAGCATCTGAGGTCACTTCGGGCCATTCACATCCCAGGCGTGGTCAATCGGGCAGCCGACGAGCTCTCATGACAGCATGCGCATCAGGGAGAGTGGCGACTCCATCCCTGGTCGGTCCAGCTGATTTGGAGATGCTTTGGAGCCATACAGGTAGACCTGTTTGCCTCTCCGGACATGACGCATTGCCATTTTTTTTACTCCCTGACCGAGGGGACCCTCAGCACGAATGCACTGGCACACAGCTGGGCCTGGGGCCTACGCAAGTATGCATTTCCCCCTGTGAGCCATGTAAAGTCAGGGAGGATGAGTAGCAGATCTTGCTGGTTGCTTCATATTGGCACAACCGGACCTGGTTCCCAGAACTCATGCTCCTCACGACAGCTCTCCCTGGTGCATTCTTCTGAGGAAGGATCTGCTATCTCAAGAAACGGGGCACCCTATGGCACCCGCGTCTAGACCTCTGGAATCTCCATGTCTGGTCCCTGGATGGGACGCAGAGGTTCTAGGTGGACTACCACAAGCGGGGAGTAGACACCATCACTTCCGCTAGAGCCCCATCTACAAGGAGCCTCTATGTGTTGAAGTGGAACCTATTCATTCAGTGGTGTTCTTCCCACGGGGAAGACCCCCGGAAATGCAAAATCAGTGTTGTGTACTTTCTTTCCTGCAAGATGGGTTTGAGCGAAGACTGTCTCCCTCCAACCTCAAAGTGTATGTGTATGTATCGACACACATCATGTTGCAGTTGATGGTAAGTCCTTAGGAGAGCACAACCTGGTCATCAGGTTCCTGAGGGGTGCGAGGAGGCTAAATCTGCCTTGCCCTCACTCTTGGGACTTGTCACTGGTGATTATGGAATTACAGAGTTTCCCCATTGAACATCTGCAGTCAGTGGAGTTGTCTGTCCGTGAAGACAGACTGGTTGCTTTGGCTTCCATCAAGAGGGTAGGGGACGAAGCGGGCCTGGAATTCAGGCCAGATATGTGCCCAAGGTTCTTACCACACCCTTCAGGGACTAGGTGGTGAACCTGCAAGCGCTGCCTTTGGAGGAGGAAGACCCAGCCCAGCTTTGATCTGTCCAGTCCGTGCTTTGCACCTGTACTTGGAGCGAACGGAGAGCTTCAGGACCTCAGACCAGCTCTTTTTCTGTTACATAGGCCAGCAGAAGGGAAAGGCTGTCTCCAAGCAGAGGTTAGTCCACTGGATAGTGGATGCTATTGTCTTGGCGTATCAATCCCATGGCATGCCTTGCCCGCTCGGGTTGAGGGCACACTCGACAAGAAGTGTTGCTTCCTCCTGGGTGTTGGCACAAGGTGCCTCACTGGCAGATATATGTAGAGCTGCGAGCTGGGCGACACCCAACACATTGGCTAGACTTTATAGCCTTCGTGTATTTTAAGTATTTTAATAAAAAAAAAAACCTTGTTAAGATACGTCATCACAAAAGTGTTGTCACATATTGTAGACAGGCCTGTGTGTATCATGCTTCTTCTTTTGTACATATCGTTTCATTTAGTCTGGTATTATTTATAAAGTGGATTTATAGATGTAAGAACTGATTTTCCTGCTAAGACAAAAGCTGAGATAAAACTCACCTTGCAATAAAGCAATAAAACGCACCCTGGACAGAAGATCTCAAAGAAAGAACACAGGTCATTTTCTGTGCATTAGCATGGGGGCAGGACGCTTTACATTCTAGAGACCATTTGATTGGACAGAAGATGTGACGGTGACGTCATAAAAATCCGTGATCAATTTTAGCAGAAGTGAGGGACTGTAAGTTTTGAATGCTTAGATCTCCTAAATGCGAATTTTGTCATTGGTTTTGAACACACCAGCTTATTAATAACCTTAATCCTAACATATTAAAAGCTAAAAAATAACTTGAAATACCTTTAACTTGAAATGGAAAGCCCCAGACTCAAAGCTCCCACTGAGTCGATCTTTTGATTTGGTCTGTTTTTTTTGTCACGAAACAGAAGAAAGCAACACCTAGGTAATATCCAAACAAGAGGTTTATTGTAGATATGTCAAGTCACCTTTATTTATATTGCACTTTTTACAATACAGATTGTTTCAAAGCAGCTTTACAGTGATAAAAGGAAAATAATGTAACAAGTTTGTTTCTAGATGAAAATAGCATCATAGTCCAGCTTAAGTGAGTTCAGTGATGGTTCATTTTTGTTGTAAAAAAGTTTCTCATTTATACATCTAGCCGCTCTGGAGAAAACCATGATGTCATTGTCCAGCTCAGTTCTCATATAATGGTGTCAATGCAGGAAGATCAATAATATTGTTGAATATTAAATGTCCCCAACTAAGCAAGCCAAAAGCCAAAGGCAACAAAGACTAAAAAGGTGACCGTGGCAAGGAACCAAAACTCCATCAGGTGACAGAATGGAAAAGAAAACATTGGGAGAAACCAGGCTCAGTCGGGGGGGCAGTTCTCCTCTGGCCAACAAACGAACAGTGTGTGATTATGATTCAGGCAGCATTACAGGTCAGAAGTCAGACTGGATCAGAACATTTAGAATATTTATGCAGTTCCATCTGGTTGAAGGTCGGAGTCATCACGCCGGTATGGTGGCTGGTTTAAGGATCAGTACCAATGGCTGTCGTGTCGATGAGGCCTTCACAGGGGAGAGTCTAGTTGGCACAATCTATGCAGAGAACAAGCAACGTGAATAGGTGAATAACTGAGTGAAAGGATAAGTTGCCTGATGACAGCAGTGAATGACAGTTCTTATCTGTTTCAGATGGGGATTACAGAAGACTGAGGATTAGCTGAGTGGATCACAGCGCTAGGTAGTTCATGTTAGGAACAACAAGACCAGACACCTGTGTGTGTGGTGCTAGCTTTATAGAGAGGTGCCGATGTGGGTAAATGGCAGACAGGTGTGGTGATTGTGGAGTGTCAGCAGGTGTGAGCCAGGAGGGATCCTGGGAAACATAGTGTGTTGAGGTGGCTGGACTGGTGAACGGAGATCGTGACAATATAGGCCTCCTCTCATGTTGATTAGATAGGCAATTTCAATGTGTTCCTCCCAAAATTTGTTATTAAAACATCATTAAATGTAATGGAAATGTTTCTTTTAACTTACTGCTAACATAAAATTCATTACATTATAGAGAGAATAATGCTCTAACATTCCTTTTTAGAATCTTGACTGAAATTATTTCTATATTGTTTTGAAAAAAGAAAGGAATCACAAAGCAGCTTTATAGGTTTTAACCTGTTTACAATACAAAATCTGTTAGAACATCAAATATGGAAAATCAGTGAATTTTGTTATATTAAATATTTGTTGAATGATCACAGCTGATGCAGTGAGAGTAAATCTGCTATTATTACTTTTTATTTCTATTACATTTCATGTTTTTTTCTGTAGTTGTATTCACTGTGCTTCGTTTGTACAGTTCTTTTATGGATTGCATGACCTCTTCTGTCTTTAGAGTGTATATGATGGGATTCAGCATAGATGGTATTATCTGTCTCAAGGAATTGTTAATTATCCGGGTGTTTGGATCGATAGGTGTTGTTAAGGCTGCAATATTATTGCTTATAAGTGGGATATAACCGATTGCCACCAACATGAGATGTGAGGTGCAGGTTTTCATGGCTTTGATCCTTTCAGCACCATGAGCAATCTTAAGCAAAGCCAGAGCAATGCAGAAATATGAAATAATTATCAGTATCAGTGGTGTGCACATTAGGAGACCAAAGCTAATTTTTCCCATCATTAAATTTATAGAATTATCATTACAAGCTAATTTATAGATAAGGCCTTGATCACAAAAATGACTATTGATCACATTAGATCCACAAAAAGAGAGTCTATTCACCAAACCTACAAGTACAGAAAAATATGTCACAGAAAAAATCCAAATAACACCTATGATCAGAAACATGGCTGTTTTGGTAATAATAGCATGATACCGTAGAGGAAAACAAATAGCAACCAGTCTGTCATAAGCCAAGACAAGTAGAGTCAAAGACTGCAGATTCATGAAATGATACACAAAAAACATATTTGCCAAACACGCTTCATATGAAATCTCCTGGTGCTCGAATAAAAATGTGTCAATAAGTTTTGGAATCAAAGCCGAGCTTCCACACAGATCAGAAATGGCCAGATGGAAAACAGCAATGTATTTGACTGTGTGAAGTCTGCGGGCCAAATAAATGATACACATGATAAATGAATTCCCTAAAACAGTCACAACATACACCAAAGACAAGAACACATAGTAGTATTTCACATGTGGAACATTAGAAAAGCCTTTGATGAAAAATGTTGCAGGACGAACAAAGGTCTCATTTGCAGAGGAGTTTGACTGCATGGAGCTCATGATAGCTGTTGTCTGGATTTTTGTGACCTGTAATGAAGAACTGTGATAAAAATGCACACAATAATAGAGAATATTTAAATAATGATTTCATTTCCAGTCACAGTGCATTAATTAAAAAAAAATGTGGATGTTCTTTGATTCATATTTAACTAATAATAACAAGTTGTAGTAAATGCTTTAAATACAAAAGAGAAGAAACATTTCTTAATCTACCTTCTATTAAGCTGCCAGAATGTTATTATTCTACCAGTAATCAGAAATATTTATAATAGATCGTTGTCTTTATCTTGGGAATTTAGTTGATGGAGCAATGCTTCTCCCTGTAGACTTGAGCAAGAAGGGGTAGGAGTAAATCAATGCAAGCATATGAACTGTGTCACAGTCTAGAAAATACCTTTATTTTCAAGTGTCAATGTATTTGTGTGTGGGAGGGGTTAGCAAGAAATATTTAATCAAAATAACTTTTAAGTTAACATTATTTCGCTACTTTCCTTGTCGCTTAGTTTGAACATGCTCACTCAGTCAGCGAAGTTGCCTCTAATGTGAGCACCTCTCAAGCTATTTAAACTGCAGTACATCTCAGGAAACATTTTGGTAATGGGCATCTTTGAAGCGCTTAATAAACTTCTCCTGTTGTTGACCACTTAGGGTTGTGTACTTTTTCCACAGTGCATCACTGAGGGACTTTCTCTGTGCATGTTACACACCTAGATAATTGATAGGCCTAATAAAATTTGTTGATTATTTTCATAAACATATTTTATTATTTTTATCAATTAGTTATTGCAGCGATAAAATACTGTTATGTTGCCTGGTATTTCATTGTGTTGTTTACTGTGTGGGTTTATATATGTGAACAAAATGTTTATCAAAATGTGTGATGGGTTTATGTAGTTGTTTGTTTTAGCTACTGACTGTATTACTTAGGCTATGCCAAATTAACAAATTCTGATATAATGATTTATTTCACTGAAGCATATGCATCCAGCACATTACATTGTCTGGGATCACTTTCAGTAAAGGATTTGGATACCTGAAAGTCACTGGTCACAGATTGTCTGTTGGCCATCAGAACTCAAACAAATGCATGCTAATGATTCACTTAAGTCAACAATTCATTCAGGAGTTTAAAGATGTAAAGTCACCGCAGAATATTTTTTTTCTTTGTATTTTTGTCTTGTTTTCCATTACAAATATATAAACATTTTATATACAATATATATACAAAATTACATAGGAAGTCATAGGAATAATTTGTTGTTGTTGTTGTTGTTGTTGTTGTTGTTTTGAGAAATTCATCACAGTCAAGTAGCCTACGGTTTATGGTTAAAATGAGAAAAAATGTCTGTATGAGGTAAAAAAAAATTTTTTTTACTTGTTTCCCCATTGAATTATTTTTCTTACCACATTGTCAGATATGTGTTTCTTGCTTTAAGCAAATAAACATGATCAGGGCTGGACTGGTAATCTGGCATACCGGGCAAATGCCCGGTGGGCCGACGTGCTTTTGGGCCGATACATCTCATACTTTTTTTTTTTTTTGACGGCCCATAAAACTCGTACATCGGCGGCCCATTCGTTTTGTTTTGTTTAATTGACAGCGCTGGGTTAGTGCCGGTGTAATGCATTGGTCAAAAAAAAGTAAGCGTTAGTTTTTTTTTCCACTGACAGACCGGCCCATGAAACGCGTAGATCAGCGGCCCATTGGTTGTTATCTTGATTGACACTGGGCTGGCCCAATCACATCATTAAACACCTCCCCCTCTGGGCTCTGAGCGAGCGTGCAGTGTCAAGTGTGTATCTGTCAAAATAGTCTGAGAGATGGAGAGGGAACGCAAGGAATGTGCAGAGAAATAGCGTGAAAAATAGATACAGGCCCTTCAAGCAGACGCAGTAAAATGTGTCAAGATATATGTGTTTTCTGCAGCAGCAGGACCTTCATCAGCTCCAGTGGCTGATGATGAGGATAGTGAGGAGGATCAGGAGAGAGAGATGAGAAAGTGTAACGTAGAGTCCGCGGTAAGCAGAACCATAGGCGTCGATTTCGGGGGGGACGGGGGGGACGTGTACCCCCCGGTTTTCCTCATGAGTCATTTTGTACCCACCACTTTTAACTTCCCTCCATATTAATTTGACTTTTGGTTCGATTTTTTGACAGTTTTCAGTTGGGAGGAGCATGAGAGAGAAATTTGGTAATCATTGTCTGACCCAACAAAAAAACATTATAATATTCGTTTTATTTTATTTTCCATGTTCGCATTTATGAGGGAAAAAAGTTTACGGTTACGGACGTAAAGCGGTCTGAAAGCGGCACTAAAAGACTGCTTTAAAACTTTCACAGACACCTCAAACAGAACAGCTGCCTTTCTTTAAAGTGAATTTCGTTTTGTATTAATTATATCTTAATTTTAATCAGTGTTTCATGAACCATTTGCCTGGATTTAATAGCCTATATAGCTAAAAAGTAAATATAGCAGAATCATACGGTGACGCATTGCTGCACATATGCTATATTATTTTTTTACCTCAATTATGTCTAATAACGAAATCTTATGTCGTTTTAAAATAACGATGCATTTTAATTGTTTATTAATGAGCTAGTCTTTTCTAAATCAGTGTAGGCTGCCTGCATCTCCACATCTCCGCTGTAATGTAGCCTAGATGCGCCTTTTATACGGACAGGATTACATAATCAGATGGTAGCTACCGTATTTGCTTTCTATTGGATTTTTTTTTCGTTGGTGGACATTTTTTTTATTAACTTTATTGTTATATTTCTCATGTCTGTGAGGCTTGTCTACTCTATACACTGTTTGTCAGTTCATTTTTAAGGCGCGCTCCATTTCACAGAGATCATGAAAGCGCGCCCTGTTCGTTTTCTTTTATTTTACAAAAGCACACCGTTTTATTGTTGTTGTGAGTTTACACAAGTAAACGTAGTTGCGACTGATGTATTATTATTTTCTGTATGACCAGAAATGGAGTATTTTAAGTTGTTTCAACTGTTGATAGGAAAATGCGAGTGATGGCACCGGCGCCTCTATCCATGTCATATAGTGCGCGCTCCACACTCCGCACAAACACTCGGATATGCGCTTCATAACAACAAACATTTAGGTTAACGTTAGAGCGAGCGGCCATGCCAGACGGATAATCATCTTCATGTTTAACTAATCAAATTCTGTTGCATTTTCTTGCGCCAGTTTGAAAAGGGCGTCTGAAACACTTAGCCTATAGCTACAGATAAACGCCAAACGCTGGTGTTTTTCTTTAAACAAATTCGTTTAGGCTTTAAAATAAATATTTTTTATGGGCTAATTAATGCCACAATAATTTGTTTATTTTATTGGCTAATTGTATTTTTTAATTTTTGTTTTGCATTGAATACCATTGAATATTTTCATCGAATGCATTGAATATTTGCTGTGCACCGCTATGCCATCCTCCCATAGAAAGACACGTTGAGAGCCACCTATTTTAAATAATAAAGGGTTTCTATGGAAGGAAAACGCTTAATGTATAATTAAATGCATTGCGTTCATATTCTTTATCACTGAAGCTTTTTCTTTATTATAAGGGTGTATCATTCCATTAAAAAAGGGACTGTTTATAAGGTGACAATCCGTTATACATCTTAATTAAACAAAATAAGAACACAATGTTGTAAAAAATAAACAACTTCTGTTAGATGTGTTTTGACTACTTTTTGTTTAATTATATCAGGTAATGGAGATATAGCCTATTAACAAAAATAAATCTTATTAGGCCTGTATAATATATAATATTAAAAAAACGTATAGGCTAGCCTATATAAAATATAAAAAAGCCTATATAAAATATATTTTCAAAAAGATTAATTCATTGATTAATTTTGCATGATTGGGGGCTGATACTATTTGCTTAAGCTTTTTGAGCGTGTGATAAAGATACACATTCACATTCACGGCGTATTTAGACACATTTAGACGCATTCATAATCATTACTTTTACGAAGTGGACCAGCGGAGCGGAATATTCAGAAATGCGCTCTCCACTCTGATCGGAACTAACCCGAACCTCACTGTCTGCTGAACTTACGCAGAAACATCAAAATATAACCAGCTTTTAAAAATGTTTTTTAAAACTAAGCACTATTTTAGCACAAATTATGAGGTTATTGGCGATTTTTTTTTAATAATTATTGATTATTTTTTAATCAAATTATTAATTATCAAATTTTTTTTTTTTTTGAAAGTTTTGGGTGGGCCTGTTGAAAAGTGGGGCCGTGTCTGAGCTACAGGACATCGTCTTATAACCTGCGCGAAAGAGAGAAAAAAATGAATGCGTCATTGTACCCAGCACTTCTGAAAATGCACTTCCAAATGCGTCTCTGTCCCCACCACATTTCAAACCAAACTGACGCCCATGAGCAGAACTACTTTCAAAACACTTTGGCTATGAGTGTAGGAACCCATAACCCGGTTACAGATTATTTCCACATCTGCATAGTTGACAATTACAGCAATTAACTAGAAGTTTAATGAGACACGTTTGTATCCATGTTTTCCGCCAAAATAAAAGCTCGATGCAGTTTCCGTCAAAATAAAAGATCATGTGCTTATCTCTTTCAAGTTTAGAAATTAGTACAAAACTAATTATGAAAGTTTTCTTTATTTTTCGGTGCATTATTTTTTACAATATATAGGCTACTATCATGAGATTAATATTATAACTATTATTATGTAGTAGTGTAATATAGACTGACACTGTTATTAAAAGAGGTTTGATTTGTTTTCTTTGTTATACTTTCACACTGAATATGGGTTGGAGCTTTTAATTTTGAACCCTCAAACTGCACCAGATTGATGAATTTAACATTAAAATGCAAAAAAAATTCTTAGGGGGACCATGCCCCCAAACCCCCCTAGAGGTCCACCCACCACAGTTTTACCAAAATTCCTTTGAGAAACACTATGTCAATGCAGCTTATAGCTTGTTTTTTGGATTCATCACTGTGGAGTATAGTTCGACTGTATTAATAAATTACAATTTTGTACTTATTTCATCTGTTAACTCTCACTCGTTTATTCTCACTCATTACATGGCATTAGCGGTTTTAATGAATAGGAGTTAAACAAAAACATATTCAAAGGCGTGCAAAGATGGGTGGTGTTTATGCAGGCCCGGCGTCAAGGGGGGGCTTGGGGGGGGCTTAGCCCCCCCTAAGATGATCTCAAGCCCCCCCTTGCGGTGATCTGAATGATGATTATGTGACTGAGTGTTCGTGCAGGGTTCGCCTAAACACTTTATGAATAAGATAACAATAAACGAGTCGAGAACTGCCTGAGCTGTTCTTTACTTTAGGCTATTAAACGTCTCACACACATGTGAGAGGAAAACCCGAAGACCGTGACACCCCAAGTACGCAATGCATGACCTTAATTGCGTATCTACGCAAGCCCCGAGGGGAAAATGCATTGCACAGACACACAGAACAAGCGCCAGCACATCCAGAATTAATGCATCATATACACAATCAAACATAAGGTCTGTTACAATTATTATTATGAGGCTACTTTTATTATCAATATTACAATTAACTAGCCCCGCAATAATCTCATAGCGCACTGCATAACCGACGCGCAGCGATGAAGATGTTATATTAGTCCTCATTTAAAAAACAACGTGTTTAACACGAAATAATAATTAAAAAAAAATTCACCATGGGCCACAAGAGAAATATTAAGAAAATAAATTAAGGTTAGGCCTATACGTTATCAGCACGTTGAGTAGATTCAGCTCTCATCGGTCAGTTTTTAGTTTCACTTTCTATAGTGAATAATTGAATGGGATTTGATAGTACTTCTTCACCGACATAACTCTTGCTCAAAGTGCTTGCCTTCATAGTTTAAAACGCAAATATTTCAAATGTTGCGACGTGACGTTTTTCTTTTTCAACAATTGCGCAGAATGATGGACAACAAGCACATTTCGCGCAGGTCTTAACCCCCCAACACCCCCCAACCAACCCCCCCCCCCCCGTCACGCAAGCCCACCTAAGAATTGTAAAAGCCCACCTAAGAATTGTAAAAGCCCCCCCAAGTAGTTTGTCCTGGAGCCGGGACTGTGTTTATGATCATATGTAGTGGGCTAGTCTGGGCCAAAATGCCAGGGCCGATTTTCTGTCCCAGTCCAGCCCTGAACATGATGCAGTAGCTTTGCTGAAACAAACTAAATGCAAAAGTAATGGATTTTTTTTTTTCACTTTTGATGTACTGTTAAACAAAAATTATCACATGCTAAGTGAATAATGTCTTCACACCTTTATTATTTAGTCCGATCTGCTCCTGGAGGGCCACTGTCCTGCAAAGTTCAGCTCCAACCCCATTTAAACACACTTGAACCTGCCAATCAAGGTCTTACCAGGCACAAACTTCCAGGCAGGTGTGTTGAGGCAAGCTGAAGCTAAACTCTGCAGAACAGTGGCGCTCCAGGAGCAGGATTGGACACTCCTGATTTATAATCTTTACTGACAATATTTGCATATTGATTTGATCACAAAGCAGATTTACTAGGTTTTACATTTACATTTTACATTTTACAGGTTTTAAACATATTTGACCTGTTTTCAACAGTTTCTACAACATTCAAAATCAATCAACTCTTTTAAATTAGATATTTGTTGAATCTGGCACAGCTGATAATAACTAAGATTAAAACTGTAATTTTTGTTTAGAATTTCTCTGCACTTAGTGTTCACCTTGCTTCGTTTGAACAGTTCTTTTATGGATTGCATGCATGGCTTTCTCTGTCTTCCCTGCTGAAAAATCCAGCATTGCTGGTCACCAGCACAAGGTATGTTTTGCTCGCTTGGACCAGCATGGGATCCCTGCAGGGTATGCTGGTGTGCTTGTGGACCAGCATAAGGTATGTTTTGCATGCTGGGACCAGCTTGGAATGCTGGTGTGCTGGTGGACAAGCATATGTTGTCTTTTGGGTGCTGGTATGATCCCAGCAAGACCACAACAAAATTTGTGTATGTGTTACATATCACATTTCTTAGTGTGTGTTCGTATTTAAATGTACAGTATGGCATTTTTCGCCACTAGGGGTCGCTAACCTATTTACAATAACAAAGACGTAGATTGATGACGCAACATTTGCTAAGAATTATGGATCTTGTCATCAACGTCAAGCCGACCGATCTAATAATGTTTATGGATGACTGAATACATCGATGTTTTTATCATCATGACTGTGATGTGAAGCAGTTTGGGATTGCTAAGAGACAGCTATCAGCTCCAATTGCGACGCGAGTCCGCGGATATAAAAGGAATATGAACATTTCATTCTACCGAACTACACGCAGAATTACTACTCACAGGTCAGTTTATTAGACAAATTAAACTTGTGAGGTAACGCAGCGCTGTTTCACTTGGTCTAACATTACACTAGCACACTAAACTGCATTTGAATGTGTTGAAATGTATGTGTTAGTCTGTCTGTATGAGAAACTAGATCAACATTAGAATAACATACAGATCGTATTCTGACATTTTATCATTGTTGAACTATAAAACATTGATTAGTTTTATGTAAATGTGCTCACCTGTTTAATAAAGTAGATGTAGGAGCGGTCGAAGTCTCGGACGTGGAGCTCTCGTTTATATACTGTCTATGGGAGTTCTAGGCATCCCGAAAACACCGCGCTGATATTGATTCTCGTTTTAGTTCTCCTTTTTTTATCAAAAGTCTGCTTGCCATGGTCCATAATGTTTGAATATGAAGCAATTCGAGTGGCGTTACTGCGGCTGTGGATGCCATATGCCCCAGGAGCCTCTGAAATAGTTTCAACGGAACCACGCTCTTGCCCTCGAACTGTCTCAGGCAAGTCAGCAGTGACTACGCGCATTCGCTCGTAAGCTGCGCGCACATGGCGACCGAGTCGATTTCCATACCAAGAAAAGAGATCCTCTGCACGGGGCAAAGTTTGCTCTTTTCCCAGTTGACCCGAAGGCCCAGACAAGCCAGGTGCCGAAGCACTAGGTCACTGTGTTCGCAAACCTGGTCTCGAGAGTGAGCTAGAATCAGCCAGTCGTCGAGATAATTCAGGATGCGAACCCCGTGTTCCTGTAGAGGAACAAGGGCTGCCTCGACGACCTTCATGAAGACGCGAGGAGACAGGGCTAGCCCGAATGAGAGAACCGCGTACTGGTATGCCTGCCCCTCGAAAGCAAACCGTAGAAACGGTCTGTGTCAAGGTAGAATGGAGACATGGAAGTAGGCGTCCTTCAGGTCGATCGCTGCAAATCAATCCTGCAGCCGCACACATTTGAAAATGCGTTTGGCCGGTGAGCATCTTGAACGGCAGCCTGTGGAGGGAGCGGTTCAAGATCCGCAAGTCCAGGATTGGCCGTAACCCACCGGTTTTCTTGGGAACAATGAAGTAGGGGCTGTAGAACCCGGACTTCATTTCGGCTGGAGGGACAGTCTCGATCGCACCCTTCGCCAGTAGGGTGGTGACCTCCACTCTCATGACAGGGGCATTGCCACCGACCATAGTGAAGCGGACTCCCCTGAAGTGGGGAGGAGACTGCGCGAACTGAATCACGTAGCCTAGCCTGATGGTTCTCGCGACCCAGCGGGACAGTCTGGGAAGCTCTAGCCAGGCTCCCAGGAAGTGTACCAACGGGTCATGCGAACCACAGACGTCCCCTCGGTGGTGCAGCGAGGCGGAATGACCGGCCCGGATGTGGGTGGCATAGTGGCCTGGTGTGGGGGGCACGGTCATTAGCCGCGTCCTGTCAGAGGAGACCAGGGAAGGACCAGCGTTCTGCGGAGGTCTGCTCTGCCAGGGGTCTGGCGACAGAGGGGGACGAGAGCAGCGTGGCCCGTGGGCAGTGCACACTGTCATCCGAGAACTCTGTGACAGAGGGGAACGATAGCGGCGGGACCCGTGGGCCGCGTACACTATCGTCCGAGAACTCTGTGTGCTCAGGGTTGGGGGTGCCAGGTCTTTCTTTAACCTGTTAACCGTTGCCAGTGCGCTCACGCACTGAAGCGTTTTTTATTTATTTAATTCAAAATTACTATCAGATTTAATGTTATACCTTGACAAACTATACATCATTAAAAAAATATAAGACTCAAGTTTCAGTATTTGACCCCTATTGTATTCTGAGAAACTCATAGTGACAGTTATGTCTTAATTTGTGTCAGGAGTTATGAAATGAAAAAAAATTGTCGATACCTTTAATATGAATTATGCACGTCAGCCGCTTTCATTCATAAAAAACTCTGTGCTGTCGTCATGACAGCGATACACAAAACAACGTCCCTCAGGGCTTTAGCTCAAAACAAAAATGTGCAGATTTGGAGAAATATTGATAGATTCACATAGATTTACATCATATTTCTATAGACAGGAATAATATTTATTGAATTTATACCCAAATGCGTCGATGTAATCATTATGAGCGTTTGGTACTCTGATACTGTGTTTTCAATTCATACCAATAGCCTGAGGGCGCTACATGCACAATAATAGTCCATATATAGAACATGAAGAAGAGCCATGATCATGTGACATTCAGGACATCACTGATACACACAAAGCTACAGAGATCGCGCTGTAACATGCAGATAAAGATGTTTTGAAGACAATAAACATGATTGCAATGATATTTGAGTTACCTGTGTTTTTCAAGCCATGCCAGGTATTTTCATAATAATAGATTATATTTATAATGTAATGCTAATCTATATAGACTTTCATTGTGCAGAATACCATACAATAGTATATTTTCTGTCTGATTTTTTTATCTGAAGCCAAATTAGATCACAGAAGATTATTTAAAATACTCGACTTGCGTTATAAAGTAAGTTTGGAGCACAAACATGGTTTTAATCTCATAAATTGTCGTGTATTGATGGTGTGCTAAGCTAACATGCTAGCTAGCCCTAGGTGCATCTGCCACTAGCAGTTAGACTTTTATGATTTTTTGAATGCTTACTGAAATGTTTCTTTATTCAAGAAATGCATTTGAAAGTTTAAAATGTGAGGTGAACTTTGAGAAAAGAAATTAGGGACTGAAACCCTATGAATAGCCTGTGAATCGCCAGTCGTTAGTAACTATAATGCAGACAAAAGAAATGCATATTTAGATAACCAGGCTGGAGAGGTGTGAATGCAGGGTTCTCAAGTTTTATCAAAATCTTGGAGTGAGATCACATGCGGTTGGGGGAGGAGCCCTAATGGAGCCCCGCCCCCACCTGTCCCCGCCCCCCAATTTTACCCCTTGTTCATAATTAACCAGCACAAATTAAAAATAACAATTGGTAAATCTGATAAATGACAGAGCAATTAATCACATCAAATATACTCTTTAATGTTATATTTCAAAATTACAACTAAGTTACAAAAATTACAAAAATATAACAAATTGCTCCAAACAGTTTGGAAAAACAAATATTTTTGCATTTTGAATGTGTCTAGTCGAAATGGTATAATGATTTATTGTGTGGTGGGACATTGAGAACAAATGACATATTATTAAGGTATGTTAGTGTGTTTGTGTTCCCTTAGTTTCAGATAATGTAAGCTAGCCAAGCTGAGCCAAAGCTTCTGGCCTGGTTGCAAAGTAGTTGTAGAGTTTTTGACTGCATCAATAATAATGTATACTATGGGCTATATATGAAATGTTCCAGCCTTAAAAATGTTAGACGAGCTTTCGTCCAACTTACCTTCTCCATCACGACGTGTGTTCGCGCGATGTTGTTGGTTACCTAGTAACGAACGTACGGTGGCCGAGAATGTTCCGTCAACTTCCGTGTGTTCGCGCATCTATGTTGCCTAGTAACGAACGCAATCTGGCCGAGATACGTGCTGGCGGCAGGAAACTTCACTTTGTGTGCCCGCGCCTCATATACAACGTTATATATAAAGCTTGTAGGACAACTTGGTTGGCATTGCCTTTTCAGCGTGAGAAATACACGGTGTGGCGTGTGAGCGTGTGAACTGGTTGAATTGCGTGTGTCTCACGGCCAATGCGTGAGACTTGAGAACCCTGTGTGAATGTGTGCATGGGGAGACTGAGACTGAATGGGGATCGTTTGCACCACAAAACAATAAAGACTATACTGGATAAGTGGTTAGAGAATGACAATAAACATCAGTAGCATTTTAGCGTCAAATCAAAATAAAGTCATTTGACATGGTCTTGAAAAACATTTAACTAAATACAGAGTTTTGGACTTATTATCTTCAGATTTTACACATAAATTTTTTAGACATGTGGCTTTAGCTGTAGTGCATTTCTAGATTGCTACAGTGCCAACTTCAATTTTATTTTCATGAGGATGTTTCATAAAAAATTATTTCTAATAACTTTACAAAACTTTGAAGCTATTTATAAAAAAATTCATTATGACAAAAATTAATTCTACATTTACAATAAACTGCCAGGTGTCAGCTTTCAAATGAGATCATACTTGTGCTTTTAGAACAAAGGGTTCATGAACTGTATCTGTTTCAGTTTGGGTATGTCATTTCTGGGGATTTTTCAAAAGTGGGGTTGCAGCTTAACAGGTTTACCACATTAGGGTGCTGAATATGTCAACAACCATTTCTGGGATATTTTGGCTTAATTTTTCTACAGTGGAAGGAAGTGGTGACACATCGTCAATCTTTTATTACAGTCTATGGTTTATAGATTTATGTTATTATATGGCAAAATATATGTGTACCATGTATAGGCTATACTGTATTCTGGGGTTATGTAGGCTAGTTGCTTTTTGTAGTTCTCTTTCATCATCTCGTTTCGAGATCCACCTATGGGAAGGGCATCCATACCTGACCTCTGCAGAAGCATCCAATTGCACCAAGTCTGGCTAGACAGACAGAAGCGTGCAGCCAATGCCAGGTAAGGCCACACCCCTTACCTAGGCATATAACTTCTCCGCACACTGCTATTCCTCAGTTGACATTTGCTTCTCGCGATCTCTGCACTGACACAGTTCGGTTGGATTAACGTTACGCTGCTCACTTTCGAGTCTTCAGGAGGAGATATCGCCAGATCAGCCTCCGCCAGACGTGAGTGACAGTCGTTTCTTCAGCCTATCCTCTGTGTTTTTTGCATCCAGAGCCGCCCGCGCTCTCGCTGTCCTTCACCTGCTCCTCCTTACATGGCTGCCCGCCACGGATTTTTCCGAGTTCTTCACCGCTGGCCCACCCATGGCTATGTGACCGTCTAAACCGCCGCTTCTCCGGGGAACAGCCCATCACGACGAGCCTGCCCGGCCGCGTGTGGTGCTCTCATAGCCGCTAAGGACCCTCTCGTTCTGCGCGGTCTGCTTGGGCTTTACACGCTCAAGAAGCTTAGGAGAACCCGGAGAATTGCGGTCATTGTAATTGCTGTCCATGTAACGTTAGCTTTTACTAAGCCGGCTTTTAGTTGCATGACCCAGGGCGCCGTGCTCGGTGCTACGTGTTGAGGCTTTCAATTTATGCCTTCCTAGGAAGGCGGCCCCGAACGCAAGCGGCCTGCCTGTTGTTCGACCGTTGGGAGTATCGAGCCCGCTTTCACGGGCCACGAGCCCTCCGGATTCTCTCCCTGTCCCGGAACCCCTGTCCAAAAGACACAGGGTCTCCCGCGGACGGTCGGTTAATCTTGTCTCGTGGCTGCCCAGCCCGTGTGTTTAGTGGACGCTGTCGTGAGGAAAAGTACATAAGCAGTGTTACCACACCACATGCACTTGGTTCCCCTCACCCAGTTATTAAAGGCTTCTGCCCCAGTGTTTTCCCAACACAAAACACACATTACTAAACACATTTAACAAACGAATCAGATGAATTCGTGCAGATTTATATATCTGCCAACATAGAGAGGAAATCTCTCTGATCCCATGCATGTCGCCCTGAGTCTGTCCACAAGAGGGCGCCATTGCCTCACAAATCAACCAGCTGGGCTCACAGAGCTCAGTTGCGGCTGCCCAGCCCGTGTTTTTAGTGGACGTTGTGCGTGGAAGGCTTCGGCCCCTGTGTTCCCCAACACAAAACACACACATTACTAAACAACACATTTAACAAACGAATCAAATGAATTTGTGCTGATTTATATATCTGCCAACATAGAGAGCAAATATCTCTGATCCCAGGCATGTCGCCTTGAGTCTGTCCACAAGAGGGCGCCATTGCCTCACAAATCAACCAGCTGGGCTCACACAGCTCAGTTGTGGCTGCCCAGCGCGTGTTTTTAGTGGACGTTGTGTGTGGAAGGCTTCGGCCCCTGTGTTCCCCAACACAAAACACACACAACTAAATAACACTTTAAAACAAACAATGGGACAATTAAATAAATCCGTTACAGAGAGAGTATCTTTCTCCACGGATTTTATTTTTCTGCCTGCACTTGAGACTGCCCAGTTCATGTGTTCAGGAGATGTGTGTTTCCCCCCACATAAAAATCAGGGGGCACTTTGTGAGGGAAAGTTTAGCACAGTGGACACCACACTATGTTCCCCTCACTCTGTCAATAAGGCTTTCGGCGCCAGTGTTTGCCCAACACAAAACACACAAAGTCACGAATCAAATGAATACATTTTGGAGAGAAGACCTCTCTCCGCAGAGAAAACTTCTCACTGCAGAGAGAGGAAATCCTTCCGAACCCCTGCATGTCGCCTCTAGTGTGCCCACTAGATGGCGCATTTGCATCACAAATTATCCAGCTGGGCCCATACAGCCCCGCTCCGGCCCGAGCGGGGGCGCTCGCGAGTCACGAAGCAGCTTGGCAAGCCGTTTCAGCGCCCGAGTGGGTTTCGCATACTGTAACCCAGGGTTACAGACTGCAGTTTGCAATAAAACCTCCGCATTTTAACGGCGTTCTCTCTTCTCACACAGAAGAAAATGCCTCACACATTCTGAAAGAGGAAATTTCCTCCCTCCTAAACATGGGAGCGATTCAGATGGTGCCACCCAATCTGATAAACCATGGTTTTTATTCCTGGTATTTCCATTATCCAAAAGGCGTGGCGCCCCCCACTCTATATTGGACCTTCGAGTGTTGAACAAACATTTGAGGAAATACAATTTCAGAATGTGACACAAGGCTCTCTCGCCCGTGCCATAAAGCAGAACGACATCAGTCGATCTGAAAGATGCTTTCTTTCACATAAGCATCTACCCTCCACACAGGAAATATCTTCGTTTCGCCTACCAAGGCATTTGTTACGAATTCACAGTTCTTCCGTTCGGGCGCAATTTGAGTCCCCGAACTTTCTGTCTGTGTGCGGAGGCGGGCGTGGGCGTGGGCGTGGCGTGGGCGTGGCGGGCCCCTGGGACTAGCAGGGCTAAGAATTCGTACTTACATAGACGATCATAGCCAAATCGAAGGAGAAGGTGTCGCTGGTCACCGGCCGGGTGCTCACGCACATCACATCCCTCGGGTTCAAGGTGAATGCGAGCAAAAGAAATCTGACTCCCAGTCAGAATGTCATTTTCCTGGGCTTGGAATTGAACTCAGTCTCCGTGCGAGCGCGTCTCTCAAGAGCGCGTTCGCTCGCTGATGGACTGTCTGTCTCAGTTCAGAGAAGGGGCGAGAGTACAATATCGCACATGCTTCAGGCTGCAGGGTCTCATGGCTTCATCTATCCAAGTTGTGCCAATGGATCTCCTGAGAATGAGAGCGTTCACGAAATGGGTTTTGTCACTACATTTCACCCCGATTCGCGATCTCTGCCGCTCGGTAATGGTGACGTGTGCCTGCTCGGCGGCCCTGCGCCATTGGGAGAGCGAGAACTTTTACGCACGGGGAACCCCCCTCGGGACGGTTACGATGCGGAAAGTTGTGATGACAGATGCGTCCTTAACAGGCTGGGGAACCATCCAGGAAGGCAGAATGCTGAACGGTCTGTGGCTGAGCAGACTACGTTCAGCGCAAATTAACTATTTAGAGCTTTTATCATTTGGAAAGCTCTAAATCATATTCTGCCTCGCCTGCAGGGACATCCTGTTCTAGTACGGTACAATAATACCACGGCAGTGGCTTACATCAACCGTCAGGCCAGCATGTGCTCGTCGAAACTCCACGCTCTAGCTTACAGGTTTTTGATGTGGAGCAGACGGGTTTTTCTGTCATTACGCGTGACTCATGTTCCGGGCGCCGGATCTGCTATCGAGGGGAAACCCAATCTACGAGGATTGGTGTCTTCACCCGTAGATAGTGAAGATGTTATGGATGAGATTTGGACAGGCAGCCATAGATCTTTTTGCCTTGCGAGAAAACCACCATTTTCCTATGTTCTTCTCGCTAAAGGACATGGACGCGCCCCTCGGGGCAGACGCACTGGCCCACCCATGGCCCAAAGTACTGCTGTATGCTTTTCCTCCCCTGTGCCTGATAATTTTCACACTGGCCAGTAGGGGTGGGAATCACCAGAGGCACCGCAATACGATATTATCCCGATACTTAGGTCACGATACGATATTATTGCGATTTTAAACATATTGCGATATTCTGCAATATATTGCAATTTATTACCTTTTTCCAACTTCAGATTATGTCCGCAAAGGAAAACTGTCAACATCTGTTTGTTCATGTCACATCAATTTTAATAATCTCCGTTAATAATCTGTTACACAGAACTTTATTATATTAAATATTAATCAAAAATGATTCACACCTTCACAAAATCCAAACATTCAGTGTAAGAGTAAAACAATGACATAACATTATTTATAGTAAGTTTATTTGATTCACATCTTATTTAGAGTTTTGACCTCGACAACCCAACTGCATTTACCGAAAACAGTCTAAACTAAAAGATTGTTTTGGTTGAATCGGTTCAAAGGAGTAGGCTAGTTCGCGAATCGGACATGTCATTAGCGGACTTGTACAACGCGTGTGATTATCCCGGCAGTCAGGACATCGCACACAATTTGTCAACACAGAAAACATTTCATCATTGGATTTTGTTTTGTTTATTGAAAGTGTTTTTCATGTCAGCTGAATGTGCGGAACGCTTTTCAGAGAAGATAAGGCAACGTAAAAGTTTTTCTTCTTTTTTTTTGCACAACACCCAGCAGTAACGTTAATTCAGGGAAAAAATACCCGAATGCTGCACGTGAAACTTCGGTCTTCCGATCTTTTACCATCCTGTCAATTCTCAATTTATTTTGATTAATGTGCGCGAGGGAGCGAGAGAGAGCAAGACAGTTTGAAGACGGCGAGGGTGCGCGCGCGACCGGGGCTCTCTTTCTCTGCTCGTTCTTTCAGTAATATCAGAGCCCGTCTACGTTCTCGCATTATCGCAAGCGCAGCAGTCATGTACATCACTCACCGATCAAATAAGGCTTTGGCGAGACAAAAAATTGCTTGTGAGAGAGACGCGTAAGTGACAGAGAGACGGAGGGAGAGCAGGGAAAGGAAATGCAGCTGAAAGAATATGCTGCTTGTTTTAAATTGCGTAAAAAATTTTTTTTATAACGAAACGCAATATGTGGCCGGTGTTGATTCTGTGGTGCATCGCCACGAATTAGTCTCTCAATTCCAAGAACGCAGAGAACGGACTTGTGTTCTCGTGGAGACCGGTCTTGCCAAGCTTCCTTGGAAGAACGAACTCGGAACCGGCCGCAATGACTTCTGGGACACCAGGCGAGTACTAGCTCAAGTCTGCATTCGATGCATCCTCGGTATCAAGAACACATCCGGGTTCTTTCATGCGTCCTCTGTACTTGCGTTCTTGAGAATTGGGTTTGAACTTCGACGGTAAAACGAGAACACAAGGACGCAAGATCGCTGAAGAACGCATATTGAGAAACACCCTATGTGTGGGAAACACTGCACTGAGTTCATTTCTGATTTCTTTCTCTGATGCTGCCATGTTTATTTTATCTACGTCCTCTGCACGCTAACAGTCAACCCGACAGTCACCCCGCTGACCTCACCAGAAAACAAACAACACCATCTAGAGGACTGAATGAGCAATTGATTTTTAGCATTCTACTACCAAAGTTAAATTCTCATGTGTAATTTAAATAATAAAAGATCGATACTTGGCGCCCGTGTATCGATACAGTATTGCCACAGAAAATATCGCGATACTATGCAGTATCGATTTTTTCCCCCACCCCTACTGGCCAGTGTGAGAGAGCACGGCCTGTCTCTCATTCTGATAGCACCCAGGTGGCCCAAAGCCCCGTGGCTGGCAGAGATAATCCCTCTGTTATACGCCGAGCCATGGCGCCCCCCCCCCCCCCCCCCTCGCACGGACATACTGTCCTAAGCCAAAGGGGAGATTTACCACCCCCATCCGGACAGGGTGGCTCTCTGGGCCTGGCCCGTGAGAGGACGAACCTAAATGCACTGGGGCTTCCGCTGCGTGTAATCGCCACTACTCAGAATGCCAGGGCCGTTTCCACGCGATCCCTATATGGCTGTAAGTGGCAAGTGTTCAATGGGTGGTGTGATGGGCGTGGTCTCACATCTTATCAGTGCTCGGTGCCTGATATTTTGGGTTTCATGCAAGACCTCATGGAAAGAGGCAGGTCCTTTTCCACCATTAAGGTCTACCTGGCTGCGATTTCAGCCTGTCATGTGGGTTTTGAGGGCTCCACCGTCACACCCTCTAACCCGCAGTTTTATGAAGGGTGCATGCCGCTCTTTGCCGGTCATCAGGAGATCTGTTCCAGAGTTGGACCTCTCCATGATGTATGTTTTGAGCCTCTGGGGAGTATTTCCCTTAAGCTGCTGTCCCTCAAGACAGCTTTTCTCTCGGCCGTGGCATCTGCTAAACGGGTCAGTGAGCTACATGCACTCTCGGTTCACCCCTCGTGTGCCAAGTTCTCCCTAAATGGAGATAGGGTTTCCCTTAAGCCTAACCCAGCCTTCATGCCGAAATGCTTCCCTGCGTTCACTTCGGAGGTTTTGGAGCTATCCACTGGAATGCTCTCTGCTTCCCTCCGTTCTCTGCAAGCATATATGACCAGGACCAGTGCTTTCCGCAAGAGCTCTTTGTTTCAAGGGCACCCCCCGCACAAGGGGAGTCCCATTTCAAAGCAATGCCTCTCACATTGGCTTGTGGACGCTATACTATGGCTTATGAAGCAAAGGGAGTGCAGCCCCCAGGGGGCATCAGAGCTCATTCCACAAGGGGCTTAGCCGCCTCTTGGGCTTTGTTCAGGGGAGTGCCACTACAGGACATCTGCTCCGCTGCCAGCTGGGCCTCTCCTCATACCTTTGAGCGTTACTACAGGTTGGATGTCACCAGAACCTCGGTGGCACACTCGGTCCTAGGGGTAGGGTCCTCTTAGCCCTTTCCCACAGCCCCGTTGGGTTAACCAACGAGGAGTGAATAGGCCGGCTGGCCATGTTCATTCCTGTCACCAAGCATTTGCATTCCATCTTGGGTTTAGCTATGTGCATTGGTGGTGCGGGGGCCATTATCATGTATGGGTCTCATGTAGGGATGGGTACCGAAACCCGGTATTAAACGGGCCCCGGTGCTGAATTTTGAAATACCGCTGGATCGATAAGCTCGGACGTTATCGGTTCTGCTGTCGGTACAGGAGAAATTAAGAAAGTGCTATTGCTATTAAGAAATGATTATCTTGCTAATTTAATCTCGCCAGCCACTTCTATAGGCTATATAATAATATTTAACCATTTGACTGTGATGCATTTTTGCTAAAGAGAGAGAGAGAGAGAGAGAGAGAGAGAGAGAGAGAGAGAGAGAGAGAGAGAGATCTTTAACGCGGAGCGACGGCGCGCACATCACAACAGCCCTGCTTAATGAGTGACGATGAGGACAGAACTAAACATTCAAACGGTTAGGCTACACTTTAGATCTTTGATATTAAACTAATTTTATTTTAGATTTAGATTGTGGCTTCCAATGATTATAAAAAAGATATTTGAGGTATAACCATTAAAAACTAAAGCCGCAGTCTAAACTAAAGTCTGTTTAGCGCAACTTCCCCTCACAGCGGTGCGCTGTCATTTCTCCCTAAAACCCAAACGTAATGTCAGAATCTGCACGATCGGTGATTGTTGTAAAATGTGGTCTATACTGTTGCTAAACTGCGGGACGCGTTTGATAACAAAAGGCAAGTACCAAAATTGAGCAAGAGACGCTGTTTCAAATGCGGCGCGCGCTCCGAAACACACCGCAACGAGACAAGCAACGTATATTTTGGGCTTTGTGCGGATCTAAACGATCAAATATACACAAAAACATATCAAAATGGCCGTCTTGGAGATTCACTTAAACAGTTTATTCACTTAAATACAGTTTATGTCTTAAATGGGCGTAAATAGTTGGGAGAAAATATGAGGCGTAATAATGATTAGATCTGCATTTGGTCTTAAAGAGGCAGCAGTCTAATAATTCTGCTGACGATTGCTCCATTAATGTGAATCAAACAACAAAAGGCAAAGAGAAAATCAGTCGCAGCTCTTGAATGAATAATTTTGGCTTTCATAAGCTTTAATCTATCTATGATAAACTATGCAGTGTTATTTTAAATCTGACTTTATTAGATGTCTTTTTAGCCCATATTACTCTTGAACAGTAATGTCAGACATTACTGAAATTAAAGCACTGGGTATATAATTTGTATATTTGTTTTATTGTATACTTTTTTTTTGTTTGACCATGTGTTTGTACTTTGTTTTTGGTGTCCTATGTCTTAATATAAATATATAAAACACAAAAGCCTGCACCCTTCTGCATAACACAGCCTACATGTTTTATTTGTTTTGTTAAAGCATTGCTTTTTCTTTTGCTATAGATATTTATTTTACATTTCAAAATATAAAGCAATATTAATTATGTTCTAAATATTTTTTTTCCTTTTTTTAATATAACAAAAAGAACCGATAAGAATACCGTTAAAGTACCGGATCGATAAGGAGTATCGGTAAGAGTAGTAATACCGTTAAAACCTTAACGATACCCATCCCTAGTCTCATGCATGTTTCATGCCCTGCTTGTCCACAGCAGTTTAGTGTGGCGTCACCTTTGCAGGGTCATGTTTGTGGGACGTGTCAGGCACCGCCTTACTGAGGTGACCGTCCTTCTCTGGCCTTCAGAACCTCACTGTGAGTGTATTGGGCAATCGGGGAGCTGTCCATGTCTCTCCCATAGGTGGATCTCGACACGAGATGATGAAAGAGAACAATAGGTTACTGTTGTAACCCCGGTTCTCTGAAACATCGAGTGGAGAGATCCACCAGCGTTGCCCCGCTTGCCGCACGAGAAGCGAATATACTTACTGAGGAATAGCAGCGCACGGAGAAGTTATATGCCTAGGTAAGGGGTGTGGTCTTACCTGGCATTGGCTGCGCGCTTCTGTCTGTCTAGCCAGACTTGGTGCAATTGGATGCTTCTGCAGAGGTCAGGTACGGATGCCCTTCCCATAGGTGGATCTCTCCACTCGATGTTTCAGAGAACCGGGGTTACGACAGTAACCTATTGTTATTGATTGTATTACTTTTGTTAAATTATAAAAAAAATATAATATAATAATTGTTCGCATTACAACGTCTGGGATCACTCTCAACAAAAAAAGTTGTTCCCTTGGATATTTAATTCAGAAACTGTCTGTGAAGTTGATTGTGACCTGCAAAACAAATGCAAGCTAATGATTCATTCAAGACATCAATATATTCCTGAATGTGAACATGTTCGGATAAAAAACATGATGCAGAAGCATTTCTAAAACTTTTTTAACATTTAAAGCAAATGCAATGAACAAAAAAAAAAGTTATTTTGACTTGTTAAGCAAGCTTAAATTACTGTATGAAATTGTGAATAATATTTTCCAGGCTTTATTATTAGAATCTTTACTGAAATTATTTGTAAATGGGTCAATGACATATAAGGAATTTCAACAGGCCAATTTTAAAATATGAAAATTAACAATATATATTGCAATTGTTCAATCATTAAGAATGTTGTGTACATATAAATTCAAATAAAAAATTTAAATTAAGTGATTTTAGTGTTTTTTCATCTAGATGAATTGTCCATAGGCTTAAAAAATGTCATGTGGGGCGACCGTGATTTATCTTAAAATTAATTAATTTCCTTAACATAAATGTATTTATTTACATGTTCTCAGTAATTAAAGTGTTTAAAAACAGAGTATTTGAATTTCTTTTGAGTTTTTGTATATAATGATCTCATATTTTTGTTCTGCAATTTCAGTCGCCTTCTAAAATGCAGTTAACAGACTTATTTTTCCTGTAAATCGCATAAAACTGATAGAAATGTTTTCAAAATATAATTTACTAAAGCATACTGTATCAGTGATTCATATTTCAGCCACAGAAATAAGATATTTTATTTAAATTTAATGCAGTGATAGCTTTTATTGGTCGCACAACATGATAAGTGGTCGCTCCAAATGACTAAAAAATCTATTTAAAGAGATCAATGAACAATACATTTTATATATAAAAAAAAAATATTTAAACCAGATTTCATACAAATTTCACAGAATTTTCCTGAACATAAACATTTTAAAAAAATCACTTCACAAACACAAGTGCACCATTTAATTTAACTTGACTTAGAATTTCTTTCTAACAAATAATAATGTTATAGATATAAATTATTTCATAAAAGTATTGTATACAGGTAACATTTGGGGTCAATAGTTTTTTAAAGTAATTAATACTTTATTAATCAAGGACACATTCAGTGTCACATTCAGGCGCAGGCTATAATGTATAATGTATAAGATTCTATTTCAAATAAATGCTGTTCTTTTGAACTTTATATTCATCAAATAATCCTGACATATAAAATGTATCACAGTTTCCAAAAAAATATGAACATTGATAATAATCAGAAATGTTTCTTGAGCAGCAAATCATTAGTGACCCTGGATCACAAAACCAGTCACAAGTCGCACAGGGTATTTGTGGCAATAGCCAACAATACATTGTATGGGTCAAAATGATCGATTTTTCTTTTATTCCAAAAAATCATTAGGATATTAAATAAAGATCATGTTTTACATTTTGTAAATGTCCTTCCATAAATTTATAAACATTTATTTTTTGAGTGAATATAGCAATATTGCAAACATAAATGGACAACTTTAAAGGCGATTTTCTCAATGTTTCGATTTTGTAGCACCCTCAGATTCCAGATTTTCAGTTGTATCGGCCAAATATTGTTCTATCTTAACAAATCATACATCAATGGAAAGCTTATTTATTCAGCTTTCATATGATGTATAAATCTCAATTTAAAAAAATTACCCATGTGACATTGACCCACTGGGTTTTGTGGTCTAGGGTTACATATTAGAATTATTTCTGAAAGATCATGTGACACTGAAAACTGGAGTAACGATGCTGAAAATTCAGCTTTGATCATAGGAATAAAATACAGTTTACTATATATTCACATAGAAAACATATTTTAAACTGTAATATTTCACTCTTCTTCTATGAAGGTACTCTGCTCTTGCTGCAGGGTTAGAATTTTTTCGCTTAGCAGTGGCATCTCGTAAAATAGATTAAAATAGTTTTAAATAAATAAATAGGCAATAATAAATACACTACTAATAAATGCATTATTACTAAACTGAAATCACATGCTCTATTTTTTTTTTGCAATTTTTCTCATATTGTACAAAGAGTAAACACAAACTGTCTGAAATCTATAAAAAATATCCCAAATTGCATAAAAATCTATTCCAAACGATACTAAAGTAAAGTACTTTTTTTATATAAACCGTCAATTGAATATAAAAGCATAAAACTGCCAATCTAGGACATATCTATCATGGAAAACAGTCTGCAGTGGTCGCACCACATGATATTTGGTCGCACCACATGATATTTTCAAATTCAATCATAATTTACAGGCACAGAATTGGCCACCTTAACAAAACAAGCTAGTTTGCCAAAAAAGTCACTATGAAATTTATAATAAAAATATATATTTGTAGAAATAACTTTAACATAATTTTTTTTTGAGGTCACACCACATGACATCCAAATGTGGCAACTACATACCAACCATTACAAAGGTTTATTTTTTTCCAATTTGAGAGAATTACAAACCTGCCTGCTGCTTCCATGGGTCCTTGGTAAATTGCTTTATGATGTAACTTACTGTGTTTGAATAGTTTCAACATATAAGTCCCAAAATGGTAGTTCCTTGATGGTCGCACCACATGATATTTCATAAAATGGACATCATCGGACAAAGTTTGTTTGTATATTATGATGGAAATATAAATACAAATGCTTTGAATTTTTTTAAAGGATTACAAAACATTTTGGAAATCATGCCAAATAGTGAAGAAAATAAATTTGAATAAATTCAGAGTAATTTCAAAGACGTTTTCAAAACAGAAGTTAGATATTAAACATATTTACAACACAGTTTCTACAACATTCAAAATCAATCACCATTGTTAAATTAGATATTTGTTGAATGAACACAGCAGATTAGGTTGAAACCTGTATTTTTTGTTTTGAATTTCTACTAAATTTCATTCTTTTTGTTGTGTCACCTTGCTTCGTTTGAACATTTCTTTAATGGATTGCATGACCTCCTCTGTCTTTAGAGTGTATATAATGGGATTCAGCATAGGTGGCATTGTCTGTGTCAAGGAATTGTTAATTAACCGAGTGTTTGAATTTACAGGTATTGTTAATACTGCAATATTATTGCTTACAATTGGGATATAACCAATTGCCACCAACATGAGATGTGAGGTGCAGGATTGTATGGCTTTGATTCGATCAGCACCATGACCAATCCTAAGCAAAGCCAGAGCAATGCAGAAATATGAAATGATGATCAATAACAGCGGTGTGCAAATCAGGAGAAAAAAGCTCATTTTTACCATCATAATATTTATAGAATTATCATTACAAGCTAGACTATAGACAAGGCCATGATCACAAAAATAACTATCTATCACATTAGATCCACAAAAAGAGAGTCTATCCAACAAACCTACATATACATAAAAATATGTCACAGAAAAAATCCACATAACACCTATGATCAAAACATGGCTGTTTCAGTTACAATAGCATGATACCGTAGAGGAAAACAAATAGCAAACAGTCTGTCATAAGCCAAGACAAGTAGTGTCAAAGACTGCAGATTCATGAAATGATACACAAAAAACATATTTGCCAAACACGCTTCATATGAAATGACATGGTGGTCAAACAAAAATGTGTCAATGACTTTTGGAATCAAAGCCGAGCTTCCACACAGATCAGAAAGGGCCAGATGGAATACAGCAATGTATTTGGCTGTGTGAAGTCTGCGTGCCAAATAAATGATACACATGGTAAATGAATTCCCTAAAACAGTCACAACATACACCAAAGACAAGAACACATAGTAGTATTTCACATGTGGAACATTAGAAAAGCCTTTGATGAAAAATGTTGCAGGACGAACAAAGGTGACATTAGCAGAGGAGTTTGACTGAATGGAGCTCATGATGGCTGTTGTCTGGCTTTTTATGTCACCTGTGATTAAGAACTGTAATGGAAATGCACATTATAAGAGAGAATATTGAAATAAAATGTTAATTTCCAGTCAAAGTGCATTTAAAATGTTTGGATGTTCTTTGATATAACCCTATTGAACCTATATGTCATTCTAGTATAAGGATAAGAGAGAAAAGAGAAGAAACATGGTTCATACTCTACCTTCTACTAAGCTGCCAGAATCTCATTATTATTCCAGCTATCAGACACATTTATAACAGATCATTGGCTTGAGCTTGGGACTTTAGTTGATTTTCCCTATAAACTTGAGAAAGAAGGGGCAGGAGTGAAGCAACAGTGCCACTGTCCAGAAAGCTCCTCTTTTTTAATTTACTTCCAATTAATTCCCCAATAAATCCCACACAAACCAAACTTCTTATTACAGAACGTCTCATTGCAAAGCATTTCTTGATTCAGTCTGTCCTATGTCCAAAATGGGACGGGAACCGCCATCTTGGTCAGTGCCTGGACAGTAGCCTAGTACGCTGCCTTATAACATGATCTAGGCCAAAATACTTTTAAAAAAGGCAACTCACTGCTCGAAGGCTGAGCTACTGGACCTATTTGAACAACTTGGGTGAATGACAGCAAAGCGGCAGCAGTAGCAGCAGTGGCAGAAGTTTGAACAAGAATAGAGTTCAACATAAGCTACTATCAGTGGAGTCTACGTTTTTTAAGCAGTTTTAATTTGATAAACATGACACAATATAACATGACAACGACATGAAAAGAGTGTTCACTGTTATAATAAACTGATTTGAGAGCTTTAGAGGAACTAAAGGTGTTCGAATAAACATGAAACACACGTGATCGTTGTCATGCGGTGAATCCAGCCAATCGTGGAACAGCTGTGTCGTCATCAGCCCACGTGCAGCCCAGTGCAGCCGCTTTTGAGAACCTGCGCTGGCTGAGTTCTCCGGCTACTCTCAAATTGCTCTTGCGGTACTTTGATGGCATACGTCACAGTCACGTGGCGTCGGCGCTGTATCAAGTCGGACAAAATTTCTAACCAGCATGCACTGCTTTAAGTCAGCCGCCGATCGGTCTGCGCAGAGCTGCATGAAGTCGAACAAGCCTTCAACCTACCCATCTCCACCCCCTGATCCCTAAACCTACCCATCTCCACCCCTTTAATCCCTAAAACCCACCCCTAAACCTACCAATCTCCACCCCTTATATCTGGATCCAACTCCACCCCCTGGATCTCGTGTACTGCATTGAGGTGCTACTGTGTTTACACAGTAAAACAAACATATATTTTCAAATATAATCCAAATCTAGAGAGTAAAAGTAACACCAAACAATGTTGCAGTTAGTGAAATAAAGTAGATTCACTCTACAAGTGATGATTAAGCATTAGACACCTGAGGTTAAAAAGCAGAGGTTAAAAAGCAGAATCACTGAAGATGAGAGGAAAAAACAGAAGAGATGAGCAGAAACTTTTTACCAGTTTACCAATAACATTGATTAATAATGTAATCATAACTAAAACAATTAAAATTTTCAGTTCTACTTTCAGCAGAGCAAAACAAAGTTATAATATTATAATTCAATAAATCATATATTTGAACCTTATATTGTTTTTTACATTGATTTTTACATCATTAATGTGTTAAATATAGAAATATGCAAGCAAAAACAATGATTTCCCCCATAACACTGCTTGCATATACTCACACTCAACCCTGCAAGACCACGCTGGTGAACCAGCTTCACCAGCTCTGTTTTGCCTGAGAACAGCATGAATATGCTGGTCCACCAGCTATACCAGCACTATACCAGCATAAACCAGCCTGGACTAGCACTAACCAGCATAAACCAGTCCTGACCAGCATGTGTCGTCACATCCGCAGACAGCGCGCGAAAAATCCGACCCGACAGAAAATAGGAACAATAGGATACAGGCTTATAGGTGCACCCACTGTGAGCTGACAAGGTGTCAGTATGCTCATCAGGAGATGTTTGAGTCATACATGGTCAAATAAAAAGGCTATTGTTACGTCTATTTTGGGGGAAAAGTTGCATATAGGCCCTTTAAGAAATTAAATATTGATGAAATATGTAAATGTAACAAATTAGAAAAAATAAATAATTTGATCAGTTCAGATAGCTCCGCCCTCCGTTGGTTGCATCATGACTAGCGTGGGTTAGAGAAGAGTGAGAGTCACTTGTCACAGAGAAATCGGGAAAAGGCTGCTGGAGCAGTGATGCACGTCAATTGCAGTTGAAAAGTTGATAAAGGATTAAATGAGAAGTCGAGCTGATTCATCCGACGAAAACCGTTTGAACAGATTCATCTGAGATTATTTCTAATCAATAGCACTTTATTCTTGTGAACGAGGAGTTCTGAGTTTGAACTGTTTCTGCCATAAATGGGGAGTGCTCAACATTGGTGGAAACTGGTGGGCCAACCTGGTTTTTCCTGAACTTGGAAAACATTTTGTTTCATCAAAGTGGTAGGACCACACGTACACTCACCTAAAGGATTATTAGGAACACCTGTTCAATTTCTCATTAATGCAATTATCTAATCAACCAATCACATGGCAGTTGCTTCAATGCATTTAGGTGTGTGGTCCTGGTCAAGACAATCTCCTGAACTCCAAACTGAATGTCAGAATGGGAAAGAAAGGTGATTTAAGCAATTTTGAGCGTGGCATGCATGGTTGTTGGTGCCAGACGGGCCGGTCTGAGTATTTCACAATCTGCCCAGTTACTGGGATTTTCACGCACAACCATTTCTAGGGTTTACTAAGAATGGTGTGAAAAGGGAAAAACATCCAGTATGCGGCAGTCCTGTGGGCGAAAATGCCTTGTTGATGCTAGAGGTCAGAGGAGAATGGGCTGACTGATTTAAGCTGATAGAAGAGCAACTTTGACTGAAATAACCACTCGTTACAACCGAGGTATGCAGCAAAGCATTTGTGAAGCCACAACACGCACAACCTTGAGGCGGATGGGCTATAACAGCAGAAGACCTCACCGGGTACCACTCATCTCCACTACAAATAGGAAAAAGAGGCTACGATTTGCACGAGCTCACCAAAATTGGACAGTTGAAGACTGGAAAAATGTTGCCTGGTCTGATGAGTCTCGATTTCTGTTGAGACATTCAGATGGTAGAGTCAGAATTTGGCGTAAACAGAATGAGAACATGGATCCATCATGCCTTGTTACCATTGTGCAGGCTGGTGGTGGTGGTGTAATGGTGTTGGGGATGTTTTCTTGGCACACTTTAGGCCCCTTAGTGCCAATTGGGCATCGTTTAAATGCCACGGCCTACCTGAGCATTGTTTCTGACCATGTCCATCCCTTTATGACCACCATGTACCCATCCTCTGATGGCTACTTCCAGCAGGATAATGCACCATGACATGTCACAAAGCTCGAATCATTTCAAATTGGTTTCTTGAACATGACAATTAGTTCACTGTACTAAAATGGCCCCCACAGTCACCAGATCTCAACCCAATAGAGCATCTTTGGGATGTGGTGGAACGGGAGCTTCTTGCCCTGGATGTGCATCCCACAAATCTCCATCAACTGCAAGATGCTATCCTATCAATATGGGCCAACATTTCTAAAGAATGCTTTCAGCACCTTGTTGAATCAATGCCACGTAGAATTAAGGCAGTTCTGAAGGCGAAAGGGGGTCAAACACAGTATTAGTATGGTGTTCCTAATAATCCTTTAGGTGAGTGTATATATATATATATATATATATATATATATATATATATATATATTTTTTTTTTTTCATTTTTTTCCTCCCTCTCATTCATCTCAAAGTTGCGTATCGGTATTTTATAACTGAACACTGAAACGAGTGCAAAGGACATTGAACTGAGCTAAACGAGTCATTTCTGATCCTGACTGAGTTGGTGTGTCATTTGGCATTTCACCTGAAAATTGTCTGCTTTGTTATTTTATTTTATTGTATTTTATTTTATTTTATTTGATCATTTTTTATTGAAATTTTCCTGAAAAAGAGTGAATACAGAGGTTGAGTTACATAATTGTAATTTGAATTTTGAGAGTGAACTGGGTATATTATTTTCACGAAAAAGGAAAGAATCAAAGGAAATTAAAGAGTAATAGCCAAGTCATTTAACTGTTTGTGAATTTTCTTTGAAGCTATTTACCCTTTTTTTTTGTTTGTTTTTTTTTTTTTGTTTTTCCCAAAAACTGAAATGACTTAATACAATATATATAAATAATACTTACCTTTTTCCAACTATATCTGTCTTCTGTGATTATTTCCCTTGTCTTGCTGCAACACTAGCTCAAGAGCGAACATAGCCTTCTTATCTGGTCCAAGACATTGTAATAATAATACTGGTTTATGTAAAGACCGTAGGACGCGCGTGTTACACATGGAATCCATGCTGATTAATGTTGGATTTTTCAGAAGAGTAGTGTGAAGTAAATATGGATAAATGGAAATACTCTGTTTTGACAACTTGTTGGTCGCACTTGGTGACCTCTGCGATTTTCCTATTGTGTTATACTATAAAAACTAGTTTATCACTGCTGTAAATTGACGTAACTAATGGACTTTCTTTCTGCATAGCGCACACATGCAAGCGGTATGTCATTGTGTGTCCTTGGTTTATAGCAAGTGTGCTGCACTCTTCCTGAAAAATTAAGCCAAAGCATTTTGATCGTCCCCTGGTGGCTGCCTGCAGTATAGTTCATAAATCCCTAGCTGCCCTCTCAACGTAATCGAAATGGATGCAAGCCAAACAAAAAAATGCAATTACACTTCAAACTAAATTTTCTGAAGATGGTTTCTGTCATTTTAGGTAGTTCTTATAATTCTGACGTATGTTCAAGTGTTTGATTTACCAGTACATTTGTTTCTATTATGTTATTTGATTATTTGATTCTTTAACAATGGAATATAAACTCATCATTATTTGATTATATGATGCTTTAAAAATGGAGTGAAAGCTCATGATTATTTGATGCTTTAAAAATGTAATGAAAACGTCTGTGATTACTATTGTAACCTCGGTTCCCTGAGAGGTGGGAACGAGACATTGCATAGCAACGCTGCGGGGAACTCCTACCTTCTCCACTTCTGTTGAAATCTTATGGGCTAATGCCAGCTTGGAACAGTTGCGTAGCAATGCTGTGGGAACTGTATTAAATCCCGTCGTGAGAGTAGTGAAGATAAGCCCTGAGAAACGGGGTCAAGCTACACCAACCACGGAAGAGACAGACAGTCAGCCAATAGCCACACCGCTAGGAGTGGCGGCTCCAGGCCCTGTCGTCATCTTTGCCTCCAGATGGGGGAGGGCACCAGCGGCTCGCTGGCGGCAGTGGGCCTCTTCCCCATTATAGCGTGAACCATTTCCCTCCTGGTTCTTAGGGGCAAGGCCCAGGCAGGCGACGCAGTACTCATGTTCGTCGGTTGGGTCGATGGGGCCCACACAAATTTGCCAAGTTGACGCCATCGGATGCATAGAGAAAAAGATTCCTAGTTCTCCTGGTGCAGCTTCCATGATGACAGCGTGAAGAAAGAGATTCTGATGCAATTGTCGCATCCGTGCATTTTATACTGCCCGCGAGCCTGTCAGTATTTGCATACTTCGCGACAATTGGCCAGCTGTTCCAAGCTGGCGTTAGCCCATAAGATTTCAACAAAAGTGGAGAAGAGAGGAGTTCCCCGCAGCGTTGCTACGCAATTTTAGAGTTACCGCTTTTGAAAGGGAACTCATGATTGACAGTTGTGCTTGAGAGTATAGGCGGGGCCTTGATACCGCGGCTCTACATCAGGATCACCACTGAGCAGATTTGGACTCCAGATGACGTAAACACTGAATACGGCAACAACAATTTCTGAGATATTTTGGCTTAATTTTTCTACAGTGGAAGGAAGTGGTGATACATCGTCAATCTTTTATTACAGTCTATGGTTTATAGATTTCTGTTATTATATGGCAAAATATATGTGTGCCATGTATAGGCTATACTGTAGTCTGGGGTTATGTAGGCTAGTTGCTTTTTGTAGTTATTGATTGTATTACTTTTGTTAAATTATAAAAAATATAATATAATAATTGTTAACTGAAATGATCACATTACAACGTCTGGGATCACTCTCAAAAAAAAAAAAAAAAAAAGTTTCCCTTGGATATTTAATTCAGAAACTGTCTGTTAAGTTGATTGCGACCCACAAAACAAATGCAAGCTAATGATTCATTCAAGACATCAATATATTCCTGAATGTGAACATGTATGTTCATAAGGATAAAAAACATGATGCAGAAGCATTTCTAAAACATTTGTAACATTTAAAGAAAATGCAATGAAAAAAAAAGTTATTTTGACTTATTGTTAAGCTTAAATCACTGTATGAAAATGTGAATAATATTTTCAAGGCTTTATTATCAGAATCTTTACTGAAATTATTTGTATATTGTTTTGTTCAAAGAAAGCAATCAAAAAGCAACTTCACCAGGTTTCAGCCAAGAGATATTAAACATATTTACAACACAGTTTCTACAACATTCAAAATCAATCACCCTTGTTAAATTAGATATTTGTTGTATGAACACAGCAGATTAGGTTGAAAACTTTATTTTTTGTTTTGAATTTCTACTAAACTTCATTTTTTTTGTGTGTTCACCTTGCTTCGTTTGAACATTTCTTTTATGGATTGCATGACCTCCTCTGTCTTTAGAGTGTATATAATGGGATCCAGCATAGGTGGCATTGTCTGCGTCAAGGAATTGTTAATTAACCGAGTGTTTGAATTTACAGGTATTGTTAATACTGCAATATTATTGCTTACAATTGGGATATAACCGATTGCCACCAACATGAGATGTGAGGTGCAGGTTTGTATGGCTTTGATTCGATCAGTGCCATGACCAATCCTAAGCAAAGCCAGAGCAATGCAGAAATATGAAATGATGATCAATAACAGCGGTGTGCACATCAGGAGAAAAAAGGTAATTTTTATCATCATAATATTTATAGAATTATCATTACAAGCTAGACTATAGACAAGGTCATGATCACAAAAATAACTATCTATCACATTAGATCCACAAAAAGAGAGTCTATCCAACAAACCTACATATACATACAAATATGTCACAGAAAAAATCCACATAACACCTACACTGTAAAAAAAAAATCTGTAAAAAAACGGTATTATTCCGGCAGCTGGGGCGCCAGAAAATTACCGTAAAATAACGGCAAAAAACAATCTCGTTAAAATACAGTAATTTTCCATAATTAAATAACAGATTATATCTTTAATATTACATTAAATCTTATGTAATTATTGGGATTTTTAATGTTTTAAAAAGTCATATACACATTTAAAACAATTAAATACTGTAAATTTAAGGTTTTATAAAATTATTTTATATAATAATGCTGTCTATCTACAGTAATTTTCTTTTAATATAGTTTTTATGTGTAAAATAACAATGAAATTATGTATAAAAAATGCACACAAGTACATAAATTCAAATACAAATGTTTGTAAATTTACAGTTTTATTTTTTATTTGTACAGATCCAATTTCACAACATCTCTAATTAAGTACTTAATAATAGCAAATGTACAGTCAATTTCTTTTAAATTAACTAAATGTATGAGTACAAATTACCTGCATATTTACAGTATTAGTAATTGAACAAACACTAAACATCAAGATAAGTGATTGATAGGAAATAGAAGCTTAGTATATAATTTAGAACATGTAAAAATATCCACAATAAAAAGCAATTACCGTATACCTTTACAGTATAACTTATTTTAACATTTACAATTACATTTTATCCAAAGTGACTAACCAATTAAGATAATAATTAAAGATAATAAAAAGCAACAAGTGCAGTGACAAGTCCCAGTTAGTCTAGTACAGTACACATAGAAAGGTGTTTTTTTTTTTTTTTTTTTTACAAAGATTTAGTATTATTGGGTGAAGTGTTTATGAAAAAGATGGATCTTTAGCAGTTTCTTGAAAATGTGTTGCGTTGCGCCGGTCATTCCACCACCAGGAAACAGTCCAGGTAAATGTCAGTGAAAGTGGTTTTGTGTCTCTTTGGGATGATGGCACCACAAGGCGCCGTTCACTTGCAGAGCACATGCTTCTGGAGACACACAGATCTGAAGCAGTGAGTTTAGGCATAGGGCTACCTTTAAAGACAACTCTTGCTGCAGCATCTGGATCAGTTGCAGAGGTTTGACTGACACTGGAAGAGCTGCCAGGAGGGCATTACAATAGCCCAGTCTGGATAGAACAAGAGAGTTGTGTAGCTCCGATAGGAAGGGCCTGATCCTCCTAATGATAAGGCAAATCAGCAGGATCACAGCAAGTATGTTTTGGCTGAAAGCTGAACCATAAGCAGTTCTGTCTTGGCAAGGCTGATTTAAAGGGGAAGGTCATTCATCCAGCAAGAATTTTCCATCAGGTAGGCTGAGATGCGAGCAGCAACCGTCAGATCATCTAGCTGGATTAAAAGATATGTGTCATTAAGATAGTAGTGATAGGAAAAGTCATGTTTCTAAATGACAGAGCCCCAATAAGCAAAATGATGTCCGAAAGACTTCCTTTCAATGTCTTTGTTACAAAAATCAAAGGTTGAAATGCCGTCCACTGAGGAGCCAGAATGAAAGTTATGACGTCTTTTTTTGACGTGTTCTGCACGTCCGATATAGACGTTCATCGAACCTTCGTACAAGGTTAAAACTAGTTCAGATGTGGCCATTGTGGACATATTTCAACATCATTTATGGTCTCATTTAGACATAATTACTTTGATTATTGCTGTCAGATGATCTTAGGGAGAATGAACAGAGGTTTAGATGTTGATATTCGTTTAATTTGAAGTGTCACCATTGTGGCGATCCGTGTTTGCTTTAGTTGGGCTCTTGGTCCCCGTTCCTTTTACTTTAACTTTTCTTTGGCTGCTGTAACAGTGTGTTTGTGTAACACAATTGTTGTGGCAGAGAAAGCCAAGAAAAAGTTTGAGGTGTTATCAGTTCAATGTTGATGATGACATAATTATCACAAAAATGGGCCTTTAATATTGTGTTTAAAGTTTTGCGTTTATATTTGCCATTAATAACCAACAACCTTGTGGAACTGCATTATTGGTGCCAAAAACATTAAAATGATCACTTATTTGAAGGTGTATAAAAAGCATGTGCACATGATGTTTTGAGCATGAGTATCATACAGTCACACACAGACATCAAGATTGTGCATATGATTTCCAACAATGGTGACAATTTAAAAAAAGTACAAAACTCATCCTTAATTCCCAAGCTTTTTTTGGTTGTCATCGTTGTTGTGATTCATATCCAAAGTCTTGATGTCTGTGTGTGACTGTATGATACTCTTGCTCAAAACATAATGTGCACATGCTTTTTATACACCTTCAAATAAATACACCTTCACCAATAATGCAGTTCCAAAAGGTTGGTGGTTATTAATGGCAAATATAAACACAAAACTTTAAACACAATATTAAAGGCCCATTTTGTGATAATTATGTCATCATCAACATTGAACTGATAACACCTCAAACTTTTTCTAGGCTTTCTCTGCCACAACAATTGTGTTACACAAACACACTGTTACAGCAGCCAAAGAAAAGTTAAAATAAAAGGAACGGGAACCAAGAGCCCAACTAAAGCAAACACGGATCGCCACAATGGTGACACTTCAAATTAAACTAATATCAACATCTAAACCTCTGTTAATTCTCAGTAAGATCATAAGACAGCAATAGTCAAAGTAATTATGTCTAAATGAGACCATAAATGATGTTGAAATATGTCCACAATGGCCACATCTGAACTAGTTTTAACCTTGTACGAAGGTTCGATGAACGTCTATATCGGACGTGCAGAACACGTCAAAAAAAGACGTCATAACTTTCATTCTGGCTCCTCAGTGGACGGCATTTCAACGTCTGATTTTTGTAACAAAGACATTGAAAAGAAGTCTTTCGGACATCATTTTGCTTAGTGGGTAGTTAAAAAAATTTAAAAAAGAAAGAAAGATGGGTGGAATCTAACACAATCGTAATCTTGCTGTAGAAAATCCAAACCTTGTGCATACTTTTAGTGCAATCATATGGAATTATGAACATATGGAATCAGAACCGTTATGATTTTTATGTTTTAATGAATTCTTCCCATACCTTGTTTGCCATGATCATCTGCTTTCCACGTGACCTGAAATCACACACACACACACACACACACACACACACACACACACACACACACACAAGTTATTTTAAAACTCAGTATTAGATTTACACATGTCAGAATATGTTCCATTGGGACAATGCAAAAACTCAAATGACTATGATCTTGAAGCTGAGCTGGAAAGGCTAACAGTAATATTTTGAGCTGCCATGTGATTTTAGCTAAGTTACATTTATAGAAAGTAATGTTAAATGAATATGATTTACTGTGACCAAGCTGCACACCTAGGTCCTAGGGGTTCATCATGTTGTATTCATATTCTAGTAGTCCTGTATCATCAACAAGTACGTTAAGTTACAGTATTTCGATTTCTTAACGGTCTTAATAAAGTTAGTCATGTTAACTATTACGAAATAAACAAAAGAAACACGGTAGGCCTATTTTTAGTAAAACTGTGGCTATTAGAATGGTAAAAAATAAGCTAAAAACGTGTTTACTACAATTTTATTATAATAAAATAAAGTATGTTTTTTAAGAGAAAAGTTTTCAGCTTCCAGACAGTGTTTCAAAATATCCCGCCATTTATTGGTTTAATGTTACTGACTATCATAACGAAGATTTTATACACAATTATGGACTTTAATATGAATAACAAGTCTACTAAAGATTGTTTTAGGTCTTTAAGTTAACAAGTAGAGATGTGGGTTGGGTTCAACTGATCTTTCTTAACACAGATCGATAATTAAAAAACGCATGCTGCATTTTCAGTGTTTTGCCCTGACCCAGTTATAACTGAACATCATTTAAGAATGCTAACGTTAGCATGGAAACTGTCTAACCACTTAACACAAATGTAATATAAAATATCGTACACACATGTAGTATGAGACTCTTACCTCAGCCGTTGATCGGTCGGGATGAGGTCTGCTGTGACGACGAACCAGGCCACCGGGCGCGTTATTTCTGGACTGACACCCAGACTACAAACAACTAATATGTGTTCAGCGCTCCTGCTCACGGCTGGCTGCTTCTGTCGAATACGATTATAGCTTTTAACCACTGTGATCACAATCCACCGGTACTTCACTCACGAGCGTAGACTGAAACTTCAAATCTCCCGCTTTGCCCTTGACACAGATCGACGACAGAGACAGATCTGTAGCTAACTGTTGTGGGAGGGACTAGCAGCAACGAACCGTAATGGCGGATAATTTCAATCTGCGCGCGCGCGCGCGGGCACACACACACACACACACACACACACACACACACACATACAAACGCACACAAAGCCACGCAGATTTGGAAAAACGATTAATAAAAGACATAAAATATAGGCCTAAATGAATTTTTCGGGCAAATAGCCTACAAATGATGATCAAAATGAACATCTATTTGCAAGACAAAATTAAAAGACTATAAATAATTAAATAGGCTTGCCTAATGTGTGTACAAATCTTAAAACTCACTTTAACCCCCACATGCTTAATAATCTTTAAGGAAAACATGTTTAGTGACTGCTGATTTCTGCAGTTATACCTTATTTTCTTTGTTTTCTAATTCCACAGAAATAATCTGTAAAATATTACTTAATTTTTTATGTAAAATTACACATAACCCTATAAAATTACAGAGAATTTCCTTTAAAAAACGTAAAATTAATGTAAAACCAAAATAAAAGCAATTACCTGTAAATTTAATAGTGGACCTTTAAATTACAACAAATATCTGTAAAATAACAGGTATTCACTGTATAATGACAAAACGACAAAATTCTGTTAAAAAATACAGACTGTTTCCTGTAAATTTCTATGATCAGAAACATGGCTGTTTCAGTTACAATAGCATGATACCGTAGAGGAAAACAAATAGCAATCAGTCTGTCATAAGCCAAGACAAGTAGTGTCAAAGACTGCAGATTCATGAAATGATACACAAAAAACATATTTGCCAAACACGCTTCATATGAAATCTCCTGGTGGTCAAACAAAAATGTGTCAATGACTTTTGGAATCAAAGCCGAGCTTCCACACAGATCAGAAAGGGCCAGATGGAATACAGCAATGTATTTGGCTGTGTGAAGTCTGCGTGCCAAATAAATGATACACATGGTAAATGAATTCCCTAAAACAGTCACAACATACACCAAAGACAAGAACACATAGTAGTATTTCACATGTGGAACACTAGAAAAGCCTTTGATGAAAAATGTTGCTGGACGAACAAAGGTGACATTAGCAGAGGAGTTTGACTGAATGGAGCTCATGATGGCTGTGTTCTGGCTTTTTGTGTCACCTGTGATTAAGAACTATAATGGAATTATAACAGAGAATATTCAAATAAAATGTTAATTTCCAGTCAAAGTACATTTAAAATGTTTGGATATTCTTTGACATAACCCTATTGAACCTATGTCATTCTAGTATAAGTATTAGAGAGAAAAGAGAAGAAACATGGTTCATACTCTACCTTCTACTAAGCTGCCAGAATCTCATTATTATACCAGCTATCAGACACATTTATAACAGATCATTGTCTTGAGCTTGGGACTTCAGTTGATTTTCCCTATAGACTTGAGAAAGAAGGGGCAGGAGTGAAGCAACAGTGCCACTGGTCCAGAAAGCTCCTCTTTTTTCCTTTGCTTCCAATTAATTCCCCAATTAAAGCCCACACAAACCAACTTCTTATTACAGAACATCTCATTACTCCGCATTTCATGATTCAGTCTGTCCTATGTCCAAAATGGGACGGGAACCGTCATCTTGGTCAGTGCCCGGACAATAGCCTAGTATGCTGCCTTATAACATGATTTATGCCAAAATACTTAAAAAAAGGCAACTCACTGCTCGAAGGCTGAGCTATTGGACCTATTTGAACAACTTGGGTGAATGACAGCAAAGCGGCAGCAGTAGCAGCAGCAGCGGCAGCAACGCCAGCGCTATTGTTTATCACAGTAACGCAGAGAAAAACAGTGACAGTGCCAGTGCCTTACACATCACAGGATAATATAATACCTAAATTGCAATAGTACGGTGACCACATCGGAATCGCCAACTACTTCACATCTCCTATAAACACACTTCAAAGTGCTTTCCAAGGGTTACCGCCCGTGCTGGGCCCATGTGACAACAAAGCCCAACTCCACTTCCTAAGAAGGGGATTCTGGGTGGTTACCAAGCAGAACTCTTTGATGGTTAAACACACTCCATGAATAAAACATGATCAGTCACTCATCCAGATCATTCAGCATGCAAGCTTCACTCATTTTAGAGGGGAGAGAGTCGCAATCACACATTCCATAATGTACACAGATTTTTTCATTCATTTCTCATATTTTCTCATTCAAGTTAATTGTGCCTATGAAGCAATCTCAGAAACACCCGTGATGAGGGCTATCTGAATACAGTAGTAAGCCTTCCCAAGGTGCACTGAAATAATTAGTCTTCCGGCCAGCTTGCGAGAGGATCTCTTCCAGTGCGAGCAGTTTGAGGGAACGAATTGATAATGCACTCATAACGCTGGGGCGTTTCATAGCTTCATAACGCAGTTGAAACGGGGCAACCCTTGCTTTGTATATGTAACCTGCCGCTTCCAGACGGAGGGCACAGACTGAACTAGAGAAAACAATTCTGATTCTTCCAGCTTTGTCACACCACACAGCGGAACATCACTTCCCTCGCAATGGAAAAGGGTGTTATTTCTGCCACAAGTTTTCTGGTTTCATAGCTGGCTCAGGCCAAATAGTAGGTAGTGCTACGCATAGAGGAAGAGTGCTGAAAACAGTGGCATAGCCGATGAGAGAACAGAGAATGGCCGGAGCATTTTGTGCTTTATACTAGACAGATCATTGTTCTATGCTGGGGGGAGAGCTATATATGACTGAGGTGTGCGTTTTGAGAGTGAGCGAGTGGCCCGAAGCACATCGTGCTTTATGTCAGACAAACCACAGCTTCGAGATGAGGGCTGCTCACACTCCATGAGTGAGAAAGTAACTGAAGTGCTTCATGCTCTGTATAAAGCAGGTAGCTGCTCTGAAGCTGGGGGCTGCATATATTGTGTGAATGAGTAAGTGGCAGAAGCTTTTTTGCGTTTGTGCACGAAAGACAACTGCTCTGAGGCAGGGGCTTGGTTATGCCACGTGAGTTGCTCTGAGGCAAGGGGCTGATGTGACGGCAAAGGGGAATGCGGGAATTGACCGGCGCAATCCCATCACCCAAGCTTCCTGCATTAACTTAAGCTGCCGCGGCTTTAGCCTCCGCAACTCGGCGGCAGAAGGAAAGAGCATGTGAGCGGACCTTATCTTCCTCTGAAGAGTGTACCTCAGTGTACCTTAGCTTCTCGAAGACACCATAGTGTCGATTCACCAGATACCAGATTCGAAAGATCTGAGGCAATTGCGCTTGATGCTGAGCTATATTGTGGTTGGACCTGCTCCACACAGTTGCAATAATGTGATTCAATCAGGTTTCAGCAGTTTCTGAGAAAAGCAGTTTCCTCAAAGCATCAGCTATGGCGCAATGTCGAGAGACCTACCTCGAAAGGGAAACACAATTTAAACACATAAAAGAGCACGTGCACCTAACAGGCAATGTTATGCTTATGGGCGCTTAGATGCCTTTTTTGTCAACTTCTTTGTCTCATGCTGGGATATCCGCGATTTTCCAAATGTGTTTTACTATTTGTAAGGAACCACCCGTCGACCCAACGACTGAATCTAACGGCGTGGGCAAGGGTATAATGTGTGTATGCCTTTTCAGCGCTCTGGTGAAGTTCATTTAATTTCTAGAATTTAGTTTAAATTTATTTTAAGCTCGGGGCTTAATCTGACTCCAATTTCTAATGATTATTACATTTAGATTGTGTTTCTAATTAGGAACTAATCATAAATATTGATTATGCATAAAGTTAGATATTTGATTATTCTGGGTATCCCATACTTTCCATTATTTGTTCATTAGGGACCTGATGTCACACAGAGACTGCACATCGGCCGAATCGTGAGCTCATGGACACAAACTCGTCAGGTCAGATCTTAGTCAGAGGATGCAAAGTGAACTATTTACCTTTAAGTAGGCCGCTCCCTGCTTGCTCATAACAAAAGATGTAAGAAAAAAATTATAGCCACGAAACTGGAACTTGCTTAGTCAGTTATAGTCAGAAATTGGAAGGTTCCAGATTATGTGCCCCATGCTCCATTCATTGGGCCTTCGGTATGATCTAGTCTGAGCACAGATTTGCGGTAACACCAGACTCCACTTTAATCTACTAGATTAATAATACAATAATTGACCTATGGCTAAGCCACGCCCCCTTCACTGACTCGGACAAACAGTCAACATTCGGTGACAGGCGCTATGGCAGCTGTCACAGTAGGAGACATTTCACAGGAGGCAATTGATGATTTTTGGAGACAGAAAGATTACATCTCGAAGTAACCAAAAGGGCCTTAACTAGCATTGGAGGGTTATATTAATAATTTTATTGTTGAGAAGGTAAGTGACATGATGTACAAAGCAGCTAGAAGCTAACGTTAACGTTTTCTAATGTTAGGCTAACGTTAGCCTAACGTTACGTTAGAGATGTTAAAGATAGCGTTCAAATATGTTGTTGACTTACATTAGAACAGATGTAGACATCCTTGTTTAATTTATCCACGTTTAGTTGGTGTTGTGGTCTACCGCATAACTTAATCCAGAGCAGACACTTATCTTGGTTGAGATGTGGCTTGGGAAAGGGTAAAAAATACACACCGTCGCCCAGCCTCTCGGGATACCGAGAGTGTCGGAGTTGCATGTACCCCATGCACACCGTTTGACCATTTTAAACTTAAAATGACAAGAAAAAACATATAAAAACGAATGAAAACTGACTAACTGCAATGCATTTCAATGGACGTGGAAGCAAAGAATATCCGAGTGTATTGGGTTAGCTATGCGCACTGTGATTGGCTCATCACGTTTGGGGGGCGTGGCTTAGCCATAGGTCAATTACAAAATATTACAAAATAAACCAAATATATAATTTTATTTGTCAAGGAAAAAATGTATTATGCCAATTATTTAAGTAAACAATAAGCCAATACAAAAATAATAAATACATAAATGAATTTAAGAGTAAGAAATGCATACCTGACAATGAGACACACAGTGATGTTGTGAGTGTTTTTAAGACACTGACACAGCACTGCATGGGGTTCTTTTGACAACAGAATTTCCCAAAGACTATTTTGTCAGTTTCCCTTAAATACCTAGACCAGAACAAAAGAGTTGTAAATATTTACTACACAAATATGTTTGGAATTGTGTTGGGCCTATTCATGTACCCCAGAGGGTTACACCTAGTTTCGGGGTAGAGGAGAGGATAATCAGATATCTTTAAGAGACACCACCCACTACAAGAAAACAGAATTCTAAGTTTTCAATCTTTTTCATAAAACAAATGACTGCTGTGAACAATTACCAATTTACCAATCACACTAAGACATTTAGGGCCCTATCTTGCACCTAGCGCAATTGACTTTGTACACTGACGCATGTATCATTCCTATTCTGCACCCGCGCACAGCGGACTTTTCCCTCCACAGACGCACGTCGGTAAACTAGGAAATACACTTGCGCTCCCTGGGGCGGTTCAGCGCAAAGAGGAGGCGTGTTCCGGTGCAGACGTTCCAGCAGCAGTTTTCATTTTTGCAAATCATACATTATTACATTAGATAGATAGATAGATAGATAGATAGATAGATAGATAGATAGATAGATAGATAGATAGATAGATAGATAGATAGATAGATAGATAGATAGATAGATAGATAGATAGATAGATAGATAAAGGAGAGGGAGTCGGTAGAGGGAGGATGCATAGATATACAAGGAAAGAAGTTTGTTGTTGTCCCATGCTTTTTCTTTGAGATCTTCTCTCCAGATTAGTGAGTTTTATTGTTTTAATGCAGGGGGGTTAATCTCAGCTTTTGTCTTAGCAGGAAAACCAAGTCTTACACCATAGAAACTGTAACTGCTGTAAAATAACGTTATTCAGACTTTCTTCATGCATAGCTCAAAAACCAGATAAATCAAGATTTTTTATTATCAAATTGTTATTGCAGTCCAAAAATAGTGTCTTGCCATCTGGTATGTCATTATATTGTTTATGTGGGTTTAGAGTCCATCCCTGGATATTTAATTCAGAAACTGTTTGTGGGTCACGGTCATCATATAGCTCAAACAAAGGCCAGCTAATGATTCATTCAAGACATCAATATATTCTGGAGTGTGAATATGTTTGTTCATCAGGATAATAAACATGATGCAGAAGAATTTCTAAATAACCTTTAATATTTAAAGCAAATATGATGAAAAATTGTTCTTTCAATTTACTTATTTTTAAGCTTAAATCAATGGATGAAAATGTGGATACTATTTTCAAGGCATTATAATTTGGAATCTTTACTGAAATTTTATATAGGCCTATAGTTTTCAAACAAAGGAAGCAATCAGAAAGCAGCTCATCTAGGTTTCAACCCTGAGGTTTTAAACATATTTGGCCTGTTAACACAGTTTACACAGCTTCTGTTACAACATCGAACATACAAAATCAATCAACTCTGTTAAATAAAATATTTGTTAAATGATCATCTGATTAGGTTTAAACCCGTAATTTTTGTTTTGAATTTCCCCTAGTACACTTTGTTCTTTTTGTTGTGTTCACCCTACTTCGTTTGTATAGTTCTTTTATGGATTGCATGACCTCCTCTGTCTTTAGAGTGTATATGATGGGATTCAGCATAGGTGGTATTGTCTGCGTCAGGGAATTGTTAATTAACCTGGGTGTTCGGATGGATAGGTGTTGTTACAGCTGCAATATTATTGCTTATAAGTGGGATATAACCGATTGCCACCAACATGAGATGTGAGGTGCAGGTTTTCATGGCTTTGATCCTTTCAGCACCATGAGCAATCTTAAGCAAAGCCAGAGCAATACAGAAATATGAAATAATTATCAGTATCAGTGGTGTGCACATTAGGAGACCAAAGCTAATTTTTCCCATCATAATGTTTATAGAATTATCATTACAAGCTAATTTATAGACAAGGCCTTGATCACAAAAATGACTATCGATCACATTAGATCTACAAAAAGAGAGTCTATTCACAGAACCTACAAGTACAGAAAAATATGTCACAGAAAAAATCCAAATAACACCTATGATCAGAAACATGACTGTTTTAGTAATAATAGCATGATACCGCAGAGGAAAACAAATAGCAACCAGTCTGTCTTTAGCCAAGACAAGTAGTGTCAAAGACTGCAGATTCATGAAATGATACACAAAAAACATATTTGCCAAACACGCTTCATATGAAATGTCCTGGTGCTCGAATAAAAATGTGTCAATAAGTTTTGGAATCAAAGCCGAGCTTCCACACAGATCAGAAATGGCCAGATGGAAAACAGCAATGTATTTGGCTGTGTGAAGTCTGCGGGCCAAATAAATGATACACATGATAAATAAATTCCCTAAAACAGTCACAACATACACCAAAGACAAGAACACATAGTAGTATTTTGCATGTGGGACATTAGAAAATCCTTTGATGAAAAATGTTGCTGGACGAACAAAGGTGACATTAGCAGAGGAGTTTGACTTCATGGAGCTCATGATAGCTGTTGTCTGGCTTTTTGTGTCACCTGTGATGAAGAACTGTTATAAAAATGCACACAATAACATAGAATATTCAAATAATGATTTAATTTACAGTCACAGTACATTAATGAACAAAAATATTTAGTTGTTCTTTGATATATTCATTTTGAATTAATAATAAAACAGTTCATGCGGTAAATGCTTTAGAGAAAAAAAAAAGAAGAAACATGGTTCATAATCTACCTTCTACTAAGCTCCCAGCATATTATTATTCTACCTGTAATCAGAGATATTTATGGAAGATCATTGTCTTGAGCTTGGGCTTTAGTTGATGGAGCAACGCTTCTCCCTGTAGACTTGATAAGAAAATCAATGCAAGCATGTGAACTGTGCCACCATCTATATTAAAACACCTTTTCTTTTCTTTTCTTTTCTTTTCTTTTCTTTTCTTTTCTTTTCTTTTCTTTTCTTTTCTTTTCTTTTCTTTTCTTTTCCAAGTATCAAAGAATGTGTGTGTGTGTGTGTGTGTGTGTGTGTGTGTGTGTGTGTGTGTGTGTGTGTGTGTGTGTGTGTGTGTGTGTGTGTGTGTGTGTGTGTGTACTTGTACAACTATCTTTGTGAGGACCAGTTTGAGTTTTAGACCATTGGAGTGAGGACAAAGAGAGTAAAGTGAGGACATTTTGGCTGGTCCTCACTTTCTGAGACCCCTTTAAAGGCCTGTTTGAGAGTCAAAACTTGGTTTTAGGGATAAGATTATAATTACGTTAAGGGTAGGTTTAGGGTAAGGGTTCGGGTTAGGCACTTAGTTGTGTTGGGTAAGGTTAGGGTAAGCGGCTAGAGATTACATTGTGTCAATGAATGTCCTCATAAAGATAGATGTACAAGAGTGTGTGTGTGTGTGTGTGTGTGTGTGTGTGTGTGTGTGTGTGTGTGTGTGCAGGGCTGGACTGGGACAGAAAATCGGCCCTGGCATTTTGGCCCAGACTGGCCCACTACATATGATCATAAACACAGTCCCGGCTCCAGGACAAACTACTTGGGGGGGCTTTTACAATTCTTAGGTGGGCTTTTACAATTCTTAGGTGGGCTTGCGTGACGGGGGGGGGGGGGGGGGGTTGGTTGGGGGGTGTTGGGGGGTTAAGACGTGCGCGAAATGTGCTTGTTGTCCATCATTCTGCGCAATTGTTGAAAAAGATAAACGTCACGTCGCAACATTTGAAATATTTGCGTTTTAAACTATGAAGGCAAGCACTTTGAGCAAGAGTTATGTCGGTGAAGAAGTACTATCAAATCCCATTCAATTATTCACTATAGAAAGTGAAACTAAAAACTGACCGATGAGAGCTGAATCTACTCAACGTGCTGATAACGTATAGGCCTAACCTTAATTTATTTTCTTAATATTTCTCTTGTGGCCCATGGTGAATTTTTTTTTTATTATTATTTCGTGTTAAACACGTTGTTTTTTAAATGAGGACTAATATAACATCTTCATCGCTGCGCGTCGGTTATGCAGTGCGCTATGAGATTATTGCGGGGCTAATTAATTGTAATATTGATAATAAAAGTAGCCTCATAATAATAATTGTAACAGACCTTATGTTTGATTGTGTATATGATGCATTAATTCTGGATGTGCTGGCGCTTGTTCTGTGTGTCTGTGCAATGCATTTTCCCCTCGGGGCTTGCGTAGATACGCAATTAAGGTCATGCATTGCGTACTTGGGGTGTCACGGTCTTCGGGTTTTCCTCTCACATGTGTGTGAGACGTTTAATAGCCTAAAGTAAAGAACAGCTCAGGCAGTTCTCGACTCGTTTATTGTTATCTTATTCATAAAGTGTTTAGGCGAACCCTGCACGAACACTCAGTCACATAATCATCATTCAGATCACCGCAAGGGGGGGCTTGAGATCATCTTAGGGGGGGCTAAGCCCCCCCCAAGCCCCCCCTTGACGCCGGGCCTGCATAAACACCACCCATCTTTGCACGCCTTTGAATATGTTTTTGTTTAACTCCTATTCATTAAAACCGCTAATGCCATGTAATGAGTGAGAATAAACGAGTGAGAGTTAACAGATGAAATAAGTACAAAATTGTAATTTATTAATACAGTCGAACTATACTCCACAGTGATGAATCCAAAAAACAAGCTATAAGCTGCATTGACATAGTGTTTCTCAAAGGAATTTTGGTAAAACTGTGGTGGGTGGACCTCTAGGGGGGTTTGGGGGCATGGTCCCCCTAAGAATTTTTTTTGCATTTTAATGTTAAATTCATCAATCTGGTGCAGTTTGAGGGTTCAAAATTAAAAGCTCCAACCCATATTCAGTGTGCAAGTATAACAAAGAAAACAAATCAAACCTCTTTTAATAACAGTGTCAGTCTATATTACACTACTACATAATAATAGTTATAATATTAATCTCATGATAGTAGCCTATATATTGTAAAAAATAATGCACCGAAAAATAAAGAAAACTTTCATAATTAGTTTTGTACTAATTTCTAAACTTGAAAGAGATAAGCACATGATCTTTTATTTTGACGGAAACTGCATCGAGCTTTTATTTTGGCGGAAAACATGGATACAAACGTGTCTCATTAAACTTCTAGTTAATTGCTGTAATTGTCAACTATGCAGATGTGGAAATAATCTGTAACCGGGTTATGGGTTCCTACACTCATAGCCAAAGTGTTTTGAAAGTAGTTCTGCTTACCGCGGACTCTACGTTACACTTTCTCATCTCTCTCTCCTGATCCTCCTCACTATCCTCATCATCAGCCACTGGAGCTGATGAAGGTCCTGCTGCTGCAGAAAACACATATATCTTGACACATTTTACTGCGTCTGCTTGAAGGGCCTGTATCTATTTTTCACGCTATTTCTCTGCACATTCCTTGCGTTTCCTCTCCATCTCTCAGACTATTTTGACAGATACACACTTGACACTGCACGCTCGCTCAGAGCCCAGAGGGGGAGGTGTTTAATGATGTGATTGGGCCAGCCCAGTGTCAATCAAGATAACAACCAATGGGCCGCTGATCTACGCGTTTCATGGGCCGGTCTGTCAGTGGAAAAAAAAACTAACACTTACTTTTTTTTTGACCAATGCATTACACCGGCACTAACCCAGCGCTGTCAATTAAACAAAACAAAACGAATGGGCCGCCGATGTACGAGTTTTATGGGCCGTCAAAAAAAAAAAAAAAAAAAAAGTATGAGATGTATCGGCCCAAAAGCACGTCGGCCCACCGGGCATTTGCCCGGTATGCCAGATTACCAGTCCAGCCCTGTGTGTGTGTGTGTGTGTGTGTGTGTGTGTGTCATAGACTGTAAAAAAAGATTGACGACGCACCTTTGCTCTCTTTAATTGTAGTAGTGTCCCAATATGTTGTTGTGTCTCTGTTATCTTGAGTCTCAAGTCTGCTCAGAAGTGAGCGTGAAGTGGGGCTGCGATATCAAGTCCCACTCCCGCAGAATCTGTTAGTACAGTTTATTGCAGAACAGCTCATTTCAGGGCTGCCAACTCTCACGCATTCAGCGTGACACTCACGCAATTGACACTTTTCACACGCTCTCACGCCACACATACATTTTCTCACGCACAGAAAAATAGCGAAACAAAGAGGACACGGAGACTTACCAAAATGTATATTCCTCACACATAATATCGATCAATAAGTGTTTTTCAACCGTGGAAAGGGATCAATAAAACAGCTGGAGAACAATTATGTCACATAACATTTACCTATCTTGTGTACCTAATATTTATCCAAATGAGTCAATATTAAATCAAATCACAAGAATTGAATTGAATTGAAATCGTGAAATTTGTGTCAAGCAATAAAATAAAATAAACCTAGCTTACCAGAAATTGTACCATTTAAACATTGTAACATGTTGTCACTAAACCTAATAAAATTCAGTTTAGTTACTAAAATGTTTTGACAATCACAATACATTTATTGTGATGTGATTGATAATGTGATGTGATGATTTTTTTTTTAAATAAATAGTTGGTGCCTCAGTGACTACTTCATTCTAGTAGTGTCAATCATGGTGTCACACACCCGTTTTTATAGCATCAAAAAACTAAAATAAAACTTATTTAAAGAAGGAACACTTGAACTAACATCAGCATCATTAAAACTGCATAAAATGACAGAAACCATCTTTGGCAAAAAATGTTTTGAAGTAAAAAATTTGATTGTTTAGTTTGTCTCACATCCATTACATTAAATGAAGAGGGCGGGGTTTATTGACTATACTGCATCCAATCACCTGGGGGCGATCAAGATGCTTTGGCTTAACTTTTCAGGACTCGTGTGGCACATCTCATGTTGGTGCCAATTTGGTTATATCCCATTTTTTAAGCTGTCGGTCTGTTAAAGGCAAATGGTATAGTATCTGCAGGTCGGAGTAGTGGGAGTGCCTAAAGGTCTTGTGAAAGCTGCCTTTTAGGGTATGGGGTAAGGTTAGTTTCTGCTGTAGAATTGTGTACCATTATGACCTGCAGCTACTGTTAACAAACATCCCGACACGGTCCGGGCAACGTTTAGAATTTTAAATATGTGCTGCATTCTTTCCTCTCAATAACAAAACAAACACCACAAAAATGACAGCAGTGAGAAAGCAGCAGTTAAGACAACATATGATCATAGTGATGTATACGTTTCAATGTTTCATGCTTTTTGGACATGCACATCATAATAAATACTTGCTAAATCTAATAATTCTGTTCAAAATGTGTTGCAGTTTTAAAAAATAAGCTCGTTTTTACATTGGAATTTCTCAAAAGCATGATTTTCTGAGCCGATAATTAAGCAAATAATAAGATATCAAGGTTAAATTTCTACAGAATGATGTTTACAATATGTTGGATGATTTTATATAGAAAACAGTGACTCAAAAAAAAAAAATTCACAGGCAGGGTCACAAATACTTTCACAGACATTTTCATTGAATGTTTTATAGAAAAACACTGTTATTTTACAGACTTTTCCTGAAATATTACAATCAAACACCTTCACTGTAAAATGTAAATCTAATGTATTTAATGTATTTAACCATTAGCTTTCAATAACACGTGCATGAACTAACATAACCATAGACATCACTGTTTGGCTACTACACAGTTAGTATCTTTTACACAAAGCAACATGCAGCACAACATCAATGTTTTTTGGCCCATCCTCGACTAAAGCACAAGCTCTACTTTAATGTGGTAACCTCATAAAACCCATAAAATCCCAACATAACAGAACATCAAACACTAACAGATATATCTAGATCTCAGCAGAGGATGATTACTCCAAAAACAGCATTACCAGCTTCAATTAACCAGTTTGACTTTATTTATTTCATATTATGTACAAAAGTTTTTATTGAAAATAAACAGAGGTTTAGATGTTGATGCCTTATTGAAAAATAGTTACGTTTGAAATCACCGTTGTGGTGATTAGTGTTTTCGAAAACTGGGTGATGTTGGCCACTTGTTGATAACAATTATCATGCCTGATTCATAAAATCCAGAGTCAAATATACCTGTTAATTTCACATTATTAATTATAGTAGCCCTGTGATATTGTTTCATGAGTGTTCTGACAATCAGATATTGTGAAAGATTTTATAACATCATTATGTAGAAAATGTTTAGAGCTACTACATTTAGACTTGTGTGAATATCAACAATGGTGACAATCAACAAAAAGCTTTTTTGAGACTTTACAGTAGCTTGTTTTCTGATGTTCAAAGTTCATCTGTTTATCTGAATTATTTGTTGACTGTCAGCATTGTTAAGATGTATACACTGATTCTAGGTCAAAACTGCATAATGAGTTAAACATTCTTTCAAAACATCACAACATTGCAGGATCTCTTGTGGTAGTATAGAGCTACAATACACAATAATGTAAAATTAAGAACTAATATATCAAGTGATTAGGCTCTAGATGAGATCAGTGAATCGGACCACTACATGATGATTATGTCAGTTAGCCAACATCACCAGATCACATTTTCTCTTGGCTCGTCTGACCATAACAAGCATGCTGTCTTATAAATCATATCTGTGTGTCTAAATGATACAGTAGCTCTAAACATTTTCTGCATAATGATACTATGATTAATAATGTGAAATTAAAAGCTAATATATTCAGAGATTTGACTATAGGTGCTATCAGTGGATCAGGCCACTAATTGATGAATATATCATCAACAAGTGACCAACATCACCTCATGTTCTCTTAAATAAAAAAAAAATAAAAAAAGAAGAATTTTAGAGGATTTAATCCTATAGTTATTATGGAGCAGCAAATGACTGGCAGTATAAAAGTTTCTCCAGATCTGTGCTGTGACTGGTCAGCTGACAAGTCCAGTGATGCCTGGCATTTGTTGTAAAACTGATGGACTGAAGGAAGACTGAAAGTCTTTTTTACAGTGCTGTCAGCATGTATACACCAGAGCTGTTCTTAACCTTTCTGTGAGTAAAAGTTTTTAAAGATGTGTGTTAACCTTAATTATCATAATTGATTTTTATGGAAATCATTACAACATTTTCTGTCTATGTCAATATATCTGTTCTTTGCCTTGTAATATTTGTTGAACAGCAATGCCATGTCATTTCAAATGATTTTTTATCACACTGAATAAACACACTTGTTTTTGCCCAGACAGGATGCAGGGTGAACTTAGTGAACTGCTTAGTGCTTAGTGAACTGACCATTTCTACATCAGTGTTTTTTCTGGTATTCCCCACATGAGATACTAGTACATATTTCTGTTTTTTGTCTACTTTATTTCTTTGCTTGGAAAGTCCTACCTCATGTTTGTTATCATTGTGGACCGAAATCTTCACACTCCTAAATATTTAGCTGTCTTTAATTAATCACTGACACACATTTGTGAGAGTATACTCTGTAATCCCTCAGATAGAGGACACATTTTTGTTTGCGAATCAGTTGATTCTGTATGGATTATGCATGTCCAATATGTTCTCTAATATTTAATTTTTTTACAGTGCAGTCTCTAACTCTCGCTGTTCTCTCGTATGACAGATTAGTAGCTATTTGTGTACCACTGAGGTATCATGTGATTGTGAGCCATAGATCAATGCTTGTTATAATTGGTGCTTCATGGACACTTGCACTGTTGCTAACAATCACTGGAGCAATGTTCAAGAGCAGACTTTCTTTCTGCAAAGTTATTGTCACCGTTAACAGTTTCTACTGTGATCATAGCAGTAGAATTTAGCAGATAGCGGGCCTGGAGCGGAGAGCAAAATATTCATCAAACTTAACGGAACACCAGAGGAGGCCAAGGTTTTGGTGATTAGATGGAGGAGCTGGATAAATATGACTGAGAACGCTACTGGATCAATGAGGTAAAAAAAAACCATTCAGACAACAATCTGTGTACATTCATACAATGTCATCCAATCACATTTCATTTACTTCAAGAGACATTAACGACAGGATTCTGGACTATGAACACTTGGAACTGAAATCATTTGACTACACTGAGCATAATGCACAAGACTTGGAAGATGAATACTTTAATGAAGATGATTATGACAAAAGTATCAACTCAGAAGGGAAATTGTCAATCATACACTTCAACAGCAGAAGCATGTACTGTATACAAACTTCAATACAATCAAATATTATTTACAACAGTTTATACATCCATTTAGCATTATAGTGTCACGGATTGGCCAGGTTCATCCACCACTATCACCCAGCGATCACAGTCACCTGAATATTAATTAGTCAAACCTGCACCCCTTCAATCACCACTGCTTCATAAGCACACCTCACGCACTCCTCATTGTCCGGGCTTGTTAATCGAAGCGGACACTAGTGCTTCTCTCTGTGAGTTTCACTACTAAACTTACCTGTGTTTACTTACCAGTTCTCTACGAAGTTTCCAGTCTGTTCCAGTCTGTCCAGATCTCATCTCGAGTGGTGTACTAGCCGTAAGCCCGACTGTGTCATCCCGGGGTGTGTGCTGTCACCTGTCATCGTCTTCATCCAAAGTTCATCTCCACTCTGAAGTCTCATCCTGCCGTTCCTGCAAAGATACTACTATCAGTCATCTCGAATTACATTCCAGAACTCTCAACCTCTGAACTCTGATACTCACCTATATCCAACTCGTTGATCCTTCTTGACATTCAGCTGTTCAAATAAACATTACTGCTTCACTTACCTTGTTGTCCGTCTACTTCCGTAACATATAGCAATATCTGAAACATGGTTCATTGAGGTTAAAGGAATTGATTTTGAATTAGAAGGTTATGACCTCAATTATATGAACAGAGTAAACAAAGCAGGTGGGGGAGTTGATATATGCCCATAAAATTTTTAAGTTTAAAGTAATTGACAAGATGACATTAAGAATAAATGATATACAGTACTAGAATGTATATCGATTGAAATTCACAATGAAAATAAAAAAAAATAATATTATAAGTTGAATATAAAGTTGTGGTCAGAATTAATGGCACCCCTGGTAAATATGATCAAAAATGGCTGTAAAAATTAATTGCATTGTTTATCCTTTTGATCTTTCATTATATATATATAAAAAAAAAAACTTTCATTGAAGTAAAAGATTGGAAAGTGTGGGGGAAATCATATTATGAAATAAATGTTTTTTTCTCCAAAACACGTGACATTGGCCACAAATATTGATTTGTTTAGCACACCAGGGTGACTAGGAACATGAAATTGTCTAGCTATAACTAAATGTTTCACAGGAGTTTAAATATGAGGAAACACAAAGGCCAAATTCTTTTAATCATCCATCACAATGAGTAAAACCAAAGAATATAGTTCTATTTTATATTCTCTTTTATATAATTTTATATTCTCTGTTGTGAAGTGCATTTTTAAAACCGTTCTTTATCACAGAATAAATGTGGTTTATGTCAGTCTTTTATAAATATTAGTTTTTGAACTTAAATGGTTTAAGGGAGTGAAATTACTGTTCCACAGTACAGCATAGATTGTAATTTACAGTGTAGAGCAATACACAAACTAATTCATTGAAATGGGTTTCTGTGGTTATGGGTTTATATCAATGTATAGCCTATGTAAAAATAACTTTATAAGAAGATTTACTCCTGCCCCCTCATCTTCAAGTCCATTGGGATAAGTGATGATCCATGAAAGTCCCAAGCGCAAAAGAATGATCTACTATAAATATGTCGGATTGGTGGTATAATAATGAGATTCTGGCAGCTTTGGAGAAGGTAGAGTATGAACCATGTGCTTCGTCTGTTTATAAAAAATAAAATAAAAAATAGATTTACTGCAGAGACTAAACAATTGTATTATTATAATATTATTGTCAAAGAACATTTAAGACTTTTTTTTTATTAATGTACTGTGACTGGGAATTAAAGTGTTATTTGAATAATCTGTTATAGTGTGCATTTTTATAACAGTTCTTCATTACAGGTCACAAAAATCCAGACAGCAGCTGTCATGAGCTCCATTCAGTCAAACTCCTCTGCAAATGAGACCTTTGGTCATCCTGCAACATTTTTCATTAGTGACTTTTCTAATATTCCACATGCAAAATACTACTATGTGTTCTTGTCTTTGGTGTATGTTGTGACTTCTTTAGGGAATTCATTTATCATGTGTATCATTTATTTGGCACGCAGACTTCACACAGCCAAATACATTGCTGTTTTCCATCTGGCCCTTTCTGATCTGTGTGGAAGCTCGGCTTTGATTCCAAAAATCATAGAAATGTTTTTATTTGACCACCAGGAGATTTCATATGAAGCGTGCTTAACAAATATGTTTTTTGTGTATCATTTCATGAATCTGCAGTCTTTGACACTACTTGCTTTGGCTTATGACAGACTGATTGCTATTTGTTTTCCTCTACGGTATCATGCTATTGTATCCAAAACAGCCATGTTTCTGATCATAGGTGTTATGTGGATAGTGTCTGTAACATTTTTTTCTGTACTTGTAGGTTTAGTGAATAGAATCTCCTTTTGTAGGTCTAATGTAATTAATAGTTATTTTTGTGACTATGCCCCAATCTGCAGACTAGCTTGTAATGATATTACGATAAATATTTTGATGGGTAAAATTTCCTATGGTCTCTTGATTTGCACACCGCTGATACTGATCGTCATTTCATATTTCTGCATTTCTCTGGCTTTGCTTAAGATTGCTCATGGTGCTGAACGGATCAAAGCCATAAAAACCTGCACTTCACATCTCATATTGGTGGCAATGTTTTATCTACCTGTTATGAGCAATATTATTGCAGCTGTAACAACACCTTTGCATCCAAATGTTCAAATAATTAACAATTCCCTGACACAGGCGATCCCACCTATGCTGAATCCCATCATATACACTCTAAAGACAGAGGAGGTCATGCAATCCATAAAAGAACTGTACAAACGAAGCAAGGTGAACACTACTAGAAAAAGGGAAATGAAATGCAGCAGGATAAATTAACCCTTTCACACATAGTGGTCACTACAGTGGACAGCCATTAAAAATGCATTTTCTTGAATTTGCACGGGTTTTTATGGCAAAGTTGCACATCAATCTCTTCATTGGACCCTTGTGCATCATCCTATAAATTGCAATCAAGTGGCAAGCCTTTGTGTTTCGATTTTTTTCCCCTCCAAACTAAGATGGCCAAGGGTCAGTCAGACATGCCAAGTTGCTCCAGAATATCCACCCATTCCTTCGAATCTAGGAGACTCTTGGAGGTAAAAAAAATATTGCAGCATCAAGCAATATCTAATGAGTCATATCACAGTAAAATTTTCCAAGTTTTGATTTTAGATTGAGAGAAAACTCTGATTAATCACATGTCCACTGTAGTGTACGTCATGCATCAACTGCTATATTTCAGCTACAATTCATAATTATAATGTGAATATTGTTTTTGAAATTTAAAACTTAAAAACTTAATCTGCAGTGACTTTTTTACTGTAAATAAATGTACTTGTATTATTAGAAAGTAATTTTCATTGACATTGAAAAAAGTCATGTGATTACATATGTATGACACTTGTAATGCATTACTTTATTTGTTAGATCAAAAAGTAATCTGATTTCATAATGCACGTTATTGTAATGTGTTTTTTTACTCATAACATCAAAAAGTAATCTGATTACGTAATGCATGTTACTTGTAATGTGTTTCTTTACTCATAACATCAAAAAGTAATCTGATTACATAATGCATGTTACTTGTAATGCGTTTCCTTACTCATAACATCAAAAAGTAATCTGATTATGTAATATGCATTATTTTAATGCGTTTCTTTACTCATAACATCACAAAGTAATCTGATTACGTAATGCATGTTACTTGTAATGCGTTTCTTTACTTGTTACATAAAAAAGTAATCTGATTAGGTAATGCACATTACTTGTAGTTAATTACCTGTTAGATCAAAAAGTAATCTGATTAGGTAATGCATGTTACTTGTAACACATTACTTTACTTGTAACATCAAAAAAGTTATCTGAATGCGTTATGCATGTTAGTTGTAGTGCGTTACCCTCAACACTGATCATTTCAGATGAGATTGAAAAAACGTATCGCTAGGTTTTCTCAGAGGAGGGCTATGATAGAAATGTGCATGTCCATCTTGAACATAATCAGAATTATCAGCTAATAAGGGTAAATCTCCATACTCTGGTGCACTGGAGGGAGCATCTGAGTGGTTTCCACAGTTGTACCTTGACAGACTGTAGAAAAATCTGATGGAATCACGTCCTCATGTTCTGATATCAAAGATACGCCAAGTGCAACTTGTATGAAGTTGTATGAAGCCTTTGCAATATTTTGCATTTAGATTTTTTGTATATATTTGATAGTTTTCACATGATTTGATATAATTGTATTGATTAGTTCGTTAAATTCACATACTTTATGTGTTTGATTATTGTCTTATATTAAATCTAGTATATCTTAAGTTTAAACCAAACGCATGCTGTCCACTCAAGTGGACATCTGAAGATCTCTTTGAAAAATTTGTAAAAAAATAAAATAAAAATCAATTCTTGTTTTTCATGCCCTAAGAGCAATAAAAACACATAGGAAAAAAAATCCTGACTGAGGATATCATAATTCATGCATGAAAGGGTTAAATATACTTACAGGATCTGATCCGTGTGTGAAGAAGAAACGAGGTGCATTTTGCCTTCCACAATATTGGTGTTATTGACTTTCATTACCTGCCTGAAAGAAAGATTTACTTGTACGTTGACTAGAAATATTTGACTAGTTTCATCAGCTGTAATCATTTAATAAATATCTAATTTAACAGAGTTGATTTATTCTGTATGTAGATGTTGTAAGTAACAGAATTTGTGTCATAATCAGGCCAAATATATTTAAAGCCTCTGGGCTGAAACCTAAATTTGCTTTGTGATTGCTTTTTTTATTCATTACACTGTAAAAATAATTTCAGTCTAAAAATAAAGCTTTAAAAAAAAAAAATTATATATATATATATATATTTCAGTGGTTCTAAGTGGTTATATTTTCAGTGGTTTTAAGTGGTTTTAACAATAAGTCAAATGAAAACATTTGCTTTCAATTTAACAAATGTTTTAAAAAATATTATGGCTAATATTAACTATGTTGTTAAATATTAACGGCTATTTGTAAGAATTTTCATTTATTAATCACTCTTTTTTTATAGCCAATGTGTGAACAGCTTGTAACGAAACTTTTAAAAAAACTAGACCTTTCCCGACTTATTAGGGTATCTAGGTATGAAGGCCCATATACTGATTTTCGTGTGAAGGACTTGGGATGTTTTTGCCGGGAAAATAAAAAGAATGTGTCGTTTATGCGCGCTATACCGAGAACCTCCCTTCCGTTCAATGACACGTGATATGAAAGCTTATATAATGCAGAAAAAGCTATTCTGTAGTGTAATGTCAATGTGTCATGCAAAGAAAAGGGTTTCATATAAACTATAGTTTCACATAGCTATGTATAGTCTATTCAGTCCCTCCAGGATTTCACGATTTTTTTGTGTGATTTTTGCAATCAAAATGACTGATTTTGTGGTGGTAATTTCCAGACATTTGTGAAAAAATTTGCGATTTTTATATTTTATAATTAGGAGGACATCACATTTACCATAAAATTATTATGTCAGATGCACAATAGTCATACATGACACAAATCACAAACAAAATGCATAAAGCTTGTTTATTTTGGTCTAATCAAATTCTCATCAAATTAAGTTTTAAAACAACCTACTGTATATGGGCACAACACAAGACCAGGAACATCCAAGAAATGATTTAAACAATCAAGTAAACACTCAGTAATGAAATAAGAACAAAGGAACAAATAACAAAAAGATGCAAAACAGGACAAATAAATACAAGGATTTATTCACAGTTACAAACAGTGGATAATTTACGTTTTTTTTTTTTTTTTTTTTTTTTTTTTATTGTGCTGTAGTCTATTGTTGTTGCTTGATTAACATTAACAACACTGACAACAGCAAGTAAATTAGGTTACTGTCACTTTAAGACCTACTACAGTAATGACAAACGTCCCAATCAGTTATTACTGATAGTTTTACGTAAATACTCGCCAAGATTAATATTTTGAAGTAATTGTAGCTATGTGTAAGGATGGACTTCTACTAAGACTGAATTCAAGAATTCTAACCTGCTATAAAACAATAAAACTCACTAATCTGAAGAAGAGATCTATGGGACAGAGAGCACAACAAAACTTCTCCAATCTCGTCTCTTCCCCCCATGCTGAGTTCCTGACTCCTCACACTATCTGCTCCCCTCCAGGTCTCATTCAGTCATGCAAAACACACACCTACTGTCTCCAGTTGTTTTATGAGAGGTCAAAGTAAATACTTTTGGTGCGAATGGTAAAGAAGTTTCATTCCCGCAGCAGCAGAACAGTCAGAAAAAGAAAACAATGCCTGTTCTTCTGTTGTGGGAGATGCCCCAATAAAGATCGTTGATAACATTTGTATTTATCCCCCAAACTCAGGCGTGACCACTTGGGCACGAGAAAGGGTCCAGCAAAAGCTGAATAAATATTTGGGTGCTAGATGTTTATTGTTCTTTTGTTCCACTGGGGTATTTAAAGGGGATTGGCAAACCACTCAAGGAAGCATCTGTAAACAGAACTTCCCACACTGTTGCTGTGTGTCTCTATTGCCAGGTATGCTGACTCTTTTAAACTATTTTTGATATTGCATTTTGAATTATGTTTGTATTTTATGCTGATCAGTTATGTATTGTGTATTCTGTTTAATCCTTTTTAATTGATGCTTAATCCTGCCTGGCAAAATAAATGTTACATCTTGATTTATTCTGAAGTATTCTGAAATCATTATTTTAATGTATTAAGGAGGCTGGTGCTACCGCAAATCTTAGTTAAGGTAGGTCAAACTAAAGGCGCATGTATACGGAGCAGTAATCTGAAGACCTTTTGATTTCTGTCTATCACTGATTTAGCAAGTTGTATGGAAATGGCTAAAATAAACTACACTTTTTTGTACAAGTGAGCAGTAGGCAACTGACTTAAGAGGTATTAGCTAACCCTACATCCACTGACTAAAATCAGAATTAGCAAGTTTGTGTCCGTGAGAAACACGATCCGGCCGACGTGATCTCTATGCGGCATTGGGTCCATAATTAATTAATAACTGAAAGTATGGAAGGTCAAGAATAATAAAAGATCTAAATTAAATCACAATTCATATTTTGATCAGCTGTTAAGAGAGAAAATCAATAAATACGAAGAGTCACTTAAATTTGGAGTCAGATTAAATTATTCATGGAGTCAGAATTAAAATTGGAAATCAACTGTTTAATAAATTAAAGTAAATTTTCAGAAGCGCCCGAAAAGACATACACGCTGCATTGCCTTCGACCAAGACATCGGACACCGTCATTGGGCCGGTGATTGGAGCTTACAAAGTGGTGACCGCCCTCCGTGATCTCCCAGTCTCAGGCGAGTGACGTCTTTCGGCGCGACAATTCAGATCCGAACGGAGCATGAGGTTTGAGCTTCTCCTTCTCTGTCTCCAGCTGCTGTGGTAAGTACATTTTTCCTGTATCTTTTAGAAAGTGTTGAGGGAAAACTTAGACGCACCTCATATAGACACATTGGTAGAACGGGTCGGAATACCCAGGATAGACCGGAACCGCAGAAAACCGGTATAAATCTAAGATTACTAGAAAAACATGGCTTATCAGGGAAATGGTAGTTCGAGTGTAGACAAGGATGTAATGGAATCTCTCGCTTTGCAACTAAAAGATCTCCTCTTCCGTTTGCGTAACAAGGGAGTAGATTTTGATTGGAATAATGAGCAAATTTTAGCCTGGTACGCTACCGAGGGGCGAAAACTAGAGACTAAATCTCATTTTCGGAAAATTCCGGTCGCGATAGTCTATTTGCTACGTCGAAATGATTTAGCAACTATTGCTGAAAACGAACGCATGATTTCAAACATAAAAGAACTAGAAGCAGCGCGATCAGATGAGTTGAAAAAACTCAGAGCACAGGTCGAAGCATCCGTGTATGATAAACAAACTTGGGCAAGACAGAGCGACGCGATGGGAACACAAATTAAAAAGCTTGAAAAGAAACTTCAAGTAGATAAACAATACACGTCCGCGCTCGAGGAGTGCTGCGGTTCTGCAGGCTTTCCTATAGCTGCAGTTAAAATAGCGGCGATAAATTCAAAAATTGGCGAGGATGTATACAGTGATAGTGATGAGGATGATATGGTAGCAGCTCTACCGAGCTGCATCCAAGATCAGTTGTCTCTGACAGAAGCTCGTAGACAAACTCCAAAGGCACGCTCCAGTCTGGGAGTGCGCGATCTTTTTCCAGAACCCGCGACTGAAATGTATTATCCAAATAAACCTGAAGAACCGAAACCACGCAGTCCCATAAGAACTCGAAGTAAATCTGGCACTGTTCTCAAAAAAACAGTAAAAGTTGCTGTTCTTAAAACAATGACTAACGCAGATGATGAAGTCACTACCATTAGCCGACCTTTAACTTGCGAAGAATGCACAAAACACAAAGAAGTTGTGGGCATGATGCCAAGGAAAGGCCCTTTTCAACCCTACTGGGACAACTTAATGTTACAGGCCTCAGTATACAAGTTAGAGCCCAGAGACGTTTGGCAAGTGGCTCTCCTCACTCTTCCAGACGAGCTAAAACCAAAAATGTCACGCGAATTGAGATCTGGAGAAATTATAATCAAACAGGAAGATGAGGATGAAAATGAGGTTTATGAAAGATTGAGGGAGACTTTATTAGAGTTAAGGGGACCAACACACGCCGAGTGGAACAGAATTTTAGACATCAAACTGGCCAACAAAGAGCCATTTGAGATTTATGCTGAACGTTTATGGGTGACCTACAAAGAGCACTCAGGGTTAGAGGATGCACGCCGTGATCAGGAAGTTTTACTTCAACTCCTGAAAAATAATGCAGGTCCTCATATACAGCAGGCGCTCGTTCATGGAGCCGATCCATCCGAGAATACTTACCGGTCACTGGTGGATTGGGCTTCCAAAATAGAAGCTAGACTCAAGCAAAGCAAAACTCGTTCCGTTTCAACAACACAATGGCTAGCTGAAGGAAAAGGAAACAAAAAATTCGACCTAAAGCCCAAATCTCAACCCTTCTGTTACTTCTGCAGAAAAAATAATCACATTACACAAGATTGTTTCAGATTAAGACGGGCCGAAAATAATCAGAAGATAAACTCTAAATCTGAAAATGAAATTCTTAAGCGTTTAGAGAATTTGATCATACAAAACAACTCCTCAGGGAGTAACCCAAAACAAACAGAGGAACAACCTAAAAATCTGAATAACCCGTACAGAAACCTTCAAGCAGACCTCGCTAACCTGTTAGCAAAATACAACAATCCCCAATAGTGGTGCGTGGCCTCCGTTGCTATAGGAAACATTATCACAAGCGGAAACCGAATCAAAATAAGAGCTAACCTTGGAGGCCGGTTAGTTAACATTCTTATTGATAGCGGAGCCGCTTGTTCTTGCACAAACATTCCATTACCACTAAGCACGCAAACGATTCAAATTAAAGGTATAGGCGATACTTTAATGACAGCAACTCAAACAAAATCAGTCCAACTCGATTTAGGCATGGTAGTGCTAAAAGAGCAATTCTGGTATTTACCAGATAACAGCGAAGGAACTGTATTGGGTATGGACATTATGAGAAAACATGGCTTTGTAATTCATTGCTTTGAAAAACAAATTGAAGTACAAACAAACAAAACAACAAAGAAATGCCTGCCTCAAGGCAAGGCCAATATCATGTCCATATCCAGTACAGATCCAACTCAACTTCTCATCAACAAACACAGCGATGTTTGGGCTAACCATGAACATGACTGCGGCCTCGTTGATTTTGAAGTATGCATTGAGGGAGAGCCCCCTCCCCCGCAAAAACAATATCGCATTAAGCCAGAGGCAGAGGTCGCGGTTCATGAGATAGTGAAACAGCTTGAGATTAGAGGCATAGTTCGACGATGCTGTTCAACCACAAATTCTCTGTGTTTACCAGTTCCGAAACCTAACGGTAAATGGCGTCTTTGCATTGATTATCAGCGTCTCAACAAAGTTCTGCCTAAAGCAACAGCTATAGTGGCAAATCCAGCTACAATCTTATCACAGGTTTCAACCAATGCTTCGTGGTTCACAGTGCTTGACATCAAAAATGGTTTTTGGTCTATTAAAGTCAAACGAGAAGACCAGTGGAAGCTGGCATTTACTGTAAATCAAATGCAGTATACCTGGGAAAGAATGCCGCAAGGCCTTCACAATAGCCCCTCGATTTTTCATCGAGCTGTGGCAGATGTGCTCAGTCCCTTACTAGGGACTGGCAAAGTAGTTCACTATGTAGACGACATACTGATAGCCACAGAAGAACCACTTGAGAACCACTTGCAGCTGGTTGACGAAGTGTTACAGATGCTAGGTGACGCAGGCTTTAAAATGAACAAAGAAAAAGCCCAAATTGCGCAGAGGGAGGTACACTATTTAGGATACACTCTGACTCAAAGTCACAGAGCTTTAACAGACGACAGGAAAAAATGCATTGCCGAACTGCCTCGACCTTATACTTTAAACTCGTTGCAAAAAGTATTAGGAACAGCAAACTATTTACGAGATTTCATCCCTGATTTTGCAAATACCGCCGCACCGTTGTATTCGCTTTTAAAAGGGAAAACGAAACCAAATGATGTCCTTGAATGGGCTGATGAACACGAACAGGCTTTTACAGATTTGAAACAGCGTTTGTGCGCCGCGCCCGCCCTGGGTTTGCCCAACCCATCAAAAGTTTTCCACATTCAAGTAGACGCGCATGAAATCACACTAAGCGGAGTCTTAGCTCAGGAATATGGAGGAAAACTGCGTCCAATCGCTTACTACAGCCGAAAAAAATCTCTGGTCGAACAAGGATTCGACCCATGTACACAGCATGTGCTTGCGGTGCATTGGATGTTAAAAACAACAGAACCCATTGTAGGTTTCCAATCTGTGGTTATACACACAATGCACACACCTGTACGAATGCTGTTACAGGGCCGAATAAAGGGAGTTTCCTCCCAAAGATTAGCGAGATGACTAGCAGACATTCAAGCGCGCGAAATCACAACAAAAAACACACGAATTTTGCCACATCTGCTCGGGGATGTTGAGGGACACCCACACACATGCCAGCCCAAACAAGAAGCACAAAGCCTTGTCCATGACGAGCCACTTCCAGGCCAAGTGCATGTGTACATTGATGGTTCTCGATTCTGTCAAAATGGGCATTTCTATACTGGCTGTGCAGTGTGGACACCTCATCTTCCCGAGACAGATGCTAAACGGCAATTGTTGTTTAAACTACCAGCTAACATATCCGCACAAGAAGCTGAACTCATTGCATTGCAAGAAGCAATCAAGGCACACCCTGAACCGCTCTGCGTGCACACTGACAGTCGGTATTCTTTCGGCGTCGTAACTGATTTTATGGCACAATGGCAATTGAGAAAATTCCTCACCTCCGCCGGAACGCCCATAAAACATTTCAACACCATAACTGCGATATGGCAAGCTGTACAAGCGCGAGAAAACTCCATTTCCATGGTAAAAGTGTGCGCGCACATTAACAAAAATCCAGATGGTGCCGAAACCCGGGATCCCTTGCAGTGTGTTTTCTGAAATTCACTTTGATCAGAATGAGGACATTTTTTCACAGTTGATTTTGTGAATGGATTAAAGCTGACCTCCTGACCATGGAATTGGTAAGTCTGTTTTCATTGTTTAATTGTATGATAGGAAAAGTCTCCATTTGCATGAATTGAATGAAACAGAATTTAGAAGGTCTTGAATAGCTTTAATAGTCCCATTACTGTATTATTTGTAAATATTGTGAATATTCAGATCTCATCGGGGATGGAAGGGAAAAAATCTGATAACAGTGATGTATTGTTTGCTTTATGGAGCAAAAAAGTTGAGCCTACTTTGTGTAAACTCAAGAAAGAGTACATTGGAATTAAATGTCCAGATAAGGAAATGCTCCAATGGTGGGACACAATTGGCAAACATCAAAAGAAATCAAAACATGCTGAAATAATTGAGGCTTTAAACTTCATAAGTTTTACACGGCTACGTGAGTTAACAACATGTCTATCTTCAAGTATAGATGCTAAATGTAAAGAAGTGCAATCTAAGAGTGCAGAGGCACAAAAGTCTGAGGCAAAAATTCAAGATCTTCAAACACAGCTAGATAAATTACTAGCTGAGCAGTTAGCCCTGACTGAAAAGTGTAAAAATCACAAGGAAATCATTGCAGAACTCAAGGCTAAGCTAAATGCTAAATTGTCTCCCAAAATGCTTAACAGCGATGGGACTAAAAAGCACATTCGCTTCTTAGAGGAGGTGACTTGCTCTAATGAATCTGAATCATTTAGTTCAGAAAATGCATGTGCAACTGACCAAGAAAGTGTGCCTATTTCAGTTCTTAAGGTGATGCAACACCGTAATAGCGCAGAGTCATGTACCAGAACGCATGGTGTACAAGCATTAGAGAGTCGCGAAAACCCTCAAACTCCAGGAGAACGTAGCAAACATCCCTATGGTAAAGAAAGCAGGTTTTGCAGTTCCTGTCAGAAAATAGGCCATAAAGAGGGAAAATGCTGGTCACTGGGAAGGGGCAGACCTCCTCCTTATTTTCAGAAAAATAGTAAACCACTTTCTAAGAGCAAAAATCTGCGATCTGCATGTACAGGTAAAACTCTTAGTGAGTTAACTGTTTTGTTCATGCAAGGCCTTCGGCTATTAACTTCACTTGCTGGTGGGTTAGCAGCCATATAGCAACAAGTTTAATAGTTAAACATCCAAATTGCAATGATCCTGTTTGTATTTTCAAATTTGTAATTGTGTGTAACACATTGTGCTCATAGAACACACGTTATAGTTGTTTGTGCTACATGTGCACATAGGCTAATTAGGTTAATTCTTTAAAACACATGATTGCTTTACTGTAAGTGTTGGATGAAACACTTAGGTTAAAAGGCTGTAGATGCTAAGAATTCTAGGCCATGTATCTTGTGTAAATTGGAATAATTGTTTTATTGAAATTGCATAGCAATTTTAAGTTTCATGTGTGACTATGTTGAATTTGTTTGTCTCCTTAGTGGAAACTCTGCTATTTTTCCATATAGCTGCAGTAAAACCACGCAAAGGAGCATAGAATTGCCATGTGGCCACAATGTTAATCACGATTTGCATTAACCATGAAAATGCTTCCCTCACAACAGGATTCAGTAACTCTGTACTTTGCACTTTTATCATGCTCATTTAACTGAAACATTGGTGTGGGAACATTTTGAGCCAGATCACACCTCATATTCACATTCTCATGCTGGCTCCCTGTTACAACAACAGGACCAAATGTGCATCACAATTGTAAAACCTCCTCACCTTTGTTTTGGGGCATGATGAATTTACACATAGCCACAGCTAAATGCAGCCACATAATCTGATCTCCACACAAAGTCAAATCTGCATCTATCTGATTCTGCCTCACAAAATTAATGCATACAATGCTATTTAAGTCTTTACATCTAGACTGAATTATAACTGTGAATTGCATCCAGTAATTGTTTGTTTTGTTTTTCTTTGTATTTACTTTATCACTTAAGTAATCATTTGTCTCACCAAGTTAAAATTAAAATTGTATGTCAGTATTTCTAATTTTTACCCAAGTACAAATATTTGTATTCTCATTAATGCATTTGAAACATTTCTGAAACTGATTTGATTTCTGCTTATTTGTATTGTGTCCATTTTACTTGCAACAATGTTTATGGACATTAATTCAATTGAATCTCTGTGTTTGGTTACACTGAATATTTTGCTGATACTGTTCATGAAATGGGGTTTTAAACCAGCATTTGTTGTTTTGTTATAATGCAATTTATTTAAATGTTTCCAGAATGAGTGTAAGAGCTTGTGAGATCTTCTTTTATTCTCCCTTGACCATCTTTTTAAGTACATCAATTTAAGGGCTTTTTGCCTGAGACTAATTTTAATCTGACCATATCAAACCTCTGACCAATGACAAATGCCATGTGTCTGCTTTTGCTGTTTGTTGTTATGCTCTTTTAAGACCACAGGATCCCTGCAACCAAAGTTCACATCCTGTGACCCGCATCAGAAAGAGGAACCAGTGTTTGCTCACAGATTCAGTGCCTGTTCTTGTGGAGGTGTGAAGTGTTCGATGGATGATTTGCATTTCTATGAACGGTGCAACACCATTTGATGGAGCCTCCTCATGCAGGGCTGAAGGAGAAAAAAGACTGAACATTAACCAACCGAGATTGCAACAAGCTTGGACGAAAAGTCTGAAGATACAACTAAACGCAACAAAAAGCGTGTCTTTATGGATTGTGTCACCTTTGGACTCCATGTGTGTGGCCAACGGTGCCAAGGGGGGAATTTGTAGGATTGAAAATATATTTTCTACCCCCTCTTTCAGAGACAATGACCATTTGGAGTTCCTAAGGCACAGAGGGGCTGATAGTGATCTAGGCATGCAGGCCAAATGTTTGTACTTTGGGGGTCAATGAATTGTCACACCTTTAGTACAGTGGTGGGAGTGTAATTGTCTGATTGGTCAGTTTGAATGTCTCATATTTGGGTTTTAGTCACATGGTCAAGGAAAGGATAAAAGAAGATTGTAACTGTTGCTCTGTCTCTTTGATGCTCTGGCTATCTTCTTCTCTGGGTCCCTTTCTTGGGGCCTCCTCTTCTCTCTCTCTCTCTCTCTTTCTCTCTGTCTCTCTCTCTCTCTCTCTCTCTCTCTCTCTCTCTCTCTCTCAGGTAACATTTTTCACATATGCTGGGTACAATTAATAATATAAGTTATCATCATCTCATACATATATTTTGTAACTATCTTAAGTGTAACCATAACCATATTTTGTCATTAAACATTTTCAATTGCAACTAATGTGCTAACTAGTTTTGATTTGGTATTGACTTTGAAGTGCTACATATTGCAATACAATATCGTCACTATCTATAGCAACGCTCTCCCACAAATATTAAGCTATTGTAACTGCACTTATTTCCGTCGTTGGTATAAGTGGCAGTGGGTGGTTAAAGACAAGAAATGTGCAGTTTTCTACCATCTTGCCAATAACGTTTCTTTAGTCATTCGGCAGTTCTTGCAGCTTGAACCACTGCAGGAATTCCACCCTTACATATGTGTATTTGTTCAAGTGCTATAAAGAGAATTCAATACTTTACACTGACAGGCGGTGACACGCACAATTTACCCCCACTCTCGTGCATGCTCTCGTGCAATATAATAAAATGCATTGAAACTTTAATTAAACTAGAGATATTTCAATTGGGTGATTATAATTTAATGTTTTGTGAGGTCTTTTTCATTTTTGTGATTATTTTGCGGTTAAATTAGGATTTATGCAGGATCGCAAAAAAATGCGTCAATTTGTTGATTTTGCGTTGAATTCAGTGATCGCAGAATCGCGAAAAACTGGAGGGACTGTCTATTGTCTCAAATATACTTTATTATCAAACTATCATAACTGTAATTTTAATTACCTCATCTGTCAACATGATGACAGTGAATATGTCATGAGGTAGAAGGAGAGGCCATTGAAGTCCTGTTCAGGAGCCCGATACTGCATGCCCGTTGCACATGGAGCCCCAGCCTGTGGTAGAGGCATCTGTTGAGACAACAACATGCCTGTACACTTGTTCTAGGGGGACTCCTGCCCGTAGAAACACAAGGTCTGACAACGGCTGAAGGTTTGGCGACAGGCCGGGTGATTGTCACCCGGTGCGTGCTGCGTTGCCATGCCCATCTCGGAACTCGGCCATGAAGCCAGTGCTGAACAATCAGAAACAATCAGACCGGCGTTACTGCGGATGCCATATGCCCCAGGAGCTTCTGAAACAGCATGTTCATTCGTGAGATGTTCTGTTAGGTTGACCATGTCCAACTCCATACCAGGACAAGAGATCCTCTGCACGGGGGAGATTTTGCTCTTTTCCCATTGACCCGAAGCCCCAGATGGCTGAGGTGCCTGAGCACCATGTCCCTGTGTTCACACAACTGCTCTCACAAGGGGGCCAGAATGAGCCAGTCGTCGAGATAGTTGAGAATGCAAACACTGTGTTCTCTCATGGGAACAAGGGCCATGACCTTCGTAAAGACGTGAAGCAACAGGGACAGCCCGAAGGGGAGGACTTTGTACTGATATGCTCAACCATCGAACGCAAAGAGTAGGAATGGCCTGTGTCGAGGGAGAATCGAGACATGAAAGTATACGTCCTTTAGGTCATTCGCTGCAAACCAATCTTGTGGTTGAATGCATTCAAAAATGCGTCTCTGCATCAACATTTTGAACGGGAGCTTGTGAAGGGCCTGATTCAAAATGTGCAGGTCCAAGATCAGTCATAACCCACAGCCTTTCTTAGGAACAATGAAGTAAGGGCTATAAAACCCTGCCTTCATATCGACTGGAGGGACCAGCGGTTTCTGTCTGTAAGACAGGAGCATCCTTGTCCAACACTGAGGTGAACTGAATGCTGCTAAACTTGTGGGACGCTGGGCGAACTGAATCACATAGCTGAGTCTGATGGTGCGGATGAGCAGGCGAGACAGCCTGGGGTGTGAGGCCCCCAGAGACCATACAAGTGGGGTCATCGGAACCACAGATGTACCCGCAGTAGGGCAGCGAGGTGGAGCACAGGGACCTGATCCGGAAGGCACAACGTCCTGGAGTGGGCTCTGAGTGTGCGGTGTGACACTTACCTGGCTCCATGTTTGGGCAGGGGGTGCATGAGGAGGCATTGCGTACTCGAACCACACACCACTGCCCGCTGGCAATAGGAGAGGGGAATGAGAGTATTGGAATTACAGTCACTTGTTTTAGTGGTGAGAGAGTCTTTTTATTAAAGAAAGTTCTCAAATCCAAAAAGAGATGATGAACTGAATACTTTGACCCTCTATGGTATGCCGTTGCCATATGGCAACAATTAATTTCTACTAATTTTCTTGTTATTCAGAAAATTATACAATATATTGCACTATGGGAATTAAAAATGCAGGCCTTAGGGTAGCCAATGATCTGCTGTTTTTTAAGTCACATGACATTTGAATGTCCCTCCAAAACTCTCTTTCCCACTGTCACCCTCACACGGAAGACACCTGTTGAAGAGCTCCAGAAAATGCTCTATTAACCTCATTTCTCTTCTCAAGAGGGATTTTTTTGCTTCATCTTTGCTAAGTAAATTATGTATTTTATTCACAAATCAACTTTGTCCAACATAGTTTTACAGTAAATTGAGAAAATATCAATGTTGCCATATGGCAACGCTTTTCCTGCAACGTAACTGCTCTGAGACACAGGGTTGAGGATCCAAACGCAGTTTAATGGGTTAATCCACAGACATACACAAAGGCCAGGCAAAGGTTGAATCACAGATGAGCAGTCCAAACAAAGATAATGTCCAGGGCTAGGGCAAAAAACAAGGATATTCAGGGAACATAAATAACAAAGATCCGGGGAACAAGGCTTAGAAATGTAGTACTTACAGATTCACAAGACCTAGTCCAGAACACAGACAAGAGGTCATAAACACTGAGTAATCAGTCCAAACAATAACAGGGTCACAGGGGCAAAGACAAAAAGGAAAATCCAAGGACAGGCAGAGATCAAAACCAAGAACACAGGAATAACAGACAGAACGCTCAGAATTGCAGTACAAATACTAAATAAGACTTTGCAGGGAATAAATGGGAAAACCAGGCTATTATAGTGTGAGTTAAACAAGGTAATGAGACCCTGGTGAATGTGATAATGGATGATAGTCTGAACTAAGGATTATGGGGAATGGAGTCTGTGGATGTGTGGTATTGTCCGTGATGGAGTGCCATCTGATGGTAATCCCAGGCACTCTCACTGGTGATTGTTACAGTACAACTATGGAAAAACATCTCGGTTACATAATGGTAACCCTCGTTCCCTGAGGGAGGGAACGGAGACGCCACGTTGAGACCGACGAATAGGAATCTAGCTAGAGAGGCCAATCTACTTCAAGTGAAACTAAAACAAGCCAATATACATTGGCGTGCAATCATTTGCATCAGCTGTGCAGCCTTGCAGCGAGGGTATATAATGAGCAGCTGGTGTGATTGCACTTCAGTTTTTTGCTGTGGAGCCAAGCCTGAAAAGCTGGCCGTCCCGGCGGGCAGCAGCAGATGTGGCGACGGGACGTGGCATCTCCGTTCCCTCCCTCAGGAAACGAGGGTTACCATATGTAACCGAGATGTTCCTCTTCGGTCGGTCAGTCGACGCCACGTCGAGACCGACAAATAGGAATCTCTACCAAAGGGCCACAGCTGCTGCACCCCATCCAGCACCCGGTGCAAGCCTCTGCCCCTTCTTACCTGGAAGGACAATAGTAGGAGGCTTACACAGAATGTATCTGTCACTGCTGTTCCGTGATAACCCATACAGTGAGATTATTGGATAACACTGGGAAAGCGTGCCCGATCTGAGGGAGGGGAACACTGCGGAAGCCACATTCTTCAAGGAGTGTGGGAATACACATATGGACTAACCCGAGGGTTGTACTGCATATGAGTAGTGGGTGACTTAACCCAAGGGAAAGACATGGGCTTCCGTTTAGGAGCAGCCATGCAGAATATACATATATGGGATCCCCGTAGGGCACCGGACGCTCCGCCACAGGTTTTTAATTCTGGAGCAATAAGGGTGCACAGTAGGGTGCAGCAAGCCGACAGAGCCGGTACAGTGCTTCTACCCATTTAGGGTGAGAACACGGGAGGACACTGGCTCTACACGTAGGCTATAGTATCTAGCAAACGTGTTAGGTGTCGCCCAGCCCGCAGCTCTACAGATATCTGTTAGCGAGGAGCCATGTGCCAGCGCCCAGGAGGATGCAACACCTCTCGTGGAGTGTGCATGCAACCTGAGCGGGCAGGGCACGCCTTGAGCTTGGTAAGCCAAGGCGATGGCATCCACTATCCAGTGGGCCATCCTCTGCTTGGAGACAGCCTTTCCCTTCTGCTGGCCTCCGTAACAGACAAAGAGCTGGTCTGAGGTCCTGACTCTTTGAGTTCTATCCACGTACATACGCAGAGCGCGAACGGGACAGAGCAAAGCCAGGGCTGGGTCTGCCTCCTCCAGGGGCAGTGCTTGCAGGTTCACTACCTGGTCTCTAAAGGGAGTGGTAGGAACCTTGGGCATATAGCCAGGCCGGGGTCTCAGTACAACGTAGTTGTCCCCCAGCCCGAACTCTGGGCACGATTCGTCAACTAAAAATGCTTGCAGGTCCCCTACCCTCTTGATCGAGGCCAGTGCAATCAGCAGCAAAGTCTTCAAGGAGAGAAGCTTTAAGTCTGCTGACTGCAAAGGCTCAAAGGGAGCATCCTGAAGTGCTCGAAGCACCAGGGAAAGGTCCCAAGAGGGTATGGAGGAGGGACGAGGAGGATTTAATCGTCTTGCCCCCCTAAGAAACCTGACGACCAGATCGTGCTTTCCTACTGTTTTGCCATCAATATGGTCATGATATGCTGAAATAGCGGCAGCATGTACGTTGAGGGTGGAGGGAGACAGCCTTCGCTCCAACCCTTGCTGCAAGAAGGAAAACACTGACCCTATCAAACATCTTCAGGGTTTCTCTCTGCGAGAGGAACAACATTCAACGAACAGGTTCCACTTCAAGGCGTACGCACGTCCCGTAGACAGCATTTGGGCAGAAGTGATGGTGTTAACCCTCTGGAGTCTGAGGTGTTTTCTGGGCACTGGAGGTGTTCTGACATGCTCTGACATTTGTGCTTTTTTCAGTTATTTATAAACATGTTAATGGCAAAGGTGTAAATTCACTCTATATAGCACAAACAGGGCTACCAAAATATGTGATCACCATGCATGTATATTTTTTTATTTTTCAGAGAATAATGCTTATGCGTGGTTATTGAAAAAATTAAAAATGAAAGTTGCTGAAAGAAGACCTCAAAACTCATAATAAATATGCATGAATAAGACTTTTGAGAAATGGATGTTCTTCCTTCGAGTTCTGGCTTCAAAATTATGTGAAAATAGTCTTGCTTTATCGTTCAGATAAAACAATACATTGATTTAAATTGATGTAAAACAGGTTTTGCTTGGAAAGCCATTATGCGAGTGGGCGTGAACGAGGAGTGGTTTACACCTTGGAATACAAAATGTCCCACCCATTATGCATAATGACTCTGCATAATTAGCCATTCATTCAGGTGTGACTCTGACTGACTGAGCCACAATGCAAGGACAAAAAATTAGAAGAAGACTTATATTGACCATTTAAGATTTTGCTTACATCTATCTTGTAAATATGTTTTGCTATTTTATTAAAAAGGTTACAATTACAACAATAATTAAAATTTCAACAATATTTCAAGTGTACTCTTTCTTTGTAAAAAAAAAAAAAGATTATAGGCCTACATTTTAGGCCTATCTATGTATTCATTAGTTTGAATATAGCCAAAATTGGAACAGCTAACATCTTAGTTGATGACTTTATTTTATATATATATATATATATATATATATATATATATATATATATATATATATATATATATATATATATAAATTGCTAAACAAAAGCTTATTTGATATATATATTCAGTATATTCTACAGTAAAAACTGTACTCAAATCTATTCAACAAAATGTTGTCTTTCATATTTCGCCTGACTGTAACGTTGTTTTTATGAAATATTAGGGCATACAAATGTTAATTTGCAGTTTAATACGTATTGCTTATACAAATAGCCTACATTTTATTTCAACATATTTCAGTCGATTTTTACTCATCTCAGTAGGCTATAGTAATACAGTTTGCTAAAACATCATCATTCATTCACACACGCGATTTAAATTTAAACTGTCTTTTTGCGAGCTGTGGTAAACAGCGCGCATCTCTGCCGTTCATTCATCAAAAACAGAAACCCGATTCACGTGAGAAGAAAAAAAAACTTACAGTATTCCTCAGCTCGCTCCTCGATATACCCGCACTTCTGAGGTAGGCTACTTTTTTCATCAAAAGCTTATGTGGCAGTATATTCTACAGTAAAAACTGTACTCAAATCTAGTCAACAAAATGTTGTCTTTCATATTTCGCCTGACTGTAACGTTGTTTTTATGAAATATTACATAAAGTAATGATCTGAATAAACTGATATGGCGTTCACAGGTTTGCTTGGATTGCCTCATTCATTTGCGTTTGAATAGTGCGCGCTCTCCGTAGGCGGAGTCACATTACATTTGAATTAGCTCTAATGAGGTCGACTGGAATCGCTCTCTTTTAATACAGATTTCACAACATGAGAATATTTGTTTTTTATATAAATTACTTCATTTAAGAGAAGAGAATTCAAGCTTCATGCCTGTATGTCTGTTTGCCTGTTTGACTGAGTATTCGCTGAGTTATTGTTCATTTTCGGACGCGTTTCAGAATGGACGACACTGGCAGATAGAAGGCAGAACTCGCATCACGTTTATTTTTCTTTATTTGGCAAAAAGCACAACACTTTGTTTTTATTGTGAGTATACACAAAAATAATACACATTTAACAGAATCGATTGATGTATGAAACTTGTTTTGTAAAATCAAAGTCAAAAGAGTATTTTGGGTCTCAATTCAACTCATAAGGAAAAAAGCGAGCAGATCACGCCGGCGTGATCTCCGACCTCTGAGGGTTAAGTACCTCTGGGGGTAAGTCACCTAGAACCTCCGCGTCCCGTGCAGAGACCAGACATGGAGTTTCCAAAGGTCCAGACGTGGGTGCCATAGGGTGCCCTGTCTCTGAGTCAGAAGATCCTTCCTCAGAGGAATGGGCCAGGGAGGGACTGTCACGAGGAGCATGAGTTCTGGGAACCAAGTCCGGGTGGGCCAATAGGGAGCCACCAGAAGGACCTGCTCCTCGACCTCTCTGACTTTGCACAGGGTCTGTGCAAGTAGGCTCACTGGAGGAAATGCATATTTGCGGAGGCCCCGGGGCCAGCTGTGTGTCAGTGCGTCTGTGCCGAGTGTTCCCTCGGTCAGGGAGTAAAACAGCTGGTAGTGGGAGGTCTCTGAGGTCAAACAGGTCTACCTGAGCCTCCCCAAACTCTCTCCAAATCAGCTTAACCGCCTGGGGGTGGAGTCGCCATTCTCCCAGGAGCACAGCTCATGACAGCTCATACCGGGGACATACATGGCTCGAAGTGACCTCAGATGCTTCTGACTCCAAAGGAGGAGATGGCGGGTGAGTTGCGACATGCAACGGGAGCGTAGACCGCCTTGACGGTTGATGTACGCAACGGTCGCAGTGTTGTCCGTATGGACCAGCATGTCTCTGCCCTGCAGCGGCCTCTTTAAGCGGCTCAGAGCGAGATGTACTGCTAGCAACTCATGGCAGTTGATGTGCCAATGCAGTTGGGGGCCCATCCACACCCCTGACACTGCATGCCCTTTGTACGTGGCACCCCAGCCGGTGGCAGAGGCATCTGTGAATACCACAGCATGCCTGGACACCTGTTCCAAGGGGACTCCTGGCCGAAGGAACAAGGGGTCTGACCACGAGCTGAAGGTCTGGCGGCACGCCGGTGTGATTGTCACCCAGTGAGTGCTGTGATGCCACGCCCATCTCGGGACTCCGCCGTGAAGCCATTGTTGAAACGGTCTCATGTTGAGCAGCCCGAGCGGAGTTACCGCTGCTGCCGCTGCCATATGCCCCAGGAGCCTCTGAAAGAATTTCAGTGGGACCGCCATCCTGCCTTTGAACGTGTTCAAGCAGTTCAGCACCAACTGAGCGCGTTGCTCTGTGAGGCACGCTGTCTGTGCGACCGAATCCAACTCCATACCGAGAAAAGAGATCCTCTGCACGGGGGCGAGTTTGCTCTTTTCCCATTTGAGGTGCCTGAGCACGAGTTCCCTGTGCTTGCATAATTGATCTCAAGAGCGTGCTAGTATGAGCCAGTCGTCGAGATAGTTGAGGATGCGAACGCCCTGTTCTCTCATGGGAACAAGGGCCCCCTCCGTGACTTTCGTGAAGACACGGGGAGACAGGGACAGCCCGAAGGGCAGGACCTTGTACTGATATGCTCGACCCTCGAACGCAAAGCGCAGAAACGGTCTGTGTCAAGGAAGAGTCGAGACATGAAAGTATGCGTCCTTTAGGTCGATCGCTGCAAACCAAGCTTGGGGACAGATGCAATCGAAAATGCATTTCTGAGTGAGCATTTTGAACTGTAGCTTGTGGAGGCTCCGATTCAAAACTCGCAGGTCCAAGATCGGTCGTAACCCACCACCTTTCTTGGGTACAATGAAGTAGGGACTGTAGTGCCCTGACTTCATATCGGCTTGAGGGACCGGCTCTATCAAGTCCTTTGCCAGTAGGACTGCGATCTCCGTGCGCAAGACATGGGCATCGGCTGCCCTCACTGTAGTGGAGTGGATGGCCCGAAACTTGGGGGGATGCCGGGCGAACTGAATTGCATAGCCGAGCCTGATGGTCCGAATGAGCCAGCGAGACAGACTGAGAGCGCTAACCAGGCTCACAGAGACCGTGCAAATGGGACCAAAGGGACCATAGGCGTACCCGGAGTGGAACAGCGAGGTAGATCACAGGGACTCGGCTTCTGGAGGCTCTCTCTGGGAGGCGGCCCGCAGCAGAGTCCGAGTGTGCTGTGCAACACTTACCTGGTTCCACGAGGCAGGAGGTGCAGGAGGCGGCTTGGTTGCGTTCTTGAACTGCACAACTGCCTGCTGGTGATAGAAGAGGCGGATGAGAGTGGTGAGGATTCTCTCCCCCCACTGGAAGAAACTGCTCTTTTATTGAAAATTTGGGTACCGCTGGTTTGGAGGCCAGCAGCGATTTTCCACCCGGCCCTCTTCCGGGGGAGGGAGTGATGCAGTCATCGTCTCCTGGAGAGCAGTCCCTTCCATCTCTGGGTCGCCCGTCTACGCGGCGTTTAGATGGAGGCTGCTGGAACGGCCCGCTCCAATGGCGGGAAACCCGTGTATCCCTTAGCTGCTCCGCCATCAAGGGTGGTGAGGGAGAAGGAGCCACCGGAACAGTTTCTGGCAGTAAAAGGTGCCGTCCACGTCCCAAGGTCCTCATGCACTCATGCGCTGTCTCTCTTTTGCTGGTCTTACCAGCTGTGAAAATGCCCGTTGAGTGGTCTCATGCACACCTTACCAGCTGTGATAACAGCTTATTGTTTTTTGCTCAATTTGACAAAAACAAAAAAAAGAGAGAAGAGAGAAAAGAGAGAAGAGAGAAAAGAGAGAAGACCGCTCGCGCTGCTGTGCTGTCAGGCCCGCACCGAAAGTGGAGAGGTCCAAAAGGCTTGTAGAAGTCACTCTGTTCAGTAGAGAGCATCGAAGTGCTTGGCTCCAAAGAAAAAAGCTGAAGTGCAATCACACCAGCTGCTCATTATATACCCGCGCTGCGAGGCTGCACAGCTGATGCAAATGATTTCACGCCAATGTATATTGGCTTGTTTTAGTTTCGCTCGAGGTAGATTGGCCTCTCTAGCGAGATTCCTATTCGTCGGTCTCGACATGGCGTCGACTGACCGACCGAAGAGGAACAGGTACAGTATGTTTCCATATGGCAACGCTTTACCACAGTGGAATTGCAGTAATTTATTTACCCAATTGGGATTTTTTTATGGATAGCAGCATCAACAATATGATTGCAGTTATTTATTTATTTGAAGTGTTTATTGTAGTATAGTTGTATATATGTATAAATAACTAATTGATTTCTTCATTTCAGAAAATGAATACAGCAATATTTAATGGAAAGGGCAATAGGTAGAATGCAGAGTTAGCTCTTTCATGTGATGAGAGTGAGGATGAGTTAGCCAAATGATTGGGAATGATAGGGATAAAATGATATAGACCTACTTATTTTTGGTTTGCATACGTTCCAGGTATATATATATATATATATATATATATATATATATATATATATATATATATATATATATATATATATATATCAATTTCGAAAAGAAATGTGCAATTAAATAGAAAAGAAAACCATATTTTTTAATAGAAAAACTACTTTTTTGACCATTTTCCATTGTGGTACAGCTGTTTCCCTAAGTACCACTAAGTAAAATAGTGTAAGTGCAGATATCGGCTATGGGTAACTTTTAAAAGAAGATGTAAGCTGGTCGAAAAAATCAGATATAGTCAACAAATCAGAATTGTGCATCAAGACCTGCAGTGTAAATGTGGCTTATTTGGCCCTGTCCCAAATGGCATAATTCATGTGCACTTGCGGACTTGTGGTCAACGCGTGCGCATGTACGTTAAGACCACAAGACCATAGGGTGTCCCATTGGTCATTTTAGGTGTCAGCCCTCACGGTCTGAAGAGTGCTCGCGAGTGCCTACTTTGCGGTCGAAATGTGCCTTTGATGTGCACTTTTGCCAAACCCGCACTGAGGCGGGCTCAGCAGAACCCTCAGCAGACTTCTACATGACAGTCAAAGCGGCATTATGCCACAAAAGACCGTGAGGGCTTAGGATTCCATTTGGGGCAGAGCCTATCTCTTTACTGATTCCTATCCTCTTTACTGATTCCCATCCTCTTGGTCTCCAAGTATTAGCCGTTTGTAATGCCTGTTTGAAAATGTATCACACTATTGCGTACTATTAAGTTAATATATGTACACTATTAAGTTTTATTTTGTAATTTTTATTACATAAGACAGTTAAGGACAAACAGCAAACCAATGGAAGGGCAGAGAGGGAAACAGGATCAGGAGGATAAGGATCTCAAGTCAGGGGGCAAAGTATATTCACCAGACAATTTAAAAACGTTAATTGTCATATTTACATTGTTGAGGTGACATATAACATGAAGCGATTTTGTAGAATTTCTAATCAGGATTTCCATTAAAAGTTCTTTAAGTCATTAAAATCAATGTTAAGAAGAGACACAGCAATGCAAAAATATGAGATGACGATTAGTATTATTGGAATACCAATCCATATAAATAGGATGGACAAAGGTTATATGTGCAGAAGAAGCTGACATTGTGATTCCTGATAATTAATTGTTGAAATGCATTCCAAAAAATTTTTTAACAATTATTGTAAACATCTCGAAGAAATCTACATTGGGAAAAAAAAACAATAAAAAACCACAACTATTAATGGGGGGGGGGGGGGGGATAGGTTTATTTCCGAGATGGGAAAATGAATCTTCTTTTAAGAAGTCTTTTCACAGACACCATGAACTCCTCTGTCATAAATGTGTAGATTATAGGGTTAAGCATTGGAGGAAGCACAGAGGTCAGAGAAAGATTAATGATCCTTGTGTTAGTGTTTATAAAGGACCAAAATGCATATGTAAATGTGATAGGTACATAGAATATAGCCACTAATATTAAATGAGCAGTACATGTCTTTGTGGCTCTTTGACGGTCTTGTGGAGTTGTGATTCTGAATAATGTTGCAGCTATGCATGTATATGAAAAGATAATAAAAAACACCGGGAACCCAATGATTATTGCCGGAAACAAATTGGCAATCACAGTACTTGGGAAATTATTGTTACAGGCAGAGCGATATATTGGCCCATGATCACAGTAGAAACTGTTAACAGTGACAATAACTTTGCAGAAAGAAAGTCTGCTCATGAAAATTGCTCCAATGATTGTTAGCAACAGTGTAAGTTTCCATGAAGCACCAATTATAACAAAAATTGATCTATGGGTCACAATCATATGATATCTCAGTGGTAAACAAATGGCTACTAATCTGTCAAAAGACAAAATAGTTAGAGTTAGTGACTGCATTGCGAAAAATAATAAAACAGAGAACATATTGCACAAACACAATCCATACGGAATCAACTGATTCCCAAACAAAAATGTGTCCAGTTGCTGAGAGATTACAGCGGTACTTTCACAAATGTCGGTCAGTGATAAATTAAATACAGCGATATATTTAGGAGTGTGAAGATTTCTGTCTGTAATGATAACAAGCATGAGGCAAGAGTTTCCAAGCACAGTAATGATGTAGACAAAAAACAGAAATATATAGTAGTATCTCATGTAAAGTATACCCGAAAAACCACTGATATAGAAATAAGACGGAATGGAAATATTTTCATTTTCAGTGAAATCTTGATTCATGCTGATTTCACTCACTGATCCTGCCTTCATGCTGTCTGGGTAGAGAAGCACAAATTGGGTTAAAATTGATTTTCATGTAATGCAATTATAATATATATATATTTTTAAAATTCTACATTATAATTAAGACTTTAAATTGGATCCCAACCAAAAAGGACAGACAAGCATATAAGACATTCTACATTCTAAAAACATGCATGCACATTTAGAATCTGAATCTTACATTGTTTCATTCAATTCACATTTGTTATAAAATATGCAAGATTTAAAGAGAAAGCTACAGTGCTACTCAGGTATGATATATCCACAGAAAGGTAAAGAGTAGCTCAGTAGGGGCCTGGAAAGTTTCTTATATACTGTCAAAAGACTCAGAGCTGTTACATACTTAACTACAGTATATGCCACTGATTGTGATATGAATGCCAGGCCTCTTCGGACTTGTCAGTGTACCAATCATGGCTTTGATATAGCATAATCATCTGCGCCAAATACAGCTACTAATCCATAGAGAGGAGAAACTGTTGTGCTTCTGCTTCTAATTATTTAGACAAAAAGGCAATGCTCGTATTTGCAGGTTTTTTTATTTTTATTTTAAGAGTACGCTTTCACCTTTCACTCTAACTGTTTATTCCAAATAAAAGAGACTTCATTTTGGAAACCCTCTGGAGAGATTTTTTACTATCTACAACCTGGACAATGTGAAGGGCGCCCTTTGCCCTCAAAAAGTATGGAAAGTACAGCTACAGTGAATGTTGATTGTGAGAAAGTGAAGAAGTCATGATCAAACTTTTTAAATAGTACATTTTTAGTAAAGTATAGTAAATGATATACTGTTCTGTGGCTATATGTCATAATTTATGCAGCCAAACGTCAGATTGTGTATATTTGTCAGCTGATGACAGAATTTATTAGCTAACAGCTGGTTTATTCATAATATTTTGTTTGTGTTGTGTTTAAATTTCGGTCATAAATCAAAGTAAGTCCATGACTTTTTTTTTTTTTTTTACCAACTGCAAAGTCTGCCCTCAAATGTGTGTGTTGAGGATGTGTAGTAATCAACAAGTGTTGCATCATCTAGGTGAGAAACGTTTTAATTATTCTACTAACGGCACTGTGTTTGCTCAGGTAAATCTTTGGAGAGGTTCATATGGAACCTAAGAGATTTCATTCTAGTGTCTCAAAGCTCATTAGTGTGAAGCAACAGTGAAAAAAAAAAAACAAGTGGAGCGTTTCTTGCAGTGCACCCACAAGAAAACAAACACAGAGGGTCAGAGGTCACATGGAATTTAACAGAAAAAAATACAAGAAAACAAAGTTAATTCTTAATTCTTATGTCCACAAGCTGCAAAGTACCCAACATCATTTAATGTTGGTGCATTATAATGGATGGAAAATTAATGAAAAAAAATTATGTTACAACAACATGGATTACACTTGAAACATTTCCTATTAGATGCCCCACTTTTAGTTACAGTACCAACTATATTAATGTTAACGTAATCCATGTTTCTGTAACTAAAATTTTTGAGTGCCTCCATTATAACGCATCAACTATAAATGATTGTCACACTATATGGGGAAGGTTTTCACATGGAACCTTTTTTTATTAGCTTAATTAAAATAGTTTATGTTTGAAACACACAAATATATCAAGCCATTGTTATGGCAAACGGAATTAACTAATAAATTATATAAAACTATAACATAAACGTGATTTGCCTCAATAAAAATATATAGATATCATAATTAATCAATTCTATAAAATTACAATATAAAACAAGTGACAACTTCCCCCTACTCTGACATTTATGAAAACTATCACTTTCCTAAGAAAATGATTCAACTTAAAATGTAAAGGACTAAAGGAAAATGTAAAAATTTGTCTCCTGTTTACCTGTGTGAGAAACAGTCTCCCAATATCATGCCTCAGTATAATACTTACAATTCCTGGATAAATGTGCACTTTAAAATCATAGGTTAATGCATTATGATATTGTTGAGGAATTTTCCTTAAATGTGTGTTTTTTTTGTTTTGTTTTTACCACAAACTATACGTGGTAAAATTATCTATGTTGTTGATTACTAGCTTGATCACGGGTGCTAGGAAACCATGACGTATCGGTCTCACAATATAATATAAAATGCAGCATTTCTGTCATTTATTTACCTGGATGAGAGGAACTCAGATGGTTTATATGGCATTTTAATGTACTCTAATTGTTTTTTGTTTTGTTTAGTTTTTTAATTAAGGACCTAAAGAAGTAAAGGGCAAGAAATCATTTTACATGATATCTTCTTTTATTTTTGTCAAGAATGCACAAAACTCTTTTTATATTTTTATTAAAACTATACTTTAACATTCAGAGTTTTCATCACCTTGCCGATACAGACGCTGTCTGCATCTTTCTGCCATTTTCCTTCACAGGAGCTTTTTTTATGTGCATTTATGAATACATTGAGGATCTAATTGATTTAATTGTTTCATTTATACAAACTGTATTTTAAAATATTTGTGTCTGTATGTTATAGGAATTGGGTGACTTAAAATGGCAAATGAAAACTACACTGTGAATAATGTAGACAGCTTCATAATCACTGGATTTGATCACCTGCAGAACCAAAAGCTCCTCGGATTCCTCATCTTAATAACCTACATGCTCATATTGCTTGGGAACAGCATCAATCTGTGTATCATCTTGACTGACAGACATTTACACAAACCAATGTACATATTAATCTGTAATCTAGCTGTCATTGACATAATGTACTCCTCTACGTGCAGCACAACCATGATCTCAGTGCTGCTGGCTGAGATTAAAACTGTGTCATACTACTCTTGTATCTCAAGGATGTTTATCTATCATCTTGGTGATTTCACAGTATGCATGGCTCTGACATTAATGGCATTAGACCGACTTCTTGCAATTAGACTTCCTTTAAGGTATCACAGCATTGTAACAAATTCACGAACGTTTCTGCTAATTTTTTTGACTTGGCTCATTACTATCACTATAGCAGGTGTTTTGACTTCTGTGGCAGACAATCTCCCATACTGTCAGCCTGTTATCAGATATGTGTTCTGTGATCAGCCATCCATGATCAGAGCTGCTTGTGTCAATCCTGAACCATATTTTTTCTTGCCTGCAATGTTAGCTCTGTGGCCAATGTGTGGACAATTTCCCTTTATAATATGCAGTTATGTTGTGTTGGCATATAGTGTGACCAAACTCTCCAACAACTCAAGCAAAAAGCAAATGATCAACACTTGTTTGAGTCACGTCATTGTTCTGATCAGTTTTGTTGCACCAAAGCTAGTCTCTATTTTACTAACTCGAATAGGTGTTGTGCTAAATTTAACAGAGCGAAACGGAATTTTGATTGTAGCCTCTCTTGTTCCTGCCTTAATAAACCCCACTGTTTATTGCACCAGGACTAAGGCAATCAGGAAACGATTAGCAGATATATTTTTGCACAAAAAAATAGTACCAAATCATTTAAAGTCAATATCAATAGCTATATCATCTTAATTATGATTGTAATGATGTTACTCTTGGTTGTTTTGATAATGTTTTGTGATGCTTTTGCTGTTACTCGTGTTAGATAAGCCAAAGCATAGACATGCTGATGTTGAATTGTTTGTTTTCAAAGTAAATAAAAAATAGGGAAAATGAAAAAAATATTTTTTTAAATGACAGTATTGGCAGAAATTTAAAATGAAATGTTAAATAGAAAGACTTTCTATGCATTGACAAAGAGATGTTAAACAAAACTGTTTATAGATACATTGTATATCCCATCTTTGTATGTGAAGCACAAATAATACTATGTATGTGAAGCATTAATAATAGCAATAATCATAATAAACAAAATAATTCTGTTGTCCCTTAGTCCAAACATTTCAATTACTAATTCCATTAAAACATTTTTGCATTGGGATCTAAACGACTTATCTGATCAGTTATTAATGGATGATTATGTAATGGACCCTTGTGTAAGGAAAAAAATATTGTAGATATGCCCCAATATTGGGCAAGCTTAGCTAGCTAACTAAATGTAGCTAGCTATAAGACACAAAGGAATCTTCAGAACTACAACCTACATGTAAAAAGCAGCTTGCTATTTGGATACTATAGGCCGATAGTTCAGTTATTGGAACTAGCCACCAGGGTGGTCCTTCGAGAACAAAATGTGCTCCTATAACTAAAATCATTCTAAGTTCCTGTGGTGTAAAAAAAAAATGTGGGTACTTCTGAGAAAGAAGGTCCTTCCTCAGGGGGAAATGCCCGGCTCAGAGAAGAGGGGGCCTCGGTCAAGGAGTATCACAGAGGATAATAGGAGGATTATTGAGAGGTGAACAGGTCTACCTGTGACTCCAAATCAGCTGGACCATCTGGGGATAAATCACGTGCAGCGCAGAGCCGCAGGAGTCACGTGACAAGAGTGATGCGTGTTGACAGGACATTCTAAAATGCTTAACATGAAGAACGCTTAACTTTTCTTACTATAATGCATAAGAATAAAGCATTCTATGTACAGAAAAGCAGATGAGTCAAGAATATGAATGCAACCCGTTTAATAACACGTTAAGCATTTTCCGAAAACCATTACAAAGAAAACACTTAATGTGGCTTAATTGGTGATATTAAAAGACCAAACTCAGTAAGCACCATACTAATAAAGCATAAAAGCAGATGAGCCCATATGACGAAAGAAAGCTAATTTGTGTTCAGGATGCAAGGTTGCGAGGGATAGCTTGTTATAGTTCTCCCTCTGTGTTTAAGGCAATCTAAGTGTGAGTAGGCAGATTTGGCTTTTGCAAATAACGAATTTAGTCTTTTTTTATAACTGTTTGTCCATTAAGCCTCATTAAGCTTTATCTTGGTTATATGGGAGGAAAACACTTAGCCTAATGTGTAATTATGCGCTGCATTCATAGGTAACAGTTTATTTTACAGTGTCCTTGTTACATTAGATCTACTACTTACCATACTAATAACAGTAAATTATGCATAATTACATGCAACTAACTCTTAAGGGCAGGGTAGGCAGATTTTTTCTAAAAAACTTACCACTAAAAAACTGTCTTTATATACCAATACATAATTAAAATGTAAGTACTCTGAAAAGGAGAGTATAAAAATCGAGTGTCTGTAGTCCTCTCAGGGCTGCAATAAACACAGCTACTTATTTCCATTCGGAACGAATGAAATGATTGGCTGGGCGACTGTCACTCTCCCTGGCTACCATGGCTACCACCCCTGCTGCTACAGGAGCTGCCCACATGCACGCACCCGTTTGACTCGAGGAGGGGAAGAGGCACGGAAGCTAGGAAGAATCACAATTATGGCAGAGAAAGAGCAGTCAAAATTCCCAGTACCTGCATATACAGTCAGCGAAGGCAAACAAGGCAAAAAAGGAAGACAGTATTCGAAAAGGCTATGACCAAAAAGTCAGACGAGAGTCAATATAGTGTAGTCCTCATCAGAGCCAACAGTGCTTTCATTGTGGAAGCTCTTACATGCAAAACACCGTATATGTTATGAATCTTACACGAAATTCACCGTCATCACAGTGTAACTGATGGTAATGGGAAAACGTGTGTCAATGCAACCTGTTTTTAGCTTTGCCTTATGTTACTAGCTCGTTACCGAATCAAACTCAATATATTTTAAACTTTACCAGTATCGATATGCTAGCTTGATAGTGAGTACTAACAGCCATGTTAGTTGTTTATATTCATAATGATAAAGTTAGGTATTTTATTACATGTGATTCTGACATGATGTCACTACATGCACTGCGCTCCTCTCCGCTCGGCACTGGCAAACGCGCGCATATAAAGACAGTTGAAACAAATTTGGGAAAATGTTTTTTTTAGAAAAAACCTGCCTACCCTGCCTTTAACCAAATCCTAATCCTACCCTAACCCTAAAGTAAGTACATGTAGTTACCACCACTAAAGAAAATATTTTTGTGATTTTGAATATTCTTAATCATGGTTGCTAGGAAACGTCTAAGTTGCATATGCAACCCTTGTTCCCTGAAGGGGTGAACAGAGACGTAGTCGATGTCGACTGAATGGGATCACGTTAGGGAGCCTGTCATCTTCGAGTACTATTGAACGAGCCAATGCAATTGGCACGCGTGATTCGCATCACACACTCCACCCATGCACGCACTAGTTGCTTTTCGCTTAAGAGCCGAGAGTAACTCGGAGTCAGTGGTGGTCCAGCTATAGTGGCTAAGGGACAATGGGCCCTATCTTGCACCCAGTGCAATTGACTTTGTACACCGACGCATGTACCATTCCTATTTTGCACCCGCGCACAGCGGACTTTTCACTCCACAGACGCACGTCGGTAAATTAGGAAATTAACTTGTGCTCCCGGGGGGGGCGGTTCAGCGCAAAGAGGAGGCGTGTTCCGGTGCAAACGTTCTCTGGTCTAAAAAAAAAAAACTAGTCTAAAGTCGTTGATATGCTATTTTTAGGGTGCATGCTTGGCCATAATCAATGTAGCGTGTGCTTATCTCATCTACACACAGACGCAGCAATTCTCATTTTTAGAAAACCATACATTATTACAAGGAAAAATATGAACACATGAGGGAAATCATTGTTGCGTCCATGAAGATGTGAAAAAATAGGCATAAATCTAGCTTACACATTTACCCAAATTTTTATATGCCTGTTTAACCAAAGCTAATTTGGGTGGGGTTTCTCCCATCCCCATACAATGTCACTTCTCCATATTTTACGGCCCTGACGAGAACGTCGATCTCCTCAGCTGTGAACTGCTCCTGGCGTGCGCCTGGCAAATCCACCGTTATAATAGCAATCCACCATGAAACAAGCGCGCCTGCTCTTAAAGGGAATGTGAGATGTCGCTCTGATTGGTTTATTTCACGTTACGCCCAAACCACAACTATGAATAATGAAGCTACTTCAGACCAACCCATTTTAGATTTGCGTCGGGCGCAAGAGTCATTTATCTCGCTGGTATAATAGCAAGAGCGCCCAAGACCCGCCCACAAAGTTACTTGCATTTCGCGCTTGATACTTGCGTTTCAGATCGTTAAAATAGGGCCCTATGTCTCCGTTCCCTCCTTCAGGGAACGAGGGTTGCTCACGCAACCGAGACGTTCCCTTTCGACTGAATGGGATCTACTATGGAAAGTGCCACTAGAGCTGCCACCTTCCAGTGCCTGGACGAAAGCCTCCTGACCCCCCGCAATTTTGAGGCGGAGAAGGGCAAGGCTTAGGCCAGGGAAGTCAACTGCTGTTCCACAGGACCACTGGGAAAGCGTACCCTATCAACGGAAGGAAGGGACGCTGCGGACACCAAAGGGTGGTGACATGTGGAGAATACACATATGGACTGAGCGGATGACCGGCTGTACAACATATGGAATGTCACTGGGATGACTCCAGCCTATAACAGGGGGGAGGATCAACCGAACAGTGACGGGAAGACATGGGCTCGCCACAGGGAGCAGTACCATGGAAGAATACACATATGGGATCACCATAGAGATCACAACATATGGACCCAGCCTAACACAGGTTACACCAGTGAATACGAGTGATAGGCCTGGTTTCGGATGTTCCGCCACATCCGTTGCCGAAGGGTATGGAGGAACTCGTCACGGTTCGGCTAATAAAGGGAACTCACTGGAGTAAGAATTGCACACGTATCCAATCCATAGGAGGGGAATGGCGCAGCAAGCCGACACTTTGAACCGTGCTTACAGTGAAACTGTGAAGGGAGCCCACGGGAAGCAACGGTTTCGACACATAGGCTAGTTCTCTAGCGAACGTGTATAGGTGTCGCCCAGCCCCCAACCACTGCTTGGAAACAGCCTTCCCTTCTGCTGGTTTCCGTAACAGACAGAGCTGGTCTAAGGTCTAGGCTTTGCATTCTGATTACGTATAACCACACTGGAACGGACAGACAGAGAAAAGCTAGGGCTGCGTCTGCCTCCTCTGGGGCAGCGTTTGTAGGCTTATCATCTGGTCCCGTAGGAGAGGTAGGAACCTTGGGCACATATCCAGGCCGGGGTCTCAGGTGTCATGAGAGTTAGCCGGCCCGAACTCTAGGCATGATTTGTTGACCTAAAATGTGGGCAAGTAGGACAAGCAGGAAAACTATTTCTTTAAAAACAGAATTTTTAACTCACTGCCTGTAGGGCTCAAGGGAGGTCTCTGCAGTGCAGTAGCACCAGAGATAAGTCCCAAAAGGGTAAAGATGGGATGCAAGGAGGTTATTTCTTTTCTCCTTGCTCCCCTCAGGAACTTGACGATCAAGTCATACTTCCCATGAATTTGTATCTACTGCATCATGACGTGCGTCAATACAGAGGCCACAACATTTTGAGGTGGAGGAGACAGCCCTCACTCCAACCGTTAGCAGGAAGGAAGCACTGAAGTGATCGAACACCTTCGGGATCTCCTCACGGAGAGAAGACTCAATTTAACGAATAGGTTCCACTTCTAAGGGGGAGCGAGCCTCTTTTTAAAGAGGTGCTCTCACAGAAGTGATGGTCTCTATGGCATAAAAAATTCTTGCAGTAGTAACCAGAAAACTCAGTGTCCTGTTCTTTTTAGAACCAGGCCTGGAACTCTCCAAGGTCTAGACGAGGGTGCCATCATGCCCCATCCCTGAGAACCTACTCAGAGGAATGAGTCAGGAAGGCTGTATAGAGGCTCCATCTCTTCCTGATTTTAGCACCGTAGTGCAAGAAGGCTCACTGGGGAACGCATTTCTGTGGGGGCCCCAGGGCCAGCTGTGGCCAGAGTTTCTCTGTGTCGAGGGATATCCACTCAGACGGAGAAGAAATAACTGGTGGAGGGACGAGTCTGGAGGGGCAACAGGTGTAACTGTGTGGCCCCAAAGTGGTCCCAAACAGCTGGCCAGCCGGGGATGGAGTCTCCACTCTCTTTGGGCCAGAGGCTGTCGTAAGGCTTATCAGCGGCACTATTGAGCAGGCCAGCAGTAATAAGTGGAATGAAGCGACCTTAGAAGCTTCTGACTCCAAGGAGGAGGTGGCGGGCGAGTTGCAACATGCAAGGGGAGCGTAGCTCGAAGGTCGCAATATTTTCTTTTCAGACAAGTACATCTTGAAGCAAGGAAACTGGAGGCAATAGATGCCAATGCAGTCGGAGGGCGCCCAGACCTCTGTTACTGCTTGCTCTTTATACGTGGCCCCTCAGCTGGTATTAATGAACACTCGTTCTAGGAGCCATTGGCTCGGAGATATGAAAGGTCTATTTATGGGCTGAGGCTTTGGCGACAGGCCAGGGTGTTTATCACACGGACCGTGCCGCTCTGCCACAGCCACCTCGGGACTCAGCTGTGAAGCCAGTGCTGAAGCGGTCTTCATATGGAGGAAGCCGTGTGGCTGCGTCTGCCATATGCCCCAGGAGCCTCTGAAAAAGTTTCAGTGGGACCCTTTCTCACTTCTTGAATGGCACTGAGCTGACACACCTCTATCTGAGAGATGCGCTGGACCAAGACCATCTCCATACTAGAAAAGAGATCCTCAACCCTTGGGCGGGTTTACTCTTTCCCAGTTGACCTGCAGACCCAACTGGCTATGGAGCATTCGAAGGGTAGGACCATGTCCTGATACTTCGTACCTTCGAACACAAGAACACAGGAGGCCTCGCAATGAGAACACAAATTATCCACAAAAGCTGCTTCAACGTGCTGCATACATACACATACATTATATATAAATGGGACCCATCACCAGTGCCAGAGCACACAGGGCAATGACCGCGGCAACACTGAACAGTGGACTGAAACAGTGAAGCATTCATTTCCTCCCTCTAACCAGCCGTCAACAAACACAGAAATTTGATGCTGTTAAAACAGCAGTTGAGAGCTCAAAGCTCGCAATCACCGCTGCTCTCGCGCTGTAGAACCACCAGCAACTGGGAAAGTCTTCCTAGAAGATCACCGACACACTCGCTCATTGTATACAACAATACTCTTCAGAGACATCAAAAACGATCGGCTCCGAAGCATAAAGCAACTAGTGCGTGCATCCCACTTCCGTATTTATACCCGCGGCGTGTGATGTGAATCACGCACTCCAATTGCATTGGCTCGTTCAATAGTACTCGAAGATGACAGGCTCCCTAGCATGAGCCCATTCAGTCGTCGTCAACTACGTCGAACATGAACGACTGAAAGGGAACGTCCCTGGTTACGACTGTAACCCTTGTTCCCCGAGAAGGGAACGAGACACTGCATGGTCGTCATGACGACACTTTGGGGAACGCCCTTAGCGTAGCGCATCTGAAGCATGAATGAAATCTGTTCAATCCTGATTGGCGCTGCGTCATGACGTAGTAGATGACGGCATAACCGGAAGATACAAAGGGACGCCGGCACAAACACACGTTAGCTCTCTTGCGATGAAGCAAGCACTCTGCCCGTGATAGGTGTGGCGACGAGACGCAGTGTCTCGTTCCCTTCTCGGGGAACAAGGGTTACAGTCGTAACCCGAGACGTTCCCCTTCGAGGGAACTCGCACTGCGTCGTTGTCGTGACGACACATTGGGGAACATAATGCCCACTACGCCCTAGTGTGAAGCTGGGAGACCAGGCACACTTAGGACGCGAGCACTCTGGCGCTAGGCGTCACAGGGAGTTGCAGTCTGTAGAAACATATGAAGGTGTGTGGGGTGGCCCACCCGGCCGCCTCGCAGATCTCCTGAAGCGAGATCCAGAAAGGAGGGCCACCGAGAAGGCCATGCCCCTGGTGGAATGTGCCCTCACGGCCATGGGTGAAGGCAAATTGCACACCTGATAAGCCGTGGCTATAGCCTGGACAATCCAATTGCTGATTGCCTGTTTAGATGCAGGAAGCCCTTTCTTGGGTGAACCAAAGCACACCAACAACTGGTCTGACTTCCTCCACTGAGAAGACTTCTCCAAGTACACTCTCAGGGCTCTGACTGGGCAGAGCAGGTGAAGTCTCCCCTCTTCCGCCGTCACGTGAGGTGGAGGATAGAAGGCCTGAAGAACCACTGACCGTGCCACATTAGACGGCACCTTGGGCACATAGCCCGGTCTAGGAAGTAAGATGGCCTTAACTCCACCGGGGGCAAACTCCAGGCAAGTTGGCATTATAGCTAAGGCCTGGAGATCCCCCACTCTCCTCAGAGAGGTGATAGATAGGAGAAAGGCCACCTTTAGGGTCAGGTTCTTTGCCTCAGCCGACTCCAGTGGCTCAAAGGGGGCCTCAGCCAACCCTTCAAGTACCACCGCCAGGTCCCAAGTTGGGACTCTGGAGTGAGCCGCAGGCCTCATCCTCCGAGCCCCATGGAGGAAACGTACAACCAGATAGTGCTTTCCCAAAGGCCCATCACCTACAGGCAAGTGGAAAGCCACAATGGCAGCCACATACACTTTAAGTGTGGACGGGGTAAGACAGGTGGAGAAACGATCTTGGAGGAACTCCAGCACTGAAGCCACTGGGCAGTTAACTGGGTCCACCTCACGCTCTCTACACCAAGTGGAAAACACATTCCACTTCAGGCTGTACAGTCTCCTGGTAGAAGGAGCCCTGGAGCTGAGTAGGGTCTCGACAACACCTGCTGACAGGCCAGCCTCTAGGTACCGAGCCCGCTCAGGGGCCAGACCCAGAGGTTCCACAACTCTGGCAGGAGATGAAATATTGTGCCCCCTGCCTGCGACAGCAGATCCCTCCTCAAAGGGACCTGCCACGGGAGGCCGTCCAGCAGTGCTACAATGTCCGAGAACCATACCCGGGTCGGCCAGCGGGGTGCTACTAAAAGTAGGCTGATCCCCTCCCGGAGGACCCACTCCAAGACTCCCGGGAGCAGAGCGATCTGGGGAAATGCGTACAGACGCAGCCTCAGCCACGTCTGCAACACCTGAGAGAGAACCACTGTGGACAGTGGGACGTCTCTTGAGACGCGAACAGATCCACTTCCACTGGGCCGAATCTCACGCACATGGCTTCCACCACCTCGGGGTGGAGTCGCCACTCCCCGGGCCTCAGCCCCTGCCTCAACTGGACGTCTGCTCCCTGATTTTGGTCCAAAGGGACGTACATCACTCTGAGAGACGACAGTTTCCCCTGGGACCACAGAAGGATCTGGTGTGCCAGTCTGCATAGAGGGCGCGACCTCAGACCCCCCTGATGATTCAGATACGCGACTACAGATGTGTTGTCTGAGCGTATCAGGACATGGTGGCCGCGGAGGTCCGGGAAAAAGCTCCTCAGAGCTTTGTAGACCGCCAGCATTTCCAGGCAGTTGATGTGCCAGGAAGAATGCCGGGTCTCCCACAGACCTCTCGCAAAGCGGCCGTCCATGACCGCGCCCCAACCAGTGAGGGAGGCATCTGTTGAAATGGTTTTCCGGCAACATGATGCTCCCAGCACCGGTCCCTGGGACAGGAACCAAGGTTTCCTCCATATGACAAGGGAACGAAGGCATCTGCGCGTTACCCTGATCATACGGAACGGATTTCCCCTCGGGGAAAACCCCTTGGCTCTCAGCCACCACTGTAGGGGTCTCATGTGTAGCAGGCCAAAAGGTATGACGTTGGATGCTGCTGCCATGAGCCCCATGTGGCCTAGCATCGCTCTGGAGACCATCGCCCGTATGGACTCCACGCGCGCGGGAGACATTTGTGCCCGCATCGTCGTGGAGTCCCATACAACTCCCAGGAAGGTAGTCCTCTGGGAGGGCGTCAACACACTCTTTTTTGTGTTGAGTCTCAGCCCCAAGCATCTGATATGGGCCAGAACGACATCTCAATGCCGAACTGCCATCTCACGCAATCTGGCCAATATAAGCCAGTCGTCGATATAATTGAGTACACAGATGCCCTGGAGTCTCAGCGGAGCCAGCACTGCATCCATGCACTTGGTGAAGGTGCGAGGGGAGAAAGCTAGGCCAAAGGGAAGAACCCGATATTGGTACGCGTCGCCCCCGAAAGCGAACCTCAGGAACTTCCTGTGACATGGAAGGATGGATATATGGAAGTATGCGTCCTTCAAATCTATCGTGTTGAACCAGTCCTCGAACTGAATCTGACTCACGATGGCTGGAATTGTGAGCATCTTGAACCTGAATCTCCTCAGAGAACGATTCAAGTGCCTGAGATCTATTATTGGACGCAACCCCCCATCCTTCTTGGGAACTATGAAGTACCGGCTGTAGAACCCGGATTCCCTGTCTGGCAGAGGAACACGTTCTATGGCCTCCTTGACCAACAGGGATTGAATTTCCTGTTCCAACCTGCTCTGGGCCGACCACAATCCAGACCACCCCTTCGGGGGAAGGGAGCTGAACTGCAGTCTGTAACCCAGCTCTACAGTACGCAGGGCCCACGCAGATATATATTCGGAAGGCATGACCATGCGCCGAGATAATCTACTAAGGGAACCAGCCTCTCGCTGGACTCAGGTGTCAACCGAGCCTCGTTCCCGACCCCCTGAAGCGGCTGACCGGCAGGGAGCTGTCGAGAATGATTTTCGGTGTGCGGACGCATTCGCTGCCCAGCCGCAGGTCTTTCTAAAGGCGGCTGGAGCGGCGTGTGTGCACGGGAAATCAGTGTGGCCCGAAGCGTACTGGACGCCGGGAACACAGCACTGATTTCCCGAGAGCTCCGGGGGGGAGGCGACCTCGATCGCTCCACCCCGGGGGCGACAGCTCTGAAGGCGGAAGCCTTCTTTGCCTGAAGGACGGTCTTCAGATTGACCTTAGGCTCAGAAGGCTTGCCGCGAGAGCGCCGCCTCCTTTGCCAGGCTTACCTCGGGAGGGGCGCGGGAGGCGACACTCTCTTTTTGCACTTGTCGGTGCGAGGCTCAACATTTTAACTCCTCAAAATTAAATGCAGTCAAAAACACTGGATAAGTGAAACATGGTCTGGATGGTAGGCTGAATTAAAATATCTAACTTCTCAAAGTCAGATAATATTCCATCATTTTAATTCCATAGAATTAAATGCAGCCATAATCACCAGACAATACTGTTAAATATTTATTTATACGGTTTCGTAATCTACGCGCTGCCTCGGCAAACGCGAGATTCAAGCCGTCACAATATATCGGCTTTCATCCCTCGAGGAGAAAGTCGGCATGGTGCGAGGTTGAAACATCCGACAGCGCACGGCTTTTTTCTATGCACACACGCCGAGATATTTCTCAATGAACACTGCCAGTACCCTCAGGAGCTGACTGTGAATGCCACGCACCCAAACAGTATTATTTCACAGATCACGTGTGTCCCTTTTATAGCAGACTCGTAATCTACGCGCTGCCTCGGCAAACGCGAGATTCGAGTCGTTCACAATATATTTGGCTTTCATCTCTCGAGAAGAAAGTCAACGGGCATGAAGCTGAAACACCTGAAACGCCCGGCTGTGTGCGTCGAGATATTTTTCAATGAACACAGCCAGCACCCACACAGAATCTTTATTGCAGAGTATCCCCGTAATCTGCGCGCTGCCTCGGCAAGCGCGAGATCCAAGCTACTATAGTTTCTTTATTGCAATGCAGACCTTAAAGGTGAACTGAACTGAAAATTTGAGTAAAGGTGATATAACAGATGTATTTTATTTATTCTCATTGGTACAATTATTAAAATGGCAGAATTTGTTAAAAGGGATAAAATGGTACATTGAAAATGTTGTTACACGGGCGCCGCCATGTTGGATTTCAGCATTCCGCTACGTCACTGGAATGGTAAGCTACTCTGTTGCTAACCAACACAAGCAGAGCAGCCATAGCATGTACATAGTCTGAGGCTGGAACGCTCATGTCAGTCAGAGGACAGAGAAGTATGTTAACTGTTATCATGCTATTAAGTATACTAAGCAAAGGGCTGGATGTAACGTTGTCACACACACAAAACATGTACATATTCACTTACACGCACATATAACGTGTAACGTTAGGCTTTATAGCGTTCAACAAAAGTGAGACTGACACACTCTGCATTCATTGAAATTGAACTTGAGTAACAAAACCAAGCTAGATACCAAACGATCCAACCAAGGTGAAGAGCTAGAAGCTAAACACATTGGAAGCACTTTTGTCAAACTCCACAAGCTAGCCACCACTCCGACCATATAAACTGTATAAATAAATCATAAATCATGACTCCGACGATAGCACAGATCGATAATAATGCGTTTACTAGCAGCTAACTAAACCGCAGCAGGTCTGTAAACAGAATCCAATGTCCCTCTACTCACCATGAAGCTAGCTGATGTTCATCGTGTCTGGAAACATTGTTGATGCAGGGAGTTCAACTCGCAGAACTAACGTTAGCTGTTAGGTCCATAGTAAGAGGTATCTGGGCAGTAACCGGCCGTGCAGTATTTTGATTTTAACATTTTGCATGCAGCTAACTTAACAAGTGATCCCATTGGATGAATTCGTCCAATCACATTTGCCATTTATCTGCCTCGATTTTCTTAAACGCACAGTTCCTCAACCATGTTTTAGTATTTTTCTCTTAAATGCACACGACATACACAAGCAGTCTCTATTAAAATGCATAATGTGCTTGTATACAATAAATGAGAGTGCATGACAGGCTACAGCCCTCCAACCTCCCACCACATTTCCCTCTTATAACACCATGAACCACTATTGCTCCATTAATAATTGACTATGTACATTGCAAATACAATCTGTATCATACCTGCATTACTTTTATTTCGTGTAATTTACAACGTAACGGCGTTGCATGCTCGTAGTTTCTTTTGCACTTGGATCAGTGAGGCGAGCGCGCTCCGCCGCATTTACGCGTGCAATTGAAGAGTGTGCGCTACGATAACAGGATAACGGCTGACAGGACAAGAAAGTCAGTTTTTCTGAAGTGAAAGACTTTATTTCAGCGTACACTTATGTCACTGCCTGGTAGTTCCTATTGTGCTGGGTTTTCTGAAGTAGTCATGATTCGCCTCTCATAACATAACATGCTCTAAACACGCACGCAGAGTGGAAAAGGAGGAGCGGGGGTGCGGGGAGCAAGGATCACAAATTTGAACTATATCGATATATGCGATATGGTCTAATTCCATATCGCATTTTAAAAATAAATGTTCCAGGTTGACCTCTCTGCAACAGATCTATTCCGGTGCAATGTCTATGCTCCGGCAGCGCCCGCACCCACACCAGTCACTTCCCCCCCAAACGATCCTGTACTGTAGGTGGAGCCTGAAACTGATCGTCCTCCTTGTGGTGGTAGTCAGGTAATACTGGCCTGTCCCTCACAGGCTCAAATGCGTAACCAAAATGACTAATTTTCGTGTGTATAGGACCTGCAGCTGCAGCTGCCTATATACCTTCGCAGATCCTACCATTCCAGTGACGTCATCAGAATGGCCAGCGTTCTTATACTAACAAACGCAATTTTTGTGTTGCTTTTTAAAGAAGCTATATTGATATTTTTAATAATTTATTTTGTGTAATTTACTTTTAATTGTCATAAACAACACATTATCAATGTTGATTCTTTCAGTTCAGTTCATCTTTAATCTATGCACTGCCTCGGCAAACGCGAGAACAGTCACAGAATCTTTATTCCAGAGTAGCCGTAATCTACGCGCTGCCTCGGCAAACGCGAGATCCGAGCCACTATAGATTCTATATTGCAATGCAGACCTGCAACCTACGCGCTGCCTCGGCAAACGCGAGATCGGAGCCACTAGATGCTATATTGTAATGCAGACGTTATTTGGGACAATTCTTATGGGACAAACAACACCAAATAGGACAAACAGTTTCACACAGAACGCTTGCTGAAGAGCAAAAAGCTAACAGTGTGTTTGTGCCAGCGTCCCTTTGTATCTTCCGGTTATGCCGTCATCTACAACGTCATGACGCAGCACCAATCAGGATTGAAAGAGTGTTTACTGTTATACAAAACTGATTTGTGAGCTTTAGAGGAACTAAAGGTCTTCGAATAAACACGAAACACACGTGATCGTTGTCATGCGGTGAATCCGGCCAATCGTAGAACAGCTGTGTCGTCATCAGGCCTCGTGCAGCCGCTCTTGAGAAGCTGTGCTGGCTGAGTTCTCCGGCTACTCTCGAATCGCTCTCGCATTACTTTGATGGCATACGTCACAGTCACGTGGCGTCGGCGCTGGATCAAGACAGACAAAATTTCTAACCGGCATGCACTGCTTCAAGTCAGCCGCCAATCGGTCTGTGCAGAGCTGCATGAAGTCGAACAAGCCTAAAATTTCTAACCGGCATGCACTGCTTCAAGTCAGCCGCCGATCGGTCTGTGCAGAGCTGCATGAAGTCGAACAAGCCTTTTCTCTCTATGGCTCTGATTCATGCTTCAGATGCGCTACGCTAAGGGCGTTCCCCAAAGTGTCGTCATGACGACGACGCAGTGCGATTCCCTCGAAGGGGAACTATGACGTATCATGTCATACAATTTTAAAGAAATAAAAGGCAGGACATCACACACATGTTTTTAAATGGATGAGAGCAGCATTTCAGAAGCTCTTGCATAAGAAATTCAAAAGAGTCTAAAAAGGAGTTCCCAAAGAATAATAAGACTAGAAAATGTTTTTCATTTTATTCATATTTAGGATTTAAAATGATCAAAACTCTTTTTGTGTTTCTTTTGAAACTATACCTCAACTTTCACAGTTTTCATCACCTTGCTGTTACAGACACTATCTGCATCTTTTTGCCATTGTCCTTCACAGGAGCTTATTTTCTGTGCATATATGAATACATTAAGGATCTAATTGTTTTTCTTTAGATTTTATTGTTATTGTTTTTAAAATATTTGTGTCTGTATGTTAGGAGCTGGGTGACTGAAAATGGTGAATGAAAATTACACTAGGAACAATGTAGACAGCTTTATAATCACTGGATTTGATCACCTGCAGAACCAAAAGCTCCTTGGATTCCTCATCTTAATAACCTACATGCTCATATTGCTTGGGAACGGCATCAATCTGTGTATCATCTTGACTGACAGACATTTACACAAACCAATGTACATATTAATCTGTAATCTAGCTGTCGTTGACATAATGTACACCTCTACGTGCAGCACAACCATGATCTCAGTGCTGCTGGCTGAGATTAAAACTGTGTCATACTACTCTTGTATCTCAAGGATGTTCCTCTATCATCTTGGTGATATCAAAGTATGCATGGCTCTGACATTAATGGCATTAGACCGACTTATTGCGATTAGGCTACCATTAAGATACCACAGCATTGTAACAAATCCACAAACATTTCTGCTTATTTTACTGACATGGCTAATTGGTTTCACTCTAATGGGTGTTTTGACTTCTGTGGCAGACAATCTCCCATACTGTCAGCCTGTTATCAGACATGTGTTCTGTGATTATTCAGCCATGATCAGAGCTGCTTGTGTCAATCCTGAACCATATTTTTTCTTGCCTGCAATGATTAGTCTGTGGTTGTTGTGTGGACAATTTCCCTTTATTATCTGCACGTATGCTGTTCTGGCATATAGTGTGACTAAACTCTCCAACAACTCAAGCAAAAAGCAAATGATCAACACTTGTTTGAGTCACCTAATTGTCTTGTTTAGTTATTTTGCACCAAAGCTGGTCTCTATTTTACTAACTCGAATAGGTGTTGTGCTAAATTTAACAGAGAGAAATGCAATAACGATTGTAGCCTCTCTTGTTCCTCCCTTAATAAACCCCACTGTTTATTGCACCAGGACTAAAGAAATCAGGAAACGATTATCAGATGTATTTTTGCGCAAAAGAATTGTACCAAACCACTTAAAGGTTTTATCATAATATTATTATATTGATACAATTATTCATTATTGTGTTAATAATCATGGATGATTGTAAAAATGTTTGTGATTCATGTTTTGTTCACATTAGAGACAAGAAATACAGAAGGTATGTTGCTATCTTGTCTGTTTTCAAAATAAAGAAAAAGAAAATAGGAAAACCTATTTGGAGATTTGTCAATATTCTTACACTTCTAAAGCTGTGCATCATAATACAGTGTTTCAAGTGATTTTAAAGTCTCAGACTCATGTGCTGCATTACTAAAGATTTGTATGAGGAAGATAACGAAATTTAAGTTGTTGATAGGGAAAAAACCTGATCATACCTGATCTCTTGCAATAAGTTAAATGAATAACATTAAATTGAGAAACATCTGAGTAATTGAGTAATAACTGGAAGGTTGCTATTACTTAATGGTTTAGCTATTAAGTGTTTTTGTGTGTGTTCATTTGTTGTTTATTTTTTTGCAACTGGCTAAGATATCATGCATTACAATCTGGAACCATCAATCCACACACCAGTATGGCAATACCAAATAAATACCTTATTCAGTCAAAATACAACATACCGAATCATATAATATTTATCTAAAATTCAAATGATCCAATAACTAATATTCATAATAATTTAAAGAACACACATTACAACATATAAACTTCAACGCATGAGTGACATAAAAATAACAGCTGTCCACATTGCATGTCCTGATTTTGCCGAGTTACACACGTTCCTGGGTCAACATATTTTGTTCATCCTGGAACAACATTCCTGTCCATAAATTTAATCCTAACCATATCCCTACCCCTAACTTTTACCCAACCCGTGAGTTATCCCTAAAATCAGAGTGTAACGATAGGTGAATAACATTGATGTAGAAGGACCTAACCCTGGTTATAAGCCTAAACTATAAACTATATACTTGTCCCTCAATTTAAATTTGTTGATTGGATTGTTATTCGAGGGTTGACAAATATGTTGATCCAGGAATATGTTACACTTGGTGAAATTAGGATCTGGCAACACTGGCCCTGGCCATTTTTTCACAGTGGAAAACAAAACTAAAGGGATGGAACATCAACAACAAAATATCAGAGACTGCAACAGCAACAGTTTACAACAATAAATGTTTATATGTGTATAAAAGCCTAAATTGCCTCTGGGTCTTCTGAGAATTAGGGTTTTCATAAAGTAAAGCCTCATGAAACCTCAACCAAAAACGCCCATTGTCCTATGTTCTTCTCGCTATGGGACGAGGTCACGAGGACGCGCTCGTTGGCATGGCCCAACGTGCTGCTCTACACATTCCCTCCCCTTTGCCTGTTAATTCCTACTCTGGCCAAGGTGAGAGATCAGATGGTGATCAAGGTGATTTTAATAGAGTTCAAGTTCAAGCGAAGAGCAGAGCTTTGTCAAGTCAAGTCAAGTCAAGTATATTTGTATAGTGCTTTTCACAATACAGATTGTATCAAAGCAGCTTCACAGTATTAAATTAATACTACAACAAGGTTTGATTCTAGTGGAATTTATTGATTGATAAAATAAAATTAAATATCCCCAAAATATCCCCAACTGAGCAAGCCAAAGGCAACAGTGGCAAGGAACCGAAAAACTCCATCAAGTGACCTAATGGTGTCCTAAAATATGGAAGTAAAATAATCTCAAATGTTTTTGAAACAAAAAGCCTGTTGAATTGCACTACTTGAAAAATAATAGGCATTGCATTAACCATGCTTGCATTTTAATGCATTGTATTTTTAGGGCTTGCATTTTTATGGGCAGAAATTCAACATGGTTGAATATTTAAGCTGTGAATATTTCAATTAAAAACATTTCAAACACATTTTCATTATTAAAAATTCAATAATCCATATTCACCTTTCATATTTCACTTCCAAAATATTCAAACTGTTTAAAAATACAACCTATAATATTCAACAGGCAATTTTCGGTCCATTTTATTTCGCTTCCACAAATTCGCTTCCACAAATTCAGTGGTTCAAATTCGACAGTAAATTCAACGGAACTGCAGGAAAACCAATAGATTATCGAGCATACAATCCATCTGCTGTTAGTCAATCCCACCAGCAGGTGGTGCAAAAGCGCGTGTTGTTGACGAAGACCAGCAACTGTTAGAGCAAGCCATTCATTCATTAAACTCATTTAACAGCAATGTAAGTGTATTTGTGATTATTATGACGGCGGTTGTATGTTAAATTCAGTGTCTTCACGGTTACTTTCCCTGTGTAGCCTACAATCATCTTTCTCTACCGTGAACAAGATTATAATGTTATTCCCCGATGCGGATACGCAGATCCAATGTTACATTTTTGAGGTTGACGTATATTTCTCTTGGTTGTTTAGTTGCCTTAACTTTATATTGTGGCGATGTGCTGCATGCAAGCTATTAGGGTTTCCCTCAAAACGTCAGGATTCCCCAGCTGGACATATAAAACGCTTAACGTAGCTTAATGGACTAATTACAGTGATATAAAAGACCAAACTCGCAGGCAAGCAGATTGACTCAGAATAACGCACAAAGTTTAATGCTGAGCGTTTCCCAGTGATAGACTGGCATTGACGTTCAGTACATTTAGGGACCGTCTCTAAAGTGTATACGTCTTTGGTATACACGTTTCAAACTTCAATATCATTTGAATAGAACGACTTACAGTCATAAAACCAACTGTAAAGTGTTCATGTGGTGCCAGCCATAATGCGCACCCTTTGGAATTTTGATATTTATTCAAATAAATTAAAGTTTGCTATTGAAGTTAGAAACGTGTATGCCAATGTTGTATGCAACTTTTGAGACGGTCCCTAAATGTGCTAATGTCCAAATGTCAAGCCAATTTTACATTTATTAGGCTACATTTAGTCATTTTATTTAGCAGACGCTTTTATCCAAAGCGATTTACAGTTAAACTAACAATAGGAGGACAACAATATGCAAGTGCTATGACTCTTCACAGTTTAAGCTAATGCAACGTACTACTCTCTCTCTCTCTCTCTCTCTCTCTCTCTCTCTCTCTCTCTCTCTCTCTCTCTCTCTCTCTCTCTCTCTCTCTCTCTCTCCACACACACACACACTCACACACACGTGAGAGAGAAGAGAAAAGAAAGTGTTAATGATCAAGTGTTGATTTTATGCCAGTATATCACAAAACGCTCTGCATGAAACTTTGCGCGTTACGTTCATATTCTTAGTCCATAGTAGCCTACAGCCTACATCCTCATAAAGGTGCGAGTTTGGTCTTTCATATCACTGTATTAGTCCATAGCGTTTTGCCCCGACAGAAGGGGAATCCTTGAGTGTGAGGTATTGAGGGAAACCGATTATAATCCTGTTCATGTAGGTAGAGAAAGCTGATAACATGTAGGCTACAAAATGTAACAATGAAGTTATTGAATGAAACATAAACACAGCTTTTGTGTCTTTATCATCTTTTCCGCATATACTAATCATTTTCATTTTATGAATGAATGGCTTGCTCTGACTGTTGCTGGTCTTCGTCAACAACACGTGCTTTTGCACCACCTGCTGGTGAGGTTGACTAACAGCAGATGGATAGTATGCTCGATAATCTATTGGTTTTCCTGCAGTTCCGTTGAATTTACTGTCGAATTTGAACCACTGAATTTGTGGAAGCGAATTTGTGGAAGCGAAATAAAATGGACCGAAAATTGCCTGTTGAATATTATAGGTTGTATTTTTAAACAGTTTGAATATTTTGGAAGTGAAATATGAAAGGTGAATATGGATTATGGAATTTTTAATAATGAAAATGTGTTTGAAATGTTTTTAATTGAAATATTCACAGCTTAAATATTCAACCATGTTGAATTTCAGCCCATAAAAATGCAAGCCCTAAAAATACAATGCATTAAAATGCAAGCATGGTTAATGCAATGCCTATTATTTTTCAAGTAGTGCAATTCAACAGGCTTTTTGTTTCAAAAACATTTGAGATTATTTTACTTCCATACTAAAACTCCATCAGGTGACCTACTGGAGAAAAAAAAAAACCTTGGGAGAACCCAGGCTCAGTCGGGGGCCAGTTCTCCTCTGGCATTTATGAACTAGAGGCCGGATTGTAGTTTGAACTGTAAGATTAAAAATATTATATGAATGCCTTTGTGCATGTGAACTAATAATATCATCCTCTTTAGCCTACTACTAGTGAAATAATTATGAAATACATATTAGGAGGTATGTTGAAAGATACAGTACAGTACGATTACTGAAATGTAATGTCTGGTGTAATCGCTCAGTGTTTTAACAGCAGAAGGACCAATAAAACAGCTTGTAAACATGTTACATTTACCTAAGAAAAGCAATTTCATGTCGTTAGCTGGATAGCTGGCTAGAAAATGTATTATAGAACAGAGCATTTTGATATATACACTTTTTTTAAAGGAACACTCCACCGTTTTTTGAAATAGGGCTTATTCACCATCTTTCCTACATTTAGATAGGTGGGCAAATGCATTTTTGTCTCAGTGCATGCATTGTTTTAGTTTGACAGGGTTGGCGCTAGCTTAGCTTAGCATAATGAATGGAATCCTTTGTTGCCAGCTAGCATGTCCTGAGTAAAAGTGATATAAAAAAAAAAACACCTAATTACTTCTTGTGGCCTTCGTATTCACAACGAGTACAAATAGCGATGCAGATTAACACTAGGCGATTTCCTAGGCAGATATTGACTTATATATTAAGGACTATATAAGGGGGAAGCACAGGCGAAGCACTGCTACTTGGGCGTGATATCTCTGCGCCCAAGTAGCAGTGCTTCGCCTGTGCTTCCCCCAATATAGTCCCAAGTCAATATCTGCATAGGAAATCGCCTAGTGTTAATCTGCATCGCTATTTGTACTTGTTGTGAATACGCAGGCCACAAGAAGTAATTAGGTGTTGTTGTTTTTTTTATATCACTTTTACTCAGGACATGCTAGTTGGCAACAAAGGATTCCATTCATTATGCTAAGCTAAGCTAGCGCCGACCCTGTCAAACTAAAACAATGCATGCACTGAGACAAAAATGCATTTGCCCACCTATCTAAATGTAGGAAAGAGGGTGAATAAGCCCTATTTCAAAAAAACGGTGGAGTGTTCCTTTAATGGTTCTCAACTTGTTTGGCCATGGGACCCAAATTTTCCCATGTCATTAAGCCCTAACCCAATTTTTTTTAATGGAATTTGCCTAAATTGCATGTGCAATTGAAGAGTGCTCACTACAAGCAAAATTTAATGGCTGACAGGAAAGGAAAGTTATTTTTATTTCGTAAGAAAATAATGTTAGAATAATGATCCTGATTTATAGCCTGACAACATCTCATTTGACCACAGATAATGAATCAGGACAACACGTTTTTCTACCCACTTTTGGGTCGCAATCCACCTGTCCACCCTGTATATAACATGAAATATATTGTGTCATCTTATGTAGATTACTTTGCTTACCATAATTTAACTTCCACTTCCTTCTAATTAGTTGTCTTTCCTGATTTTTCTTTATTTATCTGTGTCATTGTGTTTTATTTCTGTTCTATGGTTTTCTAAACCAGCTCCCCAGTTTCAAAACTGCTAGGGAACAACGAGGTACAAGCTGTCAGTCACACATTTAAATATAAAATGTAGGACATCAGCCATACATGTGTTTAACTGAATGTTACGTTCTAGCTCCCAAAGGGAGGGGAGCCCGACAACCCACTGCTCGGGGCCACCGATGCCAGCAAAGGAGGTACGGAGTCGTGGTGCGAGAAAAGGACACAAAAACCAAATACCGTATAAAAACAAAGCTTTTATTTAGCCACGGTAGTAGTGTAAATAATAAACAATAATAATTTTCTGGGAAAAGGGGAGGGCTGGACGGACCAAAGCAAAGAAATAAAAAGGACCCCACCCCTAACCTATACTAACCCCCAATAAAAAAAATAAAAAAAACAATCCCTATCTGGCACACGATCAAGGCGCCCTAACCAAACTTACAGCTGGTGGTCCTCCCAGGTCTGGCTGGTGTTTCTAGACAGAAGTATACCTACGGGTGATGTATGTATACCCCGGGGTAGCTCTAAATCTACTCCTCAACTCCCTATGAACAACAGAGAAAAAAAGTAATTAGTACAAATTATAAGAATCCACAAACAAACAAGTGCTCTGTATTGCTGCTACAAGTTCCAAAATGGAACACAAGTTTGGTTTACTAACACACAAAATTTAAAACTATTGTCATAGACAATTTATATAAGAGACATGCCACTTCCTCAATCCTCAATACAACTATATAAGGAAAACCCGTAACGGCAAAGATGGCGGTTGTATGCACATGTCCTGCCCCTCCCGCTGGAAAGCCAATCATCTGCTTTTAACAGTCAAGCCGGGAAACATTTAAGCCTATCGTCTGGTTCCACTGACGCATGCGCACAGTTAAGGTTTTGCGACAGCTACCAAGGTAGTTAAAGCATTTTATATCGACCACAAATATGTTACCTTACATTCTAAGTAAAAGACACAAAATATCTTATTTTTATTTTATTTTGTCTTATTTGATCGGTGAGTAATGTAGATGAACTGCTGCGCTTTTGACAGAGCACATATTTAACTGAAAGAACAAGCAGAGAGAGAGAGCCCCGGTCGCTCGCGCGCACTCTCTCTCTCTCTCTCTCTCCGGAGCCAGGCGAAAGTGTAAACAAGACTTCACCGTCTCCAAATTAAGCGCTGATGATGGTAAAAGGTCGGAAGACCAAAGTTTCATGTTGGAGCATTCTGAGATTTTTTTTCCCTGAATTACCGTTGGGTGTGAATTGTGCTAAAATACGTTGCCTGATCTTCTCTGAAAAGCGTTCCGCACATTCAGTTGACACAAAAAATTACTCTCTAAATAAACGAAAAAACCTATCCAGCTATGTAATGTTTTCTGTGTTGACACTAACCTTGTAGGATGTCCATGTCCTAACTGCTGGGATAATCACACAATCACACATGACACGTCCAATTCGCGAACTAATGACTCCTTTGAACCGATTCATTTTAATGAATAGTTAAAACAACTGATCTATACAATACATTGTTATTACTGATAAAGTGCAAACCTGCTTATATTTAAATAATGGAGAACAATATTGACATGAATATTGACTGGATAGAGACGTAAATGAAGTTGGTGTCATGAACCCTTGCGCATACATAGTAAAAGTATAACCTGTGGGGAAAAAGGTGTTTTAAACCTTATTTTGGGGCAAAGTCATCAAACTTTTTCAGCTATTTTTATCATATTTTACTGCTTTTTCTATACATGCAGTTTTTATGTCCCGGTGACCAGTGAAAGTGCAGTTCTGACTCTCTGCCCATTCATTTAGATAGTAGCCTGGCACGACTTGCCTAAAAGGACTTTGCTACTGTCAAACGTTTTAATCAAAATGTCAGAAAACCAAACACACACAGGGTACAAACCAAACCAAAAGCAGGAGCAGAGAGAGAGAACTGATCCAAAACTGGGCTTTTTAAAGAGCCCAGCCAGCTGAAGCCACTGACGAGTGGGCGGAGTTCCAAGTCCCAATCAGCCATTGAACCACCAATCAGCTGCCGGAACAGTCACAGAAGCCATCTTGCCTATTAGAAAAACACAAACACACAAACCACAAGCAATACCAGAAAAAAATGACTATAAAACAAACCCAGAACTCTGGGGACGTAACACGCCCCCCCCCAAAAGGTGTGCAAACCACCTTTTGCACACAATTAGTCCTGGTAAACACGGGACAACGCGTCTGCAACTACGCTGGATGTTCCTTTGGCATGAGTGATACAGACATTGTATCCTTGTAGGATCAGAGCCCACCGCATAAGGCGGCGGTTCTGATTGTACATTCTTTTGAGGAATGTAAGAGGATTATGGTCTGTGAATACTCTTACAGGCACAACACTAGAACCGACGTATACCTCAAAGAACTGTAAGGCCAACAATAAAGCAAGCGTTTCTTGTTCAATGGTAGAGTACCGTGACTGGCACGGATTGAACTTCCTGGAGAAAAAGCTAATTGGCCGATCTACTCCTTCCTCATCTTCCAGTAAAAGGACTGCCCCAGCCCCCACCATACTGGTGTCTACCTCCAGCTTGAAAGGTTTGTCAAAGTTAGGAGCTGTTAGCACAGGAGCGCTACAAAGCAGTGCTTTTGCTGACTCAAAAGCAGAGCTGCACTCTGTCATGTTAACATGACACAAACGAGATACCCCAACGATTCCTGCACTGTTTCCCTAACAGCAAACAAAACAAAAGGCACCCCCTCATCCCAATCAGCACCTGTTTCCATACAATACTTCCTCAGCATGGTTTTGAGTGTCTGGTGCCAGCGTTCAAGAGCCCCTGGCATGGTAATGGGGACTCCACCTTCATGCATGAAGGCGAGTCTCGATCTCGATCAACACCGCGATAGTCATATCCTCGCAATGAGAATATATATATACAAATTCTATAGACACGTGATACAACTATTGTGACCATCCATTTGGGGGGACAGGGAACGATCGCATCCTGCACGGGTGGAATGGCATCTTGAAAAAGAAGCAAATGCACCCGTGTTGCTCTTTCAGGAAATGGGACCCATCACTAGTGCCGGAGCACACAGGGCAATGACTGCGGCAACACTGAACAGTGGACTTAAACAGTGAAGCACTAATTTTTCTGCCCTCTAATCAGCCGTCAACAAACACAGCAATTTGATGCTGTTAAAACAGCAGTTGAGAGCTCAAAGCTCGCAGTCACCGCTGCACTCACGCTGTAGAACCACCAGCAACTGGGAGAGTCTTTCTAGAAGAACACCGACACACTCGCTCATTGTATACAAAAATACTCTTCAGAGTCATCAAAAACAATCGGCTCTGAAGCAAAAAGAAACTAGTGCATGCATCCCACTTCCGTATTTATACCCACGCCGTGTGATGCGAATCACGCACTCCAATTGCATTGGCTTGTTCAATAGTACTCAAAGATGACAGGTTCCCTAGCGTGATCCCATTCAGTCGTCGTCAACTACGTCGAACGTGAATGACTGAAAGGGAACTATGACGTATCATGTCATACAATTTTAAAGAAATAAAAGGCAGGACATCACACACATGTTTTTAAATGGATGAGAGAAGCATCTCAGAAGCTCTTGCATAAGCAATTCTAAAGAGTCTAAAAAGGAGATCCCAAAGAATAATAAGACTAGAAAATGTTTTTCATATTATTCATATTTAGAATTTAAAATGATCAAAACTATACCTCAACTTTCACAGTTTTCATCACCTTGCTGTTACAGACACTATCTGCATCTTTCTGCCATTGTCCTTCACAGGAGCTTATTTTCTGTGCATATATGAATACATTAAGGATCTAATTGTTTTTCTTTAGATTTTATTGTTGTTGCTTTTAAAATATTTGTGTCTGTATGTTAGGAGCTGGGTGACTGAAAATGGCGAATGAAAATTACACTAGGAACAATGTAGACAGCTTTATAATCACTGGATTTGATCACCTGCAGAACCAAAAGCTCCTTGGATTCCTCATCTTAATAACCTACATGCTCATATTGCTTGGGAACGGCATCAATCTGTGTATCATCTTGACTGACAGACATTTACACAAACCAATGTACATATTAATCTGTAATCTAGCTGTCGTTGACATAATGTACACCTCTACGTGCAGCACAACCATGATCTCAGTGCTGCTGGCTGAGATTAAAACTGTGTCATACTACTCTTGTATCTCAAGGATGTTCTTCTATCATCTTGCTGACATCAAAGTATGCATGGCTCTGACATTAATGGCATTAGACCGACTTATTGCGATTAGGCTACCATTAAGATACCACAGCATTGTATCAAATCCACGAACATTTCTGCTTATTTTACTGACATGGCTCATTGGTTTCACTCTAATGAGTGTTTATACTTCTGTGGCAGACAATCTCCCATACTGTCAGCCCGTTATCAGATATGTGTTCTGTGATTATCCATCCATGATCAGAGCTGCTTGTGTCAATCCTGAACCATATTTTTTCTTGCCTGCAATGATTAGTCTGTGGTTGTTGTGTGGACAATTTCCCTTTATTATCTGCACGTATGCTGTTCTGGCATATAGTGTGACTAAACTCTCCAACAACTCAAGCAAAAAGCAAATGATCAACACTTGTTTGAGTCACCTAATTGTCTTGTTTAGTTATTTTGCACCAAAGCTGGTCTCTATTTTACTAACTCGAATAGGTGTTGTGCTAAATTTAACAGAGAGAAATGCAATAACGATTGTAGCCTCTCTTGTTCCTCCCTTAATAAACCCCACTGTTTATTGCACCAGGACTAAAGAAATCAGGAAACGATTATCAGATGTATTTTTGCATAAAAGAATTGTGCCAAACCATTTAAAGGTTTTATCATAATATTATTATATTGATACAATTATTCATTATTGTGTTAATAATCATGGATGATTGTAAAAATGTTGGTGATGCATGTTTTGTTCACATTAGAGACAAGAAATACAGAAGGTATGTTGCTATCTTGTCTGTTTTCAAAATAAAGAAAAAGAAAATAGGAAAACCTATTTGGAGATTTGTCAATATTCTTACACTTCTAAAGCTGTGCATCATTATACAGTGTTTCAAGTGTGTTTAAAGTCTCAGACTCATGTGCTGCATTACTAAAGATTTGTATGAGGAAGATAACAAAATTTAAGTTGTTGATGGGGGGTGGGGGGGGGGTCATACCTGATCTCTTGCAATAAGTTAAATGAATAACGTTAAATTGAGAAAACTCTGAGTAATTGAGTAATAACTGGAAGGTTGCTATATGGTTTAGCTATTAAGTGTTTGTGTGTGTGTTCATTTGTTGTTTATTTTTTTGCAACTGGCTAAGATATCATGCATTACAATCTGGAACCATCAATCCACACACCAGTATGGCAATACCAAATAGTTTTTTGTTTGTTTTTTCACATAAATTCAAAGAGCAGTAACTAGTCTAAGCCATTTATACAGTGAGGGCCTATTCATGACCTTTGACCTTATTCAGTCAAAATACAACACACCAAATCATATAATATTTATCTAAAATTCAAATGATCCAATAACTCATATTCACAATAATTTATAGAACATACATTACAACATATAAACATCGGCGCATGGGTGACATCAAAAATAACAGCTGTCCACATTGCATGTCCTGATTTTGCCGAGTTACACACGTTCCTGGGTCAACATATTTTGTTGATCCTGGAACAACATTCCTGTCCATAAATTTAATCTTAACCATATCCCTACCCTTAACTTTTACCCAACCCGTGAGTTATCCCTAAAATCAGAGTGTAACGATAGGTGAATAACATTGATGTAGAAGGACCTAACCCTGGTTCTAAGCCTAAACTATAAACTATAAACTATATACTTGTCCCTCAATTTTAATTTGTTGATTCGAGGATTGACAAAAATGTTGATCCAGGAATATGTTGCACTTGGTGAAATTAGGATCTGGCAACACTAGCCTTGGCCATTTTTTCACAGTGGAAAACGATGGGTTACTTAACGTAATCCCGGGTTCTTTGATAACAGAGTGAGGTGTTTCACTATGGGAATCGCTTTGGGCGTGACCAACTACACTGTAAAATATTTCCAGGATTTCACAATATATAACTGTAATATTTCACAGGTAATTACATTATTACCACTTCACAGGCTTTAACTGTGATATTTCACAATATAATACCGTATTTAGACTTTTACTGTGAAAATAATGCAGGCGCGGGGCTTTTACAAGAAACTACTGTGAATTCCGTCATTTTCGCGCTGCAACTGCGTCATCTGAGCTCCCCCGGAGCTCCCTGGCCTGATCTCCTCCATGGTCTCACTCGACGGATTCAGTGCGGTAAGTGTTTAATTTCAAACTTTGTCAATTTGATGACTGTTTTTAATATGAAATTGCATGTTATTTTAAAGTATGAACCAAATTAGCGTTAGTTAAGTTCTGTTTCATGTTTTTGTAACTTAGCTGGAGCAGATTCGCGTCTAGGTTTGAGCGCGCAAATTTGAATGATCAGACGTTGGTTGTGTTAATAAGTGTATTAGTAGTAAAGTTAAGTTACCGTATTAAGTTAATAACTGTGAGGCTTCACGTTAGCTACACCGTCAAAATTGAACTTTAGCTTTGCTTAATGCTTTTCTTAGTTAACGTTCGTTACTCTAACAGCGTTCTCTCTTTTCCCACAGCATTTTTCTACCACCGGGAAATAAAGTTATAAGGTAAGCTGTGGCCTTAATGTGTGTATTATGACAGTTATGATCAACTAGATACATTATAATGTTGTGGATTTGTGCAAAGGTGGAATAAATTAATCTCAAATTAATAACGTTGGCTAGCTGGGCGTCGTCCATATTTTTCTGCCGTGTGTGAAACGGAGCAGCCGTTGTCTGTCTCGTCAACAGAAAAAATAAAGTGCATTTTATTATAAAAAAGATATAGGAAAATAAATGTGTTTATCACTGAATTAGTGGAACTTCGTTAGCTGTGCTATTCTAAAGTAAAACAGGTCGACATCTGGAGATATTAGGAGCCATTTTGTCTGTGAACGGGTAATAATTCTAGGAGGAAGAGTACAAGCAGAAACAGCCACATGGAGATGGACTGGCAACAGGCTCTTCCTCCATCCTCTGCAAACAGTACGTGTAAATGATGTAAATTGTTGTGTGCAAATGCATTGCCTGGGTAAATCACACACATCTAACTTACTTTGTTGCAGGACTATTCTTGACTGTGTGTTTGTGATGTAAATGTTTTTCAGTTGCTGTTAAGTTATTTAAATGGTTGCTGTTTAATTGAATCCAAGTAATGTCACCTTGTTAAAACTGAGCTAACTTTAGTTTTGCTCAGTACTGCAACAGCAGTGAGCCACTGAAGGTGATGACTGGGAACTGAAACCTTTTTAATCCCACTTGAATTAAACTAACATCTTTCTTCTCTGTCTTTTTGTTTATATGTGCTTCTTGGGCATCAACCCAGAGACAGGTACAAAATCAAAGAGGCAGAGAGGACACATAAACCAGCAAGTCTGTACACTGATCAGGAAGCTCATTGACTTTGAATGGATGTCAGTCTAATGTAAGTTGTGTTCCAACTTCAGAACAGACTAACGAAACACTGTCTCTGTTTTAAGCTAGAATTAGTTATGCAGTAAGATGTTTACTTAAGCTATTAAAGGGTTAGTTCACTCAAAAATGTAAAGTCTCTCATTAATTACACTCCCTCATGATGTTCCAAACACATAAGAATTTTGTTCAACACAAATTAAGATAATTTTAAGAAGTCCGAGAGCTTTCTGATCCCGCTTATAGACTGCAATGTTATAACCGCTTTCAAGCCCCAGAAAGGTAGTAAAAACATTGTTAAAATAGTCCACGTGACTACAGTGGTTCAACCTTATTGCTATGATGCGACGAGAATACTTTTTGTGCGTTCCGCACTATTAAGTATTTTTGCATCGCTTCATAACATTAAGATTGAACCACTGTAGTCACATGGACTATTTTAACAATCTTCACTACCTTTCCGGGCCTTGAAAGTGGTAATAAAATTGCTGTCCATGGAGGAGTCAGAAAATATCTTAATTTGTGTTCCAAAGATGAACGAAGGGCTAACGTGTTTGGAATGAGGGTGGGTTTTTGGGTAAACTATCCCTTTAATCTGTTCTACGAGTTTAGACAGGCTGCAAAATGTCTAAAATTCATTGTTCTTACGTTTATTTGAATTAAACATGCCTTTTCAATGTTATAGGTTATTGATAGGTTAGAATAAAAACGTCAAATTTACAGACATACTTTACAATAGTTTTAAGTGTAAATTTACATCACATTACTGGCTTTCTGAGTTGCATTACTATGTACGCATGTCATGTAATTTTTGCTTAACCTCAATCATGTTACTTTCAGAGTCCTCTGGTTTGTTGATTTAATATTAATTGATATAGTACTATTCACATGATTTATCTGATTTATCATGAGTTTTACAATTGTAATTTCTTAAATTGTACACATTTTAGGATTAGTTTTACAATGCGAGTACCATACTTGCAGGTACTTGCACCACAGAGTAACTTAAACTTTTTGTCTTTCTTATCTTTTGTAGATAGTGGACAGAACCCATACTATGCAGGTGCCTGCTGCAAGGGAAGGAGCGAGACACCTGCAACCCTCTCTTTTCCCACCTTTTTGTCTTTTCTTCCCTCTCTCACTCTCTCTTCTCTCTCTCCTTCTTTCTCTTTTCAGCTCCTACGTTGTGAAGTACCATTATCATATAGTAAACACATGCACAGTGCACACACATAGACACACATTCCTGTTACCCAGTGTTTATTCCTGTTATTAAATTGTATTTTTCAAGTACCATTATCACATAATGGTAAACACAGTAAACACATTCACACACATATTGACAGACATTCATGTTGAACACCCAGTGTTCATTCATGTTACCCAGTGTTTATTCCTGTTATTAAAATGTATTTTTCTTCTAAAAAAATAAAAGTTAAACCATTGTTTTTATCAGTTTTGTTTGGTCCATCATTTATGCTAAATCACAGTATAGACATGGTTAAATACAGTAATTCTACAGCAGCTTACAGTTAAATTACAGTAATATGATAGACTAACTGTAATTGCACAGTAAAATACAGTAATTATACAGCAGCTTACTGCTAAATCACAGTAATATGACGGCATAGTTATTGTGAAGTCACAGTAAACAGCTGTCATTTCACAATTATTTACTGTAAAAATGATACGGTAACTTACTGTGAAAGTCATGCAATTATTAACCTGCAATTTATTGTAAATTTACAGTGAAATAATTAACAGTGTACGGAAGCTCCTATGCCACCACGTCTGTCTTTGACAGACAGGTCGACCTGAGATCAGGCTCCGCCCCCACCTATAATACTCAAGTCAACCCCTACGAAGTCATTATAGAGAGATTTCTTCCCGTTCCTGTGCAAGGAGGGAAGTGTTGGTGAAACACCTCACTCTGTTATCAAAGAACCCGGGATTACGTTAAGTAACCCATCGTTCTTTTTCTAACTTCGCTCGGTGTTTCACTATGGGAGATATAGACCACTCCCGGATTGCAACTTACGTTATACCTATCATATAGGACTTGATGTGCTGGCTCCTAACACTGCATGAGCTAAGGATGGCTCAGACACATTCAGTCTATAAAATCTCACAAAAGTATGTGGTGTGGCCCAGCTTGCTGCAGCACAGATCTCCTGGACCGAAACGCCTCTAAGTAAGGCCCATGATGTAGCCATGCCCCTAGTGGAGTGGGCCCTTAAGCCCTCGGGAGGTTGGGAACCTCTGCATTCATATGCTAAGGAAATAGCTTCTACAATCCAATGGGACAGTCGCTGACGTGACAATGGCTTCCCTTTGTGAGGAGTAGCCCATGACACAAACAGCTGGTCATTTTTCCTGAAACCTGCGGTCCTTTCTACGTACACACGAAGCGCCCGTACCGGACACAAGGCATTCAACCTCCTATCCTCCGAAGAAGAAAACGGAGGAGGGTGAAAAGCTGCAAGATCTGTGGTTTGACATCTATATGACGAATCCACTACTTTAGGTACGAAAGCAGGGTTAGGGCGAAAGGAAACCCTTGTAAACCCTGTAGAGAACTGCAGACAAGATGGGCTGACCGACAGCGCCTGTAAGTCACTCACCCTCTTAGCTGACACCAGCGCTAACAGTAGTGCTGTCTTAAGAGAGAGAAACTTTAACCCTATAGCTTCCAACGGCTCAAAAGGGTGTTGAGAAAGGGCCTCTAAAACTGTAGACAAATCCCACAATGGGACCATTCGCCTGGCCACTGGCCTCTTACGTCGTGCCCCCTTCATAAAGCGACTTATTAAAGGGTGCTGACCTGCTGTCTTGTCACCAAAACCCACATGACAAGCAGATATAGCTGCTAAGTATACCTTTATCGTAGAAAAAGCTTTCCCTTTATCTAGCAGATCCTGGAGGAAACATAATATGTCCCTCACTGAACATTGAAAAGGGACAATATGACTCCGTCCACACCATCCTTCAAAGACTCGCCATTTATTACTATACAGTGAACGAGTGGAAGAGGCTCTTGCACTCTGTATAGTGTGTACGACTGATGGGGGCAGACCTGCTGCACTTAAATTCCACCTCTCACGGGCCAGGCCCAGAGAGCTATCCTGTCTGGGTGAGGATGGTAGATTCCCCCCCCCCCCCCCGCTTGTGACAGGAGGTCCCTCCGGGGAGGGAGGGGCCACGGCTGACCCGACAGTAGTTGAACTATCTCGGCCACCCAAGGTCTGGATGGCCAACGTGGGGCTATCAGTATCAGCGACAACCCAATTTCCCTCACCCTGGCTAGAGTGGGGGAAATCAGGCTCAGAGGGGGAAATGCATACAGCAGGACATTTGGCCATGGGTGGGCTAAAGCATCCACACCCAATGGTGCATTTCCGTCTGCCAGAGAGAAATACAGAGGACATTGAGCGTTTTCCTGCGAGGCGAAGAGATCTACGACTGCCTGACCGTATTTCTGCCATATTTGCTTCACCACCTGGGGATGAAGCTTCCACTCTCCGTACAGGGGATTTCCTCTGGACAATAAATCTGCCCCCCTGTTCAATATCCCTGGAACATGGGTTGCCCTGATGGATAAAAGCCTTATGTCGCACCACACAATCAGCTCTTTTGCCAGCTGGTGCAGTTGAAGAGAGCGTGTGCCTCCCTGTCGGTTGATATAAGCAACCACTGTGGAATTGTCTGTTTTCACTAAAACATGCTGGCCCCTGATGAAGCTCAGAAAATGTTTCAGCGCTAGAAACACTGCCAACAATTCCAAGTAATTTATGTGTTTGTGAATTAGCTGAGGAGGCCAAACACCGTTCACAGCTCTGCCCATCAGAGTCGCTCCCCAGCCCTTTAATGACGCGTCCATCGTCATAGTGACTCTCGACGACACTGCCCCCAAGGGAATCCCCGATCTGAGGGTCCCGGGGCTTTTCCAATGTCTGAGCGCTCTGACGCACGCATAAGTCACTCTCACCGGTCGGTTGAGATGACGCCGAGAACACAGACGCAGATGCGCGACCCAGCGCTGAAAGTCTCTCATTATGAGTAGTCCCAGCCGTACTACAGATATCACTGAAGCCATTAAACCCAGCATCCGTAGGCACAGTCTGAACGGGACAATCTTCCCCGTCTGAAAACGGGCAAGACACTGAGTGAATGACGCGATCCTCCTCTCTGTCAGAGTGACTCGATAAGAGAGGGAGTTTATACTGAGTCCTAGATATTCTGTGTGCTGAGCTGGCTCTAAGCTGCTCTTTTCCATGTTTATTCTGAATCCCAAGCTGTCGAGATGCAATAACACCATGTCTGCGTCTTTGATTGCTTGCTCTTTCGACGAGGCGCATATCAGATAATCGTCTATGTACGACAGTATTCTTATCCCCTTGTTTCTCAACGGGAAAAGTGCTGCTTCCACACATTTGCTGAATACTCTTGGTGCTAGAGACAGACCAAAGGGCATTGTCTGAAATTCATAAGCAGTGCCTCGAAATGCAAACCTGAGATACTTCCTGTGAGACGGGACGCGTCTCACAGGTACGCGTCTGACAGATCGATCGTCACAAACCAGTCGTTCTGCCGGATGGATCGACAAAGTGTTTTGTGTGTCAACATTTTGAATGAATATTTCCGTAGGTGTTTGTTTAACACACGGAGATCTAGAATTGGACGCAGAGATGTGCTCCCCTTCTTTGGGATCACAAAGTAACGGGAATAAAAACCCTGACAGCCCACTTCCTTTGGCACCACTCTGATGGCTCGTTTGTCTAAAAGAGTGTCTATCTCGGCCGTCAGGACGCGAGCTGATTCTCCCTCGGCCACTGAGGCTATCATACCATTGAACCTGGGTGGTTTCATGGCAAATTGAAGCCTGTATCCCCGTGAAATCGTGTTTACAACCCACGGATGAGCTGCGCATGTGCGCCAACTGAGTATGCGAGCTGAGAGAGGTCCCCTGTATACTTCCCCAACGCAGGCGCGCTTTGATGACGTCATTACCGTCTCCGCGCTGACCCCTTCTGGAGGCGCGCGCGCTCCCTCCGGCGGAGAGGCTAGGGATACACATCTCAATGTTTGGATTTTTCTGCAATCTATCGCCCTCGGCTGACTGCCTGGCTGCGATAGTGAAACATGTATTGTGTTTAATGAATTTGGGGAGCATATCGCCCTTAGCCTGTGGCCTGGATGCGATAATGCATTCTTTATTAAACATAGCTTATAGCTGGAGCCCTTACTGAACTGAAAACAACAGGGCTGGACCCCCTCTTTCTCTTTGCGGGTGGAGAGAGAAGTGCAGGGGAACATTCGCGTGTCAGGTCGCACGCTTTTTCTTCCGATCCTCGGGGTGGGGCGGGCGGTTTCTCGCCGCCGCGGCCGCAAATGAGTGTTTCCCCCAGGGTCCGGAGCCATCAGATCTCGGACGATGGCCAGATTGCTGTCCGCTGGGAGGCGGTCTCACACTCCTAGCTCCCGTCTGTTTTCCTCTCGCCGCAGCGGCTGCTGCAAAACCTTGCCGTGGTGGCTGAGAGGGTGGTCGCGGTGTTTGCTTGCGTGGTAAACAGAGGTTAAAAGCCTCGTCCTCCTGTTTCCTGAGGGTGCTGGTTTCTCTCATTTTCTCGAGAGCTGGTCCGAAAAAGCCCTTAGTTGGGTCGAACGCAGCGTCCATCACCTCTGCTTTTTGAGCGTCGCTTAATCCAGACAGGTTCAGCCATAACGCTCTCTCACCTGAAACAGCCAAGCCCATAACACGGCCACAGCCCTGAACCGCGCCACGAGAAGAGCGGAGAATTAGGTCGTTTACCACACATATCTTGTCCCAGAGTGCTGGGTTCGGCACTCCCGTATCTAGTTGTCGCCCCATCTCCTCCAAAATCTCTGCCTGGTACGCTGACAGTAAAGTCACCGCGTTCAGCGAGCACACTGACTGCGCCGCATACTTGTATATCCTCTGATAGACGGACGCGGTCAGACGTTCCATCTTGTTCGGCAGCGAAATTTGGGATGAGGCAGAAATAGATCGGCGATTCGGATGGAGGTGATAGGCCACTGAAGACTCTATCGCTGGGGGTCCGGCCAGCCCCAGCTCTCCCATTCCTTGGATCTCAAGTTTAGAGCATCCCTTGGTCGGGAGCTTGCTCTTAAAGGGGCTACCCCAATGGCGGGACATCTCCTTCATGCACGCCGGCACGGCAGGTAGGAGTTGTCTCGTTGTGGTTTGAGCAGGCGGTAGCCTTTTCCCGTCATAAAGGTCCCTCTCTGCTCCTTCTGCATCCTGGGCTGCGGGCCACGCTAGGCCCAGTTTTGCCGCGGCTCGCTTGCATACCTCGTGCAGGTTACTGTCTGCCTGAGAGCCAGTGTCAGTCGCGCTAGGGGGTCTAGACTGCTGGATCGGGAAGAGAGAGTTGTCTTCCTCCTCCTCGTCGTCCATGTCCAAGTCGAGGAGGTCAGAGTTAGCATCGCCCTCCGCGTCCTCGTCCCCCGGCTCCTCCTCCTCGTATGCGAGAAGGCCATCGAACAGAGGAGGCATATCCGAGGATTCGGCTTCCATCATATCAGCCCAGCTCGACGTGGTAGCTCGCTGATGATCGTTAGCCTTAGGTTTAGCGATGGCTCCGGCCAGACATGGGTCCTGCTGGCTAGCCACCGCCACTCTCAGCCTTCTCTCCAAAATTTTAACCGGCAAAGACGCACAGTGAACGCACGTTTGCGGGTCCGCAAGCGACGTTTGAGCGTGCTTAGCGCCCATGCACACGATGCACATGGGATGGGGGTCCCTGCCCGAGACGGTTGCTCCACATGAAGATGGACACGGGCGGGGTGTAGGTTCCTTCTTCGACTCATTCCCTTTGGCGGGGGTAATGACTGTCGACATAACGGCTGGAGAGAGAAGGAGTGATTCGAAGACTCGTCACAACACGTTAGTCCGATCGATGGTTTACAGGGTAGTTAGCCCTTTTCGCGGCTCGCCTGACGCGTAAAGCCTACGGTGGTTTGACACCACTGAAAATTCTATCGTCGTGATGACACGCGATATTCCGAACAGAATAGCTCGCCTTGACGCGGACACTATTCGGTGTGACACTCAACACAGTCCCAATCCAATCCACTGATGCCGCGTTCGGTAGCGTAATCCAATGACGGCCTGCCTGTTGAACAGTTAAGCGAAATCAGCGACAAGGTCGGACGTGCTGAGAGAGCTTGTAGTCCCTCACAGGAAGAAAGCGAGAATGACTTCGTAGGGGTTGACCTGAGTATTATAGGTGGGGGCGGAGCCTGATCTCAGGTCGACCTGTCTGTCAAAGACAGACGTGGTGGCATAGGAGCTTCCGTAGTTGGTCACGCCCAAAGCGATTCCCATAGTGAAACACCGAGCGAAGTTAGAAAAAGAACAAAACTAAAGGGATGGAACATCAACAACAAAATATCAGAAACTGCAACAGCTACAGTTTACAACAGTAAATGTTTATATGTGTATAAAAGCCTAAATTGCCTCTGGGTTTTCTGAGAATTAGGGTTTTCATAAAGTAAAGCCTCATGAAACCTCAACCAAAAACGCCCATTGTCCTATGTTCTTCTCGCTATGGGACGAGGTCACAAGGACGCGCTCGTTGGCAAGGTTACGTGCTGCTCTACACATTCCCTATCCTTTGCCTGTTAATTCCTACTCTGGCCAAGGTGAGAGATAAGATGGTGATCAAGGTGATTTTAATAGAGTTCAAATTCAAGCGAAGCACAGAGCTTTGTGCATGTGAACTAATAATCTCATCCTCTTTAACCTTCTACTAGTGAAATAATTATGAAATACATATTAGGAGGTATGTTGAAAAAAAAAAACATTTCCCATGTCATTAAGCCATAACCCAATTTTTTTTAATGGAATTTGCCTAAATTGCATGTGCAATTGAAGAGTGCTCACTACAAGCAAAATATAATGGCTGACAGGAAAGGAAAGTTATTTTTATTTCGTAAACACGTGTAACCTCTGGCTAAATATTAAAAAAAAACAACTACGCCACCTAGGTTACTTCTCCACCTAGGAAAGTAAAAGTAATAAAAAAAATACCCCCCAAAAGAGAGTTAAACCAAAAAGGATTACAACAAAAAGGACGGACCCTGCTGGTTCCTATTGCATCAAAGACAGAGATGTGACTTTCAAAAAGTATACAATATTTATTTCGCACAGGGAGAATCATTCATTTAAAACATCCTAAAAATAGATCTCGTACAATTACCAATTAAATACCCACAGTTAACAAGAGACCATAATAAACCCACTTTAACAGAAAGGGACAAACCACACAGCAAATCAGTGAACAAAAGTTTCTTAAAACAAGTGATAAAATAAAAAAAGAAACAATACCAAAAGAAAACAAATACACTCCCCCCTTCTGTTAAGCTTCAATATCACAGTTCAAATAATCAAATGTGGATATACACTGGCAAATGAACAGAGGTGTCAAGTAACGAAGTACAAATACTTCGTTACATTACTTAAGTAGAAATTTTGGGTCTCTATACTTTACTGGAGTAACTATTTTTCAGACGACTTTTTACTTCTACTCCTTACATTTTCACGCAATTATCTGTACTTTCTACTCCTTACATTTTACGACAAGACAAGACATGCCAACATTGCTGAAAGTGTCAGACCAACTGCAACAATGAGCAATTAAAGACATTTAAAGAGGATTATAGGCGAAAAATCATAGAAACAGTAATTAAAAATATGATTTAATTGATTATCACTTTTGACCAATAGGTGGTGCAGTTACAAAACTGATGTGATGTGGTCAGAGTGAAGTGAAAATGACACATACAAAGTTTGGTGTCAATATGTCAAGGCATTGCAGAGATAAAGCCTGAATAGTGCTTTTGGCATCATGCCTCAACTTTGCTGCTGCGCTATACGAAAGCGGTTTTGTGTATCGACACGAAATCCATAACTTTTAGTTGGCACGGGAAATGATATGATTAGATTTTGGTGAAAATTTAACAAACGGTCTAGGAGGAGTTCGAAAAAGTAGGTTTTAAAATGAAAATCAAGATGGCAGACAGGAAGTTCGGCCAAATAAGGAAAACTTGGTATCTATGTTATCGGCCTGACCCAAGAAATCTACTAAGACCAGTGTCATTTCAATAGGCCAATTAGTTCAAAAGTTATTAGCCTTTTTGGAAATTTTGTTATTACTTTTGACCACTAGGAGGCGCTGTCTCGAAATATTTTGGGTACCTTCAGGGGATGGTGTTGATGGCACATTTTGAGTTTTGTAATATTACACCAATTCATTTGTTTAGTATAGCATTTTATTTCACAAAACTGTATTGAAGTCAATGGGAATTTCATGTTTTGTTCTATTATAGCGCCACCAAGAGGCTCAGTCCCACCATTTTTTGTATGTGTCCTCAGAGTGAGCCCATACATATGTGTGTCGATTTTGGTGAAAATATCTCAATTCGCTTCTGAGTTATAGACATTTATATGAAAAAACACGTAAAAAATGACTGACACATGACTTTGATTGGAATTTACTACCCCTAAACATCAATATTTTCACATTTGGGCATTGGCTTTCAGCTATGGGCCTATGTTTCCAAACTTCTGACGGTGGTTTCGTCTCGATCGGACTGGCGGTTTCGAAGATATAGCCAAATGTTTTTTTAAGCGCTAAATCACAACGCTACACAAACCGTAAGGCAAAACCAAGCATGTTTGGTATCGTGGGACTCGGCAATGATTCAGGAGTCTAATGAGATGAGTTTCGTGAAAATAAGTCGACCACACCCAAAGTTATAAGCATTTGGAAAAAAAATTCACCACTAGGTGGCGCTGTTTTGAAACTTCTCAGGTTCTTTCAGGACATCGTGATGATGACCAATACCAAATTTCGTAACAATCCGTTCATGCATTCTTAAAATACAGCATTTTAGCACAAAATTCAAAATGGCCGACAGTCAAAATGGCCGATATGGTAAAATTGAAATTCAGTAGAATCGGCATGTTGCCCTGAATCTAACGAGACCAATTTTATGATTTTTGGACAAACTGTTCAGAAGTTATAAGCAAAAATAGCCATTTTTCATATCTCCGGCCCAGTAGGTGGCGCTGCGCCGAAACGCAGCATGTTGCCTCAGGTCATGCTTGTGAGTACATGTACCAAGTTTGGTCTGAATTCGATGAAACGTTGCGGAGATACAGCCTTATGACTGTTTTTGCTAGCACTACCTAAAATGTATTCATGCGTTTATCAAAAACTGTTAATCAACTTGAATTCCATAACTTTTTGTCGGCATGGTCTGGAGATGATCTGGTTAAATTTTCGTGAAAATCGGAGCAACGGCCTAGGAGTTCGAAAAAGTAGGTTTTTCGGAAAATTCCAAATGGTGGAAAAATTTCCATGACAGAAAATGACGTGCAATCGAATCGTCTTGAGCTAGGGAATAAGCGGACAAAAGAATTTTGTTGATAGGCCTTACGGTTCAAAAGTTATTAGCATAAATATGAGTGAAACTTTGGACAGTTGGTGGCGCTAGAGGGATTGGTTTTAAGACACCAAATTTGCTATGGTGACTTTTCAGACTGTCCTCTATCAGTGTGCCAAATTTCATAACTTTCCCGCAAGCGGTTCTATGGGCTGCCATAGACTCCCAGAGCGGAAGAAGAAGAAGAAGAAGAAGAAGAAGAAGAAGAAGAACGGGAACAGATACAATAGGTGCCTCCGCACCTTCGGTGCTTGGCCCCTAATAACACTAACATAATTGTGTGTGTGCAACTCTACATTATAGGGTCAAAATATCCCTTTTTTTAAAGATTTTTTTTTCTTCAGAAAACTGCTTATAAAGACAGTTTTCTGTGATAGGTAAGGTTAGTCTATAGGGGGCTAGAATACACAGTTTGTTTGTACAGTATAAAAATCATTATGTCTATGGAAAGTCCCCATAAAACATGAAAAAAATAACATTGCTTGGTCTGTTGAAGGCTGGTCTTGTTGAAATGAGAGGCATGTTGATCAAATCATCCCAGTCTCATCAGCTGGACTGAAAGAAGTTTCAGTGCTCTTAGGACACTGAAAACATGGCTCAGAGCAATGGTCACAAGTGACACTTGACAGTATTGCTGTGTGTCGTGTCCAACAGGACAAACTGCACAGAATTGATGTGAAACATATGCCAACAGTTACTTTCTGTTAAATGATTAGTTCACTTAGTTAAAAATGAAAATTCTGTCATCATTTACTCACTCTCGAGTTGTTTCAAACCAGTTTCTTTCTTCTGCTGAACACAAAAGAAGATATTTTGAAGAATGTCGATAACCAGACAGTTGATGGTAGCTATTGACTTCCATAGTAATTTTTTTTTTCTACTATGGAAGTCAATGGGGTCCATCCACTGTCTGGTTATCGACATTCTTCAAAATATCTTCTTTTGTGTTCATCAGAAGAAAGAAATTCATACAGGATTGAAACAGTTTGAGGGTGAGTAAATTATTTTTATTTTTGGGTGAACTATATCCCTTTAATGAAAGATGCAGACATGTGTTTGGCCAATATTAAGGTCAATATAGACTAAAAACCTTAATACATTACCCTATTAATTTCCTGATTCCTCCGCTTATTTAGCTTATTTATTTAGAAAATTAATTTTCTATGGGCATATATACGGCTGAAACAGGTAGCCTAGTGCATCATCCCAAATTTTTCAACATCAACATTTTAATGTAATTATAGTCAAATATGGCCTTTAGAAAAATGTGTTTTTTTGAGGAGCTGGGGTAGTGCACTATAGGCCCCTGTGGCGCGGCCTAAGCTTTTGTCCTTAATGGCATTTTTTTCCTTACATTACTTTTACTTTTATACTTTAAGTAGTTTTGAAACCAGTACTTTTACACTTTTACTTGAGTAAAAAGCTTGAGTTGATACTTCAACTTCTACAGAAGTCTTTTTAAACCCTAGTATCTATACTTTTACTTGAGTAATGAATGTGAATACTTTTGACACCTCTGGTTCCACCTGTGTTTCTGTCATTAGTGTTCATCAGTGTTAGTATTTAAGTTCCTTCAGTTCAGTCAGTCTTTTTTCCGTTATAGTCATAATTGGTGTGTGTGTACATCCTGTCTGTCTGTACCCATTGGAGTATATTATTAGTAAAAGTTTGTATTGGACCCTTTTGCCTTCTCGTCTTCTTCAGTCTACACTGAATCAGAATCTCTTGTATGCTATATTAATATTCACTGATTAGAAATTCTAATATTTTTATAGATCACAGGAGGAAGTTGTTCTAAAGAAGAACAAGACTAAAAAAAGTTTTACATATTATTCATATTTATTATTTATAATGATTGAAACTCTTTTTCTATTTCTTTTGAAACTATACTTCAACGTTCACAGTTTTCATTACCTTGCTGTTACATATGCTGTCTACATCTTTCTGCCATTTTCCTTCACAGGAGCTTTTTTCTATGCATATATAAGTACATAAAGACTTTAACTGATTTTGACTTGTCACTTCTATAAAGTGTTATTTTAATGTACATCTGTTTGTTTAGCAGTGGACTGAAAATGTCAAATTACACTGGGAACAATGTAGTCCCAGTAAAGGAACATTATAATCACTGGATTTGATCACCTGCAGAGCCAAAAGCTTCTCGAATTCCTCATCTCAATAACCTACATGCTCATATTGCTTGAGAACTCCTTCAATCTGTGTATCATCTTGACTGACAGACATTTACACAAACCAATGTACATATTAATCTGTAATCTAGCTGTTGTTGAGATAATGTATTCCTCTACCTGCAGCACAACCATGATCTCAGTGCTGCTGGCTGAGATTAAAACTGTGTCATACTACTCTTGTGTCTCAAGGATGTTCTTCTATCATCTTGGTGATTTCACAGAGTGCATGGCTCTGACGTTAATAGCAATACGCCATATGCACGAACGTTGCTGACGTATTTCCGGTAGAATCTCAGCCAGTGTCTTTACTTCCGCATAGCGCAATCTATAGCAAAGTGTACTAGCGGCAAAACTTTCATAAAATTAATTTGACAGCGATTTATAATTTAAGTATTATACATAGTATTATATAGTTAAGCATTGTAGTGATGGCTTCCAGAAAGTTTAAATATCAACAGCGGGAAGACAGTTTTTCGGCTGAACATTGTTGTGTCCTGTTATGTGAGGCCTGCTCAAAGTTTAACTCTATGCTGAGTTTCCACATTTTTCCTATGGACGAAGAAACACGCAGAGAGTGGATTCACAACATGAGAGATTTAACATCACATCTCATACAAGGGTCTGCAGTCGTCAACTTTAAAAGTGATGATCTGATTGAGCCATCAACCCCTAAAGGGCGTCGCTTGCTGCGAAAGGCAGCTGTACCAACCTTATTCCAGTGGAACGGCTACTCTGTTGCTGAACCATGTGGATGAGGTTCCTGTGCCAATGGATGCCCATTGTCTGGAACATGATTATTGTTGAGTTCCAGAAGCCGCAGCAGTTGATAATGCACTGGATCAGACCGAAGATCTCCATAAAAAGGTGTGTGTGTGTGTGTGTGTGTGTGTGTGTGTGTGTGTGTGTGTGTGTGTGTGTGTGTGTGTGTATACATGTATATAAACATGTATTACATCTCATTTAGATTCATGACTTACTGTACAGGCATTTAATGACTTTCTAGAAACTCATTGAACCTGCATCCCACAACATGATTCCTGTGACCAGAGCAAGAGCAACTACAATGAGTATTGAATCTGGAACAAGAGGCAGTGCATGGGTAAATAAAGAAATAGAAAAGCAAAACTTAATTTTACATTTAAGTGAAAGCCTAGCCTACACATTATATGTACATAATTGCAAACCTTGTTATTTTTATAGGGTCAGTTCCAGCAGCCCATTGATGAGTTCTTCCTCTTCATGATCCACCTCTCAGTTGGTCTAACACAGCGAAATCTGGCCCAGTCTACAGTTAGCCGAATTATTACAACCTGGGCCAATTTTTTGTACACCATTCTTGGCTCTGTCCACATATGGATGTCTGAGGAGGAAGTCAAGGCTCATTTACAAATTGAACCAATCATATTGATAGAAGGTGACATGTTAGTCACGCTGATCTTATTTTGATGTGTCTGTATTATCCTATAAAACCTGATGTATTATTCTTTTATGGTGAGATTCTCTGAGAATTGCTCGAGAACTTGCCAATAGTATGCATGCTGTTGTTTCAGTTCTGGTGTGCCATTGTGAAATTTAAGTTAAGAGGTAAAGTCAGATAACATAATGAGTATTCAAATGCTGAATAATTGATTTAGTTATGTCAATCTAATTATGTTTGGACCTTTATTTATCTTTATAAATAATGTTAAGGGCAAACTTAATTAATGTTATAGACAAACTTGGTTTGATTGATTTTGAGTGTCATTATGAACAGTAATGGATACTGTCACTTATTTACACAACTACTGTTTGATAATTCTCTCAGGTTTCCTATCCTTACAGTCTTCAGGGTCTGTCTAGTGACTCCAGAGAACAAATTAAGGGCATGTAGCAAGTATGTTGACACTCTTCAGATAAACAATGACAGTGTTTATTGCACCGTTACATGGAAACCCTTAGCATCTCATCTCTAACGCATTACTCACTGAGGACCTCTCCTCTCAAAACACATAATAATCAAACTGTAATAAAAAGAAAAAAGACTATGTAAGATGTATGTAAATTGTGTAAGAATATAGGCTAGTATTTCTTCAAGTCAAATCATTCATTTAGAAATGAACATCAGCTCTTGCGTATGGTCTTGTGATTTGCCAGATTATTGTCTTGTACCAGCTTTTAATAATTCTTGATGTTGAAAGCATGATTAGTTGTGTTGCAAGGTAATCAGACTTTTGAAAATGGCCACTTATTTGTGATACAGATTAAATAAACTGTAAATTGAGCTATGTTAAAATTGCTGAATGTTCAATAATTTGTAACACTGAAAGTAAAACAAGTATCTTCTGCTCATTGTGATTGCTTTGCTTATTAAAAATAGGCCACAAAATGATTTGGTAACACTTCACAATACGGGTGCACTAATAAGCATTAGTTCATGTTTAACTAATGCACAGATAATCATGTGTTAAAGTATGACTCGAAGAACTAAACCATTAATTAATGATTACTGCATCAGTAACTAATAAAGATTTTAAATGATTAATAGATTAAGTAATATATTGTTATTAATTAAATGTGTCATAATGTATTAATTCCTTAACTTATTTTATTAAAGGAACACTCCACCGTTTTTTGAAATAGGGCTTATTCACCTTCTTTCCTACATTTAGATAGGTGGGCAAATGCATTTTTGTCTCAGTGCATGCATTGTTTTAGTTTGACAGGTTCGGCGCTAGCTTAGCTTAGCATAATGAATGGAATCCTTTGTTGCCAGCTAGCATGTCCTGAGTAAAAGTGATATAAAAAAAAAAACACCTAATTACTTCTTGTGGCCTTCGTATTCACAACGAGTACAAATAGCGATGCAGATTAACACTAGGCGATTTCTTAGGCAGATATTCACAGAAATATTTTCATTTCACAGAAAAGTGAAGTCAATTAGAAGCACTCACTTCCTGATGGCTGACCGTACTGCGCAGACTCAAACTGAGCTTGACAACGTAGATGTGACGTGAGCAACCTGTCTGTCTTCTAGTAGCTGTGCCAAGAGAAATCTGAATCATTCCCTTCTGAAACTTGCAGAGACGGAGAGTGTGAGGTGTCCATGAGCTAGGAGCAGGAGCAACTTTTGCTAAGTATTCTGATTAATTATTTTGTCATTTTGCCTCCACGTCCCCCCGATTGCCCGCAAGCTTCTCCTCCAGTCCATACGGTAATTTCTCTACTGTGCGACAGAGAGTCGCGTGGTTATGATGCAATCGTTAGCCTATTTTTACAAAAACTGCTTCTACGGAGCAATAACGTAAGATACAAGGTAATGGAGCCTTTTATACATTTTCGTGTTTCTTTAGAAATAAATAATGGACAAATTGAGTCTTTAAACTCCTCAGATGTAAAGTTATTCGCTGTCAAAGTGACGCCAAAATGAATGGGCGTCAATGGAATGCTAAAAGCAGATGGGGGTCTGCTAATCAATGGCGGCGCCCAGGGAAGCTTAAATTTTTTATGAAACATTGCCCTCCTGGTTTTTACAAGGAGGGACAAAGCAATGTAGAATAATGGTAAAATATGTGGAAAAATAATGGGAATTTTTTCAAACGAAGCATGAACACGTGTTACAGTGCACCCCACAAACACAATCAAGCCATCGAAAAAACGTGTTTTACTACCCCTTTAAACTCTTCCCTCCGCTGCGGCTGTCACTCATTCTCCATTCAGCATTCAAACAGCGCGTCGCGTTCGGTTACAACAGTCAACATGATGAAACTGTCTCCAAGATGATTCAATGTTACTATTATTATACTTGATCTGTACATAAAGGTCTATGGTTTCGCATAAAATGACTTTATCTTGCTGGACTGTATTGCTGTACCTTAATCATGTTATTTTCTACCGGGTGTCTGTTAGATCAGTAGAGAGCACTGTAATTGTTCTTCACGCGCACAGTAACTGAAATTTAAAACTGTTAAAAGAAAAGGCTGAATAAACTATTGCATACTCAACTTAACTCAACTCAACTTTATTTATATAGCACCACTAAAAACAACGATTGTTGACCAAGGTGCTGTACATTATTGCACATAACATTGGAATTAACACCATTTACAACATAAAATACAAGACAAAACACAGAGCATACCAGACACTGCACAAAGCCAAAGAAAAATTATAGGTTTTGAGTTTAGCTTTAAACTCATGTAGTGTAGTGGCAGTTCTAATAAAAACAGGTAGGCTGTTCCAAAGTTTTGGTGCAGCAACGGCAAAAGCTTGATCTCCTCTCGTTTTTAATCTGACCCGCGGAACATTTAACAGTCTCTGGTTGGATGACCTAAGAGACCTTCCAGGATTGTGGATGGAAAGTAAATCAGAAACGTATACAGGAGCCAATCCATTCAAGGATTTAAAAACCAGCATCAAAATTTTTAAATCAATTCTGTAATGGATTGGGAGCCAATGCAGAGATTTGATGTGCTCTCATTTGCGCACACCAGTAAGGAGCCTTGCAGCTGCATTCTGCACCATTTGCAGATGGTTAAGAGTTGCTTGGTTAGTGCCCAAATACAGGGAATTACAATAGTCAAGCCTTGTCGAAATAAAAGCATGAATCACCCTTTCAAAGTCCTTAAAAGAAAGAAATTATTTAACTTTGGCTAGGACTCTGAGATGAAAAAAACTGGTTTTGACTACCGTACTAATCTGTTTGTCAAATTTGAGAGCACTATCGAAAACCACGCATAGATAGATACTGTATAATACACTACGCACCAATATGTCTTTCCTTAGTCCTTTGAACTTTTCAATGCGGACTCGACACGCTGTGTGTGACTCCATATTGCTTCAAGAGCATCATTCTGCGCTCTGAATGCGCATAATAAGCGTTTGTGCCAGGGGGGTAATCCAGCATCCGGAAAGCATACCATCCCCGGGGGCCGCCATTGGCTAACAAGCCATCACCTGCTGTTAGCATTCCATTGACTCCCATTCATTTTGGCGTCACTTTGACAGCGAATAACTTTACATCTGAGGCGTTTAAAGACTCTATTTGTCCATTGTTTATTTCTAAAGAAACACAACAATGTATAAAAGGCTCCATTACCTTGTATCTTACCATATGGCCCCGTAGAAGCAGTTTTTTAGATGCACTTTGATGAACTTCCAAAGTCAAACAGCCATTCACTCTCATCATCAAGTTTGGAAGAACCAGGACATTTTTTAATATAACTCTGATTGTATTCGTCTGAAAGAAGAATGTCATATACACATAAATATGAGTTAATAATGAGTAAATCATGGGCTAATTTTCATTTTTGGGTGAACTATCCCTTTAACACTGTTGCGGAGACTCTCTATAGGTTCCGGTGAAATCACAAAACAAAATGCACACAAACGTGTCCTTGCTTGATATACAACCACTGAACATATTCAGTTCTGATGAGAAAAAAAAAAAAGATTCGAGTGTGGATTAGAACCCAGAACCTCTGACACGCTTGTCAAAAGTTACACCATTAGATTAAATTTGTCGCCACTAACAAAATATATTAGTAGATCTCATTAAATGACAAATTAAACCCAATGTACTATTGAAACTGATTTCTGGACATGTTATTTTTCTTTTTTTTTCAAAAATTGTTATTGTATGCATATATTGTACATATATCTGATTTAGCATTGTACTTTCCCGAAAAAGTTTGCTCTGGCTGGTAAACACCTTTGAACTACCATTGGTCCGTGCCGATTACGTAATAGGTAGGTATGCGCGGAGGCTCTGCATTCTTTCACATGGAAATCTTCTCCTGTTCAGTCTGTCAAGGTCAGATGTCCACGAGTAAAAAACCAACACACTGGAGAGCTGGTTTAAATTGAAGTTATAATTCTACTTGAAAGAGAAACTGTCACTATTTTTTTCATGTTTAATACTGGAAAGTTGCTTGATTTTAAGCAATCTATTGTATAAAGTGCTATATAAATAAACGTGATGTGACTTAACTGAAGTGCTGAGTTAATAATAATCAGAATAATTTGATACATTTATTTAGCGCTTTTCTCGGCTCTCAAAGCACTTTATATGGAAGGGGGGCAGGGTTCGTACAAGGTGCTTAAAGTGGCTTGAAGTACTTGAATTTGACTTTCTGAAATTTAAGTCGTAGTAAACCCTTGAAAACCTTGGAATCTCCTCAACAACCACCAATGTACAGCATCAACCTGGATGATGTGAAGGCAGCCATAGTGCGCTAGAACGCCCATCACACACCAGCTTATTGGTGGAGAGGAGACAGAGTGATGAAGCCAATCAGTATATACTCTATACATGGGGATGTTTAGGAGGCCATGATGATGAATAGAGGCCAATAGGCAAATTTGACCAGGATGCCAGGGTTAAACCCCGACTGTTTTTTCGAAGGACATCCTAAGATTTACTGTCCTCGGTTTACTGTCTCATCCGAAGGACGGCAGCTTGGAATAGCCATATCTGTATGGCTGCATTTAAACTGCAAGGCATAAAGGGGCTATATGTAGTTTTCAGCGACCTCTAGCAGTGATGTTTCAGATTGCAACCAAAAAGTTTACAAGCGAGTGCTCATGCGCGTGCTCGAACTCATGAGCAAGAACTCTGGGTACCGGCCAGACTAGTTATTTTAGTCTTTAAAGTTTTAAATATGGATATTTTTCTCACACGAACGCATCACTTCACTTCAGAAGATTTCGAGCACTTTAATCATGAATAGATGCACTTTGATGAACTTCCAAAGTCAAACAGCCATTCACTCTCATCATCAAGTTTGGAAGAACCAGGACATTTTTTAATATAACTCTGATTGTATTCGTCTGAAAGAAGAATGTCATATACACATAAATATGAGTTAATAATGAGTAAATCATGGGCTAATTTTCATTTTTGGGTGAACTATCCCTTTAACACTGTTGCGGAGACTCTCTATAGGTTCCGGTGAAATCACAAAACAAAATGCACACAAACGTGTCCTTGCTTGATATACAACCACTGAACATATTCAGTTCTGATGAGAAAAAAAAAAAAGATCCGAGTGTGGATTAGAACCCAGAACCTCTGACACGCTTGTCAAAAGTTACACCATTAGATTAAATTTGTCGCCACTAACAAAATATATTAGTAGATCTCATTAAATGACAAATTAAACCCAATGTACTATTGAAACTGATTTCTGGACATGTTTTTTTTTTTTTTTTTTAAAAAATTGTTATTGTATGCATATATTGTACATATATCTGATTTAGCATTGTACTTTCCCGAAAAAGTTTGCTCTGGCTGGTAAACACCTTTGAACTACCATTGGTCCGTGCCGATTACGTAATAGGTAGGTATGCGTGGAGGCTCTGCATTCTTTCACATGGAAATCTTCTCCTGTTCAGTCTGTCAAGGTCAGATGTCCACGAGTAAAAAACCAACACACTGGAGAGCTGGTTTATAGTAGAACACTGTAAAAAAGAATACATTGATTTTATTGATATCTAATTAATAAAAATGAGGCAACAGATTACAAGCAATATTATTAATTAAATTTAACAAATTAGAATTGAGTAATAATTAATCAAATGAATTCCTTAAAAGGTAACCATTTAAAATGAGTAAAATTTACTAAATATATTTTATTGCCAACATTGAAGACACCTGGTGTTAACAAGCAGAATCACTGAAGGAGAAAACCATAATTAAAGTCACCATTGTGGAGATCAGTGTGTGTTTTAGTTCGGCTCTTGACCTTAAATTATTAACTTTAAGTTTCGTTTGGCTGCTGTACATGAGTTATAACAGCCAGATGAACAAAGAGAAAAGGTGATGTAATGGCGTTGGTTGTGTTTTAACATAATCATTATTTCACAATAATTTGACCTGAATCACTGAACTCATAGAGTCCAATTTATGAGTTAGGTTTACTTTATTATATTTTATTATATCTCCACAATGGTGACTTTAATTATGGTTTTCTCCTTCAGTGATTCTGCTTGTTAACACCAGGTCTTCAATGTTGGCAATAAAAGATATTTTGTACATTTTACTAATTTTAAATGGTTAACTTTTAAGGAATTCATTTGATTAATTATTACTCAATTCTAATTTGTTAAATTTAATTAATAATATTGCTTGTAATCTGTTGCCTCATTTTTATTAATTAGATATTAATAAAATCAATGTATTCTTTTTTACAGTGAAATTGAAGTTATAATTCTACTTGAAAGAGAAACTGTCACTATTTTTTTCATGTTTAATACTGGAAAGTTGCTTGATTTTAAGCAATCTATTGTATAAAGTGCTATATAAATAAACGTGATGTGACTTAACTGAAGTGCTGAGTTAATAATAATCAGAATAATTTGATACATTTATTTAGCGCTTTTCTCGGCTCTCAAAGCACTTTATATGGAAGGGGGGCAGGGTTCGTACAAGGTGCTTAAAGTGGCTTGAAGTACTTGAATTTGACTTTCTGAAATTTAAGTCGTAGTAAACCCTTGAAAACCTTGGAATCTCCTCAACAACCACCAATGTACAGCATCAACCTGGATGATGTGAAGGCAGCCATAGTGCGCTAGAACGCCCATCACACACCAGCTTATTGGTGGAGAGGAGACAGAGTGATGAAGCCAATCAGTATATACTCTATACATGGGGATGTTTAGGAGGCCATGATGATGAATAGAGGCCAATAGGCAAATTTGACCAGGATGCCAGGGTTAAACCCCGACTGTTTTTTTCGAAGGACATCCTACCGGATGGACATACCGGCCAGACTGAGATGCAACACACCGGAGAAAGCATCACACAACATGCTGGAAACTCCCACTCCCACTGCAACGTTACAATAATAGGCTAATTTTATCAGCTTGATGTTGGACTAATGCTCCATGCTCGTACCATGATAAAGTTACATTGACTGCATTTAGCCTATGTAATGTGGTGTTACAGGTAAATTTACGGGTCTGTTTTTATACCCAAAACAAAGCGGAGGTTTCTTCATGATTCAAATGCCCTGCCGATATTGATCCGTGTTTTCGTCCAAAGTTGATCCAATTCACGTCTGGCCTTACTAGCTTCAGCAGATAAAACTTTTTTTTGTTTTTTATCAATATGTGGAGTTTGTGTTGGAGTCTGTGTTGTGCTAGGAGCAGGTCGTTTCTTAGTGTTGCATAGGTCATAAGTCATAAGTCCATGTCATAAGTTGCATTGTCGTCACTGTTGAGTGCAAAGTCAGTAGACAAGGCAAGAGGCTCGCGCATGCAGGTGACGTCACTGGATTTCGCAGGTAAATCCCACCCGGCACCTTCACATAAAAATAAGAATACTTGCTTTCAGAGGTAATAGCAAAACCCGCGAAGTGGATCATTTTAATGTGAGATTACAACCCCTTCACACACAGGCAATAAAAAGGATTAATTTTAGAAGAAAAACTACATATAGCACCTTTAATGCACAGATCCAAACTTCTGACCATACACAATTTTTTGTCCCACCTTTTTACATTGACTGAATAAGACACAACTCTCTGATATCAGTGTTTACAGTTGTTTACTACACTTGTATAACAATATCTGATCTGTCTCAAATATGTAAAATATATATATATATATATATATATTTGAGCTAGTGTAAGCACATGTAACGCCCCCTTCCTGTCAATGGGAATTTTTATGGGTGATGCCCAAGTTCTTTAATATAATGGGTTTAGTTTAATTTGTGCTGCTATCTATTTTACTCCAAACCAAAAGGAAAAATTAAATGTAATTCACCACAATACAAAGAATTAACTCCAAATTAAATTTAATTAATTAAATTGAATTATCTGTCAATATTGGGTAAACAAACAAACAAAAGAAAAAATATATATCCTACTGTGTTATTCTTTTCAATAAAACTTCTGTCAAGACAAAAAAATGTGTCCTTTTCTCTTTTAAATGAAATTCACATGTGAATCAACAATCAATAAAATCAAGGAGACAAATAAAAGTTTTCAAACAAATAGATAACCTCCTAAGCCGGCAAATAATTCTTTAAATACCCCTTAGTTTCTGTTGCAGGCCTGTTCCGCTGCTTGGGTTCGTAGAGGCCAAAAACACACACGGCCGCTTCACTCAATTGAGCCACAAATAAAATAAAACAAAATAGGTACCTTTGCTGAAGATTTGGATCTATTAAATCACGATCGGTCACAGTCCATCGGGCTCCTAATCGGAATCCATCTCACCGTCGCGAGACGCACTCAACAGCCGTCAGCAGTGCGCCATTCGTCCAGCGGCTCGGACGCTTACCAACGCGGTATTTTTTCACACAATTTACACTTTCCAGAGAATTGTCTCGCCGACATCTCACATCTGTCTTCCTTCCTCTCTCGTGCATTCTCTGCCTCCCTTTCCGCTTCTCGTCCCTCCCCTCCTCATATCTGATAGGTTATTATTCACAAAGTACCCAATCACATTATAAAGAAAGAAAAATAACAGGCCCTTAGGTTATCTCTAAACACATTTTTCCACAGTACATTTAAACCAAACTTTATACATTTTTGTATACAACTTTGTAGAAAACTATTTAGATCTAAAACCTCTAACAGATTCCCACCTGGGCTACACTCTCCCGCCCTTTAAATGGTCCTCATGCCCCATGAGACCTAACATCTAGTAGATGAGAATTCAACCTATTTTAATTACTATTCCCCTATGAACAATAGTTAGGGGATGATCTGTAGTATTCCCCAACTCATCGTAAGTAAGTTTGAGGACAGGTTTCACTTTCCTTTGAGATCTTCTAGGGAAATTCACCTCAATTTGTTCTTCTACATCATTCATTGAATCATCTCTTTCTAACTGTGGGGGTTCTGGGCTTCTCTCATGCCCACCTGTTTTTTCCACATCCTGAAAACCTTCTACACCATTGCACAAATCTACAGTCTCGTCTGGAAGATTCACATCTGCGGTATGAATTTCTCCAAGTTCTTCCTCAAAAGTCTTGTTCTCATTTGTTTCAGGAATTTGCTTTTCAAGAGTCTCATGACACTCTTTTTCATGACAACATGTTTCAAACTCATTTTCTGTCTCACTATTCGCTTCATCGTCTCTTAGACTCTGTGATAGCAAAAAATGCATGTTATGACTGCCATCATAACGGGTACCTCTCTGATGTCGGGTCATAGGCCTTTTCATGGAAGGCTGTGGGTCTTCCTCTGGGGAGATCCTAACTGTCTGCCCAATAGGCAGTAAGTGATCTCTGTGCAGGACTCTTGAACGACCCATGCCACTCTCTGGCTTGACGGTGTATACAGGCAAATCTTGGTATTTATTAACCACCACATATGGCAACTGATTCCATCTACTTTGCAGTTTATGCTTTCCACGAAGACCAAGATTTTCCACTAACACTCTGTCACCTTTAGCCAACGTCTGGTGTCTTACGACTTTATCGTAAGCTTTTTTGTTTCTCATGTGCACTTTAGTTGCTGTTTCTTCTGCAAGATCATAGGCTCGTCTCAAATCTCTTTTCAGTCCGTCTACATATTGAGAATAACTGACTCTCTCTTCCTCTGTCTCAAAACAAATATCCACCGGTAGCCTAGCCTTCCTACCAAACATGAGGTAATACGGTGAATATCCGGTGGCGTCACTCTTCGTACTATTGTACGCATGTACAAGTTGACTCACATAACGACTCCACTGACGTTTTTGTGTAGTGTTCAAAGTTCCTAACATTGACAGCAACGTTCTATTGAAACGCTCTGGCTGTGGATCACCCTGGGGGTGATAGGGTGTTGTTCGGGATTTACGAATCCCTAAACTCTTCAAGAGTTCTTGGATCACTCTTCCTTCAAAATCCCGACCCTGATCCGAATGGATTCGGGCGGGTAATCCATAATGGACAAAAAACTTCTCGACCAACACCTTAGCAACAGTGACTGCTTTTTGATCTTTGGTAGGATATGCTTGTGCATATCTACTAAAGTGATCTGTGACAACCAGTATATTACTGAACCCTGCTGTAACAGTCTCCAGTGTCAGAAAATCAATGCACACCAACTCCATAGGACCCCCAGAATTTATCTGATGCAACGGAGCTGCCCTTGTACGAGTAGTCTTCCATGAAACACAATTGCCACAATTTTTCACATAGTTTTCTACCATCTGTGCCATTCGTGGCCAGTAGAACCTGTCTCTGATCAGACTTGTCGTGCGTTCCACTCCCAAATGGCCCAAATCATCATGTAAAGCTTTAATCACTTGTAACCGGAACTTGTCAGGTAACACTAATTGAAATGTTTCATTTCCTGATACATCCTTCACAACTCTGTGCAATAATCCATCCTTGATTTTCAGCTTCTCACTCTCACGCTTCATCAACATAACCTCTTGGGGATACTGACTCAAATCCGATGGCCACAAATCTGCACTCACAAACTTTTTAACCACTCCTGTGACATCATCCATGTCTTGACCCTTCCTCAAATCACCTCTAGTGAATTGTTCCAACTGCCCCATTCCAAGATTAGTTGCAAAAACGTATAGCTTAGGAATACCTTCAGCAGGCACCCCCAACCTGTCAACTAGTCGCTCTGCATTGGCTGAGTTTCCCAAATGGATACAATTGCATATTCCTTTCACCTCAACCTCTGAAAGATGTTTCCACATATCATTATGTGAGTCATTCCAGCGCCTTGATAGTAGATCCGCATCAATGTTTGTATGACCAGGACGATACTTAACCTCAAAATCATAAGTCGCCAAGGCAGCAAGCCATCTATGCCCAGTGGCATTGAGCTTTCCAGTGGTCAACATATAAGTAAGCGGATTGTTATCCGTCACAACAGTAAATTTCACACCATACAAATAGTCGTGAAATTTCTCCACCACCGCCCACTTAAGGGAGAGAAATTCAAGCTGGTGAATATGATACCTCTGTTCGGCAGCATTGAGCCCTCGGCTAGCAAATGCAACGGGACGTAGCCCCTCAGGATAAACTTGATTCAACACAGCCCCCAGTCCCTTCAGGCTGGCATCCACGTGCAAAACATATGGCCTTGTAGGATCAGCGAATGCTAATACAGGAGCATGAGTCAAACAGTCAATGATCTTATGGAAGGCTTCAGTGCAGGAATCAGTCCATCTAAGACCAAATGGTTCTGACTCATGATGGTAAGTTTGATCAGAGAGAGATTTTTGCTTTTTCCCTTTCCTAACCGGAGGATACCCCTTAGTAAGCTCAGTCAAAGGCTTAACTATAGCAGAGTAGTTTGCAACAAACCTCCTATAATAGCCACAGAAACCCAGGAAAGACCGGAGAGACTTCAGATCAGTTGGCTGCGACCATTTAGCAACTGCTTCGGTTTTATCTGGGTCAGTTGATACTCCATCAGCTGAGACTATATGACCGACATATTTGACCTTGTCCCGACATATCTGACACTTGTCCAATGAAACCTTGAGACCTACCTCCTCAAGGCGATCCAACACCTTTAGGAGTCTTTCCTCATGTTCCTCCAATGTAGCTCCAAACACAATAAGGTCATCAAGATATACTAGTACCTGGAGCAAGTTCATGTCTCCAACAGCCTTTTCCATAAGACGTTGAAATGTCGCAGGGGCCCCCGTAACCCCCTGCGGCATCCTCTCAAATTGATAAAACCCTAACGGGCAGATAAAGGCTGTTTTCTCTTTGTCTGATTCAGACATGGGTATTTGGTAATACCCATTTCGAAGGTCTAATACAGAGAACCAGCGGCTTCCAGCCAAACAATCTAGAGCATCATCAATCCGAGGGGTGGTATATTGATCGGGTACGGTCTTGCTGTTGAGGGTTCTGTAGTCTATACACATACGGATTTTGCCATTCTTCTTCCTAACAATTACTATAGGAGAAGCATACGGACTCCTCGACTCCTTGATAATCCCCGTCTCTAGCAAATCCTTCAAGTGTCTACGTACATCCTCTATATCTGCAGGAGCTATCCTCCTTGATCTTTCACGGAAAGGCCGAGTATCCGACAATCGGATGCAATGCTCCACCCCCTTGGCTAGTCCCACTTCCCACTCGTGTACGGAGAAAACATTGCGTTTCTGCACCAATTTCTGTCTAAGCCTCTCTTTCCATTCCTCAGGAATGGGAGAATCTCCAAAATCAATAAGGCTTGGGTCTATCTCCTCAGACTTACTCTCTCTCATCGGTGGAACAGCCATGTCCGCGACTTGAACATTCCCAAGCAAAGCACCTTCAGGTATGATAACTTCTCGCTTGGTCTCATTCTGTAAAAGCACAGAGAAATTCTCTCCATTTACAGCTGAAGCTAAAGCCACCATAGGTTGAACCATCAACCCTTGAGGCAGTGGGTTTAAATCATCAGCCTCCACCAGAACTATGCCCTTTGTCACTGGTTGGGAAAATTCTGCTTGACAACTGACACAACAAATGTCTTCTGGTGGAATGATTACTGAGCCAGGTCCTTTCCATTTCAGCCGACCCACAATGTCATCCTCACCAACCTGACTCACCTTGACCGCAGTAGACTCAGATAGGCTATCTGGTAGGAAGCTTTTTATATTGAAAACACGAACCAGATTGCTACCCTTCTCTTTGTCACAAAGAGCAAACAGTCTTTGGAACAAACTGGCGTTAGTCCCCAATATTACAGGAGTCTGATCAGGAGAATTTGGTCCAGGGCACACTAGAGCCAGCACTGACAAGGTTTCTAGAGTGCCAGTCAATTCTCTAGGAAATTGAACATCCACCACTACGTAACCTTGGTAGGGGTAACTTTCGTCACTAAGTCCCCAAATAGCCAATCCGGACACTGGATGAATAGGGATATGAGACAGATGTTTCTGGTACCATTTCTCAAATATAATGGTCACTTGTGACCCACTATCCAACAGTGCAGTGCAAGGTTGACCATTTACCTTCAGTGTCACCGTAGAAACTGGTCCCACCAACCCAGCCGGAATTGCAACTGATGCTATATTCTGGACCATCTGTGTTTTAACAGAGCAGTGTGTTGTCTCCTTGTCAGGACTATCATCAGTAGTACTTTGTTTCTCTTTAGCTTTCCGAAGGGAAGCTATAAGCTTCCGAATTACCTTCCTTTCATTCTGTGTAGCAGTGCATTTAGTTGAGATGTGACCATCCTCCCCACAACGGTAACAAAAAAAATCATCATTCTCTTGGGGATGAGGTTTCTTACTGCCACAATCACTCACTCTTACTTTCACAGCAGTAGCAGTAGCAGGTTGAACTGGCTCTCTACTTTCCAATGTCTTCACTTTCTGACTTAGTCTGTCAACTGTTTTCTGTAGAGCAGAGGCTTCGTTTGCTTTATCATCTGATGTACACGGCCTAACCAATACTTTTGTGTTAGCACCTTCTTTACTGACAGAGCCGGACTTCATTTTTAATTCAGACATTTTGGCTTGCAGAGCCCTCACATCGGCTCTAAGCTCTTGTAAATCAAAATCAGTTGCAGAGACACAATCCTGTGCTTCAACACTCCGAACCCTTGCATGGACTTTGCGTCGAGACCGTTCATATTCCTCCTCAACCCTAATTTGACTGAGCAATTCAAGAAAGGTAGGAGGGTTTGCTTTTTTCTCTTTGAGACGTAACTGCAAAAGCATAATGTCAGCCCCAACTGCTCCTCGCAACAATTGCTCAATTCTCACTCTATCCATATCCCGAGCACTTACACCCCCCTTCCTGACAACCTTAGTCAGAAAAGGTTCAAGCCTCTGTACATAGTCAGACAACAACTCTCCAGATTTTTGCTGAATGAGACGATATGCAAAATACAAATCTTCTCCAGTTTCTGGAGATCCAAAAGCCCTATCAACCGCAGAAATATAATCAGCTGAGTCAACTTCAGGGTTGCTAAACCGCAAGGACCTAACAATTTCTAGTGCAGGACCCCTCAGACTTTCTATTATTCTACGTCTCTTCTCCTTTTCAGGACAGTCACTGCCCTCTACCATCATTGTTGCCTAGGGTTGTAACGGTATGAGATTTTCACGGTATGATAATCGTCTCAGAAAATATCACGGTTTCATGATATACGGTATTAAACAATCCTTATTATTATTTTAATCATCTGCTACAATGCCCCTTAAATTAATGAAAACAGATAGGGTTTTTTGGTTGAACATATGGTTTATTAAAACAAACTTTTTTAATGAAAAAAAAAAACTTTTTTGTGTGAGTCTATCTTTTGGAAAAAATAAGAAAGAAAAAATAAATTCCCATTTGAACAAACATGTCTAATCAATTGAATTCATAAAACCTTAAATTATTTTTATTCTTAATTTATTAATTATTATTTAAGTTAATTATAAGATAGTAGAGTCTTATGAAATGTATTTTATTTCCTCAGAAATTCTGGGTAACTTGTCTGATATAATTTGTCTGGATTCTATGATTTAATACAAATATATTATTGAAAATGCAATCAGATGAAATGTAACAACTTTTGTTTGTCTGGATAGGGTTACTAAATTAAAACAGACACAAAACTATATTTCTTAATGTTTAAATAAACTTTATTATTGTTGTTGTTATAACTAAGCTATATTCTATTGTACAATAGTAACATTTCTTTAAGCTAAATCGAACTTTTATTTTGACAGGTTGTACTAAACACCTATGAGTTTCAGTCAGAGTGTATTTGATGATGATTCTTTTAAATAAAAGCAGAGCAGCTCTGGATATGTTCATGTGTTCACGTCCTCATATGAGTGAGACGGCAGACGCTTTAAACACCATGAGCGTCGTCACACATATTTGAGTATGTACTAGGCGAAATGGCGCTGCTCATTCACACAGAACAAGCAGAATATACAGGGTGGGCCATGTATATGGATACACCGTAATAACATGGGAATGGTTGGTGATATTAAAGTCCTGTTTGTGGCACATTAGTATATGTGAGGGCTCGGACATATCTTTATGCCTGTCGGACTCGGGTCGGGTTCGGTTACTGCTCTTTCGGACGCGTGCCGGGCTCGGACAGAAAAATTCGGCCCGATCCGCACTCTAAACCCATCTTCGAGGAAAATCCCGCGTTCGTTTTTCAGATAACAAAAGTATAACGTTACTTGTTTTCGGCGGGGGAAAACCATAGGGGAAAACGAGCGCACATGTATGGGTGGAGTCTAAGCAGTCAAGTGAAAAGAAGTTGCATATGCGCAGATGAGATCTGGTTTAATTTTTTTTTTTTCAAAACCGTGGATTGGCAAATATTTACGATATGATAATCGTACATGCCAATATCGTGATAAATCGTCATACCGGTATACCGTTACAACCCTATTGTTGCCTGTTCAATCCAATACTCAACTTGTTCCTCTCCCATTGGGGTAGGAGTGATACCAGAAAACACTCGAAGTCGACGGTAGCTGTGACTCTCAGCCATACTTCTGTTAGACTGCTTCATCACTTCAGCCATAGCATGAATGAAGAATTCATCAGTACCTTTAGCAGATGTTGAAGTAGCCACATAATCCTGGAGATCAGCAACTGTTTTACCTTCAGCTTGCAAAAAATTCTGTAGTTTGCCAACAAAGTCATCTGACGAATCAGGCCTCTGATCCACCACTATTATGTGCCACACAGTAGTGCCATCATCACTCCTCACTTCAGGAGGAATAATCTGTGGGTTTATTTCTTCCCTACATTCACATAGAACCAGCAAACCTCCTGCTTCAACACTGAAAGTCCTTCCTCTTACTCTTACACGACCCCAACAGCGCACAGTTTGCATCAGTTCTTCAATCTGGCTTATACTGACTTCCTCTGCAACCCCAGCAATCATTACAGCATGAGCTGGATCAAGTTGTTCTCCTTTACACCAACTACTGAGTGTATATTGGTATTTGCGGACCAATGCAGGCTCCATGTTTATTCTCACAAATGACAACAAGAGAAGTTAGACACAACTGAACATCCTAGATAACCACAAACTTATGAAACCCATCCCAGCGGTGCCTCCATTTTATGTAACGCCCCCTTCCTGTCAATGGGAATTTTTATGGGTGACGCCCAAGTTCTTTAATATAATGGGTTTAGTTTAATTTGTGCTGCTATCTATTTTACTCCAAACCAAAAGGAAAAATTAAATGTAATTCACCACAATACAAAGAATTAACTCCAAATTAAATTTAATTAATTAAATTGAATTATCTGTCAATATTGGGTAAACAAACAAACAAAACAAAAAATATATATCCTACTGTGTTATTCTTTTCAATAAAACTTCTGTCAAGACAAAAAAATGTGTCCTTTTCTCTTTTAAATGAAATTCACATGTGAATCAACAATCAATAAAATCAAGGAGACAAATAAAAGTTTTCAAACAAATAGATAACCTCCTAAGCCGGCAAATAATTCTTTAAATACCCCTTAGTTTCTGTTGCAGGCCTGTTCCGCTGCTTGGGTTCGTAGAGGCCAAAAACACACACGGCCGCTTCACTCAATTGAGCCACAAATAAAATAAAACAAAATAGGTACCTTTGCTGAAGATTTGGATCTATTAAATCACGATCGGTCACAGTCCATCGGGCTCCTAATCGGAATCCATCTCACCGTCGCGAGACGCACTCAACAGCCGTCAGCAGTGCGCCATTCATCCAGCGGCTCGGACGCTTACCAACGCGGTATCTCGCTCCGTTCAGCAGTTCAAGGGACTCCAGTCACCAAAGTCTCCGAAATAACATCCGTTGCCGTTCTCCTTCACAATGAACGCGACCATAGACGGTTCACGCCGAATGTACTGGCTCGCCGCCAGTGGTTCGTGTGTGTATGCCTGTGACGCACTTTTAAATAAACTCGAACTTCGCTGTCACGCTTGGCCAGCAGTAACTCAGTTCAAAGTCCACTCTAATATCCTTGAGATGAACTATAATACATACATTTTTTTCCACACAATTTACACTTTCCAGAGAATTGTCTCGCCGACATCTCACATCTGTCTTCCTTCCTCTCTCGTGCATTCTCTGCCTCCCTTTCCGCTTCTTGTCCCTCCCCTCCTCATATCTGATAGGTTATTATTCACAAAGTACCCAATCACATTATAAAGAAAGAAAAATAACAGGCCCTTAGGTTATCTCTAAACACATTTTTCCACAGTACATTTAAACCAAACTTTATACATTTTTGTATACAACTTTGTAGAAAACTATTTAGATCTAAAACCTCTAACAGATTCCCACCTGGGCTACACACAGCTGAAAAGAACACCATTTTATGCTTAATGCATTGATAATCGTCCTTAAACGCCATCACATCCTAACTCTGCTTTCATTTAAACACTGAAAAATTGGTCCCTTAAGTATTTGACACAGGTTTGACGTCTGTGGTGGCAAATATTATTGGCATTAGCGAGTTTTGTAGTTGATTGCTACATGCATGATTTTTTTATATATTGATTCATCAACAGAAATCATGCTGAAATAAATGTATGTTATGATGTGAAATTAGGTCATTGTATTTAATCAATGTGATGCCACTGAACATATTTAATCTCATTAAATTATTATGAAATCAACCTAGGCTAAAATAATACAATAGGCTGCGTAGATACTATATCAGGGTCTATGCAAAACAAAGAAAACAAATACAAAAACTGCTAAATAAATATTACAAAAATATTTATTACATAACATTTTATGTTGAACTATGGCTTGTTTATGATCAGCCTTGAACTGTTATGAACTATTGTGTTTTGAACAAACTTCCATGTTTAATCACGGTTGCTAAGAAACCATGACGTATCTGTCACACTATAAACATATAAAAGGCAGGACATCAGTCTGTACTGGATGAGAAGAACATCTCAGAATCTCTTGCATGCTATTTTAATATTCACTGATTAGAAATTCAAATGTTTTTGAGTACCTAAAGAAAAACGCCTAAAGAAGAATGTTATTCATATTTACTCTTTAACATGACTGAAACTCTTTTTGTATTTCTTTTGAAACTGTACTTCAACTTTTCCAGTTTTCATCACCTTGCTGTTACAGACACTGTCTGCATCTTTTCCTTCACAGGAGCTTTTTTCCTGTGCATATATGAGTACATCAAGACTTTAACTGATTTTGACTTGTCCCTTGTAGATAGTGTATTTTAATGTGCTTGTGTCAATTTCTTTAGCAGTGGACTGAAAATGGCAAATTACACTGTGAATAATGTAGACGGCTTCATAATCACTGGATTTGATCACCTGCAGAATCAAAAGCTCCTTGGATTCCTCATCTTAATAACCTACATGCTTATATTGCTTGGGAACGGCATAAATTTGTGTATCATCTTGACTGACAGACATTTACACAAACCAATGTACATATTAATCTGTAATCTAGCTGTCGTTGACATAATGTACTCCTCTACCTGCAGCACAACCATGATCTCAGTGCTGCTGGCTGAGATTAAAACTGTGTCATACTACTCTTGTATCTCAAGGATGTTCTTCTATCATCTTGGTGATTTCACAGTATGCATGGCTCTGACATTAATGGCAATTGACCGACTTCTTGCAATTAGACTTCCTTTAAGGTATCACAGCATTGTAACAAATTCACGAACGTTTCTGCTAATTTTTCTGACTTGGCTCATTACTATCACTCTAATGGGTGTTTTGACTTCTGTGGCAGACAATCTCCCATACTGTCAGCCTGTTATCAGATATGTCTTCTGTGATTATCCGTCCATGATCAGAGCTGCTTGTGTCAATCCTGAACCATATTTTTTCTTGCCTGCAATGATTAATCTGTGGTGGTTCTGTGGACAGTTTCCGTTTATTATGTGCACTTATGCTGTTCTGGCGTATAGTGTGGCTAAACTCTCCAATAATGCAAGCAAAAAGCAAATGATCAACACTTGTTTGAGTCACCTAATTGTCTTGTTTAGTTATTATGCACCGAAAATGGTCTCAGGATTACTAACTCGAATAGGAGTTGTGCTTCCTTTAACAGAGAGAAATGCAATATTAATTATTTCCTCATTAATTCCCCCCCTAATAAACCCCACTGTTTATTGCACCAGGACTAAAGAGATCAGGAAACGATTAGCAGATGTATTTTTGCACAAAAAAGTTGCACCAAAGCATTTAAAGGTTTTATCATAATAGATTATTATTTTCTTTCTCATGTCTAATTGTGATTGCTGTTTTGTTTTTCAATAATGTCTTTTCTGATGCTCCTGCTCAATTTAGAGATTATGTCAAAGCATAGACTTGCTGATACATTGTAGTGTAATGGACAGTATTTGATGAAATTCATAATGTAATGTACAACAGAACATCTTTGGAGATACCTGCCACAGAAAAAAAACTTGAAAATATCATAATTTTACTTTTTAACTATACAGTAGCCTAAATACTTTGTCAGATTTGTTGTTTCATGTATGTTATGATCAGAGGAGAACCATCAGCGCCCTAGGCATCCAGAAAGGGCCTAAACTATTGTAAAAATTGTATTTACAAACCTTTAAATTAAGTTAAAAAAAAGTGCAAAAAAAATTTGTCATCAGTTCTGTTATTTTAGAAATGTATAATATGACAATAAACATCTAAATCTTTTTGAGGAAATAAACCCTTCAAATCTGCCTATTCAGTTTGTGTTGTGTAGACACTTTCTATGGTGGCCGAGAGAGCTCAACACGCTGCAACTGAAGAAAACACATGCAATAGAAAGATCACCCAATTAAGAAAACATCTTCATCAGTTTTACAACACATGTGTTCTCCAAACACTCACAGCACAACCAAATACAGAAAAGCACTGCAAAAGTTCACAACACAACCTGTTATCAGATTGGGGGGTCAACACCAGCAGGGACGGCAGAGCAGAACCTAGCCTAGAACAGGGATCAACCGTTGGGCGTACTTATTTCTTGATGTCTGTGTGTGCCTTCTGTTATGATGACACAGGAATGAAACAGAGAGAGAATCCATATGCAAGCATACTTTTAATAAAACAAACAGGTAATACAGGCAGACAACAGGCAGACAACAGGCAGACAACAGGCAGACAACAGGCAGACAACAGGCAGACAACAGGCAGACAACAGAACTTAGAACAGGAACATGGAAACAGCTACAACGACCAACAAACAACAACTGAAGCAGAGAGGTTTAAATACACAGGCAAACAAGCTAAACAAGATAACAAGGGGGCAGGGCTAATTAGAAACACCTGGGGAGACTAATAAATAAGAAAATCTACAAAGGACTACAAAACATGCACAGGACAGGAAATAACAAATCCACACAAGACAAGGGGAATAGAAGACAGGAATCGTGGCAGGTTATAAAGTACTTTAGTATTATTAGTAGTATCTATTTTTAACCAAAATGGGGAGATGATAGCGATATGGAGCGCTAAACACTCTCATGTCATTTCTGTTTCATTCATACTGCAAGCCCAGTAGATTCATCCCTTGCACAGAAAGTCCACAAGTGAGATTCATAGAAGTATTAAACTTATAACATTTCAGGAAATGCCTTATATGGATATAATAAAATGCAAATACAGATGTTTTGACTGATGAAACATGAAGACAAGCAGATGATAGCGATAATATAGCTGTGTTCATCAAGCTATCTCAGGTATTTCATAAGAATGATGTATGTCTTTAAAGAGATAGTTCACCCAAAAAGGAAAATTAGCCCATGATTTATTCACCCTCAAGTCATCCTAGATGACATTCTTCTTTCAGAACAATAGAAAGGTTCTTGGAAGAGCCAGAACATTTTTAAAATATAACTCTTATTGTATTTGTCTGAAAGAAGAATGTCACGTACACCAAGAAGGACTTGAGGGTGAGTAAATCATGGGCTAATTTTCATTTTTGGGTGAACTAACTGTTTAATGCAATGCTAATCAATATAGCTTGTATCATAGAATTTAATAAAATAATATATTCTCACTCTGTGTTTAGAAGCAACATGAAACCACAGAAGTATTTTCAAACACGACTGACATGTATTGTGATTTTGGAGCAAAACATGATATTAAACTCATAATAGTGTAGTGTTTGACAGTATGCAAAGCAAACATACTAGCTTCCCCTGTTGTCAAGAGCGATTGTTTTATTACTAATTTTGAAAAGTAAGTTTAAAAGTAAGTCCAGGTAAGATCATTTGAATGTTTTCATTTGAATCATTTCATAATTGAAAGCAAAGAAGGTTAAGAGAGAGGTCCGATAAAAAAAAGAGAGATTTACAACAGTATGAATAAAAAAAAGTGCCAGTAAAAAATAAAATTAAGTGGGGTATGGTTAACATGTTAAATTAAATTATCTTTCTTTTTTTCTTTCATTCTACCGAAAATGTGCTGCAAGCCCACTGTAATGAAGTATACTTTTACATGCATCTGATTGACAGATAAATCATGCGATCTTATTTCACTGTTGTTGAGGTTTTTTTCAGCTTTGTTCAAAGCTTAAGTAAGTTCAGTGATTCATCACCCAGAAAGTGTACCTTCCCTGGGGGCCGCCATTGATTAGCAAACCATCACCTGCTGTTAGCATTCCATTGACTCCCATTCATTTTGGCGTCACTTTGACAGCGAATAACTTTACATCTGAGGCATTTAAAGACTCCATTTGTCCATTATTTATTTCTAAAGAAACACGACAATGTATAAAAGGCTCCATTACCTTGTATCTTACGTTATGGCCCCGTAGAAGCAGTTTTTGTAAAAATAGGCTAATGTTTGAGTCATAACCACACGACTCCACACGACAGGAGGAGAAGCTCGGAGGCAATTGGGGGGACGTGGAGGCATAAAGTTACTCCTGCTCCTAGCTCATGGACAGCTCCTACTCACGTTCTCCGTCTCTGCAAGATTGGGAAGGGAATGATTCAGATTTCTCTTGGCACAGCTACTAGAAGACAGACAGGTTGCTCACGTCACATCTACGTCCCCTTACGAAAAAGAAGTTTATTCAAGTGTGCTATTAGTATACTTCTTATCAACTAAAAATAGTCTAATTTTTATGTACTTCTCAGAAATATACTTTATGTACTTCTCAGAAATAAACTTCAAATTCCACTTAAGTATACTTGACTTATACTGACAGAAAAGTCTAAGTATATTTGGCCTCTACTTGTTGATCGAGATATACTTAAAGGTATAATTAAGTATACTAAGCATTCTTGGTTTGTACTTGTGTTTACTAGTTTGATTGAGTAACTTATTAAATACTTTTTTTTTTTAACATAATATTAGACACTGTCTTATAAACTAACATGTTCAAGTTTATATAGTAACAAGCTTTCAGGTGGAATAGTTTATAGAGTAATGGAACTGAACCTGATCTTGTACACAGCGATAATAATTCCGTACGAAAAATACGTTTATTCAAGTGTTCTATTAGTATACTTCTTTTCAACTAAAAAGAAAGCATACTATCAGGCTACATTTTATATACTTCTCAAAAATATACTTTATGTACTTCTCAGAAATATACTTAAGTGTACTTGACTTATACTGAGAGAAAAGTCCAAGCATATTTGGCCTCTACTTGTACTCAATCTTTTGATCGAGATATACTTACAAGTTTAGTTATTCAAAATATACTTGGCTTGTAGTTGTGTTAACTCTTTTGATTGAGTAGCCTATTAAATATACTTTTTTACATAGTTTTTCATATACAGTCTTATGAAACTTACATTGTTTGAAAAATATTGATTAAAATATTGATATAAAACCCATGAAGAGAAAACGACTGTGAAGCTTTGTTGGTGTTGGACTCGATCTACTCCATCTGTGTTTTGATCATCGTTCTGAATCTGATCAAGGTGTAGTCTTTGACAAAAATGAGATTTTTCTCATCTTTTTTGTTTAAAATGTTGCCTTTATTTATGAAACTTACGAACATTCAAGTGTTGATAAAAAAGGTAGTAATTTTTTTTTCAAATTAAAGTACAGTTAAAGGTATTTTTCAAGAGTAAAAAATAACATTAAAACATAGTAGTATAGGCCTACTGCAAGTGCAAAAAATATATATAAATAGTAAACTATAAGTATAATGTTAAGTTCACTTAAAGAAAACTTGTAGTATAAAACTACTAAACTAGTAGTTTACTGAGAGTATACTTAAATAGTAAACTACTAGTATACCCATAAGTTCACTTGCAGTGCACTTAAAGTTTACTACTGTTACACTTATAGTACACTTAAACACACACTTTTATATACTTCAAGTGGGCCAATTTAGTCCCAAGCGGTATTAAAATATTACACTTACAAGTTTACTACTAGTACATATTGACATTAGTATACTTACTACATAAAGTATACTTAAAAATATACTTGAACATTACTCAAGTATACTTCATAAAATGAACTTGAAGTATACTTCTTTTTCGTAAGGGTCGTCAAGCTCAGTCTGCGCAGTACGCTCAGACATCAGGAAGTGAGTGCTTCTAATTGACTTCACTTTTCTCCGTTGAAGTCTATGGGGTCGCTATGTCCATTTCTTTAACTGTCTATGGTCAAATGTTAGCTCGCCCTGTTGCTCCGTCGGCACCTACTGTATGTCAAAGTAGCCTACTTTGTACTTTTGGTGAAAAATAAATGTAGCGAAGTTGAATACTTTATTTTTATTCAACTCAAGTAAGAGTAAAAGTACCACAATTTAATTATACTCAAGAAAGTAGAAAAAATTGAAAAATCTTCTCAAGTACTGTAATTAAAGTATTTGTAATTAGTTACTTTCCACCTCTGATATTATTGTTATAGATTTCGTCATTGGAGTGAATGGACTTTGTAGACAATAAAGAAGCTGCCGTCAGACAGTATGAAATAAGAAACTAGATCTCTCTAGTGAGCATGCATGGCTCTATTAATAAACAGTTAATGAATTGTTTTCATTCAGTCTTTTCCCAACAGAGACATTATTGACACAATCTATTATTCAATTATGTTAGATCATCAGTATATTAAACCCTTGACACCCTTGCGCCCTTGAGCAATGTCACTCAAATGGGACTTGAAATCTTCTAATAATATTATATTGATAATGATCAGATTTATTTCTTAAGCATTCCATAAAAAATCACTCTTTTCACAACCAGGAACAGGATTAGTGAGATGAAGCTACCCATCGGGAGCACCTGAACTTTTCCTGGTGGGCCGCCCACCAAAAAGAGTGGCCCACCATGTTGCATGTTGCATTATGATACAGTATATATATTGTTAAGCTTACTACTATGAGCTTTTAGATGTTTTTTCATGTTTTTAAGGTTTTTTTTTTTTTACAAATACAATAGTTTGTTCTTAATATTATTATTATCGTTGTTGTTGTTGTTGTTATTATCCACCTTATTCCTACGCCCCTTGACGCTTTGCGCGAATTACGGGTGTTACTTCTGTTAAGCTGTAAACAATCAGTGAAAAGACTCTCTCTATGAACGCAATACATTAAAAAAGTGTCACAATGAGATGACATTACTCACCCTTCAACCATCGAACATTAAAAGGAAATTTAAAAGTGTAAAAGCATCAATGTGGTACTTTCAATAGACCAAATAACCCCAAAAGCATGAGTCCACAGCAATAACGGATGGGTTAAATATCATAAATATATATAAATATATATATCTGTAGGCTATAATGTAACTTATGTTGCCTTAATCAAAAATGTTCATTAACTTCAGTATTACGTGATACTATTTCAAAGTGATTTCCGTCATTTTGACAGATTATTGCATTTACCTGTGAAAACAAACCTGGAAAGAGACGTGAGGATTTGAGGAGAATAACAAGAGATTCTTTGTGCATTCCAGTGAATTATTAATGGAATATATCGTAAATTAAATTCGGGAGAACAGACCACAAATGTGCAGTATACAGTATGTTGTCATTTTTCATACTTTTACAGCGGATTGCAAAGAAAAAAAAAGAAAATAGTCATGAGGAAAAGAAAGCAGCGACTGAAAAGAGCTCTTGCCATTGATGTTCTTGTTATAACATGTCACGTTAAAATACCAAGTATAACTTTATTCTCATGATGTCTGAAATTACTCGTTTCAGCCTTTATGAATGGAAGTTCCCCAAACCGGAAGTGCCACCCATAATTCAAAACGCAGTAAGGTCGTCAGGAATGAGGTGGACAGAAACTATAATTCCATGGTAATGAGAAGCATGGTTTTTGCCCGTGTAATGATACAGTTAAACTGGATTCTGTCCAAGAACTAGCCTATATAAAACATTTCATTGGGGCAACAAAGGAGAATTTAAGAGCTTTATAGCCTGGATCCCATGAATAAAGGATGAAGCTATGGCTTTTTCTTCTGTGTAGATATGATCAGTTCTAATAAAATTTAATTGAAGTAAAATATTTACTCAATAATTAACACAGCCAATATAATGCAATATAATGCAGCTCTGATGATTCCCCTCTTCTAGAATACCTTCTAATCATGAAACTATTTAAAGTAAACTCCTTAATGCAGTTGTATGCTCAAAAGTTGTTGCTGTTTCAGGAAACCTGTTTGCTTTGACTTCACATCTGGTGTTAATGCATTTATGCTGTTAATGTGTCAGCCTGGAATATCCTACATATAGGCTTACGTAATATTAAAATTGAATATTCAGTGTATATTCGTTGTATCTCTGTAAAAAAAAACACCAAGATGTGGCACCAAGATGAGCTACTTTGAAGGGGGCCCTTGGGTTTGCTATAGCCCCAGGGCCCTGCATGTTCTTAATCCGGGCCTGAGGATGACACTACACTCAAACTGCAGATAGAATAGTTCACTCAGTGTAATCATCTTCTGAGGAATTACATATAGACACACAATATCTTCCATAACGTGTAGGCTGTTTAATGTAGTGTTCATTTAGTTAACAACTACGATGAAAAATGTTCATCGACAAGCTTTTTCCCCATGACTAAAGCAAGACAATGATGAAACTACACCAAGGTCATTAAACGATAACTGTAACTGTAATATCAACATGCAATATTATTGACGAAAAAAGACAAGATCAAAATGTAGTTATAGATCAAAAAAACTCCTGAAGCATCTCTTCCACAAAGGCTCTTTTATCCTTCCTGTTGCTCTTTAACAGAGTGGTTCCCATTCTACATGGTTCGGACATTCCATGCTCCAATGTGGATCTAATGTTTGGGCTGAGACTGTCTGTCACACTCCTAACATCCTGCTGTTGGCCTTTGTCAGAAGTGGTCATACTGCAGGTTGGTTCTGCCATTTGGCTTGAGTCCACTGCAGGCTCTGTGTTGTTATTTGCAATTGTCACAGATTCTGTTACAGAAAGGTGGTGTTGTTTTTTTACAGGGTGAGGATGTTGGCGCCACAACTAACCCCCAACCTGCAGGATCAGGTGTTGTCCTTAGTTTGTTCCTTCGCCTGAGACCAATCTATAGCATGGCTGAACCTGCCAGGAATCTGAATCCCTGCCAACGCAGCTCCCAAAGTCACAAGGACACACAAATCCCTACAGCACGGCAAGGTGAAAACGCAAGTGGGCTTCATAGGACAATACCATTTAGTGGCCCTAATAGTTGTCCAGTAAGTTTTCATGGAAGCTATTCAGAGAGAATATCAGTGGAATGTGGAGTTCCTCAAGGGAGCTGTCTAGGACCACTCATGTATTCCATTTTTACTAATGATTTGCCTCTTGTTTTAAAATAAAACGCGAAATTAAAAATGTATGCAGATGATATTACAGTATATGCACCAACATCTGCTGAATTGACTGCCATTTTGAAAGAGGAGTTCGATACTATAGGAAAGTGGATTTTAGAAAACAAACTTATACTAAATACATCTAAAATAAAGAGTATAATATTTAATAATATAAATATGCTCCCCAAAGCAAAAACTAATTTCCTCAAACATGCAGTAGTATAGGACAATGAAAATGTTTGACAATACCATTGTCATTAATTGGAATAACACAGAAATAAAATTTAAAAGGCAGGTAAAAGCGCACCTTATCATATTTATAGGAGGTTATGTACATAAGTTAGTTGGATGTTTTTTAAGTGTTAGACCTGGTGTTTGTTTAGACAAATCTGTGTTGATTTTGGACCCTGATTTGTTATTGATAGTATTTGTAATGCCTTTTGTGTATGTGATAATAAATAATGTATGTTTTTATGTGTTGTGTGGACCCCAGGAAGACTAGCTATGCTCTTGGGCATAGCTAATATGGATCCAAATAAATTAACAAATATGAGGTACCAGGTGTAAACTCATTTCTAACACCTACGTTTTCTTTTAAATAAGGCAGCAATATTGTTGCCCAGTTCAGCCCAAGAACCATGTTACAAACTGGTGTGACCACAAGCTGGCAAATCACTACAACATAAGCTGATGTATTTGAGTTTCTAAATGCCTGATTAGGTTTATGAAAACTGTAACCTATAGCTTTATATAAATTACACAGAAATCCTATTTTCTTATTAAACAGACACTGATGTTTTGAGGGGAGGGATGCTCACTGATTAACACATTAGAGGTTTGATGTCATGAGTTTATGTAACTGCAATAAACCCTGTCACTGTTGTTTGTCTGAAGAGTGTCAACATACAGTACTTGCTACATGTACCTAATTTGTTCTCTGGAGACACTAGACAAACCCTGAAGATTGCACTGATGGGAAACCAGACCTGAGAGAATTATCACTCAGAGATGAAGTAAATAAGTGACAACACCCAATTATCTAAACAATGACATTCAAAACAAGTTGTCTTTAAATGTCTGTGACTTTAAACTACATCACAAATTATTAAGATCAATAAAGGTCAAAATGTAATTATGAATTAATTTTGGATTTAACATTAAAGTAGAGTCCAGGGTAGGTTTATGGTTAATTAAAAAAAAAATAATAATAATAATAAATATATATATATATATATATATATAACACTTTTTTAAAAAAAATAAAGTGAATAGAATATTTTTGGAAAACACAATGGTTTGTGCGACACAGAGGACAATACAATTGAACACTGCAGTCAAACAGTAACGCAAAAAATCCAGAGCAGACGAAGATGATTCCAAGGTTTATTAAACAGGTACTAACAAAAGAGCCAACAATACAAAACAGCATGCTAAGCACAAACAATACCAGTCACTGAACAACTACTTTCTTCTTCTTCTTCTTCTTCTTCTTCTTCTTCTTCTTCTTCTTCTTCTTCTTCTTCTTCTTCTTCTTCTTCTTCTTCTTCTTCTTCTTCTTCTTCTTCTTCTTCTTCTTCTTCTTCTTCTTCTTCTTCTTCTTCTTTTTGGCGCATTGCATTCAGTCACTGAACTGAAGACAAGCAGGAACTAAATACACAGATGATAACGAGACAATGACAGACAGCTGTGATGATAGTTAGTGTCAGGTCAGGTCAGGTCAAGTTTATTTATATAGCGCTTTTCACAACACAGGTTGTATCAAAGCAGCTTCACAGTAATAAATTAGAACAATACATCAATGTTTGTTTCTAGTGGAACGTCTACGTTCGGTAATGCTGATCAATAGTATCGTTGATTGATTAATTCAATTAAATATCCCCAAATATCCCCAACTGAGCAAGCCAAAGGCAACAGTGGCAAGGAACCGAAAAACTCCATCAGGTGACCTAATGGAGAAAAAAAAAAAACCTTGGGAGAACCCGGGCTCAGTCGGGGGCCAGTTCTCCTCTGGCGTTTATGAACTAGAGGTCGGATTTAACTGTAGGATTAAAAGTATTATATGAATGCCTGGCTGAAGAGATGCGTCTTTAATCTAGTTTTAAACTGGGAGAGCGAGTCTGAGCAACGAACAGTATCCGGAAGACTATTCCAGAGTTTTGGTGCTAAATGTGAAAATGCTCTCCCTCCTTTGGTGGATCTGGATATCCTAGGTATGACCAAAAGCCTCGAATTTAGTGACCTTAAAGAGCGCGATGGATTATAGGGCGATAGAAGATCGGTTAAATAGACTGGAGCTAAGCCGTTTAGGGCTTTATAAGTCAGTAGCAATACCTTGTAATTAATACGGGACTTTATAGGTAACCAATGTAGGGATGATAAAATCGGTGTTATATGATCATATTTTCTTGATCTAGTTAGAACTCTAGCGGCGGCATTTTGGACTAACTGTAGCTTGTTTATTAAGGATGCAGGACAACCGGCTAATAACGCATTACAGTAATCTAGTCTCGAGGTCATGAATGCATGAACTAACTTTTCTGCGTCAGAAACTGATAGCATATTACGTAGCTTAGCAATGTTTCTAAGGTGGAAAAAGGCTGTTCTTGTAACATATGAAATATGATTTTCAAAAGACAGGTTGCAGTCTAATATAACACCCAGGTCTTTTACTGTAGAGGATGAAGTAACAGGACATCCTACTATGTTAAAGTTGTATTGTGAGAGGTTTTGTGGGTGGTTTTTTGAACCGATAAGTAGTACCTCTGTCTTGTCTGGATTTAATAAAAGAAAATTATGCGTCATCCAATCTTTTATATCTTTAACACACTCTGTCAATTTGGATAATTTAGCGTTTTCATCTGGCCGTGATGAAATATAGATTTGAGTGTCATCAGCATAACAATGGAAACTAATTCCATGTTTCCTTATAATATTTCCAAGTGGTAGCATATATATTGAGAATAATAGAGGGCCTAACACAGATCCCTGCGGCACTCCATAGTTTACTGGAGTTATGATAGATTTTTCTCCATTTAAATAAACAAAATGGTAGCGGTCAGATAAATACGATCTAAACCAGCTTAATGCTTGTCCTTGAACACCAGTATAATTTTGTAGTCGATCTAAGAGTATTGTATGATCTATAGTATCGAACGCAGCACTAAGATCAAGTAAAACTAATATTGAGATACAGCCTTGGTCAGAAGCTAAAAGTAAATCATTTGTGATTTTAACGAGCGCAGTTTCAGTGCTATGATGCGGCCTGAATCCAGACTGAAACTTTTCATAGGTGTCATTTTCTTGTAAGAAAGAGCCCAGTTGAGCGGACACAACTTTTTCTAGTATTTTAGACATAAAAGGTAGATTTGAAATGGGTCTATAATTTACTAGATTATTCGGATCTAATTGTGGTTTCTTAATGAGAGGTTTTATAACTGCCAGTTTAAATGTTCTTGGAACATGACCTAAAGATAAAGACGAGTTAATAATATTGAGGAGAGGCTCTTCCACTACAGGTAACACTTCTTTCAATAGTTTAGTTGGTATGGGATCTAATAAACATGTTGTTGTTTTAGAGGAAATGATAAATTTATTTAACTCTTTTTGTTCTATAGTTGAAAAGCACTGTAATTGTTCTTGCGGCGTGATAATTGAGGCTGAATTATAAGGCGCGATTGAGGATTGAACGTTTACAATTGTGGTTCTGATGTTTTCTATTTTCTCAGTGAAGAACTTCATGAAATCATTACTACTAAACTGTAATGGAATACTTTGTTCAGGAGACATCTGTTTATTTGTTAGTCTCGCCACAGTGTTAAATAAGAACTTAGGATTGTTATGGTTGTTTTCTATTAGTTTGCGTAGATGCTCAGCCCTGGCCGCTTTTAGGGCCTTTTTATAACGTGACATACTGTCTTTCCATGCGATTCTAAAGACCTCTAAGTTGGTTTGTTTCCATTTACGCTCTAAATTACGGGTTTCTCTCTTTAGAACACGCGTAGTACTGTTGTACCATGGTGCTTTACTTTTCTCTCTGACCTTTTTTAATCTAATGGGCGCAACAATATCCAATGATCCAGAGAGAATGGTGCTCATAGTGCTAGTTAATTCCTCAAGTTCATCTGTTTGTTTGGGTTCACTGAGCAGCTGAGACAGATCCGATAAGCTGTTTGAAAAATTATCTATGGTGGATGGAAGGATTGTTCTGCCTAATCGATAACGCGGCGCAGCATGATATATTACAGGAGTACGTAATATGCAAGTTACCATGTAATGGTCAGTGACATCGTCACTTTGTGGAATGATATCTATATCGGTTGGATCGGTTCCATGTGATATAATTAAATCGAGTGTATGATTAAATCGATGAGTCGGTCCGGTAATGTTTTGCTTGACCCCAAAGGAGTTTAATAAATCTGTAAACGCAGCCCCTAACGCATCATTTTGATTATCTACATGGATATTAAAGTCTCCAACAATTAATGCTTTATCGAAGTTAACTAATAGGTCTGAGAGAAAATCTGCAAACTCTTTTAGGAAATCAGCGTAAGGCCCAGGCGGTCTATATACGGTAGCCAAGGCTAGAGATAATAGGGATGTTTTTCGAACATCTAAGAGCGTAACATTTAGTACAAGTACTTCAAATGAAATAAACTTATAACCCGTTTTCTGAGTAACATTGAGAAAATCTCTATAGATTGTTGCAACACCGCCGCCACGACCATTCAGACGGGGCTCGTGCTTATAGGAGTATCCTGATGGAGTAGACTCATTTAAACCGAAATAATCATTTGGTTTAAGCCAGGTTTCAGTAAGGCAAAGTACATCGAAGCTATTATCTGTGACTATTTCATTTACAATAACTGCCTTAGGTGTGAGTGATCTAATGTTTAGAAGACCTAGCTTTAAAAATTGTTTTTGATTACCAATAGCAACATTTTCTGGTTTAATAACAATTAGATTTTTTCTAGATCCTGCAGTAGATTTATGATTTGATCTCACTAAACGAGGAATAGACACAGTTTCTATGCAATGTTCTACACTATTTATATCAGTTAAATTGGTGCAGCAGAGACTATGATTTGGACTTTTGTTTACTAGTCAAAAGGTATTTAACATTTTGGAGATGTTATCTGACAGAAGATCCGATCCGAATCTGCTTGGGTGTAAGCCATCAGCACGGTAAAGCCTAGGACGCTCCCAAAACAGATTCCAATTATTTACAAAGAGAAGTTTCTGCTCATTGCACCATGACATTAACCATTCATTAAGCGCAAATAATCTACTAAACTTTTCATGACCTAGTCGATACGTGGGAAGCGGTCCTGACACAATAATCGTTATATCAGGCGATGTGCTGCGTACCGTATCGATCAGATTCCTGAAGTCTTTCTTCAAAACTTCCGTCTGCCGCAGTCTGATGTCGGCCCCTCCCGCGTGCAGGACAACGGTTCCGACGCGCTCGTTCAGAATCTCGGGAACGTGAGCAGCGATTTCAGAAACACGAGCACCAGGAAAGCAGTGACTATGCACCTTACTTTTATTTAACGTAGCGTGTACGTGTCGAACGATGGAATCGCCGATGATCACAGCATCGCGTTCTGTTTCGCGAAGAGGGGAGAAGCGGTTTTGTGTGGATATCTCGAAAACCGGGAGGGTCGGAGAGAGTTTTCTTGGTCTAGACCTGACTCGCGACTTCCGCTGCGGAAAAATCCAGGCTTCGTGATGGCATGTTGGAGCCGGAGTGAACGAGACCATGGCTGATCGCGACCTCGACGTTCGGGACCGATGTTGAGGAACGCACGGAGTAGACGAGGTCGGAGTCAGCGGGTTAGTAACATTAATCTCTGATTTGTGTGCCTCGGCACGTGATGTTTCGAGAGCCAAACGCCGGTCTATCAGCTCGGCTTTTCTTACTAAAAGGTCGTGGATCTGTTTCTCAACAGCTTCCAGCTCAGACTGCACCGCGTGCAGCTCAAATGTGTCCTCACCTGCACCAAAAGGTAGACTACTTACATTTGATATATTCGCCATTTTAACAGATGGACAGTAAGTTAAGTTAGCAACGACGCTACCAGTGGTGCTATCAATATTAATACTAATTTATGGCTTAAGTCTTGGATATAATCCGTCTTTTCAGTGGTACGGGTGTAGAGTAGACGCACGATAGGCGAAAAAATGTTTGTTTGTAACTTAAATGAGTGCGGAGAAGACGCGTTCAGCCGTGATCCACGGACGTAACCTATAAGAGTATCCAGCGTTGGATCACTAGGCTTGAGACGCGTCTACTCAACAATCCGCGTTATAACTATGAGGTGAGGAAAAGTAGAAAATGTTCGTTGTAAGTGAGTTTAAAGAGAAATCAAGAATTATAAATCAATCGATGGAGCTCCAAAGACAACAACGCGCTCAGACGCGACGCATGCGCATTCGAAACAGGAAGTTAGTGTCCATGGTGATTGACGAGCAGGTGATCAGGTGATGGTTGATAGTGTGCATGTGGGAAACATGAGGGATGTTGGGAAGTGTAGTGCCGTTGAGGTGTGTGCTACAAACAACATTATGGTAATTTTTTAAGTTTTGCATAAAAACTTGTACATAGTCACATTTTTCTCATGCAATTAGTCTCATGTTTCATACGAAAAAAGTATTATCACACACCCCCCAAAAATAGTACCTTTAAAAACAGATCATTTGACTTCAACATATGATTTCAAATCCTCTAAAGCCAAACAATAGCTTTGTGAGAAACACATTAAATTGAAAGTGTTTAAAGTAACAAAAAAAACACTAAAATGTATAATTAATAAAGATATATCTTAAATATATGTATGTACGTGTATAATGATTTAATAACTTTGCGTTTTATGTAAATTATGGGCCTCAGGAATCTGAATTATAATAACGTCTTGCTACACTCTCAAGCAAGGTAGCTCAGCAGACCAAAACAATAAGGATAGCTGCTGTAGAAATACTCATTTGTATATTAATAAATCATCTGTTGTGTTATCCCGTGTGAATTGGTAATCAGTACAGTTCATTAACTTCTTTTTTTTTTCCCAGCTGAGCAATTAATAATATATTTATCAATTATATCATCAGTGTATTAGAAGCTTGGCACCACTGAGCCCTTGAGGCTGAAGGGAGATTGTGATTAAATAAATATACAGTACTATGGTCTGGTTTCACAGATAGGGCATAGATTAAGCCAGAATTAGGCCTAAGACATTTAAGTAGTTTTTATAAATGTTCCTAAGAAAAAAAACATTACTGATGTGTATCTTGAGACCAAAAAATGGCACTGACATATTTTAAGATACCTCAGTGCAAGTTGCTATCAGTCAAAACAGCTCAAACATGCATTTTAGTCTGAGACTAGACTTAAGCCTTCTGTGTGAAACCGGTGGTGTATGATGCTTTGGACTATATGAAACACCAAAGGTGAATAGTGTAAACATTTTATATACATTTAAACTTATATATCACCATACTTTATTTCAGTTTATTACAGTAAATTACAACAGTTGTTTTGTATTGTTTTTATTTTATTAGTTATGGTTGTTTAAATATGCTAATTAGGCATAATTGAATTAAAGGGATAGTTCACTTTGAAATTAATTTTTGATATGTTTTAGCTTACCTCAAGGGCATCCAAGATGTAGGTGTCTTTGTTTCCGCAGTAGTTTCAATTTTGATATTTTTAGGTCAAACCGTTCTTGTCTGTCAGTCATATAATGCAGGTCGATGGACACTTTCTCAAAACACAAGCACAGAGTCCAAATTAAAACAATTCCCCATCGTCCAAATTAATCAATTCCCCATCGTAAGTACACATTGACGGCCTAAGAAACGAAACAAGCGGTTTGTGTGAGAAAACGAACAGTATTTATATCGTTGTTATCTCTTGAAAACAGCACACGTCTAAATGATCTGACGGCACGGGCGGGTATAGATGTATATATAGATGTCGCCTTGGCTGCAGTTCATTGGAACGAAACCGTAGCCAAGCGACATCTAGTGTATATATCTATACCCGCCCGCGAGCGGGTATAGATATATACCCGGGTATATAGCAGACAGAGTGAAAATCCAAACGCAGTTTATTAACAAATGTAATCTGTTACATTAAGCACATGACAAGCACATGTAAACAGTCCGAAATACAAATCCAATCCACAGAGGAAGACAGGAACAAGAAATCCAAAACACAGGAAAAGATAAATATAAAGAAACCGTTTAAAATACTGACAGAGTGTGACCCAAATCAAACACACAAACAAGACTTCATACTAAATGAAGGCAAAAGGCATTTAAATAGACCGGGTGACGATCAAATGAAACAAGACACAGCTGAAACAGATAAACTAATAATGAGCAAAGGATTCTGCGAAATGAAGTCCAGGAATAACAGAGTCTGTGGGAACGGTGAAGGACTAGGCTGCCATCAGTTGGAACATGATGGCACCTGCAGCTGACAGATGTAACAGTCAGGTTGAAAATTCTTTCATTACTAGAGTTTTTACGGAGGGGATATATTTTGTTAATCACTCCATATAGATAGGAATAAGTTTGATGCATATTAGTGCTGCTTAAGTAAAAATTTCTGGCTTAGTGCGTGAGAAAAAAACGGCCTATACTGATAGTATGTGTAATTGAAATCTACAGATGCAAACAGATATATCTGGGTAATAAACAAAATTCCACTAGTCTAAAAAGTAGGCGTGTTATGGAAACAAAATCTAAAAATTGACCAGTGCAGTTGTAGTGTTGTAGTGTCTTGGTTTTGGTCCTTTTTTTTTTTTTTTTTTTTTTTTTTTTTTGCCAAATCCAGTACTAGATTATAAGAGTTAGAGGAGACAACAGGTAGTAGTGTGACAATTTCCATGCATCTAGCTATTATTTATTTTAATATTTAATAGTTAAGCGTTTATGTGTTTTGAGAGAAGGGATGCTCACTGAGGAAGACAGTAGAGGTCTGATGTCAAGGGTTTCCATGCAACATAGAGCAGTAAACACTGTCACCTTTGTTTGTCTGAAAAGTGTCGACATTCAGGCTACATGCCCTTAATTTGTTCTCTGGAGTAACCAGACAGACCCTAAAGATTGTACTGATGGGAAACCAAACCTGAGAGAATCATCACTTAGGAATCCAATAGATAAGTGACAACACCAATTAATGTAGGTACTGACACGCACACTGGAAAGCCCATGAGATATGATGAAAGTTCTGTATCACTCTTAAAGATGTGATATTTTAATTATCACATATATAATTGTACAAAATAATATAATTTCATAAGCATCTTTAAGAAACGTTTTGGTTCAACAATTGGTTCAGTGTCCATTGATAAAACAATTACCTCTGGGATGGTTAACTGAACAACTATCATTTGATTAAAATAATGAAACAAAATAAAATAAATGATGACCAGTCTATATACAGTCTAAATATCTGAAACCACAAGTGAAAATATTTCTCCTTTTATGTCTGTAATTTCTAGCATTCCAATTTGAGTAAAAAGTTGAATTGAAAAGCCCCTTTGGCTTTAAAGGCAGCAGAACTTGAGCTGACACGAGGCCTGTGGAAGACTTCATGAGCTATGAGTGACATCCAGTCCCTAAAGCCACCCTGACCCTGTCATCATCTAAAAGAAAAAAAAAGTGCATGACTGGACTGATTCCCTACGACACTGTACATAACAGTGAACACTACAGTATATAAGTGATACACAATAATGTTTTTGTCATCATTTAGGGCAAAGAGTCAATATACCAGGTGCAAATTCACTTAATGTCTGATGTCTTGCCGTTTACTGATAATGAATTTATTGATATAATCATGCCATAAACATTCAACCTTAATACTTTTTTTATTTTTTTATTTTTTAAAGGTCTCCCTGTTTTTAGAAAATATTATAAAATTATTAAATATATTATTAAATATATATATATTTTTAAATCAGAAATAAACATTTCATAAGCATTTTAACAATGTTTAATTTTTTATATATATATATTTCATTCAGATTATATTATAAATATTATTATTATGCAATATTAATCATTTTTGTTTTACAATCTCTGCAGATTTTGCAAAATGCTACAGAACAACTGGACGACAATCACTGAGTTTATCATCGTGGGCTTCCCTGGACTCCATCCAGACTACTATGGCCTGGTCGCTGCAATTTTCTTCATCGTCTACACGACCACAGTGGCCGGGAACACTGTTTTCCTGGTGCTGTTTTTCACTTCGCAGAGCCTCAGGAAGCCTATGTACATTATCCTTGCAAGCTTGGCAATATCTGATACGTGTTTCTCCACTGTTGCCTTACCTAAGATCATATCCAGGTACTTGTTTGATGCGGGAGCATCCCCTTTCCATGCTTGCTTCTTCCAAATGGAACTAATCCACTATTTTGGAACATTAAACTCACTGATAATGATGATCATGGCCCTCGATCGCTATGTGGCTATCTGTTATTCTCTGAGATACCAGGTTATTATGACTAATCGCTTCACGTACATCATAAACGTAACGGCTTGGGTAACTGCTTTGATCGCTCCCACAATAGCCACCCTACACACTCAACAGCTTCCTTACTGTGGGCCTAAACTGATCATTCAGTGCTACTGTGACCACATCTCTATTACCAACCTGGCCTGTGCTGAAAACAGCAAGCAGATTTTGGTGGCCCTGTGCGTGGCCCTACTTGTGCTTCTCCTTCCTCTAGCCTTCATCATTTACTCTTACTGTCACATTATAACATCTGTCATGAGGCTGTCGAGCTCTCAGAGTCGCTGGAAAAGTTTTGCCACCTGCAGCACGCAGCTGTGCATCACCGCCCTGTTTTACTTGCCTCGCTGCGCTGTGTATATAGCCAGTTTCCTGCAAATCCAAATCAGCAAAGATTTCAGGATAGTTCTCATACTGCTCTACAGCCTCGTTCCACCACTGATAAACCCCTTCATTTACTGTTTACGTACGCAGGAGATCAGAACCATAGTGAGCAGGTGGTTGAACAGGCAAAGGGCCATGAGAGAAACGTCCATAATTAATGTGATCACGCTGTAAAATATTGTTACGTGATTTGTAATTGTTTTTTATGTTAATCTTAATTGTGTATTGTGATGTATTCCAGTGAAATCTGGTGGTGACGATGCAAGAAAAAAACATTCAAAATATCTGCCGTTATGAATGGAAGCATTAATAAAACTAGCTCCCTTTGGATGTATAACAGACCTGTTAACAGAAAGATATCTGATAAAACTATCCGTTTGTTTTTACACAAAATATTTGGGCCTAAATTTTAGGTTTATGCATTTCAATTGCATTTAAAATTTTCATCCATTTGGATTACACCGTTTTAACAAAGCAAATAATAAACTTAATGTGTCATGCATAAAAGAAACGTGATTTAAACAAATTGGATTTATTGATGATAAATATCTGTATAAAAACCTGATTTTATGAAATTACAGAATTTATGTATGCCAAATATGCATTTCATTAAGTTTATTAGTTTATGTTAAATCTGTGTAATCCAAGTGAATGGATATGTAAAATGCAATTCAAATCTATAAATCTTAAATTTAGGCTTAAATTCTTTTTTGAGTGCAGAAGTGCCATAATATTACATCAGCTAAGAATTTAATATGGATTGGTGTCACAATGAAAAGAGCTGTTGAAAAGCCTAACTTGTCTGTGCATTAAATTAATGACAGTTAAACTGATGAACTAATAAACTTTGTGTTCTTGTTGTCATGATTGTCCTGTAACTTATTAAGGGGGTGGCCAGATGGAGACAGTGAATATCTTTTTCCTGAAGTCAATGAATCACTGCCAAGGATTAGCTGGGAATCCTAGTTTGGGAAATCCTGGCCTTTATAATGTACAATTAAATGTAAAATGATTAGTCTAAAAAATGATGAAGCTGGTGAAGCTTATTTACTATTCCATCATAATCAGAACATAATCAAACTGCAGTAATTGTATAAAGAAAGAATAAACATTTGTAAAAAGTTTAAAAGTTAAACTACTATTTCATTCTCAGATGCTTTAATCTCAGATCCTTTTTTTATCTTTTTTGACCTTTCCTCATAATTCTATGTGACTGACCTCTTTATGTGTTATAGGGCAGTTGTGGCCTAAAGGTTAGATAATTACACTTGTAACCTGAAGGTTCTGGGTTTGATTATCAGTGCAGGATTGCTCCCTGGTCACAATAGTGAATGGCTGCCCACTTCTCTCTCTCTCTCTCTCTGTGTGTGTGTGTGTGTGTGTGTGTGTGTGTGTGTGCGTGCGTGCGTCTGTCTGTCTGTGTGTGTGTGTGTGTGTGTGTGTGTGTGTGCGTGCGTGCGTGCGTGCGTGCGTGTGTGTGTGTGTATTACCTCGGGTGGGTTAAATGCAGGGGATTCAGCTGATAAAAACAGATTGATCTGCATTTACTTTCCCCTTGTTTTTTTCACCACCTGCTGGTGACCTTTGAAGGTTTAGATGAAAAGAGTAAATAAAAAGATATATTAGGGGATATTTTTAAATTATTAATTTATGCTTGATTCCCACTTTTTCCCCATCTATGTTAATGTGTGTGATGCAAACACAAGCACTCAGGCAATGAACCCCAAAGGTCAGCCCAGTTTCACAACATCAAATGATTCAAAACATGATCCTTCATGACGTGTTGGACCCCACAGACTTTAACACTGATTCTGCGCCTATAAAACAATAAAACCACACTCATCTGCACTGATCACTGAGAAACGTGACACACTGAGCCAGGAATATTCTTAGCAGATGTCACATAACTTAACAGAGGAATAATCAAGGTAATCATGTGATCAGCTGAAATACAAACTAAAATTACATTTAGATTATTGCAAAGCCGAATAATTTAGCAACATGTTTTTAATCAGTAACAACAGGTATCTTTTATTAACATAATTAATATAACTTACTGAAATTATATGTATGAATTACGTTTTTATAATTTAGGCCTATACTAATTTTCTGCAAGCCATGACAGCCAGCAAAAAATGTCATTATTTATTTTTTCATTTATATATATATTTATATACCGCATTTTTAATATTGCAGAGTACAATAGAATTTATGCAAATATTTTAATATTTTGGGGCAAATCAAATCAGACAAATGGTTTTGGGGTTGTTGTAATTGTTTTTTTTTTTTTTTTTTTTTTTTGAAGTGTGAATAGTTGGTAATGTCAGTGTTCAAAAGTTAAAGTTCACTGTATGTTTTAGTATGTCACAGGCAAACGAAACCGCAGCTTCTGTTGTAACCGAGTTTTTCATCATGGGCTTCCCAGGACTTCTGCCCAAATACTACAGCCTGATGGCAGCTCTTTTGTTCTGCATCTACATCGCTGTAATCACTGGAAACTCTCTCATTGTGGTCCTGTTTATGACTGAACGCAGCCTCTTTAAGCCTATGTATATTATCATGCTGAGTTTGTCCTTGTCTGATATTGGTTTTTGCACAGTTGCTCTGCCAAAAGTCATTTCTCGCTACTGGTTTAATGACGGTTATATTACCTTCAATGTTTGTTTGTTTCAAAGGCAGCTGATTCACTATTTTGGGGCCCTAAGCTCTCTTATTATGATGATCATGGCTCTAGACCGGTACTTGGCGATCTGTTACCCACTAAGATACCCTGTTTTAATGACTAACCGCACTATGAGACTTTTAATAGGGTTTTCCTGGGTTACTGCAATGATTGCCCCAACCATCACCTTAATGCAAATAGTGAAACTGCCATTCTGTGGGCCAAATATGATCGCTCATTGCTTCTGTGATAGCACATCTATGAACAGGCTCGCCTGTGCTGATGTCAGCCTCGCAAATTTAATTGCCTACATTGTAGCAATGTTTGTGCTTCTCGGGCCATTCTCTTTTATAATCTTTTCATATGTATGTATCCTGGTGTCTGTGCTTCGTATAGCAAATGCACAGGGTTGTATGAAAGCCTTTTCTACCTGTGCCACACAGCTGACTATCATTATTATCTATTATGTGCCACGTTTCGTTGTTCACTCCAGTTATAACATACCGAGCATTCAGATAAACAGCAGTCAGAGGATCGCCCTGGTCATGTTCTACAGTCTGCTTCCACCACTACTGAACCCCTTCATCTACTGCATCAGGATCAAAGAAGTCAGACAGTTCTTTCTCAAATGGTGTGTCCAGAGAAAAAGGATGAGTCTAAAAGTCCATAGGTTAACTATTTCTAAATGAGATCATCTGCCTATCCCTGTTCTGACACATTAAATTACATGCTTCTGACATTCACATCACATGCTGTTTATATGCATTTACAATATTTGTTAATCTAGATATAGGCCTATATATATACACAACCCCAAATCAGAAAAAGTTGGGACACTGTACAAATTGTGAGTAAAAAAGGAATGGAATAATTTACAAATCTAATAAACTTATATTTTATTCACAATAGAATATAGATAACATATCAAAATGTTGAAAGTGAGACATTTTGAAATGCATGCCAAATATTGGCTCATTTTGGATTCCATGAGAGCTACACATTCCAAAAAAGTTGGGACAGGTAGCAATAAGAGGCCGGAAAAGTTAAATGTACATATAAGGAACAGCTGGAGGACCAATTTGCAACTTATTAGGTCAATTGGCAACATGATTGGGTATAAAAAGAGCCTCTCAGAGTGGCAGTGTCTCTCAGAAGTCAAGATGGGCAGAGGATCACCAATTCCCCCATGCTGCGGCAAAAAAATAGTGTAGCAATATCAGAAAGGAGTTTCTCAGAGAAAAATTGCAAAGAGTTTGAAGTTATCATCATCTACAGTGCATAATATCATCCAAAGATTCAGAGAATCTGGAACAATCTCTGTGCGTAAGGGTCAAGGCCGGAAAACCATACTGGATGCCTGTGATCTTCGGGCCCTTAGACGGCACTGCATCACATACAGGAATGCTACTGTAATGGAAATCACAACATGGGCTCAGGAATACTTCCAGAAAACATTGTCGGTGAACACAATCCACCATGACATTCGCCGTTGCCAGCTAAAACTCTATAGGTCAAAAAAGAAGCCATATCTAAACAGGATCTAGAAGCGCAGGCGTTTTCTCTGGGCCAAGGCTAATTAAAAATGGACTGTGGCAAAGTGGAAAACTTTTCTGCGGTCAGACGAATCAAAATTTGAAGTTCTTTTTGGAAAACTGGGACACAATGTCATCCAGACTAAAGAGGACAAGGACAACCCAAGTTGTTATCAGCGCTCAGTTCAGAAGCCTTATCTAGTGGTAATTATCTAATACTCTGATGGTACGGGGTTGCATGAGTGCGTGTGGCATGGGCAGCTTACACATCTGGAAAGGCACCATCAATGCTGAAAGGTATATCCAAGTTCTAGAACAACATATGCTCCCATCCAGACGTCGTTTCTTTCAGGGAAGACCTTGCATTTTCCAACATGACAGTGCCAGACCATATACTGCATCAATTGCAATATCATGGCTGCGTAGAAGAAGGATCCGGGTACTGAAATGGCCAGCCTGCAGTCCAGATCTTTCACCCAAAAAAAACATTTGGTGCATCATAAAGAGGAAGATGCAACAAAGAAGACCTAAGACAGTTGAGCAACTAAAAAGCCTGTATTAGACAAGAATGGGACAACATTCCTATACCTAAACTTGAGCAACTTGTCTCCTCAGTCCCCAGACATTTGCAGACTGTTATAAAAAGAAGAGGGGATGCCACACAGTGGTAAACATGGCCTTGTCCCAACTTTTTTGAGATGTGTTGATGCCATGAAATTTAAAATCAACTTATTTTTCCCTTAAAATGATACATTTTCTCAGTTTAAACATTTAATTTTTATCTATGTTGTATTTTGAATAAAATATTGAAATTTGAAACTTCCACATTGTTCTGAATTCTACATAATAACGGAGATGCGGAGATGCGCTCAGCGCTGTACGTCACTGAATAGTGCGCAACAAGCGCAGTTGCGGAGCCTACGCTGATTTAGTAGACTGAGAATAAGCGTAGCGCCTAGTGATGGGAAGTTCGGCTCTTTCGACTCCCGAAAGGCTCTTAATTTAGGATTTTTTTGTAGGCCTTTATTTTACCATAACTTTGCAAAAATGAATGGTTTGTGTGTTGAAAACCCTTTCATGTGCACTGTTTTTATGCATTTATTGCACAAATTAACAACAAAACAGCAAATAAACAGCTCTGTTGTCATTGAATGCAAGTTTTTTAAACCTAGGGATCCTATATAAAGCGACGAGAATACTTTTTGTGCGCAAAAACAAACAAAAATAACGACTTTATTCCACTACGACACACGCATCACACACATGACCAGCGTCGGCCAATAGTGAGCCTACGTGGCGACGTGTAACACAGACACACTGCGCAAAAACACTACGTAAACTAACTCGAGGCCCAGAGAGAAGGAAATGAATAGTGGAATAAAGTCGTTATTTTTGTTAGTTTTTGCTCACAAAAAGTATTCTCGTCGCTTGATATACTTAACATTGAGCCACTGTAGTCACTTAGGCTATATTAACGATCTCTTTAATAACTTTTCTGGGCCAGCAAGTTTCAATCCCTTATAAGCCTATGGAGAAGTGATCCAGCTCTCAAATTTAATCAAAAATATCGTCATTTGTGTTCCGAAGATGAACGTAGGTCTTACGTGGTTGAAACAACATGAGGGTGAGTAATTACTAACAGAATTTTCATTTTGGGGTGAACTAACCCTTTAACGTTACTACGACTCGTTAACTTGCAGTGGAGTGCTGCTTCGCTTCACCCACCTCTCTGTTTTTACATAATGGTATGATCCCATATCCTCACATCTGATTGGCCGCGATGCGATTGCTAACCAATCAAAACAAAGTTCTGCCTTGAGGAAAGCAGAGAAAGGAAAAAAACTGGGAGCCGGCTCTCACTCGATGCGAGCCGGCTCTTCTGATTCACTACAAAGCATCGGCTCTCAGAGCCTCATCTTTTGCGCATGACACATCACTACTAGCGCCATAGAGTTGCATCAGCCGTTCTGACTGGAAAGTTCGCTGGATTGCTTGCATTATAAGGACATTGTACGAGTAACGGACAAGTAAGTCCAGTGTTATTTCAATATTAAGGTTATAGTGCAGGAGTATTTGTTGTAGATAGTGTTTCTAAGTTTATTCATCTATATTAAAGCGGCCGATTTACCGCACGTGAATTGCATTGTATTATATGCCGTCAATCCTTTGAAGTTTGAATAGCGTTTGTTATAACTTGTATAAGGAAGCAAATACTTCATGTTGAGTTTTTCATTTATATCTACAATGTAACACTTACGTGAATTTATGTTGATTATTATTTTCTTTCATTGTTTTAGAAAACCTTGCAAATGTCCATCTATGTTGATGCCAAAGCAATCATTAAAAGGCTATCATCTATCCATGACTCTGAGTTCTCTGACAAGAACACTGTGGCGGTCAGTGCACATTGATCCAGCTAAATTCAAAATTATAACACACATCATTGCATTCTGTTTTTATTCACAATTTGTACAGTGTCCCAACTTTTTCTGATTTGGGGATATATATATATATATATATATATATATATATATATATATATATCAACATTTCTCACATTACCACAGTTAATTCGATATAGTTTAGAAAATGATAATAAAATATGACAAGAACTAACAGAAGGATGTACTTGTTAAATTTAAGTATACACAATTAGATAATACCAATGTAGGTCAACCAATTACCAAGCAATGCTTAATTTTGTTCAGTCTGTGGTGTAAAAAAGGTTGCATTAGCAATTAAAGAAAAAACACTTAAGCAAAACATGGTCAGTTCATGGTCAGTTCAAAAATTGATCCCAAATTTTTATACATTTTACTGGTAGTCCACTGTATGAAGAATGTTTAGGTATAATATGTGACAGTTTACTTTATTTTGCTATCCTCACTTACATAAATGAACAATAGTGTCCTGTACCCACTAGTAAACAAAATATAAAGAAATCATATCTGGTGTATGAATAATTTTGGTATATATATATATATATATATATATATATATATATATATATATATATATATATATATATATATATATATATATATATTCAATGATAAATAAATCACAAATTTCCTACCAAACATACATGCAGCCTGACTGCAGTTTTTGTTGTTTCATTAGTTTACTATTAATAATGTTCAGTTATTTTATTTATGCATCGAAGATCATGGTTACAAATGATTTTACCTGTTTTCATTCGTATTTCTCATTAATTAAAAGTACATGCCAGCTAAAATTGTGATCATTTACTCAATTCTTAGTCAAAACATTGTCATTATAAGTCACAAACGCTTCATATACCACAGATTCTGTAGTTAAATGTGTGTGTATTAATGAATTCCAAACATTTGTAAATAGAGCATGCATTCATAAATAGCATAATCCCCGCCCATGAGTTACAACTACGCAAATTACGTGTCCAGGAATGCTGTGGAGTCTTCTGGACTTCCTTCTCAGGTTTGGCATCAGTATTTTGCATAAATGATAAAGAGACTAATTGGCCATATGCCTAGCAATAAATATTTAAATATATATATAAATATTTAATAAATAACTATTGTGTGTCTACTCACGTATTTTTAGCCAGCTAAAAATGCCAGGTGCTCTTCTGCTCTAAACATAAATATTATTATGTTACATAGTGCATCAAGAAGCAATGTCATCAGTTTGCCTAAATTAGAACATTCAAATGTATTACGCACCATTTACACATGGTAGGGGAGCAGGTGTAAATTTGTCATACCAACTAACATTTTGAAAATACAAACATTTTCGTGAATCCGAACATTTACGTCAGAACGGCTTTAGGAACGATTTACACAAAAATTCGTTCTGCTCATGTTTCATGAATGAGGCCCAATGACTCAAAATTGTATGAATTCAAGAATCAAAATTCTAATGATGTGACCAAACCAACTGTACATGATACAAGTCAGTTCAGAGTGCCAAAATTGACTCTTAATGTTGCACTAAATGTTGATACCAACAATGGATGGAAACAATACAGGAGGGAGAAGAGGAAGAATACGTGTAAGAGGTGGTGAACAAGGAGGATGAGGACAAGAAAGAGTAAGGTGTGTAGAAAGTTGTCAAGGCTGGATCAGCACACCAGAGGGTTTTTCCTTATGCCTGGCAAGAGAGCTTGCTTGTGATGTGGACAAAGTGTAGACGTGATGCTGGGGCAGAATGAATCTCTCACTGACTTTGATTTTGATTCACAGACTTTTGAGCGTACTGTAACATGCTTTTCTTTGGCTGGGCCCAAGCAGGAGAACGCCTCTTCAAAGCTGGTGTTGGATTTACAGCGCTGGCTGCGATCTCACAGAGAGCTGACAAAACAGCTGTTTTCACAGCTCTCCAGAACGTTGCACCTTCAAAGAATGTGCTGATTAAATCAGCTGATAGAGATTTAATCGCTTAATCTCATTGATTCTTCAATGAGAATGTGAGTGCTCACATCAGGCTTGCACTTCCGTCCTGTTTGTGAAGCCGCGGCATCCCCTGTTCGCTTCGGCACCAGAGAGAGCAGTTTCCTGAAAGAGCATACACAGTTTGACACTGCGTCTTTTTCAAAATGTCATTCAATCCGTGTTTCTGGATGCAGAAGTTTCCTATCCTCATTTGACGGCTACGATCACTGTTTCACATGCCTGAGCTTATGCGTGCTGAGACTGCATTCGTGGGTGGTTCATGTTCTCTCATGAGAGCATGACCACGTTGGCATGTTGTTCGTCTCACCTTTCTCTTAAAGGCTTGAGCCGCTCAGCGTACCGTGTGCCGTCAAGCTGCCGGCTGACAGCGCGGGTTGTCACAGCAACCCAATGCGCCGCTCAATGCTCTTGATGCGCTGTCGAGACTCAAGTGCCTCAAACGAGGTGGATTCCCCCCATCTATACCGCGATCTAGGTGACCTGAGGATTACAGTAAGGGCTTACCTGCCCTGTAACCAATCCCTGTGGGCCACTCCTGTGCTTCGGGCAGAGATCGCAGTCCTACTAGCAAAGGGCACGATAGAGCCGGTCCCTCCAGTCGATATAAAGACAGAGTTCTACAGCTTCATTGTACCCAAGAAAGGCGGTGGGTTACGGCCAATCTTGGACCTGCAAGTCTTGAATCGCTCCCTACACAGGCTGCCATTCAAGATGCATCCGTCCCCAAGATTGGTTTGCAGCGATCGACCTGACCGTTCCTACGCTTTGCGTCCAAGGGACGGGCATATCACCCTTCGAGCTGTCCCAGTCGCCCCGTGTCTTCACGAAAGTGAAGTTGCTCCCAGAAGAGAGTGTGGTGTTCGTATCCTCAACTACCTCAACATCTGGTTAATACTGGCCCAGTTGAGAGAGCAGTTGTGTGAACACAGGGACATGGTGCTCAGTAGGGTTGTAACTTTATACCAGTATGGCAGTTTATCACAATATTGACATGTATGATTATCATATCGTGAACATTTGCTCATCCACGGTTGATGTGTGGATATGGATTTGCTCATCCATACCGTATGCTGTGAAACCGTGATATTTTCTGAGACGATTATTATATCATGAAAATCTCATACCGTTACAACCGTAGTGCTCAGTCACCTCAGCCAGTTGGGGCTTCAGGTCAATTGGAAAAAGAACAAAGTCTCTACCTAGTGCAGAGTATCTCTTTCCTCAGTATGGAGTTGGCCTCAACTTCATTGGCATATCAACTGCCTCGAGTTATTAGCCGTACGCCTTGTGCTGGGCCGCCTCAAATCACCGCTACTAGGCAAGCATGTACTGGTCCGTACAAACAGCCCTGTGGCCGCAGCATACATCAACTGACATGCTACACTCCCACCGCATGTCACAACTCACCCGCCATCTCCTCCTATGGAGTCAGAAGCATCTTAATGCCACTCATGTTCCGGGCCAGCTCAATCGTGCAGCTGATGAGCTCTCACGACAGCAAGTGCTCCCGGGAGAGTGGAGACTCCATCCCCAGGTGGTCCAGCTGATTTGGAAACGCTTCGAGACCGCACAGGTATGTGCCCAAGGATCCTACCACTCCCTTCCAGGACCAGGTAGTGAACCTGCAAGCACTGCCCCCGGAGGAGGTAGACCCACCCCTGGCTTTTCCTTGCTCCGTTCGTGCCCTGGATGTGGCTTCCACAGCGTATACCACGCTTTCCCAGTGTTATCCAAGAGTCTTACTGAATGGGTCATGCAGAACAGCAGTATGAATTCACTACATACTGTAGGTCTTCCGCCCCAGAAAATTGGGTGTCTGAGAGACTAATGTAAGGTGCTGGATGTGGCAGCAAACGTGGCAAATTTCCAAGGGATCCCAAATATGTTGGTGACGGCGACGTTATGTCCCGTCGCCACAGTTGCGGTACCATCGCTGCACGGCCGAACACCACTCACTCCTCAGCATAAAACAATGGTGCATGCATCCGCTTCCGTGTTTATACCATCGTTGCGAGGCGGAGCGCGAGATGCAAATGTGCATTGGCTCGTTTTGTATACACTCGAAGGTGAATGGGGCTCCCTGAAGTGATTCCAAATACGTCAGTGATACGATACGGTGTTACATACGTAACAGAGACGTTTTTTTAACCTTTTTGGCAATTAGGTTACTGTATTTCCACAGTTTGCAAGTGCTGAATATACAGACATTGCCAACACACTATAACTGGTTCAGTTGGCCCAATTTCCCAAACCATTCAATCATTTTTAGAAACAAAGGCATTAGATTAACCCCCTGAGGTCGGCTATAGCGCCGGCGCGATAGGCTCGTTTTTTTCTTATCAGTGCAAAAAAGAATAAAAATTATAATATTAATTTTTATCTTATATGCTTGTGTTATACATCAATCGATCCTGTTAAGTGTGTATTATTTTTGTGTACAATAAAAGCAAAGTGTGCTTTTTGCCAAATAAAGAAAAATAAACATGATGCGAGTTCTGCTTTCTCTCTGTCAGTGTAGTCCATTCCGAAAATTAACCATAACTCAGCGAATACTCAGTCAAACAGGCATACAGACACACAGGCATGAAGCTTGAATTCTCTTATTTTAAATGAAGTAATTTTTATAAAAAAAATTATTCTCTGTTTATGTAATCTGTATGAAAAGAGAGAGATGTCAGTCGTTCTCATCTCAGCTCATTATGTTTTAATCTGCCCCGCCCACGGAGAGCGCGCTATTCAAATGCAAATGAATGAGGCAATCCATGCAAACTGTGAACGCTCCCATATAAGCTCGAGAAAACACATCAAGTTTATTCAGATCATTGTACGTGTTTACACTGTCTCGCAGCGCTGTGAGGAATAATAATAATGGAAAATGTACCTCAAAAGTGCTGGTATTTCGAGGAGCAACGGATGGAATACTCCAGTAAGTTTTTTTCATTCTCAAGTGAATCGCATTTCGTGTGTGTGAATGAATGAACAGTAGAAATGCGCACTGTTTACCACAGCTCGCAAAAAGACAGTTTAAATTTGAACCATGAGTGAATGAATGATCCGCTTTTAGCAAACTGTATTGCTATACTGAGATGAGTAAAAATCAACTGAAATATGTTGAAATAAAATGTATTTGTATAAGCAACGTATTAAACTGCAAATTAACATTTATATTCCTTATAATAAAAACGAAAGACCTATGTTACAGACATATGAAAGACAACATTTCGTTGACTAGTTTTGGATAGATTAAATATTTTTACTGTAAAATATCTGCCACCTCAAATAAGCTTTTGTTTGCCAATTTTTGCTAATATGTTAAATATAGTATGTTTTGTCAATGTAGGCTATATTCAAATTAATGAATCCTTAACTTTGAAATATGTATGATTGAATGTATACTTTAGTTTTTACACAGAAAGATTACACTTGAATTGTTGTTGTAATTGTAACCTTTTTAATAAAAAAAACATATTTACAAGGTAGATATAAACAAATTTTAAAAGGTAAATATAAGCCTTTTCTTTAAATGATTTTTATTGTGTTTTATTATTGACAAATTGGGGAGAGGATACATATTCCAAAACTGAAAATACAGTATGAGAATTAACTGCACAATTACTATACATGTTTTCCTTGGATATTATACAATTTGCAAGCACAATTTGTGAAAAAATTCCAACTGTGAACCAATGCTCTTGCATTCTTTCTTGTGGCTCAGTAACACACCTGAATGAATGGCTCATTAAGTATGTGGGCCCCATTGTCTCCTCAGGTGTAAACCACTGAATATTCATGATGGTGTTGGATCGTTGACGCCCTTTGCGCATATTGCCTTTCCAAACAAAAAGTGTTTTACAAGATTTAAATCAATGTATTGTTTTATGTGAATGATTAGGCAGGATGATTTTCACATAATTTTGAAGAAAAAATCAACGACAATCAACTCTAGGCAACGACATCCATTAGTCAAAAGTCTTATTGACACATATTTAGTATGTGTTTTGTGGCCTTATTTCAGAAACTTTATTTTTTGTTTTTTCAATAACCATGCATAAACATTATTCTCTGAAAAATGCAAACATGTACATGCATGTTGCTCACATATTATGGTAGCACCCTTTGTGCTAAATATAGTGTAATTACACCTTTGCCATTAATATGTTTATAAGCAACTGAAAAAAGCACAAATGTCAGGGCATGTCAGAACATCTTAAAAACCCTTAGACCCCAGAGGGTTAACACATTTCACCTGTCTGTCTGTTTCATTTTCTCAATGTTTTCTGCAAAACTCTACACAAAATTGCCAAACACATAATATAATATAATATAATATAATATAATATAATATAATATAATATAATATAATATAATTACCTCAAGTGTCACTCTCACGGCCACTTACCTGCCATCCTCATCTTCCGATCCCGTTCCATTAACCTCCTATCATCGTCAGTGACTCTCATCCACGTCTGCCATCAGCCTCGTTCCGTTCTCTACCTGTGAAGGACAATGCTGTTATTCATCAGCTAAGTTCCATTCAACTATCTTCATTGTGTTCGACTCACTATTAGATATTTTATTAGTAGTAAGCACGACACCGTATATCTTCAAGACCTCTCATTTTATTCCGAACAGTAACTTCACATGTTTAGCCCTAAGATCACACTTCTTCTCTCCCTTTGTTTCACCCACTTCTTCTTCCATGCCATGTGTAATTTGCTTTCACAGCTTTTCCAGTTCAAGACAAGCAGCACAGGCAGTTTCAAAATCAGTCACTGAAAGAGAACATAATGTTGAGGAAATTCATGCAACTATTTCAGGCTCTAATTTCAGGACCTCAATAGAAATACACTCACCTAAAGGATTATTAGGAACACCATAATAATATTGTGTTTGACCCCTTTCGCCTTCAGAACTGCCTTAATTCTACGTGGCATTGATTAAACAAGGTGCTGAAAGCATTCTTTAGAAATGTTGGCCCATATTGATGGGATAGCATCTTGCAGTTGATGTAGATTTGTGGGATGCACATCCGGGGCACGAAGCTCCAGTTCCACCACATCCCAAAGATGCTCTATTGGGCTGAGATCTGGTGACTGTGGGGGCCATTTTAGTACAGTGAACTCACTGTCATGTTCAAGAAACCAATTTGAAATGATTCGAACTTTGTGACATGGTGCATTATCCTGCTGGAAGTAGCCATCGGAGGATGGGTACATGGTGGTCATAAAGGGATGGACATGGTCAGAAACAATGCTCATTGAATGAAGTGCGGGGTCATAAATGGCAAGGGCCGGACTGGATACAAGCATCTGTTTAATGTTCTCAAAACTGCTTTGAGCAGCAGGCTTCCAAGAAAATTGTCCTTTTTCTTTAGCGCACTCACGCATTGGGGCAACAACTGTTGCAAGCCCAGGAAGGAATTTTGAGTACCAGGACACTAATCCTAGGAAGGATTGCAGAGATGCTGCATCAGATGGAGGCAGAGCTTCATGGACAGCATCTAGATGCTCTCGATCAGGTAGGATTCCATGAGCGTTGATTACATGGCCCAGAAACGGCATGAAATTGCATTTTTTTATCATTTAACACAAGCCCAGACTCTTTCAATTTCTGCAACACAGTACTGAGGTTCAAGTCATGCTCCTCAGATGTTTCTCCATACACGATAACATCATCCAGGTCATTTTTGACACCTGATACACCCTTCCAGGATGGTGGCCATCATCTTTTGGAAAGCGGAGGGTACCAATGCCAGGCCACAGGGAACCCTGCAAAATCTGAACAGGCCGTCATGAGTGATAAAAGCTGTAATATCTCTACACTCCTCATGCAGAGGAAGCTGATAGTATGCATTAGCCAGATCAATAGTAGAAAATACTGTAGCACCCCTAAGGCTGGTAAGCATTTCATCAATGTGTGGTAATGGATAACAGTCAGTAATGACGGCTTTGTTAACTTCTCTCAAGTCAGCACACATTCGTATCCCACCTGTTTTCTTCCCAGTAACAACGATGGGGGACACCCAGGCTGAAGCATCCACACATTTGATGACGCCTGCTCTCAGCAGATGATCTAATTCAGCTGAAACAGTTGCTCGGACTGCAAAAGGTAAGTGTCGCAATTTCTGACGCACAGGTTTTGCGTCATCGTGATCTTCACAGAAGATCAGACCACATGCAGAATCCCACGGAACCCGCTGTGGATCCAACCCGCTATCTGTTTGCTGAGTTGGTTCCTGCAGTCAGATTATCTCTTCTTCCGTCATCACCCGTACCATCTGCTGCCTCTGTCAGTCCCATGGCCCGACCAGCGACATTCACCGGTGAGGCGGAGGACTGAAGTGGATTCATTCTACAGTGCTCCCTGTATTTCAAAATGCAGGCTTATCAATTTCCCAGCGATTCTGCCCAAGTGGCTTTTGTGATATCCTTGCTGTCTGGCCGCGCACTCCAGTGGGCGCAATCACTGTGGAATTCCAACGCCCAAATAACTAAATCGCTCAACAACTTCATCTGTCATTTCAAAGAGGTGTTCGGTCAGACTACTTCGGAACTCTCCATCCACGATCAACTATTCTATCTACGTCAAGGTAAACACTCAGTCTGTTCCTATGCCTTACAGTTTCGCACCTTGGCGGCATCTAGCGGCTGGAATGAGACCGCCCTACTCACTGCTTTTCGCCATGGTCTTAGCGTTGACATCCGTCAACTCATGATTGTGTATGATGACTCGATGGGATTGGAGAATTTCATACAGAAGACCATCCGCGTCTCTCAACGCCTAAACGCCTAAACGCCTGCGTCAGTTCTTCCTCGGCTGCATGTCCTCCGCCCATGACACCATCTGTCATTCCTCCAGCACCAGAACCCATGCAAATCGACAGTTTTTACCTGACCCAAGCGGAGCGTCAATGCAGAATCCAACATCGTTTATGCCTGTACTGTGGTAAAGAAGGTCATGTTATCAACACCTGTCCTTTGCGACCCCAGCGCCCAGTGGTGAGTACAATTCAACTTCCTCCAAGTGTAGGAACCCTATCTCGTACCACAGTTATGTTCTAACCTCTGATATATGTGTCTCAGCGCAAGCCCTCATCGACTCCGGTTCAGCGGGGAACTTCATCTCCACCCAATTCCTTCAGAAACTAAATGCACCCAAGAAACAACGTTACCAAAATCTTCGCATCCACACCATTCAAGGAAAGCCACTGGGAAAGGGTCACATTCATCACTTCTCACCTACCCTGACGCTCCACATTGGATGTTCACACACGGAGGACATTACCTTTATGGTGCTGGAGGAATCCACGGCAGATCACATCCTGGGACGCCCGTGGATGATTCAACACCAACCAAACATCGACTGGAGATCCGGTGAGATACTCCAATGGAATGATGAGTGTTTTGTATCCTGTCTATCCTCTGTTCAAAGAATTCCTATCAACTCTTCATCGTCATCTAACCTGAATCATCAGAGCCTCGCCATCCACTCCACCTCCGTGGAAAGTCCAGACATCACTCACAAGGTTGAAATTCTGTCAGAATACCGGGCTTTCCAGGATGTCTTCAGTAAACTACTGGCTAACTAGGGCTGAACGATACATCGAATTTTCATCGACATCGCGATATGAACTCGCGCGATGAACACATCGCAACAGACAGCCTGACACGATGAATAACACCTGGTTCAGATTACAAGATTTTTGTGTCTGTTACGATAGTCACGGTGTCAGATTACACGATTTTGACTCCTAAAATCTTGTCGTGTCAAGGACAAGAAACATGACTACACGTTGCTTTCCGACCAGTCATCGCGTGCCGTCACACGCACACATTCACTCGCACACACACACACACACACACACAGACCTCTCACTGTCCCTCGCTCACTCTGGCTCACTCACTCGCACGCACGCACACACACACACACACACTGTCCCTCGCTCACTCACGCTAAATCGCGTAATCCAGGCAGGTAATAAACGTTTGACCTATCACGCAAATAACATATTAAAGCACTAAGATATGGGAACAGTAGGCTATATTCTATTTTACAATGTCTATTTAAAAAAAAAATACAGGAATTGTTGTTAGCTATAGCTAACATTCACATTTGAATATTTATCGCAAGTCATATCGTCATCGCAATATTAAACAATGTTATCGCACATCGCAGCTTTTCCTCATATCGTGCAGCCCTACTGGCTACCAAATTACCACCTCATCGGCCATGGGGCTGTGCTATTGACCTGCTACCTGGAGCCACCTTACCTAAGGGTAGGGTATATCCCTTGTCCATCCCTGAGCAGAAGGCCATGGAGGAGTATGTCGAGGAAGCTCTTAAACAACAGTTTATTTGTCCATCCATGTCCCCTGCCGCTTCCAGCTTCTTCTTTGTCGCCAAGAAGGACGGGGGCTTGAGGCCATGCATCGACTACCACCACCTCAACTCACAGACCGTCAAGTTCAGCTATCTCCTTCCTCTGGTCTCCGCTGCTCTGGAACAACTGAAAGGAGCCCGTATCTTCTCGAAGTTGGACCTGCGTAGCGCTTACAATCTCATCCATATTCGTCGAGGTGATGAATGGAAAACAGCCTTTATCACACCTACAGGTCACTATGAGTACCGGGTTATGCCATACGGCCTGTCCAACTCTCCAGCCGTGTTCCAGGGATACATGAACAAGGTATTCAGAGAATTTCTTAATCGGTTTGTAGTGGTTTACATCGATGACATCCTCATATACTCCCGGAACCTCTCAGAACAACATCATCACGTTACGCAGGTCCTAGAAAAACTTCAAAACCACATGCTCTATCTCAAACTTGAAAAGTGCGAGTTCCACACCACCTCAGTCCAGTTCCTTGGGTACGTCATGGATCAACACGGCATACAGATGGACCAGAAGAAGGTGGACACCATCCGGAACTGGCCACAACCCACAACTGTTAAGGAACTTCAACGTTTCCTAGGATTCGCCAATTTCTACCGCAGATTCATCCACAACTACAGTCTCATCAGTTCACCTATGACTTCCTCTCTCAAAGGCCGGCCAAAGTCTCTGTCCTTCAACTCCGAAGCCTCAGAATACTTTCAACGGCTGAAGGACACCTTCCAGACCGCTCCGATCCTGGTCCATCCCAATCCTGACCTTCCCTTTATCGTCGAAGTAGATGCCTCTTCTACTGGGGTCGGAGCGGTTCTTTCTCAGCGGCAGGGTAACCCTCCTAAACTCCATCCATGTGCCTTCTACTCTAGGAAGCTGAGAGACTAAAAGACTGAATCCCCGTCAAGCCCGATGGGCATTGTTCTTCACACAGTTCAACTTCATCGTAACCTACCGATCTCTGTTCAACTGGATCTCTGCTGAATCTCTTTTCCCGCAGGTGTTCAGAAATTTCGGTGTCCCCGAAGATATCATGTCGGACCGGGGTCCTCAGTTTATCTCGAGAGTGTGGCAAGCTTTCTTCAAACTTCTAGGAGTCCCCGTAAGTCTTTCCTCTGATTACCACCCACAAACCAACGGCCAGACTGAGCGCAAGATCCAAGAAATTGGGAGATACCTGAGGTCTTACTGCCACCAGAACCAGGACAGCTGGAGCCAATACCTCCCCTGGGCAGAACATGCACAAAACTCTCTTCGCCAGTCCACCACTGGGCTCACCCCGTTTCAGTTCATATTTGGTTACCAACCTCCGCTGTTTCCTTGGTCAGGTGAGCCCTCGGAGGTTCCAACTGTCAACCACTGGTTTGAGCAGAGCGAGAGGGTATGGGACTCAGCTCACGTGCATCTCCAATGGGCAGTGCAGAGACACAAAATTCAAGCTGATCGTCGTAGCACCTCCACTCCACTGTATCAACCAGGACAGAAAGTATCGCTCTCTACACGGGACATCCGTCTTCGCCTGCCCTGCCGTAAGCTGAGTCCTCGATACATTGGACCGTTCACCGTCCAGAGGTAGATCAATGAAGTTACCTATAGACTCAACTTACCACCTCACTTTAGAATCTCACCTTCCTTCCATGTGTCACTCCTAAAACCTCACACTGAACCTGTCTCTCCTCCTCCCACAGATCCTGGTGATGCCGACGTACCTCCTCCTCCCAACCAGAGATGTATAGTAACGAAGTAGAACTACTTCACTACTGTACTTAAGTACTAAAAGGCTGTATCTGTACTTTTCTAGAGTATTATTTTTTTCTCCTACTTCCACTTTTACTTAAGTCCATATTTTCGGCGAGTGTAATACTTTTACTCCGATACTTTTTTTATGTGCTGCATCATTACTCGTTACAATTATAAAAATGTTACGAATCATTCCAAACCCACATTATCACTGCCAGAGCGGTAGATGGCTCTGTCACCAGGTTTGATGAAGCTAGCCCAGCGAATCAAACGATCAAGAAGACCGCGCGTGCTCCCGTTCTGCCTTTCGCTCTGCTGCCTGCCTCCAGTGAGAACACTTGAGCTTTGTTCAGTTGTTTCGAGATGGAAGAACCAGAACTTCGAGTGATCGTGGCGGTGAGGGTGAGGGTGAGGAAGGAGACCACTCCTGGCCCTACTAGCATGTTTTCATTTGTCGGTGTCATGAGTCTAGTTCTTTTCTCTGACTTTTCCTGTCCTTTTCCCCCCTCTGCTGGTCACTACCTCTCTTTTTCCCTTTTTCCTCCTCAGCTGACTCTCATTAGCTGTTATCTCGCTGATTCATTTCACCTGTTCTCTCCCCTAGTCCGCTTGGTATTTAATGTTCCCTGTTTTCTTGCCTTTTGCCGGATTATTACGTTTGAGTAGTATGCTGGTGGTCTATCTACGAACCCTGCTGTTCCTGTCTTGTCTTGTCGCGTCCCAGTCCTGTCTACTTACTGGTTCAGGTCAGCTAAGCCATTTCACTGTCTATTAATCCTCTCTTCTACACTGTGTCCAGTCCTCCCGCTGTCGACGAACGCCCTGAGCTGTGTTCTGTGCGTTGCTGCCGCCCAGCACGTGGAGACGAGAGGTCTAAAGTCTACGAGCCGGTCTCCCTGAAATCTGCTGCATTCCTGCCACGAACGAGAGAGTTATTAGAGAGCTGCTGACCCGTTTAAAGGGGACCTTCTTCAGAGACCGTCCTGTTATCTTTTCTAAAGACTTTTGCTGTCCACCTGTGTTCCTGTTTGAAGAGACTACTTTACTTTGCATAACCTGCAGCTACCTGTGTTCCTGTTTGAAGAGACAGTTATTTCTGCATAACCTGCAGCAACCTGTGTTCCTGTTTGAAGAGACCTTTTCACTGCTCTCTCAATAAACTCTAATCTTTCAATTGCATTTGGATCCTATCTCTTCCTTATCACAGAATAATCCGGCCAGCTGATGGATCCAGCGAACGAGAGAACCATTCACACGGCTGTGGAACTGCAAGGTGCAATGTTAGGAAGACATGATGAGGAACTTACCGCAACTCGTCGCGTGGTCGAGACGCTGGTTGCGCAGCTATCTGATTTATCCACCCAAGTTCTGTTGCTCAGGAGAGATCCACCGCCGCCTCCAAGGTCGCCTGACGCACCGGAGCCGCGTGTCAATAATCCCCCGTGCTATAGTGGTGAGCCCACTCAATGTCGCTCGTTCCTCACGCAATGTGAGGTAGTTTTTTCCCTCCAACCTGTCACCTATGCCCACGAGCGAGCCCGGGTAGCTTATGTCATTTCACTCCTGACTGGGCGAGCCCGTGATTGGGGAGCAGCCGCGTGGGAAGCAGAGGCAGAATATACCATGCGCTTCGACACCTTCAAGGATGAGATGTTGCGGGTATTCGACCGTTCGGCCCATGGTGAGGAGGCTTCCCGCTTGCTCTCTTCACTCCGCCAGGGAAGACGATCCGTGGTGGATTACTCCATAGAGTTCCGTACTCTCTCGACCACCTGCGGTTGGAACGAGACAGCTCTCGCGGCGCGCTTTCTAGAGGGACTTAGCGCTCATGTCAAAGATGAAGTAATTGCCCGTGAGCTGCCTACAGGTCTCGACCCACTCATTGATCTCGCTATCCGGGTAGAGAAACGATTTGATCTTCGCCGCCGCGTCAGGGGCGCTGACTCCACCTTCTCTTCTTCGGTAGCAGCATCTTCTCCTCCTATCTCCATTCCTGTTCCTGAGCCTATGCAGCTCGGCGGTCTGCGTATCTCAGCAAAGGAGAGAGAACGACGTCTTGTTAATCGCCTCTGTATGTACTGCGGAGCTGCCAACCACTTTGTGTCGAGCTGTCCTGTAAAAGCCAACGCTTGCCAGTAGAAGAGGGGGTACTGGTGAGCGCGACTTCCTTGATCTCCTCGTCCACATCCTGCACAACCGTTTCAATAACCTTGAGCTGGGCTGGTACCACTGTTTCGTGCAAGGCTTTAATAGACTCTGGAGCTGAGGAAAATTTCCTCGACGAAGCTTGGGCTCGAAGACAAGGTATTCCTTTGAGGAGCCGTAAACAGACCACACCCCTTTTTGCCTTAGATGGTAGCCCCCTGCCCAGTATCGATCTTCAGTCTTTTCCCTTAACTCTAACTGTTTCAGGAAACCATCATGAGACTCTTTCTTTTTTAGTTTTTCACTCTCCCTATTCCCCGGTAGTTCTTGGTCACCCCTGGTTAGTCAGACACAATCCTCACTTCGATTGGTCCTGTAATAGTATACTTTCATGGAGCCTGTCTTGTCATGTCAATTGTCTGTTATCCGCTAATCCTTCTGTTTCCCCTGTCTCTGTTTTTCAGGAGGAGCCGGCCGATTTGACTGGGGTTCCGGAGGAGTATCATGATCTGAGGGCGGTCTTTAGTCGGTCCCGGGCCACTTCTCTTCCTCCTCACCGTCCCTATGATTGCAGCATTGATCTGTTACCCGGCTCTTCGCCTCCTCGCGGTAGATTGTATTCTTTAACGGGTCCTGAACGCAAGGCGCTTGAAAGTTATCTGTCTGATTCGTTAGCCGCCGGTACTATTGTCGCCTCTTCTTCGCCAGCAGGTGCGGGATTTTTCTTTGTCAAAAAGAAAGACGGCTCGCTTCGACCTTGTATCGATTACCGGGGGCTTAACGAAATTACCTTTAAGAATCGTTACCCCTTGCCGCTTATGGCTTCCGCGTTCGAGCTTTTACAGGGGGCGAGGGTCTTCACTAAATTAGATCTGCGAAATGCGTATCATTTAATCCGCATTAAGGAGGGGGACGAATGGAAGACTGCTTTCAATACTCCACTAGGGCACTTTGAATATCGGGTTCTTCCGTTCGGCCTCGTCAACGCTCCTGCAGTCTTTCAGGCATTAATCAACGATGTACTGAGAGACATGCTTAACGTCTTCGTCTTCGTTTATTTAGACGATATTCTGATTTTCTCACCATCTCTCCAAGTTCATGTCCAGCATGTTCGCCGTGTCCTCCAGCGCCTCCTGGAGAACCGTCTGTTCGTAAAAGCTGAGAAGTGTACGTTTCATGCCCACTCAGTCACCTTTCTTGGTTCTGTTATCTCGGCGGAGGGGATAAGCATGGATCCTGTTAAGGTACAAGCCGTTACCGAGTGGCCCATTCCCGAGTCTCGAGTCGCGTTACAGCGTTTTCTTGGATTTGCCAATTTCTATCGACGCTTTATACGCAATTTCAGTCAAGTCGCCGCGCCTCTTTCTGCTCTCACTTCGGTCAAGTCGAGTTTTAAGTGGTCAGAGTCTGCTCAAAGGGCTTTTGATCAGTTAAAGCATTTATTTACTACCGCGCCCATTCTCGTGACTCCTGATGTATCCAAGCAGTTCATTGTCGAGGTTGATGCATCTGAGGTGGGCGTTGGGGGCGTTCTATCCCAGCGCTCAGACTCAGATAATAGAGTTCATCCGTGCGCTTATTTTTCTCACCGCCTCTCGTCTGCGGAGCGTAATTATGATGTGGGGGATCGGGAACTTCTTGCCATCCGTTTGGCATTGGGCCAGTGGAGACAATGGTTAGAGGGCTCTACCGTTCCGTTTGTAGTCTGGACGGATCATAGAAATCTGGAGTACATTCGTTCAGCCAAAAGACTTAATGCGCGTCAGGCTCGCTGGTCATTGTTTTTCGCTCGTTTCGATTTTACGATCTCTTATCGACCTGGCTCAAAAAACGTCAAGCCAGACGCCTTGTCTCGTCTTTTCGACTCCACTGACGCCATCTCCTCGCCCCGGGAGATAATTCCGCCGGGGCGTGTAGTTGGTACCGCCGTCTGGGGTATTGAGAGGCTCGTTAAGCGCGCTCTGTCTCATACGAGCGCTCCGCGAAACGTACCTAAGAACCTCCTTTTTGTCCCTGTTTCCGCTCGCTCGGCAGTCTTTCAGTGGGCTCACTCTTCCAAGTTAACTGCTCATCCCGGCGTTAGGGGCACGCTAGCTTCGGTCCGTCAACGATTTTGGTGGCCCACTTTAGAACGTGATGTACGTCGCTTCGTTGCCTCTTGCGTTGTCTGCGCTCAAACCAAGTCTGGTCATTCTCCGCCAGCCGGTCTTCTTAGACCACTTCCCATTCCGTCGCGTCCTTGGTCCCACATTGGTCTAGACTTTATTACCGGCCTCCCTTCTTCGGCTGGTAATACAGTAATTCTTACCGTGGTAGACCGTTTTTCCAAGTCCGCTCACTTTATACCGCTTCCTAAACTCCCCTCTGCCAAGGAAACAGCCCAAGTACTGGTATCTCACGTTTTCAAGAATCACGGGCTTCCCTCTGACGTCGTTTCTGACAGGGGACCTCAATTCGCGTCCCAGTTCTGGAAAGAGTTCTGTCGTCTAATTGGTGCGTCAGTCAGCCTCTCGTCTGGTTTCCACCCTCAAACCAACGGGCAGGCTGAACGCACTAACCAGATTGTCGGTCGACTTTTGCGCAGCCTGGCGTTTCGGAACCCCTCTTCGTGGGTCGAGCAATTACCCTGGGCAGAATATGCTCACAATTCTCTCCCGTCCTCCGCCACCGGGCTGTCGCCGTTTCACTGTTGTCTGGGATACCAGCCTCCCCTTTTCTCCTCCCAAGAGACAGAGTCCAACGTGCCCTCCGTTCAGGCTTTTATTAGACGCTGTAAACGTACTTGGAGACGGGTGAGAGCATCTCTGTGTCGTTCAAGGGTTCGTGTTCTGAGAAATGCTAATAAACGTCGTGTCAAGAGTCCTAGGTATGTGTGTGGTCAAAGAGTGTGGCTTTCCACTGTCAATTTGCCTCTTCAGGCACCGTCTCGTAAATTAGCTCCCCGTTTTATCGGTCCTTTTCAGATTTCCAAGGTCATCAATCCTGTCACGGTAAAGTTGAGGCTTCCTCCTAAGCTCCGGCGCGTTCACCCGGTATTTCACGTATCCTGCATAAAGTCAGTTGTACGCGTTCCTTCTCGTAGTTTCGTTCCTCCTATTCATGCCGCGGGCACGTCAGTTTATACTGTACGTAGGATTCTTGATATGCGTCGTCGCGGTCGTGGCCATCAATTCCTAGTGGATTGGGAGGGCTACGGTCCTGGGGAGAGAAGCTGGGTTCCCTCCCGGGACATCTTGGACCGCTCTCTCGTTGATGATTTCCTCCGGAGCCACCAGGTCCCTCCCTCGGGAGCGCCAGGGGGCGCTCGCTGAGGGGGGGGCACTGTCATGAGTCTAGTTCTTTTCTCTGACTTTTCCTGTCCTTTTCCCCCCTCTGCTGGTCACTACCTCTCTTTTTCCCTTTTTCCCTTTTTCCTCCTCAGCTGACTCTCATTAGCTGTTATCTCGCTGATTCATTTCACCTGTTCTCTCCCCTAGTCCGCTTGGTATTTAATGTTCCCTGTTTTCTTGCCTTTTGCCGGATTATTACGTTTGAGTAGTATGCTGGTGGTCTATCTACGAACCCTGCTGTTCCTGTCTTGTCTTGTCGCGTCCCAGTCCTGTCTACTTACTGGTTCAGGTCAGCTAAGCCATTTCACTGTCTATTAATCCTCTCTTCTACACTGTGTCCAGTCCTCCCGCTGTCGACGAACGCCCTGAGCTGTGTTCTGTGCGTTGCTGCCGCCCAGCACGTGGAGACGAGAGGTCTAAAGTCTACGAGCCGGTCTCCCTGAAATCTGCTGCATTCCTGCCACGAACGAGAGAGTTATTAGAGAGCTGCTGACCCGTTTAAAGGGGACCTTCTTCAGAGACCGTCCTGTTATCTTTTCTAAAGACTTTTGCTGTCCACCTGTGTTCCTGTTTGAAGAGACTACTTTACTTTGCATAACCTGCAGCTACCTGTGTTCCTGTTTGAAGAGACAGTTATTTCTGCATAACCTGCAGCAACCTGTGTTCCTGTTTGAAGAGACCTTTTCACTGCTCTCTCAATAAACTCTAATCTTTCAATTGCATTTGGATCCTATCTCTTCCTTATCACAGTCGGAGTGAAAGACAATTCAAATAGATTGAAGTGCGTAACTGTTAACTGTCATGAGGACGCCGATGAACTGAATCGTTCCTTGTTTAAATAGTTTAAAGTTAGGCTACTATTATATGTAATGTTATTACCTTGACAAACTATACATCATTAAAATGATATAAGACTCAAGTTTCAGTATTTGAGCACTATTTTATTCTGAGAAACTTATAGGGACAGTTATGTCTTAATTTATGTCAGTTATATATCAGGAAAAAATAGTCGATACCTTTAATATGAATTATGAGCGTCAGCCGCACCCATGCAGAAAAAAAAAAAAAACTCATGTGCGGTCGTCATGAAAGCGCTTGACCAAACAACGTCCCTCAGGGCTTTTAGCTCAAAAATGTGCAGATTTTGATAGATTGATAGATTTCATAGGTTTACGTTAGATTTCTATAGAGAGGAATAATATTTATTTAAATTATTATAACCAAAATGGGCCGATGTAATCATTATGAGCGCTGGATACTCTGATGTAGCCTACTGTGTTTTCAGTCCATACTGGCAGCCAGAGGGCGCCCTATGCACATTAGACCATATATGGAACACATGAAGAAGAGCCATTCCAGGAACTCCCTGACATAAACAAAGCTTCCAGAGATCGCTGTTACATGCTGGTAAATACACAATAAGCTGTAGAGAAAAAAGGCACAAGCAGGGAAGAGAAGAGAGGGATGCTTTAGAGGGGGAAGGGACATATTTGATCTGTTTTTGTTTACAAAGAGTTAAGCTCAGTGTGTTAAGGTGTTCTTGAACATTCATGTCCTTGTACTGCTGCTTCAGCCAAATTAATTGTGTCCTAAACATTTGAAATAATATAAACAATATGATGTTCAAACTTTTGACTCTTTTCTTTAATAACTTCATAACACAATACTTGTACTTTTACTTTCAGTACTTGAGTAGTAATTTTTTAAATAAACTACTTGCAATACTTAAGTACAAAAAATGTTGAATACTTTAGTACTTCTACTTAAGTATTTTGCTTAAAGAGCACTTCAACTTCTACTCAGGTCACTTTTTTGATAGAGCACTTGTACTTTTACTCTCAAGTCTGGGTCTCTAGTACTTTATACATCTCTGCTCCCAACCTTGCCGAAGAGGAGCCTATCTACCGGGATCGAGACATTCTGGACTCACAACGACGAGGTGCCAGATTAGAGTACCTAGTCGACTGGGAGGACTTCGGACCAGAAGAACAATCCTGGGTTGCTCGTGATGATATTCTCAATCCAGCCATCCTTACCCAATTCCACACCGAGCACCCAAATCGTCCAGCTCCCAGGGATCGTGGTAGACCTTGTCGCCGTCGTCATCATCTTTCATCTTTCACCCAGTCGTCAGGAGCCACCCATGGAGGAGGGGGTACTGTCACGGCTCCACCAGATCTACAGACTCCACCCACTCGTTCACTTTCCCCTGATTACTAATCACCACACCTGTACCTCGTCACCTGTTCACTATTTACATTTACTTGCACCACTTTTCATTATCTGATCTCGTCTTTCCATGGACACACAGACTTCCACTTACCTGCCATCCTCATCTTCTGATTCCGTTCCACGAACCTGCTACCATCGTCAGTGACTCTCATCCACGTCTGCCATCAGCCTCGTTCCGTTCTCTACCTGTGAAGGACAATACTGTTATTCATCGGCTAAGTTTCATCCAACCAACTTCATTGTGTTCGACTCACCATTTACATCTGCTGGTTTCCGTGCTTCTGTTCATAATAAACTTCATTTACATTATACTCGCCTGTCTGCTTCATCATTCTCCGTGACAGTCACACTGTGAACTGAAATAGCACACATTTATCCATGTGTAAACATTAAGAGGAACCAAGCCAAACTTCTTTCCATAGTTATCTTCTAGCAAAACACATTCCCCACTCCCTAAATCCCAAAGCTCAGCCCAGTTTCACAACATCAAATGATTCAGAACATGATCCTTCATGACGTGTTGGACCCCACAGGCTTTAACGCTGATAAAACAATGAAACCACACTCATCTGCACTGATCACTGAGAAACGTGACACACTGAGCCAGGAATATTCTTAGCAGATGTCACATAACTTAACAGAGGAATAATCAAGGTAATCATGTGATCAGCTGAAATACAAACCAAAATAACATTTAGATTTTTGCAAATATTTGAAATCATAGAATGTGTAAATAACTTAAAGAAAATTCATTCATCTAAATTAATAACTAAATAATGTTCTATAATGGATGTATATTTTACATGTTTTTTTATGAAAAACAATATTTATATATTATATATTTTATACAGTAATTTACAATAATTTATAATTTCATAAGTGAACTTTATTTAAATAATTTTATATTATCATTATTATATTGTATTTTTAAATGTTGCCAAGAATAATTTTAACTTCAAGAAAGTATTAAAAAACAAATCAAAGCCATTTTTACAAGGTATGTCATGTGTAAAAGGCAGATACATTTGGTTCTTTTGTAAACAGATGTTAACTGTATGTTTTAGTATGTCACAGGCTAACGAAACCGCAGCTTCTGTTGTAACCGAGTTTTTCATCGTGGGCTTCCCTGGACTTCTGCCCAAATACTACAGCCTGATGGCAGCACTTTTGTTCTGCATCTACATCGCTGTAATCACTGGAAACTCTCTCATTGTGGTCCTGTTTATGACTGAACGCAGCCTCTTTAAGCCTATGTATATTATCATGCTGAGTTTGTCCTTGTCTGATATTGGTTTTTGCACAGTTGCTCTGCCAAAAGTCATTTCTCGCTACTGGTTTAATGACGGTTATATTACCTTCAATGTTTGTTTGTTTCAAAGGCAGCTGATTCATTATTTTGGGACCCTAAACTCTCTTATTATGATGATCATGGCTCTAGATCGGTATTTGGCGATCTGTTACCCACTAAGATACCTTGTTTTAATGACTAGCCGCACTATGAGACTTTTAATAGGGCTTTCCTGGGTTACTGCAATGATTGCCCCAACCATCAGCTCAATGCAAACAGTGAAACTGCCATTCTGTGGGCCAAATATGATCGCTCATTGCTTCTGTGACTCTGGGTCTATGAACCAGCTTGCCTGTGCTAATGTCAGTCAGCCGAACCTCATTTCCTATGGTGTAGCAATGTTTGTGCTTCTCGTGCCATTCTCTTTCATCATCTTTTCATATGTATGTATCCTGGTGTCTGTGCTTCGAATAGCAAATGCACAGGGTCGTATGAAAGCCTTTTCTACCTGTGCCACACAGCTGACTATCATTATTATCTATTATGTGCCACGTTTCGTTGTTTACTCCAGTTCTAACATCCCGAGCATTCAGATAAACAGCAGTCAGAGGATCGCCCTGGTCATGTTCTACAGTCTGCTTCCACCACTAGTGAACCCCTTCATCTACTGCATCAGGATCAAAGAAGTCAGACAGTTCTTTCTCAAATGGTGTGTCCAGAGAAACAGGATGAGTCTAAAAGTCCATAGGTTAACTATTTCTAAATGAGATCATCTGCCTATCCCTGTTCTTATGTATCACATTACATGCTGTTTATATGCATTTACAATATTTGTTAATATAGTTAGTATAGTTATATATATATAACTATATTAACAAATATTGTGAATGCATTTAAACAGCATGTAATGGGATACCTCAGAACAGGAAATTTAACTGCAGGCACATTTATCAACTCTAATATATTTTAATTATAAATAAACCATACATTTCCTACTAAATGTTCATGCAGTTTTGGTTGTTTCATTAGATTACTATTAGTAATATGTTCTATTAATTTATTTACACAGGTCTTGGCTACGAATGATTTGACATGTTTTCATTAATATGTATCATAAAAAAAGCAAAAAAAAAGCAAATGCCAGTTAAAATTGTGATCATTTACTCACTTCTTAGTCAAAAGTCACATTATCGAACTGGTAAATTTCAAATAAAGTCACACTTAATTTTAGTTAAATGTTATTCATTGATAATTGATGCACATGACAGTGTCCTTCTGAGCTATGAATTACTGAGCTAGATTCTTACCAAAGACTATAGATATAGAAAGATGGCTCCCCTTCAGTCAGTCACATTCGACGTAGAGATGAAACGGTGTGAAAATTTCATATCACGATTATAGTGACCAAAATTATCACGATTATCAGTATTATCACAGTTTTGTTCAAATGAGATGAAAATGTTCAAAAAGAACTTAAACCTTTTCAACAAGTTGTATATTTGAAAATCAACAAACAACAAATAAAATTAGCAGTTCTATGCACTTTTTTTAAAGCATAAACATTCAATTATATGACCGTCGTCAAAAGCAACACATTATAACACAGCACACATCTCTTGTATCACCACAGATGCGGTCTCTCGTTTTGTTAAAATGCAATGAAAAAGAAATCAGAGGACTTTATTATTAGTACTAATATAATACTGTGGTAATGATCATCTTGTCTGGACAATTGTTTTGTATACTGTAAAAACTGAACTACTGTATAAACATCTCAGTTTTATAAGATTTTAAAACATCTCTGGCCATTTTCTGAGGAATTGAAAAATTAAAACAACCAACCATCTCTGTCAAAACAAATTTCAGAAGATATTTATTTGCAAAGATTTAAACAGCTAGAGTAAGAGAAGGCTATATTCATAATCTATGGCAAAAATACTATTATAAATGAGGTTAGTGGATAATTCAGCAGCAAAAGTTATTCTTATAGTTATTATTATAGTGGGTGAAAAAAAACATTTAGTGGGGAACAAATAAAACACAAATCTCTGTATTGTTATAAAATACATGAATGAAAAATTTATATGTACTATGAAATGAAAAGACATTTCTTTTAAATGTATAGCCCAGCTTTTTAATAAGGCAACAACATATAATAGATAGAACTGAACATGAAAGGCTAATAATCTTTCATTGCGCAAAAGTTTTATAGGCCTAATATGAAAGGCTCCAATACAGAGTGGTTTATGCTCCAGAGTCCAGAGAGAGTATGAGCTTCTAATCATTTGGAACTGTGAGTTTTAAATCTGGCCCTTCACAAGCTCCCGTTCAAAATGTTAACACAGTAACACATTTTCCAATGCATCCGTCGACCTCAATCAGTTGGGACTTGGCGCACGCCGCCTCACTGGCAGATATACTCAGGGCCTGAAATTAACACCCGACCACACGCCAAATGCGGGTGAATTCTGCAATAGGGTATATGTCGAACGTCGCATGACGAAACCGGAAACCTGGTCTCATCGCATCCGCTTGTCATAGAAAGTGTTAACAGCCGTATGAACTGATGCCGATATCTATGGAATTTTAAGGTAATCAGCTAACCTACCTATCTCACTTTGTTATTAGCTTTTTATTCTATTTAAATATCTAAACGTTAGTGTGAAGATTTTTTTTTTTTTTTACTTTTAAATATCGATCTTCACATGCGAGGGACATTGGTTATGATCATCTTTGCTTGCTCCTTTTAAGTTATCTTGAGTAAAACAGTAAAAAAATGCATGAAGCACATACAAAAGACCTGAACCGGAAGCGATGCGTTCTGTTTTCCGGTTTCGTAATGCGGCGTTCGACATATACCCTATTGGCGGGTAACACTGTCAATCTACCTGCCACATTGGCAGGTAGCCAATAAGAATCGACCCTTCGCGGGGAGTTTGATTGACGGCTATCTGGCCAATCATAATCCGCCGAATCCACCTTTTTTTTTTGTCCGACAAAGCAGTCAGGAGAGTTCAACGTTGGATGATTTGAACTTGAAAAAACGGAGTGTACTGAGTAGACCTACTGACATCTTTCCGCAGTTAAAACTTCATTCCTTCTTATGTTCATTCATGTTTATTTTATGCTATAAATTAACTAGAAAGAAGAGATGATCGGTTCACAAGCAGGCACCACAGCGATCTGTAAAGACACATTACAGAGCCACAAAAACGGTATTGTCTAAATTTCTTTAAAAATGACCAAATTTTAACGTTGATACTTTGTTTAAAATCAAAAGTAACCAGGACTGTCTTGTCTGTCAGCGTGTTGTCAGTGTCCTCCTCTCTGCTGCGCGATGTGTTTGTCATTGCGTGAGATCATGGTTTGGCGTGAGCGCGGTGTAGCTTGTCGGACATAGCAACAGTAACTAAAGCGGCTGGGTCTTCGGGTTTTTTTTTTTTTTTTTTTGCAACTGTTGTTATTTGACATTTAAACGAAGTCAGCCATACGCACCAAACGCGAATATGCGTCTAAATTCGCGCCTGACACGCTATTCGCGTCCGGTGCGAACGCAACATAACGGTTCCTGAACGCTGTAACTAACAGCTGCCCAGCGATCAACACAGCCGCGTGTGATTTGTTTACATAGCCTACGAGCTGCACTCGGTCTATATCTGTATTCTAAGAGTTATTATTACTTGTATGGATCTCGTTAATAACTTGACAGCACTTAAATGTGTATTCTTACAAGTTAAAGAACAAATGTTTGTGCAGTTCCTTTTTTTTCACCTTTTACGAGGCAAAAAAAAAAAAAAAAAAAAATACTGGCTGGTAAAAAGTCACTGTGGCGGGTGGATTTTTAAATCCACCTGCCACAGTGGCTGGTGGTCAAAAAAGTTAACTTCAGGCCCTGGATATGCTGTACCCAACACGTTTGTCAGATTTTATAACCTTCATGTAGAGCCAGTGTCCTCCCGTGTACTCGCCTAAACTTGCTGCGCCATTCCCCTCCTAAAGATCGGATACATGCGCTTATCTTTTTCCTCAGTTGTGTTCCCCAGCTGGCGGAACCCTGTCGAGTTCATTCACCAGCATTGGCAGCCAGTTGTGGGGGAGAGTCCGACGCCAACCCTAACACTCGTAAGTACACCCAATGGTTGACCCCTGTGCCCAGGTGCCATATGTTGTGATCCCTACGGTGATCCCATATGTGTATTTTTCCAGGGTATGGCAGAGTCCACTCTGCAGTCCCTTTCGGTGTTGCCGTCTAACTAGGCCAGAGCTACCTCAGAGACATTCCCTGTGTAGCACTGCCCTAATGGCCAGTCCATATGTGTATTTTCCACATGTTACTTCCCTATGGGCAGGATGCAGCCTCCATAGCGTCCCTTTCTGCTTTCCCAGTGTTATCCAAATAGTCTTACTTTACGGGTCAAGCGGAACAGCAGTAATTGATCTTCTATGCGTAAGCCCTGTCCCATCTTCCACCCCAGGAGGTGCGGGTGGATTAGGTGGCTCACACAGGGCGCAGAAAGACTTTTTTAGTTTACACTCAAAGGTGATAGGCTCTCAAGTGTAAGTGTTGCATAAGTTTAGCTTACGCTACGGGAAAACTCCTTTTCTTGAGAATACTGAAGCAAAAAATTATCCTTAATTTTTCAATATGTAAAACGCATTTGCTGCAGCAGGCAGACATAGGCGAGGCAGCTCGCGCGCCCATTGGCTGCTCTGTTGCTACTGCTGCAACCTATCAGTGCGTCTTGGCATGACTCCAGTGCCAATGGGAAGCCTTCCCGCACTACGTCATGACCCGCCAAAATAGGTGTGGCCTAATCCTATATATACCCATTGCCCAGGTTGCACAATGATTTCAGTCAACTAGAAGCGAAACCATAATGCAGCACAAGCACGGCAGGTTACGCAACACTCGTTCCCTCTCTAGAGAGATCCGAGGTTACGTTAGTAACCGAGTGTCGTTCTCTTACAAGAGTACTCTCGTGTTGCGGAAGTTTAGCTTACGCTACTGGAACCCCATGTAAAACGCTGTGCGTGCGCAATTCCAACACTAATGTCCCAAGGGCAGTATACCCGGGGCTCATGTAAAGTGGAATAAATGCGAAGCAGCAGAACGGGGAGGGACGACTTGGTAATGTGAGATAGGTGCACACACATATATACAGTTAAGGCAGTATATCAACCTTTAAACTGCATAAGCCCACAGGACGTTGCAGCATATCAACAGTCTAATCAAACTGAGTTGGGTAGACAATGTTAATATGGTATAATCAGACTGAGAACAGCCTGGCCTGTAAGGCGGGCACTTCTAGGTTATAAAACCTTACAAATGTAGACAGTGAGGCCCAGCCTGCTGCCATACAAATGTCATGAAGTGAGACCCCACTTGTCCATGCCCACGACGAGGCCATGCTTCTAGTCGAGTGGGCTCTAACCCCCAAGGGGCAATCCAGGCCCTTGGATGCATAAGCTGACACGATAGCATCTACTATCCATCTGGACAGGGTCTGTTTCGAGATGGCTAGTCCTTTGACGCGGCCACCAAACGAAACGAAAAGCTGCTCTGTTTGCCAAAAGGCAGCAGAGTGCTCCACATAAATCCTTAAAGCCCTTACTGGGCAGAGGAAGTTAACCCCAACCTCACTGGACGCAGGGAGGGCCGAAAGGGAAATAACTTGCGCTCTAAACAGAGTCGCAAGCACCTTCGGGACGTAACCATGCCTTGGTTTGAGGATGACCTTAGAGTCATAATGCCCAAATTCCAGGCACGTAGCGCTCACTGAGAACGCGTCCAGGTCGCCCACCCGTTTTACTGAGGCTAGTGCCAGCAGAAAAGTGGTTTTGAAGGACAGGTACTTCAGGTCGTTCGCGTGTAATGGTTCAAATGGTCCACCTTTCATGGCCTCTAGGACCATGGAAAGGTCCCAAGCTGGAATCGAGGGTGGCCGAGGAGGGTTCAGCCTCCTAGAAGAAAGCACCACCGTTACCTCACAATCTAGCAGGTTTAAGTCATGAGCTGAGCACCATTCAGCGAACACTGATTTTAAGACGCATAGAGCCGTCTAGTAGACGGAGCTCTAGCCTGTGTGATCGTGTTCAGCACTCCCTCTGGGAGGTAAAATGGTGATAGTTGATCGCCCACACATGTAGGGCCCACAGCTCGGGGTACGGGTGCCAAACTGCGCCTTGGGCCTGGGACAACAGGTCCTCCCTCAGCGGAATCTGCCATGGAGCTGTGTTCCCCAGTTCTATCAGTTCTGGGAACCAAACTTGATTCTCCCATAGCGAGGCTATCAGGAGTATTGAGCATTTGCTCTCCCTGATTCGCTTGATTACATGTGGTAAAAAGGCGGCCGGGGAAAACGCATAGAGAGGGCGCCTGGGTCAGTTTAGGGCCAGCGCGTCCCTTTCTTTTGAAAAGAACATCGGGCAGTGAGCGGGCGCAGTTGACTCTGAGACCCAGCTGTTCCAGATGGGCCAGCAGTAATGCCTTGTGTAACACCAGTTCCTCCTTTAACTGGGCTAAAATTAGCCAGTCGTCCAGATAGATCAGGACTCTCATGCCCCGTCGTCTAACGGGCGCGAGCGCCGCATCCATGCACTTCGTAAATGTACGAGGTGCTAAAGACAGGCCGAAGGGAAGGACGGTTTACTGATAAGCCCGGCCCTCGAAGGCAAATTTCAAGAATGGCCTGTGATGGGCTGCTATTTGGATCTGAAAATAGGCGTCTTTCAGATCCACTGATATAAACCAGCTCCCCGGTCGAATTCGAGCGAGGATTTGTCTGGTTGTGATCATTTTGAACGAGCATATCATCAGCGCTTTGTTCAAACGTCTGAGATCTATTATAGGGCCCGCCGTCCTTCTTTGGTACTAAGAAGTAACGGCTGTAAAACCCCAACTCGCTCTCGGCCAAGGGGACGTTTTTCACCGCCCCTTTTTTCAGCAAATTCGCTATCTCGGTGCGAAGTACGTGTGCTACTTCCTGATTCACAGAGGTTTCGACCCGGACTGTGAATCGCGGAGGTCTGCGAGCAAATTATAGCGAGTAGCCCTGTTTCACTGTCTTTAGCACATGCTTTCACATGAATTACCAGGGGTAGAATGAAATGTAGGCTCCGGTCGCTCGTATTCGGGGACCCAGAGACCCAGCCATGATGACGTAGTTTGTTCACCATGTTCATTTCGAATGGGGCAGACAGCACTTTGTGCGGTGGCTCTGTAACTGGCACCCCGGTCGTAGAAACGGGGAGATGTTGTATTACAGACACAGCCGTGTGGGCTCGCGGCGCGAGGCACAGAGTGCTTTTCACAAAGTGTGTGCGCTGAAAGGCAGACACGTGATCTGCACTTGAAACACTGCCCGCTTGAGCTGGGTTCATATGCTGAGGCGTTATGATTGTGCGTAGCGCAGATACAGACGTTTTCATGGGCAGGGGTGAGCGCTGTACAGCGGGCACATTTCCTACACTTAAAACATGAACGGCATGAGCCGGTTTGACTGATGTGGACCCTGTGGTGGTGTGAGACACTGCGTGGGTAGTGCTTTTGTGTAGGGGTTAACACTGGGAAGTGGGCACTTTTCCTACACTTAGCGGTCGAGCGGCCTGAGCCAGCTTTATTGTTTTCGACCCTGGATGAGTGTGACACAGAGAGGGTAGTGTTTGTGTGCAGGGGTGGCACTGGGCAGTGGGCACCTTTCCTACATTCAAAACACCTTCGGCCTGAGCCGGAATGTGATCAGACATAATGCTCTTTCTGAGATTTATGTGGGTCGCCGTAAAAACGGCGTTTGTGTGCAGGTGAGCGAGTTGAAGAACTGGCTCGTTGGCTGCTGAATACACTCTTCGAATCGCCTCTGTTGAGGGGAATGAGAGCGGTTCACGCTGGTTTTGATGGCGGTCCGGCCGCAGCGGGACTTAACCATCGGCAGGAGGTGGTCTGCAGCGGCTCGTAGAGCGTGAGCGCTGCCTGGCGCTGTTGCAGGGCGGGTGGAGGAGGCAGTGGGGGCGCTGTTCTTCGAGCGGGCGGCTGCTTCTTAGCACGGCCTGCTGCAGAATTGGAGCACCGCAGCAAAAAGTGTCTCATAGCCTGAGATGTTTTCTGCACCTCCGAGAATCGCTCCGCGAAGCCCTTCACCGAGGGGCCGAAGAGACCGTCTAAACGGGAGCGTCTAGAAAGGTGGCGCGGTCGGACTCAGACATATCGGACAGCGTTAGCCACAGGTGACGCTTTGTGATGGTGAGGGAGGCCATGTTACGGCCAATGGCCTGGGTGGCGGCTTTTGTAGCTCTGAAAACCAAGTCTGTCACGCTCCTTAAGTCCGTCACACACTCCTTCGTTGGTCCAGCCTCGTCAAGTGAACAGAGGAGGTTGGCCTGGTGAATCTGCAGAACAGCCATGGCGTGCAGTGCAGATGCGGCCTGACCGGCGGCAGTGTAGGCGTGGCCGATCAAGGCTGAAGTGGTCCGGCAGGCTTTAGTAGGTAGAGTTGACTTGGCCAGCTATCCAGCAGAGGGCGGATGCAAGTGTGTTGCTACTGCTTCCTCCACCGGAGGAACAGAGAGATATCCCCTGTCTTTCGCGCTGTCGACCGCGGATAGCGTCGAAGAGACAGAGGACCTCAGCCTGGCCGAGTAGGGGGCTCCCTATGACCTGGAGAGCTCATCGTGCAGCTCGGGTATGAAGAGAGCGTGCCTCTAAACAGGTACAGAGCGGCGTCCAGGCAGGAAGCAGCCATCCAACCTGTTAAGCGCGGGCTCCTGAAGCGTGGTCCAGTCAAGGCCGAGGTCCTGGACGGCCTTCGTGAGGAGGCGGAAAAGCTCAGCGTTGACGGAAGCCCTCACGCTGGACTCCTGTGTCGACAGGGCGGGGTCAGGGATAGAACCCGACCACTCCTCGCTCCCGGACGCAAGGAGAGAGCAGCTGTCGTCCTCCACGACATCCCGTTCCATCCCCTCGACCACCGCGGGGCGCTGGCCATCAAGGAAGGAGACGGGGAACTCCAAGAAGGAGGCTCGCGGGGACGCCACTGGCGAGATCTCCTTCACCGAAGGTTCTGGTGGCCTTTGTGAGTGGCACTTCTTACGGCGCGGCCCAACAGAAGGCCTGGGAGAAGCGGACTTGATGGCGAACAAAGCCTGTTGAGCCCGCAGAGTCGAGAGAGGCAATGACTTGCATTCTTGGCAGCCGCCATCGGTGAGCGCGTGGTCTGCGTGTTCCTTCCCCAAGCAAAGTGCACAGCACGTGGCAGTCCCCGTCGCTCAGGACGGCTCTGCACGAGCCACAGAAGGTAGGAGGCATTTAGAAATGCCTGACTCTTTTAGAGAGAAACGTGTGTGTCGCAGCGGTGAACACACACAGAGCAGTAAAAGGATATAAGTGCCGGATAGCGCAGCAGGTACGGTGAGTGAAGGCGGCGAATATCCAGCCGGTGTCCTCAAACTCGAGCTTGTCCCGCTGAAAGTGCCTTTCGACGTTGCAGCTTCTTCCCTCAGAGATCCAGCGAAGTGTTGTCACTCGCTGAAGGAGACGAAATCATTGTGCAACCTGGGTGATGGGTATTTATAGGCTTAGGCCACACCCATTTTGGCGGGTCATGACGTAGCGCGGGAAGGCTTCCCATTGGCGCTGGAGTCATGCCAAGACGCACTGATAGGTTGCAGCAGTTGCTGCAGATCAGCCAATGTCTCGCCTATGTCTACCTGCTGCAGCAAATGCGTTTTACATGTTGAAAAATTAAAGGGGGGGGGGTGAAATGCTCATTTTCACTCAATCTCCTGTTAATCTTGAGTACCTATAGAGTAGTATTGCATCCTTCATATCTCCAAAAAGTCTTTAGTTTTATTATATTTATAAAAGAAAGATAGGCTGTACCGAGTCTTTCCGGAAAAAAACGAGCCGCTGGAGGCGTGCCGTGTGGGCGGAGCTAAAGCTGTGTGGTAACGCGCCGAGCTAGTAACACACAGAGACAATAGAAGCAGTTTTACTCACCGTCCGGTTCCAACGCACGACCGCGAACCTTTATCATTGTGACTGCTCGATCCTTAAGCATTAGACGATCTGCAAATCCGTCGATCTGGGCTTTGTTTATAAAACAATCATCGTCGAAATGCAGGGAACAAACAGGGTTGTCTTGCCCTGGCAACCAAAAACCCACTTCTTTGGTGATACTGACTTCCCTAAAGCCGAGCATAGCGCTTTGATGGGCGTACTGCTTTCGCTCTCTTGCTCTGGTCTACGAGTGCGCACGCGCCCGCGGTTCTTCCGGCAGAAGTGCCCTTAGGACCCGTATAAGGAAATTCTGTAACATCTGACGTCACACATGCCCATACTCGAAAAAAACTTTCCGAAACTTGTGACAAACCGGAAGGAGCATTTTTGGAACAGAAATACTCCTTCAAACGTACAATTTAATTTTTGAAACTTTGTCCATGTTTAGCATGTGAATCCAACTCTTTAACAATGTAAAAAAACTCATAATGCATGAAATAGCATTTCACCCCCCCTTTAAGGATGATTTTTTGCTTCAGTATTCTCGGGAAAATGAGTTTTCCCGTAGCGTAAGCTAAACTTACGCAACACGAGAGTACTCTCGTAAGAGAACGCCTCGGTTACGACTGTAACCTCGGTTCCCTGAAGAGGGAACGAGCGTTGCGTCGAGTTTGACGCTATGGGAACGCTTTGCGTGATGATGTCTTGAAGCACATGTAAAATCAGTCCAATGGCGTGGCGGAGCGTCAGATGCGGGTGACGTCACGTACCAGGAAACTATAAAGCCTGCTTGAAAACAGAGAGCGACAGCTTCGTAAAAAGTCTGAAGTAGCCGCTGACAGGCATGAAGGAGATATGGCAAGGTGACGCAACGCTCGTTCCCTCTTCAGGGAACCGAGGTTACAGTCGTAACCGAGGCGTTCCCTTTCAAGGGAACTCGCGTTGCGTCGAGTTTGACGCTATGGGAACGTCTATACCAACGCCACCATAGCTACGAATGTCTGTCCTGTGTGAAATCAAGTGAGCAGCACTAGGAAGACAGAACATGAGACCCTGGAGTAGAGTCCAAATCCAGAGAGTAGAACCTGACGAATGTGTGCGGTGAGGACCAGCCTGCCGCATCACAAACGTCCTGTAAGGAAACTCCTGATATAAGGGCCTTGGAGGCCGCCATACTCCTAGTAGAGTGCGACCGGACAGCCATAGGAGAAGGCTGTCCGGCTGCTTCATAAGCAAGCGAAATGGCCTAACCACCCACTTGCTCATCCTTTGCTTAGACACTGGATATCCCTTGTTAGGGGACCCGAAACACCCAAATAATTGGTAGTTTTAAGCCACAGGGCAGCTCTGTGGACATAGCGTCTAACGCCCGAACTGGGCAAAGCAAATAGTTCTTTCCTGGTCCGTGAAAAGGAAGAGGACAGAAGGCCTGCAGAAAATAGTTAGAAGGAACAGAGCTTTCAGTGTCAAGAACTTCTCTGGAGCCTCCTCAATAGGCTCAAAAGGGGCCAGGGAAAGGCCTTGCAGCGCAAAGGACAAACCCCATGGAGGGACCCTAGAGCAAACTGCAGGCCTCAGCCTCAAGTGCCACGAAGGAAACGAGATACCAAGGGGTCTTTCCCCACAGAGATTCCACCCAAAAGCATGTGGTAAGCACCTATGGCCGCCACATAAACCTTTAAAGTGGACGGGGTTAGACCTGCAGTGAACCGTTCTTGCAGGAACTCCAGCACTGTACCAAGTGGGCAGTTAACTGGGTCCAACCGACAGTCACTACACCAAGAAGTGAATAGTCTCCACTTCAGGGCATAAAGTTTCGTCGTGGAGGGAGCTCTGGACTGTAGAATGGTCTCAACAACCTCAGTTGAGAGACCTGACACTATGCGCTGGGCCCCCTCAGAGGCCAAGCCCACAGGTTCCACAGTTCTGGTCGGGGGTGAAATATCGAGCCCTCCGCTTGGGACAGAAGATCCCTCCTGACGGGTAGCTCCAGGGGAGGCCCGTCGAGGAGAGACACGAGGTCGGGAAACCATACTCTGCCCGGCCAGTGCGGGGCTATCAGAAGCAGGCAAACCCGGTCCCTGCGAACTCTTTCCAGAACTCCCGGGAGCAGAGCAACTGGGGGAAAAGCGTACAGACGTAGCCTCGGCCACGTCTGCACCATAGCATCCAGTCCCAGAGGAGCTGGATGCGTGAGGGAGAACCAAAGTGGACAGTGAGACGTCTCTCGAGACGCAAACAGATCCACTTGTGCTTGCCAAACTCCCTCCATATCAGCTCCACCACCTCGGGGTGGAGCCTCCATTCCCCGGGCCTCAGCCCCTGTCTCGACAGAGTGTCTGCTCCTATATTCTGGACCCCGGGGATGTACGCTGCCCTGAGAGACAGCAGCTTTCCCTGGGACCACAAGAGGATATGGCGTGCCAAGTTGCATAACGGGCGCGAGCGCAAACCCCCTTGGTGGTTGATATAGGCGACTACCGACGTGTTGTCCGTATGTACTACACATGGTGTCCCCTGAGACCTGTGATAAAGCTCCTCAGAGCCCGGAAGACAGCTAACATCTCTAGGCTATAGAATGCCAGGAACGATGATGGTCTTCCCACAGACCTTGAGATGAGCGACCCTCAGGATCGCTCCCCAACCCGTGAGGGAAGCATCCGTCGTTAGCAGTTTGCGACGACAAGGAGCTCCCAGCACTGGGCCCTGGGACAGGAACCAAGGTTTCTTCCACATAACCAAGGCACGTAGGCATCACCGCGTGACCTTGATTGTGCGAAATGGGTTGCCCCTCGGGGAAAAACCCTCTGGTCCTGAGCCACCACTGCAGGGGCCTCATGTACAGCAGTCCAAAAGGTATCCCGTTGGAAGCTGCTGCCATGAGACCCAACAGTCTCTGGAACTGTTTGACAGTGAGTAGCTGGCCTAGCTTTACACTTCTCACAGCTGCCAGGATCGAAGCGTGGCGATGACAGGCGCGCCTGCATCGACACTGAATCCCAAACCACGCCTAAAAAAGTGGTCCTCAAAAATAGAGAAGCACACTCTTCTTGCCGTTCAGCCGTAACCCCAACTCTTTCATATGGGCGAGAACAACGTCTCGATGTTGAACCGCCATCTAATGCGACTGAGCTAAAATCAACCAATCGTCGATTTAGTTCGTGATGCGAATACCCCGGAGGCGCAGAGGCGCCAGAGCTGCATCCACGCATTTGGTGAAAGTGCGGGGTGATAAAGCCAGGCCGAATGGAAGAACTCGATATTGGTATGCTTTGCCCCCGAAAGCAAACCTCAGGAACTTCCAATGACACGGACGGATGGAAATATGCGTCCTTGAGGTCTATCGTGACAAACCAGTCCTCGGACTAATCTGTGGCACGATTGTCTCAATGTTAACATTTTGAACTTGAGCTGCATGACAACTCGAAGACCTAAAATGGGACGCAATCCCCCGTCCTACTTTGGAACTATGAAGTACCGGCTGTAAAACCCGGTTTCCCTGTTGGAGGGAGGTACATATTCTATGGCCCCTTTCTCTAACAGAGTGTTTACTTCCTGTTCCATAACCAGAACCTGCTCGGGGCCCACCATTGTGGGCAGGATCCCCATAAACCGCGGTGGGCGTTACCAGAATTGTATCTAATACCCTTTTTCCACGGTCTGCAGGACCCAACGAGAAACATTTGACAGTAGCTTCCACGCTGTCAAAGATTCTACTAGAGGTACCAGTCTCTCGAGACTGGTTTCTGGATTTTGTTGCTGTTGAGTAGTCGGTTCGTCGCCCTGTAACGGCGCACCGGCAGGGAACGACCAAACAGACTGCTCTAGCACCCTCCTCAGAGGGGGCGGGCATCCCGAGGCCACTACGTTTCCAGGTGGACCTTGAGATATGTGCTCGCCGGAGACCGCTGCGCCCTGTAACACCGGAGGCGGCAGGGTTGGCAGAACGGTCCCCTGAGGGCACCGAAGAGAGACGGCACGGTATTTTTCTCCTGCTGTTGAGCAGTCGGTTCGTCGCCCTGTAACGGCGCACCGGCAGGGAACGACCAAACAGACTGCTCTAGCACCCTCCTCAGAGGGGGCGGGCATCCCGAGGCCACTACGTTTCCGGGTGGACCTTGAGATATGTGCTCGCCGGAGACCGCTGCGCCCTGAAACACCAGAGGTGGCAGGGTTGGCAGAACGGTCCCCTAAGGGTACCGAAGAGAGACGGGCACCGTGAAAAGAGGTGTTGACCGCTGCACTTCGGGGGGGGGACTACCCTCATTGTCCTGAGCCCTCGAGCATCAGGACAAAAAATTTACTAAGAGAACCAGCCTCTCAAGACTGGTGTAGATGTTACTCGAGCGACCAATTCAGTGCCCTGTATGGCGAACCGGCAGGGAACGACTGAACTGACTGCTCTAGGACCCTCCTCGGAGGGGGCAAGCATCCCAGGACCACTACGTTTCCGGGTGGACCCTGAGATATGTGCTCGCCGGAGACCACTGCGCCCCGAAACACACAAAGTGGCAGGGTTAGCATAAATGGCAAAGACATCGTGTATAAACACACGCGGAATAAGCCTTGCCCACCAGAGATATATTTTTTATTTTTTATGTCACTCTGAGGGGCTTATTTAGGCAATGCCGAAACACTTAGGGACGATGCTGTTGCTAGAGAGAGATAGCTCGCGAGCGTCTCTACCACCTTTGGCATCTCCTCATAACCATGTCTCTTTAACCAGAAAATAGAGGAATAATCAGATATATTTGGAATTAAACACTCTATATGACACTGGTTTCTCCCACGATCTCGACACCTCAGTATGGAGATCGGGGAAAAACGGCAGATTTCGGCGTTGTGATTGTGCACGTGAGGGCAGGAAGCGTTCGTCAAGTTTATTATTTATTTATTTATTTATTTGAACGAACGTCCTGTTTATAAGATTGCCACACAATACATAGTCTATCGACTGCTCTTGTCACTACATCCAGCAATTCTTCAACATTAACAACATCCAGTTCCTCAGAACTGGACAATTGCAGTGTTTGTGTAACCATCAGGGGGGAAGAAACCGCCGCGCGTGCTTCCGCACCCTGATGAGAAACACCGGGTCTATCAGGCAAGGGCTGAGATAAGGCAGAGCCCGTCTCAGACCCCGCTGATAGATCCATTTGCGAACCCCAGGACTGAGATCGCCGCTGTGCCTCGGCAGCAGCGGGACCCGAGCCCTGGGGAGCGCAAGCTTCCCGGAAGAAACTCAGCCGGGATCGGAGCGAGCGCATGGACAGCGCCTCACAATGCACACAAGCCAGCACCCTCGAGTGCTGACTGGGCATGCTCCTCTCCCAAACAAACAATACACAGAACGTGAGTGTCCCTACCCATAATAAAAACGCGGGCAGGGATGCACACACATTCTGAACTGATCGCTGGATTGCATAATGTGACAGACAACAATAAATAGACAGAGACAGATTTCACATAAAGCGCTACTGAAGACACAGAAGCTGTCGCTCTCTGTTTTCAAGCAGGCTTTATAGTTTCCTGGTACGTGACGTCACCCGCATCTGACGCTCCGCCACGCCATTGGACTGATTTTACATGTGCTTCAAGACATCATCACGCAAAGCGTTCCCATAGCGTCAAACTCGACGCAACGCGAGTTCCCTTGAAAGGGAACCCAGACGTTTACTCCTATTATGAATGGGACAAACTGTAATACACAATGTGGCGGAAAAGTCCTTACTTCTAAAGTAAAAGAGCCAATCGCCTATTGGTAAAGTTATTGCTGCCATTAGAAGCTCCGGTTCCCATCGAAACCTTAAACTTAAACTTTAACCACCAGTTGCTGTTCGTACCAGCTTGGGATGGACACTTTAGGGTCCTATTCCTTCTATGGGTTGTCCTTCCACCCCGTCCCAGTGCCTGCTTACCTATTTGGTTTCTGTCCAAGATGAGCTCCTTCACCACGTTCTGAGATTGTGGCATTTGGATACAATTCCTTACCGTGAGTGTAACGAAGTTACTCGTTCCAAGCAAGACCAAGAAGCCCTTCAGCTGCTTGGCCTCAAGACCATTACCCTAGAGATAGAGGGGGTTTGTTGCCTCGCCACTCCCCTTCTTCGTAGTAGAGACATGCTGTTTGTTGAATACTCAAAGAGATTCAGTCTTGCCTACCCTCCTCAGCAGGGAGCGACGTCCGCTGAAGGATCCTGAGAAAGCCAAGCCCTACCGAACAGAGATGCGTAAACTTCTGGAGACCGGAGCTGTCTGTGAAGTTCCTGATCCTGTTCCTGATACTAATGAGTGTTGGTACATTCCTCACCACCTTGTTAGCCACAATAGAAAGTCCCGCTTGTCTTTAATTGTTCCCATCGGTACAGACGTCAGAACCTTAACCAGCACTTATTGCCCAGGCCTACCCTTGGAGCCTCGTGTCCACATTCCAGGTGTCCTCCTTCGTTTCCGAGAGCATCCTGTAGCCGTGAGCGGAGATATTTGATGTTCCACCAGGTTCGCCTCCCGCCTGAAGTTCGTCCTCTACTGGTATGTCTGCCTCGCTGCCTGCTGTGAGTGTGTTAGTTTGATTCGGTGCGGTAAGCTCCATCTTAGCCTTATATTTCTTTGTTTTGAACCATCATTTTACTACCATTTCTAGTTGTTTATACTACTACATTTTACCCAACATCTCAGATTAACCTGACATCGCTAGCTTTTGTTATTAGTACTACTAGCACAAAACGCTAGTAATTCGCTAGCCTGTTAACGCGCCACCCATGCGCTCAGCTATTTTATTTATTTATTTTTCTCTCGCGCGTCCGCGCCTTTGAGTTCATAAAAAGCTCAGGTGAGTAAGAATCACTCAACAAACACGGTGAGTAATGTCTTGTCCTGTTATTGTCACTTGCACTTCATGTCACATGTTTAGTATAGGCTTCTCTGTCGACAATATAGGATTTATATGTGATAAATGTAAGGAGACAGTTAGGTTGACAGAGAAGATTTGAGAATTAGAAACACGCATCCAAACTTTAATTGAGGATAGTAAGAGTGCTAGTGCTTTAGATGTTTTGGATGCGCATAGAATAGTGAACACTTTACATGGCGTGGTTCTGGCTGAAGTAGAGCCCGTGCAGCCGGGCAAATGGGTGACAGTGAGGGATCGCTCTAGCCGCGGATCTAAAAACCACTCTTCCGTTCCGATTACCATAACAAATCGATTTGCCCCGCTCAGTGAAACACACACTGAGAATGATTGTGCCCTAGTTATTGGCGATTCTATTACACGGAACGTGAAAATAGAGACACCAACCACCATAGTCACATGTTTGCCGGGAGCCAGAGCGCCTGACATCAAAGCAAATCTAAAAGTGCTGGCTAATGCTAATCGTAAATTCTCTAAGATCATTATTCATGTCGGCACTAATGATGTTCGACTCCGCCAGTCGGAGATCACCAAAATTAATATTAAAGAGGTGTGTGAACTTGCAAGTACGATGTCAAGGACTGTAATTTGCTCTGGCCCCCTTCCTGTTCGCAGGAGTGATGAGATAGTTAGTAGATTATGTTCGCTTAACGGTTGGCTGTCTCGGTGGTGTCCGCTTAATAATATAGAATTCATAGACAATTGGAAAAGTTTTTGGGGCAAACCTGACCTGTTGAAAAGAGATGGTATTCATCCCTCCTGGGATGGTGCTGCTCTTCTCTCTAGTAACATGGCTCATAGCAGAGATGGGGGACTCGAGTCACATGATTTGACTCGAGTCAGACTCGAGTCGCAAAATTAAGGACTTGAGACTTGCTTGACTAAATAAAGAAAATGACTCGACTTGACTTTGACTTGAGATCCAATGACTCGAGACTTGACTTGACTTGAACTGTATGACTCGAGAATGACTTGATATACATTTTTATATAAATCATCGCAACATCAATTGATGAACAAAATGAAAGCAACGGAACGGAACCATTGACGCCAGTCATCAGATTCTGCGCGATTGCGTGACGCTGCACAAGCCCAGAAAAAACAAACATCGCGGTGAGCGCGGCAGCGCGCTAAATACAAAAACATCTCCCGGCATCGTTTCTTTTTGGATATAGACTAAAATTGACCATATTCATACAAGAAGATTTGCTGTACGCATAATAACTGGCAAGGGATATCGGACGACCATCACAAGCTCGAACAGTCGAACTTCATTCACCACGTCTAAAAGTAAGCTATGACTTGTTTAACCTGTTTGTTAATGTGACTTTCTTTAACACTAAATCTTTAAATCTAGAGAGAATATTGGTCAAAACAGCATGCCTCTTTATACACAATTATGTTTTCAAATGTAGCTTGTCAATATTTATGTTATCAAATGTAGCTTGTCACATATTGATATTATGTTTTCAAATGTAGCTTGTCACATATTGACAATAATATATGTCAATATGTTGTCAATATTCAAATGATAATTTATGTTTCTCTTAAAGCAGGGTTAGATGTTATCAGGGGGTTGGGGGCAAAATGCCAGCAGAATTAATATGCACCCAAAATTCAAAATGTGGTGGAAAAATTGCCCTAGTATGAGTTAGTTTTATAATTAGCCTAGGCGGATTTAACTTCATATTTAAAAATATATATATTATATAAAGGGGATGCCAGTTTGAAGAATGCCAATTGGTGGCATAGGAACCATTATACTTTTTGTGAATTGTTTTAATACCTTTTAATGGTCTTCCGCAATGTTTGAGGCATATTTATTTTTTCATGATTTAATGTTGGCCTAATTTCAGTTACATTTACATTTTAGGCTATGTAGTTTGAAATTTTATTTATTTTTTATTTTTTCGATTTTTATTGTAGTAATCACTCAGCTGTATGTGGAAATGCATATTTAAAAAAAATGTTGCAAATAAAACCATAGTCCACAACTTCTGTAGTTTTAACTTATTTTAATATATAAATTCAGTGAAATCATCAAACGTGTGTATGACTTGCCAGTGACTTGTGACCCAAGCTACGACTTGACTTGACTTGACTTGCTTGACATAAAGCAGTGACTTGACTTGACTTGACTTGACTTGCTTTTCGCAAAATTGACTTGGACTTGCTTGAGACTTGAAGGTTAAAGACTTGAGACTTGCTTGTGACTTGCACATGTGTGACTTACTCCCACCTCTAGCTCATAGTCTTAGAGCTCAAACATGACAATCTGGGGCTCAGGTCAGGAAGCAGAAGCAGACAGACTGGCTTAACCGACTGTCTGCTAGCGGCCTCACGTCACCAAGGTCAGATAAATCCCATCACATAGAACCTCTTTCACCTAGCTATCATCATATAGAGACTGTGTCTGTTCCCCGAATTTGGAAATCCAAAAAACGTTTAAACCCAACTAAGGTTAAAAATTTAATTGATGTTCAACAAATAAAAAACAGCTATAATACAGATGAGCAAATGCTAAAACTTGGGTTGCTGAATATTCGATCGCTTACTTCAAAAGCACTCGTTGTTAACGATATGATTTCAGATAATAACCTAGATGTGCTGTGTTTGACAGAAACCTGGCTAAAACCAAACGATTACATTACTTTAAATGAATCAACCCCGCAAGATTACTGTTATAAACATGAGCCTCGTCTGAAACGCAAAGGGGGTGGGGTGTTGCTGTAATTTATAGTAATAGTTTCAAAACCACTAAGAAATCAAGTTTTAAATATAATTCTTTTGAAGCATTAGTGCTTAATGTAAAAATATATAGTGTAAATGATAAATCACGTTTGAGATTTGTGCTGGCTACTGTATACAGGCCACCAGGGCACCATACAGACTTTATCAAAGAATTTGCGGACTTTCTATCAGAATTAATATTGACTGCAGATAAAGTACTAATTGTTGGTGATTTTAATATACACATCGATAATGAAAAAGATGCATTGGGATTGGCATTTAAAGACATTGTAAATTCAATTGGAGTTAGACAACACGTGTCAGGACCTACTCATCGTCGTAATCATACTCTAGATCTAATATTATCACAAGGAATAGATGTGGATGCCGTTGAAATTCTGCAGCAGAGCGATGACACCTCAGATCATTACCTAGTCTCGTGTAATTTGCATTTAGCCAAGACTGCAAAGCCGACTCCGTGTTACAAATATGTGAGACCTATCACTTCTGCTACTAAAGATTGCTTTATTAATAATCTTCCTAATCAGTTTCATCATCTCAGCATCTCAGATAGCTTAGAAGAACTAGATATTACAACAGAAACGTTTAACTCTCTCTTTTCCAGCACTTTAGACACAGCTGCTCCGTTGCGCTTAAAGAAGATTAAAGAAAATAGTCCAACACCACGGTACAACGAGCACACTCGGGCCCTTAAGAGAGCAGCCAGAAAAATGGAGCGCAACTGGAAGAAAACAAAACTAGAGGTATTTCGCATTTCATGGAAAGAGAACTCAATTACTTACAGAGAGGCTTTGAAAGCTGCTAGATCTGCTTATTTTTCAACCCTATTAGAAGAAAATAAACATAATCCTAGGTATTTATTTGAAACGGTGGCTAAACTAACGAAAAATAAAGCTTCAAGCACCGAAGTTTCCAAGCAACACAGCAGTAATGACTTTATGAACTTCTTCACTTATAAGATTGATAATATCAGGGACAAAATTATAACTATGCAACCGTCTACTACAGTATCACATCAGGCAGTGCATTGTAGTCTCCCTGAGGAAAAATTGTATTCATTCGTTGCTATAGGAGAGGAAGAATTTACTAAACTCATTAAATCATCTAAATCTACAACATGTTAGACCCTATACCAACTAAGCTACTGAAAGAAATACTTCCAGAGGTCATAGATCCTCTTCTTAATATCATTAATTCGTCTTTGTCTCTAGGATACGTACCAAAAAACTTTGAGCTGGCTATGATTAAACCGCTTGTTAAAAAAACGCAACTTGATCCTTCAGAATTAGTCAATTACAGGCCGATCTCGAATCTACCTTTTCTGTCAAAGATATTAGAAAAGGCAGTATCTTCACAACTGTGTTCCTTTCTTGAAAGAAATGATATCTGCAAAGATTTCCAGTCAGGATTTAGACCGTACCATAGTACCGAAACAGCTCTCGTTAGAGTCACAAATGATTTGCTCTCATCATCCGATCGTGGTTGTATCTCTCTATTAGTGTTACTCGATCTTAGTGCTGCATTTGACACCATCAACCACAACGTTCTTTTAAATAGACTCGAAAATTATGTTGGCATTACGGGAAATGCACTAGCATGGTTTAAATCATACTTATCTGACCGTTATCAGTTTGTAGCAGTAAATGATGAGATGTCTCATCGATCACAAGTTCAGTATGGCGTACCACAAGGCTCAGTACTAGGACCGCTGCTGTTCACTCTGTACATGCTACCCTTAGGAGATATCATTAGGAAACATGGCATTAGCTTTCACTGTTATGCCGATGATACTCAGCTCTATATTTCTTCAAAACCTAACGAAACTTATCAATTCACAAAATTAACGGAATGCATAGCGGATATAAAAAATTGGATGACTTGTAATTTCCTACTTCTAAATTCTGAAAAAAACAGAGTTTCTAATTATTGGACAAAAAACTTCCTCACGTAATAATCTAGAATACTGTCTAACACTTGATGGCTGCTCTGTTGAGTCTTCGTCGTCGGTTATGAACCTGGGTGTGCTCTTTGATACCAATCTTTCATTTGAAAGTCACGTGTCTAGTATCTGTAAAACTGCATTTTTCCATCTTAAAAATATATCTAAATTACGCCATATGCTCTCATTGACAAATGCGGAACAATTAGTTCATGCGTTCATGACTTCAAGGCTAGATTATTGTAATGCTCTACTAGGTGGTTGCCCTGCACGCTTAATAAACAAACTACAGCTGGTTCAAAACGCAGCATCTCGAGTTCTTACCAGAACCAGGAAGTATGACCATATTAGCCCAGTTCTGTCAAAACTGCATTGGCTCCCTATTAAACATCGCATCAATTTTAAAATATTGCTGATTACTTACAAAGCACTGAATGGTTTGGCTTCGCAGTACTTGAGCGAGCTCTTAACGCATTATAGTCCGTCACGTCTATTACGATCTCAAAATTCCGGCCAGTTGATAATACCTAGAATATCAAAATCGACTGCTGGCGGTAGATCCTTTTCCTATTTAGCACCAAAACTCTGGAACAGTCTTGCTACCATTGTCCGGGAAGCAGACACTCTGTCAGTTCAAAGCCAGATTAAAGAAACATCTCTTTGACCTAGCTTTCACATAATACATTATAGACTTTTATAAATGAATGTTAGGCTGCATATAGTAGGTCAGCCGGAACCGGGAACACTTCCCAAAAATCCTGATGTACTCGTTACATCATAAGAAGAATGGCATCTACGCTAATTTTAGTGTCTGTGTTTATCCCGAGGTTTTTCCTGCAGCCTGCCGGATCCAGGCCGTATCCAGATCTGACGAAGGACCTTCGCCTGGACCGATGACAACGCAGTGCTGAAGTGCCAACTAGTCTCTCCCTATGGAGGATCCCACTACCACTCTACAGATAAGGCGTTGTCGGGAAAATTCGTCTCGCGGTCCTACCCCAAAGCAACAAATAAAATAAAATTCCTTATCAAAATTTATAAGGAAAGACAAGTATTTTGTTTAGGCTTGGCTTGTAGGGAATTCCAAACCTGCGTATATTCAAACGCACATAACTATAGAACCCATTCTAAATGCGCATGTGAACGCGTTTCAGCCATCAGCGTTTCTCACAGGTTCGCGTTTAAAGTCTGTGTAGAGGGAATGGTGTTGTCTTAGCGGCCCCTAATTTAATAACAAATGATCATTGCGACGGAAGCAAATCAATTAAAACTAACTTTAGATGGAAATAACTTAACTCTGCTGTAAAGCCGAAACAATCTCTGTTACCTTAAATTATACGTTTATCTCTGTAAAGCTGCTTTGAGACAATCTACATTGTTAAAAGCGCTATATAAATGAAGATGACTTGACTTGACTACTCCGCTTTCTATGACGAGACATGCCATATGAGGAGATACATTTCACTTGACGGATGAGGAGATACGTTTCTCTGTGGAGAGATGTTTTTACATTGATAATTGCCTCCAGAGCCTACCTACTGCTGATGCAGCCTAGAGTCTGATTGATCGCCTATGATACCTTGTCCTATAAACACAAACATGTGAACTATGAGACCCACACCTTACGGAATATTTATAGGGTCCTTGCTACACAGTATGACCCTTTGGGATTGCTCCTTCCTTACACAACCTGTGTGAAAGTGATCGTAAAGCATCTTTGGAACCAACAGAGAGTGGGATGATCCTAACCTACCTCCTGAACTGCTCCTCTTCTGGATGCAGTGGGAAGAAGAACTTTGCTGCCTTCCTAGTGTTTCTCTTCCTCGTCCTTATGTCCCTGCTGCAGTTGGGATTGGAGGAGTTACTCATGAGGTCCATATCTTCTCAGACGCCTCTGAACAAGCTTACGGACCATAGCTTACCTACGTACCACTGACCCAGCCGGTCAGACATACCTGTGAAATACTTGTACCTCTGCGGCTTATCCTTAATCAATACATCATCTAAACCTGCATACCTGTCTCCTCATCCTTATATTAACTGTGCTCTGATAGGCACCCAGAAGGGTTTACTCATCTAATTACAAATCAAATCCAGACAGTCAAAGTCTCCCAAACAGAATCTTCAGTGAATCTATTTGTCCTATATATGCAAACTGTTGTGGGTACAGGTTTGCTGGCATGATGCTCAGAATGTGTTTTTTGGCGAGACTCTCAAAACACTGCTGCCTTGCGTGTGTTCACTCTACTCAGTGACTTGTAAACCTGAGAGGGTTTAGCGTTAATACCTGCTCCACCTCGTCAGGAATCACTTCCAGCTTTGTCCAGGGCTCTGTGTTCAAGGCTTCAAAGCGTGCATAGAAGAGATTGAGCTTATCAGGCAGAGATGAAGAGTTGTTTGCAAATTTCCGGCCTTTAAAGTCTGTGATGTGTGTTAGACCTTGCCACATTTTCCTGGAGACATGTGCAATGTAGTCTCAGCCTCAGACGTCACGCCCACGGAACGTTGGCTAAACGTCTGATGCATATGGCACACTTTTCTGGAAACACTTCAGGAGTTTCGAAGTCGCGACCTGATTGGTTGAATTCTACAGGATGTCCGCGAGACGTGTGTGTCGCGTTCTTTAACGGTCCGTCTGGAAACAAATGCCGTGACGCCAAAACCCTTCGTGGAAGAAGAAAGCCGTTGTGTTTACAACTGAGACAAATGAGCGCTTACCGCTTACCAGGATCAACTAAACGCTGGATTTTCAAAAGTATGTGAAGTTTGCGGCTCCATTGTTGCAGTAAACTTGCACAACGTTCTTGAATGAATAATTTATTAAATGCACGCCGGTCTGTTATTGTAGGGACATCGACATTATATTGGCACGCCCCTAAACATGACGCGGAACAAAACGAAATGTGATTGGTTGCGTTATATGTCAGGCAAACGTCCTCTTGGCCAAGAAAAGCTGCGATAGAGTCCAGACCTTCTGCCGTCAGTCTGAAGGTCTGGCTACGCAAGACTATGTGCAATGTAGTATTTTTTCAGTTTCTGTCTGTTTAAGAAACGTTTCTATCTTTTTAAAAACATTATCAAATCCATTATCGTTTTTTTTTTTTTTTTTTTTTTTATAAAATGTCCCTAAAAGGTGTTCTGTGTGAGACAATCAAAAGTGTATGTGGAGGCTCAAAATGCGGAATCCTCCAGTCGGATTCATCAACTGTATGAATGCAGTTGATGAATTTTAAATTTCTGTGTTTAAATTATTTAAATATTTGTGTTATTTTAGATATCTGCTTTAAAATATAGTACATAATATTAATAATATTAAATTAAAATAAATAAAACAAAAAATAATGCAATAAATGCTTCTTGTAATTTGATTGGTGTTACGGTGTGTAGTTATCATTTACCCACAAGGTGGCACAAAAAGCTCACAATCATGTAGTAAAAGAGCTGTTTGCTATCCAACTTGACGAGTCATAAAAGAGACTTTTAATAATAGGCCTAAGATACTTTGCGCTGGAGAAAAAAATGCACCCAATGTTTATGTTGCACCCAATTTGAAATGAAACGGCTGATGTTTCTATGTTGTGCAAATAAATCTTATATCTATCAGGGAAGAGGAACCAAGCCAAACTTCATTCCATAGTTATCTTCTAGCAAAACACATTCCTCACTCCCTAAACACCAAAGGTCAGCCCAGTTTCACGACATCAATGATTCAAAACATGATCCTTCATGACGTGTTGGACCCTACAGGCTTTAACGCTGATTCTACGCCTATAAAACCATGAAACCACACACATCTGCACTGATCACTGAGAAACGTGACACACTGAGCCAGGAATATTCTAAGCAGATGTCACATAACTTAACAGAGGAATAATCAAGGTAATCATGTGATCAGCTGAAATACAAACCAAAATTACATTTAGATTTTTGCAAATATTTGAAATTACAGAATGTGTAAATAATTTAAGGAAAATTATTTCATCTTAATTAATAACTAAATAATGTTTTATAATTAATGTATTTACGAAAATGTTTTATAAATTATATATTTTATCATTTACAATCATTTATAATTTAATTTCATAGATTATCATTATTATATTGTATTTTTAAATGTTGCCAAGAATAATTTTAACTTCATTATTTCATCTTAATTAATAACTAAATAATGTTTTATAATTAATGTATTTATGAAAATGTTTTATAAATGATATATTTTATCATTTACAATCATTTATAATTTAATTTCATAGATTATCATTATTATATTGTATTTTTAAATGTTGCCAAGAATAATTTTAACTTCAAGAAAATATATATATTTTTTTTTTTATTAGCAAATCAAATTAGCAAATCAAAGCCATTTTTACAAGGTATGTTATGTCTAAAACGCTGATGCATTTGGTTCTTTTGTAAACAGATGTTAACTGTATGTTTTAGTATGTCACAGGCAAACGAAACCGCAGCTTCTGTTGTAACCGAGTTTTTCATCGTGGGCTTCACTGGACTTCAGCCCAAATACTACAGCCTGATGGCAGCACTTTTGTTCTGCATCTACATCGCTGTAATCACTGGAAACTCTCTCATTGTGGTCCTGTTTATGACTGAACGCAGCCTCTTTAAGCCTATGTATATTATCATGCTGAGTTTGTCCTTGTCTGATATTGGTTTTTGCACAGTTGCTCTGCCAAAAGTCATTTCTCGCTACTGGTTTAATGACGGTTATATTACCTTCAATGTTTGTCTGTTTCAAAGGCAGCTGATTCACTATTTTGGGACCCTAAACTCTCTTATTATGATGATCATGGCTCTAGACCGGTACTTGGCGATCTGTTACCCACTAAGATACTTTGTTTTAATGACTAACCGCACTATGAGACTTTTAATAGGGCTTTCCTGGGTTACTGCAATGATTGCCCCAACCATCACCTTAATGCAAACAGTGAAACTGCCATTCTGTGGGCCAAATATGATCGCTCATTGCTTCTGTGACGCTGGGTCTATAAACCAGCTCGCCTGTGCAGATATCAGCCAACAGAATCTCATTACCTATGGTGTAGCAATGTTTGTGCTTCTCGTGCCATTCTCTTTCATCATCTTTTCATATGTATGTATCCTGGTGTCTGTGCTTCGTATAGCAAATGCACAGGGTCGTATGAAAGCCTTTTCTACCTGTGCCACACAGCTGACTATCATTATTATCTATTATGTGCCACGTTTCGTTGTTTACTCCAGTTCTAGCATCCCGAGCATTCAGATAAACAGCAGTCAGAGGATCGCCCTGGTCATGTTCTACAGTCTGCTTCCACCACTAGTGAACCCCTTCATCTACTGCATCAGGATCAAAGAAGTCAGACAGTTCTTTCTCAAATGGTGTGTCCAGAGAAACAGGATGAGTCTAAAAGTACATAGGTTAACTATTTCTAAATGAAATCATCTGTCTATCCCTGTTCTTATGTATCACATTACATGCTGTTTATATGCATTTACAATATTTGTTAATATAGTTAGTATAGTTATATATAACTATATTAACAAATATTGTAAATGCATTTAAACAGCATGTAATGTGATACCTCAGAACAGGAAATTTAATTTGTCACACTGCAGGCACATTTATCAACTCTAATATATTTTAATTATAAATAAACTATACATTTCCTACTAAATGTTCATGCAGTTTTGGTTGTTTCATTAGATTACTATTAGAAATATGTTCTATTATTTTATTTACACAGGTCTTAGCTACGAATGATAAAAAAAAAAAAAAATTTAAAAGCAAATGCTAGTTAAAATTGTGATCATTTACTCACTTCTTATTGTTAAGTCACATTATCGAACTGGTAAATTTCAAATAATGTCACACTTAATTTTAGATAAATATTATTCATTGATAATTGATGCACATGACAGTGTCCTTCTGAGCTATGAATTACTGAGCTAGATTCTTACCGAAGACTATAGATATAGAAAGATGGTTCCCCTTCAGTCAGTCACATTCGACGTAGAGATGAAACGGTGTGAAAATTTCATATCACGATTATAGTGACCAAAATTATCACGATTATCAGTATTATCACAGTTTTGTTCAAATGAGATGAAAATGTTTAAAAAGAACTGAAAACATTTCAAAAAGTTGTATATTTGAAAATCAACAGACAACAAATAAAATTAGCAGTTCTATGCACTTTTTTTAAAGCATAAACATTCAATTATATGACCGTCGTCAATAGCAACACATTATAACAGCGCACATCTCTTGTATCACCACAAATGCGGTCTCTCGTTTTGTTAAAATGCAACTTGCCGTCTTGCATCTCAGTTTTGATTGTATTGAAAATGAAATCAGAGGACTTTAGTATTAATACTAATATAATACTGTGGTAATGATCATCTTGTCTGGACGATTGTTTTGTATATACTGTCAAAATTTAACTACTGTATAAACATCTCAGTTTTATAAGATTTTAAAACATCTCGGGCCATTTTCTGAGGAATTGAAAAATTAAAACAACCAACCATCTCTGTCAAAACAAATTTCAGAAGATATTTATTTGCAAAGATTTAAACAGCTAGAGTAAGAGAAGGCTATATTCATAATCTATGGCAAAAATATTATTATAAATGAGTTTAGTGGATAATTCAGCAGCAAAAGTTATTCTTATAGTTATTATTATAGTGGAGGGGGAAAAACATTTAGTGGGGAACAAATAAAACACAAATCTTTGTATTGTTATAAAATACATGAATGAAAAATATATTTATATATACTATGAAATGAAAAGACATTTCTTTTAAATGTATAGCGCAGCTTTTTAATAAGGCAACAACATATGATAGATAGGACAGAACATGAAAGGCTATTAATAATATTTCATTGCGCAAAAGTTTTATAGGCCTAATATGAAAGGCTCCAATACAGAGTGGTTTATGCACATCCCATGCGCAGAATGATGCACTTGAAGCAACGTTGGAAGACAATGGAGTCAACGTTGAAGCAACGTTGAAAAGTTCAAAGCACAAGGGGAAGAGATATGAGTAGTGTATCATATCTATGCAACAGATTGAGCCTTTTCTTGAAACTTAAAACAGTTTAAAATTTTAGTTACTTTGCGCGTGAAGAACAATTCATTGTGCTCTCTACTCCAGAGAGAGTAGAATGAGCTTCTAATCATTTGCATCTGTGCACCTGTGCACCTGATTTTCAATTTAGGCATTTGCTGCATGTGCTTGTCTGCCTCTTTGCTCCTGCTGCAGCTGTTGCGTTGGTTTGCGTCTGTAAGCTTCGTATATCTTTCTGTTTTGAATCACAGCTTGCACAACACGCTAGTAATTCACTAGCCTGTTAACGTGCCATCCGTCCACTCTTTATTTATTTTTATTTATTCATTTTCTCGCGCCTTTTACGAGTTCATCAAACAACTTAGGTGAGTAGGATCAGTCAACAAACACGGTGAGTCATGTCATCTTCTCCTCTTATTGTTACTAGCACCTCATGTTACATGTTTAGCATAGCCTTCTCTGTCAGCACTGGAATTACATGTGATAAATACAGGGAGATAGTCAAGCTGACGGGGAAGATTTCAGAACTAGAGACACGCATCCAAACTTTAATCGAGGATAGTAAGCATGCAAGGGCTTTAGATATTGCTTTGGATGTGACTAGCTTAGTGAACTCTGTACATTGTTCGGTTCTGGCTGTAGAGCCCGTGCAGCAGGGTAATTGGTTGACGGTGAGACACTGTAGTCGCAGGACAAAACACAGCTCTTCCGTTACGATTACAACTTCAAATAGATTCTCCCCACTCAGTGAAACACCCACTGAGAATCCTGTTGAATGTGCCCTAGTTATTGGTGATTCTATTACATAAAAATAGAAAAGAGACACCAGCCACCATAGTCACATGTTTGGCAGGAGCCAGAGTGCCTGACATCAAAGCAAATTTAAAAGTACTGGCTAATGCTAATCGTAAATTCTCTAAGATTATTATTCAGGTTGGCACTAATGATGTTCGACTCCGCCAGTCAGAGATCACTAAAATTAATGTTAAAGAGGTGTGTGAACTCGCAAGTACGATATCAGGCACTGTAATTTTCTCTGACCCCCTTCCTGTTCGCAGGAGTGATGAGATACTTAGTAGATTGTCAAGTCAAGTCAAGCCAAGTCAAGTATATTTGTATAACGCTTTTCACAATACAGATTGTATCAAAGCAGCTTCAGAGTATTAAATCAAAATAACACAACAAGGTTTGTTTCTAGTGGAAAAAACGTCCACGTTTGGTAAGGCTGATCAATAGTATTATTGATTGATTAAAGTAAATTAAATATCCCCCACTGAGCAAGCCAAAGATTGTCCTCACTCAATGGCTGGTTGTCTAAGTGGTGTCCGCAAAATAATATAGAATTTATAGACAATTGTTAAAGTTTTTGGGGCAGACCTGACCTGTTGAAAAGAGATGGTATTCATCCCTCCTGGGATGGTGCTGCTGTTCTCTCTACTAATATGGCACATAGTCTTAGAGCTCAAACATGAATTTGGGCTCAGGTCACGAAGCAGACAGACTGGCTAAACCGACCGTCTGCCAACTGTCTCACGTCACCAAGGTCAGATAAATACCATCACATAGAGCCTCTTTCACCTAGATATCATCATATAGAGACTGCGTCTGTTCCCCGAATTAGGACATAAAAAAAACTTCCAAACCCATCTAAGGGTAAAAATTTAATTGATGTTCAACAAATAAAAAACAGATATAATACAAATGAGCAAATGATAAAGCTTGGGTTGCTGAATATTCGATCCCTTACATCAAAAGCACTTACTGTTAATGATATGATTACAGACTATAATCTAGATGTGCTGAACCTCGTCTGAAACGCAAAGGGGGAGGTGTTGCTGTAATTTATAGAAATATTTTCAGAATTACTAAGAAGTCTAGTTTCAAATATAATTCTTTTGAAGTGTTGGTACTTAATGTAGCAATATATAGTGTAAATGATAAATCACGTTTGAGATTTGTGCTGGCTACTGTATACAGCCGACTCCGTGTTACAAATATGTTAGACCTATCACTTCTGCCACTAAAAGATTGCTTTATTAATAATCTTCCTGATCAGTTTCATCATCTCAGCATCCCAGATAGCTTAGAAGAACTCGATATTGCGACAGAAACTTTTAACTCTCTCTTTTCCAGCACTTTAGACACAGTTGCTCCGTTGCGCTTAAAGAAGATTAAAGAAAATAGTCCAACGCCGTGGTACAAAGTCCCGCTTGTCTTTAATTGTTCCCATCGGTACAGAGGTCAGAACCTTAACCAGCACTTATTGCCCGGACCTACCCTTGGAGCCTCGTGTCCACATTCCAGGTGTCCTCCTTCGTTTCCGAGAGCATCCTGTAGCCGTGAGCGGAGATATTAAGGCGATGTTCCACCAGGTTCGCCTCCTGCCTGAAGTTCGTCCTCTACTCCGCTTTCTATGGCGAGACATGCCATATGAGGAGATACATTTCACTTGACAGATGAGGAGATACGTTTCTCTGTGGAGAGATGTTTTTACATTGATAATTGCCTCCAGAGCCTACCTACTGCTGATGCAGCCCAGAGTCTGATTGATCGCCTATGATACCTTGTCCTATAAACACCAACCTGTGAACTATGAGACCCACACCTTACGGAATATTTATAGGGTCCTTGCTACACAGTATGACCCTTTGGGATTGCTCCTTCCTTACACAACCCGTGTGAAAGTGATCGTAAAGCATCTTTGGAACCAACAGAGAGTGGGATGATCCTAACCTACCTCCTGAACTGCTCTTCTCCTGGATGCAGTGGGAAGAAGAACTACGCCGCCTTCCTAGTGTTTCTCTTCCTCGTCCTTATGTCCCTGCTGCAGTTGGGATTGCAGGAGTTACTCATGAGGTCCATATCTTCTCAGACGCCTCTGAACAAGCTTACAGACCATAGCTTACCTACGTACCACTGACCCAGCCGGTCAGACATACCTGTGAAATACCTCTACCTCTGTGGCTTATCCTTAATCAATACATCATCTAAACCTGCATACCTGTCTCCTCATCCTTATATTAACTGTGCTCTGATAGGCACCCAGAAGGGTTTACTCATCTAATTACAAATCAGATCCAGACAGTCAAAGTCTCCCAAACAGAATCTTCAGTGAATCTATTTGTCCTATATGCAAACTGTTGTGGGTACAGGGTATGTCTGGGTATATCTGTTTAAACAACGTTTCTATCTTTTTAAAAACATTATCAAATCCATTATCGTTTATTTTTTCATTATAAAATGTCCCTAAAAGGTGTTCTGTGCGAGACAATCAATGGTGTATGTGAAGGCTCAAAATGCGGAATCCTCCAGTCGGATTCATCAACTGTATGAATGCAGTTGATGAATTTTAAATTTCTGTGTTTAAATTATTAAAATTTTTGTGTTATTTTAGATATTTGCTTTAAAATATAGTAAATAATATTAATAATATTAAATTAAAATAAATAAAACAAAAAATAATGCAATAAATGCTTCTTGTAATTTCATTGGTGTTACGGTGTGTAGTTATCATTTACCCACAAAGTGGCACAAAAAGCTCACAATCATGTAGTAAAAGAGCTGTTTGCTATCCAACTTGACGAGTCATAAAAGAGACTTTTAATAATAGGCCTAAGATACTTTGCGCTGGAGAAAAAAATATATTTATGTTGCACCCAATTTGAAATGAAACAGCTGATGTTTCTGTGTTGTGCAAATAAATGTTATATCTATCAGGGAAGAGGAACCAAGCCAAACTTCATTCCATAGTTATCTTAGCAAAACACATTCCCCTCTCCCTAAACACCAAAGGTCAGCCCAGTTTCACGACATAAAATTATTCAAAACATGATCCTTCATGACGTGTTGGACCCTACAGGCTTTAACGCTGATTCTACGCCTATAAAACAATGAAACCACACACATCTGCACTGATCACTGAGAAACATGACACACTGAGCCAGGAATATTCTAAGCAGATGTCACATAACTCAACAGAGGAATAATCAAGGTAATCATGTGATCAGCTGAAATACAAACCAAAAGGACATTTAGATTTATATTTGAAATCACAGATTGTGTAAATAATTTAAGGAAAATTCTTTCATCTTAATAACTAAATAATGTTTTATAATTAATGTATATTTTACATGTTTTACGAAAAACAATATTTATAAATTATGTATTTTATCATTTACAATAATTTATAATTTCATAGGTGAACTTTATTTAAATACATTTATATTATCATTATTATATTGTATTTTTAAATGTTGCCAAGAATAATTTTAACTTCAAGAAAATTTATATTTTTTAAATTAGTAAATCAAAGCCACAAATTATTTTACAAGGTATGTCATGTGTAAAAGGCAGATACATTTGGTTCTTTTGTAAACAGATGTTAACTGTATGTTTTAGTATGTCACAGGCTAACGAAACCGCAGCTTCTGTTGTAACCGAGTTTTTCATCGTGGGCTTCCCTGGACTTCTGCCCAAATACTACAGCCTGATGGCAGCACTTTTGTTCTGCATCTACATCGCTGTAATCACTGGAAACTCTCTCATTGTGGTCCTGTTTGTGACTGAACGCAGCCTCTTTAAGCCTATGTATATTATCATGCTGAGTTTGTCCTTGTCTGATATTGGTTTTTGCACAGTTGCTCTGCCAAAAGTCATTTCTCGCTACTGGTTTAATGACGGTTATATTACCTTCTACGTTTGTCTGTTTCAAAGGCAGCTGATTCACTATTTTGGGACCCTAAACTCTCTTATTATGATGATCATGGCTCTAGACCGGTACTTGGCGATCTGTTACCCACTAAGATACCCTGTTTTAATGACTAACCGCACAATGAGACTTTTAATAGGGCTTTCCTGGGTTACTGCAATGATTGCCCCAACCATCGGCTTAATGCAAACAGTGAAACTGCCATTCTGTGGCCCAAACATGATCGCTCATTGCTTCTGTGACTCTGGGTCTATAAACCAGCTCGCCTGTGCAGATATCAGCCAACAGAATCTCCTTCCCTATGGTGTAGCAATGTTTGTGCTTCTCGTGCCATTCTCTTTTATCATCTTTTCATATGTATGTATCCTGGTGTCTGTGCTTCGTATAGCAAATGCACAGGGTCGTATGAAAGCCTTTTCTACCTGTACCACACAGCTGACTATCATTATTATCTATTATGTGCCACGTTTCGTTGTTTACTCCAGTTCTAACATCCCCAACAACACTAAGATAAACAGCAGTCAGAGGATTGCCCTGGTCATGTTCTACAGTCTGCTTCCACCACTAGTGAACCCCTTCATCTACTGCATCAGGATCAAAGAAGTCCGACAGTTCTTTCTCAAATGGTGTGTCCAGAGAAACAGGATGAGTCTAAAAGTCCATAGGTTAACTATTTCTAAATGAGATCATCTGCCTATCCCTGTTCTTATGTATCACATTACATGCTGTTTATATGCATTTACAATATTTGTTAATATAGTTAGTATAGTTATATATATATATAACTATATTAACAAATATTGTAAATGCATTTAAACAGCATGTAATGTGATACCTCAGAACAGGAAATTTAATTTGTCACACTGCAGGCACATTTATCAACTCTAATATATTTTAATTATAAATAAACCATACATTTTCTAATAAATGTTCATGCAGTTTTTGTTGTTTCATTAGATTACTATTAGTAATATGTTCTATTATTTTATTTACACAGGTCTTGGCTACGAATGAATTTACATGTTTTCATTAGTATTTCTCATAAAAAAATAAAAAAAAAAAGCAAATGCCAGTTAAAATTGTGATCATTTACTCACTTCTTAGTCAAAAGTCACATTATCGAACTGGTAAATTTCAAATAATGTCACACTTAATTTTAGTTAAATATTATTCATTGATAATTGATGCACATGACAGTGGCCTGCTGAGCTATGAATTACTGAGCTAGATTCTTACCAAAGACTATAGATATAGAAAGATGGTTCCCCTCCAGTCAGTCACGTTCGACGTAGAGATGAAACGATGTGAAAATTTCATATCACGATTAAAGTGACCAAAATTATCACGATTATCAGTATTATCAGTATCACGATTATCAGTAATCACAGTTTTGTTCAAATGAGATGAAAATGTTCAAAAAGAACTGAAAACATTTCAACAAGTTGTATATTTGAAAATCAACAAACAACAAATAAAATTAGCAGTTCTATGCACTTTTTTTAAGCATAAACATTAAATTATATGACCATCGTCAATAGCAACACATTATAACACAGCGCACATCTCTTGTATCACCACAGATGCGGTCTCTCGTTTCATTAAAGGAGAACTCCGGTCAATTTTAACATTGAGCTCATTTATTTGTACATTTGGAGTGCTGTCAATACAGAGAACAACGACAAAAATCGGTGTTGCCTACACCGAGTTATTCTATTTTTAAAATTTGCACCCTGTTGACTTCAATGGGGCAATGTTTAAACCTGCTTTTAGCCTCTTTACATCCTTGAAGTGTCGTTACAAGTGCACCGCCAATGTGTGTGATTCCTTCAGCGTGAACACGGGTCAATCTGACTGCAGTAGATGTGAAAGATATTAATAAAAATGAAGTTAATTCAGCCAGCGCTCATACCTCTGTTTACATCCTGTTTCCGTTAGAAGTCCACAGTAGTCGATTGCCGAGTTCATGCGCGCGATCATAGGTAACTAAGCAACAGTGGAGACTCAGACCGTCAGCTGTCAGCCCAGCGGATGACGGCGCTGTGTGGTGTTCTGAGAATATCAGATCAGATGGATGGATTTTGTAGTTAGTTTAGAGGAATATGAGAAAATGGTTCTATGATCGCGCGCATGAACTCGGCAATCGACTACTTGCCGAGTTCAAACACAGGTGCTGTAGTCGCAGGACAAAACACAGCTCTTCCGTTCCGATTACAACTTCAAATAGATTCTCCCCACTCAGTGAAACACCCACTGAGAATCCTGTTGAATGTGTCCTAGTTATTGGCGATTCTATTACATAAAAATAGAAAAGAGACACCAGCCACCATAGTCACATGTTTGCCGGGAGCCAGAGCGCCTGACATCAAAGCAAATTTAAAAGTGCTGGCTAATGCTAATCGTAAATTCTCTAAGATTATTATTCACATCGGCACTAATGTGTCACGGTTCATAAATCCTATGTCTCTTTCTTGTCTCGTGTTCTGTTGTTGTGTGTGTGTATGTACTGATTGTGTGGGCGTGCCGGCTCATTAGCGCTCATCAGCGATCCAGCTCATCACTCCCGTCACCAGCTGCAGCTCACCTCATCACCCTATATATGCTCACCACTTTCTCATCTCCTTTGTCAGATCGTTGTTTGTGGTGTCCCTGTGTTGTTCCAGTCAGCGTCTCGAGTCTTGTGCCTTCCTTGTTCCTGTGGATTTATTCTGGATTCATCTTACTTCTGGACTCATCCCACTGCAGTGCTGCACTTCCTTTCACCAGGTTCATCTGGCCATCGGGGTCCCTGCGCCGCTAGCCTGTCTGTTCTGGACTTTTACCACTACTCAGCAATATATATACAATAAAGAGTTTTTACTTGCAATTGCTTCCTTTTCCTCATTCGTTACATAATGATGTTCGACTCCGCCAGTCAGAGATCACTCAAATGAATGTTAAAGAGGTGTGTGAACTCGCAAGAACGATATTAGGCACTGTAATTTGCTCTGGCCCCCTTCCTGTTTGCAGTAGATTGTCCTCACTCAGTGGCTGATTGTCTAAGTGGTGTCCACAAAATAATATAGAATTCATAGACAATTGGAAAAGTTTTTGGGGCAGACCTGACCTGTTGAAAAGAGATGGTATTCATCCCTCCTGGGATGGTGCTGCTGTTCTCTCTACTAATATGGCACATAGTGTTAGAGCTCAAACATGAATTGGGGCTCAGGTCAGGAAGCAGACAGACTGGCTAAACCGACTGTCTGCCAACTGTCTCACTCAAGGTCAGATAAATCCCATCACATAGAGCCTCTTTCACCTAGATATCATCATATAGAGACTGTGTCTGTTCCCCGAATTAGGACATACAAAAAACTTCCAAACCCATCTAAGGGTAAAAATTTATTTGATGTTCAACAAATAAAAAACAGATATAATACAAATGAGCAAATGATAAAGCTTGGGTTGCTGAATATTCGATCCCTTACTTCAAAAGCACTTACTGTTAATGATATGATTACAGACTATAATCTAGATGTGCTGAACCTCGTCTGAAACGCAAAGGGGGAGGTGTTGCTGTAATTTATAGTAATATTTTCAGAATTACTAAGAAGTCTAGTTTCAAATATAATTCTTTTGAAGTGTTGGTGCTTAATGTAGCAATATATAGTGTAAATGATAAATCACGTTTGAGATTAAATAATCTTCCTGATCAGTTTCATCATCTCAGCATCCCAGATAGCTTAGAAGAACTCGATATTGCGACAGAAACTTTTAACTCTCTCTTTTCCAGCACTTAAGACACAGTTGCTCTGTTGCGCTTAAAGAAGATTAAAGAAATTAGTCCAACGCCGTGGTACAACGAGCACACTCGAGCCCTTAAGAGAGCAGCCAGAAAAATGGAGCGCAACTGGAAGAAAACAAAACTAGAGGTATTTCGCATTTCATGGAGAGCTCGATTGCATGCAGAGAGGCCTTAAAAGCTGCTAGATCTGCTTATTTTTCAACCCTATTAGAAGAAAATAAACAAAACCCTAGGTATTTATTTGAAACAGTGGCTAAACTAACGAAAAATAAAGCTTCAAGTCCAGAAGTTTCCAAGCAGCACAGCAGTAATGACTTTATGAACTTCTTCACTTTGATTGATAATATCAGGGAGAAAATTATAACCATGCAACCGTCTATCAGTATCGCATCAGGCAGTGCATTGTAGTCTCCCTAAGGAAAATTTTGATTCATTCATTGCTATAGAAGAGGAAGAATTCTCTAAACTCATTAAATCCTCTAAATCGTCAACATTTATGTTAGACCCTATACCGACTAAGCTACTGAAAGAGATGCTTCCAGAGGTCATAGATCCTCTTCTTAATATCATTAATTCATCTTTGTCATTAGGATACGTACCAAAAACCTTTAAGCTGGCTATGATTAAACCACTTGTTAAAAAACTGCAACTTGATCTTGAATTAGTCAATTACAGGCCGATCTCGAATCTACCTTTTCTGTCAAAGATACTAGAAAAGGTGGTACCCTCACAACTATGTTCCTTTTTAGAAAGAAATTCTGCAAGGATTTTCAGTCAGGATTTAGACCGTACCATAGTACTGAGACTGCTCTCATTAGAGTTGAGAGCTCGCATATAAACATAAATAAACTCCAGCAAGATAACATGCTTTTATGCAAAATGGAGAATGCCTGAGGTGAGATGAGTTTCCATTAACTTTAACGACTTAAATATTCATTCGTATCTCACATTAAGCTATCAAATGGCTTCAGAAGTCTTTAAATATAGTGCACGAAAACTTTATAGTGCTTTACAGTGTTTTTTATGCCTTTAGTGGGGCTTGACAAGAACACTGAGAAGCTGCAGCTGACTTCTCAAACAAAAAAATCACTATAATGCAGTATAATCCTACAAGCTGTGCCACGGCTATCTCCCCTGTGCGCTTCAACACTATAAAAGAGCTATTTCCCTAAAAGAGCGAGCTATGCCACCTTCATCCATCTCTCCTATCGCCGGCAGGCAGCAGCGTGCAGTTCGAGGACGCTATGCCTTCTCACGCACAAGGCTCCACCTTGCTGCCCCACTGCCAGTACGTCTGTGGTCCCTTTGATCCCACTTGTACAGTCCCTGAGAGCCTGGCTAATGCTTCCCAGCCCATCTCGCTGGCTCATTCGGACTATCAGACTCAGATGTGCAATTCAGTTTGCCTCGCATCCCCCCAAGTTCAGGGACATCCAGTTCAACTCCATGCTGGCCAGCGATGCTCCTGTCTTACAGGCAGAAATCTCAGTCCAACTAGCAAAGGACGTGATAGAGCCGGTCCCTCCAGCCAATAGGAAGTCAGGGTTCTACAGCCCTTACTTCATTGTATCCAAGTAAGGCAGTGAGTTACGGCCAATCTTGGAACTGTGAGTTTTAAATCTGGCCCTTCACAAGCTTCCATTCAAAATGTTAACACAGTAACACATTTTCCAATGCATCCGTCCACCTCAATCAGTTGGGACTTCGGGTCAACTGGGAAAAGAGCAAGCTCTCCCCTGTGCAGAGGATCATCATGATGCAGTAAACGGTAAATTCGTGGGGAAGCATGACCTGATCGTCAGGTTTCTGGAGGGTGCGAGAAGGCCAAATCATCCTCGCCCACACACCATACCCTCTTGGGATCTCTCATTGGTGCTGTAGCGTATGAGCAGATCATTCATTCATTGGTTCTGAATTAATGAATCATGGCTCGTTGAATCTGAACACAAATGCACATTCCTTATGAAACCAAAAGCCTTGTACACTCTGAACTCATTGAATGTAAATCAGGACTCTCGAGCAGCTAAATTACTGGCATGGAGCCACCAGGTCTGGGTTTAGATTGCTTTCTGACACTTTATGGCACCTCGGAGTATCACCAGAACAACACGACACAGCTTCTTCTCTGAGCTTCGCAAGCCTCAAAGAGATGCACCGGAGAGATAACGAAACCTTCAACACAGACATTCCAAACACACACAGAAACTTACCTTGCATGTGATTCAGAATCTAAGATGATGTATTAAGGCCTGCATGTTTGGTTAGCCCTTTTATGCGATAGTTATGATTTTCTGATTTGTAACTTGGAAGTGTTTCTCCTAATTAATGTTCTCAAATAGAATCATGGTCTTGTAACCTGACCCCCTTGCTATGGGATAACACTTTACAACCCCCGGGAGACTGAGAAGTCACCTCACACACACACACACACACACACACACACACACACAAACACCACACATGGACCCCTTTTGATGAAAAGTACCTTTAAATGTATTAAATGTATTCCTTGTTGGGCTTAGATGTCTTCACATGTCATACTGGAAGTACCGACAATTTTATTGTGTGTTAATCAAACTTTAAATGCCTGTAATTTTGCATATGAATGTAACTTTATTTCTTCTAAAAAAATTAATTTCTTTACCTGCCATTCTTGGTCTCTCTTTAACCGCCTCGTTTTGACTGAACCAACCGTATACAGGAGATTACAGGAAAATGTATTATTCTGTGTGTACCATCTTGCTGGAGTGTTCTGCTGAATTTTTATACTATCATAAACTATGCAGATCAGTTCTCTTGACAAGACAAAGAGAGATCTTCCCGCTCGGAAATCTCTGAAAGTGATTGGTCCACGTATGCAAAGTAGGTGTGAACCCATCTTTTCCATAAAGACCGACTCAGGAAATTTCTCGGTGCACTTCGTCAGTGAGAGGTTTCCGGTTCTACAACTCTTAAGGAGTTTCTCCGTTTTTCTTTTCTTTTCTTTTAGTCTTTTGTCTGTTTTTCATATTCTCCTTTGTTCATTTCCACCTACGAGGGAAAATGAACTTAGCCTGAATTATTTCTTTAGTAACTTCGCTTTCAAGGACCTTGAATTTCCCGCAAACTCTGTTCGCCTACGGAAGCACGAGCAGAGCGCCCAACTCAAACGGAAACATGCACACTTGTCTTTCACAGTCACAACGAGACCACATGCAAGTATTATTTTCTATCGAAATTTAAATGCTGCTTAAGGTTGTCTATTCCCTTTTTCAAGGTGATTTGATTCATTGTTGTCTTTCAAAAGGTTACTGTCTGTGATTTTGCCATACTGTGCGATCATTCTGTGATCTCTCCCTATTTTACTTTCACTTTCTCTCTCTCATCTCTCTCATTTTCCAATCTCTCTCTCTCTCATCTGTTATTCGTATCTTGTATTGTTTATGTGTTCTGTATTTTGTGTATGCATACTCGTGTAAATTGTAGTGTTTTTTATACTCGTATTTCCATTTATTAAAACAATATATTCCTGATTGCTTCTGTTTGCTCAACATTTCAAAGTCCCTGAAACGTCTGATCCAAGCTACAAAAGCTTTACAATTGTGTTACTATTCGTAACCTATATTTTATAAGAACAGGAAAGTGATTTTCAGTGGCCAGAAAATAGCTTTCTTCAAATTATAAGAAAGAGATAACTTTTGTTGAGAAATTGATGGGTTAATCTTACGGCCGTTTGCTGGACAAACAAATTGTTTGATAGCTACATTAATTTCCATTAAAAATTATTCTGATAATTGATCTGAGGAATGGACTGTTGATATATTAGTGATTAGATCACAATTCATTATGATGGGTCACTAATGTATACAATTGATCTAATTTTCGGTTTCAATAATTTTATTAATTTTGTATTGTGAATTAGATGAATCACAAACCCCGATTCATCAATTTTGATTTCCTATATCAATTGAGCTAATACCTAGATTCGTTACAGTGCTTACAGTGTTACTGAGGGCCCCATTCGAACCACTGCAGTCAACTGAGCTGAAAATCCTGTCATTGAAGACAGTGCTCCTGACTGCGCTGGCTTCCATCAAGAGAGTAAGAAACCTGCAAGAATTTTCTGTCGACGAATCATGCCTGGAATTCGGGCCACCAACTCTCACGTTATCCTGAGACCCTGGCCGGGATACGTGCCCAAGTTTCCCACCACGCCTTTCAGGGACCAGATGGTAAACCTGCAAGTGCTACCCCTGTAGGAGGCCTGTACCAGATCCAAGGCGAGCCACACCCTCTCAGGTTGAGAGCTCACTCGACCAGGAGTGCTGTTTCCTCCTGGGCGTTGGCCCACACCGCCTCACTGGCAGATATATGTAGAGCTGCAGGCTGGGCAACACCCAACACGCTTGCCAGATTTTATAACCTTCATGTAGAGCCAGTGTCCTCCCGTGTACTCGCCTTAACTTGCTGCGCCATTCCCCTCCTAAAGACCGGATACATGCATTTATCTTGTTCCTCAGTTGTGTTCCCCAGCTGGTGGAACCCTGTCGAGTTCATTCACCAGCATTGGCAGCCATGGGGGAGAGTCCGACGCCAACCCTAACACTCGTAAGTACGCCCAATGGTTGACCCCTGTGCTAGGCTAGGTGCCATATGTTGTGATCCCTACGGTGATCCCATATGTGTATTTTTCCAGGGTACGGCACCCCTGTCGGCGAACACGTGTCTTTCCCTTGGTAGAGTCCACTCTGCCGTCCCTTTCGGTGTTGCCGTCTAACTAGGCCGGAGCTACCTCGGAGACATTCCCTGTGTAGCACTGCCCTAATGGCAAGTCCATATGTGTATTTTCCACATGTGTTACTTCCCTATGGGCAGGATGCAGCCTCCCTTTCTGCTTTCCCAGTGTTATCCAAATAGTCTTACTGTACGGGTCAAGCGGAACAGCAGTAATTGACCTTCTATGCATAAGCCCTGTCCCATCTTCCACTCCAGGAGGTGCAGGTGGATTAGGTGGCTTACACAGGGCGCAGAAAGGGGCAGCAATAGTGGCGTTTAGTAGGGAACTCATTACGTTAGTCATTCCGACGTAACCTCGAACGTCAATGACTGAAAGGGAGATTAAGTTACGTATGTAACCCCCATTTCTTGCAGGAGGGAACAGAGATATAACGTCCCGTCACCACAATTGCAGAGGCACTGCGGAGCGGCCAGATCACCGGCTCTGACCTGAAATGTGAGCGCACCCGTTCATATTCATATATATAGCCGCGCTGCGGGGCAGAGAAAGCGCTGCAAATCTAATGTACATTGGCTTGTTTAGTTTACACTCAAAGGTGATGGGCTTTCAGGACGTTCACTCCTATTATGAATGGGAGAAACTGTAATACACAATATGGCGGAATAGTCCTCACTTCTAAAGTAAAAGAGCCAATCGGCAATCGCTGATTGGTAAATTCATTGCTGCCTTTAGAAGCTCCGGTTCCCATCGAAACCTTAAACTCAGCTTAGGACTGCACCTGCACATTGGCTGGTCTAGCCTGAAAAAATAAGCTTTTTTAACGCTATTTGAGAATAAGAAACAACATTTATGGGACAGTTCATGTCAAATGTTTTTGCTGATTTTAAATGTTATTTAATTGTGAGTTCAGCAAGCAGTTTTTGAGATTCAAGGATTCCTCCATTTAAATATAGGCTTTGGTCTTGAATGCCCAAAATAGCTGCCTGGAGGCATGCAGATATGGCCGCCGAGTGAACAGACTTTCCTTGAAAGGGACTTTGTTCTTACTGCATGCAGTTTGAGAAACACTTGCAGGCTGTTGCATTGTGTCGAAGGCCATGTTGTATGAGCTCGTTAGGTTCCCATGGTTAATACCAAGATGCTAGTTCCAACAATTTTAAATTCAAGATATTTATAGTCATATTTACTTGGTACAATGAAATTCTTATTTTGTTATCTCCTCACGAGAAAAACAGGGTAGAAGGGGAACACACAATAAATTACAAAGACAATAAAATATAAAAGAATATACAATAATATATATAAAACGACAAGACAATAAAATATAAAAAATATACTTATCAGGAATAATGATTCAAATAAACAATGACAAGTGTATGCCCTTTATGAATAAAAGAATAAGAGATTAAAATTCATTTTACATTATAATGATTCTGTAACGCTTAAGTTCAATAAATATTAAGATGAGGAATGTAGCACACAAGGTTTATTAGAATAATCCAAACAGTCAACATGCAAAACAGCGTGCAGACATGAACAATACTAGACCAAGGAGTGCAGGTGAAGGGACAACTTAAGTAGGAACACAAACGCTGATAATTGATCACACAGCTGACACAAACAAACTCATAATGATGGTTCGGTGTGAGGTTAATAGCCTCACACCATATGACAGTTCCAACACTTCCTTCCGATAAGCAGTCTCATCATTGCCTGTGACAAGACCAATGACTGTGGTGTCATCTGTGAATTTTATGATGACGTTGTTGGGCTGGGTAGCGACACAGTCATGCATGAAAAAGTAGTGTACAGCATGGGGCTGAGGACACAGCCTTGAGGAGTGCCTGTGTTCATTATGATGGTGCTAGAGGAGTTTTTTCCAAATATGAACATGTTGTTGTGTACTGGTGAGGAAGCTTATTATCCAGTTACACAGTGCAGAAGGCAGCCCCAGGTTATGCAGCTTGGTTATCAGTTTTGAGGGGACGATAGCATTGAATGCCGAACTATAATCAATAAAGAGTAGTCTGGCATAGCTATCTTTATTTTCCAAGTGAGTCTGAATTTTTTGTGAATGGCAAATGAAATAGCATCTGTTGTCTACAAGTAAGCATGTTTGCCTTATATTTGTGTTTTTAGAGATCGTATTGAGTTATTTAAAACTGCGTCACACACGCCCCCAGCTGTTGTTTCTGTTAGTCTAGCTTAATGACGCTGTTCCATATGTGATTATTTCTTCTTAATTGAGATGTATATCATTGTTTTGGTTTTTGATGATTCCTGTGATGTGATTTCGACATTTTGAGCTGTTTATACCAAACAAGCCATTACAATCTGATGTGCCGCGTTATCTATATATAGAGTGATGTTTATCATGTAGATGATTGCTCATGGTCTATAATGTACAATGGTTGTTTATTATATACCCAGCTAATTTTATTATTCATTATCCTTTATTGTATTTCTGTATATCTAATTACAAATCAGATCCAGACAGTCAAAGTCACCCAAACATTGTGGTCCTTCGAGCGTTCCTTTCTGAGATGATGGATTCTGATGAGGAGATTGTTGCTGGAGCTCGCCCTAAGCGACTTACTCATCTTCCAGCCTACCTAGAGCAGTATGAGGTGCAGTTTCCCAGAGGTAGACCCAGGCCTATGGAGATGCCTGTCCCAGTCTGGTCCCTGTCCCTTCAGCATGGTGTAGCCACTTCCTATTGGCCTGTGATCTCAGAGTCTCAGCAGTATCCCTTTTTGGTCCCTACCACTCGTTCACGCCCGTCTTGGCCTAGTTTTCCAGAGGCTGGTGAGTTCCCTCTGCCTCCTATTCCTCAGGACCTTAGAGAGTTGCTCACTCCCAGTGCCATGCCCTTGCCTGCCCACCACCAGTCGGCGTCTGCCTATCCTAGTCACCCACTTTTTCTTCCTCAGGTAGAGCCAAGGCTGCTCCCTGTAGTCCCTTCCTCTGAGTCTGTGTATCTTGGTCCCCCTCATACGGTCCCTAAGTTTACTCGTCCAGATCCTAGTGAGTTCGCTCGTCTTCTCATATCCTTAGAGAACCTGCTCCCCCCAGATGGTACTGAGCTGTTTAAGTACCAAATCTTAGTAGAGCTCGAGGAAATTAAGATGATAGCTGATGCTAACTTGAATTCCCCTACCCCCTTCATGGATACTATGTCAGCACTTTGTGAAGAGTACAGCCAGCCACATCAGTTAGCTTTGACGAGGATAGCTAGTGTCCTTGGTAGTCCTGATGTTAGATGAGGTGATGTCCCAGCCTTTCAGAGATTCGCTCTCCAAGTCCAGTCTCTAGTCAGCCTGTTGAGAACTTTAGGGCAAGAGGGGGAGTTGGAGTTGAGTTGTGGTTCCCACTTCGCACGCCTTCTGAGCAAGCTTCCCCCAGAACAGACTTCCGTCGCCATATGTTTCGTCAACCTGGTTCTAACCCTAACCTAATTGACCTCTCTAATTGGCTTTGTTACGAGACCTGGTGTCATAGTTACGATGCAGAGTTGATATCTAAGAGCTCACATGCTAGCAAGAGATCCGTTGCTATCTTGCATGAAGTTGGAACATCCTCATTATGTCCTCCCCTGTCCCCTTCCCCAGTTGAGTCTTCCATGCCTCGTAGAGGTTCCATTCAGCCAGCCAAGCCTGTTAGAGCGAAGCGCTATTGTCCTTTCTGTGACACATCAGAGCATTACCTGAGTCAGTGTGCTTCCTTCACTCAGCTTACCCCTGATCAAGTTAAGACCTGGATCCGTAGGCACGATCGCTGTTGGCGTTGTGCCAGATCCACCATGCTGCTCGATGTGATCTGAAGAAGCCCTGCAGTCTTTGCCGTGGCTTACATCTTCACCCCCTGCAAGATGTAAATGTCAGTCCTACCTCTACAGAGGATCCTGCTACTGTGGAGAAGAGTTGCCTTACGAGTTTCTCCTCAGATAGGTTCTTCTGCGATAAGCCTTCCATTAGCGGCCGTGTTATGCTTAAGGTGGTTCCAGTGCATCTGCATTATGAAGATCATACTTTGGATACCTTTGCCCTCCTGGATGATGGATCGGAGCGAACGATCCTGCTTTCCACTGCCGTTGAAGCCCTGGGCATTCAGGGTGTTCTGGAAGATCTGCCTACAGACCGTCAGAGATGATGTTCAGGTCATTTGAGGTTGTTCCATATCCTTCCAGATTTCTACTGTCTACCGACTGCAGATTAGTTATCAGATCAGTCATGCCTTTACTGCTGATCGCCCTAACTTGTCGCACCAGTCCTATCCTGTCGAGCAGTTAAAGTGGAAGTACAGACACATGAGAGGCCTTCCCATCCGTACCCATCCAACCATCGTTCCTTATTGGTTCCGACCAGCCCCACCTTATAACCCCTACTGAGCCTGTTTGATGGGGTAGCCTGGGAGCGCCAGTTGCTGTTCGTACCAGCTTGGGATGGACACTTTAGGGGTCCTATTCATTCTATGGGTTGTCCTTCCACCCCTTCCCAGTGCCTGCTTACCTGTTTGGTTTCTGTCCAAGATGAGCTCCTTCACCACGTTCAGAGATTGTGGCAGTTGGATACAATTCCTTACCATGAGTGTAACGAAGTTACTCGTTCCAAACAAGACTAGGAAGCCCTTCAGCTGCTTGACCTCAAGACCATTACCCTAGAGATAGAGGGTGTTCGTCGCCTCGCCCCTCCCCTTCTTCATTGAATGCTCAAAGACATTCAGTCTTGCCTACCCTCCGCAGCAGGGAGCGACGTCTGCTGAAGGATCCTGAGAAAGCCAAGACCTACTGGACAGAGATGCGTAAACTTCTGGAGACCGGAGCTGTCTGTGAAGTTCCTGATCCTGTTCCTGATACCCCTGAGTGTTGGTACATTCCTCACCACCTTGTTAGCCACAATAGAAAGTCCTGCTTGTCTTTAATTGTTCCCATCGTTACAGAGGTCAGAACCTCAACCAGCACTTATTGCCCGGACCTACCCTTGGAGCCTCGTGTCCAAATTCCAGGTGTCCTCCTTCGTTTCCGAGAGCATCCTGTAGCCTTGAGCGGAGATAGTAAGGCGATGTTCCACCAGGTTCGCCTCCTGCCTGAAGTTCGTCCTCTACTCTGCTTTCTACGGCGAGACCTGCCATATAAGGAGATACGTTTCACTTGACGGATGAGGAGATAAGTTTCTCTGTGGAGAGATGTTTTTTACGTTGATAATTGCCTCCAGAGCCTACCTACTGCTGGTGCAGCCCAGAGTCTGATTGATCGCTTATGATACCTTGTCCTTTAAACACAAAACTCTGAACTATGAGACCCCCACCTTACTGAGGAATATTTATAGGGTCCTTGCTACACAGTATGACCCTTTGGAATTGCTCCTTCCTTACACAACCCATGCAAAAGTGATCGTTAAGCATCTTTGGAACCAACAGAGAGTGGGATGATCCTAACCTACCTTCTGACCTGCTCCTCTCCTGGATGCAGTGGGAAGAAGAACTTCGCCGCCTTCCTAGTGTTTCTCTTCCTCGTCCTTATGTCCCTTCTGCAGTTGGGATTGGAGGAGTTACTCATGAGGTTCATATCTTCTCAGACGCAACTGAACAAGCTTACGGACCATAGCTTACCTACGTACCATTGACCCAGCCGATCAGACATACCTGTGAAATACCTGTACCTCTGCGGCTTATCCTTAATCAATACATCATCTAAACCTGCATACCTGTCTCCTCATCCTTATATTAAACTGTGCTCTGACAGGCACCCAGAAGAGTTCACTCATCTAATTACAAATCAGATCCAGACAGTCAAAGTCTCCCAAACAGAATCCTCTGTGAATCTATTTGTGCTATATGGAAACTGTTGTTGGTACAGGTTTGCTGGCATGATGCTCAGAATGTGTTTTTTGGCAAGACCCTCAAAACACTGCCGCTTTGCGTGTGTTCACTCTACTCAGTGACTTGTAAACCTGAGTAGTGTTTAGCTTTAATACCTGCTCCACCTCGTCAGGAGTCACTTCCAGCTTTGTCCAGGGCTCTGGGTTCAGGACTTCAAAGCGTGCATAGAAGAGATTCAGCTCATCAGACAGAGATGAAGAGCTGTTTGCAAATGTCCGGCCTTTAAAGTCTGTGATGTGTGTTAGACCTTGCCACGTTTTCCGGAGTCATGTGCAATTTAGTAATTTTTCAGTTTCTGTTTGTCTAAACAATGTTTCTATCTTTTTAAAAACATTACCAAATCCATTATTGTTTATTTTTTCATTATAAAATGTCCTTAAAAGTAGTTCTGTGTGAGACAATCAATAGTGTATGTGGAGGCTCAAAATGCGGAATCCTCCAGTCGGATTCATCAACTGTATGAATGCAGTTGATGAATTTTAAATTTCTGTTTAAATTATTTACATTTTTTGTGTTATTTTAGATATTTGCTTTAAAATATAGTACATACTATTAATAATATTAAATTAAAAGAATAATGCAATAAATGTTTCTTGTAATTTGATTGGTGTTACGGTGTGTAGTTATCATTTACCCACAAGGTGGCACAAAAAGCTCACAATCATGTAGTAAAGGAGTTTGCTGTCCAACTTGACGAGTCATAAAAGAGACTTTTAATAATAGGCCTAAGATACTTTGGGCTGGAGAAAAAATATATATTTATGTTGCACCCAATTTGAAATGAAATGGCGGATATTTCTGTGTTGTGCAAATAAATGTTATATCTATCAGGGAAGAGGAACCAAGCCAAACTTCATTCCATAGTTATCTTCTAGCAAAACACATTCCCCTCTCCCTAAACACCAAAGGTCAGCCCAGTTTCACAACATCAAATGATTCAAAACATGATCCTTCATGACGTGTTGGACCCTACAGGCTTTAACGCTGATTCTACGCCTATAAAACAATGAAACCACACGCATCTGCACTGATCACTGAGAAACGTGACACACTGAGCCAGGAATATTCTAAGCAGATGTCACATAACTCAACAGAGGAATAATCAAGGTAATCATGTGATCAGCTGAAATACAAACCAAAATTACATTTAGATTTTTGCAAATATTTGAAATCATAGAATGTGTAAATAATTTAAGGAAAATGCTTTCATCTTAATTAACTAAATAATATTTTATAATTAATGTATATTTTATGAAAAACATTTTACATTATCATTATTATATTGTATTTTTAAATGTTGCCAAGAATAATTTTAACTTTAAGAAAAATATATATATTTTTTTATTAGCAAATCAAAGCCATTTTTACAAGGTATGTCATGTGTAAAAGGCAGATACATTTGGTTCTTTTGTAAACAGATGTTAACTGTATGTTTTAGTATGTCACAGGCTAACGAAACCGCAGCTTCTGTTGTAACCGAGTTTTTCATCGTGGGCTTCCCTGGACTTCAGCCCAAATACTACAGCCTGATGGCAGCACTTTTGTTCTGCATCTACATCGCTGTAATCACTGGAAACTCTCTCATTGTGGTCCTGTTTGTGACTGAACGCAGCCTCTTTAAGCCTATGTATATTATCATGCTGAGTTTGTCCTTGTCTGATATTGGTTTTTGCACAGTTGCTCTGCCAAAAGTCATTTCTCGCTACTGGTTTAATGACGGTTATATTACCTTCAATGTTTGTCTGTTTCAAAGGCAGCTGATTCACTATTTTGGGACCCTAAACTCTCTTATTATGATGATCATGGCTCTAGACCGGTACTTGGCGATCTGTTACCCACTAAGATACCCTGTTTTAATGACTAGCCGCACTATGAGACTTTTAATTGGGCTTTCCTGGGTTACTGCAATGATTGCCCCAACCATCAGCTTAATGCAAACAGTGAAACTGCCATTCTGTGGGCCAAATATGATCGCTCATTGCTTCTGTGATGGCACATCTATAAACCAGCTCGCCTGTGCTGATGTCAGACTCACAAATTTAATTGCCTACATTGTAGCAATGTTTGTGCTTCTCGGGCCATTCTCTTTTATCATCTTTTCATATGTATGTATCCTGGTGTCTGTGCTTCGTATAGCAAATGCACAGGGTCGTATGAAAGCCTTTTCTACCTGTGCCACACAGCTGACTATCATTATTATCTATTATGTGCCACGTTTCGTTGTTTACTCCAGTTCTAGCATCCCGAGCATTCAGATAAACAGCAGTCAGAGGATCGCCCTGGTCATGTTCTACAGTCTGCTTCCACCACTAGTGAACCCCTTCATCTACTGCATCAGGATCAAAGAAGTCAGACAGTTCTTTCTCAAATGGTGTATCCAGAGAAACAGGATGAGTCTAAAAGTCCATAGGTTAACTATTTCTAAATGAAATCATCTGCCTATTGTGTTTTAATGCATACCTACTGTTATTTATTTACAATTTTTGTTAATATCATAGTTATTTTAGATTGCATATCAATAATAAATTGTAGGCTATTATAATAAATGTGGAAGGCCATTTATCACTCACAACTAATAGACAAGTTCTTTTCCCTTTAACCAGCACAGTAAATCACAGTGGGTTATTAGCCCTCAATGATGATTTAACAAAACAAAACAAAAAATAATCAGAAGATTCAAGATTGAATAAAGTGATATGGAAAGTTGCATGTCCTGCTGCCCATGTAAAACTATTTTTTATAATTATTATGTGTTCAGGTTTTTTGACTTGTTTAATTAAAATACTGCAAGGAATATTTGTGCTTTTAAAAATCATGGAAAGTAGCCTATATAATTTATTATATATTTTAATAAATAAATAAGTGACCATTATCAATTCATTTTCAGGAAAGCTTTAAAGTGACATCTCTTCCCTACGTCATTTTTATTATTTTGGTAACAATGATATTAATAATCGGTTCTTTAGATTATCTGTGAGGCGGAGTGGAGCTTACTGGTTTTCATTAGTGTTTCAAACTAACTAATTAAAATTAGGCTACATCGTGTTATGCTAAGAAATTAAAATAATTCAAATCTGAACAAACTGTCACATTTCAAAAAACGGCCAATCTCATTTGAATAAAGTAACATTAATTAATGCACATGATGAGGCACTGCCTGCTGAACAAAGAGAAAAAAGTTGGTTCTTACCGTGTGCAGTTTATTTCTGTGGAAGACTGTGGGTTGTGTGCTCGTTAGATTCCCATGGTACACGTGGTTTGGTTTAAACTTGATACTTGCCAAAGACTAACGTTGTAATTTAAGGGACCGTCAAACAATGTTACTAGCTTCTCATGACTAAATCCATGTTTTGTATTACTATAAATTGCGTGTCTTGGTGTATATTTGCACTACATTAAAATAAAGTCAATAAAAAGTGTTTTGTTTTGTTTTGTTTTGATCAAAAATGTATTTCCACTAGGGGGCGCATGGCGGATGAATCAATCGGATCCTTCATTTAGTCGCATTCATTTTTTATTTATTTTTTTTTTGTATAATTTGGGATATTTCTGCACACACAAAAAAAAAAACAATTACTGTGAGCAATATTAACATTAATAAATAATATTTTTAATCTATTATGCGAATGGGAGGTGTAAGAGTAATTATCTTTTTACCCACAAGGTGGCGCAAAAAGCTCACAGTAAGAACGATGTTTGACATTCATGGCCTAACGGAGCTATTTGCTGTATATCTGGGGCCTCATGTACAAAGACTTGCGTTGAATTCATACTAAAACATTGCGTACGGACAAAGCTGTAAATGTGCGTACGCACAAAAAAATCCAGATGTATGAATCTCTGCGTACGAAGGATCCCACGCATATTCTCTTTGTACATCCCAATTAACGTAAATTTGAGCGCACATGCACGAGCACAACGTCCCACCCAGTCTCCTCCCTTAATTAAACTAATTTAAATATGGTAATGAGTCCACTTTGGCAAAAGAAAACAGTAAGAAAATGACGGCAAGAAATTAAACTTTACAGAAAGTGAATTGGAGGTGCTACTATCGGAGGTAGAAACGAAAAAAAAAAAAAGTTTGGAACTTTGTCCTCCGGAATTAATAACAAAAGGAAAAAAATATGAGTGGGAGAGTTTGGCTGATGCCGTCAATGCGGTGGGATCGTCGTACTGTAGAGTAGACTGAGTACAGTTGAGACACTTTTTGCGTTTTGATTTTTCACACAAAAATAGACATTGAAAAGAAGTGAATTTCCACATGACACGCCACATGATTACATTAGCTTGTAGACTAAGATATTATCAATCAATAATACCCACAAGTAGTTTTTATTTTAAATATAAGGTGCTTTTTGTCTCAACTTTGTCTCAACTGTACCCATATGTGGTACACTTGAGACAGTGCATGGTACAGTTGAGGGACCCATTTCTAATGTCGTGAAGGTAACTAACCATTCATGGTAAATATAAAAAATAAAGACAAATAGAAAAGAAAATAACAACTGGGGCAACATTTTTGTTTATTCATCCATTTATATTCATTCATTTTATTTAAATTAGCACTGGTTAAAATGTATAAAGCAGGAACAAGATATGTAACAATATTTATTTATAATACACAGTTTAAATATCACACATATCAAATTGTATTTTCATTTGCGTCCTATGCTGGCTACATGATTGCTGGCTGAACAACTAAACAGTGTGTTTTAGAACTCTATCGGGGGTACAGTTGGTACATGTGTGTCTCAACTATACCCCGCTGGCCACCTCCCACATTTCTCTAGATTTTGCAATTACCTTGCATGACACAATACCATGAAATATGCCCGTTTTTAGGGCACAGAATAACGTTTGTGGTGATACCAGTTACGTTTAACAGTCACATAAGGATAATAAGCTAGTCATTGTGGAGAGCGCATGGTGAAGTGAACGTCATATCTTAGAAAAAAAAAAGTTTTTCCGATTTCTTCGGATCGGAGATGTGTCCGTTGTTCAAATTTCCCACGATCAAAGAGGACACTAATACGCACGTGCACAGCAAAAATACAACTTGTTATTTAAGCAAGTTATTTAAGGTGTCTCAACTGTACACAGTCTACTCTAAATTACCTTAAAAAGAAATGGTCTGATATAAAGGTGGACATTAAAACCAAAGCTGCCATAGAATAAGGGTTGTATCATTTTGCATAATATGCTTTTATATGTTCTTACTTAATTCCATAATTGATAGAATATTTTCATAAGGCTCGTGTGACAATATATGTCATTTATTTTATAAATTGCAAATTAATAGCAATGTTTCCCACAGGTGGTGGTGCGATAGACTTGTAGAACAATTCGTTGTGTAATGTTTGCAACTTCACTTCATTGCCTGTAAGAGTCGCCAACGGACAAAAACAGTGAGAAATATACGTACGCCAGACATGAAATTGGCGTGGAGGAACGCACATTCTCGCGTTAATTTCACTGTTAGTACATACGACCGTGAGCGTGAAAGCTGCCGTACGCAAAGTTTTTGTGCGTACGCAAGATTGATACATGAGGCCCCTGATGTTTTTATTAATAAAATACAAAACAGAAGCTAACATTGAGGACTATATTTTCATATAGTCCTTTTAGAGTACACTTTTTTTTTATGTTTTTGAAAGAAATCTCCTATGCTCGCCAAGGATGCCTTCGTTTGATCAAAAACATTAATACTGAAATAAAGCCATGAATTTAGGGACAAGGTTATAATTAGGTTTAGGGCAAGGGCAAGGGTTCAGGTTAGACACTTAGTTGTGATGAATTGGGTTAGGGTAAGGAGCTATAGATTGCATTGTCAATGAATGTCCTCACAAAGATTGTGTGTGTGTGTGTGTGTGTGTGTGTGTGTGTGTGTGTGTGTGTGTACCTTCTTAACTATATTTTGGGGACCAATTTGTACCCAGAAGTGACCAAATACCTCCCTTTAGGAACATCCTCATTTGTAAATGTGGTATAAAAATGATTAAAAGTTTTTGAAATTGTACAAATGCAGAAAGTTAGTGTAAGGGGATAGAATATACCGTTTGTACAGTTTAAAAAACATTACGTCTATGGAATGTCCCCATTTAGATAGCCAAGTAAAAGTGTGGTCCAGGTAAACCCTAAATTTTGAAGACAAAATGTCCACACAAAGATGGCAATATCCGAAATCTTTGTCCGTGTGGGGACATTTTTAAATAATTAATTAAAATGCTTTCTGGAACGCAATAGTATTGCATAGAGCAAGAAAGACGGTATGTTTTTATTTACAAATATAGTGCTAAAATCCAAACAGTTAGGATTTCAACTCCTTATATGAATTTATAGCCCTCTCAAATTCATTATAAGCAATCTGTGAACACATCAAGCAATAAGCATTTCACTTCAATATTCTGGATTCTTTATTCAGTTTATATATGTATTTCCATTTGTAGTTTAGAGAATGAGAAGCATTAGTTTTATTTACAATTATATTTTTAAAAACTTCAGCTCTGTACAGATTTGAACCCTGATAAGGACCAATATTTTTCAGACCTAGTGCGGTGTTAAAACACAAAAAGCAAAGACCACATAAACAGAGAAAGACAAAGGAAGAAAAAAAAGATATCAAATTATGAACATTTGAAGAAAAAAAAGAAAACAGTACAGTAATTTCTTCAGCCATTAGAGAGGGGTTTGCTGCTGTTAAAGTATATGACATTGTCAGCATCTCACTGCTCCAAATGCTAATGTGCTAACTGTTTTTAGACTATCATACACTAGACACCAATATATATCAACAATCTATAGTTATGTTCTCTACAAGATTCATATTAAATATACTCTACACATATGTAACCTTCGAATACAATTCCCATTTGGAAAAATATTAAAAAGGGAGAAGGAGAAAGAAAAATTACACAGATTTAGAAATGAAACAGCTCATGTTTCTGTATTGTGCAAACAAATTTTATATCTAACAGGGATGGGGAAATAGAAACCAAGCCAAACTTCATTCCGTAGTTATCTTCTGGCTCCAAACGCAAGCATTAATTTACACCACCACACTTAGAAAATAAAGGGATAAATCTTACCCTTCCTGAAAGAGAGCAGCTCAGATCTATCTAAAGGGGGCAGACGCAACACTGTTTGACTGTCAAAACACAGCCGCAAATGTCACTGTTACTCATTGTGGATTATTTAGACTTTCCATGAGTGAATCAAACCAACATCTGGAGATCTACCTTCCTGCAAATTCCTGACTCCTGCGCTCAAAACACACCTGGACAGGCTAATCGAGCACCAGAACTTGTTAAAGCAGGACGCTGGATCTCCATGACCAGAATTGGAAACGTATAATAAACATTTCTAAAACGTTCATCAGGCACATCAATACTTGTTCTCCTGCGCTGAAATCAATACACTACATGTGGCGATTAGTATTTTATCGGGAGGGCGTGTGTAGTGGAGGTTAAACCGCCAGTGAAGCGTGTGCTATTATTTCAGATGTAGATGACGGCATGCCTTTCCGCCTCCGCACCGGATCCGAGCCAAGCTTGGTGAGCACGTGGTGCATCGTTTAACGTGAAAAGTTCATCAGACCCTGTGTAAATTAATTTCCCCTTCACACGTCTCCCTCCTGAGAGGAAGAATCAAGGTCTCAAGTTCAAGTTCTCAAGAATCAAGTTCTTCCTCACTGAATCATTCATGTTTACCATGTGCAATAAAAAACAGAGAAACAAGGGCCTCGTTCCGTGTGCAAACCGGTAGAACGGGAAGGAGTGAGTGTCTGTGTGTGAGAGTGAGCATGATGAAACGAGTTACAGGTCTGCTGGGTGTACACGAAGGTAGAATGACCAGAAATGTGTGTGTGAGGGTGTTGGCGGGATGCGTTTTATTATCTGCTGCTCTTGAGGTTGGATTTTCTTGACATCTTTTGGCTTCAATAAGTATTATGCGTTCCTCTAGCCTGGTCTCGTCCTCTCTTGGGTGTTTTTTTTTTTCTTTCCAGGTGAAGTGAAGCTCTCGTTCTGGTCAGGTGTGAGTAGTTGTGTTTAAGCAGCATGGGCGAAGGGGGACAGGACACACTCATTCTGAGGGGTGAAGGGATGTATTTACAGGATCACACAACAGTTGCTCTCTCCAGTCTTTTCCCGGTTCCTTTGACCTAAAATGAAAACACTTGCAGTTAATACTACTGCACAAAAACAAAACAATGGTTCTGTTCCAAAACCATAGCTGCCAACCTAAACATTATTTTAAGGCATCATAGGCATTCTGTTTTGTTCTTAGAGAGGCAGGCAACATAGTTGTGTTTCCTTCTAAGATTCATATTTTATTCTGCATATATTCTTTACACAGAACACAATCCCAGGATGCATCCTTGAAAAGCTTGGTGAAGGATGTTGGGCAAAGTGAGAGAAATGCAAGTAAATCTCAAAGGTATTGTTAAAAACGGTTTAAAAAGACTATTTTAATTGTTTACGGGTGAGTTACGTTATAGAATGTGGTTGTCACTCTCGTAAACAACTGAACTGTGTGTGAACGTAACCGTATTAAGGACTCAAATACAGGACTGACAACCGTATTCTGCTGCTGTGTGAATGTGGCCTATTTAAAAGGTTCCAAATCAAACATTTATGAGGTTCTTTTTCAGTGACTTAAGGCCCTTGCACACTGAGTGCGAAATTCGCGTCCGAAATTTTCGCACGTTAAAAAATAAATACAACCTCACGTTATGTCAATCACACTTGCACACTGCCTCCGAAATTTTCGTCCGTCAAAAAAAAAATCGTATCAGGTTCGATTTTCTGCGTTTTTCGCATCCGTAACAAGCATTTGAATGGTGTTTTGACAGTTTAGAGCCACAGAATGACGGACACGAAAAAACGCATGCGAAAATCTCGGATTCAGTGTACAAGGAACTTTAAAAGGCAGCTACCCATGTAGGCAGCATGGAAGCTCACTGGGGTTTGGAGCAGAGCCATTATCTTCAGTACTGATTGATTGAAGACATGCAATTTATTACATAAATTTTATTTTATTTTATTTTATTTTATTACAAAATATAAATTTTATTTTATGAGGGGTTCAATTCATTTTATTTATGTATATTTTGTTTTATTTCACACGGTAATATTAGGCCTAATAGTTTAACAAGGTACTATGTAATTGTAAGTGGTGTATAGACAAGTAACTCTTAAATAAATAAAAATTTATTAGAAAAAAATTATTTAAAAGAACCCTTCTATATTTAATTAATGTTTGTCATTATCAACAATGAATTCAACTGAAAATTATTATAAACACTTTACAATAAGGTCTAACTTGTTAACATTAATTAATGCATTAAATAACATTTATTAACTATTGTTAATTTTAGTTAATAAACATGTTCTTGCTCATGTTAGTTCACAGTGCATTAACTAATTTTAACTGATGCAACATTTGATCTTAATAATGTATTAGTAAATGTGGAGACTAACATTAACTAAGATTAATAAATGCTGTAGAACTATAATTCAATATAATTCATGTTAACTAATGTATTTAACTAATGTTAACAAATGAAACCTTATTATAAAGTGTTAACTATCTTTCATTTAAAGTTTCCCCTCAAACTTAAATTAATAACCACAAATATTCAATATACATACATTCTTGTATTTCTTTCTATGTAAAAACCATACATTAATAAATAGTGCATCACTTTTTTCATGAAAATGTGCCTTCAATTCAGCATTTCAATAAAAATTGTTATAAGGCTTAAAACTCTAGTATGTCAGAATACACTCAGCAAACATTAAATTCATAGTTATTAGTCTTCCTATTTTATCACCAACACTGTCATGTGACAGTCTTTTATATTTTGGTGATACAATAATTTAAAACCTCTAAGAGACATGCCAGAGGTGAGAATGATCCACATATAAACTGGTGATTTTTGAAGAAAGTGAAGGCTGCAGTTAAGCAGGGAGCGTGTGAAAAAGTGAAGGAGGACTGGACAGAAAAGAGAAAGGGCAGAATGGTTACCTTGGGAATTTGGCTCGGGCAGCGTCTCTCTGGCAACTAAATGCATCACTGTGGTTTTTCCGAGAGGCAGTTTTAAAGCTGCAAGACACGAGAAAAAAAAAGTGTTAGACTGAATGGACAAACAAGAGACTAATGCAGCTGTACATCTATGATACCAAAGTAACTTTTCAAGGGGATAAAGTCATAGGACAGAGGAACAAGATGGAAAGTAAACCCCTGGATGAGAGTGCAGCATTTAAGCCTGTGCTTTATTGCGAGCCGTCACTGAGTTTGAGACCACTGCTGCTGCCTTCTGCCCCACAGACAGACTCTTTCTTCATGCCTTGGTTCTCTTGAATCAAGAAGGTGTCAGCATGTATTATCAAAGTGACACTCCTTTGGCAAACCCTCCCTGCGCACCACCATCACATCATCAGCCAAACAGTTCAGAAATTGTAGCTTGTTGTGAGTTTTTACTCAATCATAGTTACTCAACTATGGGAAAAGTTTGCCCAGGCAATTGCAAAACCCATTAGATATGAGTAAATAGTAAAGTTACAAACTATTCACACATCACAAATATTTATAAAAGACAAAAGAGACCTAATTTATTAGTGTATTGAGGAAAACATACTTCTATAGTCTTAACTAAATCACAATTTAGCCAAGACAGACAGACAGACAGACAGACAGACAGACAGACAGACAGACAGACAGACAGACAGACAGACAGACAGACAGACAGACAGACAGACAGACAGACAGACAGACAGACAGACAGACAGACAGACAGACAGATAGATAGATAGATAGATAGATAGATAGAAAGAAAGAAAGAAAGAAAGAAAGAAAGAAAGAAAGAAAGAAAGAAAGAAAGAAAGAAAGAAAGAAAGAAAGAAAGAAAGGAGCCTGGATGTTCCCTGCATGAGTTGATGTGCGGTAGGTTGAATATAGAGTGATTGATTTTATTCTCAGCTGCGTTTGATTCGTCATGCTTATAACAAAGCAATAAATGGAGGGAAAGAACATGTGAAGTATTTCCCAGAACATGCAAGATATATTTATATATATATATATATATATATATATACACACACACATACATGCAAGATATATATCTGCCCTACAAAGGCAAAAGACCTTAAGTCGCTAGAGTGTGGAACTGAGAAAAATGACTTTAAAGATTTTTAGTTGTCCCGCCAAATTAATTATAGGTAGGACACTGGAAATCTGGCAAATAGATGTTTAAGTAATGGAAATTATATACATAAAAAAAAATTGAGCTCAAACTTGACTTTTGACCACTATTTTAAAGTTACTGTACTCTGCCTTTGTATTGTCAGCAAAAAGTGAGAAGTCATGCCAAGGCAAAAGGCAGTAACTTCCACAATATCAATATTTAGTTGCTGATCACCATTACAAAATCATTATAGTAACACCTGTATAAAATCTAGTGATCATGGCATTTATTTTGTATGATTTACAATTATTTATAGCCATCTACTTATTGCTATCCTGTGCTTTGGTTGCATTCTGATGGCATTATTAATACATTTGACATGACAAAATACCTCCATATTAGTCCAGCGTTGACTCGACCGCATTTAGGGCGGGGCTGAAGGCGAAGTTTTGGCACTCTGCCAGCTAGTTTGCCAAGCTTTAATTCTTTGTTGTATTCATCTGATACGGCAATGTGTAACGTTTTTCTGTCAACTCTGCATAATCCTTCGCGATCGATATCGCACGTTTGTTGATGGAGCGGGTTCAGACCATACTAAATGTTCTGACCGCAATTGTGCAGGACAAAGCTCTGAGGACATCAGAAGTTAGAGGGACTGATGGCAGCTGTACAAAGTACACAGGCTACACCGTAATTTTAATTTGAATGGACATTAAAACAAAGGCAGATAACCGTACAATCTGGTAGGTAGCATTATTTGATTGAACACCGGCACCGTAACTTCATATTGATGCGCGGCTAAACAAAGGCAGAGCACCGTAACTCGTAATTTGAGCGTTCCAAAACAAAGCCAAAGAGCGGTAACTGATGTTACGGTGTTCTGCCTTGGTTTCTCGTGGGCTTTTGGAAGTTACTGTTAAGACAAATCATTATTTTCTCGAAAAAACAACGGAATTGATTCAAGATACTTATCCACATTAGTGTTGCACGATGTATCGATACTTCAAAAGTATCGCGATACTCGGAAATTAAAAACGTCACGATACCTAAATTTATCAGTATCGATACTTAAAAAAAAAAGCCTCCCTATGGACGTCTGTGTTTTTTTCCTGACGCACGCAGCAAAGAACCTGCTGCTGTCAGTCTCATGTGACAAAACACTACAGAGATGGCTGCATGTGCGAGCATAATCGTTTATATACTGTCTATGAGCACAAGTGGTCCACGACTCGTAGAAAAAGATGACGCGAGGAGGAGTGACATATGGAAGTAAGTTGCCTACTTTGCTCTGTTGCACGGTGCACCGATACTTCAAAAGAAAACCGGAAATGAAATACGTCACGATTCCTTAATTTATTAGTAGGCTATCGCTTCTAAGAATGACCGCGTTCCAGATTTGTAAAGGCCTGACACACACTGGCTGCGTGTCGTGTCCGTTTTTATTTCGGCTCCCATGATGTTAACTGCCTGCGTGACACACGCGTCTGGGTGCAGCTCGATACGCGCGGAAAACGCGTGCATTCTAGAAATCTATTTTTCACGCGACACGCACACGTGTTGGAAGCGTTTCCAGGCAAAATAGAATAGGAAAAGATGTTTCTATGTCATTTTGACACGAATACATATTAATCAATGACATTTTGATGTTTGAAAGATTTGACAAATACAATATAAAATGTAATTTAAAACATATGATCGATTTTCAAATATTGCACCTCTCAATACTGAACGAATTATTCTGTAGCCTATTTTGCAGTCAACACTGCCGACGTTGTCTTTGCTGCTATATATATTTATGTTTAACATGAAGTATAGGCCTTCCACAACTCTCTCCCCACGTCAAATATATCACAAATAAGGCTTATCATACCAATATTAAACATTGTTTAATATAATCGCTGTTCATATTTTTATTCAAAGTTCAGAATCAAGATAAAGCTCTTCTGTTTCTTATGATAAATGAGATAATGCTGCTAAATGTATATATTTTTTTACCTTGAATGTCATTGCTCTAATTTATTTTTTATATTTTGATATTTCATATTTTGTTCAAATGTTTAATATATCTGCTGTTCATATGTTCATTAATTAGTGTGTTATATGATTAAATGTTGTCCCGGTTTTAAAATAAAGCACAGCAATGATATTTGAGAGTGTTTCTCCCTTTTCAGGAAAAGTATCGAAAAAGTATCGAAATCGCAATACTTGACTTGGTATCGGTATCGAAACAATAATTTTGGTATCGTGACAACACTAATCCACATGATAAAGGAGGTCTTGAATGTGCCAAAAATATAAATAACTCATTTTCGACCAAAAACGAAGTTACGGTCTTTTGCCTTTGCACGGCAGATATATACTCATGCATTTTCTTACACATTCACAAACCCACTGAATCTTTTATTGTTGCTTGAGGGATGGCCAAACAAATAAAAAAATTCTTCCTGTTCACGCCCAAAGAATTTCCTCTCCTCCCTGTTTTCTTTCCTTGATGACAGGTCTGTCGAACAGTGCTTTCCTACTTTCATAGACTGCTCTTTTCCCTCAAAGCTAAATGAAAAACTCGCTGCTGAATTGTAAGAATATTTCTAAGCTCATTTCAAGAAGTGAGTTTTTTCATGACTTGAGAATAGTTACTTTTAGGTGTATTGGGACTGGGAGCTGAATTTTTGGGTACATCCTTACAATCAGCTGAACTGTGACAGAATCAAACCGCACTGCACCCTGGCCCGAAATAAACCAAGACAGCCAAAAGAAATATCTGTGCAGTCATAAAAGTCAGATGGGACACAGCGAATTCACCTGGCAGAGAAAAGGCCAGGCAACTTCTTATCGGTCAGACTCATGATTTGGGACTGATAAGAATGATTTCATGAATAATCAACAGTAACAGAGCATGAGTGATGTGATATAAATAATGGTAATGAGGAGTGTGGGAGGGCAGCTCACCTCCTAGCGTCACATTGCCGTGTAGGAATCGGCCCTGGTAGATGAGGCGCAGGATGTTCGGACTGCTCACTTGTTCCTCTTCCCAGTCTGTTAAAGAACATATGAGAGGCATTCATGTTTGTGTTGTACACAAAATATACAAATCTGAAGCCAACAAGAGACAGACCAAAATGTAAGTTATGCACAGAAGAAAGAAAGTCAAAGGTTTGGAACAACATGAGGGTGAGTATATGATGAGTCAATGAAGAAAAAGTATTTTTCTTTTTGGAGGCACTTTTCTACCCGTCTTTCCACATTACTCAATCCTTCGTTTTTCACGTCATTCATTTATCCATTAATATGACCCACCGATCTCTCTCATTCTTGACTCAATCCAAATGGAGGCTCAATCACAAGACTCAAGTGATGGTTATTCTGTGTCCTCGTGAGGTCGAGCTTTGCTGTGCTCGTCTGCTATGAATAAAACTCTGATTCAATCCCAGACCACCCCGATGGAGTTTACGAACTGTACAACAAAGAAAGCCTTTCTTTTCACAGTATTCCTTTTCTTTTTTTCATCCGTATTCTTTAGAATTAAGGCCTGATGACTTTCATAAGAGCTATTCAAAGTAAGAATTAAATTAAAATTACATAAACTTAAATAAACCCTTGATTGGAGAAAGAAATGGAAATAAAAATGTATCATTCCTGCTAAAAATGCAGCCCAAGTTGGCTTGCTGGTCTCAGACTGGCTTAAGATGGTTTAGCTGGTCAGTTAGCTCCGAAAAACTACAAAACAAGCACATTAGCTAGCTTGACCAGACATACAGAGCAGATATCCACATATTGGTATTTAATGGTAAAAACATAGGCTATTGTTTTTTGGAACATGGAAACATGGTAAAATCATGTTTGTTTGTTTTTTGGACATTTACCAAAGTAATGGCCTTTTATTTTCTGAGGTTCTCTGGAGTACCATATAACTAAATACAATAAAAGTATGGATATGAATATGCTAACCATTCAGGTAGCATACACCACCATTCAAAAATGTGGGGTCAGTAAGATTTTTATAATAAAAGAAAGAATTTGATACTTTTATAATCAAGACATTGAAGACATTTATAATGTTATAAAATATTTATATTTCAAAGAATCATCAAAGAATCATGAAAAAGAAAATTGTGGTTTCCACAAAAATATTAAGTTGCTAATACATAATTAATAATCATCAAAATAAAAGTAAATAAATATTAACTGTTTTCAGACGTCACAAACTACCTTGTAATCAATCAGGTCAACGTGATCGTCAACGAGTGGATCTCTGAGCTGGTGTGAGTGAGTGGAGGTGGGGCTAATTTGCAAATTCATAGAACTAAATACTAAATGAGGCAAGGGTGTAGAGTTACATTCAAGCTATCTTACGGCATGAAGAATTTTTTTTCAAGGAATAAACGCTTAAATGTCATTTTGGTGATCAAAGATGAGTTTTAAGGGATAAAATGATTGACTTAAACATCTTACCAAACCCAAACTTTTGAACGGTAGTATATATATATCAAAACACCATGGTATTTTACCATCACTGCACCATGGTACTGCAACAGTACGTTTTTAACAGGTTAGTCAGGTGGAAAAAGCTAAACTTGAGCTTGTGGCCAGATCCCTGAAAGCACTTGCAGTTTCAGATGGGTTGCCAAGATAGTGTAGAAACAGATGAAAGAGTCTTTATACCATCAGCTCTTCTCTACAATTCAGAGATAGCAGTATGTGTGTGTATATAATCTGTATGTAAATAATATTTGAATGCAAACCACATAGTCCTCGGGCACAGGCGGAAAGACAGCCAGACAGATGTATAAACGCACAAACTCAGATGCTCTGTTTTTCCCCTGAATAATGTCATTGACTTTAGGTCAGTGTACAGTGAGTGGAATCTAACTCTGCATGGGATTACCACTCAGTCAGACTCAGATTTGTCTGCGGCACAGATTATCTAAAAACAGAAAAAGGTTGTAAAGAGGAATCTACTCAACGGCAGGAAACAAAAGCCTGAAAATCCTTCACAAGAGCCAACAGTTTCTACTGGGGAATGCATTCAAAACAATATGTGAGTGTTTTAAGATGTGATCATCACACACCCATTGGCCAGTTGTCGTACACGTGCTTGGCGATGTCGGCCGCGGAGTCGTTTGGCGAGAACAGGAACTCTTTTGTTTTTCCACTCACCAAGATGAGCCTCAAGTTGATCTGAAACACAAACACAAACAATATAGCCGTTAGAAGCTCGGTCAGAATCCATACCACACTTCCTCATCAACATGAAATGGCATTTGCAACCCATTTTAACTTGTAGTGTGAGGTATTTCTGAGTTTCATACCAGAATGGAGCCAGAACTGAATGTTAGTTTGCTAAATCAATACCTAAATAGCTATTATGCTATTCGCAGGCCTACATGGAATCTGTGCACACAGAACTTTGGAGAAAGATCTGCATATTTTCACAGAATTAAAAAGCCTGTCAGACACAAAGCTTCACAATGTCATGACCCTTGTGTACATTCATTTATAAACATGACTAATTGAATTATTCTTATAGCTACCAATAAGAGTATAGTGTTTTTTTTATAATCTTTTTTTTTTTTAAGAATCACTTCTGAAGGATCTTGTGACACTGAAGACTGGCGTAATGGCTAAACAATATATTACTGTTTTTTATCAAATAAATGCAGCCTTGGTAAGTTTAAAAGACTTCTTTAAATAAATGAAAAAATCTTACCACCCCCAAAGTTTTAAACATACCATGGTATTTTACTGTCCCTGTTGCATGGTACTGCCACAGTACGTTTTTGAGAGGTTTATCAGATAAAAAAAAATACTTGAGCGTTGGAGTAAGAATATTTTCACAGAATTAAAAAGCCTGTCAGTGTCAAAGCTTCCCAATCTCATGCTCCTTGCATATTCATTTATACAATACATTGACTAATTTGATAATGATTTTAGCTACCAATAATGTAGTATGGTTTTCTCAGTTTCATTTAACTGCAAAAAAAACTATGGTTTACATTATTGAGGGGAAAAATGCTTAACATTAAATAAAAATAAATAAATAAAAATAATGAAGATGGGCGGTTGAGAAATGATTTCATAAGACTTTTATATAATCCTCCACTTTATCCTAGCAAATGCGAACCACCAGTGATTCAATCAGCACAATTATGCTGTTTGTGCAAGCACTCAAACAATATAATTTGCAAAAAGTCCACTATCATACTCATTCACATCCCAGGGTGTCGCCGATTTAAAAATAAAAGAGTAGGATGTATCAAGCTGAGAGAGAGAGACGGACAGGACTCGGGGCAGTGCATGTTCAATGCACGTGTGTTACTATGCGAGTGTCATCAGAAGATCCAGTATTAAGCTCCTCCCTCTATACGCACACACACATTGCCAGCTGCAGTGATGTAACAGAGTGAAAACCAGCAGATGGAAACAAAGATCCTCCTAAGCACTTTATAGAATCAGATTAGAGCCAGGAGCAAGAGCCTGCACACTCAAAACAACTCATCTAAAGATCACAACACACACACAATCTTAAGTCTCCTCAAAGGAAAGAGTATCAGTCAACAAACAGACGCACATTCATGCACAACAATGGTTGGTTGATCACGCAGACATACACATGCAAATCTAATTTTGGCTCGGATTAGTATGTGGCTATTTTATGAAGCCACCACACAGGAAGGAAATACCAGAGGATATCTACTTATCGCAATATTTCTGTACACATTTTTGCCAATTCACTCCATTTCAGAGCTTTTAAAATACTTATGCTGATTTATATATGTCAGAAAACAGAAATAGTGTAAGGTGCAAAGAAGACCTGTTCCTCAAATTAGTATTCGTATCCTCCAAATGTAAAGAGATTAATGAAATTTATATTTCAATAAAAAAAATTCTATATTGTGAATACCGGTAGTATTATTTTGGTAAATATGTCAAATATCTCGTTAAAAAGTTGAGTCAGTAAGTTTTCTTCTAAGAAATGAATACTTTTATTCAGCAAGGACTTAAGTGATTAAAAAAATAACATTTCCTGTTTCTATTTCAAATAAATGCTGTTCCTTTGAACTTTCTATTTCATCAAAGAATCCTATAAATAAAATGTATCCGTTTCCATAAAAATATTATGCAGAAGTCTTAACTGCATTTGTGATCAAATAAATGCAGCATAAAATGTCATATTTAAGCATGAATTGGCTGATATTTGGGTTTGTTTGACATTACTGGCATTGATTAACAGACCAAAATGTAGGCTAATAATGCATCGATTAAACATTGATTACTTACATTTACTAACAGCTTTAGTAATTAATAAATGTACATTATTTTTTCAAGTATTTGTTGTGAATTTCAAAGAAATACTTAAATTACATTACATACTGCATCTATCCCATACTTTATTACATTGGTTATCAGTATTGGTGCTTAAACTAAAAATTAAATGAAAACACTTTTTTGTATTCGTTGTGAACATTTTTGAAAAGAAAAAAAAAATGACACAAAAAACTAAAATTATAAATTTTTTTAATAAAAATGCTCCACCTGTTCCACCTTTCCTTTTCCAACGACATCACAAAGTCCTCACTATACAATACTCAATGGACAAAATCTAGTCCAACCCATAGGTGGGAATGTGTTGGTTTGTGTTTCTATTTGTATACTCAATACTCAATATTACAGGTTTTTATGCTATATGGTAACTTTTTAATGTTGTGTTAGCTGACAGCTTTGTCTTGTATAGACCTTATTCAGACAGAGCAGCGCCATGACAGATATAAAAGCGAGACTGTGAGGGATAGACTTACTGTGTTTTCAATGGCATCTGCTGTAAAAAGCTGAATAAAGCTCTTAGATCACTTATGATTTTCCACAACTTATGCTGTCTGGAGTTTTATGTCTACTGAAGTTTCTTGGAAAGATATTTTTGCAGTGTTCCGTATGTAGAACAATCCAAAAACAATAATAACAGTTTAACCCACTGATGAGTTGTATCATGTCCATCCTTTCATTCCCTTTAGAAATCAAAGATGGCACTGCTGTTAAATAAGGTTTATTTTGTTAGTTAAGCTAAATCATCTGGTGAAGTCTATTATAGATATAGATATTCATTCATGCCTCTAACTACGGAAGCAGACTCACGGTAAACTTAACCTAGAGTGTTCACAGACCCACTTTGACCTTTCAATATGGCGAAAGGCTTACGTATAGCGGCTCATAGAAACAGCCGCTAATGAGGCATCTGTTTATTTCTATGGTTTTGACACAATGGAACACCTCCTAGTTTCCATAGAGATGGTAACCGTGGCAGCGGCTCCTCTATGAGAGCGCTGACCTGAATCACCTGCAGGCAGAGTCTTTCTTCATCTGTCTCTTTCTCTCTCGCCGTATCTCATCTTTCACCATGTCACTCCATCTTTTCCACATCTTTGTCTAATGATGACATATCATCTTCACCTGGTGAATGGCAATGAGAAAAAAAACGGAGGAAGCTGATTTATACAATGTTTCCAGACGTACGCAGAAAGGAGGAAGAGCCGCCCAAACCGCAGAAATATGTGTTATGCTGGGATACGTCTGCTTAAAACATTCCTCCTCCATCCATCTCCTTGGTGAGCAGACAAAATCTCACTATGACGTAATACGGCATGCAGGGCTGCCTCCAAGGAACTAAAACAAAAACAAGCTCAGCAAAAAACATCCGCCGGGGAATGATTTCATAGGCGAGGGTAACGCTGGTACTAGTCTTACCCAGGAGCAGGTGGATCCCTCTGAGTGAAGACAGCAGTTGCTATGCTAAACATTATTATACCACTCAATATTTATCACCAATCCCAGCATAGGAAGACCCCGGCTCCCCGCAACCAACCCTTCAGGGGGAATGTTTGATGTAATCACCCCCTAGTGCTCTCCTGCACAAACAAACGCACTTTCTTAGGGACACAGATGACACGTAGCATTCCTTCGTGAGGCTACAGGCTGCCCATGGGATCTCCACTGTGATGGAAAAAATTATACAACAGAAACACGTAAAGCACAACAAAGGCTCTGCCAATACAGACATTAGATTTAGCAATTATTTATCAGGCACGGTTATTGGCAGGTGCTGATAATCTTAAAATATTAGCTGAATATTGAAGATTTATTGGTCTGTTGCCATTACGATCATGCATTTTAGTAGATAGCATGATTTAACTGCAATATTGCAATGAATAATAATTCATTTGTGACACCTGTATTGTTATATGGCACTGCAAGGCAATAGTCTTTCCATAGCAGACATGTTGAAAACAGATATGTCATCTAGAGCACGTGTCTCAGGTTTGCTATAGTTACAAACCGAGCGTGAAGTACTAGAGATTTTTCTGAGGGTTGTAGCTTTTGGGTATCACAAGTTGAGCAGGAGATTCTCTGCTTTAGAAGGATAAACAACTCAGTGGTTCTGCCAAGAGACAGTGTGTGTGTGTGTGTGTGTGTGTGTGTGTGTGTGTGTGTGTGTGTGTGTGTGTGTGTGTGTGTGTGTGTGTGTGTGTGTGTGTGTGTGTGTGTGTGTGTGTGTGTGTGTGTGTGTGTGTGTGTGTGTGTGTGGACATGTTTTTCTACACCGGTGGGGACTTAAACCTGAATGCACACAGACTCATGGGGACTCGTGTCACCGTGGGGCCCTAAATTGAGGTCCCCATGGGTACAAAAGCTTATACATCATACAGAAGTAGTTTTTTTGAAAATGTAAAAATGCAGAATGTCTCCTGTGATGGGTAGGTTTAGGGGTAGGGTTAGTGTAAGGGGATAGAATATACAGTTTGTACAGTATAAAAACCATTATGTCTATGGAGAGTCCTCACAAAGATAGTGCACCAGACATGTGTGTGTGTGTGTGTGTGTGAGAGAGAGAGAGAGAGAGAGAGAGAGAGAGAGATGCTGACAGTAATGAGTGTGTCAGACAGGACGTCTGAACTAAAAGCAGCCACAACAAATGCTGACCACAGTGGATGTGACATGTCGACCGGCTTTGACCATCCCAGAATAGAGGTCTGCCAGATTGTTCTGGGAATGACATTTATGCAATAGGGAACAGACACACACTCACAGCACTTATGTAACCACACATCAATGAAAACAATATTAGAAAAGTTGCCTCCAGCAGGGATTTGTCCGTTTTGGAGAGAGAGGAAATTAGTGAGTCTATGGCGAGATCGGTTATGCCTGTATAAGCTGGTTAAAGAACAATGATGTAGCATTCCAATACAAAAACAAGTCACCTGCAACAAGGAAGAGCCATTAGGGATTAAAGACCACACAAGCCTAATGCAAGTTTAGGATTGTTGATCCCTGTCCGGTTAACAAACTCAGGACTTACTCAAGTTCACAACACTGAGACTTCAAGCGACTGGATCATGAAGCGTCTCCAAAATAGGACCCCATTTATGCCTATATTAAGTGCCGCAACAATAGTTATTGTAATATATTAAGCCGCACAAATAGTAAAAAGTAAAGAGTAGTAAAAATACAAAGTTAGACATAGCAAAGAAAAATTGAGAGGGGAAAAAAATGCTAGGAGAAAACCACTTAGCCCAGAAATAATAATCATTCCACTCTTCATTAGTAAAGATACCAATTAAGTTTCACACAGTTGTAAAAATCACTATGGCCTTATTATACTGTAAAAATAAAGGTACAGTATATTATGATTACATTTGGCTAATCAGCCAAGCTTGATAATACAGAATTTAAGTTGTTTAGCTGATATTTTTACAGACCTCTTTGCAAACAATATTACATTTTTATTTACACATATTTTGTGTGTTAGAAATGTATAAACCATGTATTATACAGAACAATTATAATAATATTATTTTAAAAATATTTATTTTGTTTTATAACCATTTTTTTTAATTGTTTCATTTTTTGTTTACCATTTTACATATATTTAACCACGATTTGTTGCAACCCATCTATGTACACTTAGTTTTGTCTAGCCTAATCTATATTACTGTAGATTACTGTACCAAGGTGGCACATTTAAACCAGCCGAATCAGCAACTTAATTTTGCATGTGTGATCAGAACATCCTTATTGTCGAGCACTACTAATGTGTATAAAAAAATACCCAATATATCCAAGCGTCACTCAGACAAACTAATCATATAAATAATATCATGACATTAAGAAAAGCTCTGACCTATAATCTTGAGAGAGGTCTTTATGCTTTAAGCATGTCGTAATCAGACAGAACAGATAAACAAAGAATCAACACAGAATTGAGAAAATATGATCATACTGCTCAACAAAAGATTAACATTTTCTCTTTCTGTGTACTGAAAAATCCTTTTCACTCTGCTCAGTGTATTCGGAGTGTGCTTCTGTGTGCGAACTCAACCTCAGTCATAAACAGACGAGACAGAAAAGGGAAGCCATCCATCTTCCCCGACAGCACAGTGTTGGTTCAAACAGTGTCATCTCTGTCTATGTCTCCAGGAGTCTGTGATGTAGTTGAGACCGAGGTGGTTTTGAAGACTGTGATCACACTTACTCATCTCTATTTCATCAGTCAGGGCGTTGGTGGGATTTCGCCCGCATATCTGAGAGAGTGTGAAAAAGCTTCTCAGAGCATCTCATTCTAAGAATGGAAGTGTCATTTCTTTTCTTCGGTTTGAAATTAGGGTTTACCGTGCCTATACCTAAACTGACTGTCTGCATGCTTTAAATAAACAAAGAGTCAACAAATCACAACTAACTAACCCCATTTAATTTCTTAATACATGTTCCTGGTCTTATTGTGAATGATTTATCAATGCATGTCATTCCAAAGGAAAAAAATGTTTTCTTTGTAATATTTCCTTTAAAAGAAACACTCTATCACTCAAATGTTTTGGTCAGTAAGTATTTTTCTTTTCTTTTATTCAGCAAGGACGCATTAGACTGATCAGAAGTGACAGTAAAGACATTTATAATGTTACAAAATGCTGTTCTTTTGATTTTTCTATTTATCAATAAATCCTGAAGAAAGATGTATCAGTTTCCACAAAAATATTAAGCAGCACAACTGTTTTCAACACTGATAATATTAAATAAAAACTAAAGTTTCTTGAGCCCCAAATCAGCATATGATTTCTGAAGGATCATGTGACACTGAAAAATTCCGCTTTGCCATCACAAAAATAAATGTAATTTTAAAATAGAAAAGTTATTTTAAATTCTAATAATACATCACAATATTACTGTTTTACTGTATTATAATAAAATGAATGCAGCCTTAGTGAGTATTTACTTAGATTATTATTATTATTATTTAATTTAATGACCCCAAACTTTTAAATAGTAGTGTACCTTGTTCTACCTCTGAAACAATTTTCCTTTCAAATGACATCATCAAACTGATTTTTGGCTATTTATATTCCAGTCAATTCCCAATAGATGAAATTAATTCCCACCCTATACAGAACATCCAGTTTCACTGAGAAATACGTCACACTGCAGAAGTAATTTTTGAATCCCATTTCCTGTCTACTAATTACATGATTCAGAGCGGCAAATGTTTATCCATAAAATGATTTTGCTATAAAATGAACAACATGCTAAAGTTTTAGGAGTATAACAAAGTTTATTTAGCATGTTTTCAAACAAATATAGGACAAATATAGAAAAACAAAGTTCTGTCAGGTACGGTACAGTCTGTACAATCCAGTTTTTTGTTTTTTTTCTCAGCATGAGACAGAACAGGTTGTTCCGCTTTGCAGTGGAGATCTGATTCTTCCTCTGGTGAGAAAGTTAAAACCACTGAGTACGGTAAACCACCCTTTGTTAGGGATTTGCATAGATATTCAACATTACAGGTCACCTTGACTTCTTTCTGAACAGAATATAAAACGGTTTGGCCTATTTGCATTAGCAGGGGTTAAAGCAATGAACATGTCCAAGAAGACACATTGAAATGCATTTGGACAAGGGAATGGAAGGATAAATGTCTCACTTCAGCCAGGGTCAAAAACACAATGACCACTGGCATTGGTTTGATAATAGCTAGCTCATTTGGCCACTAGTCTCAAGGCAAAGCTTCTAAATGAATAGATTCCAGCCCACAAAATGATTCCTTACTGTTTCATATAAAATCGTCTTTTCATGATATTGGACAGACTGTTAGGGGACCCAAAATCTGAGAAAAAGAGACCCGGCCATTGATTAATATGTGATATCTTTCAGATGAGCGTCAGACACTTAAATTCTCATTATGAAGAGCGCGGCACATGAGAAAGAGATAACAGCATTAAATGACATGAGATCTGAGAATTAGATGGCACATTTTAGACGTGGGATATTAAACTGCAAGAGGGGATATGGAGAAATTGTATAGTTCCCTGTCTATGTCCAAGACCTCTGTGGATGATGGGACAAATTATTGCAGGAATTTGAGAACTGACTCACAGCCATAGCCGTGCACACACACACGGGCAAAATTGCCATGTACGAGCAACACAAAAAGAGCCTGGATGTTCCCTGCATGAGTTGATGTGCGGTAGGTTGAATATAAAGTGATTGATTTTGCTCCCAGCTGCGTTTGCCTTGTCATGCTTATAACAAAGCAAGAAATGGAGGGAAAGAACATGTGAAGTATTTCCCAGAACATGTAATAGGATTGCATATTAAACAGAAGACTATTAAACAATTCCTGTAAAAACACACAACGCACACACACAGAAGGTGCCAAATAAATTCATCACTTCCTTGATAGATTTTTTTTCCCCATAATGGACCGGATCTCAATAGATACGGTAAAAGGTGATCATTTTGCAATCATTTCCTCAAAGATGTCTAGAACTTCCTTTACTCCCATTATCGTTCTTGGTCTTCTCCCCCGACTCACTCACTCTGCTTCCGTACTTAATCATGGACACAGCACACCACCAACTGCAGTCTCAGCCTGTCCAGATGCCCCATCAGCAGTCCTGAAGGACAATCAGTCACACAGACATACTCACACACACTCAACCGACCCAAACGATGCATCTCACCGGATGAGAAAACAAGGGTACAAGGGTGCAAATATCAATGAAATCAATATAGGCCCGCCTGATGACGTGTCAATTACAATCACATAAGTGGACACGTCTTCACACTGGTGTTAATAATGCTGTATCTGAGAATGACTCATCTTTGTACAAACTTTCCGATCTTGAGGCTAATTACTCACCTTCTATAAACACATTAGCAATGTGCACTCAGGGGCGCTGAATAAACACAAACCTAGAACTCTGACCTTTTTAGAACTGAAACAAGATTCCTTTAAGGTGCTTTAAGGACAGTGTGACACATCTTGAAGGTCACAATGTTAGATGATCTCTGTTAATCAAACACATTCCACAATAGAGAATGGCCAGAAAATACAACCAGATTTCTGCCTCATGAGAATGATTAGGCAATTCTATATATATATATATATATATATATTGCATATAAAAATAAAATTATATATATAATAATAATAATAATAATAATAATAATATTTTTGACATGCTATTATTTTAAATAATTTTCCTGATGGAGCTATGGGGAAATATGAGAACAGAAAAAACACTCAAGATGAAAAGAACCAAGACGAGCGGAGCGTGAGAGAACAATATCTCATCTCCTGTAGCCAGATGAAGGCAGGCAGCCTCTACCCTGCAGGCCCTGTCCACGTGCTACTGCTGAAAAAGGGCAGACATCTGTAGAAAGAGAGAGTGGGGGAGGCTGGCCGTCTGATAGAAATGGCCTTTTGATATTGTATTACAGCCATGTATTACAAACCTGAAAAACACCCTTCTCATCACTTATTACTATCATGCACATGTTCTCAAGCTGAATTATTGCACCCACTGCAGACAAAGCTCCACAGACCAACTTCATGACTGAAAATCTTTTTTTATCTTTTCTTTGGGGCGAGCCCAGAGAAGGTTTTTCATTGAAAGTCATGACTAGGGCTGTGTATTGGCAAGAATCTGGCGATACGATACGTATCACGATACATGGGTCACGATTCAATATATTGCAATATATTTCGATACTGTGCATAAGGCGATATATTGGGATTTTTTAAAAGTAAAATATATTAAAATATTTGAAAAAAAGACATGATGTGCATAAAAGTCAAAGAAGTTTACTTTAGGTAAACAATTCAGTACACAGAAAATCAAACTGCCAGTTTGGGCTTGTGGTTTACAGGTTCTTAGTGAGCAAATGTTTATATGCTCAAGTAGGCCATAATAAAAGAAAATAGGTACATAGCCCCTGTCACAATACAAAACAACAACGTGAACTGGACGAAAATGAATGAAAGTGGATGAAAGTGAACAAAATAAATGTGTCATATATTGAAATCAAGTTTTATGTGATAAAAGATTTTAAAAGAACTGGACGCGCGAATGAGGCGAACCGCGCCGCACTAAACGCCTCGTGCCGCAGGACCTCCAGACGCGCGTAAACGCGTCTTTGCATTGACTTAACATTGCAATCACTCGCGCCAGATGCTCTCTTCGCGTTTGATGTGAACGATGCACGCGATTACATTTAGAAATAGACAAGCTTTGTTTCCAAATGCACCAAGCAAAGATATCCTTTCAGTTGTATAAACTTTTATAAAACCAGCCAATATAATCACAATAAACACATCCAAAATGAAATATTTAACATATAGGCTATATAACAACTGCACAACGTCTAATTTGTAAACAAAATGATTTACGCACTAAATCCAGCATAAACTCCGGCACAATTTGCATATGTTTAAACTCTCAAGGTAGACATCACATCCCGAACCTCACAGCAATTGGCTGCCGACTGCGTTTTTCGCTTGATATTTGTATAAAGGAACTGCCCAACTTTTTGACGCTCTCGGTCGCTCTCAACGCTTTCTCCGGTCCGCTGTCAATCCTAAAATGTCCAGTGGACACGCACCGTTATAGGCGAGCCTGGCGAGGACACTAGTGGTGCGTCTCAGCATAGCTATCTATTGGTAGGGATTTAAACAACATAAACGTGAACCACTGTCTTAAGGTCTTACCATGAATATTTTTGGACGTAAAAAAAAAAAAAAAAATCGATATTGCGTTTTTGAAAATCGATACAGTATTGCAAAATAAAATATCGCGATACTCAAGTGTATCGATTTTTTCTTACACCCCTAGTCATGACTCTAGTTTGTCCTACAGCTTTTTCTTGTTATTTTTGTCAAACAGGGTGCATAATGGTATTAAATAAGTACCATACAGCAAGCAGACTATGTGGCAGTACAATTGTATTTCAATATTGATGTATTTAAAAATGTATATGATCAGTTTTTACACAACACTGTATTGATACAAATCCTTGTATTAATTTGTGCAAACACAAATGTCCTATATTTCAGTCCACAGCAGAATTAATAAATAAGAAATAAAATGTAGGACTGTAGAAAAATATGACAAAAAAATGCAGTGCAGGCACTTGGTTCAATCCATCAGTTGTTGATTGGATGGATGCAGATCTGAATGTGAGCTTGCAGTTGATTTTATGGGTGGAGTGTATGAGGACACAATGTTTGGAGTCATACATCACCAGAGACAAGTCTGACGTTTCACCGAAAGATTGAAATATGATATTTTGATAAAAAATGACTAGGTAAAAAAAACATATATTCTCTGAAATGGCTCTGATGATTTATATATCAAATATTAGCCCATTTTTTAGCTATAGTTCACACCTGTTGCCTTAGAAGTGAAGTCAAAATGTTTTTTAAATCACATCTTATGATCAGAGAAAAAAACATTTGGCTGGCTTGGAGGAGAAAGAGGGAAAGGTATGAAGGAAGAGAAGGGAAATTTGGCCTGAGATTTCAATCTGTGACACTAAACTACAAGAGAATGCTTGTGCAATGATGTCATAAAGGCAAGCAAGAGCCAGTGTTTACAGTGGAACAACCCTTGCAGTCAGTCTCTGCCCAACTCACACAAAACTTGAACAGAACCACCTTTGGAAACATATAAAAACAGATATATGTTGACTCACGTCCAGTAATGAATATGTAGAATCACCACAGAGAAGTTAAAACAACTTATAATAAGGCACTGAGCACTATTTACACAAACTGACGTTGAATCACTTTAACTTTCCATGACTGTGTGTGTGTGTGTGTGTGTGTGTGTGTGTGTGTGTGTGTGTGTGTGTGTGTGTGTGTGTGTGTGTGTGTGTGTGTGTGTGTGTGTGTGTGTGAGAGAGAGAGAGCACCTTTCTCTCTCGCTGTTGTAAATTGTTCCTCACTCTACTGAAAGGATCCTTTATTGAGTGAGTCTGAGCTACTTCCTCCTCCTCCTTTCTCTCTCGCTCCCTCTTTAGCCTTTTAACCCTTACTGACCCATAAGCACTCTCTGGACTTAATGCAAATCATACTCACCATGTTATATGCGTCACATTTATTCACACAAACACAAACAGATGCTAAAACAGACTTTAGCTGTATCTCTCTATCTTTTTATGCTGTTCTTCATTTTAGGACTGTGCTTAAACAATCAATATATTGTGATTCTTTTTCTCACAATAGATTTTGAGAACTGGCAGGTCTCTAAAACGAGTACTCTGGGGCGTGTGTGGAGTGTGGGCCATGTCCATCACTGAGATAATGAAAATATTTTAAATAAAACACTGTTATGAAAATTAATGTTGACACATAAAATTATGACGTGAAAATATGTCTATCAAAACAATGTTTTTGAAAAAGAAACATCTAAAAGGAATAACTGCATGAGGTGAAGCTAAACAGTGAACGAACAGAAGAAAACGAAGGTAACGATACCCTCATGTCACAATTCGATACATATCACGATACTGAACTCACGATACGATATTATCGCGTTACTCCAAGACATATGGTAAAAGGTTAACAAAAATGTACTGTTGATTCAAATGCTAAATTTTATATTACATTGTGCGTGTAAATGAATTTGCTTTTACTTGTGCTGGTAACCCAATGCACAGAACAATAGTGACACCAGAATAAAAATATTCATGATTCTGAAGCTGAAAATACAGAATTATTTTAGACGAATATGCTTGCAGTCTGTCACTGACTAGATCTAATAACGTTGGCCACTTTTAACTGGTAACAGAAGACATTTGGCATCATCAGGACCCACAAATATTCCCCCATTGCATTACTATACATTATATTCAACATTATATATAGTAGTTTAATGTAGTATCGACACTAAAACTCTGAGAACTTGAATTTTTTCCTCACGCATAAATTTTATTTTTGGGTGAACTAGCCTATTCACAATACATTTTATCACTATCCACGATACATATTGTTGGATTTTTGTATTACGATATATTGTGACACGATATATTGTTTCACCCCTACTTTTAACCCATTCAAGCGCGACAAGAAAAAAAACGACAGACAGTATCGTGTGCACAGTAGAGGTCTACACAGTGAACCCGAGACCCGTTGACCCGGGACCCGACCCGGGACCCGTACGGGTTCGGGTCTATATTTTAAATGATCAGCCGGGTCCGGGTCGGGTCCGAATTTATTACTTCGGGTCCCGGGTCTGTTTAACATTGTGTGTAATACCCGTGCGATCGGAGTCATTAGATCAGACTCGGAGAAAACCCGGTCGTGATTAGACACTGCTTGTGTTTTTTTTGTAACTTGCAACTTGTAAAATTAGGACACTCAAAATAAATTGCGTTAAAAAGCATATTTTAGGTTGATCCAGCTAGCGTGCATGTGCAGTCTCAAGCGCGTGTCATGTTTCTATGGCAACCAGTTACCAGAGCTTCAGTGAGGGACCGCCAAACCGCGCTTTAGATTTTACAATATAAATTAACCGTCTTGTTTAATCTTAAAGTTTTAGTGGTCAGATTAGGACTCGATGCAGAGCAGAGAGCACAGAGATGATAGCAAATAAATAACGTCAGCGGCCATGGCACTGAACGAGCAATCGTTATTATAACGTTAGTTCAAAAGGGCAAACAGTCAAAGTTATTATGCGAGTTAACTCGAGTCAGAATGTAAGTTAACGTTACATGTGCAAAGTTGCATTTGTCATCCGTCACCGTGACATCAAGTGGACTTTTGAAGCTGAAATAATGAGTGGATTAATCTTGGACTTGGAATAACGAGAGGAATAACATGAATAACTTTCTTGTCGGAGGATTGTAATGCATCACAGCCAGTCAGGTAACGTTACAAGGAAGGGAGAGGAGACTACTAAGCTACCACGGCTTAAATTAGGTAAGACAAAAAGTTGTATTTTTCGCAACAGGTTTATTGACTTGTAATAGCAGTTTAAGGTGGAATATGTGACAATCGGGTCCAGTCGGGTCTGTGTCTTCCCGTCGGTTTCGGGTCCAGCTTTCAAATAATAGACGGGTCCGGGTCGGGTCCAGTTAGGCATTTCTCGGATCTGCACGGGTCCGGGTCCAGCTTTTGAAATAATAGACGGGTCCGGGTCGGTTCGGTTTAGCACATTACGGGTCTCTTTCGGGTTCGGGCACGAATTTTTGGACCCGTGAAGACCTCTAGTGCACAGACAGCGCGCCAGAATCAAATTCTCTTTCATGCTTGAATGAACAATAACACACAATTACGCCAAAATATCCGTTTTGATCAGATAGCCTAAATACAGAACATAAATGTAACACTGTCTACAACATGCTACAAATATCATGCATAAAAGGACGCAAATTGAATTGAAAATGAATGCAAAGTTACTTGCTAGCCAGAAAGTGTTACTCACGTTTTCTACACCTTTTCCATCTCTCATATGCAAACCAACACCTTTTGTTATCTATACCCTGTACATTTCTCCTGTAGTTATGTCACACTTTGGCTACCTCTCATTTCAAAGGTTCCTGTTCGTAGCAGGTGACTGTTTGGGTTCAGAGGAGGGTCTGTCTTGTCATGAAACAGATTTTATAATTCCCTCAAAGGGACTGATTTGTGTAGCCACATCCTTCTGTTATCTGGTTCCCTGATGAGCTTTATTGATTTGAGCTTGGTTACATCATTTTGTAAAAGTCTCGATGACAAATCTGGTTTGATTTCACATCAAATATCCTGTTTAACTCAAAAATGTCACATTTACAGAAATAAAATGCCATTTCATGTCTAGAGGAAGTTTAAACGTGTACATTTTTTACATAATTTAAACTTCTGAAAGTGCTGGGCAACGCTACTCAAGTGTGTGTAGTGTGGACAATAGCCATAGGGGAGGTCTCTCCTTGACATTTCTCCCAATGGTATCCCCAACTAATTCACCCCTACACATAGAGGACACAATACCACATGACACCACACAAAGTGACACAGTACTGTCAGGGAGTATTGAGTTCTCCTTCACACCTCTGTCTCACAACTGATCAAAGCGAACTCTTTTAAAAGAGCATATCTGATGTAGCACCTATAGGCTTCCACAACATCTCGTTGCTTTGAAACAGTGAGAGTTCTCTACAAAAAAAAGCCCATTCATTAAAATGCCCACCCACAAGATGTGTATGCACACACACACACACACACACACACACACACACACACACAAACACTCCCATTGTTTGACAACCCTACCCCCCAAATGAATGCCCCTCAGCTGGAGACCACACAATGATTCAAAGTTTCACAGAGTGGACATTTCATCCTAAAACTGAACGGGCTGTTCCGAGAGACCAAAAATAGACAGCTAAACCCAACGTAGAAAAAAGTCACGCAGCTCCTGCATTAAAAACCCTTGATTAATTTTAAAGCTAGTAATGGATTATCTTTATCGTTCCTTTGCAAATCCATATAAAATTATTTCCCGTGAGGTTTGAATGTTTAAAATTTTCAAAGCCGGCCTTCTAACGCTATCTTAGATAATCAATACCTGACTTTAGGCTATAACATAGCACTTTGTTCCCTGTTTGCATAACGTGAGAAAAACCTTTCTTCCTGTAGAGACATCAAGAGATGCATCGTCATCATCAGGGTCGGCTCACATTTCTGCACTTAAAATCAATTAACAATACGTGCCGTTGCTCTTTTAATCTAAAGTTGCCAAGGAAGCCTTTCTGAAGGCCAGATTTACATTTTAGTGCTACTCAATTGCAGAAACAGAAGGACAGTCAATGTGCACTGTAAAGACCAATCACATCAGCCCTCAGCGCACATTACATCAAACAGAGTCTCTGCAATGTCAGAGCGTCGGCATCTCTTGAGTTTGACAGCCAGATCAGCTGTTTGGAATATCCAAAGCATGCTTGACTAACAAGCAGGAACAGTGTTACAGTTTGGTGCCAAAAGAAGGAGTTCATATTTGTTTTGATATTAGTTTCAATGTTTTAATACACAATCAGGGCTGTATTTTGTGGTTGATAAGCAGATTGCCCACGTCCTTGGATTCAAACCACTTACCCTGGCGAATAGCAGCATTACCACCACCCACGGGTTTAGAAGTCTCAATCTTACATCACAGTGCAAAGCTTGAAATGTCATTCTACAGGCATGTAATGAGGATTAAACAGAACCTATATTAAATCATCCCCCTGGACAGCAAGATTCTAATGTTAGAGTTTCGTTTTTATGATAATTTGCCTTGATTCACATTTCCGAGACATTTTCAGTTGTGCAAATGGAACAGTGACTGTTTTGAAGTCTCCCTGATCACACTTCTTCATTATCAGTCAGAACAGCACTATGTAAGCCATCTGATAGGATATCTTTACACTACTGCCCTTCCTGATAGAGGTGGAATTTAGATGGGGTTATTGCCCAAACAGCAAAAAGAGATCCAAGGCATTTAATAATAACATTGAGTCCTTTGTGTCTATCTTGGCTTAATCTATTTGCAAGAGCAACAATGAGATCAGTTGACCTTCTCTGATCTTTGACAAACACTTGTTTATTTTAACATATTTATTCCTTAAAACTAACTACTATCTAATTGTATGTTACAGGTAGCCTACTCGTTTTTAAAGTTCTTTACTAGTAAATAATCCAATAATGACTAGTAGGCCTTTTTTTATTTTTAAATAGTAATACTCATTAGATTGTCTTAATCAACATTCCTTAGCTAACTAGTCAGAATCCCAATAGTGACAAGTAACTATTCCGTTGATACTAGTAACAATTTTTTTAATAGAATGAGGTTGAATGTGGTTTAGATATGAACTATCAACTTCTATTTACATTTTTGCAGATAACTATTCTAGTTCATTACCAAAATATACAGTAAAAGTATTATTTCGTTGAATAAACTGTTCTAATCAATTTTAGTAAAATATAGCAATTTGTTTTCAATAACAGTGGAAGAATAATTTGTCAGTATTAGTATAGTGACTAGTAACAACTGAATAAGTACTAACGTTACTTACTAACTGAAATTAGTATTAGATTTAGTAAGTATGAGTAATGGCATCTAAAGTATAGTTACCATAAACAGATACTGATCATTGTTGAAATCATTTTAGTAACAACAGAAAACAACTGGTAACACAAAATAGATACTAGTTAGTTTCAAGGAGCACAACATTTACAATATTTTACAATATAACGTAACGTTACACCATAAAATCCTTTACAGAATAAGTATTCTTACCATGTCGACAGGGATGTTGCCCGTCATCTTTGAAATGTGCTCTGTCGGATCTTCACTTTAGATTAGATTAAAAGTCGTTTTTCTATCTTCAGTTTGCTTAAGAAGCAAAGTTTTGACCGCAGGTGTCTCGTGGTAAAGCAGTTAATCACGCAGAGATCACTCGTCTGGTTATTCCTGTAGGTTCGCTGGTCGAGGTAACGTTAGTTAAGCGCAGGCAGGAATAGGTTCTTCTTCAGATAGGCTTCTGTGTTTTTGCTTTTTCATGGTATAAACTTCAAAACGGAGAAAATAATATTTTCTGGATTTTATATTTATGTGGGAGGACCCCCTCCCATCCTGAAATAAAAAGGATATATATTAGGAAAATGTGCCTACGCCATACGAAAACAAAACCACACTACAATAAAGCCATTGGTTTTTGCAAATATACCGAGAAATTAGTTCCTCGGACTAAAATAAAAAACAGTCGCCTGGCAGAGGAAAAAAAAATGCTGTAATTCGACGGTTTTTCAGTCTTATATCCGTCTTCGTCTGCGCTCACACTCTGCTGTCATCCTGCCTCAGAAAAACATGGCGGCAGTTGACGGGGAAAGGCTGAACGAGGGGAAACCGGAGCTGGTGAGGCAGATAAAAACGGCGCGATGTTGTCGATCGGTATGTGTGTGCGCGGATGAATACGCCCCCCAGCAGTTAAGAGGAAGAGGCGGAGAGAGAGGCGAGCCCACGAATCCATGCGCGCCCAGATACGTTTCATTATAAACGAATTAGTTTGAAGGGTTTAGGAATTAGGAACTTTTATCATAATCCTTTATGCTAATCCTTTTCAAGGGCAAACATTTTTTTAAATCATAATCAGCCTAATGTTTGTTTTGTGTGATAACATTTTGTTATTTAGTTATTTACCACATAGGCTAGCTCTCTCATAACCAGTTTAACTGTGGCATTTACTATGACCATAGTAACCACTGGTAAAATCATGGATGGCTCCTCATTGGTTAGATCAATGTAACTAATGGTTTATACCCTGCTAAAAAGCCTAAAAGTGTTTGCTGGTTTAAGCTGTTCTAAGCTTGTCTCACAAGTCTTACCAAGCTGTTACTCAGCTGGTTTAGCTGGCCGACAAGCTGGTACCCTAACCTAACCAGCCGAAAAGCCTCAAAATCCTTCTAATATCTGATGATGGACCAGCAAACCATGGCAAGATGGTTTAAACTATCTGTTTTTAACAAGATATGGAATGATATGAAAAGTAAAGCGGTCTTCAACCACTTTATTTTAACTAAATAAATAAATGTATATAAAATTGACCAATTAGAAGCAATTTTTTCTGAAAACTGAAGATTTTCACGGCACGTAAGTTATAATTTCTCTCAAAAAACAGAATTGTTATTGGATAGCCTATCTTGTTTTCGTTGTTGACATCATCGAAAAGAGCACATTTGTCAAATTACAGATTAAAATGGGTTGCAAATGCCATTTCATGTCTACAGGAAGTATAAAAACAATATAACTACCACTCACAATCACAAGACATTGATTTGCTTTTAGTCTAATTTAATTTAACATAGGGTTATCAAGCACCTAAATTTTTTTTACATTTGAACTTTTGTGTAAGTAGGCCTAATGTTTTTTTTTTTTTTTTTTTTGACTCATCTTTACAATATTCTAATGTAACTTGGCAGGGGTTCTTTATGACTTCAGGTATTTCATGAATTAATTTACCTAGAAAGTTAAGCACTGTGAGTTATATATGTCTTTGTGTGTGTGTGTGTGTGTGTGTGTGTGTGTGTGTGTGTGTGTGTGTGTGTGTGTGTGTGTGTGTGTGTGTGTGTGTGTGTGTGTGTGTGTGTGTGTGTGTGTGTGTGTGTGTCCTTGTCTTGGAAGCATGAGGTCTTTATCTGTGCTGTTGACTCTACCTCTATTGTCTTGCACGGTGTTGAGAGGAATTCATCCTGACGTGGGGTGTCGGACCCACAGATACTCAAGAGGATTAACTGTTTAATCTGTCACTGATTCTTCTATGCTGCCTCCAAATACGCCTTTGTTCTACTGCGTGCCATTTCAGTCTCCTGTCAGAACAAAATATTGCCACAAATGCCATCAAAACCACACAATGTGTGAATAATTATGAATATGCAAGGAAGATTGAAACAGGTGTGTTTTTGTGCGCATGCGTGTGTGTGTGGGGGGGGGGGGCTGTTGGGTAGACAGATCATAATCTGTTTGTGATTGTGGTGACGTTCAGACAAACATGTAACTACTTCCTTTGTTTGACTGTGAATGTTAATCTGTGTAATATGTGTTTACATAGAAGCCATTGAGTACAAACTCAGACGAGGCTGGGACATATATACACGCACACACACACAGAAATCAATTACTGTGGATTATTAGCGACAAGGTCCCAGGATTGAATGACATAGGAAGCCCTCTATGTTGCAGACATAAGAGTGTATAAAGTGAGCTAAAGTAAGATTACGTCCAGAATAAGCACGGGCTGTCTGAATGGCAGCTTAGTGTTGTGAGACCAGACCGGAGGGTTTTACATGACTGCCTTTGATAAACAAAGACTTTCCAAACTACTGTTAGAGTTACATGCATTCCTCGAAGTACAAAAAGAGCGCTCTGAATGTATTATCGACATGGTCCTTGGTCTTTCTGGTGTTTGTTGTTTTGTTTTTGCAATTTATGACATTCTCACAGCTCTCACAACTGAGAGAAGTTCTATATGCATTAGTCACAATGCCCTTTCAGATAAAGACAATCTAGAGAAAAATGTTATTGCTCAGGGGTTCAAACGTTAAAACGTTAGATCTCAGATGCCTCTCTTAATATGATCAATCAAATCAGACCATTAATAATACATAATAGTAAGGTGCAGGGATGACGTCAAAACCCGGAATACTAATTCGCCACTGGTTCCCTCAAGATTTTCCTATGGGTTTTAATAATGGGGGGTTTCAATATACGAATAAAATAATGTCTGTGGTAAACACAAGTTAACAAGTCAAAATACCGTTATTTATATTACAATGTACAATAGGCCTATTGTTTCAAAGCAGCTTTACAGCGATAACAGAAAAATGATTCAATGATGCAAACAGAGTTAGTTTCGGTTATACAGCAGCTCAAAAAGAAAATAGTTGTGCTGCTTAATACTTTTGTAGAAACTGATACATTTTTTTCAGGGTTTAAAAAAGTTCAAAAGGAGAGCATTTATTTGAAATATAAAGCTTTTGTAACACTATAAATGTTTTTACTGTCACTTTTGATAAATTTCATGTGTCCTGGCTGATTAAAAGTATTTTTTCTTTAAATAACAAAATCTTACTGGCCCCAAACTTTTGAACGGTAGTATATTGGACATGAAAAATTCTATAACATTGTATTTGCACTCGTGTTTCTGGTTGATAATTAACATGTTAAAAGTCTGCCTTGAACATTGATCCTTGACTCAATATTTATGGTGAAAACACAATAATCATGTGACCAGTTTCTGCTTCAGTCTGAGATTAACAATAAATAGTGAGGAACTAATTTAGATTTAATTTATGTATTTATAGAGGTGTGCATGTGCTTATGTGTGTGTGAAACTGTGGTTAGTCTCCCATTACATTATTTCTAAACATAAACCTGTTTGTACCTTCCTCATTACATGTCTGAACATTTCTATGAATCTTTTTACTGTGTCAGTTTGGTCTGTGTCTGAATGATCATTTGAAGCACAAGTACTACAGGTTTTGCTGTGTGTGACTATTGCCCAAATCGCCATGGCAGCCACCATTTTCTGTTTTTCTTTCCAGCTCAGAGCAAAACTTTCTGGAGTACTCCCTAAACATTTCCACCATTTCAGTCGCAGCTTTGAAACTGGCCATTCATAATGTTCCTTAAAGGTATAATTCATCTGAAAATACAAATTCTGCTATTATAAACAGACCGTCACGTTGTCCCAAACCCGTATTACTTTTGTTCTTCCATGGAACACAAAAGGAGAAGTTTAGAAGAATGTTCACACTGCTCATTTCCATATGAATACCGTCAAGGTACAAAAATTAGAGCATAACAACATAAAAAGCTACCATGTGTCTTCAAAAGACCTGGAATATAATTTATAAATCATGCACACAACTTTTATACTACTTTCATGGTGTGTTTTTGTCTTTTAAAGGAACACTCCACCGTTTTTCCATATTAAACTATGTTATTCCCTTAACTAAGACGAGTTGATACATACCTCTCTCGTCTCAGTGTGTGCACTCAATCGCTCTGGCGCGCGGCCACACTTGATAGCACTTAGCTTAGACAAGTTCATTCATTAGGATCCAAACAGAGATGAAGCTAGAAGCGACCTAACATCTCCACGTTTTCCCTATTTAAATACAGTTAAACGAGTAGTTACACGACCAAGTATGGTGACAAAATAAAACGTGGCGCTTTTCTAAGCGGGTAAAAAGGATAACTATAATGTATGGCGGAATAGCACTTGGGAGCACTTAGACTCGGCGCAGTAAAAAGTCACTCCTGGAAAATCCCCTCCCCCTCTCCCTCTCACTTCTGTCATTAGAACCAACGTGACTTTTTACTGCGCCGAGTCGAAGTGCTCCCAGTGCTATATCGCCATACATTATAGTTATCCTTTTTACCCGCTTATAGAAAAGCGGCAAGTTTTATTTTGTGTCACCATACTTAATCGTGTAACTACTCGAGTAACTGTATTTAAATAGGGAAAATGTGGAGGTGTTTAGTCGCTTCTAGCTTCATCTCTGTTTGGATCATAATGAATGAACTGGGTTAAGCTAAGTGCTATCAAAGTGTCACCGCGCGCCAGAGCGATTGACTGCACACACTGAGACGAGAGAGGTATGTATCAACTCGTCTTAGTTAAGGGAATAACAGTTTAATATGAAAAAACGGTGGTGTTCCTTTAAGAGCTTGACAACCCATTCAAAACCAATTTGATGAGAACAGCCCAGAGATTCAGTGAGAATTTTGTATTCCGCTGTAGAAAAAAAATGTTATAAGAATGACATAAGGATTGGTAAATGATGACAAACACACAGGAAGACTATTAATGACTATTTCATTTTGCACTACTTCTGTGTTTCGGATCATAAGATTATATACATTGCCTTTTAAAAGAGTCTGTGATACAAGGGAGCTTCACTGAATCTTGGTGACACCACAGTTAACCATTCGGCTTCATAACATAGCTTACTGTAAAGCCTGTGTAAAGTCCAGCCAGACACAAGATTAGTGCATTCAAGGTCGGGTGTGGCCATAATGGCAGTATTACCTCAACACAACAACAGTGATAAAAACACTGTATAAAGGGTGGAGACACACAGTGTATGTTTCATCTGTTTGAAATGGAGCCCTATGAGGGCTCATGTTTACATTTTCCCATGAATCCTCAGTGGTCTTAATGGTGTCTTGCAAACAATCTCCTCTCACAAGTGATCAACCTTTTACCTTTAACCAGAAATATTCCTTAACTCAACAGATGTTTCTCAATGTGGCTTTTTCCATCAGCTGTGACATCATCATGACATCATGTGGGCAGCCCTCTCTAATAACGCTTAAACCCGCCTCATTTGTGGGGAAAAAATCCCACATCATCCTGCACAGCTGTAGGGTTTGTTGTTGTGACCAAACACCTTGACACCCCATTTCATGTTACTTTGACATCGTTGATGGTGACAGGAAGCCGTAAATAATCAGACCACCTCGCAGGACCTCAATTAGCATTGGCATAATGAGAATCCTCTCACAGGTCTAATATCGATCATTATCTAAATGAGGCCTCAAGTCACGTGTGGCCACAAATAAGTGAGGATTTTCTGGATTTCACCAAGGGGTCAAAGTTGTCCTTGTAAGCTGACCTGAGACAGACAAGTCAGGATTAGGATTCAGGTTGGGAAGCATATCAAAAAAGAAATAATTGCAATTATTATCGGGAACATTATTCAGGCAGATGGCACCTCATGCGTTAAACTCAAAGAAAGGCATAACAACACAAACACACAGGCATAACAAAGTTTTAGAGGGAGTATTGTACTCGTTGTGTCAAGGTTATATAGTAAACTAAAATCAAATAAAAAAATTCTTTACTTGAAATAAATAATATTGAACTTAAAGTTATTTTATTTCAACTAGTTGTCAAAGCAACATTTCTCATTTTTATCTAGTTTAATTTGATGTACTAAAATAATGAAAACTAAAACTGAAGTAAAAAATTATATAAGCATAATGCTAAAAACGCACAACAAAATGAATAAACCTTTAAAATTAAAACTACAAAAATAAAACATTCAAAATATAATATAAAATAAAATAAAAAACTATAATAGTATCTCAATAGTACTAAAATAACACTAGTGTCATGATATTGATGTAAACAAGGCTTCCGACTGACTTAGTCATTGTCGTTTATTAATATTTGATGATTAGCCTATGTGGTTTGTTTGAACAGCAGTTTTACGTTTATAGGCTATGTTCTTCACTCTATTAATAGGTGCATGACAGAAGAACTGAAGGCTTGACTCTGAACTTGGCATAAGTTTACTGCAAGCATTTAATATTACTATTTGTGATTAAAACACATTATAAGTCCCTATTTAGGGAGTGAAATGTTGCCTGGGGGCTTACAGCGTATTGTTTATGTCTGTTGGGCGTGGGGTGTTACATCATCGAGAAGGATGCCTGGCTCACTGTTAACAAACAATGTTGATTAGGTCTGATATTGTTTAGACGTCTCTCCCCTTCAGGGATATCCTGTATCTCACTAACAGAGCAGAACATGGGAGCGAGTCTGCGATACCTCGATGACATAATTCAATTATTGTTCACAAATTATTGATTCGAGTTTTAATATTTTATTAGCTCACCAAACGCAAAACTTCCATGAAGAAAAACCTTTCCTAGCAAGTGTATAGCGCTGACTTCAGTTACCCGGATGAGCACATGTATTATCAGTTCCCTTACGAGAACGTTCTCTCGTACTGCGTTGCAAACGCTATGGGAAAACTCCTTTTCTCGAGAATATTGAAGCCTTTATTTTAAAACGCATTTGCTACAGCACAGGCGAGAGCATCAGACCCACGTGAGTGAGCTGATAGGCTGTGCTGTGGGCAACTGCACGAACCAATGGCGGATAGACAGAAGCGCGCGAGCCAATCAGGGCGCTTGGCGCTCTGTCACTGTCAAGCGCGCGAAACTACACGTGACCATAACATATAAATACAGAAAGAATCCGCCATTTGACAGATTTAATCTCCTTCAGCTCGACTCACCTCGTCGCTGATTTTCTCCGGTCGTAAGAAGCCCTCGTCGTGGAAAAGCCGTCCAGCGGAACAGCTTCGCATCCCGGCATCTCGCCAGCTGAGCGTTTCCCTGTGGCATCCGACGAAAAATTATATCCTTTTCATTGCATATTATCTAAAAGAGCAAACCGCTGTTTTCACAGCGCGGCATAATGCCTCTCTCCATCTGTGAGAGCTGCGGGGTCTCCCTGCATGCATCCGACGGACACACCCAGTGTGCGGCCTGCCTCGGCCCTGAGCACGCCGAGGCAGCGCTCATGAAAGGCGGCTGCCAATTCTGCGACGGGATGCCTGTCTCCGTTCTCCGTTCAAGGCTGTCTTCAACGGTGACCGATTTCGCCCACCTTCCGTCTTCGGCGCCCCACGAGCCCCGTAGGAAGAAGCGGCGCGATCAGAGGCGTCCTGAGCGCGGTGAGTTTAGCGAGTGCACGCCGGGCCTTTCTCCTCGTGCCTCGCCCACGCCTTCTTCGCCTGTCCTGTTCTCTCGGAGCGAGCAGCGCCCCTCGTCTGAAGCGGCTGGACTCGTCTCTTTCGGCGCATCTCCGGATGACGTCGATGACGCACTTTCTATGGCGGCATCTGAGAGCGAGGATTGGTCGGGCTCCGAGGACCCCGCCCCCCCCTCTCAGCTAGAGTTTTCTGATACTCGAGCGAGCATTGACGCCGAACTTCTCCGTGTCATGTCTCGCGCTGTTGACGAGTTGGGACTCGATTGGCTTTCTCCAGCTGAGCCCGCCAGAAGCCGCCTCGATGAATGGTATCTGCCGGGGCGCCAGCAGGCCCCTCGTCAGCGCGCCGCTCCATTTATGCCTGAGGTTCACGAAGAGCTCACAAAATGCTGGCGCGCGCCCCTTTCAGCGCGAACGCGCTCATCTGCCTCTTCTACGCTCTCCACTGTTGACGGCGCTGAAGAGAAAGGATATGTGTCTCTCCCCCCACTGGAGGAAGCGGTCGCTGCACACTTATGCCCCCCCACTGCAGGTAGTTGGAGGTCTAAGACGGTGCACCCTTCTAAGCCGTGCAGAACTACTTCGGCCATTGCCAGCCGCGCATACGCTGCCGCCGGTCAAGCCGCCTCTGCACTTCACGCCATGGCGACGCTTCAAGCCTTCCAGGCCAAACTTCTCCGTTCCATGGATGAGTCAGGCCCGGACCCAGACACATTTAAAGACCTCAGGAGTGCCACGGATCTGGCACTGAGGGCCACGAAGACCACCGCTCAAGCCCTGGGCCGCAATATGGCCAGCCTAGTGGTAATGGAGCGCCACCTCTGGCTAAACTTAACCGAGATCAGGGACGCGGATAAATCTGCCTTCCTCGACTCGCCCGTCACAGCCTCAGGTCTCTTCGGCCCATCTGTCAGCGGCTTCGCCGATCGCTTCACTGAAGCTCAGAAGGCTTCCAGCGCCATGAGACACTTTCTACCAAAGCGCTCCAGCTCAGTCCAACGGCGCCCCAAGAGCACGCCGCGACCTGAGAAAGTGGTGTCCCAGGTCCTCCAGCCCCGCCCAGCGGCTGAGACCAGTAAGCACATGAAGCCAGCAAAACGGTTCCCGTTCCCTAAGCGCCAGGGCCCGCGGCCGAAGCTGACGCTCGATCACGAGCCCAAGAAGCCGTCCTAACCGGCACAAAGAGGGGTCACTGTCCCGCTGCGGCCGGACCAGCCCCAAAAATCGCTCGACTACTGCTCACGGCTCCCTCTTCAGTTCAGGCGGCTGCAGCAGTTCTAAATGCAGTTCATGGGCCCGTCACATGTCACGCACCCCTGCAAACAAACGCTGTTTTAACAGCGACCCACACAAAGCACAAATCGAGCATAATTTCTCACATGCATACATGTCAGTCCGAGCCCCCCACTCTGGGTGTTCCAGATATGATAATGCCTCTAGCTCTGCGGGCTCTAGCTTGGCAAGCTATCCCCGGAGTTTCAGTATGGGTGATGAACATCATAAAGCATGGTTACTCGCTTCAGTTCGCCCGCAGACCACCGCGTTTTCGCGCGGTTATACAAACCACGGTAAGGGGCACATTGAGTCATGTCCTCCGCACCGAAGTGTTAAGTCTGCTGGCGAAAGGGGCCATCGAGAAGATCCCCCCTTCTCTGAGCGAGTCAGGTTTTTACAGCCGATACTTTCTTGTTCCAAAGAAAGACGGCGGCCTGAGACCCATTTTAGATCTCAGACATCTGAACAAGGCTCTCATGTCACGGCCGTTCAGAATGCTCACGACCAGACATATCCTGGTGCAGATTCGCCCAGGCGACTGGTTTTTCTCAGTAGATCTGAAAGACGCTTACTTTCACATTCAAGTGAACCCCCACCACAGGCCATTCTTGAGATTCGCCTTCGAGGGGCAGACATACCAGTACACAGTTCTTCCATTTGGACTGGCACTAGCGCCTCGTACATTCACGAAGTGCATGGATGCAGCTCTCTCCCCCCTGAGACAGCGGGGAATGCGCATCCTAAACTACCTCGACGACTGGCTCATACTGACCCAGTCAGAGGCGGAGTTCCTGGGAACAGTTCTCGACTCCGTACTTATGAGAGCATGGCCCACACCGGCCCGTGCTCTAACGATTCAGCAGCTCACGGCATCGTTCATAGAGGGCTCTCTTGTACCCCTCAGAACGTTTCAGAGGATCCTTGGCCTGATGGCCTCTGCATCATCAGTACTCCAACTAGGCCTACTGCGTATGCGTCCTCTTCAGCTGTGGCTGGCTCCTCTGGTGCCACCCCACGCCTGGCATTCAGGCCACTTGATTATCAAGGTGGACCAGCGCTGTGTTCAAGCCCTGGCCCCTTGGAAAAACGCCAGCTGGTACCAGCAGGGCGTAAGCATGGGGGTAGTTTCAGAGAGGAGGATGATTTCAACAGACGCCTCCAACTCCGGTTGGGGAGCTCTGTACGAGGGCAGGCCTGCCTCCGGCCTCTGGTCGAGCTCGGAGAAACGCCTACACATAAACTGCCTCGAAATGAGAGCAGTTTTTCTAGCCCTAAAAACATTCCTCCCATACCTGGCGGGACACCACGTGTTGGTACGGACGGACAACATGTCGGTGGTCTCTTACATAAATCGCCAGGGCGGCCTCAGGTCCCGCAACCTGTTTGCCATAGCCTCACAGCTCTTGCTATGGGCTCACACCAATCTGCGCTCGCTCAGGGCAGCTCACGTGCCAGGCACGTTGAATACAGGAGCAGACATGCTCTCTCGGGGCAGAGTTCCCCCAGAGGAATGGTCTCTCCACCCTCAGACAGTTCTCCTACTCTGGGAGGTCTTCGGGAAGGCAGAAGTAGATCTTTTCGCCTCAAAAGACAACTGTCAATGCCCAATCTTTTTCTCAAAGAGCAGGGATGCGTTGGCCCACGACTGGCCCAACCTTCCTCTCTATGCGTTCCCCCCGGTCTCGATGCTCCCTCAGGTCATCGAACGGATCAGGAACACGAAAAGCGCAGTGCTATTAGTAGCTCCTCTCTGGCGGACCCAGGTTTGGTTCCCAGAGTTGATGCAGCTGTCTGTAGCAGACCCGTGGCCAATCCCAGTGAGGCGCGACCTCCTGACTCAGGCCAACAGGACAATCTGGCATCCCCGTCCCGACTTATGGGCCCTACATGTATGGCCACTCAACGGGTACCCCAGAACCTCCCAGAGGGCGTCCTGAATACTATAAAGGAAGCTAGAGCTCCGTCTACCAGACGCCTCTATCTCAGTAAATGGTCAGTGTTTTCCAGCTGGTGTTTAGCTCGAGACCTCGACCCATACACTTGTGAAGTACCAAGAGTACTGTCTTTTCTACAGGAGATGTTGGACGCGGGTCGCTCCCCCTCCACTCTCAAAGTGTACGTGGCAGCCATTGCTGCTTTTCACGTATTGGAAGCCGGGGCCTCCTTAGGAAAAAGCGACCTTATAGTTCGCTTCCTCAGGGGCGCCAGGAGGCTTAACCCGCCTCGGCCACCGTCTGTTCCGGCCTGGGACCTCTCCTTGGTCCTGCGGGCTCTTAAGGGACCTCCCTTTGAACCACTTCAGTCAGCTGATCCTAAGTCTCTCTCTCTGAAAACCGCCCTGCTTCTAGCACTGGCGTCAGTAAAGAGAATAGGGGATTTACAGGCGCTGTCTACCAGCGCTTCCTGTCTGGAGTTTGGTCCTAATGACTCCAAGGTCATTCTTAGGCCAAGACATGGATATGTTCCTAAGGTGCTCTCAACTCCGTTCAGAGCCCAGGTTATTTCTCTGTCAGCTCTCCCCTCCTCCGAGGAGGATAGCGATTCTCTCATGCTTTGCCCAGTCAGAGCTTTGAGAATTTATCTGGAGCGTTCGGCCTCTTTCAGACAGTCTGAACAGCTCTTTGTGTGTTTCGGGGGCCGATCCAAGGGCCTCCCGGTCACTAAAACCACACTGTCCAGATGGATAGTTGACGCCATTGCCCTGGCTTACACCTCACTGGGCCTCTCTTGTCCCATAGGTGTTAGAGCTCATTCCACGAGAGGTGTTGCCTCTTCGTGGGCTTGGTCAAGTGGTATTCCCATTGAAGACATTTGTGCGGCGGCCGGCTGGTCCGCTCCGTCCACATTTGTGAGATTCTATAAGCTGGATGTCCCTGCTCTGCAGACATGCGTTCTTTCTGTCTAGACTCTGGCTCTGTGGATCCAGACTAGTTTTGAACCATGGTCACTTGGGTATTCCCATCTATAGCATATGTGCGGCGGCCGGATATCCGCTCCGTCCACATTGTTGAATTATAGCTTTAATGCCCTTGCTTGTAGCTACAGTTCTTCTGTCTAGACACTGGCTCTGTGACCCAGTCTAGTTGATATTGAACACACGGTTTTCACTTTGTGGGCTAAGTGACTGGCTCTGGCCAGATCCGATGAATTATAACTTTAATGTCCCTGCTTTGCAGTTACAGTCTTTTCAGTCTAGACTCTGGCTCTGCTGACCCAGACTAGTTTGATATTAAACACACGGCTATCACCTTGTGGGTTAAATGACTGGCTCTGGCCAGTCTTTATTACGGATAATTGATGGGCCCGATGTTCGGTCTCTTTTTATCCTGGCTATTCTGTACTTCCCGGAACTCTGGTGAGTCAGAGCGGCCAAAAGATTAATAGCACGGCGTTTTAAATGGAAACGTTCCCATAGCGTTTGCAACGCAGTACGAGAGAACGTTCTCGTAAGGGAACGTACTGGTTACTTTCGTAACCTCGGTTCCCTTAGAGATAAGGGAACGAGTACTGCGTTGCCTTGCCGTGCTATTTTTCTTATGGCAGGTTTGTCGCTTCAGTCGATTATACCTGTCAAATGGCGGATTCTTTCTGTATTTATATGTTATGGTCACGTGTAGTTTCGCGCGCTTGACAGTGACAGAGCGCCAAGCGCCCTGATTGGCTCGCGCGCTTCTGTCTATCCGCCATTGGTTCGTGCAGTTGCCCACAACACAGCCTATCAGCTCACTCACGTGGGTCTGATGCTCTCGCCTGTGCTGTAGCAAATGCGTTTTAAAATAAAGGCTTCAATATTCTCGAGAAAAGGAGTTTTCCCATAGCGTTTGCAACGCAGTACTCGTTCCCTTATCTCTAAGGGAACCGAGGTTACGAAAGTAACCAGTACGTTTTTACCATAGACAGTAAAAGAAATGGACACCGCGACCCCATTGGATTCAACGGAGAAAAGTGAAGTCAATTAGAAGCACTCACTTCCTGACTCAAACTGAGCTTGACGACGTAGATGTGACGTGAGCAACCTGTCTGTCTTCTAGTAGCTGTGCCAAGAGAACTCTGAATCATTCCAAGGAGAAACTTTTGCTAAGTATTCTGATTAATTATTTTGTCATTTTGCCTCCACGTCCCCCCGATTGCCCGCGAGCTTCTCCTCCTGTCCATACGGTAATTTCTCTGCTGTGCGACAGAGAGTCGCGTAGTTATGACGCAATCGTTAGCCAATTTTTACAAAAACTGCTTCTACGGGGCCATAACGTAAGATACAAGGTAATGGAGCCTTTTATAAATTTTCGTGTTTCTTTAGAAATAAATAATGGACAAATGGAGTCTTTAAACGCCTCAGATGTAAAGTTATTCGCTGTCAAAGTGACGCCAAAATGAATGGGAGTCAATGGAATGCTAACAGCAGGTGATGGTCTGCTAATCAATGGTGGCGCCCGGGGAAGCTTCAGTGTTTTCCGAAACATTGGCCCCCTGGTTTTTACCGATTTGCATGTAAGGGATAATGTAGAACGAGGCGGTTGTTATAGCGAATACAACCCCGACAGGCTGATCAGGACTTGGTGTCTTGAATCAGCCTGAAGGGGTTGTATTCGCTATAACAACCGCCTCGCTCTACATTATCCCGCTTATTACATGGCTATTGGCTACCTACCAAATAAATCAATAATTTGACACAAAATATTGATTTAAAAAGGAGTTTATTGATTGTATTGCTTCCGCTAAAGAAAATAGTCTGTTCCGTCTCTACGGTTGCGTCCATAGCAACGCTCTAATTTTTCATGGCAACGGTGTGTTATACTTAGCAGCGGTCTGTTATCAAGAAATAACAGACCGCATTCTACATTAGAATTCAACCAAGCCTTGTAATAATGGGGAATAACATACCGCTGGATGGCTAATTATTATAAATAACATATATTAATGTCATGATTCTGCCATCTTGTTCTTGATTTTCTCTCATCTTGCGGCAGAATCATGACAGACCCATGTTTTCATGTGCAGCACATGGCCATTTGTTTGGGCCATGTGCTTGCGTTGTCTCGTTTCTAACCCCGCCCCCTTATCCTCGTTTTGTAATTATTACCGTATTAGTTTCACCTGTTGTGTTCATTTTTAGCCTCCCTTTATAACCCCCTTGTGTTTCTCTGTCCTTTGTCGGTTCATTGTCAAACACGGTTAATTGTTGCTTGTCTATCTTTATGATATACCTCTGTGAGTACTTTGTCTGGAATCCCGTTTAACGTATAGTGAGATATGTTTTGCTGTTAGTTACTGTCTAGTCATTGTCAAGGTTAAGTCGAGTCTTAGTAAAGGCTAATTGCCTCTTGTCTTGTTTTGCCCCCTCGTGGGTTTTGTTTTCTCTGTTTTGTCTACAATAAATTGTGTGTGAGCATTCAGTCTGCTTTTGGGTTCGTCTACCTTCATCCTCATGACAGAATGAACCGACCAAAGCAGAACCCAGCAGACAGTTTGTCTTCCACTGGCGATCAGCAATTGGATCTTCTTGAAGATTGGTGGCTCAAGACCATTTCCGACTCGAGGGGGGGCAAGCTCTCAATTCCCCCTCAGGGTGAGCTGCTGTTGAAAGAGTACGCTCAAGTCGCAGAAGAAAGGAGGTTTTTCTTACCTGACATCCTCCTAAATTGCTACTTCATCGCTGGCCTCAAGGTTCCCCCACCTCTGGCTGAACGGGAGAGGCTGGTCCACCGCCCGTTCCGGGACATGGTGGACTGTCTGTGTCGAAAGGAGCTGCAGGGTCCCACCGTGTTGTCGCCACCAGCCAAGCTGCCCGTGATCCTGGAGGGTCGGGTCCTGGCTGTTGTTTCTCAAGGGGAGCAGGCCCAGTCCACTTCTCCCGAGGTCTCATCCACACCCATTGATCTTCGTGGCAAACGAGGGAGACGGACTTCGTGGGATTCTCTGTCAGAGTCATCCTCGACCGAGTCTGCGCTGCCTGAGACGGCCCTTCCAACTCAAGTCACAGATCCTGCTGAGCTTCTCCAACCGGTCACTAGTCCGGCTATGACTTCCGCACTGCGACCTAGGAAAAAGAAGAGGAGGAAGGGAGCCTCTCGTCCTTCATCTCTGCCTGTCCCAGAGCACGCTCCCACTGCAAGCGCTGTCCCAGAGCACGCTCCCACTGCAAGCGCTGTCCCAGAGCACGCTTCGACTCAGGGTACTGTTACTGAACCAGCTACTGAAGGCGCGGTTCCCGAGCCTGCTGTCGTGAGCACCGCAGAGAGGGCCACGGCTGATTAGGCTGCTGAAGCCGTTTTGCGGTCAGTGTCAGCTGGTCGGGAGTTGCCTATCGTCGTTGCTGCAAGAACATTGTCTGAGTATCTGTCGAGTTTAGCCAAGATCCTGGAAGTTCCAACCAGAACTGGCATGTTGTCTTGTCCCGAGTCCACTGTGTCAGAGGGCGCTATTCTGAAGTCAGCTGCCATGAGCGCCGTACCCCAGTCAGCTGCAGACGACGATCTCCCCGATTCAGAGATGTGGAGCTTTGGTACTGAGCCGTCTTTGGGGAGCTCAGTTCTTGCTTCTGCTCCACAGTTACCCGCAGCATCCCCTGTCTTGTTTCCTGTTGTGTCGCCTCCTGTGTCCCCCGTCAAGATTCCTGTCCCGCCGCTTTCTGTTTCCTTTTCCCCCCTAGCACCCCTGTCATTTCCCAGCCTCGGACTGTTTCCCCCAAGACATCTCCTCATGTGTCTCCAGCCAAGTCCCCCCGGATTCCCCGTCCTCAGCCCTCGTCCCGAAGACCCAAGACCCCCAGTCCTCCCATCCACCCTGGACTGCCCCCTAAGGACTTTGTGTTTCCCCCACCTCCTCTGCCTTGTTTATTGTTTTTGATTTTGCACCCCAACCCTGTAATGGTTTATTCATGTTTGCCGTTGTTATTTGTCATGTTTTGTTGGTTTGTGTCCTTGTCACAGTCTGTTATGTCTCGTGTTTAGTTCCCCTTGGGGAGCGTCTGGAAGCCGCTCCTTAAGGGAGGGGTTCTGTCATGATTCTGCCATCTTGTTCTTGATTTTCTCTCGTCTTGTGGCAGAATCATGACAGACCCATGTTTTCATGTGCTGCACATGGCCATTTGTTTGGGCCATGTGCTTGCGTTGTCTCGTTTCTAACCCCGCCCCCTTATCCTCGTTTTGTAATTTATTACCGTATTAGTTTCACCTGTTGTTCATTTTTAGCCTCCCTTTATAACCCCCTTGTGTTTCTCTGTCCTTTATCGGTTCATTGTCAAACACTGTTAATTGTTGCTTGTCTATCTTTATGATATACCTCTGTGAGTACTTTGTCTGGAATCCTGTTTAACGTATAGTGAGATGTTTTGCTGCTAGTTACTGTATAGTCATCGTCAAGGTTAAGTCGAGTCTTAGTCAAGGCTAATTGCCTCTTGTCTTGTTTTGCCCCCTCATGGGTTTTGTTTTCTGTTTTGTCTACAATAAATTGTGTGTGAGCATTCAGTCTGCTTTTGGGTTCGTCTACCTTCATCCTCATGACATATTAATATTACACATACAAGTAATAAACATAGTATGATTGTAATGCAGTTCCAATATATATGGATATATATACAATAGTGACGAAAAGTGTTCATAATTTATTTGTATTAAAGCCTGGCCAAAGATTATGTCCGCACAATTTGACGTTTCATTGCATTATCACAAATAAAACAATCATCCATCCATCCATCTACAGACAGACAGATGCCCTCAATTTCAATAAAATTCAACAAAGATTGAATGTTACTGTAGGCCTTTCTAAACTCTTCCCACAGGGTTTCAAGCAGGTCATATTACAGTATCTATTAATTTCAGGAAACTCTGTTATCTCTAAGGCACTGGGTGTCACATGTGTAAAACAGGAAATTTGGCGACGAAGAGCAACAACTAACAAAAGTATCATCTCTTGGAGCACATTAGAAACGGCAGCACAGCTAAGGTCTGAAACCGAGAGTAGAAACACTCAATGCAAAGAAGTATCAAATGCATCACAGTATAGCCTCCTTCCTCTAAAAACCACCAGATTAACTTTCAGAACAGCATAAAATCAAATGCTGCTGCTGAAGGCCATGTGAGACTCTCAGAATGCAGTACATGAAACTGTGAATATTCCAACTCCCATTCTACAAAAACCACAAATATTCACATCAAAGGCATTTATATTTAGTAGTTTACATGTGCCTGTCCAACAGCAAACATTATCAAATGTTTCCATGTAAATATGGTGCCAGTAGTGAAAGAACAAATTCATGTAGTCATTAAATCCATTAAAGCATCTACATCTGTCTGGGGCCAGATGCTGTGGAGGAGTGACTGATCTGAATTTGTACCACTAAATCTTCAGGTCTACATACGATATAATCTATACCACTAAAGATAATCACCCCAGAATACATTTATGAACGGGCAGTTATGGGTAAAAATAGATGCATTTGACGCTATCTGGAACATATGCCTTTAATCCAACACCTTCAATGTATTGCCCTTAATCCAATATACATATAATATGTGTTGTTTTTATTAGTAGTGGCCAAAAGTGATGTCCGGAGGGGATTTGTTTTCAATGACCCGACAAGTTTGATTAAACCATCAAATTAAGAGCATGTGTATGAAATACTGTGTACTGCTGTTTTATATAAATGTCATGTTTTCCTGAACAACATGCTCGGTGGAGAAAAATCATCAGAGTAAATAAGAGCAGCTGGGTTGTTTCATAGCCATGTGTAGTGGCCTTTACAAAGCCACGCTTCAGGACAAGTATTGACTATTTCCTCGATCTCCACTGCACACATGACACGTCATGCCATCACCGGCCCTCTCGTCAGCCGGCCGGACTGTTGTCCACTTATGATTCATTCACACACTCTTTGTATATACACTATAGCTGCCACGTCCATCTGTGTCCACACAAACCCTCTGGGATGAATTCACATAACAGAACAAAACCTGCATCTTTTTGACAAACCAAATTTAATCAGATGCCATCTATGCTGGTATATAAATAATAAAAAAGCAGAACATAAATACTTTCATAACAATCATGAATACTTCCCTTCGGGCTGACAACACATCATGACGTGACCGTATTAACTCAGTAGTAGTCAGAAAACAATAAATTCCACACACAGCCCACACCCACACAACAGAGTCATCTTCTCCACCCACTGTCCTCCCTCCTGACCACTGAGTCACACCCTTCTGCTGCTGTAGGACACAAGAACAACTTCATCGCCCATCACGGATCCAGATCTGGCTATAAAGGAGTCATACAAAGTGTAAATGCCTCTTTTGAAAAGATGATGTGTTGATGCCCCATTCCAATTTTGAAATTATATTTCTGTTTGTAATCTAATACAATAATTAATGAGTATTAATTAAGGATTTGTTATTTTAGGACAATGTTTCCAATTTGTAATGTGTAAAGATCCGGTCACAATTACCGTTGCTTGGTGAATTTTCATGAGCATAACCCAGTCATTTCAAAAGGAATTCATGCGATCTGGAATTTGGCACGAGGGTGAAAGATTTTGCGGTCACGTTGATTCGTTGCGATGGCCAACAGAAAGTTGGTTTGAAAGGGATTCTGTGTCTTTTTATGGAATATTGCAATATTTATTATAAATCCATGCACATTATGATTTTTTATTTTATTCATAAAATATGGGGGGGGGGTTATTATGGGTTACTGTATTCTGATGAAATATTTTGAAGACAAAAACTTTTTTTACATACTGTGAAAAAAAAATACTATTTAATTCTTTCTACTTTAAAATTTTAAATTTAATTCAATTGAAGTTTTTGTTATATATATATTTTATTTGTAAAATGTACTGTGAAAATTGTTTCAAAGTAAACCTCAGTGCTATAGACCTTAAGTAGCCCCGCCCCTTTTCAGCACTTTGCTAGTTTTGTTCTGTCTTCTGGTTTGTATTTCCACAGCATGAATGTAAGATCTTACGGATTTATGAATGAGACGATCGTTTTAAAATCCTCCCGGTCTAATGACATTTGTTATGATATCCGCTTCAAACATTAAAATGCTCATGATAACTAGATAGATAACTATCGTTAACTTTACAATACTGTAGGTATATCCACTTCACCAGGTAATTACTCTTTGACAGCGATGCCATAAACAAGTTCAAACACAAAATTTCTCTGGCGCAAAAGGTCTATAATTAAAAAGTGTATCGAGAAAGTAAATAAGGTACATTTTGATTGTTTCTGGCCAAAACACATGTAATAGGTAGAGAATAAAATGTTCATTTTATTAGAACTATCAAGTAAAGCAAATAAAAGTACACAGCACCTAAGTGTCTATTAAACATTAAAAAACATCCAGTACAGTACCAGGATTATGCTGGTCTCCCTTGTCAAACATAATTTTCACAAGCTTTTCAGTTTTTGAAACTTAAAACAGATTATTAGCAACTCATGTGATTTCCATCTGTTAGAAGAGAATGAAGTTAGAAATGACTTGAAACTGAGATGCTAGAAACAAATAAAAGTGGCTCAGTGCCATACACAGACCGGTAGTGCATTTAAGCAACTCTTCTCGGTCCAAACATGTCCCAACACATCTGAACACTGGTAGTTTTCAGTAGCATATTTTGAATATTAAAATGTCTTGAAACATAAAAGCGTGCCTTTTTTTCAAGTATTGGTCCACAATGTGCCTTCGCACATTCACACTTGTCTTTTAGCTGTCGTTTGTCTTTTACACAGACCCAAACTCGGACATCCAGGACTCATACTTCTCCAGGTCTGAAGCCGAGACGGATTTTGAGATCTTTTTGAGTGTAAGCTCAAAGTCCTTCATGGTGACTGGCATCTGCAGCTCATCTTTAGAAAGAGCACGGATCTCCTCCGGACTCAGACCCTGGATCCTCCTTCGCATGGCCATCATTGATGCATCTCTGAGAGAACAAACACAAGTTCATCAGTCAAATCAACATGTTTAGAGCTTACACAGCTTCATTTAAAGAGGACCTATGCTTTAGCATTTTAGCATGTCAACAATCAGTGCCGTTTTTTTAAGAGTGGCGTAAATGCACAAGGGATCCCCGGAGTATGATGCATGAGGGAACTCAGAGAAGTAGTCATTCTCCCGGCTAAAATGCATGTTTGATCTGTTTTAAATGAAAGCAAGATATGTCAGTGACATTGTTTTGTTTCAAGATGCACACCATGTTTTTTCTCTCAGGCACGTTTATAAAAGCTGCTTAAATGTCCTAATTTATCTAAGGCCTAATCCTGACTTAATCTAAGCCCTGTCTGTGAAACCAGGCCATTAGGTGCCACGTTCATTACAGCATTACTCCTCCACCTGCGCGTGACATGATTAACAACAGTCCTATATAATTGAACCAATGTGGTTTAGACGACAGAGGTGCGACCATGTTACTGCGGTTTAGGTAACAGTGGTGACTAGTTGGTTCGTTTTGCTTGAATGTTAAAAAAACACTTCTAGTAGACCCTTAAAACAAAATCAAGACTTTGTATAAGGGTATAATATGGCTTTATTTTATATATGAAATAAAATATATTAAAATACTTTCTCTCACCCCTTAATATGCAAATATAAACCATATAAACCCAGACTGAATTGATTAAATCTTTTTCAGTGCTGTTTGAGATTGGTCCCTCTTAAAACACACTTTGTCCTTTTAGCTGAAGCAGCTGGAGCTGGTTGGTTTGGTTCAAGATAACTCTTCTATTCAGGAAAATTTCTGCAATGCTGAAGGAAAAATGAATGGAAAATATACTAAAGGGCCCCAGGCAGCCACAGTTGGGCTTGAGTCTGTTTGGCTGTGATTTTGTCGCTTTGCACTGTATTACATTTTTACCAAGGGCAGAAAAATGACATGATGCTTGAAGCATTCAGTTTGGACAAGGTGTTATCTGTAATCCTGAAAACATACAGTACCTGCAGACGTTGGTGATGTCAGCTCCTGAATAACCCTCAATTTTCTCAGCGATGAGGGTGAGATCCACGTCAGATTCCACTTCAACTTCCCGTAGGTTGATCTTTAACAGTTCTGCCCGTCCTTCAGCTGTGGAGTTCAGTAATGGTTTGATGAAAGCCATGTAATAAATGATTATGCTTTGTTTACTTTTATTTTTATTTTTTTTATTGTTCTCCTGTTTTGATAAAAAAAAATAAAAAATAAAAAAAATAGACAGCTTGTGTTCAAAATATTATTTTGACTACCATATTTCCTGGAATATAAATCAAGTTTTTTTTAATAATCTGAAACATGTTGAGACTTATATTCCAAAGCAACTTGTATAATGCAATTCAAGCAAAACAAAACAAAGTCAATACATTTGGATTCCAGCTGAATGACAGTGGTGTGTGAGCCCAAGTTTATTTGTATAGCGCATTTCCCAACATACTGGTACTTTTAGTTTGCCTTTAATAAATGTCGTTTACAATGAATTCAACAATAATTTATGTTTGTTTTATACTTATATTTATCATTCCTGTTCTGTGAATACCGTTAAATTGAAATGATTTGTGGAGTGAGGAGAACTAATACATGTTTATAATGTCTGTAAATGTTTTGTTTTAGTACCAGTCAAAAGTTTGGAAACATTACTATTTTTAATGTTTTTGAAAGAAGTCTCTTACGCTCATCAAGCCTGCAGAGAAAAAAAAAAAAAAAAAAAAAAAAAAAAAAAAAAGTAATATTATGAAATATTGTTACAATTTAAAATAATGGTTCTCTTTTTTAATATATTTTAAAATGTAATTTATTTTTGTGATGCAAAGCTGAATTTTCATCAGCAAGTACTCCAGTCTTTGGTGTCTTATGATCCTTCAGAAATCATTCTAATATGATGATTTGATACTCAGTTATTATCAATGATGGAAACAGTTGTGCTGTTTAATATATTTTTTTGGAATACTTTTTTCAGGATTCATTGATGAGTAAAACGTTAACAGCATTTATTCATAAAAACAGCATTTATTCATAATAAAAACATTTCTAACAACATAAATCATTACTATCACCTTTTATCAATTTAATGGATCCTTGTTGAATTAAAGTACTAATTTCTTTAAAAAAAATAGTTATTGTTCCCAAACTTTTGAACGGTAGTGTATATTGTTACAAAAGATTTCTATTCTAAATAAATACAGTTCTTTTTAACTTTTTATTCATCAAATAATCCTGAAAAAAGTATCTCAGGTTATAAAAAAAATATTAAGCAGCACAACTGTTTCCAACATTGATCATAAATCATCATATTAGAATGATTTCTGAAGGATCATAAGACACCAAAGACTGGAGTACTTGCTGATGAAAATTCAGCTTTGCATCCCAAAAATAAATTACATTTTAAAGTATATTAAAAAAGAGAACCATTATTTTAAATTGTAATAATATTTCATAATATTACTGTTTTTTTTTTGTTTGTTTTTTACTGCAGGCTTGATGAGCATAAGAGACTTCTTTCAAAAACATTAAAAATAGTAATGTTTCCAAACTTTTGACTGGTACTGTATATATATATATATATATATATATATATATATATATATATATATATATATATATATATATATATATATATATATATATATATATATATATATATTTTTTTTTTTTTTTTTTTTTTTTTTAGTTATTTTAAATCAGCAATGAAAATTCTAATAATTCATATTTCAAAATGTCCTTAAGTATCATGACAAATGCCAGTTTCAAAAATCCTAAAAAATAATCTCCATTTTATTTATACAATTTCTAAGTTTGTCCTTTTGGTTTCAGGGAGAAATATGACATTTTTGTCTCCCAACATATTTGATATTCTAAAATCCAGGCCCTTTAACTATAACAAAAGAGTTGCATCAGACAATGAAAGCTCATGAGTAATGACTAACTAACTGAACTACACAGCAGTGTGAATGGATAGAAATTAGTGAGGCAGGTTCATTTATGAGTGGGTGAGATGCATGGAGAAATCAGAGGAGCCGTGACTGCCTGGAGGATGCTGTCCTGTTGATGGGCGTTTGTGTGTGAGGGCGTTAGATTACCAGTGGGCAGTGGAATGTAGATTCTCTTCTCCAGTCGTCTCCTTAGAGCCTCATCAATGTCCCAGGGGAAGTTAGTGGCAGCCAGGACCATTACCATTTTAGAGGGATCGTCACTCTCTTGAGCACCTCCTACACCTGATGCCATTACACGGGTAGGCGTTAAAATACGGCTGCATTTTTCTTTCATAACAGGGTCGTTTACTACACAAAACTCACCATCCATCTGCACAAGTAATTCGGACTTCACTCTGCGACTGGCCTCATGTTCATCTGATGTGCCCCGCCTCCCGCAAATAGAGTCGATCTCATCAATAAAAATTGTTGTGGGAGCATAAAAACGAGCCTGTAAAAAAAAAAAAAAAAAGACTATAACAAGACCAACATTTTTAATTATCAGATCTTGTATTATCATGTTATCATGCATGTACTTAAAGGGGATGTCTAATGCTATTTCATGCATTCTGGCTTATTTACACTGTTAAAGAGTTGGATTCTCATGCTAAACATGGCCAAAGTTTTAAAAAATTAGTTGGACATATGACGGAGTATTTCTGTGCCAAATACGGCCCTGTACGACGTCATAAAGGGCGGAATTACTTGTAAGGGCACTTCTCCTGGAAGAGCGTGCACACATCAACCAGAGCGAGAGCAAGAGCACGCACATCAACGTGCTTCCTTCGGGTTACGGAAGCCGTCGGCAGTGCTGTCATTTTGTTTTTAGACAACGAAATCAGTGTGTTATCCAGGGACAATGCGATGATGTATTGTGCGTGACTCTTTATAGCTCCGCCCACGACACGCCTCCAGGAGCTCGACTGTTTTCGGAAAGAATCGGTACAACGGTCTTTTATAAATCTGATAAAACTAAAGAGTAAAGACTCTTCGGAGATATAAAGGTGGCAATACTACTCTATAGGAACTCAAGATTAACCTGAGATTGGCAAAAACTGTGTGTTATATCCCCTTTAATTAATTTCAGGAAGTTTTGTTGTAAAGTGGGTCAGAATCAGGATTTTTAAAACATTTTTAAAGCAGCAATATTTAAGCCCTGAAATTGATTTTGCCTTTAGTAAAGGCATATGTTTTTTTCTATAATTAACTAACTAACTAACCTTTTTTGCTATACTGTTGTCCAACTAGCTATAAAAGTACCTGTAAATAATACTAAAGACATCATGGCACAGTAAAATACACTTCAAAAATGTGTTTGAAATAATTGGTCCCCATGTTAGAATATACAGGTCTCTACTGTCGATCTATGTAGATTTTGTATGTAATCGCCGTTTCAGTTTTTGATGTTGTTTGAAAGTGGACAATGGACAAACACTATCACAGAGTCTACACTGCTTCCTTGGAGATCACTCACCATTTCAAAGAGGAGCCGCACCAGTTTCTCAGACTCTCCCCTGTACTTTGAGGTCAGCGTGGAGGACGACACATTGAAAAATGTTGTGCCACATTCGGTCGCAACTGCTTTAGCCAGCATGGTCTTCCCTGTACCTGGAGGCCCCACCATCAGCACCCCCTGACAGTTTAAGAACAACATGCATTGGTATCATCTTCACACGGGCACATATTTTAAAAACAACAACGATGCAGTTGATGGTTTGTGGAAAAAAACACTTCAGTAGACCAGATGGTATGTGAAAAACAAACTGAAGTAGAGATATATCAACCCGACTCAATCTGTGACGAATGTTACGGTGCTCTTGAGAGGTTGTGTTGAAAAATGTTCAGTCTGTCCTACATAATAAACTAGTTTAACAGCGCCCCCTGGTGGACTAAAAAACGATCATCACAAGAAATAAACATACATTTTGGCAAAAAACAATATGACAGACTATGCATCCATATGCATGTATGCTCAGATGTCAAACTCTGGCATTAGGTGTCATCTAACATATTAACCTTCCACGGGCGGCGGATCCCCTTGAAGAAGTCTGGCATCCACATAGGCAGGACCACTGCCTCTCTCAGCAGCTTTTTGGCATCTTCCAGATCTGCTATGTCATCCCTGTAGGAACAGTAACACATGACAGCTTGCCTGAATCACTGTCCAACACTGAATCACTAACTGCCACTGTGACTGACAGCTGTCGCTGACTCAACACACAACAACTACACTCTGTAGAAGTACGAAAACTAAACTCACGACGTCGCTATTTATACAGCCAGTGCCTAGGCCCAGAAGGAATTTGAGCTTTTTTCACATTTTCTGGGCTGATTTTGATTTAAAAAAAAAAAAAAAAAAAAAAAAGTGCAGAATACAAACTCTTTTTGGATGCTTTTTGGAAACCCGTTAGACTTCCGTTTATCTTCGAAAACAAAAAAAGTAAGATATTTTTTATGAAATCTGTGAGATTCCTGTCCCTCCATTGACAGCTAAGCAACTACCACTTTGTCACTTCAAAATGTTCATAAAGAGATTGTAAAACTAATTAATTTGAATCGAGCGGTTTACTCCAAATTTTCTGAAGAGACACGATCACTTTATGATGAACAGATTTAATTTAGGCTTTTATTTGATCAGCGAACATAAAAAGAAGCTCAACCGAACTTGCTTGAAACATGAGAAAAAACTTCATTGGTTATTGCGGAAGCTCAACCTTTCGTTTACCCAATCTGATGTGTGCGTTGATGAATGTTTATGTGAATGAAAGCCTAAATTAAATCTGTTCATCATATCAAGTGATCGTGTCTCTTCAGAAAATTTGGAATAAACCGTTTAATTCATATGGATTGGTTTTACAATCTTTTTCATAAAGTGGTAGTTGCATGTGTGTGTATTGAGGGACAGAAATCTATCAGATTTCATAAAAATATCTTTATTTTTGTTTAGAAGGCAAACGAAAGTACATTTACATATTGACACATTTTGTACTTTAGTATGTAGTGTTTAACAGGTATAGGTTAAATGTTAACAGTTATTGATTACCGGTGCTGTCTGATCGTGGTTATTTGATCTAATCACAATTATTTGAGAGAACTGGGATAATTGTGCAGTTTAAATTTCAATCAAATTTTTCAATTCAAATAAGGGAAGTTTGGGCATATAAAGATAACGCTGTTGCATCTAATTTTTCTGCATGGTAGGGAAAAGCACCACAGAGTCAGATTTCGGCACCACATCGATCCATTATTTAAAAGGGAAAATTCAGTTCTTTACTCACTCTGGTGTTGTTCTATTGATCCCCTAAAGGGACATGGTGATAAAAAACAATATGAGATGCGTAGGAAAATTATATTTTTATGCTTTTGTATTTGCTCAAATATTAATATAAATGCCATCAATAAGAATTCGTTCCCACAATTTTGGAATTTGTTTCCTTGTTTTAGTAAAATGATGGCCATGTTGTAATAATTTGTTCCCTTGTTTTAGTTAAATCAAAACAAAGAACAAATTAGTATAACTTGGCCTCAATTTAGTGAAACGAGGGAATGAATTAAGGGAATGAATTCTTAATTCTCCGTAGCTCACGAACCTTTTGTGTTCTCTCACAAAAAGTATCATATATTATTGAGATTTGCTAGGCTCCAGTGTGAGAATAAAGACTAAGATTTAAGTTAATTTAATGATAGTAAATGATTTTGAAAACTATATGATCATAAGTACTTGAAAAGTAAAACTAGTAGTAAAATGGCACAATACCAGTGGATATTGAGATTCCGGGACACAATATCTCTCTCCAGTGCATCCACCAGATCGCTGTCATAGCCTGTGCCATCAAACTTCCTCTGTTCCACATCAGCAGCACCCTCCTGGGAGTTCTTCTTACTCTGAAAACACAGACAGATACGACACATGATAATAGGTACCAAGACAAATTAAATGGTCTAGTCTGAAATGAAATCAACCACAATTCCAATTCTCATTTCTTCATCTTGTACATTAGGCCTAACACTGTGTCTACACTGGACGCGAACGGCACGATGTGACGCGACAAAAGACAGTAGAGCCCATTATAATAAGTGATGAGACACGACAAATCCCCACAGTAAATTGATGCCTTGTCCCATTTATGATGTACGCCAAGCACTCGTGATACCTCTCATAGGAAGGACAAAATGGATTTGCAATGGTCATCCAGTGTAGACAGCTTCTAGCTGTTGCAGCGCGGCGCAACCACTGATCTATATAGAATGTCATTCTATATAGATCAGTGGGCACAACCCATTAACGGTCGCGTTCGGTCTAGACACGGTGTAATAGTTTGGGTAACTTACTTTATCCTCCTTAGCTTTATTTCCACGGCCGTCACGGGTGTTCGGTCTTTCTGATTTGACATGCGGCTGACCCCTCCCCACAGGTCCGCGATGCTGCATCCCAGGTGACTCTTTCCTCTGAGGCTTTGATACAGGGACCGGCTTCTTCACCTGGACAGGTCCCCTATAACCAGACAGAGTCATATCATCAGGTCCATGTGACCACATGTGCAAACAGATACACTAAATTTGTGTTAGTGCATTTTGTTTGGAGTTTTTGGTGCTTAAATTTATATCATATCAATCAGATGAACTGATTTAGCCAATATAACTTATACATGTGTATAATTTACACTAACTTTCAAAAGAAATTAACATTTTTATTCAGAAAGAATGCATTAAATTGGACAAAAAGAATCCTGAAAAAATCCTGGCTTCCACAAAAATATTAAGCAGCACAAAAGTTTGCAACAATGATAATAGGAAATATTTTTCAGCACCAAATCAGCATATTGAACTTGGCAAAAAAATAATAAAAAAATCAGGATACTGTATTTTAAAAATTATTTCGGAAAATCCAAATAACTATTACAGATTTTAATCGGAAAAGGTTTAAACAATGTTTTATATGTTATACAAAGTTGCATATGACTTTCTTCTTTCAGCCAAACACAATCGGAGTCCAAGAACTCCAAGAACTCCTCAGGGGTTTATGTAATCAGCTGCCAATTCTACCTGTGCTCCGCTGGGGTTGGGGGAGGCCAGACATCAGGGTCCCTTGGGCTCTCTTCAGGGTTGGGGAAATCAACTGGTTTGTCCATCTTGAAACTCTCCAGGGTGTTTACAATGCTTTTCACCTGCTCATATTCCTCTGCCAGCTCCTGCCGAATCTGGACTCAAAGCGGGTTGATCCATCAATCACTGTTGGATTGAGTCCAACATATACAGTACTGTGCAAAAGTCTTAGGCATGTTAATACCCAACAAAAAAAAAAAGTTTTTAAGTCAGTTATTTATATCATTTCGTGTAGTGTGTGTGTGTCAGTAGGAAATATCAGTTTACATTTCCAAACATTCTTTTTGCCATTAATTGTAATAATCCAGTGAGATTTCTGTATGCCCAAGGAATCTGACAACAGTCAGGATGATCTGATCTCACCATCATCGAGTCAGTCTGTGATTACATGAAGAAACAGAAAAAACTGAGACAGACCAAATCCAGAAGAACTGCGGGAACGTCTCCAAGATGCTTGAAGAAACCGACTTAAAACCATTTTTTGGTTTTGTACAGTACTGTACATATACTGTACCAACACAACTAGCCTATATTCTTTAGCTAAAACCTATTCGAGCAAATATAAATGGTCATGAACACATATCAGATTAAATCAGAGCCTTACTTGTTGCCATTTGACTTTCAGGGCAGGATCTCTGAGGGACAAACAGTGCTTATGGATCTGTTGTATAACACCTTGGTAGTACACCATGGACGAGTCATAGTTCCCCAGTAGTGCATATTCTCTTCCTTTCTTAGCATTGTCGCAAATCTCAGTCAGATTCATGATGAGAAAGAAATCAAACTGAATGTTGCTTCAGCGCTTCAATGTGACCGGAGTTCACAGCGTCATTAGAGAAGCTGGTTTGAGTGCGGTTGATTGAAGGCCATGAGTCCTAAACATGTCAGAGAACATAGAATCTGATGAGATGATGCAGAGCCAAATCAAACATTTATAATAATAGTAACAGAAGAGGGGTGAAGTTGGGTACAGTACATCACTTTCTGGCAAATCATCTAGAGCAGCATTAAAATGTTTCTGCAGTCTGCACATTTCCAGACGCACTGAGTGTAAAGTCAGGCCTCGTCTTTTATTTTGTTTAAATATTTATCAAAATACAACCCAAAAGCTATTTAAAGAACTATTATGCTAGAAGTCAACCTTTGTGTTAAAACTATTTTGCTTGAGTAAAATGTTCCAGGGAATCTGTACAGCAGAACTTTCAGATAGAATGAGTTGAATTTGTCGGTATAAGAATAAGAAATGTTTATAACATTAAAAAACAAGCAAATTCAATTCATTGTTACTTTTCTGTACTAAACTTTTATGTAGAGTGTGTAAACATTTCTATGTAGAATTCCTTAATCATTTAAATTTCTGTAAAATTTTCGTTTTGTGGGGAAAAAAACAACTGTATTTTTACTGATAATAGTTAACTATAAAATGTAGTGTATGTAAGTGGGGAAAACTAGGACCAATCAAATCAGGTATAAATATAAAGTAATATTATTGCATCGGTTTAAAACGCAGTGACTGAATCTTTATTCGCTGATAACAATCACAATATGTATCTACGGGTTTGGATGCAAACCTGCAGTTAATACTAATGCTGTACTAAACTTTGATTTATTTACCTTTGCCCTGACCACAGTGACAGTAAAAAATAAGACAATTTCGTTCGTTGGACACATGACGTAAAAGCACATAATAAATACCGTTTGGGACACTTCAAATTGCTTGAATATATACATTTCTTTTTCTTTCTTTTTTTTTTTAAATAACCCAAGTCGACCATGAATGATTCCATTCAATCATTTTTTCCAATAAAATCAAATTGATCAAGTCGTGTTTGTATGTAAAAACAGCTCAAACGCCACCCCTCTTACATATTCCTTTGCATGGGACTTGTAGTTGTTTTCTGTTTGCCTTAAAGTTCAGACAAATGGCGAAAACTGCAATAGGGAACTACATTACCCATAAGGCAACAGTGCAAGATTCTTAAGATATAGGCCATTGGTAACAAAAAGGATTTGCAAGGAAACAAAATACGTAGTCCATTTGTTAGTTTATGAATCCTTATAAGGACATGCGATATGACAGATATGTTCTACATTTAATTCTACGTTTGCATGGGAATGAGTAAATGTCTTACCTTTATTCGAGGCACTTTTACATTCGAGCGGTCCACAGTCCGTTGTCCACTGATGTTGCCATGGCCGCGGAAAGACGCTGACTAATGAATGAGTGCATGTGTTGTAGGCGGGGCCTCGGCAAATACAACTCAAACCGCTTGATAAACTGAAGGTGAGGCCGGGGGCCAGTTCTTCGTACGTGGGTTACTCAGTCAGACTGCAGTTTTCTTGACTGTTAGACTTGATCCAAGATTGTTAGGATCTTAATCTGAAAATAATACTATAATGTTGTGCAGTCTACCATAATATACACAGACAGTTTTACTCAATGAGAGATGAATTTGTGAGGAATTAATTACATGATAATTTTATTGGAGTCTTACACACAGTTAGTCTGTGCTGTGCATTCATTTGAATTGGGAGTGGCTTATGCAGAGATGCAGGAGATGCAGATAACTTAGTTAAAAAAACACTGTCTGATGTGCATTAGAAAAATGTTTTTAACCAATAAGCAGTGCTGGTCTTCTCTATATGCAAAGTACGCAAGTTGCGTAGGGCCCCAGAGCCACCAGGGGGCCCCTTTCTCTCAATGATGATTTAATGACTAGGGCTGAGCGAGCAATTGAATTTTTGTTTAATTTTTTATTTTGGCTTCCAATGATTATGAAAATATGACGCCGCATTTCTTTCCTTTCCTTTAAAGCAGAGCACTGTCTCCCTTCCTACGTAGTTCAAATCAGTCTAATCATGTAAAGTGACTGTCGTAATATAGGGCCTACAGTCTCCTGCCGGACATGCTCGAAAGAAGAAAAAAAAAAAAAAGAAGAGTTAAAAGAGTATTGAGCTGTGAAAGAGGTTGTTCCCCAGACCGGCTCGATCTGAGACAGAGAAACACGTACAAGTAGCCTACTTTGGGCTTCGGGCGTGTGCTTATTTACAAATACACACAAAAATATGTCAAAATTCAGTCAGTTATGTCATACATAGTGAACATAAACAGTTGGGAAAGTAATCGAATGCTTGTCAATGTATCCGTGCATTTGGTCTTAAAGTGACAGCAGCCAATAAACCTCCTGCTGTCTTTGTCATTTAATGTTAATCAAACTACAAAAGAAAACGAGAGAATCACTCACTGCTCTTCACTGAATAACTTTGGCAACTTGAATAAAAAAATCAATGTATGTTTAATTCATACGGTGAATACTGCAGTGTTTTATTTTTTACATTTGATTACTTTATTCAATTTCTGTATAGTAGGCTGTTATTATTAGATGGGTAAATTGTTTATTTCATTTGTCCCTTACAAAGTTTTGCTTAGGACACCCAGAAGTCTAGGACCGGCACCGCCCATAAGAAACTTTAATTAATGCTAATTATTTATTGCTAATGCTAATGTCAGTAAAAATATGATTCACAGGTAAATTAATTGCTAATAATAACATTAAAATAAAAATGTAAAGCCTGTACAAATACTAGGAATCATGAAATAATGGGAATAATGGGAATCATGTAGAAAACAGTACACATTTTATTTATCTATTACAACTTTTATGTTTTTTTGTTCCCTTGGCACCACCACGGGTTATAAAGTAATGGTAACAATATGTGTTTGCTTTAAATTTGTAATTTTTTTATTTATTTTTTACATGGGTAATTAAATAAATGATAATCATGTTAATGTTTTTGTAGCCAAGATGAAGGGAAAAAAAATCATGATAAATATCCACTGGAGTAAAATGTGTGACACTAACCAGTCTTTTCTATAACATACCAGTTAATAGAAATGAACAATTCATGGTAATGAGAGAGGTTGTTGAAAAGTTTTCTCTGCTGTTTAGTTGTCTGCATCATAGACTTTCCAAAAACAGGGTTTTTTTTGTCGTGTCAAAGAATAAAAAACGTTATTAAAATCCATCCTGCAGAGAGACGGCTGTATATTAACCACTGAAAGCACAAGCTCAAAAATAAGGGAATGAATAGCATGAATGTAGAGCTGCTGATCTCTGTAATAATCTGATTGAAGTGTCATGCCCTGTATAAACATATGACAGTACCACAAAATAATCATACGATGGCGCTGTATACCGCCGTAATATGCAGTTTAACCAAATGAACAGCAGGCGGGGCTCGGATTAATCGAGATATTCATCTGGTGATACATTCATGTGTTCTTTTTAAGCCTCTATATGTTTGTCAAGAAAAACATGAAGGCCTCAAAACAGACTCACAGGTTGGTGTACTGTAACATAGCCTACATTCAAATCTACTGCCCTAATAAAGCGATTAATATGCTCAAAAGAGGAAATCAATATAAACATATGAAGATATTTGAGCTTGGAATCACTGTCTTCAGTAATAGCGTTAAATTACAAATAAAAGGTATTTAATATTAGTACATGATGCTGACATTTTGACATGAACATGACCAGACATGACAAACCAATAAAACTCACCATTCACTTGCAGTATTAGAAAAGCTGCAAGTTAAATAGAACAAAATTATCTATATCCAAGTTTATTAAAATGTATTTGAAATAAATCCACTTACATTTTAAGTTTGATACAATGAGCTCCAAATGCCTTTAAGATTTTTTATCACAATTGGTGATAATTAGATGGTAATCCGATTCTATGAAGAAAAGTAGGGGAAAGTATTTAAAAAAAAAATTTTTTATTGATGTCAGAAGCATACCAGAACAAAACAATGACATTTTTTAATAATTTCTGCACTTACAGTGGTATTCAAAATACAGTAAAATAACTTTGATACGGCCATTTACTAATGATGATAATATCTGATCTGGAAAAAGAGTAAACAAACAAAAGTACATTAAGATATGAACTACAACCTCACATGAAACTAGGTTGTGTGCTGTGCACGTCTAAAACTCCACTGACCCCAAGACAATTTTACAACCCCCTTTTCTGTTTTACTGTACCAGGTAAGGATAGTGGTGTTGGAACCAGCTTTAAGAAATTAAACTAAGAACTAAATTAAGGTTTGGGGCATTTGGACGAACACAGATGACACTTCTGTAGTGTTAACTATACAAAAAAGGAAAAAAAAGAAACTGTACAGCTTAAAAACATATCATATACACAGCCTTATTTCTTTCTTTTTTTTTGCTTTTCAGGTTTTTTATTTATTTCATTTACCCATTTTATGGCCTCAATAAAGTGTACAGGGGGGTTAAATGCTTTATAAACAACAAGCTAAGCTCTAAACGTTATTTATCTACTCGTCATCGTCGTCGTCATCATCATCGTCATCCTCCTCATCATCATCATCGTCGTCGTCATCATCATCGTTAGCCTTGTCCGGCTTGGAAGGGGCTTTGGCTGTGGCGCCTCCCACTTTGCCTTTAGAGCGATAGGCGGCAATGTCCTAAAAGGAATATGAGATGTTTGGTTAACATTGTTTTTTTTGTGTGTGTGTGTGTGTGTGTGTATGATGCTGATTAGACATGGCATCTTTTCTCACCTTCTCATACTTCTCCTTCAGCTTGGCGGCCTTCTTTTCATACGGTTGCTTATCCTCAGATGCTGTTTTGTTCCACATCTCACCCAGTTTCTTGGCCACATCTCCAATAGACAGACCAGGGGTATCTTCTTTTACCTTGGGTCGGAACTCGGCGCAGAAAATGAAGAATGCTGACCTTTGATAGAACAGAGGATTCAAAAAAATTATAAACTTTGAATGCTTCACAAATGTCAATGCATCTTAATGAACAAGCAAGATGCTTACGGGGGTCTCTTGGGAGCATTGGGGTCTTTAAACCTCTTTTTCTTCTCGCCTTTGGGTGGAATGTAGTTCTTCATCTCCCTCTCGTAACGTGCCTTGTCAAGTTTGGCCATATCTTCAAACTTCCCTTTTTCCTTAGCTGACATAGTCTGAGGAAGGGATGAAAACAAATCATTGTTGCAAAGAGAGGGAAATGACATTAACACAATGTAAATGAAAGGTGTGACTTACCTTCCATCGCTCAGAGCACTTTTTGGAAAACTCAGAGAAGTTGACCGATGCCTCAGGGTGTTTCTTCTTATGCTCCTCTCGGCAGGTCTGGACAAAGTATGCGTACGAGGACATTTTGCCTCTTGGTTTTGTTGGATCCTTCCCCATCTTGGCCTAAATATCCTGAATTGATAAAAAAAAATTTTTTATTAAAATTTAATTAAAATTCATAATTATTTTTTTTACATGCATATCAAAAATCTACTTGGTATTAAATTCTACTCCCTAAATATCCCATTTAAATTTGTAGCGCTGTGCTCTTAAAAATGAACTTGACTAGCGAAATTGCTCTGTTGACGTGAAAACATTAACATATTTGAACTAGTTATTTTTCTAGTATTTAGCATCTATAAGAAGCGGTTTTTCTTCGCGACGAATTTGACGATTTATGATGTAAACATCATCCCTTCCAGTTTATTCTGTTTAAAAATAAAGTCTTGTTTGCACTTTTGAAACATTTGAAAAGTTGTTATAAATACTCACTTTCCAAAATCTTATTTTTTCAAAGTTAAAAAAGGGTTAAAACTGTAGAAATAAGTAAGTTGATTTAAGTTATTAAATGTGCCAAAGTACGCGAGACATCGAAAAACTCGTAAAATTTCTAAATATTCAAGTTCACTTTTGCCGTGTTCTCCGTTGAAAAGAGCCCATTTCTCTATATGTACCGTTGAAATAGCAATGGCGCACACTCTTGTCTCGCTGAAGGAAAGGAGGTCAACAACGACGGCAATATTTCTTCTTCCATTTTGTGAGAAAGCCGTCTTCATGAAAGAAAGTCCCTCTAAAATGTCTCCACCCGCCTTCCTGCTCGCTTTTGGACACGACAAACAAACGGCGCGGGTCAGTTTTCCTGACCGAAAATTGTTTCCTTCGCAAAATGCCCAGTGCATTCGCCTGGTGTATAGTAATACATTGGGTCTGTGCTGTGCAGAGTTGCAGTAAGCTCGCAATGGCCGCTTGTCTTCATGCACTAACACTGAGAATATGGCTCCTTCTCTTTGTGTCAGCGCTCAGCCATTACACTGCTTTGCAATAAGGGGGAGCCGCGCGACCGCATTACCTACCTCACTTCAACTCTCATTTTAACACCCTTCTCACGCACGGAAAAATATAAAAATACCAGGGTTGGAATGACGAAAGATAGAATTTTTATTTTCCACCTCAAAAACGTGTACATTGAGCTTGGCGGGGTAGAAAACACCATTTGAAAAAGTTGAAGCGAACTGCGCCTGTCTATGGCTCTATGGCTTTGCCTTGTTTCCTATGCGAGTACAGTCAGCCATTACAGTAAAGCGCAGCTTCTGAGGTAATTTTTTTCCGCCCGTATCTCTGTCATTTCAATATCACCGAGCGTATAAATCCACACACATAAGAATGGCGTTATGCTTTAATTTTTTCGCTAGTCAGTTTTTTTTCTTTCTTATCATTTCTCATAGTTCACTGTCTTCTTCTGACAGACATCCCTTATAAAGCGCTGCAATGGCTGCTTGCTGGCACTATCACCGTCCATAGACCTTGTTTGTACGCAATTCTGTCACCTAGTTGTCCGCTTAACGTTACATTTCGAATAGTCCGAATAATTTATATTTTTTCATATTTTCAGTATTTCAACCTCTAATAAAACCGACTATTTTACGTCATTTTTTAAGGTGTACATCAAGACAAATGAAATAAAAACGGTTAATCTATTCTGAGGGAATAATACCATATTTTTTAACGTTTCATAAAAATCCCCTCACCAATAAAATAGCTTTTTTACAAGGTAAATTTCAATTCCGTATGATTTCCTGACCTTTTCTCGCAATTTTTGTACTTACCTCACACTTTGAAATGTCTACAAGCTTGACACTTACCACTGTCTTGTCTGGATAGTGAATGTACTGCAATGGCTGTTTGTGGATGTAATAGCGCTACGCAGCAGTCTGGTCTCTCAACCCTCTAGCATACTCTCAATAGGGCTTCCATTCCATTGGCTGCCGCCACGGCGAACATTCCTGCGATTGGCTGAGCGCTTTCCATTGTCCTAATAACAGCCGGGCTGCGATTGGCTGCCTTTTGTGAAACGTCACGAGTGTTTTAAATGGCGGGTTAATACAAAATACGGAGTGTATGTGTGTGTTTCTTGTCTCAGCTAAAGCAAAGGCAGTGTGTACTATGTTGGCTGTAGCAGTACTGTGTTATATGTGTTGCGCGCGGAGTGCTGAATGAATGAGTGAGTCAATGCGGAGTGTCGGCGTTGCTGTGAGGTGGAAAACGTTGAATGAAGAAGTGGTCGGTCCAGCTGACGCCCCGCTTAGATCAAACACTATATGGACATCCAAGTCAGATTTTAACGAAAATATGCAATTATGAGTTATATTTATTAAAGTGGCTTAATCGACGGGATTCGTTTTTGAGTATCAAAAGCTGATTAATTACTACGTTTCGATATGAATCAACATGATACAACGTCAGGGGCGCTTTCTGCAGACTGTTAGTTAGTTTTTGATTTGAATAATTCAATGACAGCACCCCAAAACAATGGTAAAGATATTTTTATTACAAGTGTTAGATTAACACTCTCAAAACATTAATCTCGTTGCCAATGCATTTAGATTTAGTTAGACCACTGATATATTTACCTAAATTTCATAATTACAATAGTAATTTGAGCAGATAAAATATAGATAGTATGGAGTAGAAATCACAGAGCAAATATGGTGCACAGTTATTATTTCTCTATCTATCTATCTATCTATCTATCTATCTATCTATCTGTCTATCTGTCTATCTGTCTGTCTGTCTGTCTGTCTGTCTGTCTGTCTGTCTGTCTGTCTGTCTGTCTGTCTGTCTATCTATCTATCTATCACAGACATATAAACTCCACACTGATAGTAATTGTTTGCCCTGGGAAAAAAAACAGCAATAGCTTAACATAATGCATTTCTATCTAGGGCATAATTTAGAAACCAAATTAATGTGATGCCATAAGCACACGAAAGAACCGAAGCCTATGCATGTTAATGGCTAAATCTTGGGGGGAAATTATGCAAATTCGTATTGTTTAGGACGGAGGGGCGCAGATAAACCGCCAAGGGAGCCTGATGGGGAATTGATGCCCATATAGCCTTCTATTGTTTCATAAGAGAGCAGCTGTAGCGCCCTACGACTCCTCAATACAGGCGCGTCGCCGCTCGAGCACGTGCTCACGGACGCACAGGCATATGATGTACTGAGCAGACAGGTCACAGGCGCTGTTAATGAGTGACACCTATTGAAAAGGTATTATCGATAATAAGAAATGCATTATACGAAGATGTTTATATTTGACACATCAAATATTTTAAAAAATTGCTTGCATGAATTATGTGGCATGCATACTTTTGTTGAAATATCACATTCAAAAGAACAAGGTTTAAGAAAAAAAAAGTTTTAATTAGGGCAGAAACGTTTATAAACCGCTTGCGTCAAGATAGACAGAAATCTAACGACTCTTGGTCCATTTTATTTAATCGACAAGCTAATAAAAATATTGGCATACAAATATTTTTAAAAATAAATGTTAATTTACCAAGCAATTCATATCCAGAAAATGAGGCACCAGCATATAGACGTTATTTATGATAAATGTGCATTCTGTAAAACCTCCGTTATTTTTCTATTGCCCTTATTCTGTCTCGTTTTGAATACTTTAAAGTGAACACGACAACAGATGATCATGATATCGATGTAATCTTATATTGTTTTAAAAGTCTTTAATTTCAAATATGGGTAACACTTTACAGTAAGTATAACTTTAATAAGTTAACATAAACTAAGAATGTACAACAGCCTACAGTATTTATTAGGCTATTATTTGTTAATGTTAATTTCAACATTGACTAACACCTTAAAATCAGAAGTTGTAGGCTATTTATTAGTTAATGCACTGAACTAACATGAACAAACAATGAACAGCTGTATTTTTATTAACTAACATTAACAAAGATTAATAAATAGGCTAACACATATTGCTCATTATTAGTTAATGTTAGTTAATACATTAACTAATGTTAAGAAATGAAACCTTATTGTAAAGTGTTACCCAAATATGAAAAGTGAACCCTAAAACAGCTGCTTTTAATTTTTTTTTCATATCTGTATGTTTATTTAGGCTATTAACGTATTATGTTGGCTATTTGCTCTCTCCATTCGTTTATATAATTACACTCGCACGGTGCAAATACAAAGTTTGAGAGAAAAACTGTGGGTAACTATATATTAAATGCTCAAATTAACTTTAAAGTGTGTCGCTTTATTTAGCCTACACTATATTTATAAACACAATCAACATTTATACTCATTTAACACGTTTCTGCCTGTCTATATGCGTGTTTCTGCTGTTAATTATATTCTAGGCTTGAGTGTTTTGATGTTGTTGTTGTTTATTCAATCCCTGCTGCTGCCAAATTTAATTTCGACAGTATATTCAATCGGTCGATAATGCACGCACACTATCCAGATGATGGCGCTCTTGTGCTGTAAAAGAAGCTTTGTAAAAACTTTATTACTTCTTCCTTCAAAACCGGAAGTAGTACGTTAAGCGTACGACCGAGAGCATGCACGTTGAAATGTCTCCTACCGGCGTGCTGGAACTACCAAATGCGTGTATGAAATTCTGTGTGGAAATTTTCAACATTCGATCCGGTTTTGAGGTATGTGTTGGTCCAGATTTTTGCGCCCCGGAAATCTGTTGTGAATGCAATCTTTTAGATTTAGGCGAACTGCTTGTCATCTCAGCTCACTGTTGCCGTGGTTGTTAGCGCCTGATATTAGCCAGCAAAGGAACATCATTAGATATTTAAAGACTCTGTATATGTATTTAATAAGGCAGTTATCGGAAAAGTCTTGTGTATTCCGACATTACAGCTACGCTTGTTCACAAACTCAAATGTCAGTAAGATAACAGTACTGACGTCACAAGATCGATTGAAAACCAATTGATTTGGCTGTCAGTATTTGCGAGGCAGAACATGCTATTCCTTCAGCATTCTGGTTAGGGTATGTTTTAAACCCGTAACATTAAGTATTACACTTCCGCTACTGATTCAGCCCAAACAGTTTATTTAGCAGATTATTTCAATCTTGCGTGGTGTGTTTAATTTGTTTGGATCAATTTAAGAAGTTTGAGATACATATTTAAATAAACTTGCTGATGGAACGTTCAGCATTCAAAACCTGAAGAAATTATTTATTTATAATGCATGCTGAAATTATTTATTTATAATGCGTGCTGAATTGGAATGGTCGTCGTCTTAACACATATTTGCATATTGAATTGTGATTGGCCTGAAAACAAGTCGCGCGCTGATTGTAAAGTAGCCCTGAAACCAAGTCACCCTGAAATCATAACGGACAATTCTTGTTTTTTTTATGGAATATTGCAGTTTTTGTTATAAATTATTTACCCGTGCAAATTCATTCATTTATTTTAAAGTTAGTGAGCCTAAATAATGAATCAAAATAACTTGCCCTCCCTTTTGCAACAAAACGAGGGCGTGGCAATCTGTCACTCACATGAGATTGAAGCAGTAGCAAACCACAATGATCCAATCAACTTCCAATGCACAAAATCAAGTCCTGCCTTAATATTTTCTTGTTTGAGAAGCCAATCAGATATACAGATATCACAATATGGAAGAAAAGACGATAGCAAATGAATAGTTGCTAGTCTTTTCTTCCATATTGTGATATCTATCTTGACTTTAAATGCTGTTCTCTTACTGACTGGCATGCACTTGTATTTCCTTCAGTAAATGCGGATGTAGTTTGAAATGTTTGCTTTGTGTATCAGCCTGGAATGGGTCAGTTGATGTCTCAGAAATGAAATATTCTTTCTCACTGCAGCGTGTTCAGGCGGTGAGCCAGGTGACAAGGTTATGTCAAGTTTATGGCAGCAGGACTCATCAAAGAATGGAAACTTCAGTGGCGTGAAAATGAACAGCAAAGGCACTGGTATAGGGGCTCCTACCCCAGCAGTGGTGGGGTATTTGGGAAAAGTCAGTTATGCTCAGTTGTTCTCTCCCTCTGTCACTCGTGCAAAGCTCCCCTGTCACCTTCAAAATTATTTCTATAGTGTATGGACTATTGTTATTGATTTGATGCCCACCACAAATGAGAAACAACACTGAAATCTGTGATGTAAAAGGCGAAAGAATAGTCATAGAAGCACTTTAGTTATGTACTGTACACTAATGTCTTTGTGTTATTCTATTTTCTGTAAGGAGTGTTGTTGATTGTTTTAAAGCTTTCTGTGATTTCTCATCTGTTGTTTTTGGTTTTTACAGTGTGAAGACAGAAATGCCTCGCCTGGGAACTGTCCTTGGTGCTTGGTAAAAGGTCAGACAAATGCCCTCCGCTTTTTTGCTCTCAACTTGGAGGAGACTGTTATGCTCTGTACAAATCCAGTGGTGAGGCCGGTTATCCATTAACACTTGAGTTTCTACAACATTACAAATGTTTTTTTTCCCTGTTGCTTATCAGGAACTGACATTTAATAGGTAATCGTGTGAATCTCACAAAAACCTGTCAAGAATATATCTGGGTCATTTTACCATAAAATCAAAAGGACTAAATGATTGTTTTATTGAATAAATAATATTTCATAATTTTGCATTGTGAAACTTAAGACTATTTCACACTGAGCGCGATTAAGGGACGTGACTGTGCAACACGGTGAATCGAAACTATATATCCCTATGGAGCTATTCATACCGGGCGCAAATAATCGATGCGCAACAGCAGGATTTTTTTTTTTTTTTTTACCGACCAGTGTATTTTTTTTCCCCGTTGTCCAAAGAAATTGGCTGTCCATTTAGAGTTGAGCTTTAGATCATATGCCCGGAGCCAATGCTGTTGCACAGAAGGATGAGATTGGTGGTGCTATAGCACAGAAAGCCGTTTTGAAAAGTATTCTGGAAGAAAGAATTGGCATGTTCATACTGCCAATCAGCAGTGGAGTTGAAATACATTTTACAAGTGTCTTGAAGGTTCCCCCACAGATGTCTTAGTGATTCAATGGGGCAAATTCCCAATCAGAAGTGAGCATCCCTATGCCCTACTCACTCCGAAGGGCAGAACATGGCCATAAATTATTAAATTACTTCCCTTAAGTGACCATTGCATGTTCCCTTTGCAAACGAACCTGTGAAGGGATTCAGTTGTTCGCTTTCGTTTGGAACGCTCCTACAAATGGTGTCCCCTTCCCGAAGTGCCCTTCAAGGGTGCAAAAAACGCTGTTTGACATTTAACCATGGTTGATGCTATGCACCAACGTTTCAGTGATTCTTCTTCTCAGTGGTCAAAGACGGTCAGCTGAATAATGGGTTCCGGTCAGCGCCACCTATCGTGCAGGCATGAGTTAGACTAAAGCAATCAATCGTTTCGTCATCGGTGTGAACACCATTTGTCGCGCTTTATTTTATCGTTCCAAAAGACATTGGGAAAAACAAAACATTTAAGTTATAATTTCACAATAAGGTAGTGTTTGTTCAACCTTGTTTGATTTATGCTGCTGATCTGATAAAAAAATAAAAAAAATAAAAAAAATAGAGTAAGTGATGACAATCACCCCTGAAAATCTCGTGACTCAAAAAATCTGAAGTAAAATGCATGTGCTCAATACAGTAAAACATTGCTTTACAGTGAGAGGGAAAATGTGCTTAATTTGACATGAAAATGTCAACATTATGTTAATTAAATTTTACGTGGCAAAAAAAAATTTATTGTTCTAAAATTAGCCTTTATTTACTTACTGCAAAATATAATTGTTGTCCTTTTGCTTTTGGTATGAGGTGCTGAACATGTTCTTGACAAGTTTTGTGATATTGACTAACTGTTTATTGTTTTTGGTAATATGATATTTGTTGTATATTTGATGCTTGTGACTCATTTTAAAGAAGACTGATGGGCCAGTAAAATGGTCATTTACATCTGTGGTGTGTTTTTCTGTCGCTTTGCAGTGCCTTTACCCATTGGTTAGTAGATCTCTGGAAGATGTGCGTGCTGGTTTGTCTAAAGATGGATGCAAGAGGAACATCTCTTCCCTGTCCGATGTCGATGATGCATCCTCCCCTTTAAAGCGATCGAGAGAGGAGAAACTGGACATTTTTTCTGCTGAGCCTGAGCCATGTGATGCTGATGTCATTGACGACACCCTTCCAAAGGATGCTGGTGAACAATCAATACTTGGAAAGCCTGTCTCTATTAAGGGCACTGAGGAACAACATCCTAAAGATCTACCTGCTACTACCCATGAGGATTTAGATCTGTTTGACAAGAAGGATGTTTGTGTATCTAGTACTCAAGATGAGGTCGAGGAGATCTTCGGAATGGATGTAGATATGGAATCATCAGAGCTGATTCCTGTGCAACCTCATATCTTCTGGAAGAATGAGGACAACCTGTGTTGGTTGGATTCGTTGTTGGTGATGCTCGTGAATTGCAAGACCATCAGAGAGACTCCATGTCAGAATGTAAAGCTCATAGACAAGTTGACATCAGAGTTTTGCAGCAACTCCGCCGTCTGGAACCTTTGCTCTACATATGATAAGACATGTGCATATCTAAAAGCCAAGGAGCAACAGTGTGAAGGTAAAAGGAAGAAAAAATTAACTAAAGTGACCATGTTTACGAGGACACGATGCCACATAAGTGTAAATGAGCTCTTTCGCTGCTTATTGTGCTTGAATGGTCTAAAATATCTTGTTTTTCAACCTCAAGGTTTAAAAACGCATTCAAATGTTAAGCTTTTGTGATGCTGCAGAACAGCTGTGTGACATGAGCGTAACCGCAATAGAGAGAAATGAAAAGGTTTTTATTCGTTTTGATATTTTTAAGAGCTTACCTGTTTTTCTCTTGGCAGATAAGATAACTAGAATCCCTGCTAATGTCCTGCGTGAGGCAGAGCGGCAGCTGTCTGTGTATCGTCAGTCACTCTTCAAACTCCTCCAGCCTAAACTGAAGTGTGAAATTGGTAAAAACATCTGCTCATAAAATAATTTTATTTCAGTGTTGCTTGGCATTTGTATTGAGTGATAATCTTTCTGTCTGTCATGCAGGTCAGCAGGAAACACCTGTTTTTGCGCTCCCTCTCCTTCTACGGTCAGACAAGTGGGCTCAGGATCTTTTCCAGCATACTGTCCGTTGGGAATTTAAGTGTACTTTTTGTAGTCATATTGTAAGCGACAGGTAAGGATTTACCCATTTAATTTAAAATCATTTGTATTTGGTGATTAAACGGTTTTTGATTGAGTAGATAATTGTTTTGGTGTAAAGCACATACACACACACACACACACACACACACGTAACACAGCCCTCCTTTTGTCTTGCAGTGTTGACAAGACTCTTACAACATTAACTCAGATTCTGAATGATTGGCACCCACTAAAAGCCATCCACCGCACTCAGTGCAGTAACTGCAACCGTAAAAACCAGAGGAGGAAAATGGTGCTTGAACGGTAAGAGTTGGAATAACTATAAATTTCCTTATTTCTTTCTTCCTTATCACCTTACTTCATCACAATTGAATATTTGAAACTCTGTTGGTCGTTGTGGTTGATTGATAATTGTCTTTCTGTAATTTTTTTGCAGATTGTCCCCTTTGTTTGCACTGCACTTCGTGGAGGGCTTGCCCAGGAAAGACCTCTCTAAATACTCGTTTGAGTTCCAGGACGTGCACTACAATGTCAGCACTGTTATCCAGTACAAAAAGCATCTTCAGCACTTCGTCACTTGGATCCGTGATCAGAGCAATGGTGAGTCTCAAGTTTGATTCTGTGAGTTCATTAGCAGATCTACTTACACTACCATTCAAAAGTTTGGAGCCAAAAGTTGTTAAAAGGTATTCATATTTCAATTAAATGCTGTTCTTTTGAACTTTTTTATTCATCAGTGAATCCTGAAAAAAAAAATATTACACTTACCATAAAAATATTAAAGGTGCTCTAAGTCATGTCACGTGTTTTTTAGGCCAAAACATTTTTTGTCACTACAGCAAACATCTCCTCACTATCCGCTAGCTGCCTGTCCCCTGAACACACTGTAAAAAAAACACGGTTTCTGTAGACACCACAGGCTCCACAAACGGCAACAAAAACAAACTGTGCTCACCCGCACCACGAAACATAACAAACAGTGCTCCAGCCAATCACTGGCAAGAAGTATTTGAGGGTGGGGTTTGGGGGGTTAGTGCGCGTGCACGTGAAGGGGGTGTGGAGGAGAGAGAAGCATGAAGAGGGAAGTTTGAATTATGGCCGACACACGACCAAAGAGACGATGTTCCGATGAACAGAACAACTTGCAAGAGGGACAAGGATAAGGAACGTGCGAAGTCCCGAATTTACATCGGAAAAACCTTTGAAAGGTGGCGAGAACTCTGCCGGCAGAAGGGATTAGCTACTATCCGACATTCAGTTGCTCTGTTTTTGCAGAACTGGTAAATCCATTTTTCTTTCTAAACTGACGTTCATGTTCGCCAAACCAACACAAGGATGTAATTAGCTAGAATACAACATGTATGTTTCTAGCAGCGATCAATCTCTATTGTAAATGATCAAGCAAATTCACTTGGAGGGAGGAGATGGGATGAGGAGGAGGGAGGGTCTAGCCAGCCTCCGTTTTGTTTGACAACAATTCGAATGTCAACAAGAAGTAACATCTCCCGACATCGCTTAGAGAACCTTTAAACGGCCCAACTAATTTCAACATTGATGATGATAATGTCTCGAGCAGCAAATCAGCCTATTAGAATGATTTCTGAAGGATCATATGACACTGAAGACTGAAGTAATGATGCTGAAAATTTAGCTTTGCCATCACAGGAATCAATTGCATTTTAACAGTAAATAAGCTCCTCTCTATTGTATTTTATTGCTAACCAACGAACTGTGAACATTGGATAACTTTCCTGAGGTAAATGCAAGGTTAAGTTACATTGTTCACAAGCTGTTTTATTGATATCTTTATGTGGCTGAAACACTTATTGAGTGATTACATGAGACATGATACATTTCGGTAAATTGTACTGTATCTTTCATCATAGCCTTCTGATGTTCATACATGTTGCTGTTACTCGCGTTAAGTGAAAGAGATGACTTGCGCTCTGCACTGCCGCTTGAACTGAGTGATTCATAGGGTCAAATAGAGCCTGCTTTTGTCAAGTCACCTTTATTTTTATAGCGCTTTATACAATACAGATTGCTTTAAAGCAGCTTTACAGTCATAACAGGAAAATTATGCATTTTGGCTGTTTTTCAGCTGAAGTCAGTTCCGTTGTAAAGATCATCAATTATTAAATAAGTTAATTTCATCTAGAAAGCAATTCTTCATAAAATGATGATATTGTCCGGCTGAGTTCAGTTCTCATACAACAGCGTCAGTACAGTCAGATCAGTAAAATTGTTTAAAATTATTAAGTGTCCTTGAATTTTAACTGTTAAAGCGTTATCACGTTAACTTGCCCTAAATTCAATACAAGAGAGATTTTCTTCACACACAGTATGACCTGCAGTTTGACACGTTTTTCCGCCCTCTTTTGATCGACAGGATATAATCCTAGTTAATTTACATGTCTGTGTTCTGTCTCAAAGGCTTGTGGGTGGAACTCGATGATTTGAAACACCCTCACTGCAACATCCACAAGAGGTTTCCATTTCCTGCCAGTGAAATTCACATTGTTTTCTGGGAGGCAGACTCCACTAAAGATGAAGCTTCAGAGGTTTGCTCACTGACAGCTCCCTCGGCGGACAAAAATGTCGATGATAAGCTCTCAGACAAACTGTCAGACTCTGTGGCCAATGACACGTGTGTCATCAGCGCGCTCACTGTGGGAGACTCCACTGCTGTCAGCACTCTGGATGCATCCATTGGCAGCACCACATTACTGGACACATTTGAGGGTCTGTCACACACAGACATTGTGACCCTCACTCTAGTTGATGTGAACGGAGTCACTGAGGATCTTCAGATTCCCCAGAGCCCAGCCGTCATGCCGGTCACTCTCCCTAGTCTTCCAGTAGCGTCTAGTTTGTCCAGTTGTCAACCTTCAAACCCTCCAAAACCTTCTGGTTTGAAGGAACTACTTTCTGTGGCCGATCCAGTTGTGGTGAAATCATCAGAGGCTACAAAAGTACATGCACCTTCACCATTTTTGTCCTCATTACTTCAACGGCATCCATCCTTCCATTCTACACCAGTGAGACTTCCTCCTCCTGCTCCAAAACCAAAACTCAGTCTGAAATGCGACAATGAAGCTCTACCAGCAAAGCCGGCCGACATGTTTGGTGGCTTCCTAACCAAGAAATTGGCAAATTCAATTGGTGCGAATCCTGCTGTACCGCCTCAACACAAACCAGTCACTCTTCCTGGTGGTATGTGTCCACCTGTTAAGAAAACTCCGAGCTTTTCAGCAGACCAGCAGCCCATTAACACTACAGAAGCCCTCAGGCTAAAATTGATGAAAAAGCTCAAGGCCAAGAAAAAGAAACTGGCCAAGCTAAACCAGATTCTGGGAAGCGGAGGAGAAGCTGCACCCAGACCGGACAGCACGGCCCTCTCGTCGCCCTACTCCGTCACCTCTAGCACTTCGGCTTACGACAGCCCGGCATATGACCAGTTCTTCGCTGAGCTTTTGTCACCTGCGACGACCGCCAGTAACCTCTCACCTGACAGCACGGGTCTCCTGGAGATGTTGAACAATGGCCAGAATGGCGAGACAACAAATGGAGGCGCACAGCAAAATTCTTCAGTAGCAACTGTGGTTCCAGAAGCAACTTTAAACTATTCTTCTTCTACTAATGACTCCATATTTGATGAATATATACAATCAGGAATGGGCCAGACAGCCATTGAGAGCACTGATTTTAATGGCTTAGATATATTTTTCTGATTAAGAAAAGACTTTTAGACTTTAAAAAATATGACATTGGTCTGGTGTCTCAAGTTGTTTCTAAGAACTGTTCTTTGTAGTTTTCTATTTGGAAAGAAATGTTGTTGTTTTTTTTAGGAAAGCGTGTGGTACATCAGTTAATTGCAATCAGTTCATATTTTGCCTGATCTACTTTAAGATTCAAGAACATTTAAATGGCGCAGTGTATGCCATGTTTGAAGATCAAATTATGAACACGGTAATTGTTAAGGTCTGTACAGCATCGTACAGATGTCTGTTTATAAATGTTTTTTGAGTTGTCCTTTTTTATGGTTATCACAATATTTAAGCAGTTCACATTAAATGTTCTCAAAAACTGAATACAGTGTGGTTAATGACATTTAATTTTGCTTTTAAGTTAAAAGTGCCTCACAATGATTCTATAATGAAATCCTACAATTGGTTTTAATTTGATCATGGCTTTTCTACGGTTAATACATGATTTTATGTGGCAGGGCTCAGCCGCTCAACATTAATGCCTGTCCTGGACATGTTTATTTTTTTGAAGGAGAAAGTGAATTTTACTTCCACAATGATGAATATATGAGACCAATTCTTAGCCAATAATAAAAAAAGCAATTATAATATTACACATTTCCATTTACCAATAAAAAACAGGAATACGGTAATTCTACAAATAGGAAATGTTCATGTTTTCACTGAAATCCGCCTTGTCTGGTGCAGGGGTGTGTTTTGTTTAATCAAGTATTTTCTGCAAAATATAAATCATGCACTATACAGATGGACCAATAAGTTATCCATTTCCTCATTAACTGCCCTTTAACAATATTCAAATCAATATTAAAATAATCATTATGATTGATAATGCAATATTGAAATAGTCTGGGTTTCACAAAAAACATTGGAAAGTAAACTGAGACCATAAATGAAACGAAAATAGGTCCACCAAAAATGTATGCACCTCTTGAAGGAAATGAATATTGTGATGTTTCCATCTAGAGCTGCATACATTTTTGGTTAAGATCTTGTATTGACAAATTGAATACAGTGGTGTTGTATTGTGCATCTGTACACTGGAATCACCAGGCCTGGTAAACTGCATGAAGTTGACTACTTATATTTATTGTTTAAATATAAAAGTGACAATACCAGTTGGTCTGTTGGCTGGGTTTGGAGCAGATGTCATCAGTCCTAGACTCCTGGGGCCTGTTTCAGAAAGAAGGTTAAGTGAAAACTCTGAGTATGTTAACCCTGAAACTGGGTTTTCTGTTTCAGAATGGGAGGTATGTCAAACCTGAGAAAGCAGAGTAAGTCAAGCCCGTTTCTGAAAGAGAGGTAACTTATACTCAGAGTCAGTTACCATGGTAACTTACTCTGTGAATCTGGTCGGGAGCAGGTTTTCTTCGGTAAACCCAGAGTTTCTTTCGGTCTCCTCCCCTTTTTTAAAGAGGAAGCGGTGTTTAAACGCCTCATTCATTTTTCGGTACATTTATTCATTGCTGTTTTTACTGCTGTTTTTTCTATTTTTTAATAAGATGAAGTCTATATAACTCCTTAAGTAGATTAGATAATATAATTATATAATGTAGTTCTAAACAAATTCTACATAATTAAACTGGCATTTACTGAAAATCACTGAACTGTGTTCATCTGTGCAACAAAGTTGATGGACCGTCCTCCTGCTGTTCTTCCACACTCTGGGGGGGGGGAGATAAGAATACCCGTTTATACTTAGATTTAAACTTAGATTCTATAGGCTACTCCACATTAAAATGTGAAAAAATATGAATGTGCAGATTGTTTGATGTGTAGACACATAATAATAACATTACCTCTGTAGGCCTCTCTGTGGCAGCAGAAACTCTTTATCGCCAATGTCCTGTCCTGTGAAGATGAGCATTTTGTTGAGTGACTTTATATCTTTATTGTCATAATTTCTGGTGTACTGAGTAGGTTCTGTTGGGACAGGAGGCTCCAAAAGACAGATATTACCATCAGAATCTGTTTGGACCAACAAAAAACCCAACCCAAAGTAAAATAAATGGAAATATAAAAAATAGCCTATATAAAAAATAACGCATATGTAAACCTCTTACATTTTACGAGGCCCTTGGATCTTCGGGAGTGACTGGCTCTTGAAGTCCCTCCAGGAATTCCCTCAGCCAAAAATGCTGCTGCACTGCTAGACACTGGATGCTATTTAGTTATTTAATATGTCAAATATTTGTAAAGTCAGGTAGCCTTCACCCATGATATGCTCAAGCCTTACCTGATTGAATTATGTTTTTATATTTAATTTTCAGCTGCTGCCATGTTCTTTTAATACCTGCAGGATTGCACCTATAAAAATGAAAATTAGGTTGAATAACATACTGTTCTTCCAGTTTCACCTCTGATATTATAACAGTGGGGTAAGTTACTCTAAAATAGTTATTAATTACTAACTACAAATGACATCTTCAACAGTGTTATAAGATTAATGTAATAATGACTATCTTTAGAATGGTCTACTAATTACTAAATCCCACATCAACCTCAACCACTTGAACAATACAAGGAGAGACAAGAATCTGCACTTTTAATGCTTTCAAATTAATATACAATTGCATGAACTATTCTTGACCAAAGTGTGTAGAGAGAGAAGGTTACATTAAAAATATACCTTTTAAAAATGTATGTTAAATATACAGAATTGTTCTATAGTCTAATGCAATTACATCAGTATTTAGAATTACTTGGTAATTAATTACACCCAACTGTATAACAGTAATTGAAATGTAAAATTACGCATTGACTCAAGCAACTATTTTCTCCCTAGCTAACTCTGTCCTTCGCTGCTGGAGATATAATAATAATAAAATAATAATATGTGTTCGTACTCTTCATATGCTTGCAGAAGCTCATCCAGTTCTGCTGGTGAAAAATATGCAGACCTCTTTTTGTCTGGCGTTGTTGCCTTGGTGACTCATAATCTGCGCTCCATTGATAATGGCTTTTTATAGTTGTGGTGCACGCGCTTAGTCAACTCAAGAGTTGATTGAACTAACTTATTGCAGCTGTTCTGTAACCGAAAACTCAGAGTTTCCCATCTCAGGGTAAGTCAACTCAGAGTTCAAGTTTAACTCAAAGAGTTGGTTGAACCTCCTTATTGAAACAAGCCCCTGGTCAAGAAGGTCCTCTGAAAATGCACATTTTGGATGTTTCCCTTATTTGGCACAACCATGTCAGGACATGGCGCCTCACTGCTAATAAGCTGATGAGGAAACACCCAAAATATGCTGTGTTTGGTGACATCCAGAACCAAGTTTCAAGGATTTAGAGTGTGAGCTAAGACCAAACCAATTTAGACCAAGGCAGCCTCTAACAGAAAGATCAACAAACTGTCAGTTTCCACTTTAATTTCAGTGTGTTGGTTAAACTGCATTTTGTCCTGAAATAGATGATAGGATGAGCTGTGAAACGAAATGCAGCTGTACCAGGAAAGGTTTTTTCACACTGAGATATTTTGTTTCAAAAGTGCACCATCGTGAAGCAGAAGTGAGTTCTAGAAGTTCTAGTGACCCTCCCACCAGGAAACGCACCAGTTTAGTGGTGATGTTATCTGTGATACTAAAATTATCAGAGGGCAGGGTAATCAGACCAACAGTGCTGAAACAGACCTGTTCCAGTTTGTACTCGGAGAACATGGATGCTGAAGTGATGGACAACATTATCTTGTTAGTGCTGGTCACTCTTCTCAGCGTCGTTCAGAATGGTAAGACATTTAGATTTTACTCTTTTTAGTTGTATAGTTGAATGATGTTTATGCAGAATGTGTATGCAAATCATCTTTGAAAACATTGTGCTGCGTTTATACATCTAGAAGTAATTAGTCCACAATGTAGCCTATACATAACCATGCAAATTCATTAAAATACCCATAATACCTAATCTCTAATATATTGACTTCTCCTTTAGTGTTCTTCGCCCTAAAGGTTGAAAAAGAGTGCACAGGGACTAATTCTAAGCAACATTCTACAGCTTTTGAGCGCTTGTCCTGTGCAAAGTGAGTATTGATTTAAGTTTCTTCACCCTGTTCATCCACTATGGAATTTGACTGAAATAATTTAAGATGATCAATGACTATAAGCACACCCAAAAGAGTGTTATATATATATATATATATATATATATATATATATATATATATATATATATACACACAGATGAAGAATCCATTTATGAAATAGTGATGGTGTGACTTCTTTTGCATAACCGCTCCACATTTTCCTGTTGTTGGTGAAACTCACTTCCTGCTTTATTTACATAATCTTAATGTTGCAAGAGGGTTGCAGTGGTCTGTAATTGAGAGCCTATAAATGTACGTTTATTTCTCAAAACATTTCTTGCATGAAAGTAAATTGGGCTAATGTGGACATAAGGGAAAAAAGGCAGAAAAAGGTATCTGGCCCTATTATGTATTACGCTATTCCTACATATTTTTTATTTTCTGCACATTTCACATAATGTAGAATATACCAAACTGAAAGCACTTATTATCAGTTGCATATCTAGACTGCTGGGTTCTGGTTTGTTTTTTGCCTCAGTGTAGATGCAATCATAAAAGTGACATTAACCACCACCAGAGAGGAAGTAACAACTTTTTCACAATATTTCTCAAAGCTACATTGATGTAAGAACTGATTGCACATTTGTACATCAGTGTTTGGTCAAATAAAATACCAGATGCATGTGACTTATGCGGCATTATTTTTTTAAACTGTATAAAAAGTCATGCTTGCTATTATAATTTAATGAACTGCTTCATAATGCTTTATGTACTTATTATTTTTTTTTTCACAATTTAAGTCGAAACTGCATGGATACATACCCCACATTTCTGGCAGTACTGTGGTGCGCTGGTATCTGCCTCAGCCAAGGTACATGATTTAATTCATACCAACACTTTCATCAATAAAAGATATAACATTTCTTTAGCATACTCTGCCTAAATGAACACTTAATTATAGAATTAAAAGTGCTTTTGTTATTTTATCATCAATGTTCACTATCTAGTGGAAGGATAACAGAAACTACCCCTTTTGTAATGTGGTCGAAATGTTTTGCATTTCTCTGCTAATAATTCATGCTATGACCCATATGCAAATATTTGTCATCATAATAAAAAACAAATTAGTTGCTAACCAACCGACGCATACATAATGCGAGTCAGCCCCAATACAAATTCTATGAGTCAGAGAAATTACCTGTACAGGAACTGTACATTAATTTCTTGGGAATAAGCCAGCAAACAGAATGTTTTACTAATGTTCCTATTAAGTTATAAAAACGTTATTTTGGAAAGTTCTATGAATGTTTATAACGTTCAGGTTTTAGAATGTTTTTTTGTTCTTGCCAACGTATCATTTTGGAAACATTAAAAGTAACAAGTAACAAAAGTAAAAAACATTAGATGAATGTCCAACTAAAATGTTTCAGGGAAAAAAACATTCCATGAATGATGTATAAATGTTGTTTTAGTGCTAATATTTTGAGAACATTATTAAATACCAGATACCTTTGAAAGAAAGTTCTGTTAACGTTACTGAAAGAAAGTTTGTTTATAACTATTCCAGAACATTATTCAAAGTTCTGAGAACGTTCACTGTTAGCTGGGTAGCCCATTTAACTATAATAAGAACATTTTTGAAGTCATTTTATAACAATAAACTATTTTTGTTACAGCTCCAGCTGCCTTTGCTGGCATTCTCTACCTTGTGGTCCGGCAGAAGTATTTTGTTGGCTACATGGGGCAGACTTGCCAGAGGTACAATTAAATCCATAACTATGAACAAATAAGCCCTTTTGGACATGTTGCCCCCCCCCCCCCCTCTTCAGCTGTTTGTAATGAGCAAATCAAACAAAAGTAATTGAAATAGCTCGACACAACAAATGTTTCCAGTAGTTTCCCCAAATTCCACTGAAAATTCAACTTTTTTAATGACTTCTGCTGTCTCAAAATTATTCAACCCCCTGAATAGAATCCCTCACAACAGCACAAATCTGCAAAACAGGTGTTGTCTCAAGCACACCTGATGAAACTAATCAAGGGCTTCATTAGTTGCGCCAGGTGTGCCTGAGCTAGAACACATGAAATGTATGAACTGGCTAGGTTTGTTAAGTGTCACGTTTGACTGCATGTTAGAAATATGGCTAAGTCAAAAGAATGGTCCAAAAAGTTAAGAGAAGATATCATCGCCTTTTACATACAAAGAACATAATACAAAAAGATAGCGAAGGCACTAAATGTTCCTAAAGACACAGTTGAAAGGAACAGTGGTTACACTACCTGGACGGGGCAGAAAAAGGAAGATATTAACGGATGCAACCAGAGTTCTGAGAAGGCAGGTTCAGAAAAACCCTCGAGTGACTGCAGAAGACCTGCAGCAAGACTTGGTGGCAACAATGACTGAGGTTTCAGCTTGCACAGTAAGGCGCGTACTAAACATATGCATTTTCCATTGGCTTTTCGGCCCTATGGATCAGCGGTATGTCTGGAGGAAGAAGAATAAATCTGGAAAGAACACTTCTGCGTGTGGAAGGCAAAATAGATTCATTGAAGTATCAGGAACTCCTAGGAGAAAACGTCATGCCGTCAGTGAGGAAGCTGAAGCTTAGGTGTCATTGGACTTTCCAACAGGAGAATGATCCCAAGTATACCTCAAATTCCACCAAGGCTTGGTTGCAGAAGAAGTCCTGGAAGATTCTACAGTGGCCATCACAGTCACCTGACTTGAACCCCATAGAAAATCTCTGCTGGGATTTGAAGGAGGCGGTTGAAGCACGCAAACCCAAGAATATTGCTGAACTGGAGGCCATTGCTCATGAAGAATGGGCTAAGATTCCTCTGAAACACTCCCAGAAGCTGGTTGTCTGGTTATACATCTCATTTGCAGCAGGTCATAACAGCAAAAGGGTGTTCAGATGCTTGCCATGAAGGGGTTGAATAGTTTTGAGACTGCAGAAGTCATTAAAAGTTGCATTTTCAGTTGAATTTGGGGAAACCACTAGAAACATTTGTTGAGATATTTCAGTTACTCATTTTTTATTTGTTCATTGTAAACAGCAGAACGTCTGTCAATTTAGTCAATAAACAAATAAACAATATGGGTTGAATAATTTGGATTACAACTGTACAGTAAACTTTTCTTAAGACACTAACCTTAAAACTACATAAGACAAATGTGGGCTGTTCTGCATTCCAACACGATTAGATGTTGTTCATTAGCTAATCTAAGTACAAACATTATTGAATCAATGCCAATGGGCTGAACTTTGATAAGATCAATGTGTCTAAACAGTTTCAACCCTGGATATTTCTTTATTCAAACATGTCCATTCACCAAATTGTGTAACCCAACCGTATTTTTACACACCAGGTTTGTTGATGTATATTTTCCTTGTTTGCCTGACAGCACTCCTGGCTTCCTGTTCGGGAAACGAATTCTCTTTTTCCTGTCACTCATGTGTATTGTGGGAATCATAAATCACCTGATGCTCACCTATGGAAGCAGTGACTACAAAGAATACATTCAGACCATCACCAAAGCAGCGTCAACCCTTCTGCTTTTGCCATGAACTATTTTAGAAATCTGAAACCCAGACAGATTTAACTTCCCCTGAGCTCAAACAGAGTGAAAATGCAGTAGTCAACATTTAAAGTGTATCAAAAAAGTTAATCAAAGTTGTCCTAAGACAAGAATGGGTATTGTTCAAAATTCATGTATAACTTTGATGAAAGGTTTTGGTCCACTTCAAATGTTGGCTATCGTATATCGATTGGTGTAGATAAACTATTTCAGTTAAGGGTTTGTCAGTCAGAGGATGTGACAAGAAAAGATTAAAGCATTGATCACAAAAGCATTTAATTGCAAAATGTTATATACATATTATAAACACTTAATCAACACAAGAGGATGCAAAAAAAAAAAAGAATCACAAGGCTGATTTTATTAGTACCATCCTAATAAAAGGTTTTTGAAGAAATGTTTTAAAGGGGTCATATAATGTTTTTGTCCCCCTGGAGTCAACTTACAACTTACTTTAGATTATTTTTGGGTTTTTTTCATGACCATTTTCACACCTCTCTCTGAACTTTAGATTTAAATTGTTCAGTTTTTTAGTACTGTGCCTTTAAACGTACCAAGTTCTCCTCATGCACTGGATTGCAGGTTTCCTGTGGGGTGAAATATAGTTCAGCAAAATCAACAGCCTCTTTGCAAAGTCTGCATTTGCATGACAGGAATACAAAAATAGTAAAAGCTGAAATGTGTCGAGATCAGACTGACATGATAAGGGTCCTTGTTCAATATAAACTTTGCAAGTTTCTAATGATTCTCTGGAAGTACATGCAGAGCAGTATTTGCTACACACAGCCAGAAACAGCACAAGAAATGTGTAAACTCGGAGGGTAATGTGATGTTTTGCTCTGTGTGTCATCAAAAATATGCAGAATTATCCAGCTTGCTCAAAGTCCCCCTGTAATCGATAATTTTATCCCTTAAAACTCATCTTTAATCACTAAAATGACATTTTTAAATGTTTTTTCCTTGAAAAAAAATTTCTTCATGCCTTAAAATAGCTTAAATGGAACTCTACACCCTTGCCTCATTTAGTATACGCAGTTCTATGAATATATACAAATTAGCCCCGCCTCCACTCACTCACATCAGCTCAAAGATCCACTCATTGATAATATCACTCGCCTCATAATATGACTCATTTAAACCAATGAATGTACTTCCTGTGAAGTAACGAATGTAACCCATTTCAAAAAAGTGCTGTAACTACCTTGAGTTTGTGAGTATTTATGAAATTGACCTTACTGCTTGAACAGAATTATAATTAAGATTAAATTCCTATGATCTCCATTTCTTTATGATCTTATGTATTATTGCTAACAAGAGCAAGAGCGAAAATCTATTGAATAACTGAATTACAGTTCCATAGCTCTCATGGTCTCCTCATCTTTGGGTTTTAATTCCACAGACTGAAGTTTTCAGTAGATGTTTGCAGTCTCACACAACATTTTGGGCGTTGACCTCATCTCCCATGATAAGAGATCTGCAAAATCAGATTCCCAGTCACATTCTCAATACTATACACCCATCAGAGAGACCAGCTGAATTATTAAAACACACCTTAAACTGTCGTTTGCTGAAGCCAAACCAGTAGGGAATGTCAAAAAGGGCATCCGAACGGTACTTGATGGTGAAATGCGTGTCTTTCCAGGTGGGTTTCACCTTTTCTGCATCAACAAGGATTTGAAAGTTCTCACCGACCCATCCCTGTAGTGCAGCACTAACATCAACCTTTACAAAAAAAGCATTTACTTTTAAGTATTTTTTTTTTTACCTTGCCAGTAAATTAACACTGAACCTGTACATCATAAATCATTGAAAACAAATCTCCACCACAACTCACATCAACTGCATAGCTCTCTCCAGCAACAGATGAAATAGTCCAGTCTAAACCTCTCTCCATCTCCCATCTGATCATTGGATGACTGCCATTGATCGCCACCACGTAATATATGAGAGCTATAGACAATAATAAGAAGGGTGAGGCATTTGACTTTACAAAATACAGTATGCAACTATGTCAAAGTTTAATGATGCCTTTGCTGATAACATTGTGACATTAAGCTACATTGCATTTCCTATTGACAAATTTTTACCACTTTAGTGATGTTAATATCAATAAGACCATAAATATCACTGTTTCAAGTACATATTAGTACCATTTTTTTAAGTTAAAGCAGGGTAGGCAATTTGTTTTATAAACACTTTTTTTATTCTTGTTGAAGCTCTCTTCACATCCTGATAGCAATCCATAATAGAAGTGGTCTAAATATTAAAACGTACATATCTTCTGTGGAAGTCTCAGGACCAAAAATTGTTCGTCCAATCATTGCATTCGGTCCGAAAAGATGTCCTACCTGCCTGTCAACATATGTATTTCCATACCACAATGCACCTGGTCCCGCAGACATCACATGTAATCAGCCCGTTGTAGAGCTTATGCTGCATTCACACTATGCTGTAACCGTAATTATGAGATGGCAACAACAAGTGATGTTCTACCCGGAGCTGTTCACGTCCTCAGACTCAAGATGTATGTATTTCTTACAATGAGGAAATTAATCTTCAGCAGTCATGTGGTACAAGTCAGCGCTCTGTAAGCTGTTTACGTTCATTATTATTATAATGTTATATGCTTTTTGAGACATAAGGACATTTATTAGCCATCTCAGACTCTGCTGTGTGCGTTTATGTGTTTTGAAGGAGGCATGGCTTTAGGAGACGCTCTGATGCAGGGTGGGATATCATGCTTTCAAAACTAACGTTAGCTTGCTATTTCCTAGCCGCTAAGAAATTGCCAACCCTAACGTTACCTTTAATTGCTGAGTTAATTTACAGAAGCAGGTCAAAGACTTTCACTGTGTGAAATCATATTAATAGCAATAATAAATCATACCTGGAACATCTCTGTTTCTCTTTTCTTCGACCGTCGTGTTGGTGCATGCAGACACCAGTATGTATATTGTCATTGAGGTAAGTTTTCGTCTCAAATCGGTGTACTCTCCCAAAGTACGTACCGTGATTTCCCTAAAATTGCCATGAAGAGTTACAAAATGCAAGCTATATCTAAACATGTATATTGCCATATGACGTTATTTGAATCCATTTACCTTCCTGGAGAATTACAGAAAATGATGTTTCCTTTGCTAGACTGGATTTCATCGATGAACACGCAGCTGTTCTCCTGATCCCACTTCACGACTGTGCAGCCCGCGCGACGCTCGGCACTGAATCCATGAGGAGGGCTGTTTAAAAAAGACTCGAGCTCGATAACGTCCATAACAAACCGCGAAATTGTGTTTTGACGCATGCTATTTCTTTTTTAACTTCTTGAGGACAGAACGAGTGATCGTCCAGCTCATGAGTAGCCCTTTGCTTTGGTTCGTTTGGTGGGCGTGGAGCTGGTTTATGAATCTGTGGGCATTAAAAGAACTTGAGTCATAGCTCAGTATAAGTTTAACATTGTGACGGGAAGTCCGAGCTATATCACTTGTCATTCTGATAAATAGCTGGGTTAATTGACCCAGTTCTCTTTTTAAACAGCAAACAAAGTTGTAAATCAGGGTACATTTTGTGATTTAGTACATATTTCCATTAGTCACTTCAGGTCAGTAACAGACTGAGGTACAAAACAAAGTGTGTTACCTTTGGAAAATATAAGTCATTCCCATGCAGGAAAAAACATCTTAACCCAGTCTAAGATGCTTTGCAGACTACGAAGCTGATGTGTGGATGGTTTTAGAGAGGTTTTAGCCTGAAATACCCATCTGAACACCAGTTTGGCTAGGCTGGAACATGTATATGATCATCCAAAGAAGTATTTTTATAGTTGTTTGATAGTTTTAACTTAGTTACTGTGTCAGTTTTACATTAGCTATACAAAATACCCATATTTTTTCCCCCTATTTAGTCATCATTTCCCACTTACTCAAGGCAGGCAATGATGGTGCAGGTTTTCCAAAATTTCAAGCTGTTCCAACTCCAGCTGGTTTAGATGGTTGAACAAACTACAAGACAGAGGAGCCAGTAGGCCATGTGACCTGGTTAACCACAGCACAGCTTGAACATATTGACCAAATTTTAGAATGTTATGACCTGCTATTTCCAGTAAAATATTACCATTGGGTAAACTCAGTTTCTAATTAAATGATCAATAACTACAACACCATTCAAAGTTTTGGGTCAGGACACTTAAAAATAAGAAATTAATCATTTTATTCAACAATTATGCATTGAATTGATCAAACGTGACAGTAAAGACATTTATAATGTTATAAAACCACAACTGTTTTTGTCATTGATGTTTTTTGAGCATGAAAGCAGCATATTAGAATGATTTCTGAAGGATCATGTGACACTGAAGACTGGAGTAACAATGCTGAAAATTCAGCTTTGCCATCACATGAATAAATTACATTTTAAAATATATTAAAATAGAAAAGAGTTGTTTTAAATAGTAATTTTTCACAATATTAGTTTTTACTGTATTTTTGATCAAATAAATGCAGCCCTTGTGAGCATGAGAGACTTTCAAAAACATTTTTTTTTTAAACTTACCAACACTAAGTAGTGTATACGTATGCAGATATCTATGATAAATCCAAACATTAAGTCATAAAATGCACAGACCAGCCAACAGCACCTTTACAAACGTTGTTTTTTAATCAATTCAAAAAACAACTATAAGGTTACCTTATCTTTTAAAAATAATTCCGAAGATGTAAAAATCAAAGTCAAATGCAAACAAGACAAATAACAAAGAAGTAAAAAATTTATTGCAGTATTTGCTCCTCCACACATGCTGGGGTTCCCTTGTCCCGCTGTGGGGTGTAGAGACCCAAACTCTGACCCAATACATCAAAATCTACATTTACAAAAAAAACTCCCTTCCCGTCGGCAACAGATACTGCATGCTCTGCTTTAAACTCAATAAATTATGTCCAGGAAACTCCATTTTACAGCACAAAAGAAGTAAAACATAAAGCAGAGGAGATGTTTAAAAGTTTATTTCCCTGGAAACGGAGCTAAGCTAAAGAAATCCATCCGGTGCTAGGTTAAACTCCAAGGTCACTTTATTAAGAACATCAACAGACTAATTTCCAACATTCACTTTAGGTTTATTTCTTTAAACAGATTTTTTTTTGTCAGAGATATAAACATTTTTTGTTTCTGTTTTGTGTTAAACTATGATACAGTGGAGGGGGAAAAAAAATTCAAACAACCAAGTTGCTGCAGAACAGCGAAGGAGCTCCATTTCTTTCTTTTCCGTTTAACTTAAAGATGTACAGGATTCAAATTACATTTTCCAAAACAGACCACCCTTTTAAAACCGTCGGTCCTTAATTCGACCAGTTCCGTACTGGATCTTAAAACCTGTGAGTCTGTAGTACTTTTCTCTCCAACTTAAGTTTACAAAACGTTGAATCCTGATGAAGTTTGGCTGCTGAGAGTCTGTAGGGTGCAACAGTTTGGGAGTTATTACAGATTTAATTAGCTGGAAGTTCCTTCCTTGGCTGCGTACAGTGAACGTAAAGTCTGCACTACTTTGTTGGTCAGTTTGTGCGCGCTCGTCAAGGCAATTTTCTTGTAAATAATGTCAGACTCCTTTATAGTGTCCACCCAAGGCACCAGTTTACGTCCGTCACGTTTCTTGGCCTCCGCCCAGGTACCAGAGTACGATCCGGCCATCCAGCGAATGCTGTAGCCTGTGCTTGTCTTCTGAATAACACGTGCTATCTGCGGCCGGTCCTTATACTTGGGGCAGCAGATAGCGATGACGTCCTTGGCGTTTACCGTTGAGTTCATGTGACCTGATGCCTCTGCGGAATCTCCGCCTCTCCTGGATTTCCGTGACGACTAGAATTGAACAAACAAATGGAGTTTTAAAGTGACGGTAACACCGAGATGCAAGACATCAACAGTCAAATAAAAAGCTTTCTTACCCCAGGAGCCTTTTCGTCCGCATCACTGTCGTCATCGTACGAGTCAGCAGCATTATTCTTGGGGCTGGAGCCTCCTAGTAGAGAAGTGATGGCTTTATTTCTTGCGTGGGCTGAAGCCTCACCCCCCTCCTCCTCCTCCTCATCTGGGTCCAAGTGTTCCATCAGTACTTTAAACTGGAGAGTAAACAAGTTAGAGATGGTAAGTTAGATTCATTGCTGTGAGTCAGTTTAATAAAACAGTCTTTTTCATACTGTTTATTTAAATGTTGTAAACAGTGTTATTTTAGTATTATTTATATAGTATTATAGCATTTATTTACATTTTGAATTTGAAAGCTTTTTATTTTTAGATTTTCAGTTGAATTTTAAGTGTTAGTCATTTGTGCTTGCCATTTTTTAGTTTTAGTAATACTAGTACTTCAACTTAAACTTTTTCATTTTCTAATACTCATTTAGATAAGTTTTTCATCTAACATTTCATCTAATATATTTTATTTTATTTCAGCTTTATAGCGAAAATGATTTTCAATAGTTGTAGTTAATATCAACACTTGCTTTGAATGTTGGAAAATCTTTATACTCATTTTTAAAACTACAAAATGAGCCATATTTTCATATTATGCATATTAAATTATTAAAGAATTCTTTCTAGTCTTTTAATGAAAACAAGTCTTGATTATTTGACTGAAAAAGAAAAAAAACTATCCATTGCATTTTTGAGCCACTTTAGAGCAAATAAATAAATACAGATGATCAAAAAGGCTGAAAAAATATTAGCAATAATAAAATACATTTTTTAAAAATACCAAAACATTTTAAATATATTCAGACATAATCATTTAGCTGCACCTAATTACGAGGCAAAATACAAATCAAAAGAGGAAAATCAGAATGTTTACATCTAAATATTGTCTGACGACTCTCCTCTTGACATCGTAAGTTAGATCTTCATTGGACAGGCTGTTCGTCAGGTAGTCCAATGTCTGCCGTGGGTTGAAATGCACATTGGCTTTCCTGTTTACAGCCTTGTCATAAACTTTTGCAGATTCTGTAGGCGAGTACTTCAGAATTTTACTGCAGGAAGAGGAAAAAAGGCATTCGTTATGAAGCCAGTGACCATTAACATATTAGTTATTTCCAGAGCAGAAAGCATTTGGACTAGCAGTTAAAGCTCACCTGTCAGAGAAGCCGTAGAGGTTCTTAAGGTGCTGCTTGAGCATCAGGAGCAGCAGGATGCCCTGAGAGGCATTGGCAAAGTCCAATAAGGGATTGGGATTGTCAGGAAGACGCAGCATCACCTTGTCCACATCCTCTAAGTCGAGGTCTGAATCAGAGTCTGAGTTCACTGCAGCAGCTCGCTTGGGTTTCTTGGGTCGACGAATGACATCGTCATCACTGCTATCACTGCTGCTTTCCCTGCTACTCTCATCCTCTTCTTCAGAGCCATATTTTTTCCCTCTCTTTTTCTTCTTTTCCTTCTTTTCCCGTGGTCTTGGCTCTTTCAGCAAAGACTGCAATACAAGGCAGGTTTGTTAGAAAAATTAATGTCAGCTCAGCTCAGCTCACAAAAAAAGTCAGAGTGAAAGATGCAGCAACCCTGTTAGCAAAATCTAAATACACTTTAAAATACCTGTTGTTATTGTTAACAAAATCTAAAACTGTTAAAAATAATTTTTGTTAATTGAAATAAAGCTCAAATAAAAATGAAATATAAATAATAGATGAAAAACTAAAATGTCCTAAAACAATTAAAGCTAACACTGAATTAAAATAAATCTAAATCTAAATATATATATATATATATATATATATATATATATATATATATATATACACACACGACAAAAGCACAAAACAAAATCACTAAAATTTAAATTTAAAAGACAATTAAAAATGAATAAACACTACGATAGTATGTTTAGAAAAAATGTTTTTGTAAAACTATGCTAGAAAATTATTTCTAAAATATAAACCATAAAAACAAAAAAAGTGTATATATATATATATATATATATATATATATATATATATATATATATATATATATATATATATATATATATATATATATATATATATTAAAAAAAGAGTTTAGACTCAAATTTGACCAACATAAATCTACAACGCACCTCTTTGAAAGACTGCAGCAGGTTGCTGCCGGACACAGACAGTGTGATGTCTACATGGTGCATAATGAACAGCGGCTCTTCCTGACTCTGATATGGGAAGCAGGCGAGATTGTCTGCGATAAATAACAGCATGTTCACGTCCGACTTCTGCATGAGAAGAAAACAAAATAGCATGATTAAAGGCCTCCAAAACACAAACCACTCAAAAAGGCTAATGCTATAGGGAAGCGTAAACTCTAGTTACCAATGATATTACAAATAAAAACACACAAGAGTAACATATGATGCAAAACATTAAAAAAGGTCACTTACTGCATTGTCGTCAAACAGGTTGAGTAGCGAGATGAGGAAAGCCCTTCGGTGTTGCCTGTTTCCGCGCACCATAGTGTAGAGGTGAGAGCAAAGAGCCGTGCTGGTCTCATCCAGTCGGAAACCCCTGATTACCGTGTCTTTTGAACCCACGATGGCTTGCTGCACCTGATAGGACATCTTCATACCCGCAACAGCCTTCATCTGTTTAGATAGCACATAGTTAGTTTAATAGGGCTGGGTAAAAAAATATTAATTTCTCGATTTTAATCGGTCTTATGAAATCCCAAGAATCGATCTTTTAGTCTATGCTGTTTTCAGATGATGAATGAACAGAACATTCATCATTCATAGTGCGCCTCCCATCCAATAAATCACAATAAGCTTTGTTACTTTAGATATGAAACAAAGTCTCAGATTTTAAACACAGTCCATTTTATTATGAAATTTTAACAATAAGTGCACCGTTTAAAGTGACATGACGGATAGCTGTACCACCAAGTGGCACGTGAACTGATCAACTCTTCTGCTTTCCTACTAGTTACAGCATAAAATAAACGTGAATGAACATCAGAAGTTATGTTGAAAGATGCAGTACTGTACAACTAACGAAATCTGTATCATGTCTCATGCAATCGCTTGATCAGTGTTTCAACCGTGGAAAGACATCAATAAAACATCTTGTAAACAATGTCTCGTCACATTTTCCTCAGAAAAGCCATTTAATGTCCAGAAAAATTAACTGATGAAATATATATATATTAAATATTGAAAAACAGTAAAATATAAACTGTTTTTACTGTTTTTCAATATTTAATGCATGTATGAATAAATCCATCCAAGTTTTAATGACAGCCACCATTTAAATGATTATATATAAAATACAATAAATGGAGTAAATATATATATATGAACTGATAGGATTCCATTAAAGTTTTTATTAATATTTTGAATTAATTTTTTATTTTATTAAATTTTCCATTTTCATTTTAACCTTAGATATAGTTTTTATAATTGTGTTGTGTGGTTTTGTATTTTTTTTTAGGTTTATTTGTGCTCTTTGTAATTTTATATTTTTATTTTTACTACAAAACGATATGACACTTGGGGACTTTTGTGGCACTTGTTATGTGAACACAAAAAATAGTCTGACTTGTACTTCCTCGCAGTGAAAAAAATGACCGCCATAGAAATGAAAAGGGGAAAAAAGAAAGAAAACAAAAATAGAGATTTTTGGAGGCACAATCTACAAATCAGCCACAATGCAGGAAAAAAAACAGCATTGAAGTAATCAAAAATAATTGACTGTAAAAAAAAAATATATTGGAAAAGATTTGTATGGATTATTATTATAATTATATATTATATATGGATAATTAATTGTATCATAATTATTGCATAAATACTAGACACCATCAAATTCCCTCAAAATACAAATTTAATTAAGAATATTATTGAACAAAAATACATTACATTGATTTTACTGGAATTTTTTGTTGGCCACTTTTGATTGGGAGGAAAATGATTGTGACCCCTAAATGAGGAGCACCAGAGAGTTAAATGTCTATCTAGTTTTCATAATTTTTTAGTTTTAGTTATTTTAGTACTAAATAAATTAAAAAGAGGAACATTGCTTTGGAAAACAGCTGAAATAAGTTTTTTTATATTTTATTTTATTTAAATTAACAGCACTTTTTTATGGTTTCAGTTAACTATAATAAGTAACCCTGCATACACCTAATGCATTATCAGCTATAATACCATGGTCTGTCTGAATACTCTATTCTGATTGGCTGGATGGTGTGCAAAAAAAAAAAAAAAGTGTAATGCACAGGTAGTTCCAAGTCAGTTTAATCATGGTTCTAAATTAATGCGCTGTTTTCATTGAAGCGCAAAAACATACATCACTTGAACACAGAGATCAGAGATCTCACACAGAAACGTGGTCAACGCTGCCCTGCGACTTTTATCAATAAATTAGCTTTGCTACTGAATCGCAACATTATATTATATTACAAGGAGGCTGTAACATTGCTATAAACTCACAGATTCATTGCTAGTAGAGAGATGCTGCACAGACACAGGTAATTCAAATGAACGTCTCTCTCTCTCTCTCTCTCTCTCTCTCTCTAGAGAGACATGTCTCTAAAGAGAGAGAGAGTCTAATTCATTCAAAGGATCCACTTTTGAATGTACCTCCGCTTTGCCTCGGGCAGTTCTATGCCTCCACGTCATGCATTAAAATAGTTTAATGCACAGCTAGCTATGGATTATTCCTTACTTGCATCATCACACAAGACAAATGCACGTAAGTTGCTTAAATCTACTTACGTGAATGAATCCCGTGTATTTCTTATCAATTTCCACCAGCTGTTGATCGGACTTATTCCTCATTGTGGGTTCCAAATCCGTTCCCATAGCGATAAGGTATGGAACGCACTGATGGAGGAAAAGGAAACAAGGATATTAAACTAAAGACACTTTCAGGTTGGTTTTGGGAGAGTTTGTGCAGTGGATACGTACCTGTACGGGATGAATGAGGCCTTGGTTGAGCGTCAGGGCGATTACATTGAGGGCAAAGTGCCGCACGCTGGATTGCGTGTGGAAAAAGCTCTCCAGCACCTGCTTGAGGTAGAGCTGCATGATAGAACTGCTCATGCCAGAAGAGATGTCACCCATCTCCTTCAGATCTTCCTGCTTAGACATCTTCTTCCCTGCAATCCAAAGAAATAGAATGAGAATGGAAAAGGCTAATTGGATAGCTACTACCAAGCTGAATTAAACACAGACAAGAATGTCCTTTATAAACGACACTCACACTCCCTGTCGGCTTCCTGCATGCGCGAGTCCTCCTCCTGCAAGTAGGTCTGCAGGTTCTTTAGCACCTGGATCTTCAGATTTACAGAAGTTTTCCTGTCAGCCAGGAGGAGGTTATAGAGGTTTTTCACTTCTGAAGCAAACATTAGGTCTGGGTGCTGGATGAACAGGAACCCTGGAGAACCAAAAGATCCATTATGTTGACCATGAGAGCAGTCAATATATCCAGTCAATACAGGAAATTCAGTGATCATGGAGAGCAAATATTTACCTAGACCAATGATGGCCTTGGTCTGCACTTCCTCATCATCGTTCTTAGTGAAATACAGCAGCAGTTCCAGCACTTTGTCCTTTATGACCACCTAAAAGAGAGGAAGACCATTAACCAGAAAGGTAAAGGAGTGAATCTCATGAAAACATCCAGGTTACATTTAATAGAAAATAAAGCACACTTTAGGACCATTAAGATGTCATTGGACCATTAAGCACATTGTATCCAAAATTCTCATTACCATAATGTGTCTGGATGTTTCAGGTTTTTTTTTATATTATTTAAAAAAAAAATGATTCTCATAACTGTCAATTGTGTTTCTTATTAGATCCTCATTTATGTAATACAGTACTTGTTATGGTTTTTATTAAATTATAAAATAAAATATAGTTATTATTTAAATCAGCATTAGAAGCAAAAATTATGTATATAAACGTACATTTATCAAATTATTCACATTAACAGCAATGAGAGATTTTTTGAGAAATTTAAAAAAATAAACTAATAATTGATTAAAACAAAAACAAAACAAAAATAACACTGTAACTATAATACATATAAACTGAGTTATGGATTAATAAAACATCCTTGAATATAATAAAATTACTTAAATGTTTTTTAATTAAATATGACTGAAATCATTAAAATAAATGAATACATAAATTTGACTACTTGGTTTCACCGATGTATTACAAATAGCGTTCAACTGTTATTAACGCATAAAATATTTCTTAAATACAAAAAATAAATTATTAATCATTGTAATTATAATCTATATTTAAAATAAAATGATATAATTTATTTGTTTGCATTTATTAATATTTATATGAATAGAATTTATGTGTTTTGATTTTGGGAACTCATAAGACCTGTTTTTTGTTTTAAATAGATTTTGGAATTGAGAAAACTCTTGAAACATCTTGTGAGATTAACTGAAAAATTTAGATTTAACGATTAACTTAACAAGCATTCCTTGATCTAAAAAAACAAATAAAAAAATAAATAATTCAATTATTAAAACTTGACTTTTATTAATGCATACAAATATTTCTTCAATATTTCTTAAGACTTTTATAATCCAGAAATCATGTCCTGTGACTGAGGATCTAACCTTATTACTGCCTTTGAACTCCTCTTGGTCAAAGTCAAAGTGTCGGCACAGGGCCCCCACAGTGAAGAGTGAACGCAGCAGTGCAGGTTTATTAGAGGCCAGTACGGTGCTGTTTGAGTCTTCCTGATGCTGCACCTTCAGCTTGTTTAGTGCTCCTTCACATGGAAGAAGAAGAATTTTTGAGTGATTAACACTCTCAGGATCAAAGAAGAGCAAAAGGATCCTGATAGGTTTTGAAATGTACTCACCATAGTATCGGTTGAAACAAGACCACACGAACTTGAAGTTATGGGTGACCTTATTGACGACCGCACCGAGACAACTCACACAGTGCTGGACAACCTGCGGAAAACAAATGAGATGGCATCGTGAAGCTGCTGCCGTACAAAAATGCTGGACATCAGAGCTGCCGATACTCTCACTTAAACTGACCGTCATGCCGTATTTGATGATGAGTTTCATCAGGTCTTCTTCCATGGTGGTGAGAAAGTTTTCACTCGGATGATCCATCAGAGGAACAACAAGCTCCAAGATTTTAGCCACATTACAGATCACCATAAAATCACTCTGAGTCTGTAGGGACACAATAAGCAGCTTCACTCTCTGGCCTCTAGATGGCAACACAACACCACTTATTGCAATGAATCCAGAGTTTCTCTACAGCACACTCACGTTACACTTTGTGGTCAGGTACGGCTGCATAGTCATGGCGTGTTTTACCATCAGCTGGGGTCGGATCTTGCTAAACAGGAACAGCGTGGTAATACAAGCCACTAGGCAATTGGACGTCAACCCCTTATTCTCACAGTCTGCATAACAAGAAAAACAACTCACCAAAAGTTCAACTAAGGTAAAACTTTTGCTTCATAATTCAATACAGGTCTTACCAGCGAGTGACTCCTCGTATTTCACAATATGGTCCACGAGACTGTCCACCAGCTGAACACAAGCCTTCCTGGCCGGTTTGTAGGAGGCGTCCTCCTCTGACTTCAGCAACTGTGAAGACATAGATCACAACAAGGGTTAGGATACAATTTTTATCCAAATAAAAGTAAAAGTAAATTTCGTGGGCGAAATCCAGTCATTTCAATAGGAATCCGCACAACGGGAGTTTTGTGAGAGGGAGAAAGTTCCCCGGCAGATTTAGTTCATGTTTAAGTTGGTCGAACAAATTTGCAGCACTGACCAACAGAAAGCAGTTTTATACGCTGTGCTTTTATACGTGGCTACGCTATTGACAATAGACATCTTTTTCCTGTGAAATTTCGCCTAAAATTTGCTCATTGGTCTGCAGCTTAATGCTGCATTTAATTCAACTCAGAAAGTCATACTTCAAAAAGTGTAGAAACGGAATTAACTGCACAGCACCGCTTCAAGTCAAACACACCTTAAATCTGCAGTGGTCAGGTGGTACAGCGGCCACATAGTACAAGTCATAGCTCTCACAAAATTACATGTTGTAATTTAAAGTTTCACGAGCATGTAAAGTCTTTTTGCAGTTCAGAATCGTTACGGTAATCACAACATGGCGTGAACGCACCTCCAGATCTCTGAGAAGCTCTAAATGAACTAACAACTAAGAAAAAGAGTCAAAACATATTAAAGAAATCTAAATTGTCCTTGAAGCATAGATGGGCAACTTACATTCTGAAGCAGCTGTTCGAACCAGTCGTAACCAGAATCCCTGCAGGCAGCGACCTGAGAGACAAAGATTCATGTCAGTGAGACATAATGTGACCTTAAACTTAACGTATTAAATGCACACATCTTGGGATCAGATGGGTTTAAGCCCGCTCTGCAGATCCTTACCACATCTGTGATGTTGAGAATCTTGCGAGTCATGGCCTCTTTATCATGATTAGGTGTAGGAGTGAACCAGAGCTTCTGAAACGTCTCATTCACCAGTTTCTGAACAAGAGACAGAAAAAGTAAATAAATAAATAAAAGTATATCTAGAATATAAAAGGGCTGTCTGAAATTTTTTAACCCTAATTAATTACATGATGTGGCGATTAATTAATTACACAACCAATTTGGCAGTAATTACCCCCAAAAGATTATTTAATGTCATTATTGTGTTAAATAAGAAAAAAATCAAATACACATTACAAAAAGTAGATTTAGAAAAAAAGATATTTTATTTGATTCAACATTTTATTTATTACACAATTTATTACACAAACTTTTAGGCTTCAATGGTCATGAGGTTGAGTAAATTAAAGAATTTTAATTTGTGGGTGAATTATTTTTAATTTTTTTTATGGAAATATGAAACGGAATTAAAACTGCCAGTAGGAGGCGCTAAACGTCTAAATGAGTCTGTCATTGAGTCATTCATTCATTTGATTCGTTCAAATAGCGGATTCATTCAGGAAGGGCACCTATTATGCAAAATTCACTTTTACATGGTGTTTGAACATAAATGTGTGTTGGCAGTGTGTGAGCAAAACCACCCTAGAATGATAAAAATCCACCCAGTAGTTTTTTTACTATCTCAATAAATCATAAGCACTGTCTCAGAACACCCTGTTCTAGATTTTCCTCATTGTGACGTAGAAATGAGCTAAGCCCCACCGACGTGATTTGATTGACATCTGGTTTTGGCATAGACCCCGCCCTCGGTGATCTGCATCCTCCATTGTTCGACAGCCGGTAATGTCTCCTAAGAAGTGTGTTGTGGGATGTAAGAATGGACATACTAGTCTTCACTGACATCAGAGCCACTGAAAACGCAGCGGATGGATTCTATTTATGAAGAAAAGGCACCACTTAAACTTCCTAAATACGAGATTCATTTTCTGACTGACTGTTTAGTGAACGAGGGTCAAAGTTAATCCTAGAGTGTGGATCGTTGCCTACAGTTCGCGATCCAACGTCACCTCCAGAAAAAGTAAGTGTATTTTATGATTTTTGAGCAAATAGTCATTTCAATCGATGTCAGCAAGTTCAACAACAAATGCGTCTAAAGCTATTTATTGTCGTCGTCAACTCGTCATAGGATGTCTCAACAAACAACTTCAGACAGTTTTATGTCACGTAGGCATTTTTTTGCAGCATTTACAAATGTAAATAAATTAAGGTCTGCTCTATCTCCATAGACAGTAGGCTATATAAACGTCTATCTCCCTCCCCTTAAGAAATAAATTAAAAAAAATTGTTTGTACTTCACAGTAGTGTGTGTGTGTGTGTGTAGTTTCAAAAAATTGCGCGAACGTTATCACAGTTCGTGTGTGTGTGTGTGTGTGTTGCACATCCATAATGGCAAAAGGGACGCGATTAAAACTTTGTAAGTACATAAATGTATCAAATAACCATTCCGATACGTTTAGTCCATTCTCATTCGTGTTTATTCTGTGCCGGAGTCTCTTCATCATCTAGGTCCAGCAGGGCGGGGATTATGCAGCTCATTTACATTTAAAGTGGTACACCAAAAACAGGTCTTTTTAAAACAGGCCCCAAAAATGACATTTTCAAATGGTTATAATAAATTAACTGTGGCGTATTTTGTGCTGAAACTTCACAAATGCATTCTGGGGACACCCAAGACCAATATTACATCTTCTAAAAAGGGTCATAATAGGTGCCCTTTAAGTAAATGGCTCTTTCTATGAATGGGCCATTGAATCATTGGTTCAAAATGCGGATTCATTCAGAAGCAAACACTGCTGTGTGTTACTCAAAGATGCACACCAGTTCTACTCTGGCTTTATAGGTAATATTTTTGTTGGTAAACTTGAGCAAAAGCAAACAATTTTGTGTCTAAAATATAACAATATTAAATATTAAAAATCTTATTTTTTGAACTGTTCAATATCACATTTGCACTCATGCTTTTTGGGACAAAAACAGCACTTGTGTGATATTGTGCTTGTTACTCGTGTGACATTACTCATATGAGATTACTTTATCATGATGAGACAAAAACTCATACAGGGGCATTTTTGCCCTGATATCTTGAATTTTAGGGGCATTCTAACTGCATTCTATAGGCAACATCACGCAGTGAGTTGTTGCCCTGCTTCATGTTCTTCATCAATCAACTTTTTGATTTGAAGATGAACTACGTAGGTCTGGGACTTGGCGGGGCAGGTGCGTTAATAATTTTAACACGTTATTTTTCCCCCGTAACTAATTAATTAAATTAGCAAGTTAAATCGACAGCCCTAATATATATTTTTCCGGTTATAATAGGGCTGCACAAAAATAAAATAAAAAATAAATTAAATTAAAAATAAAATAATATATAAAATAACAAAAATGCAGGGGTTACATATTTGTATTTTTGTGCATTTAGGCTCCTACAAGTTTTTCATATGTATATATTAAATAAAATAAAACATTTAAAAGAGAAAACATCACAAACCTTGATGCCTTCTTCGTCATTGACCCTCCTGATCATCTTTACACACATCTCTGTGATCTTCTTGAAGGTGGGCTGCTCCAGACAGATGTCTCGCAGGATTTTAATAACCCTCTTCCTCACACTGATGCCAGTGTCCTGAAGAAAACACATTAGCCAGCACAAATCAGCCTACATTGCTAACTGGAAATAACATTATGTATTAAATTCACAAAAACAAAACAGTAATTATCGCTATATAAACCCAGACAGAGTGATGGATGTGAAGCGGAGGGGTCTCGTATCATCCTGAAGTGGTTTATTTCATGACTATTGCCAAATAAATAAATAAATAAATAAATTGATGTGAAATATTGATTTATAAATAGCTGTTGTTAAAAAGGGGAAGAAATACAAAACATTTGGAAAATTAAAGAATACTGTTTCTAAGATTGATGTCATACATACAGAATATGTTAACAATATTGTAAGTAACCATTAATAAAAAAATAAAAATAAAATGTAGAAATAATTCCTAAAGAAAAAATGTTCTTGTATAAAGGAAAAAATAAAAATAAATACATTTAAGTTAAAATATTTTTTTCATATGAGACTGCTGACTACTAGAGCCACTAAACTAGCTATTAAAGAAAATCTGTTAGGGTCAAGTCAAATAAATATTTTTGCCACCATTATACAAAAAAAAAAAATAATAATAATATTTGTCTGCAAAATGCTACAATGCTGAAGTATATATGTGCAAAGAAAAAGCACAAACCAGGATGCGCTCGATCAGCATGTCGTAATACTGTTCGGTTAGCTGGGGTCGACTCAGTACGAAGCGCCCCAGCAGCTCCACCGCAGCCTCTCTCACACTGGTGGAATTATCCATCAGTCGGCCATGAACTCCCCGCTGCATGTCCGACTGCAAACGAGAGCATTAAAAACATGCACATGAGAACATTAAAAAGCATTCGATTTTTCCAAGAGTAAAAAAAAAAAAAAACCTGCACTCACCCGCGCCAGAATGCTCGGATCCACCGCAACCACTTCAGAAAGACACTTCATCGCTTTAGTTCTCACTGCTATGGCACTTTCACCAAGAACTCTCAAGATCTACAGACACAAATGGGGAGACGTGTTATTGAGATGCAAATACAATGGGAAATACTGAGAGATGTGGTGACCTCTAACCTGTGTGAGATAAATATCAAAGCTCTGTGCAAACGGCCTCATGGAGGCCAGATATCGCACAATAAGACACGAGTCCTCATAGTCCACAGTATCCGAGTTGACTCTGCAGAAAAACGCAAAGCAGGTTTCAAAACACTTCCAAACAAGTTTTTTAACACACTATTTAAAGAGGTCATATTATGCCCTTATACAAAGTCTTTTTTGTTTTTGGGGTTTACTTAAAATAGGTTTTCATGCTTAAATGTTAAAAAAACAAACAAATTTTTCATATATTTTACATTGTTGCAGCACCTCTCTTCCCAGTCTGGCAGTAACGCTCTGGGGTGCGTTTCCCAAAAGCATCGTTGGCCAACTATGGTCGCAAGTTCCGTCATTATCAGCATAGTTCAATGAGTCTGTGTTTCCTGAAACCATATTTCTAACGAACATTTGCAAACAGCATCGCAAATTGTGTGGTTGGAACGACAGCTCTTGACCTGTGGTTAGAAGCATAGTTTCTTGTTTGCGTGACGTGGACTCAATAAATCCTTATCTTGAGCAAAATAAGAAAGCTGACATTCAGTACAATCTATATCTTTTATTTAGAATACATACAAATGTAATTTATGTCTTTTAGTTTGTCAAGAGATTTAAAGTGTCATGTTCAAAGAGTGCGCATGTGCGAACATGCTCTAGTACGAAAGAACGAGCCTTTGATTGAATCTGGAAATAAAGCAAAATAACTGAGAAAAATGAGAAAGTGTCCTTGGGTGCCAAGTCCGTAATTTAGAGCAAAACATCTAAAATTAATTCAATCTCAAATAGATTCATTCAAAGTAGTTATTAGGCTACTCCACCACATGCGTGACATCATTAACCAACGTGGTTGAACGACCAATTTGCAACAATACGGTTTTGGGAATCAGTCGTGATTAGCTAGTTGATTTCTTCAACGATGCATCGTACTATAGTTGTTAAGCAGCGAGTTAAGTCATTGTACTGGATACACACCCCTATTTAGTTCCAGTCTCTATGAAGCCACTCCTTCCAAACAGCAAATGTGCTCTGATTGGTTGATTGGTTGGACCAGTGTGTTGTGATTGGTCAACTGCTTCAAGCGCGTTTCGGAAATGTCACGCCCCTTACCATAACCTCAAGTTTCAACACTACTAATGCAACTCAACCTATTTTATTCAGTGCATGCCTTGGAATTATTTAAATGAGGAATATTGCGACGTCGTGTATGTTCCCGGAAGAAAACTCAAGACTGCAATCGAGGCGTTTCAGGGAGATCTCCCTTTGGAGTGACTTTGTAACTTTGCAGACCTTTTTCATGCTCAACAGCAACGTCATACACTAAAGAAAGTTGAAAATGTAAAAAAGCATAATAGGTCCTCTTAAACAAAGTTGTTGTCATAGTAAAAATCGCTGCCGTTTGTACCTCAGTGAGCTGAATTTCGATGCCGTGGTCTTAATAACAGACCGGAGGAACTTCTTGCGTGCTTCGGCTTTCTGCAAGATCTCGCCAGTGGTCTCGACATCTCTGGCGTGGTGCGGCCCATCGGACGAATCGTCGTCCCTCTGGCTCTGTGATTTCATGGCTTTCTCTGTTTCAGTGCTGGTATCCCTGTACCACTGCGCGATGTAGAACTTCCGTGCAAACTGTTGGAGATGAAGACATAACAACATTAAAACCACCAGAGGCAATAGTTTTCCCAGAGAATGTCAGAAATTCAAGTTTCACAGGCAGGCTTTGTGATTTTGATCCTGTCTAAATGTGCCAAGTCTTGTGTTTTTCTCACACAACCTCAGTAAAAATTCCAGAGCAAATTACCTGTTTTTTAGCTAACTCAATTGTCCTCTGAGAAATCTAATCCCATCCCATGCAAATGTCTGTGACTGCTGATGTCGTATTATCCTAACGCTTCTCCTCATATGTTTTTTGACCTGAGCTACCGTTTGGGCACCAATCTTCCGCATGCTTTCATTTCAATTCAATATGGACGGTATCCGACAAAAAGATTAAATAATAAATTAATAAATAGAGTCAAAACGAGGAAACTGCTAGAACTGCCCATTTTAATATCAGTGTCAGGTAGTTAATTGTCTAGATTTCTCTCCTCACTTATGTGGGTTTATTATAAACAGCCACTTCTATAAACTCATGTGAAGTTTACTTAGTGTTTTTATAATAAGTTAAAATTATATCAATAAATAATTCATTAAAAGACAAGCACAAGCACAGCACATGACTTTCTGTAACGCCTACATGAAGAAAACACACACTCCCACCTCTGTAATAGACACAGAGATGTTAGTCCCGTCTGAATTGTTACATGAAAATCACAGAAGTTGGGTGATAAGAACTGCAACTCAAACATCATTTAGAAAACTAGTCTAGATAGGGCTTTAGTTTTTTTTTTATTGCTTGCAATATTGTCTGAATTTTCTCACCAATAGTGACGGGTCAGTCTCTACATTCTCGTTCAGGTAATTCAGCAAAGCCTTCTGCAACTGCTGAATCTCATCACTGCCTGAGCTCTGTAAAACACAAAACAACATCAGTTTCATTCAGACCAGGAGGGATTCATCCATGTGATGCACAGATGGGCGGACTCTGCCTTTTACCTCTCCGAGGATGCGGTTGATGGAACGCTGGTCCATTTTGCTGGTGACAGCATCTTTGCGAAGACGTGCGGCCACTGTGCCCAGATAATCCAAAGAGGCCACTCTCAGAGCCATTTCCGTCTGCTTATTACTGAACTGGTGAACCTACCAAGAGAAAACAGGACTTCATTTGAGTTTTCAAGTGATGGACAAATTGCAATCAATTGCAAAGCCTGTCACATTCTACCTCTGAAATATCAATCTGAAACTCACCAGCAGTCTTCCCAGAAGGCTTAGCAGCAGCTCTGCAGCCGGCCAATCAGGTTTATTCACCGTGGACAGTAGATCCTGAACAAAGTTCTCAAAGAGTGGCCTGTAGTCGTCCTCACCTTGCTTACTACCACACCTTAAATAAAAGACAAATGAAACAATCTCAACTTTTCTTTTCTTTTTTTTTTTTTATGAAAAATTCTATTATGTAGCTATTATCAGAGCATCTGCTGCTTGAAACTGTGCAGTAATGTTATTCAGTATTGTCCCTGAAAAATACACAATAACATTTTTAAAAATAAATAAATGTCATACAGAATCTATGAAGAAAATTAAATAAAAATTGAAAAATAGATACAAATTAATTAATTTAATCACGGAGTACAAAAAATTGCGTCGTAAAACTACAACAATGATAATTTAGAGATGCAGGTGCTGTTTGTCCTAGGATGGCAAGGTTAAGCATTCTTAAAAAGCATCAGATAAGAGTAAACCAGGTGTTTCCTGGGAGACTGTAAATACTCAGCTTAAAGCCACGGTAGGTAGACAAAAAGACATACTTTACTGATTCCAGAAGGACATTGTTTAAATATAAATGACTTAGGGTTAATTTTTCCCCCAATATAAATGGGTTGAGGTGTGTTGCTGGAATAATGTCGGTGGATTTTCTTACTTTTTGAGGAAAACGGAGAGGAAGTTTTGTGCTGTCCTCATTGCAGTCTCATATGAGTTTGTGATCAGTACATCCTGATCAACCTGAAGAAAAAAAAAATATATATATATGTATAAAATATGCCTAAAAGGTATAAATATCAAATATGAAACATTCTTGGAAAGAACTTTTATTACCAAAGAGACTCACAATCATATATTGCATTGTGACAGTTATTTCAGCATGTAGCTATTAGCCAAGATTACAAACCAGAAACTAAAATGTGCTCAAAAAAATCCCTTAAACAGGCTTTTCTTGCTATTGTAACTTTAATACCTCAGTCAATATTAGATACGACAACTGTTATGACTGTCTACAATATTTGGGGTCAGATTGTTTAAAAAGAAATTAATGCTTTTATTCAGCATTATTGATCAAAAATGATAAAGACTTTTTGATACAAAATGTTCTAAATAAAGTTTTTTGGAACTTTCTATTTAAAGAATCAAGTTTCATGTATCATGAAAACAAGTATCATGTCTTTGACAAAAAAAAATATTAAGCAGCACAAATGTTTTCAACACTGATAAGAATAAATGTTTCTTGAGCAGCAAATCACCATATTAGAATGAATTCTGAAGGATCATAAGACACTGAAGACTGGAGTAATGATGCTTTATTTATAATATTTCACAAATTGTAATATTATTTCACATGATTGTTTTTACTGCAGCCTTGGGTAACGTATGAGACTTCTTTAAAAAAAAAAATGTTTACTGAACCCAAACATTTAGTCATATGAATGGTGAGGGAAAATCCACTTTTCCATGATATGGCCTTTATTTCTTTATTTCCATGATAAAGAAAGTGCCATGTTCTTAAGTCAAGAGCAAAATGTCACTACAGAGCCACAACACATAAACTATACTCTTACCTTTCTGTCATTATCATCATCCGAGTCCTTATCAGAAGGCAGATGGACCACACACTGAATGAGCTGCAGAACCAACGCCGTCACCATCTGAATGTACATGGGCTCTCCATCCACATCACTGCTATTCAGTCTGAACACACAATAAAGTCAATCCACACGCTCAAAACATACCCTTGAAAACCGGCTGACTGGACAGCAGCAGATACCTGAAATTTCTTAAGTTTCTCTTGCTGGTTGGCAGTCTGGCGAGTGAGGTAAAGATCTCCTCCAGGATCAGCTGCCTGTGCTTCTCGTATCTAGAGAACACCTGGGAATCGTACAACATTACAGTGTTAGACGCAGTAAGCACAGGAAAGCATAGCATAAAGAAATCTGAACTGCACTGGTACTTACAGCTGTCACTAGTTTAATGGCACAAAGCTGCAGTTCACTCACATTCTCAACAAAGAATGGAGTGATACCCAGAGACGAGATCTGTATGGAGAGAAATACAAGTACAGATTTCATCATTTTGCTAATGGAAAAGCTGATTTTTGAGTTAGCGTGAAATTAAAAATTACTACAATTATATTCTAAATACATCTTTCTCTGTTCAATTCATTGGTGCATGAAATGTTTGTCTTCGAAATATCTTGTGAAAATGTAACTAACTAACTAACTAACTAACTAACTAACTAACTAACTAATCTAACTTGCTCCACCTCTGAAAAAAACTTTTCTTTTTGTAACTGCAGGGTTGAGGGCAGCATTTGGGACAGAACATGAGGATGTTATCCAGAAGAAGCAGCAGTCAGGAATCAGACTCTCACCTGAAGGATGGTCGTGTCAGTCAACAACTGAATCTCCAGGAGTTCAGACAGGTTACTGATAACATCACAAACTTTGTTGTAGAGCATGATAGTAACTCTCTGCTTGTGCGTTGAGCACTTTGCTCGCTTGGCTTTTGAGCTTAGTGCTCCACCTAAAATAGAGCAAGAATGGATATACAAGAATTTAGAAAATTGTGGTGATGACAGGCATGTGATCAGCTGAGGAGCTATGGACAAAAAAAGAACAATGATAATAATAATAATTGTTAATTTATTATTATTTATATATTTTTATTGTATTTTATTATTATGATTATTCCAATATAAATATTTATTTTAATATAAATTAGTGCTGTCAATCGAGTGCCTTATAATCAAGTGATATATCAGGGCTCAACACTAAGTTTTTTTTTCTACTGGCCCAGTCAGGCCAGTTTAGATTTTTACCTGCCCTGCTAAAATTCACAAAAAAAGTTATTGTTTTCATTGTTTTTGACCCATGTAACCTTGTAAACAGCGATTTAAGATTTTCAGGTAGGTCTAACAGAAATTAAATAATCACTTCACAGCATAAATTATAGATTGAATATAGATTAATCCTTGATTTTCTCTTTGTCTGTTCTTTTTTTTATTAACATTAATGACACTGACAGCAGCATGCTTATTAGGCTACTGTCACTTTAAATTCATTTAAGGCTATGCTCACGACGATACTTGACAAAACGGGAATTTTGATATAATTCAATCTTAAATCTTTATATATTATTATTACAATGATACTATTAATCTGCATCCAGTTTTGAGAGCATCACTGATTATAATGGGTTCTATTTTCTTTTTGTCATGTTGTCCGCTTATGTCTGGTGTAGACACGGAGAAAGGGTGTTCTGTGCATAGCCGGTAAATAGTGCTACTAGCTTGAGTAGTGTTGTCAAAAGCTATGGTATACATGCCACTCTAAAATACATTTATTTTAAAAGCATTTGAAGAATGCATTTTCTTCCGATTTACGCATTTTACGCAGGTCATAGTTCAGGCCTGGAAAATACGTAAATTAGTATAAATCACATCCCAGATGGTAAATACACTAAACATCTTGTCTGACTTAATCAGTTAAGTTTCCAGCATCAAGCAATTTTTAAGTCCACAATGAAAGCAATACAATAAAATTGCAGCCAATGAGAAAATATTAAATGGAAAGGGATTTTTGCCAATTAATTTTACGGTAGGTGGGACTACACAGTTTGACGGATAAAAAAATATAAACAAAACAACTGACAAGACATCTGGTTGTACAATACTTTGTGGCCCTGCCTCAAGCACGGAATAGAAAGGATATTGAACGTTAGGACAATGTATCAAGGTGCTGCACTGACCGCCATGAGGGTTCACCCTGTAGACGGGGTCATACTGTGGGTAGAGTGTGTTCTGTAGATGGAACTTGGTGTACTGCACGACCCTCTCAATAACATCCTCAATGTAAACGGCCTTCGGCATTCGTGCTGAGGTCATGATGTTAAGAGCCGTTAGACAAGCATCAGCAGATTTGGTGACACGTTCCATGATGAGGTCACGCCACAAACGCTCCTCGTCGTCCCTGTCGTTGCCCTGAAATCACAAGGACAGGGAGGCTGTCAGCGAGATTTGACGGCAAAGCCATTTTGCCAATAGAAACTACAATGATACTTACATGATTCATGAGGGTGGAGAGCTTTGCACCATCCTGAATGTTTTTTTCCAAAATACTCTGGACTTTCACCATCTTATCAGATGGTATCTGAGGATAAAAGCAGTAAGCATTAAAAGATGAGGTACACATAAACATGCTTTGGTATTTATGTCTCAGACTCTCCTGTTAACAGAGGTAATCCAGTACCCACCTTATGCATGATGCCCATTGCCTTTATTTTGGCTGATTCACTGCTTAACTCTGTGAGCTGGTGTTTTCCTAGCAGCAGTTCCTGAGGAATCTCGTCATCATCTGCCGCCGCAGAAAAGTTCATTAGATCAATTGCTGTCAAACTCTCCATGTCAAATGTAATAATTTCTCCATATTTGCACATTTACCTAATGATGTCAAGTCCACATCTTCAAGGTTTTCAAGGATGTTGTCAACACTGGTGGAAAATCTCTTAAATGTGGAGGAGTCCATCATTTCTGAGAAGCACAAGGTGGATTACTAAAAATCTTAGCATCTCAGATCGCTCATAGCTGATTACGAACTGCAAACGTACCGTCCTGAGTCAGTTTGGGTTCGTAGGATTTCCTTTTTTTCTGCTTTTCCTTCTTCAACTTTCTGGCGACTGGATTTGAAGGATGTCAGAGATCATTTATTTGATTTCCACACTTTGACCCATTTTTTGCAACAAAACTGCCAACATTACCAACATAATAAATGCTAACGCTTCTATCTAGTCACTTACGATCACTCAGGCTGGGAGGGGGCGAATCTTCTTCTGAGTCCACAGGACTGCATTCTCTGTAACGACTGCCTGAACCTCTCCGACTGTCGTGATGACCGCCACTCCGCCGGTGCTCTCCAGAACCCCTCCGGTCCTTTTCTTCACATTCCCACGTTCTGTCTCGGTCCTTTTTTGACCGTTTTGGGGCCACTAAAAGCCAGGAAGGAAGAAATTTTCAATGGAAATACATAAATCTCTAATATCTATGAAGTTCTCAACTCAAATAATTAAGCAGAGGAGACATTATAATTCAGAAGAACGATTACTGACAGCCAGACAAACTGTCACTTTAACAGTAAGGATTTTGATGCAGACACAGCTTTGATTATTCATCAAGATTCTTAACAAGTGCAAACAGCTTCCAGTTGTACTAACAATAATGATGAAACCCTGATATCTAAGTGGACTAAGTCTGAAAACTACATTAGATTCAGCATAATTACGTACGTTCTACAGAGCTGCTGTCATCATCTGAGCTGACTTCGGCATACTTGGGCTTCTCATTAGTGGCGCTGCGTCTGCGTTTATTCATTTTCACCCTCTCACACAGTGGCATACGGGAATCCATTTCTGGCAGGACATGACGAAGTTCCATCAACATTAAATCATCGAATCCCCCTACAGAGAGGGCTACTCAAACTTCAAATGCATATTCAGACAGTCTGTCGAATCTGTGTACAATAAACTAAACACTCTCCGGTCACGAAAAAGCAAGAAAACAGGGACTTACCTCCGAATGATTTGCCATAAGACGACTTGCTCTTGCTTGATTTAGAGCTGCGCGAATTACTGATCAACTTCTGGACTTCATCAATGGAAAGTTTCTTCAGAACCACAACAGGTTTAACACCCTTATTGAGGTCCTCCACTAGGTCCAATTTTTCTAATTTCACACATGGCTCGGAAAACAGCTCTCTTCGCACTTCCTGCATGACATTACCATCTTTGTCCCGTTTTAACTTGGGAATGACAAAATTCTTTAATGCTCCCGATTTGCCCCCCAGTAGGTAGTTGGGAAATTCTGCGGTTTTACTGTCTGAGGATGGAGGTTTGTGTCCATCGAGTCGGTTCTTGTTGTCGCCGTTCCGTTTCTCATCTTTGTTGTTGGAAGTTTTGTGGACTGACCGCTCAGGTTTTGTTCTGGATTCTGCTCCCATACGGGGTTCTTGCTTCACTCGAGGGCTGTCAGGGCGCGAGCGCTGCTCAGGGGAACGTTTGTCCCGGTGCTCTGTTGCTTCTGTGGGGCGTTTCTTTTCTTGGTCTTGATCCCTGTCCCGAACCCTTTCCCGATCTTTCTCCTGTTCCTTGTCCCGATCTTTCTCCAGTTCCTTGTCCTGATCTTTCTCCCGTTCCTTGTCCCGATCTTTCTCCCGCACCTTGTCCCGATCTTTCTCCCGCACCTTGTCCCGATCTTTCTCCCGCACCTTGTCCCGATCTTTCTCCCGCACCTTGTCCCGATCTTTCTCCCGCACCTTGTCCCGATCTTTTACCCGCACCTTGTCCCGATCTTTCACCCGCACTTTGTCCCGATCTTTCTCACGCACCTTGTCCCGAACTTTTTCTCGCTCCTTGTCCCGATCTTTTTCTCGCTCCTTGTCCCGATCTTTTTCTCGCTCCTTGTCCCGATCTTTCTCCAGATCCTTGTCTCGATCTTTTTCCAGATCCTTGGTCCGATCTTTCTCCAGCTCCTTGGTCCGATCTTTCTCCAGCTCCTTGTTCCGATCTTTCTCCAGCTCCTTGTTCCGATCTTTCTCCAGCTCCTTGTTCCGATCTTTCTCCAGCTCCTTGTTCCGATCTTTCTCCAGCTCCTTGTTCCGATCTTTCTCCCGCACCTTGTTCCGCACTTTCTCTCGCTCCTTATCCCGATCTTTCTCCAGCACCTTGTCCTGATCCTTTTCCACCTCCTTGTCTCGATCTTTCTCCCGCTCCTTGTCCCCAACTTTTTCCTGCTCCTTGTCCAGATCCTTCTCCTGATCCCTGTCTCGGTTGTGCTCTACCCGGTTGGACTTAGATGTGTCTGGTCGACGGACTTTAGAGCTTTCACTGTCTCGATCTCTGTGCCTTTCCTCTTTGCCCTCTCGAGTTGACTCCAATCGTCCTTCTTGTTTTCGAGAAGTTTCGTGACCTTTTCCCTCAGGCCTCACTTTGTCAGGTTTACCATCATGTCTGTGCTTGGAGAGATCCGATCTCTTTTCCGAACTCACTTTGTTTGAGATCTCCCGGCGGTTTTCATGCTTGTGTTTAGGAGTCTCTGGTCGTCCATCTGAAGCGTCTTTCTGTGGAGTGGTTTCTACTCGTTGCTTGATGACCTCTGGCCGACCGTCTAGTGTCTTCTGCACCTCTCCATCTGTTTTCAATTTGAGCCTCAAGACCCCGGTGGATTCAGAGCCTTCTTCTAGCCAGCGCTGGGCCTCAGTTGCAGGGACAGGACAGGAGTCCACTGGCCCTTCCACCCTGCCTGCCTGTTGCAGGTCAATACTGACCATCAAGGCTGGCCGACTGGCTCCATTGCTAGCAGCACAAGCCTCTTGAGGTACCAATTTGTTCCCAGCATTGCATCCACCACCCACGCCAGGTGTTCCAGAAGCTCCCGCGGTGCCAGCAGCTCCTGAATCCTGCTTTCTCTTCTTCAGAGGTTTATCTGTAGAGTTACAATCAAACAGATAAGAAGCAGTGTTCAGTACTAGTTATTGACACTTTCATCAAGAAATTTGAGTGGTGTTTGCCAGCGCAAAACTTGCTAACTCTATGCTAAGGTTTTCTGTAATTGCAAGGGCACTGCTGTGCGGTTGTTAAGCTATTTTGAATGGTTATTAGCATTTTACTATGTGCAGGGCCTGAATTTCGCTTTGGAAAATGGGGGAAATCTGTTTGTGAACATGGTCCCTAATGTTCTGATTTGTTGATGATATGTTACTATTCGGTCGCTAGGATGTTCTGGGTGGTTTCCAAGATGCTGCTATGTGGTCCTTAATGTGTTCTGAATGGTTGCTGAATGGGCGAGCTGAAAACGCCAGCAACTCTACTGAAAACACCTAGCTGTGAGCGCTTGAGCACTGAGGCAGCGCAGCATTGGTTCTTTTCAGTTGTGACGCTTTGGTTGCTATCATACGGAATATCCGCGGAAGTGTTATGAGTATCTGATTTTGCAGTCTGTTTGTTTCTTAATATAAAAATGTCAATACAATGTAAATTATTTGCTCTGGCTCTTGTTTTAAATGATTTTGTTTCCGTTGTTGTGCTGCTTGTTGTGCCGTTGTACAAGCAGGATTTGGCGGTTGATCGGTGTGGTATTTGTTTTGCCGCTCATCCACTGTGATTGGACAGCTGAGTAAAAGTAGGGCTGCACGATATATTGAAATTATCGAAATATTGTAAATGTAGGCTACATAAGCGAATGGCTTGCGATATCTGAATGATTTTAATAGGCTACTTCTACTTGATGTTAAAAAGAGTTATTAAGCTCAATAAGCTGCAGAAAATAGCTCATTGATGTACTCGCGCTGTCTGACACCGAGTATTCACCAACACAGTCAGTAATGTCTTAAGAGAACATAAACGTTGGGAAAGAAATCGGATGTGTCAACAGGATCCATGCAATAGGTCTTAAAGTGACAGCAGCCTAATACAGTATACCTATAACATATAAAAAACAAAAGGAAAAAATAACTCACTGCTCTTGACTGAATAACTTTGTAGCTTTAATATGAATCAATGTGTATTTAATTAATGTGAAGACTATGTAGTTTATTTTTTACATTTGATTATTTAGTTTCTGTATTGTTTCTCACTTGAATACTACTGTTAAATAGAACTAATGTAGTCCTACCTGACAAACTTAAAGCAAAGTTTATTTCATTTGTATCTTTGTTTTATTGTATTTGTCCAATTGTTTGTAGTTTGTCTCTGTTCTTATTTTTAATAACAAATATAAATTAAAATGCCAAAAATAACTAATCATCCACCCCTAGGTTTACCTGGATGGTCTTGATGTAAAGTTTTCAGGTTTATATAACTATATATTACAAAGTTGAGCAAAGAGTTGTTGGTATTTAAATCGTTTTTTGTTTTTTTTTTACATTGATGTTCAAATGACATTGTCAGATTTGTGCCATAAATTTATGTAATGTTAAAACACTGCTGTTCACTTTCAGAAGTTGAAGTGATACTTTCCTTTCCCAGAAAGAATGTGAATTTATTGGTTATATCATTTTCATTTTTAAATATATTTAAATTAATTTTACACACTTAAAGCAATATCATATTGTATATCGCATTATTAAACAAGATAAAGTATATACAATTTTTCTTCAATATCGTGCAGCCCTAGTAAAAAGTGACAGCGATGAGCGCTGCGTTTTACCCGAAGTTTAACATTCTTCAAAAAACGATCATTGAGAGAAATTGAAAAAAATCCTCAGCCTCAGGAAAAAATGCTTTTGTGGACACACGGCCTAAGGTGTTACTTGCTGTTAACAGTTATGATTCTGAGCGTTGATAGTTACATCTTTACAAGCACCACTAATAAAAGCTTCCATACAGATTCATGCATTTAGATTAATTGATCAAAAGCATGCACGTCAAGTGATAAAAAGAAAATAAACACAACCTTTATCTTGAACTTCCTTAGAGCAGCGTTCTCGTTCTATAGCGGATTCCCTCTCAATCCTTTCGATCTCAGCAAGAGCGTCCAGTTCTGCCTCGTCGTAGGGGGTTCCACTAACGACCCCAGGTTGCTTGGCTGCAAGTGCCCCAGTGTTCTGTAATACAGGAACCTGCTGGTAGGCCGACTGCTCCCCCGAAAGACACTGGCCAGCAGAGAGCCGCTCCTGGGGGTTCCGATGGTATGGTAAGCTATTGCACGATAGCTCGTTCTCAGCGTCTGAGCCATGCTCTAGCGCCGACAACGGCTCAGCTGATTGCTCCGTCTCAGATGACTTCACTCGAGACAACTTTATCGTTAGCTTTGTGGAGTCTTTAGTGGGCGAGCTGACAATGTCATACATGGCACCTTTCCCCCCCTCCTCTTTCATTAACTTTTTCTGCTTCTTTTTCCGTTCAGGCGAGTCCAACAGGAGGTCAGGAGCAGCATCTCTTGGAGAGGTGTAGGGTGGAGGAGACTGAAGAATCAAGGGTGGCCGAGATCCAACTGAAATTGAAACAACAAAGAAGAAAAACTTCAGTGTAAATGTTTTGGTGTAAAACATTTTGTCAGAGTTTTTTTTTGTTTTTTTTTTAGGGTTGGAGCAACTTCTGCATCTTTGCACGCCCTATCACACTCACTTATCCAATTGTTAATTCTGACATCACACATCTCAGTTTCCTGGTCCAAACACTCTACCAGATCCCAAAAGCAAACAAAATACGGAGCTAATATAGTCAAGTCACATTGATTTATATAGCGCTTTTTACACTAGCGCTTTAGAGAGATAACAGGAAAATAATGCAACAAAGTTTGTTTCCAGAAGAAAATAGCATCACACTCCAGCTTAAGTAAGTTCAGTGATGTTTAATTTTTTTTTTTTTTGAACTGTGTTTTTATTGAACTTTTCATTTACATAAAAATAACCAATAAAAAACAAACAAACAACAACAAACAAAAAAAAACAACAACAACAACAACAAGTTAAAATAAATACAGAAGTCCTTGATGTTTAATTTTTGTTGTAAAAAAGTTATTAATTTAGTTCATTTAGAAAACCGTGATGTCTGTATACACTGATGCATACGTGATGAATATACACTGTAATAGTGTGTGCTGTAATAGTACCCAAAAATCATGATCCTCCTAACACTATCTACATACCAAAATCTCAGTTGGCCAAACAGTGATTCATCTTTCATGAATTGTTAAAGGGTTAGTTCACCCAAAAATGAAAATTCTGTCATCATTTACTCACCCTCATGTCGTTCCAAACTCGTAAGACTTTGTTTATCTTCGGATCACAAATGAAAGATATTTTTAATAAATCCTGAGAGATTTCTGTCCCTCCATTGACAGCTACGCAACTACCACTTTGACGCAACAAAAAGTTCATAAAGAGATCGTAAAACTAGTCCATATGAATTGAGCGGTTTAGTCCAAGAGCCACGATCACTACATACATAACATACTTAATTTGAGCTTTTATTCACATATAAACAGTCATCAACACACACATCAGTTATGGTAAACGGAAGCTCAAGCATGCTTGCTTAACGTGTGAGAACCAATGAGGTTCATTCTCACCCGTCAAGCATGTACGGTTGAGCATCTGTTTAAGTTTGCTGATCAATGTTTATATGGGAATAAAAGCATAAATTCAATCTGTTCATCATATAAAGCAATCCTGTCTCTTCATAAAATTTGGAACACTCAATTTATATGGATTAGATTTAAGATTTCTTTATGAGCTTTTTTAATTGTCAAAGTGGTTGTTGCGAAACTGTCAATGGAGAGGCAGAAATCACTCATATTTCTCAAATATCTTCATTTGTGTTCAGAAGATGAACAAAAGTCCTACAGGTTTGGAACAACATGGGGGTAAGTAAATTAAGACAAATTTTTCATTTTTGAGGGTAATCTCACCCTGGTGTCTGGGACACTATATGCCCGAAGACTTTAGTTCTGTCAGGACCACTATCGTCAAATACGATTGACAATTAGCGGTTTGGTTCTGTTCTGGGCAAGAACTCCCTGCGAATCCATGCAGCCTAGCATGGATAAGAGCAGATAGAGCAGCAATAACCCCCCTTAGGGTAAACAGAACCAACATGAATTTATTGCAGATATCATTAATGACAATATTTTAATGTACAACATCATTCGAGAATTTAGTCTGATTCAAAGGGAAATCAGAATACCAAATCCTGACTGGACGAGAGGAGAAGCTGGGGATGGATGAGGGTAATTAGCTTCTGAGAAACGCAATAGCTTCTGATAATACTGAAGGAGCTTATATATGGATGCTGTGATAGGCTTCGTATTCCTATAGGTAGACATGGATCAGCTGAGAGTCAGCTGATGCAAGCTTGACTAACGTGACCTGCCAGAACTAACGCTACGCTTGATTTTACAACACCTTAGTTTTTTTTAAAGATTAGCTTAAATGTGTGCTATAAACAAATAGTGCTCATAAACAGCTGTTCTCAACTAAAACGAGTAGAGGCTTTGACCAGACACAGTATTCCTTACATCACTACTTAAGTCAATGGTATCATTTCTCACAGCTTCTTGTCTCTGAATATATTGTCTTTGGGAACAGCAAGCATACTTATGCTATACATCCACAACAGACAAGCACAAGTGTACGTATAACGTGTGTACATTCAAAATGAAAATAGCATGAATAAATTATTGCATTATCTCACCCGGAGTTGTTACCTACTTACTGTAGAACACAGCTGCCGCTAGTAAACACGATGACGCAAATGTACCCAAAGTACAATGTGAAAAGAGACCAATGGGGAGGAAGGAGAAGCTTAAGAGTTAAAAAATGGTATATGTACAAAAATGGAGGTGCAATCCACCTTTCGGAGTCCCTTCACTTCCAGCAGGAGAGCAGACGGAGCGTACAGAAAAGGAGGCATTTCTCAAAGCGGGGTCACTCTCCTGTGAAAACACAGACAACATGAGTTGTCAACATGAAAAATGTGCCAATCCGGGCCCAATTGAATTAAGAAAAATTAATTTGGAGACTGAAATATTTTTAGGGTTATAAAACCTTTTGTTGGCAAGCACTCACTTCATTTCCGAGTCTCTGGACGATGCTGATGTACTCGTCGTTAGAGCAATGCCTCGCATTGTGGTTGGAGTTGCCCGACACTTGACCAGAGACCTTGTTGTCATGGATGTTTCTCATGCCACTAGGAACTATTGGACTGGATACGGACACTGCAACACACACAAAAAAAAAAAAAAACTCATTCACTGATTTTTATGTGAAAAAATCTCCACTGATTAATCGTTAACAATAAGACCAGGAACATGCATTCATTTTTCGTCGATTTTAACAGCCAGGGATGGTTTCCAGTCATATCATTCAGAAAGGGATAGGATAAAAGAAGATTCACTACTAGCAAATCTTATTAAAACCACTTTTCCTTAAGCCTTGAGGTGTTTTAAGACTACAGACACTGAAAATGGTGACAATCCTCTTGAGGTTCTCATCAGAGAGGAGAGCGTGGACTTACCTTGCTGGATCTGTTGGTGCTGAGGGTAGCTGGGTGGGTGGCTGTACTGCATGTAGCCTGCAGGGCTCTGTGGTGCATATGGGCTGGGCACTGGGCTGTTCTGCTGGGGAATGTACCTGGTACCAGAACCCGCCTGAGGTTGAACATATCGGCTGTCGAGTGAGAGTGGAACTGGTCAGTATTTTGGGTGGAAATGGAACCAGTTTCTTTTTCTGCATATTTTAATTTCTTTATTCACAATGATTGCAGTTAAAATGGTATGCTGTTGGCCATTTACCTATTTAACCCAAATAAAAAGGAAACTGGAACAGTACCTGGGAGGGCTTGGAGTGATAGTGGTTTGCTGGTAGTTTGGCGCCGGACTTCCATGCATGGAATTTGGAGGCATCTTGTACGGTGGTATCATTGGCTGTTGCATTAAACCTTCGAAACATAAAATAAAGAGTCAACAAACCATGGTTTAAAATGTTGACTTCATGTGGCAAGCTGTCTGACTAGAACTCTAACAAGTAAAATTTGTTTTATCTTGGTCAGCAATAAAATAAAATTACATTTTGTGATCCAAATGTAAACTAAATAAACAATATACAGTACAGTTCAGAAGTTTTGGGTCAGTAAGATTTTTGTAAACTTTAGTATTCAAAGAATCCTAAAAAAAAAATTATCATGTTTTTCACAAAAATATAAGGCAGCAGAATTGTTCAACATTGATAATAATAATACATTATTACTGTTTTTATTGCTTTTTTTATTAAAGCTGTTGTCCGTAACTTTTTTCCTGTTCAAAATTGACAATTTATATAATAAGCGAGTACATCATGAATCCATTTTCCAAACTGTGCTTTTGTCTTATCCGGAATTACTACGATACACCTTTAATAAGTGTTTATATTCAGACTATATTAGACAGGTTCAGGTCGTACCACTGCGGAGTAGCCCAGTAACTGCGTGAATCGTCATAGACATAAACAGAGAGAAGTAGCTCTGGCTACAAAGTTCTTCCGCAAAGAGCATGCAGTTCGGTTTATTAACCGCTAGAGCGCCAAAAGTTACGGACTGCGGCTTTAAATAAATGCAGCCTTAGTTAAGCATGAGAGTAAAAATCTTACCGACCCTAAACTTTTAAACGGTAGTGCATACATAGAGCCAAAATGTAAAAAGATTACATAATGGCAGTTTCAAAGGCATTTGATTTAATTTGTCAAATTATAATTGATGTTACCACTAAATAACACTAACTACAGTCTGGAAACTAGGAAAATGGGATTTCTAATCCAGGGAGCTCAAACAGAGGCCACAGAGTAAAAGCATGCCCAGACTAAACAGCTTTATTTCTGCAGTTTCTCCTTACCGCCCTGAACCCCATATCGGGTGGGCGTACTTTTCTCCCTGAAGATATTGGGGTTCCTGGACAGCACCGTCTGTAGCAGTAGAGGCACATCTCCTTCCGGGTCATCACTGCCCAAGTTGTCCTTCAGCTCTCTGCATGCAGAATTACAAAGACGGAATGAGACACACAGATATTTAACATATCATGCAAGATAAACTCATTTGGTGAGGTACCCACATGTGCTCAGTGGACACCTGGTTGAGGCTGTGAGCCAGCTGGGACACGAGAGTGTCGTCCCGCCGGGAAAGCAGACAGCTGACCTCCTCGGCGATCCTCCCATTATAAAGCAGGCTCTTAGTGGTGGTGGCAGGTAAAGGGGAGGGGAGAGGCAGCTGATTTAACACTAAGAAATAAACACAAAAAGATGAGTTATTCCTTATCACAACAGGAGACATGAAATATTTAAATCATTCTTCGGGACTCTCCATTTCGATTCAGGCACAAAGAAATGTATTGCCTTTACAAATCAAGTCCAATTGATTTGAAAGGTACGAACAGACATTTAATCCAAATCTTCAAAAACCCAAACAAAAGAGGACATTCATTAGTATATACTTTTTCAACTGACTTTTGAAGTAATTTTCAAATTTTGATTTTTCAAGCTTCGGATTTGTCATACAAGTTCAGTTAACAAAAAGTTTGCATGACTTACGGTCGGTGAGGCTTGCGATCCCAGCGAGAGTGGTGATAGGAACATGAGGCATATCCCCATTCATGCTGAAGAAGGGCAGGGAGCTCACGTGGATGCACAGGTCGCTCAGTGTCGCTGCTCACTGATCCACCTTTACATCTTTTGCTGCAAGAGGAAAAAGATGACATCATCATCATCATCATTTTCAGCATCCACGAACATTGTAATAATAACAGCGCTTCCCTTTCTGAGATATGGAAACAATAATACAGTGATAGTAATTAAAACACGTTAAAATATTTTATTTAAATCTTATGATACTAAAATGCTTAAGATGAGGACAGCAAGGCTCCACAAACAGGTTTAGTTAATTGTTCATAAATGTATTTATTGTTTAAATCCTTGAAAAATTACCTTTTTAATCTAATTTTCTACATTACCGTTCAAAAGTACGGGTTCAGTAAGATTTTTATTAGAAATCAATACATTAGTTCAGCAAGGATTAACTGAATTGATCAAAAGTGACAGTGAAGACCTTTATAATAATTTACAAAACATTTCTATTTCAAATAAATGCTGTTCTTTTTGAACCATCTATTCTATTCATCAAAGAATCCTGAACAAATGTAGCGTGGTTTCCACAGAAACATTAAGCAAAACATTTTTTCAACACTGATAAGAAATGTTTCTTGAACACCAAATCAGCTTATTAGAATGATTTCTGACAGATCATGTGACACTAACAACTTGAGTAATCTCAGCTTTGCCAACACCAAGACTCTAGTCGATGCGATAGCGTATATCATTTTCACTGCCACTACTTGCATTCATAATAGTTTAATAGCAATAACTTTGCAAACCCCTCGTTTTTCTCATAGCATGACTACTAGCTCAAAATAACTCAATGTTTTGATGTTTGCTAGCATTGACATCTGGAAATTAAGATGTGCAATTTCTAAAAGTATCACCTACTTATCACCTACATAACTATCCACCAAAAACAGTATCAGGTCTTGTGTTCAGTAAAACTCTGATCATTGTCAGGTATACATTACTTTTGTGAACACAATGTTACCATAGCCATATACATAAAAACAAAAAACGTAATTTTGAACTTACCATATGCATTATGCTCAGAACTAAAGAGGTACCAGGCATGGCCAAAACTACATGCGCATCTGCTCATCAAATGGGCTTTATTTTGTAGTTGCCCCTCCCCCTATGCTGCTAGAACTGCCTCCACTACTCTAGGAGGGTTTCCCATCAGGCACTGGGACAGGCTGCAGGAGACACTGTCCTGTTGAAACAGGAAGGTCTTCCCCAGACGGCTGCAACAAATTTGGAAGAAGCTGGAGTTTGGCTTCAGCTGCATTCAGCTGCTCAAGAGCCAATCGCTTCCTCTACTGTAAACCACCAGAGTCTCAGTGAGACTCCAACATCAATTCCAAAACATAAAAGGCATGCAGCTGCCTGTGGATGCCCTGCGTTTACTGCTATAAGAGCAACTGGAAGCAGTAGAATGGAGAAAACATTCATAAAATACAACCAAAGAAGGAAGAAATTACTTGCGAGTAATTGCAAAAACTATTTTTTTCTGATGATAATGGCCTATGTAAACAAGAACAGAGATTGACCTTTTCTTTTTTTCTTTTTTTTTTTAAATACAATATTGATTATTTTTATGTTTAAATGTTCAATAACTGATATTTAGGGATCAGGATAATTTTTCATGTCTTATTTCTGCTTTTTAATTACAATAATAAAAATAGTATATTCTAAATATAAATATAAAATAAATATAATTATTACTATTGATAATAATACTTATTAATAATAATAAAATATTTACAATGCACAATGCTTTTATTATTGCATATTATATATTATGTAATAATAATAATTATTATTATTATCATAATATGCACACATTTTTGTAATCTGAAGAGAATGGATGATTATTATTTGCATTTAGAGATAAATTTGAAGAATCTGCACTTTTAGGTTATTTATTATGATGAACCTTCAGCATTCGATAACATCAGGTACAATTTTTATATAAATAGCAGGACAAAAAACTTACAGAGTAATCCTCTAAGGGTACGCTTACACGACAATGATGGACTAAAAACAGAAAAGTTTTTTCTTGTTGTTTTTCATGTACAGGCAACAACGTAGTCAAAACAGTCCTCGTTCACACTGATCTGCAAAAACGATTAAAAACGCTGTATTAATCATGCCAAGCCAGTAGTTGGCGATGTCACTTTGTAAAGAAACACAAGTACGCTCCTATAGATTGAACGCGTAATACGCATGAGCATGCCGTCACAGTTTTCACAAATTTGTGTTTTTGTAGTTTACACAGAGAGTATAACGGTATCGTTTTCAAAAACTTGCACTTTGAAACATTTTCAAAAGTTTGAGTTTTCAGGCCCTGAAAACTACGTTGTCGTGAGAATGAACGGCCAAAGCACATAAAAAGTTTTCCGTTTATAAGAAAAAAATAATTTGAAAATAAAAACATTATTTAAAAAAAAAAGATGAAATATGTTATTTGTTTATGCTGTGCAGCCTCTTCTTTTCCATTTAATTATAGTCGCCTGATTAGTGAGTCCGTGTGAGTAATTTCATACAACTTTTGAGAAAGGAAAATTGAAAAAATAAAAATGAAGAATTAGGGAGAATCAATTAATTTTGAATAATTTACTGCCATTTTGTGAATATTAGTTAAAGGTGCTGTATGTAGCTTTTCTACCAAAACGAATCCTTTTTTTATTGCCTGTGTGTGAAGGGGTTGTAATCTCACATTAAAATGATCCACTTTGCAGGTTTTGCTATTACCTCGGAAAGCTCCCGAGCCTCTCGCCTCGTCTAGCCTACTGACTTTGCACTCAACAGCGACGACACTGCAACTTATGACATGGACTTATGACTTATGCAACTTATGACATGTCTGATAACACTAAGAAACGACCTGCGCCCAGCAAAACACAGACTCCAACACAAACTCCACATATTGATAAAAAACAAAAAAGAAAAGTTTTTTCTGCTGAAGCTCGTAAGGCCAGACGTGAATCGGATGAACTTCGGGTAAAAAACACGGATCAACATCGGCAGGGCATTTGAATAATGGAGAAACCTTATCTACAAACCTAGAATGTACATTTCCTGAAGAAAATGTGAAGTGGTGCTTGCAGTGACAGAATTCGGCACGGTTGCTAGGGTTCCATACTTATCATGGTACGAGCATGGAGCATTAGTTCAACGTCAAGCTGATTAAAGTAGCCTATTATTGTAACGTTGCAGTGGGAGTTTACCTGAGTTTCCAGCATGTTGTGGGATGCTTTGTGTGTTACGTCCGGTTGCGTCTCAGTCTGGCCGGTACCCACAGTGCTCGCTCATAAATTCGAGCACGCGCAAGAGCACGCGCTTGTAAACTTATTGGTTGCAATCTGAAACATCACCGCTAGAGGCCGCTAAAAACTACATACAGCACCTTTAACCATGTAATCAATAAAAAAGTATCTGCATTCTGATTATGAGTATTTTAAAAAATAGTTATTTTTTGGAATCTGATTACATAATTCAGATTTACATATAATCAGTTAGGCTACTACCCAGCACTGGCTATATAAATAAATATATAAATACACATGACATATCATGGTGCCTTATAGACTAGACAACAGTGCAACAAAACTCGGGAAAAGTGCGACTGTGAAGTTATGTACAGTACAGGAGAAGATTCAATAAAACAAAAAAATATTTTCTTGAGTGCCTATACTTGTTATTACACAAACACTGATCCAAGTACAAATGAAATAAAGTGAACTGAACAGCAAAAGCATCAAATGATGGTGAACTGGTAAGTTATTAAAAAACACTAAAGTTCAGCTCAGGACAATCTCTATCACCTGTTTTTTATTTTATTCTTATTAAAGGTTAGGCTAATACATTAATATTGGTCTGCTATGTGAAAGCTCATTCATAGATTACAGCCACAGCTCAATGTTTCTCCAGCACTAGCTGCTCCAATAAAACACCACAGCAATTTAAACAACCAAATCTGACAGTCTTGTCATAAATGTGAGCGATTTCAACTGTATTCCTTCCTCAGAATCTACTGCAGTGAATCCAGAATCTTGTCAACAGACACAAAACTTTGAATTTACTTTTAGTTTTCAATTTGTGCACATATATGCGACACGAACCGCTAAAGCTAACTAAACCCAAGCAGCATTTCCTTCCTTCATTCATTCATTCATTCCTAGCTGTCAAAATAAATAATCTTATTTTTCAAACCCATAATGTTTTTAAATGAACAAATCTCCAAAGTTCTGTTTAAAACACAAAATATTTAAATATTTAAAAATATATATATATATTTTTTCTATTAAAATACCTTTTAAGATATGAGTTACTGACAGTTTTTTTGTTTATAAAAGAGGTTATTTCATTCTGTTATTTATAAAGCAATATTACTATATATATATATATATATATGAATATTACTAGCTATATCTATATTCAAAGATTGAGCATTATAAATGTGCACAATATTTAATTTGAATACACCTTAATTTGAATATCCTTTACATTCTCTTCATGTCAGAGTTAATTAACAGTAAACGAGCATAGAAATTCTTCGCCTTTGTAAATGAAAAGAATATTGAGCTGCAGGTAAAGGCCTTTACAATTCAATAATTCATTTATATTCCCTTCATGCGACCAGCTAGTTATGAATATTTTGATAACGGTTCTTTTCTGATTATAAATTGTCTCTGATTAATTAAAGGCCAGTATTACAGAACTGTATTGTTTGCTCTTTACTTTGACAGATGCTCAAAGGTTTGCTATAATCCGAGGTTTTGATACCCATTAATGAAACTATTCTGATGTCCAATAAGTGCAGCTCTAAGAAGTGTGTTTAGTTTATTCGGATGGATAACGTTAGCTAATCAGGTTTGCTATCTAATCTAGATGTTTATGTTATTGTTTACTTCGCTAGAAGGTAAATAAGTTGAGCGTGTTGCATTTTTTCTGTCAGACAGTTAATGAGGGTTGCTGTAGTATGACTATTGTTTACTCTGATGGCTAGCAAGTTTGCTCTAATATGAGAGTATTGTTTATTCTGAATTCAAGTTATTAAGGATGGTTCTGGTATGGTTTTGCCTCCTCTGACAGACGCTGAAAGCGGTTTTACTCTAAAAGCACAGTATTGTTTACTCTGATAGAAGGTGAATGAGGTTTACTCTGAGAGGACAGTATTGTTTACTCTGGTCTGCGGAGCTGCAGGCCTGTACGACTCTTATCTCCGGGCTTCGGGTTCAGCTCCACACTTGCATCTCCAGACGAGCCCCCTGGACCGGTTGGGTCCGTTTAAACGGCCCGTTTTGGCCTTTCGCTCGCGAACCATCCGAACCGCGGATTCGCCTGCGGGCCCGCACCGAGCTAACGCGTATGCTAACACTGAGCGAGGGCTGCACAACACTGATAACCTTTCGAAAAGTCCGAAGCACGTCTCACCCCGACGCTTGGCTACTGTGCTCCCCCACTCGGAACAAGCGAAACGGGTCCGGCGCGTTTACCTGAGGCTCTGTTGTTGAAAGCTGAAGGTGGAGGGGTTCGGGCTCGCTGTGTCCCTCTCACAACAATAATCCGGGTCGCACCGCTTCCTCTCACTGCGAACATGAAGACGGACGGGCGGCGGTCATTCCTCTCGTAGGCGCCCGCGGAAGCTCGCACTTTACTCCGGACGATGGCAGAAAGGATTCGGTTCCTAAAGGCTCCTGGGTGCTCATAAAAGAATCCACACAGAGTCACTCTCTCTCTCGCAGAACAAAATGCCGACCGGAAGCACTGCTGCAGGAATGACTCCCTCCACCGGCGCCGAACCAACCAGCAGCGACCCGCCGACTTCCGCTGCCTGCTCTCCTCCCCTTCCCTCCTTCTCCCATCCGCTGCTTCCCATCCTCTCCTCTATCATCCTCCACTCTGCTTTCATCTCCCTCCTCTCTTCTTCTCACTGTAATTCAAATATCTGAGGTGTGTGTTCATTAAACGTGTATACATTTGTATCCCGTGTATACAATTAACGTGGAGCTTTATAAGCAAAATACACCTTTTTAATTAAGGTAATTAAGACTACAGGCAAACCATTGTTTTTTCATGCACAATTTTGGGCTATTTTGCTTCCATAACATGTTTGCTTCCATAAACATTCTTTCAGACTAGTGGAAAAGAAACATCCAAAATACACATTTAGGTGTTTATTACAGTAGCCTATCACACTTGATCTCTTTGTGTCTGTAGCCTACATTTCAATTACAATACTTATTTTTTCTCAAAATTATGTTTTTCTCATGCAGTGATCCAGAAATTTAAACTTCAATTGCACTTTCATGCACCAGACTTTCCAGTTTTATTTTAAAGGTTTTTAGAGGGGTTTGTTCATGACATTATCCTGATTTCTATAACATTTTACTCCCAATAACATGTTGTTTTATTATTATTGTTTAAAGCATTATCTAAAATCCCCTATGTAAAACCTTGAACTCTAGTATGTCACCTAAATTAATTTTGAACCTGGCTTTAATCAGATTTATGGTCTGTAAATATGCAAATTACTGTTTTTTTTATTAAATAACGCCCCATTAGCCCGTTTAACATAACATTTCAGAAAACGTGTAATATAAAATTTAATGAATTCATTTCCTGCAATTAGGCTAATTAACTGTGGAAGTATAGTATCAGTTAAAAATATTCACCAGTGGTGTCTTGCCTTTAACTTTTTAACTTTTTCAACTGATAAAGCTAATTAAACGTTAATTTTTATGAATGAAAATGTGTGTGAATGTAGATATTACACAAAGATTTGACTGAACCAACAGGCTACAGACATCTGGATATGAGTTCAATATCGCCACCTCACGGTACCAAACTAATATTTCAGGCATAATAGTTTTTACATCACCCTGAATATTTCTCAGTTAGCTTCAGTATAGGCACATACCTTAATGTCTTGGCTACAAAAAGGCTTTTAAACATTTCCACCAGGGACAAAAAGATGCAGTTCATTGACCACCCGTTGGCCTTCTGTGACAACATGCCCCAATGACAAGACATATTGTCACACTATATATGGGGCTAATTGTCACTATGAAACCTGCAAATAAATAACGGTTAACATTTTTTTTAGCCTAATTTGAACAGTAAAAAATGGTCATGTGTGACTATGTCCAACTGACTAAAATTTAAATTGGCTAAATGCATTATGCACCGCACTGTCTGTGATTAAAAAGCTCTAATGAAGGAACATTTGTGCTATAGTTAAAGCAGGGATATTTCACCCAAAAATGAAAACTCTGTCATTACTTACTCACCCTCAATTTGTTCAAAACCTGTATGGTTTTCTTTCTTAAGTTGAAAACAAAAGAAGATTTTTTTGAAGAATGTTGGAAACAAAATAGTTGACGATAGCCATCGACTTCCGCAGTATGGAAAAAGGGAAAATTCCACTAGGGCAGTCAATGGCTACTGTCAACTGTACTCTTCAAAATATGTTCTTTTGTGTTCAACAAAAACTTACACAGGTTTGGAACAACTTGAGGAGGGTGAGTAAATTATGACAGAATTTTCCTTTTTTTGGTGAACTATCCCTTTAAGGAAAAAGTTTGCTTGCCTCTGTGTCATAACGTCTTAACTTTGTGCCTTCATTGAAGTGTGAAGTGTAGTTTGACTTCAATGAAGGCACATAGATGTTCTGTTAAGACATCATAACAGAGACAAGCACACCCTTTCCTTAACTATAGCAGAAATGCACCTTCATTAGAGCTTTTTAATAACAATGCGGCGCATAATGCATTAAAATACAGTTAACAACTACTAGAATACTAATGATTTTTTTTTTTTTTGCCTGAAGAAAATTATTGCCCACTAGATGGCAGCGTGAGTCCATTTAGAATTATCCACTAGGTTAGAAGTTTGTGTTTCTTGTCTATTGATCGTTTTAATCTTTCCTTTATTTGCAGAAACTATTAATCAACATTTTTTGGCCATGTTTAATTAAGATTAATTCTCCAATATCAAAAGAGTTTGTTGAAAAAGTTGGGCTGTGTGAAAAATATAACAAACCACAGCTACTCATCTATCATTAATCAAAATTCCAACACAATGCATCACCACTCTCCATTTTATTCAAAACTATATTTAACACACAACATGCGTATGCTCTTTCTCTATAGTTCTAATCACCCATTTTGCTTTAGAGACAGGAAATATACAGCAACATGAAAAAACTAAGAATTTAAAAAAGGCAAATATAAGATCACAGTTTCCAGCCGAGTACATGTGAGTCCAACCTGTGTCTATAGCATGTTTTCAAAAGATTTACATTTTCAAAATGACTTCAGTGTCACTGCAATCACAAGACTGTAAACATTCAGTCCTTTTTTTCCTACTATTAATATTCAGTAGCACTTATTATTTCTATGTATCATTAATGTGGCAATAAAAGGGTCAGTGGATGAACTATAGGAAAATAAAAAACAATAATAAAAAAAAAATCTCATAAACGCATAAGTATTTGTTTGTTCAGTTAGGATTAGTTGTGCGAGCTGCAGAGAATAGTCAAATAGCTGCTGAAACACTGAGGAATATCGATGAGTCTTCTCATACATAAAGATGTGTAAAGCAGCTTTCAAAGCTAAACATAATTTTCTCTTGATATTTACAGTAATACATATTTTATACTCCACTTATAGATGATCACATTACAAACGGAGCCCAAAAGCTTTTAATCTTGGTCTCCTGCTCATGTTGAACACCTAGTGCAGAACTTGGCATAAGCAAAGTGTGATGAACTTCTGTCTGTTCATCAGATGAAGCACTGACATTCATTTCTGCTTAAAATCAGTCTTGTGTACATCCATGACCCTGTTCGTTTTAACACTCTTGTAGCTCGTGTGTCAAACGTTGGTCACCAACACACCAATGCCCACCATATCCTACATAGATTCACATTTCAGCTAATTATTAAAATAATGAAAAAGCAATTCAAAAGAGGAATGGTTATTATATATTTTTGTAAAGGTAAAACTCTCCTGCCAAATCAAAATAACAATCGGTATGACCTGGAGAACCAAACCAAAGCACAACAACAGTAAAAGGAAAAAGAAGGCTAAAAACAAAAGATTTAAAAACAAAACAAATATATATATATATATATGTACACAGGCCCTAACAAATATTTGGACACTTTTGACACGTAAGCAACACTTCACAAATGTATGAATTTGCATATATATATAAATATATACAAACACGTATGTGTATATGTATGTTATAAAGTCAAGTGTAGTTCATTTCCAAAATTTCCACAATCAGAAAGTGTCCAAATACTTTTTGTTTTGCTTGAATAGCATGCTTATACAATATTTCTTTAAAATAAATGCATTTAGTTTGATTTTTCCTTATAAAATGCAATTAAATTCTTACACTTTTTAGTGTATCTTAAGTGTTAATATATTTTCTGGGGCCACTGTACATATACAGACACAAACACACACAAAATCCTTGGTTGGGCGTTGAATATGCAGGCTCTACATCTTAGTCTCGCTGTCTGGTGGTTTCTCATTCTCATAGTCGTTCTCCTGAGGGATCTTCTGATAAGGTTTCTTCACTTCATTCTCTTCCAGCACAGAGCTCCCCAACTCCACATCACCGCCCTGGAGCTCATCTTTGGACAGGAACTCTATAATTCCAGCTCCTATAGAATCTCCCAGGACGTTAGTCGTTGTGCGCAGTCGATCCCTGTAAGTGCAACAGAAAGTGAATGGATGAACAATCCATTTATTTACCTGTATATTTCACCCTGAGACAGTAAAATATCAGCGATACTTGACTGGTTGTCAAAAAGTTTTCTACTTTCAGCTCAGTTTTTATCCTAGTTTAAATAGCACTTTTAGCTGTGTAACTTGTGGGAAAGGGGATCTATCTGGAATGATTAATTTGGCCAACCTAATTACGTTTCTATGTTAAAACCTATTGAATTACATGAAATGCATTGAAAAAATGGAGCAAGTCTAATGGGAACATATCAAAGTGTGTCACCTGGGTTGATAATGAAAAAAAAAAAAGACGGGAGTCCCAAATATGTGCCAAACACAGTCATTTTAGCAGAAGATTTTGCCTTGTTTTGCAAAATACTTCAAATTAATATATTTTTTGCATTGTTATTCCCTTTTTAAACCATATCAAATCACGATTCTATAAGAGGTCACTCACAGGAACCAATCAACTGCAATGATGAGGGTGATGTCATCGGTTGGGAGTCCGACAGAGGTCAGCACAATCACCATTGTGACCAGCCCAGCCTGGGGGATTCCGGCCGCCCCGATACTTGCAGCAGTGGCTGTGATGCTGCATCATTAAAAAAAATATCAATTATATGTAGAAAATTGTGATGTACAGTATATATCATTCTGTTTTCTTAATTAATTACTTATATTTTAAAATCCCACCTAATGGTAATGATCTGCCCAAAGTTCATTTCCATGTTGTTAACCTGGGCGATAAAGATGGCTGCCAGGGCTTCATACAGTGCTGTTCCATCCATGTTGATCGTGGCTCCAACGGGCAGCACGAATCGAGTCACGCGTTTGTCGACTTTATTGTTCTCCTCCAGGCATCTGAAGGTAACCGGGAGAGTGGCAGAGCTGGGGGATGGAAAATGTAAAAGTGAAACGATAGCACAATATTCATGATTTCGGCAGCTTGACTTTGTCGGTCCTACCTGGAAGAGGTGCCGAGAGCCGTGATGAGGGCCTGCAGCAAACCCGTGATGAAGATGAAGGGGTTTTTCCGGGTGATGACGAAGTACAAAGTCGGTAGAATGATCATGCCGTGTATCATGAGGCCGATTATCACTGTTATCGTATACATGCCGAGTTGACCGCCCATCTGAGTGATGTCATCCATCTCCACGATTTTTCCAGCAATCAGAAAGAGGATACCAACAGGTGCATACCTGGGAACAGGAGTTTAAAGACACGGTGCACTCATTTACCTCCATTCATTCTCAGTCACAAAAGTAAACTACCAAATTATAACGGTGGAAAGAAAACAGATTAAGGATCAGGGATTGATCTGCATCCAGAAGCATCACTTGTTAATAAGGTTTCCTAAAATGTCAATGAGTTAAACATGCAGATGAAAAGGAGGTCATGAAACAGGGTCACGAAAAATGAGAGCACAGGGCACATTTCTGTCCAGACAAAGAGGAAATTAATCTAATTCTACAGTAAGGTGAAGGTTATTATGAGGCATTTCTGTTATGAATTATGATCAATGTCTTATTGTAAATTACTTACATTACAAGCCACAAAGTTAATCTTGAGGTAGATTTTTGTTAAGCCTCCTACTAAGCTACTCTTTCCAATACATTACTACTCCAATAAACAAATAAATAACAATAAATTTGAATAAATATTTATTACCTATTTGAAATTATAATGGTTAATATGGCTTATGTTCACCCATTTGATCAATTATACAGTAAAAACAGTAAAATGTCATTTATTCCATTGACCCCAAATCTGAATATTCAGCATCATTACATCATGTCACATGATCCTTCAGAAATCATTCTTTATGCTAATTTGCTGCTCAATAAATATTTCTCATTAATGTTGAAAACATTGTTGTGCTGCTTAATATTTTTGTGGAAACAGTAATATATTTATTTTCTTTGATGAATATAAAGTTCAACAGAACAGCATTTATTTAAAATAAAAATCTTTTTTAACATTATAAAAGTCTTTACAATCACTTTTGATCAATTTAATGCGTTTTTACTGAATAAAAGTGTTAATTTTTTTATAATAAAATGACTGATCCCAAACTTTTGAATAATATAATATAATATTTTTAATTTTGGATTTAAGAGATAAAAATGTGATAAAAAATGTGCATGGCAGGATTATAAGTTAAATATAATGCTACTGGTTAAGAAACACTTGATAAAATGTTATGCTCCCTGTTGAGGTTTATTGTAAATTAATATGTTTCAAATTAGGAGCAAATATTGGAAAACCCATCCTAGGCTACATTAACAGTTTTTAAATGAGTTTACTTTTTAAGCATGTTTTTTTCTCTCTCAAAAGTTTGTGTGTCTTGGATCACTCACCACATAATAATAGCAACAAGTCGCATGATGGCCTCGTTGAGGGAGTCGAAGAAGTCTCTGAGAGCCTGTCCCTGTTCCTTCATACTCCCAATGATCAAGCCGAAGCACATTGAAAACACCACCAGCCCGAGGGCATTAACCCCGTTGGTGGAGCCTGGGAGAGGGATCACTTCCTCCTGGGAAATCTCCTGGGTGGCGTTAGTTAGGTTGAATATTGAATCGTTCACGATCATCTTCACCTTAATGATCCTCTTGCCATATTGGGTCTTGAACTACAGGAGGAAAAAGAGAAGGAAGAAAAAATCAGCAAGAATGAATCTGATTTAAATTTTACATGACAAGATCCTGTTCATATTATTTTAATTTAATTTAATTATTATTATTATATTTTTTTTAGATCTGGTTGACTACAGGGTGTCCCTGTGGAGTGTGTCCGGACAGACTGTGAGCCACTGTCAGGCTCTTCAGTGTTATTGTCTGACCATTTCTGTCCCATTACATCCGACTGTGGCACCATCACAGCTCTGCCAAAGCTCTCAGCCGGGCCAAGCACAGCTGTGGGTCGAAATCAAGCCAGACTCTCAAAATCCTAAATGGAAAAAGTCTATTCCTTACATGCTAATTTAACTAGCCTGGGCCAGCAGTAGGAAAAATGAAACATTGTCACACTTGTAAGCTGTATTGGTACAATTATAAATTCAAGGCCTCAAACTTTTCGCTCCAAGAGTGATAAATTACAAGTTTCTGTCCTTTGAGATGTCATCAAGCCTCATTTGATGATGACAGGGAAACATATTAGAACTTAGAGTCTATCTGTCTATATGAGTCTTTAATCAATATTTTCATTTCTGGAAATACCTAATTGGCAATAAAGTGGTTAATAATTAAGAAACAAATTATAATAACCGAATAAAAATTATTTATTTTTTGGTTCTGTCAGCAATTTGATATTTTCTCATTTTCTGGCAAGGTGCACCACACAATAAAAAAATTTAATTTCACCCATCAAAAATATTTATATTTTAAGTAATTATTCATTTATTTAAAAAAAAATTCCCCTAGATTTCTAAATTTAGTTACATGAACATTTATTATTTCTATCTATATAATTTATATAATTATTTATAAATATTATTTATATAAAATTCCTTTATAAATATAAAATTCCCCTAGAAACAACATTGACAAGTGTAATCGATATGGAGCCAAATATTTATATTAATTTATATTGCAGTTATATTTTATGCTTTTATTTAGATGTTATTGTATCATTCATTATTTGTTTAAAAGTTGTTGTACATTAATGATTTACCTCTTTAGTATTCACTTAAATTACATTTTAAGTTAAATTCAATTCAATGATAAAGATCATTTTAGGCAAGAAAATGTACCATTGCTAATTTCATAATGCATGCAAACAGCTAATATATTATCATTGTTTATGATTATTGTTTATGATAAAACAGAACTGAGAAATTTTGAGTGATAGGATGAAGGGCAAACATTCATACCTGTTGAGTGCAGGCTTGAACCAGATTAGGTGGAAACATGTTTCTGCAAAAGTAATTCAGCATATGTGTTGAATAAAGTAATTGGTTAATATCAGTATTTTGGAGTAAATGATGGGCTACACCTGTCCCGTTACCTGATGAGGTCCAGGAAGGCATCAGCTGGGCTGATCTTCTCGATCTTCTGCTGTTTGGCGAATTCATCTTTTGAGCCTTTGCCAGGGTGGATAATCAGAACCATAATGATGCCAATAAACACTGCGATGAAAGTGGTGGTCATATAGTATATCACTGCACGCATGCCCATCTTTCCAGAGGCACGACTGTCCAGCGCTGCCATGCCTAGACAGAATGAATACGATTTTAGCATTTTCTTCTATGAGAATGAATCAGAATCACTTTTCAATAAATAAATGGTTCCATGTACCATCCCTGCTGAAAAAAAAAAATGTTCTAAGATTTTGATACAAAAACCCAAACAGAATTTGTACAGACATGAAAAATGAAAAATTCATGTTATAACCTTAATTTAGCTGAAAAGGACTATATCGTTTGACTTTTAAAAGTCTTGGGATTAATAGAAATCTCAGCAGAAGTCAATTTGCTTAGGCAAGATGACTTTGACTTGCCAAAAAAATTTAAGGTTAAAATTTTGAATGAGTCCTTTCTGCTGTCCTGATCCACAGACCAGAAAGAGAAAGCAGCCATTGTTTAGTCCTCTCGTCCTCCTGGGGGCCCAAACTCCAGAATCTTTTAAACTCCACAGCCTTTTAAGTTTAGCCTCTCAGTTCACAATTTCATCTGTTCACACTCTGTGTCTCTCGACCATGCTTCTCTCTCTCTTAAATGGCATTCGCTCATCTCTCTCTGTCCTGGACAGGCCTGGGAAATTCCTCCACTGGCCTGTGTTTCAGCGGTCATGCCACCCTCTCTATGTCTCCAGGGCAACAGCAAACAGTCTCCCAATGCACTTGTATCAAACAAAAGATATGACTCATATTGTGCAGCTAAAAAGAAGTGAATAAATAAAACGGCACCCTCTTACACTCAGGTGTGGCACAATAACCAACTAAAATGCCTAACAAATAATTTAATAAAAATACAAATAATAATAATAATATTCATAATAATGTAATAACTTAATTTAAATAATTATTATTCAAATTATTATTAACCAATTAGAGTTTGCATAGGAATCAGTCTTAGTCTTAGCATTAAAATAGGCCAAAACAACTAAAAATCTAGATATTTCTTAGTATTGTTTTTTTTTTTCTAAATATATATATATATGAAACAAATATTTCTAGTTATGCCAAGCTCAAAATATTTTAAAGGGTAGACATTGTGTATGTGTATGTGAAGCAGCAGGGGTGGATGGGGCTGAACTTGTCATTACAACCTCTGCCTCATTCTCACTGCCACTTTTAATAGAAGCACAAAGAGGTCACTGTCTACAAACCAGAAAATAGAGTCCAGCATAATGTCATGTTTTCTTTATTGTTGTTCTATGAACTTCCCCCGGTTTCACAGACAATGTTTAAGTTTAGTCTCAGACTAAAATACATGTTTGAGCTGTTTTAACTGAAAGCAACAGGCATATCTTAAAATATGTCAATGCCATTGTTTTGTCTCAAGATGCACACCAGGCATGTTTATAAAAGCTACTTAAATATCCTAATTGAACTAAGGCCTAATCCTGGCTTAACCTAAGCCCTTTTTGTGAAACCAGGCCTTTAAGTTTTTTCTCTAACATATACAGTGACTTGAATTCCATGGCCCTTCAATTACTGAGCTGTTTTTTCTCTGTGTTGGCATTAATTGGCCAGTAATTTTCCTTCCTTTCCATGCCTCTTTTAATCCCTTTTCTCTTTCACATCCTATAGGAATACTTCAAAAGTCCAGCCACTCCCACAATTCCAAATTCACATCGTTCTCATTCTATCAATGTCCTTGCTTTACTATGTCCTTACTTCACTGATTTGCCCTTTTCAGTAAAATTCACAAGGCCTGGGACAACGTTTTTATGGGTAGGTCCCATCAGCTCAGACCCAATGAGAAGATACTGAGGATCTTCCTACCACCCCATTTTCACTTGTATACTTTTCATTTCATACGTTTCACAGACAAGGCTTAAGCTAGTCCCAGACTAAAATGCATGTTTGAGCTGAGTTTTAACTAAAAGCAACATGCACTGACTTATCCTAAAATATGTCAGTGCCATTGTTTGGTCTCAAGATGCACATTTATAAAAGCTACTTAAATACCCTAATTGAAAGTCTAATCAAACTAAGTCTAAGCCCTGTCTGTGAAACCAGGCCTAAGAGTTCGAACTTAAACTTAAATGTCCTGTTTTTGTATGAAGCATTTTTAATTTATATCATCGCTGTAACATTTGATTCAAAACCTGAGGTCGAACTGTTGCATCTGGTAAAAAAATAAAATAAAATAAAAATTATTCAAAAGAATAATACATCATACCTGTAACCAAACTTGAGATTAGAAGGGGAAGCACTAGCATCTGCAGCATACGCATCAATAGTTCACCAGGAAAGGAGAAATACTTCACTTCCCTGTATGACATCTTATATGGCCTCAGGGCAAATCCCAGCGCGATACCTGAATAAAGCATAAAACAACAATTCAGATGCACAGATCTGTCAAAACCCCTTTTCTGTCATGTATCAAAAGTCATCCATTGTCAAAAGGCATCTAAACTTCACTGCAAACTGGTGGTGTGATATGGTGGTTAAAGATCTGGAGTGGTAACCGATGGGAGTGTGTCCCTTGAGCAAGAAACTAACTTCAGTTTAGATGGCTTCTTTAGATGGTTAGAACAAACTTTTACACTATAAATGAATGCATGTACAGTTAACCAGGTGCACTGACCAAAGACCACAGCTCCAACGGTGAACAGCACAAAAGCATTTCTTCTCAGAAAGGACTTCACGTCATCTTTACTGATGTCTTCGACTTTCTTCCTCGCCTTTAGGGAACGCAGTTGCATTCTCTCACGGAACTGCTGCACGCGACTGCGCGACCGCGGCTTCTCCCCAGTGGTTTTGGTCATGCTGGCGGTGTCACTCAACACACTGAGATCAAGCTAGCTGGGCTGAACCGGTGACCCAAAAGAGACCCTACACTAATAGAAGAGAGAATGAGACAAACTCTAGCACACCCACTGCTCTAAATCCCAAATCCTAAAGTTAAAATGGGAAAGGATATATTTAAATATATGATATGCAATTCAATTTCTTGTAAATGAAAGCTTTTTATCAATGCAATAAAATAAAACAAAAGAAATAAATAAACATAACGTGCCTATATTTTTCTAATGCATTAAATATACACTATTAAATACAAATGCAATGTATTTGCAATATTACATTTCAAGTTCAAAGTAAATTTCCTCCATCATAGTTATTTGATCTTGTAGCTTGCAGCTGAGGTTCATCAATTCACAGTGAACCACATGAATATCACTGTGCATTTAAATGGAACAGGATATATATATATATATATATATATGTCAATTTGCATTAAATATTTTAGCCACAGATAACTTATTGTCTAATTATTTTCCAGGCAAATGCTCCTCAGGCCATAAAAAATCCTCCATAGCTAGCTACAAGTAGCTGAGAGAACAAGAGCTGCTTACCTGCTTCCAGTGAGCTCTTGTGCTGAGAGATGCCCTGAGTGAGCCAGTCTGTGCTGGGAATTTAATAACCTTCCACCAGTAAGAAGCTCCTGATACTCAGGATCTCAAAGGGGGAGGAGCTTGCAAACTTCAAATAGGAGATGCTCAAGACAATTTAAAGGGGGGCCCAGTTGTGGTACATGATGGAATGGCAGGAGGGGTCCTAGCTTGTTTCTCACATGAAACCAAAAAGAAATATGTTCATCTTCAAAAGCAGATGCTGTCTGCTTTCCAAGCTTTCCTTGAGAAGACACATGAGGTGAACCTTAGTTCTGTTTCAACTATAAGAGATCAAAACTCACATCGTGTTTCACATTTCATCCTGAGAGACGATTTCAATGGCTGAGAACGAACACGTTAAATCAGTTAGAAGGGGAAGAATAAACACTTGACTCTCGGCAGGTCTTTGAGCTATTCAGATGACACTCGTGATGGGACTTCCTGAGGGGTGAGAGTTGTTTCACACACTCACCTCTCCCACAGGCCTGACAAACAGAACTTCCTCCATTCAATTTGTGAACCGTTCCCGTCCCGTTGGGTGACGTCACCCTGTGTGATTTACATATTCAGTGATTTAACCCAATTAAAGGTTTTATGCGCCATGCATACAAAAATTACAACAGGCGACAAATTATTTTGGACATTTTATTTTATTTTATTGGATCTCATATTGCAGAAAATATAAAATAGGGTGACAATGGACTTGCTTTTTTTATTAGTAACTATTCTATTTTTAATATATTTAAACATACAATTGTGGTGGCAATTTCAGCAGCCATTACTCCAGTCACTCAGAAATCATTCTAATATGCTAATTTGATGCTTAAGAAACATTTCTTATTGTTTTCAATGTTGAAAACAGTTGTGGCGCTTAATATTATTTTGGAAACCTGAAACATTTTCTTCAGGATTTTTTGATTAATAGATAGTCCATAAGAACAGCATTTTTTTTTTAACTATACTTTTTTGTTGCATTATAAATGTTACATTGATTTAATGCATCCTTGCTGAATAAAAATATAAATTTCTTTAAAAAAATCTTAATGTTCCCAAACTACAGCTTTCATAGCGGTTGCAGTGTTAAGTATTTGAGCAGATCTGTAATGTTGTATTGACCAGCAGAATCCAGGAGAGCAACTATCCTATCCATTTTATAATGGCATTTTTATGTGACTGCTCAATGATACAGAGGCATATGAAGGTTTTACATGTTTCTTCACAGATACGGTCTCTTTATGCCTGAGTTCAGAGGAGTGCATATGAATGATGTTATGATGTAGGTCTCTGTCTTTCTCAGAATGAGTTTGTCCTCTTCACTGGGCTCTTGGAATGTCTCTGCTTTTGTCTGGCCTTTGTGAGAGTAATCATAAACAGTGCTCGCCTTGAATGTGTAATTTGGACCAAACACTTCCAGTAACCCCCCTCTCCGATCCCCATCACCCTCCCGTTCTCTCTCTCTTCCCAGTCGACAAAGAGATGAAGCACAAAAGAAGCTTTCAGCCTTTCTGATTACAGTTCTTTTGAGGGAGAGTATTTGAAGACTCATAGTTTTTGGGGAAGCATGGCAGTTAGGTGAGTGCACTGAGTTCCCTGAACTTGAGTCTGAGAGTTTGGATGGAGTAGAATAGAGCTCCAGCGCCTAAAGTTATCACTTTTACAGTCCATATGAAACATCTTAATTCGCTCAAAATATCTAATATCACTTGTTTCATGCTCATTTCCTCTTGACCTTCAACCATCAGTCATGTAGGCCTAACTAGGACAAGCATAAGGCCTTTTCACATCAAGGACGATAATTATAAACAATAATGACATAGTTCTAAAAATCGTTTTAAATATAATAGAATAGCAGAGTCCTCACACCACAAATATAACTATACCGGCACAGAGAAAAGATATCGTTGGAATCATAGGCGTGTTGTGCTACATAGTTGCCTTATCTATCGATAGGCTACATAATTCATCCGCCATATTGGAACGGTCAAAGCGGGTCCGTGAACACTCAAGAATGTGCGTCTGCATCTGCAACCGTAGTTAGACGCATGTATGTATATATCTATATCTGACCTCAGCAGATGATTTTGCTAAACTAACGTTCAAGTCCTCCTGGGAAGTTCGTACGTACGAGGTGGGAAGTCGTGCTTATAACGGCATGTGCGTTCAAGTCACTTTCATCGGAGCAAGATGGCGGAGTACTTTCTCTTAATTAATTACACAAAAATACAGTAAGGTTTTTAAACTCTTGTTCTAGAAAATGAATAACAAAGAAATGTGCATCAGGTGTACTTTGTATTTTTATGTTTTTTATTAATTTATGAAGCCACTGCCAGCTCATCGTTACATGTTGCATTGTTATATTATAATACAATCATATTCTGTGTTGGCGAATATCTAACTGCGCTGTAAATAGAAAAGCCTGACAATATCACAGCTAAATACCTTTACGTATTGTGTATTCCGCCATGTTAAACACTGACACGCCCCCAACTCGTAAAGATCGGAGCTTACAGAAAATCCCGAGCTCCCCACTGGTATTTACGACGTTGTGGTGGCGTTCAAGTGCGTTCAACTCGTAAATACGATCTATTGAGAATGAGGAGATGTCGTCACGACACAGCGCCCCGCCCCCAGAGACCGCGTCTCCTCCCCTTTCCGCCATTTTGGGAGGATACCCGCGGCAGCACCGTTCATTGTTTGTATTGGTAGTAGAGTTGTCGCACTATTTTAGAATGCCTGGAAAACACTGCTGTGTAAAAAAACTGCTCCAGTGTCTCACACGATTGTCGTGGAAACCGTAGGAACCATTTGTTACAGTTTTTTCGTTATAGCTGATGCCAAAAACCAAGTAATTAGCTATTTCCATATAAGTGCAAGGTGGTAAAGAGTCTAGGTCTCTGTTCCATTCAGCTGCAGGCAGCTCGTATGAGTCGACGTTTTTAATATCAGCCAGCTTCTCTAAATACCTCTGTTTGACATTGGTAGTAAGTTTCTCCCTGTAAGGACCCTTTTCTTTTGCCACATTCTTATCCATTTCTTCTTAATTTTCTCGTAATTTCTATCCGTATATCCGTTACAATTTGTATCCGTCTCTGTATAGCTCTTACACTGTTGCCCCTAGCAACCGATAGCGTATCCTCCCAAAATGGTGGGCGGGCTCAATTCGTCACGTGACAGCAAGCTACCGTGACGCATGTCCTCATTCTCAATACGAGATGACTTGAACCAGAGACAATTTATATGAGACATGCCACTTCCTCAATCCTCAATACAACCAGAGCCCGTTCTCTGATACAACTATATAAGGAAAACCCGTAACGGCAAAGATGGCGGTTGTATGCACATGTCCCGCCCCTCCCGCTGGAAAGCCAATCATCTGCTTTTAACAGTCAGCAGCTGACCACTAAGGAGCGAATGTACAGTGACGTGACATAACTGCCATATTCAACCTGTGCTTTCGCGCTGTGGCTGGCGCTGAGCCAAAGACGGACGCGCTCAGCGCTTGTCATAGGCTCTATCACAACTGTTCAGTGTTTTAACCACATGTTTATTTTAGGTTTCAGACATTTAAATACATATAATTGTTTAAGTGCTTGGCACAACCGGCATTCTGGATAGAGACGTAAGTGAAGTTTGGTGTCCTGAACGTGAACCCTTGCGCATGCGTAGTAAAGGTATAACCTGTGGGGGAAAAGGCATTTTAAACCTTATTTTGGGGCAAAGTCATCAAACTTTTTCAGCAATTTTTATCATATTTTACTGCTGTTTCTATACATGCAGTTTTTATGTCCCAGTGACCAGAGAAAGTGCAGTTCTGACTCTCTGCCCATTCATTTAGATAGGAGCCTGGTCTTGTTAGTCCGAAATAGCTGCCCGGAGGCGTTGCCAAGATGGCGGCCGAGTGGCACGACTTGCCTAAAAGGACTTTGCTTGAACGCAAAATTAACACAATACAACAAGACAAAGACATAAAACCTATAATACTGAGTTACAATAAAAACAAAAACCAACCTATGAAGCCAGCACATTCTTAACAACCAGAAGCTGTGCAATGTAGCGACATCATTGATTCTTACTGTGAGTGAAGACTGATGGCGGGTGCGCCGACGACTCTGAAGGATTTTTTTTCCAGTTGATGAACGATAAAAACAGCAAATCAGAATCCATTCTGCTATTGTTCATTGGTATGGGCGTTAATAGTTATCTTTATGGTTATTTTAGTTATCGTTCTTGGTGTGAAAAGGCTATAAAACTGTAACGGGAATCTTACAGAGATCAGGGATCAGCGATCAGTGCTGTTTCTGTGTAGATTAAAACTTTTTTTTTAAATATATAAAATTATAAAATTAGGCCTAAATATAAAATGAATTATATAATATATAAAAACAATAATTATTATCATTATAAATTATTATCAATATTTTAAGAAGTATTTTTATTATTAGAATAAATACCCGCTGAAATGGTTGCTCAAAATGGTTACTAGGCTACTCTCAAAAATAAAGGTTCCAAAAGTTTTGTTTCTTTTGCAATAGAACCATTTTGGTTTCCCCAAAGAACCTTTCTGTGATCAGATCTTTAAAAAAAAAGTAAAAAAAAAAAAAAAAATCACCTTAGTCTGAAGAACATATTCATATTTCAACAAACCCTTTTCCACTATAAAGAACCTTTTGTGTAATGGAATGTTTCCATGGATGTCAAAGGCTCTTGAACCATCAATGCCAATAAAGAACCTTTATTTTTAAGAGTGTGTCTGGAGTTCTCACTTATGTTTCAATTAAGCATATCAGCTTTGTTCCAATTGTATCTGCTTATATTCTTTGGGAGAACTTAAACACACACAAATGACATTTGCACATTTGGCAGATGCTTTTATCTATAGAGCGACTAACAATTTTAGTTGTTAGGATCCAAAGGATAACAAAGGATCCATTTCCTGGGAATCAAACCCAAGACCTTGGTGTTGGTGAGCTACAAAAAATGAGACAAAATTGACATTCAGTAACAGTAACAGTAACATGTGGTTGCATATTCCCCCGAAAGACTCTAAATGAGGGATGTGTGAGACAATTCAATCTCACTTCTGTCCTGAAGAAACATGTTTTAAAAAATGTTTTCTTTTTGGTTTTCTTTTTAAATATATATTGAGAAACAGCATTTTATTCATCATTAGGCAAAATACATTTGATAGTCTATACCAGATGTAAGATAAAAGTGTCAGGATGACAGAAGGAAGGGTTTTCCAGCACTGAGCTGGCTGTTGGGTCTCTGTGAGATCAGGGGCTTTAGACCCACTGCGATGAGCAAACTCAGTGAGTCTGCCGGCATCAATGGCTTATCGCCCAGCAACCATTCAAGCCATTAGCAGAGATTCTGCTCATTCACCACACATTCAGCAGGTCCGCAGGGATGCCGCTTTGTGCAAAGAGGCTCTTTGGCCTCACAAAACAAAACATCATATAGAAAAAACATGAGATGATCAAAATGGAAGCAGGAAGAGAATAATCCATATGTGTCACTGTGTCTTTATTTATGAGATTTTTATGCAAAATACTTGCTCAAAGCATTGGTTCCGTAATAATGTGCTTACGGTTTTACACTCTATCCAATGCAAGTTGATATTTGGATATACACAGGTCCAGAAAATGAATAATTTTGAATTATACTTTCTATCTGACAGATTAACTAAATACTTTTAAAATAACACTTTCTACAATGTATTATTATTATTTTTTTAATGAAAATAATTGTAATACATGTTAAGAAACTTTATTCTTATATATATATTAATATCTGAATATACAAATCCAAATAATTTATCATTTTGCATAATACTTCAACTTCATTCTCCTGAAAGAAAACTAATAAAACTACATTTAAATGATATATATAAAATAAATTTGGTTAATTTCAAAATACAAACATACTTACACACACGTATACACACAATAATTTGGTAGATGTGAAAAGTTAATTCAAAATGTACATTAAGCTCTTTAAAGTTAGGCTAAATAAAAGCTATAAGCTTTAATGTGATAAAAAAAGACAGTATACTGTGTGTGTGTGTGTGTGTGTGTGTGTGTGTGTGTGTGTGTGTGTGTGTGTGTGTGTGTGTGTGTGTGTGTGTGTGTGTGTGTGTGTGTGTGTGTGTGTGTGTGTGTGTGTTGTTCTTAAATTTAATGAAATGAACAAAAATTTCCTGCATCTCATTCAGAGGGCAAAAGGGAATTTCCACGCCTGTAATTCTTGCACTGGTGAACTTGAGTGGACATTTCACACTTCACGTGACCTCACTGTGACCATGAGCAATCACTCCCCCATAACCATCACACATTCACACCACTATTCACAGAAGGAACATTCACTCTGAAAGCATTTTGCTGCCTGTTTCGCTTAAGGACACTGGGGGGACCAGAATCAAAAGAAAACAAAAGACACTTCCGAGTTCACACACTTTGGGAGTGGTTCATCGGATAGGGAGCAGACAGTCACAAAAGGGTCTGAAGACGTTAATGGTACTAATATGGAGCACCGACCTTAATGAAGCTCGGATCTTAAAGGGATAGTTCAGCCAAAAATAAAAATTCTGTCATAATTTGCTCACCCTCAAGTTGCTCCAAACTTGTGTGTTTCTCTCTTCTGTGAGCACAAAATAAGATATTTTGAAGAATGTCGGTAATCAAACAGGTTGCGGTAGCCATTGACTTGCATGGAAGAAAATACTATGGAAGTCAATGGCTACCATCAACTGTCTGGTTACCAACATTCTTCAAAATATTTTCTTTTCAATAGAAGAAAGAAACTCACACAGGTTTAGAAAAACAAAATTACTATCCTTTTAAAAGATTTTCTATTATTGTATAAAAAAACTGTCTCAAAATCCCTTTGCAAAACCACTTGTTCATCTCTGATTTAGAGTATGCGATAATTTGGTTGATGTGAAAAGTTACTTTAAAATGTAACTTTACATTAAGCTCTTAAAAGTTAGGCTTTATTAAAGCGGTAAGCTTAAATGTGATTTAGAAAAGAAAAACATTTAAAATGAAACGGAGGTTATCGTCTCCAAAAGAAAAGACTGTGAAATGTATATTTAATCATCAAGCTAGACTATTTCACCAAAACAAGTGGGCTTTTTTGAAGGGGCCAAATTCAGAGGGTTCTCACCCGAGGCATTATATCTGTTCCCTCCCATCACCCTCATGCTCTATTCTCCATCCCTAACACTCATTCTTCTATACAAACTTGAAAGTTTGAATATGTGAGGACTGTTAACATGCAGAGAGGAGCAGCATTAGTATTCAGCTCAGCCTCTGCGGTAATGAGTTCAGAACGAGTAAACCCTCTTTCACAGCTGGTCTCCATGTTAGCAGAACTCATAATAATATGCTAAACAAAAACTCTCCGTCTCATCCAAACGGAGATTCTGAGAGGAAGATGTGAGAAATGCGACTACGCAAAAAGTGCTGTCTGTTTCTAGTTTTTGGTGTTGTCATGGTGATGCCACTTGCAATTTGGGATCAGATGGGTAAAGTTAATGAGAGACACAGGACGGTTTAGGGAAAAGTCTCCAACTAACAGGAATTCCTGCGGAGAGTTTTAAAGTGAATGCCAAAAACTCAGAAAGAATAAAACATGAACTGATTGAAGAAGAAAGCAGCACGCTGGAGAGTGAGACTTCTCTCTCCCTGCTTAAGCCATTTGCTGGTCTTAGCTGATTTAGGTCTTCCAGATGAAAAGTGCTCAAAACCCCTCTAAAACCAGTCTAGATTGGGCAAAGGGCTTTTATTGGTAACTTAAACTAGTACATAACAAAATCATTAGCCTACTTGAAATAAATTAATAAATATTTTTTTAAACTTATTTTTATTTCAGCTTGTTGCCAAGGCAACATTTCTCATTTTAGTTTAAGTTTAAGAAGCATAACAACTAATAAAATGACAAAAACAACAAATCAAACAAAAAATACAAAAACTAATAAATTAAAATGAAAACAGAAAAAAATAAAACTGAACACTGTTTTTAAGAAAATACATTGTGTAAAAATAAAAATATCAATATATAAAATATCAATACCAACATATGGTGACTTTTTTTGCTAAACCTCTATTTGTTTAGCTAAACTAATTTAGCTAATACAATTTCATTTCGTTGACAATAACATGCAGCACAAATTAGGAATAAAACTACAGACCGAAGTCTAAAATAAATGTCTGTTTTCTTCTATTTTCACAAATTTGACGCCACCATGTGGTCACAATGAGAATAGTGTCAAATTGACCTCAACAGTTCAAATTCCACATCGAGTTAAAGGGATAGTTCACCAAAAAATGAAAATTCCATCATCATTTACTCACCCTCGTGTTGTTCCAAACCTGTATGAGTTTATTTCTTCTGCGGAACACAATTACTATTGGTAATCAAACAGTTGACGGTAGCCACTGACTTCCATATTATTATTATTTTTCTACTATGGAAGTCAACGGCTACTACTGACAACAGTTTGTTGGTTACATTCTTCATTCATTCTTTTTTATTATTTTTTTTTATTCAACAGAAGAAAGAAACTCATACAACTTGAGGGTGAGTAAATGATGATAAAACTTTCATTTTTGGCTGAACTATCCCTTTAATTGCCCACCTCTCTTCTTCTTGGTCTATTGTTGATATCTAGAAGAAACTAGAAAAATTTATCGACGGGTCAAATATAACGCCGGCTGTATGAACCCTTTTCCCCAAAAACATCGATGTCTAAAGTACATCAGCCCGCCACGAGGTCACGTCATTTAGCTCTAATAAAAAAGGTAGCGAATCTCGGCACATATAAAAGCATTACACCGTCATTAAACAGGTTTCGTTTCATTTTTATTATGACAAATGTACAAGATAGTAAATCATATGAAAGAAATTACAATACAGTTAACAAAAACATCAAAAAGAACAGACGAACACAAAGGACGTTTCTAAAAGCTAAAACCAGACGGCATCTGTCCATCTGCTGTCAAACTACATCAGCCAATTGTCTTCAAACACTGGTGTCGACATCCCTCATAACAGAATATCAGATTTATTTATTTTTTATGTGAAATACAAATATATACTGTGTCATTATAGGCTGGGCCTCAATTTTAAATCGATGTCTGTACCGTTGATTTTTATATTACACAAGAAACCAATACTGTTAATAGACAAAAATGCACTGTGGGTCTAGTACCTAATGATGCTCTTGATCTCAGCATGTCAAATTATATTTGTAAAAAATAAGGGAAGTTTTATTCTCAAAATCTGATGCCCTAATGCTGCAAGAGCAAATGAATCAGACTAGAAGATATGTGCATGCCAAGCAAAAAACATTAATGTACAAGACATTTTTACACCGCTTTTGTCTATCAATGCTGACATCAAAACAATTATACTGTCTGTTGGGCTTTTTTTATCGAATGCTTTTCCCTCTGAGAACAGATCATTCTTGAAAATGTTTTAGCAATCAGTGGAAATTGGACAGAGAGACTGAAAACCCTCAAAGAAAAGACAAAAACAAAAAGAATGCACTGATGAAAATGAGACAGACCACTTTGAAGTGGTACAAATGTACCTACAAAACAAATTATAAACAGATGCAATCATAAAAGGACTGCTATGTATACTTTAAATGATTTTAAAATGCTTCTAATATGTTACAGCAAAAACTACAGATATACACACCAGGATAATGCAAGACTATACCATGTTTCTCAGACGTGTTCATACATCTCAGAGGGGCGTCTCACATCACGCTGCTCTCGGAAGGGTCGGAAATCATTTTAATGTCATGGATTTCGATCTTTAAAAATAGACGAAACCAGGAGATGATGAATCTCTTCCTGTATGTCTTGTAAGAAAAATGTATTGCTTGTAATTGATGAAAAACAACAAAAAAAAAACATTAATGTCATACATCATTAGTATGTTTTTAAAAAAGGAAAACATTACAATGAGTAAATTCATATATTTATATAAAGAAAATGAATATAGTGCGCCGAAACACAGACATAAGCAGGACATGATGGGCAAAATAGAATCCCTTTGATGGAATATCTGCACTAAAATGAGATGAACAGCACTAAACGTCAAGGAATCCCTCAGAGAAACACACCGGTGCGGGTGAGAGTCCTCGGCATTTGATCAACTTTGAGAGGAAGATTTGGCATTTGACGCATTGAAAAGCTGCCAGAGTAAATAGTGTTTGACTTCAAATTAAAACATGGTGCTAAAACAGTCCGAAGCAACAGGATTTGATGCGTTGTTAGTATGTTGGCATAAGAAAATGAGCAATTTTTCACTATTAGACATTTCTTAGAAACTTCCAGGAATCTTTTGCTCTAATGGTGCGAGCAGCTCTGCGACCAAGCGATAATTTCAGGTACAAATTACAATTTCCGTAATAAATAGTATAACAAAACAAAGCTTATAATGACATCACTTAATAAAAACATTTCCCCACCAAATGACACTATGAAACCAATCGCTAGAAACTCAACTTCCACTCCAATTAGATTATAAAATATGAACGTTTAAAAATGGCATCTGAGTGGAACCGAGCGCTAAGGTATTTAGCAATGTGTGGAATTTCATTGAAATCTGGTTGTCTCTGGCCCCTCCCCTTTTGTACTGACTCCACCCACTTCCGGTTCTCTCTGAAATGTGCAACTGACAGCAGTGGAGATCAAAACGCATGTAAACTGGACCAATGTCTCTATGTCAGACGGGTGAGCGTGAGCATGGCTGTGTGATTAGTGTAAAAAGAGGTTTTAGAGGTTGTTTCCAGAGAGGGTTTGTTTGAGAGCGATCACTCTTATCGAACAAAAACAATACTTTAAAAGGAATATCTCGGGGAGTCTCTCGGAAGGATTGCGTTTTCCTTCCCTTGATACTTCTTGCTCAGTAAAATATTTACAGCTATTATTAATGTGCCACTGATGCCGAGCTGTCCCTGATCTGCTCCGCTGGCACATTTAACAGGGACTGTTGACATGATCCGTGCTGACGGTGCTGAAAACAGGATGAGGGTCGGGGAAAAAAAGGAAAAAAATGTAAAAAAAGAAAGAAAAAGAATACCAAGTTATAGCTGTTCACTGTTGCAGACATAGTCTACGAGGTCTGTGACGCCCAAAAGGTCGTCTTCGTCTTCGTCCTGCGCAGGGATCTCCAGGCCGTTCGGCGCTGAGGATACAGCCGATGGGGCGTTGCCAATTTTAGGTGTCACTCCCACCTCGGGTCGTGGGATGAGGCCCTCTAAACCTTTCATTGGGCTTTGTCCGTTAGTGGGAGGAAGCTCCACCAAGTTGTAGTCTAGTGGACTGGGCCCTTTGACAACGGTCTCCTCTGACTCTTTCTCCTGTGGGCTCTTCTTCACCTCCTCTACTTCACTTTCGCTGTCGTCAGAGTCGATGCGGTTCACACGCTTCCGGACGGGCCGATCCTCTTCCTCGGATTCGTCCGAATCGTCGTCGTCTTCGTCATCATCCTCTGACTCCCTCCGGCGTTTAAGGGACAAGCGTCTGCGCCGTTTCCTGGATTCTTCCTCGGACGAGTCCGCCCTCAGCTTCTTGGGCTTCCTGTCTTCTTCATCAGATTCAGCTGACTGGTAACTAACTGGAGGAGCAAGTTAACACACGGAGGAGACGGTTAAATCATGACAACAGTACGCATTAAATCAGTCTGAACAATTCAAGTTAAAATCACAACATTTTTGGCTACAGTTTGATATATCGACCAGGCCGATTTTATATGTACTGAACATATAATAATATACTATGTGTATATAAGAACATACTGTATAATACTATATTTAATAATTAAAGTTTGGGGTTGGTAAGATGTTTTGTTTTTAAAATAAGTATTTTGCTCACCAAGACTGGCTTAATTTGATCAAACTTACAGTAAAAGCAGTAATATTGTTAAGTATTTTAATACTTTAGTTAAGTTTTATCAATGTTAAAAACAGTTCATATTTTTGAGGACAAGAAAGAAAAGAAAGTTCAAAAGAAAAGCATTTATTTTCTTTTGTAACATTATAAATGTCTTTACAGACACAGTTTAATGCATCCTTGTTAAAGGGGTGGTTGATTATGATTTCACTTTTCTAACTTTAGTTAGTGTGTAATGTTGCTGTTTGAGCATAAACAACATCTGCAAAGTTACAATGCTCAAAGTTTAAAGCAAAGGGAGATATTTGCTTTTAAAGAAATTGCTTTTTAAGGACTACAACAAACGGCTGGTAAGGACTACACGACATTCCTTGCGGGTTAGTGACATCACCAACCCTTAAAAATGACATAAACCCCGCCCCCCGGGAACGCAATTTATAGATTATCACGACTACACATACCGGTAAGCTACCTAAATTCATCAACCAACTATTCAGAAATGTCCTGTTGCATTCTACATGTTGTCACCTCTTCTTGAGTCTCTCCATCATTGTCTGACTCCGGTTTGAACATAAAAGGCTAAAAAAAGGTTTTTGAAAATTTCAGTGCATGTCTGTGTGAGGTAAAATGACACAAGCTGTTGAGGCTCCGCCCACTGTGCTGGGAGCAGCAGCTCATTTGCATTTAAAGGAACACACAAAAATGGTGCGTTTTTGCTCACCCTCAAAAAGCGACAATTTTAACATGCTATATAAAAATATCTGTGGGGTAGTTTGAGCTAAAACTTCACATACACACTCTGGGGACTTATTTTACATCTTGTGAAAAAGGGCATTATACCACCCCTTTAAATAAAAGTAATAATTTCTTTAAAAATTAAACCCATCTGATCCCGAAATTTTGAGAAAACACACACACACCTGGTTCACTATCTTTGTGCTTATATCACTCAACCCTGAATACTTCTAGCAATATTATTTAAGATTATAATGACATTACAGTTATATACTGTATAGAGGTCAAAGTTAATGATTCAGGCTTATGCTGTGAATATGCATGGGTGTAAATGGCACTGACCTTCACTGTCAGAGCTGGAAAGACGTCTGCGTTTCTTCTTTTTGTCTTTGTTGGTGCTGGCCTGTGAGCCATCAGAATCTGAACTTTCACAGTAATTCACCTGCTGCTTACGGCTCCGATGGGACCGTCGAAAGCGGATGTCCAGATCGCTGTCACTGTATTCACTAGAGCCTTCTGTCACTGCATGCAAACAACAACACACAATGGGAAGTCAAACAGAGAAGTATATCAGTGAATAGAGTGTAAACCACAAGTATGGTACAAATTATGGCTTAAAACTTTTTCAACAAAAACTTTTTTTTTTTGTCTACCTCAGCAGGTCTAGGTCTTTTTCTAGCAATTAAATAAACATAAGAAATATACATTAAATGAAAAATAACATTTCGATAATATAAATAAAAGTTGTCAAAATACATAACAGAATACCTCAATTAAACAACTCCTATGTTGGCTTTTAGATATTGATAAACTAAACATTTCTTATGTTTATTTAACCATTTTTCTTGAGCTTGACCAATGCAGTCAATACTAAGAACCTAAATGCCTCACCCATCTCTTCCTCCTCCTCTTCATCACTTTCCTCCTCCTCTTCATCAGAGTATCCTCTGGGTCTGCGTCTCCTGCGTGGCGGCTGCCTTCTGTTTCGACACCGGCTTGCCGCCTTTCTGTTTGAAGGTCTTATCCGCGGGCCGCCCGCATCGCTCCCGAAGTCACTGTCCTCCAAGGACCGGGCTTCTGCTTCACTCTCCGCCTCGTTATCAGAGGCCACAAACTCCTCTTCTGAACTGCAGACCAATCAGAGCAGAGTGAGTGCCATTTCACCACAGGATTCAGTGAAACTTTAAAATGAAATGCTGTTGAACAGAACCTGTCGCTAAGACGGAACTCGTCTTCGCTCTCTTCCTCGTCCACAGTGCTGTCGCTGTCCAGATCGTTGAGACGCCGCCGCTTCTTCTTCTGAGCTGCACTGGGTCTCTGCGGCTGGCCGTTCTCCTTCCCTTCCTCCTGTAGAATGGTGGATATGTCCTTCCCTCTGTGGCCTGTGATGTTCGCCATGTCCTTCCCCCGGCCTGCTCCTGTTGGTCACGTTTGATCAGTCTAAACTCATACGTTCAAGCTCAAATATCAACATGATAAACCCTAGCGAGATGTAATGACAACTGCAGCACAAGCACTTGAAGGAAATGCTCCCCTACCTCCTCCTTCTGCCTCTTTGATGTCTTCCTCAATTGCCTCTTCGATCGCTTCATCAAACTCATCAAATCTGAAAAAAAAAATTAACAATAAACAATGAATACAGATAATGTAAAAACAGCTAAGATAATGAAAAAGTAAAAATCTTACGTACATAAGATTATGTAAACCTAGCAGACAGATTGACATACCTGTAGCTTATGTATTTCTTTGCCCTGGTTGATCTACGTCCCCAACTTTTGCTCTTCTTCATCTCCTTCTCTTTCACCACCACCTCTTCCTTTTCTTCTTCCACTTCAACCTTCACCAAAAAATAATAATTTTTTTTTACTTTTACTACAGAGTACTCCACTGTTCAAAAGTTTGGGGTCAGTGAGTTTTTCTTTCTTCTTTAATTCATTAAGGACACATTAAATTGATTAAAAGTGACCTTAAAAGTGACAGTAAAGACATTTATAATTTTACAAATGATTTATTTCTATTTCAAATAAATGGTGTTCTTTTGAACTTTCTATTCATCAAAAAATCCTGAAAAAATTTATAACAGTTTCCATAAAAAAACTTCTTGATTCATCACAGGAATAATTTACACTTCAAAATGTAAAACAACAGAAAACAGTTATTTTAAATTGAAATAATTTCCCCCAATATTACAGTTTTTAATCAAATTAATGCAGCCTTGGGTGATAAGAGACTTATTTTAATAAAAAAAAAAAAAAAAGTAAAAAAAAAAAAAAAAAATCATCCCAACTGCAACCGCAAACTTTTGACCAACAGTGTAAATTCTTAATACAAATGATTAAAAATTATGATTATGATGAGATTCCTCATTTGTAAATCGCTTAAGATAAAAGCGTCTGCTAAATGATTAAATGTAAAAGTTAAAAGTGATGACAATTTTTTTAAAAAACTGCAAATATTACTTTTCCAGAATTCAAATGATAATTAAGCTTAAAAGGAAAAACTAACTTCTCATGTGATTAATAATTTTTTCAAGTATATTCTACAATCTTAAAAAAAAATTTCAGTTTCAATACTTTTCATACTATTAAGCAGGATTTTTTTCATGCCACCTGTTCTGGTGTAAAAGTCGGATCAAGTTTTGGGATCTAAAAGCATTATTTCATTCACATTAATTCTTCTGGAATATAAACATTTTAAAATTAAATATCAATATAAAGAATTCACAAATTTCAACAAACATTGCAGGCCAGAGGTGTAAAGAGTACCTGAAAACCATACTTGAGTAAAAGTACAGATACCGGTACTTTACAGCAAAAATGACTCTATTACAAGTTACAAGTCACCAATTCCAATACGACTTGAGTCGAAAAGATTTGAAGTATTTTACTAGTACTGAATGTAGGCTAAAAGATGCACTAGTCCTCAACACCTGAGAGACATGCCAGTGAAAAACATGAAACAGTTGATTTGTGAAGAGAGCGATCAGTTTAATTTTCTAAAATCAAAATAAAACTGAACACCCCAAAATTGCAAAAATCAAGGTCGACACAACAGCCTCTTAAACATCTAAAAACAGTCACAGAGCATAAGTAAACCAACATCCTTCAAAAAGGTCTAAGGATAAATAAAATGATGTTAAGTAAAAATAAATATTCAAAGGCTATTTGCACTGGACGTGCTGGTTTCAGCCTCATCACCGGCTGCATTCATGTGCTCATCTATAAAACACCTGCTATTACAACTACCTGCTAATGCGCTCCCATTCACGTAAAGTAGCTATGTTGACATTAAAGTTTGAGTGAGTAAGGGCAAATCACACATGATATAGTACCTTTAATGCCCTGTAGATGCCGATATCGCTTCTTTTGTAGCAGAAATAAACTGCTGCAGAAAAAGTTAGGTGCCATGCAAAATGTAATGAGTAACTGTATTACTCATCACAAATGCATTGGAGTAAAGAGTACATATAATTTTTTTTCAAAAATGTAGTTGAGTAGAGAGTAAAAGTTGTTAATATCTTTGAAACTCAGAAAATCTACAAAGTAGCCAAAAAGATACTGAAGTACAGAAACCAATTACATTTACTCAAATACTTTACACTACTATTGCAGGCACTTACAGAGGGTGTGATGATGTTCTCCAAACTGATGCCAACATACACCAGTCGCTCTTTTCTGTGAGGAAAAAAACAAAAATGACAATGTTTCAGGCCTGAAAATATTTCCTCATATGGACTGAACAGCTAACCTACAGGCAGACATAATGCAACAGCATAAATAGTGCAAATTGTTGGAATAGTTGTGGTGAATAATTCAAGAACTTTACTGCGACAGCTTCAAACTAATTCTAAGTCTAAATTTCTCTTTTTTCACCTTCGTTCTGCACGCTCTTTCTTTTTGAGGGCGGCATCCAAATTCAGCAACTGCTCTTCAAGCCTGTCGCAAAGTTGTTTCTGCAAGAGAAATAAAGAGGATCAGCATCTGAATAGCCAGGACTATGCAATTCTGTAAAGAGACTCATGAAATCTGAATTGACTCACATGCTGGCAGGGGGGACAGAACCATTCACCATCTGGAATGATCATGAGCGGAGGACGCAGACAGGCAGTGTGGTAGCCGCTGTCACAGGAATCACACAGGAGTATCTAGGTGAACAGAAATGAGAGGTTAGATGCAGAACTTTTGACTGTGAGTTGAAGATGAAGATGCTTTGCAGAAAAGTGTCGCACCAGCTCGGGATGATTGGGAAGGCCACAGTGTTTGCAGGGGTCGTCATTGGGTACATCATCGTCTGATGAAGAGGTAGAGGAGTCCGAGCTGTTCCGCTCTCGGTTTCGGTTTCTCCTTCTCTTCTTGGACTTCTCCACCTTATAGTCTTCATCGCTGTCATCCTCCTCCGTCTCCTCGAACTCACTCTCGCTCTCCTCCTCATCATCGTCATCTTCGGAACATTTCTTTTTACGTCTCGTGCGAGACCATGGTTGTCGTTTTCGACGTCTCCCAACCTGGCGAAAGATGTGTTACACTGTAAATGACTTTCACTATCGTTCAAAAGTTTGGGCTCAGTAAGATTTTTGATTTCATGCAACAAAGACACTTTAAACTAAGCAAACAGTAAAGACATTTATGATGGTACAAAAGATTTTTATTTTAAATAAATGCTGTTCTTTTGAACTTTCATCAAAGAATGCATCAGTTTCCACAAAAATATAAAGCAACTGAACTGTTTTCAGCATTGATAAGAAGAAGAAATGTTTCAGGGACATCAAATTAGAATATTAGTATGATTTCTGAAGGATCATGTGACACTGAAGACTGGAGCAATGGCTGCTGAAAATTCAGCTTTACCATCACAGGAATAAATTACATTTTAAAATTATTGGCACCCCTACAAATTCTAACGAGTAAAATTTTAACTTAAGTATATTCCCATTCATATGGTATGTTTTTCAATTCCCCTTAGTGATCAGGAACACTCAAGTGATAAGTGAAGACTTCCTGTTTCACTAGGCTCTAAATATTAAGTGACAGACAGACAGACAGTAATGATGTGTGACAAAAGGTTGTTGAGCTGCACAAATCATTAAATGGCTATAAGATAATACTTTACTTCACTATATGGGCAATAATTAAGAAGTTTAAATCAATTGGAGATGGTAACAATCTACCTGGAAAAAGATGAGTGTCTATATTGGCCCCATATGTCATGCACTAAGAAGGATGCTGCCAAAGAAACTGTAAGCTGGAGAACTGCAGATGCTAGTTTGGGTCTTGGTGTTAGAAAGCCTCCAAAAAAAAAAAAGCTTTTTGGAAAAACACCAAAGGTGGGTTTTACATAGACAGAAAAATAGACATGCAGAAAAGTACTACATCCCCACTGTGAAGTATGGTGGTGTATCTTTAATCTTCCAAAGAACCTGGACAACTAGTGTACAGTATCATAAACCTGTCAAGAAGCTTAAACTGGGCTGTAGTTGGATCTTTTGGCATGCAATGATCCAAAGTACATCTCAAAATAAACAACAGAATAGTTCACTAACCACAGAATGAATGTTTTGCCATGAACATAGCAGTCCCCTGACCCAAACCCCATAAAGAAAACCTGTGGGATGAGCTGGAGAAAAGAGTACACAAGCATGGACCTCTGAATCTGAAGGATCTGGAGAGATTCTGTATGGAGGAATGGCCTCAGATATCTTGCCATATGTTCATCAACCTTATTACACATTATAGGAGAAGATCCAGAGATGTTATCTTGGCAAAGGGGGGTTGCACAAACTATTAAATGAAGAGGTGATAATAATTGTGGAATACATATATCATACATATATATAAACATATATAAGATTTGCTAGATTTTTTCTTTCAACTATTTGACTTCAAAGGTTAGATGTATGTTAATATTTTGAATGAAAGACTAAGAAGCGAAATTGCAAAAACAAATTTTCACAGTCAGTTTTGGGTGCCAATATTTGTGGAGACCACTGTAAATATCCTGACTGAAGCCACTAAATTATATAGTTTAATGTATTTTAAAGTTGACAGGTACCTTTGGTTTCGTTTGGCCATCTGGCTCAGCTTTCTTCGGTTTCCTCTGTACAGATTCCTCATCCTCTTTTTCCTCATCCTCCTTTTCCTCATCCTCTTTTTCCTCATCATCATCCTTTTCTTTCTCCGACACTGGAGTCACCTGCTTCCGTTCTGCCCTTCTATCTTGGATCTCCACAACTTTAGCAGTGGGCCTGCAGATTCTTGGAGATCTCCTCAAGCATCTGCCCTCAGTCGTCTCAGACTCTGAATCTCCCTTGACCTCTTCTTTCTGGAGTTTGGCCTTCCGTCTGTGAGCTGGGATTTTGATCTTCAGACGAATTCCTTCCTGTCGCAAGTTGGTCTTTTCTTCTTGTTCTTCTTCCGTTTTATCCTCATCCTGACTCTCCTGAGACTTCCTTGGAGGCCGCCCAAGTCTTTTACTGCTTTTCACAGCTGCGTTGCTCTTTTCTTGAACATCACTGGAAGCCTCACGTTGTTCAGAAGTTGCGTCTTGCTCAGATTGTTTGCTTGAGGTGGTGCTTTGATCCACAGGAACATCAGTTTCCTTCTTACTTGCTCTTGAAGTCTCACATACCTCCTCAACAGCCGACGGTACTTCATCAGCTTTAGTGATCTCTGAATCAACTTCCATTTGCTTCTCTTTGTTCCCTTCCTCTGAATCTGGTTCCTTTTCATGTTCTTTTTCAGAACGTTTCTCAGAACTGTTGGATTCATTGGGTTTTTCTGTAGCTTTAACTTCTTCAACCATTTTTTTCGCTGAAGATTCTTCAGAGCTCTTTGCAGCTTCACCTTTTACATCATTTTCTTTTGTCGTTTCTGAATTCTCATTTTTATCCGTTTCAGCTGTGTCACATTTGTCCTCACCATCAACTTTCTCTGTGGTTTTTGGCATACTTGGCTTCATTGCTGAATCAGAAACAGATGATTTTTCAACATCCCTTGATGCCGACTTGGGGTAGGCAGACTGCTCCTGTGCTTTGGCTTGAGGGCCACCTGTATCTTCAGAAGGTTTAGAGGCAATGGACTGCCTTTCTCCATTGGTTGAGAATTTGTCTGCTTCAGACATGTACTGTTTTTCAGTTTTTGAGACAGGAGCAGCATGCTCTTTTTCTATGGTGGTGTCTGCAGAACTGTGATGAGTTTTTGTTTTGTCAGCATTCTCTGGTTTTTCAGTGCCAGAATGCAGTTTGATTACTTCACGGGAAGAGGACTCCTCCATTTTAGATGACTGGAATGGTTCTGTTTCCATTGCAGTGGAAGCAGTTGGATCTTGTTTTTTGGAGTTGTCCGAGTCTTTGGGAGATTTTTGACTTTCTTCTGTGAGAACTTTCTGTGACTCTTCTTCTGCGAGATCTTTTTTTGATTCTTCATTTGGGAGATTATTTATTGTCTCTTCTTTTGATGACCCTTCTTTTGTGAGATCTTTCATTGACTGTTCTTTCGCCAGATCTTTTGGAAGATTTTCCATTGACTCTTCTCTTGCGAGATCTTTTGATGATTCTTTGTTAGGGAGATTTTTCACTGCTTGTTGTTTTGACAGACCTTTCGTTGCTTCTTTTAAGTGATCTTTTTTTGCTTCTTCTTTTGAGAGATCCTTTGTTGCTTCCTTTTTTGAGAGATCTTGCATTGACTCTTTGTTTGGGAAATCTTTCATTGATTCTTCTTTTGAGAGATCTTTTGTTGACTCTTCAGGCAGTGTTGATGTATTTGCTTCTGTAGTTTCCATATTTTCACTAGTGGGGGATTTTTTATTTTCAGGTACTTCTTCAGAACCAGGTGTCTTTTCTGACTGCTCACTTACTGTTGAGATTTTTTCTTCCCCAGGGATCTTTTCGTGAGGTTGAGGAGTTTCAGATTTTGCTTTGTTCTCCTCTGCGGTGGCTTCACAAGATTTCCCAGGCTTCTCCACTTCCATCTGCTCTTCAGCACACAATCTGGTTTCATTCGTGTCCATCTTATCTTCCGTTTGGTCATCCTTAGTATGCTTTTTTCTCTCATTGGACTCATCTGAGACACATGGGGTATTTTCTGAATCATTCTCTGTTCTTTCATTTTGAAATCGCTCTGAACCTTTTTGCGTTTCACTTTCAGATGGTTTAAGGTGAGGGACGTGGCCGTTGATCTTTTCAGCACTCAATCTGTTGTCATCAAAACATGTTCGTGATTCTTTCACCGAAGCGACAGGTGCATTTCGTACTCCTGCACTGTTGCTTTCGAAGTCTTCGGTTAGTTTCATCTCTCGCTTTTTTAGAGGGATTTTAGCTTGAAGGTCATTTTTCAAAGTTCTCTGAGTCTCTTCTAAGGTTTTTCTCTTCACGTCATCGATCTGTTCTGCATTATGTGAAGGTGCTGACAAGTCCTTGACTTTCTCCTCCTCATCCTGTGGCTCTTCTTTGATAGATCCAGCAATAACACCAGTGCAATTTGATGTCTCCGAATGTTTCTGCAACTCTTCCTTCACCTTCAAACCCTTTTCCGATAAAGCATCTGTGGCCTCTGGATCTTCTTGCTTTGCATTTTCTTTCTCCAAGATGTTTTCCTTATTTTCAGAAGTCGATAAGTCATCTTGTGACTTCTCATCTCCGATCTCCTCTAGAAGCCAAAACACACAGTAAAAACAATGAAAACCAGTCAAAAAACATTCATACCTAATTCAATCTGTGTTCAGTCAATACTATGGCGTATTGAGGGCAATACGGTGGCCAAGTAGCACCGGCAGTGGTTCACCAAAACATTTTTGGTATGTAAATGCTGTTTTACGTGAATATTATGGCACAAGTGAAGCACAAAGCTTTGTTTACAAAATAAATAATAGGTTAGCAATTATATGTTACATCGAACCATGGAAACATTTGGATTCCTGACAAATGAAAGAGGTAGATGAGCCCATACATTTAACCCATTTGTCGGCTTTGTATACTGTTTTGCGATCTGGTCACCCTTGTAATCCATTATTATTTTGGACATGGAATGTCTTGTTTCTTTTCCCAGATCTTCATTCCAGTCCTGACTCACCCATTTTCACATGGAATTATACATGTTTCTTCCTTTCTCTCACTTTTAATTTCTATATTCACATTCACATTCTTTACAGTGGATCAGTAAAAAAAACAACGCAGTAGGACAGATACCTTTTTACTCGCAGATCAAATTTTATTTTGTGCTTGTTAGACTTGATAAGGGATTTCAAGTTTAAATAGCGCATTTCACACGGCGGTAATTTTGTTTCACTTCCTCTAGCAGCACAACATCAAATATAGCCTAAATGTCTTTCCCCTACGAAAAATTAAATTTGCTCTTCAGACCTTTTACAACAAGTCACTTTGGACCACCAGGAGAAGACATGAAGATATTAGACAAGATGGTATCAGTCGTCGGCGCCAATAGCCTCGTGGGCAGCGCGCCGACATAAAGCGTAGTTGTGCTTACGGGTGTTCCGAGTTCGAGTCCCGGCTCGTGGACCTTTCCTAATCCCGTCCCACTCTCTCTCTCCAACTTCGTTTCCGATCAACTAACTGTCCTGTCATAATAAAGGCAAAAATGCCAAAAGCAAAAATCTTACATTTTTAAAAAGATGGTCTCTGGACATTAAAAAGTGTATAAATCACTGGGTTTTCTAAAGTAACACTGTCCAACATTGACACCAGCAGTAAAGTCACAGCGGGAGTCCGCGTCTCTCTTGCCTCTGCTGAGCACATTGAGTTTTAACAGACCCCCAAAAGCATGCAATGGTGGGGGTAATTCAGAGTGAGTGGGTGAAAGTCACATAAAAGGAGGCAATGCCTCCATGGCGCTATGACTGGATTGGATATGATTGGTTCATGTGAGAAATCCTGCCTCTTGATTTCACGAGTTTTCTGTTCACAAATCAGTATGAATAAAGAAAATGATGCTGTTAATGGGAAGACTAATTAAAAAGTAATTTGTTTTGATATCACCGCTTTATGTCAAGTCAAAATCAAATTTGAAATGCTCTGAAAACATGATGACTATGGGGGGGTTTTAGTGAGCAATCAGCTTGGTGAAATTTAAGGGTTTGTGACCAGTGTTTTACCAATGATTGATGAATGATGATCCGAAAATAAGTTGATTATTAAAAAGAACAGCTGAACATCAATTTACAAATAAAATATATGGTTTAAATTATTACTGCATTTAGTTATTATTATGTAATAAATGTAAAAATGCTTAAAAACACTAACTTGATTATGTTTATCCTTGGTTTAATAAATAGAATATTAATAAAATAAAATGTATGTAATATACTGTTTATATAACCAGAAATATTTGGCAACATTAAGTGTAACTGGGACATGAATTTACATTATATATATATTTATATATATAAACCTGTGAGGACTTCAGAACACCACTGCATGACACTGATACTATAAACAACCCCCCTCCCCCCCAACCACTGGCGGTAGTTGGTCCATTATACAACCGCGGTAGTAAAAAAAAAAAAGCCACCATCACAGCCCTAGTCAATACTCAATATTTACATACCTTCAGCTCCCTCTTTCTTCTTGTTCTCCTCATCGTCTGGGTTGGGACTGTTACTAGACGAGCCCTCCTGATCCTTCTTTACTAGGAGCGCTGGATCAATCTGAGTCTTCAACAGACCAAGGATCTGAGCCAGGTCGTTTCTATTTCTGCAATGGAAAATAATGGATTTTCCCCCACAAAATCGTACAAGTGAATGTTAACACTTATTGCCATTTGGCATCAATGTTTTAATCACAATTTAACAGCCATCCAGTCCAGGAAGGAAAAAATCTGTTATGCATGTTATGAAGAAGTGGATTTAATTCCACTGGAAACTGATCACAGAATGCCTACCTTACTATACACTTCCAGGATGACCCATCAAGATCATCCTGTTCTTCCACATAAATCCTCACATTATGGTCTTGGTCTAGCTGAAACCAGTACATGAGGCCATCTTTGTCCTTGCCGATTGGCTGAAGACGCATTTTATCCGGGTCCTCTTCATTGATAGCGGTCTTAAACTTGACATTGTCATCAAACTGGCATTCACACAAGTACTGTTTGAAAAACAAAACATTGTTAGGTTAAACTGTGTAAAAACAGAAATGTGTTACAAACACAACAATTCTCATGGATGGATGTGAGGTCCCAATGCAACTTAATCCAGTGGTTAGAAATAAAACAGATTTTCCCATCTTACCTTCAGTATTCCAGTCTTACACTCCACTGTCATCTCTCGATAACCCTTCTTTTCCAGCTCCCATGCCCATGTGGTGTTAAAATCCTGACAGATCTACAGCATCAGATCAGAATAAAGCCATCAAAAATTAAACACTGATGAGACCAATATTGACTTAACACGGTCAATGTATTTCCATATTTATCACCGCTGAAATAATCCATAATTCACACAGCTGTTTAAATTTGATTGTTAAAAGCAGAATGTGTGACATATGACAAGTCATTTAATGCATAAATTCATTGTTAACACTGATTGACTTACCTTAATGAGATTCTTCTCCCATCTGTCTGCAGACACAGACTTGCCAATTTTCCTCAGCAACTTCACGTGAAGGTCCACGAGGAGTTTGGGTACTGGGGACATAAAAGTATTTCAATATTTAAGCAAAATGCACAGCACAATCACACAGCCATGTTTGACGCATACATGTTTATGTACGTTTTAGGGGAGTGGTTCTCAAACTACTACTAACTAACTAAATAATTACAAATTACACATTACAAAATGACAAAGAGCACCAGCATTGAATGAAGTGACTGATTAATAAATTCATAACCAGGCATTAACTGACTGTTTTAATATAGTAGTGTTTCTGTTAATTTAGTAAAATACATTGACAGCAACACAGCAGTTAATGTAAGTGCTTGGTCCAAGCCAGCCCAAGTAGGATCGATAATGTTCATTAGGAAAGATTATCAGTCTGGTCTGCACATTATTACTATTGTATTGTACACTGTACTATTAATGTATGCACGTTAAATTGGACAACACAACAACACAGTCTTATACATTGCTGTACATTTAATATTGCTGCTGTTCTTGTACCTGCCAAGTTTATTATCATGCTTCAATAAATATTATCATGCTTCAATAAATCAATGTATTCATTTAAATATGCTGTGAGATATGTTCATTTAAAGAATATTTATGAGGGAAAGAATCTGTCTGTCTCTACTGTAAATGTACCATAACAGTGATAGTTTCTGCCAGAATACAATAACAACTACATTTATTATTCCCACAACAAAACTAGTACTTTATTTTAATAACTCCAAATTATACAGGTTAGAAGAGCATGAGATTTTAATTTAATTTCTGGGTTTAATATTACTCAATGCTGTCAACAAAACAACAACAACAACAAACTATTCAGAAGTGTTTTTACACTGTTTAATCAAAAACCTGTAATAATTTTTTACAGTTTTAGTGTAATAACAATAACTACAACTGCAGCATTTTAGGAAGAAACTATGGTTACCATGTACACATTTGTAAGGAAATGTATGGATATAACAATTTTCGGAACAATTAATCGAGTCACTTCAGCTTGCATACCTAATAGATTTATAATGCTGCAAAACCATCACAGATAAAAATAAAAAGGCTTGTTGACAACTTTCACTAAAGTTTGACACTCAAAATAATCCCATATTGTAATTTCTCCCTCCCAGCAGCGGGAGCAGGAAGTTTACACATTCTGCGCATGCGCGCTGCTCGCATCGCACCAATTCATGCCAAATTATTATTTAACTATGAATAAACACGAATATTTCGTTCATCGCAACAAGTGCGTTGTTATATGCAAATACAAGTGATTTCCCAGTGCAAAAGGTCGCATTTAAACGGAAATAAAGCAGCAATGTGTTTCAGTGTGCTGTGATGAGCAAATAAAGCGGAATAAAACCTCCCGTCCTTCAAAACGCCGAATTCAACAGCAGAAACGGCACATTAAAGACGCAAACAGCGACAAAAACACCAACACTCGCTGCTGGATTACTGAGCAGTTCGTTTAAACGCATGTAAAGCGGCTAAAGAGCAACAATGGAGGAGCGGCTCACCCGCGCTGCTCTCCTGCAGACTGCGCTCCAGCATCGGGAACGACACCTCCGGCAGGTCCAGCAGAGCTCCATACCGCTCCAGAAACGAGCAGATCACGGCGAAGCTCGGGCATAATCCCGTGGAAGAACCGTCCGCTGCCTCCGAGGCAGACATTATTCCGAACCGAGCCACTGGAGGACCACAACCTCCCCACAATGCACCGCGACTATGGCAGACACATGGCCCAGAACCCCTTGCGCCAGAGACACTGAACTGATGTAAACAAACCAGCAGCAGCAGCAGAGAGACAGAAAGCGGGAGAACTCGAGAGGAAAAGAAACAAAGGCCCATAAACCAAAACCTCAAATGGCACAATATTCCAGACTAGAAGCAAATACGAGACCAAAAATATAAATAATTAATTCTGTCTCTGCCGTAAGTTGCACTTTTTAGGGACTCTTTCTCTTTGAAAGCGAGAGAGAGAAGAATTGGAAGAAAGAGACAACAGTGAACATAAAAGAAAGAGTGAGAGAAATCCAGACACTGGTGCCATGATCTCTCCTGTTGTTTGGAAACTTCCAAAAAACTATATTTTTAAAAAATGTTGTAGTGAATAAGTTCACTAACAAAATTAACTTAGATGACAGATCTCATTATGCATTCATAGGACAGGTGATTTAATGAAGCGTTAACAATGTCATAGGTTACCAGCAGAGGGCGCTGTCAGTTAACTATACTTATGACACTTCGCGTGCGCACACACACTCAAATTCATACTGGAGGCTGGAGCAGAGTGAATTTTTGTAAATCTTTTATAAATCCATTAAATGAACATTTGAATGATTTCCACATTTTTAAAGATTATTTATTTGTACGATTGTCACAGAAATAAGGCCTAACTGTAAAAAAGATTGTAATTTTAACTGTAAAAGTCTGTAAATAATGCTACAGTAAAAACCTGTTAAGTTCCCTTATTATATACAGTATATTTTTTACAGTAAAATACTGCTATATGTACACCTTTTAGAAGTATAAAAACAGGAACCGGGAAGGAATGTTGGCAGGAGAAACCATGGAGGTGCCAAACCAGGAGGAAGGTGACCCATGGCGGAACTGATGGAGGAAGGAGCCATAGTGGAGTTTTAGCCCAACCGACAGTGGTGATGCCGGGAGATGTGGAGGCCCAGGCGAAGTCCGATGAACCAGGATAAATAACAAGGCAGAGACGTGGTGCAGAGTGGCCGAAGTGGAGCAAGGGGAGCCGGAGGACTGGGGCAACGAAGGTGTGAGGGAGGACAGAGGTGGAACCAAAGGGAAGCAGGAGCCAGACAGAGCCGTAGGAGTGGAGGGATGAGGCGCACCTGAAAGCCCGTAAGTCCATCCGTGGCAACGGTAGAGCGACTGACCAAAGTGGAGCCGGTGGGATGAGGGAGCCCGGTGAAGCCGGAAGGACGATGGTCTCAGGTTGGGCTGAGGAGCCAGGGCGGAACTGATTGGTTGTTGGGTCGAGGTGGAGCAGAGGGCTCAGAGGGGCGAGGCGGAGCCAGGGAATCACAACACCATGGCAGAGCTGGTGACTGGAAGCCCCAAGGCGAATTCGGGTTGCATGGCGGAGCCTATAGGCTGAAGGAAGCCAGTGGAGGCGTGGCCAAAGGAATGGCTGGCTTTTGGTGGAGCAGGCAGGAGAGGAAGGCTGAGTGTGGACATCAGTGCCAACTGGTGCATGGTGAGGAAACAGGCTTGGTGTTGGACTGGACCAGTTGTGACAAAGAGAACTCTGTGTTGAACGTAACCAGTGGCGATGAAGAAGTCTGTGCTGGATCAGAGGCAGAAGAGGTTTGTGGGCGGGAATCGGGGGGGAAGCTGTTCCTCCACTTCCCAGTCGATCTGCCCCTCCTCTTCATTTCACAGATGTAATGTGACCGCCTCACACACCTGGTCAGATGGGACCTCAGGCTTTTCCTCCGGGACGGACGAAGCTGCTGGCTCTGTAGCGGGCATTGGTTCAGGCACGGGGTCCGTATCGGGCATTTGCTGGGTCTCTCGGTCTGCGGTGGGCTCAGGCTCCTTATCCGCTGTGGGATCTGGGGCTGAAGTGGTGGCGTTATGAGGCTGGACGCTTGGGACGGAGTCTTCTTCAACTTCGCCCACAGTAAAAGAGAATCCGTCTACCCACAACGCTAAGTTGCTATATTCCCCCAGGGTCCAACAAGAATCCCCCTTCGGCATTACATTACCATCCGAATCTTCTCATCCAGACCACTCATTAACCCCTCCATCAGTATCATGTCATCTCAGTGGGTGATGGCTGACGCTGACAAACTTCCACATAATCCTCCAGGTTTCTCCCATCTTGAAATGAAAAAAATAACAGTCCCTTTGGGCCAGTGAAAACTCCCCATTGAGGCAACATTAATGGACGTAATATCCATACTTTTCTGGTCCAGAACTCTGTCACGTCTAGTCAAAGTACTTTTACTGGTAAACTCTCAGCAAGCAAAAAGTTTGTGTGAATGATCACTTCAATTTGCTTTTGGCTTAGTATTTTATTTGAGAATATATGAAGAGTTCAGTGCCATCTGAAAATTTATTCTAGAATGGTCATTTTTATCAAGCTCGTATATTTAAGTTCAGTAATTTCACTTAAATGACAATTAATAGGTAATTTTCATTGCCATTTAAGTGAAATTACTGAACTTAAATATACAAGCTTTATAAAAATGATCATTCTAGAAGAAAATTTCAGATGGCACTTAGAGGCTTTTGCATCTGAACTCTTCATATGTATTTATGGTCAGTACAATTTGAGGCCATAATTAAGGTAATCAGACAGGAGGACAGAAAGTGTTCATTCAGTCCTGGGGAATTTCATGTAGTCCACACACTTTTTATTCAGTGCCCCATGTTAGGTTTAGGGGTGCTTCATGCTTATTTTTTTCCTAAAAATCATACATTTCCATAAGAGTCACAGTGTATGAATGTATACGCAATCGCTCTGATAAATAAAGTTGTTTTCTCATGAGATCAGGTTGGTAGAAATAGTGTCTTCAGAGTAGAAACACACTGACCCCTTGTGTCTGAATATGCTCCTGATAATTTCTTTCTTATATTGTGCATTCATAAAGGAGCTGTACTGTATATATTCAGATTGTGAAATTCTAAGAAAAAAGCACCAGCTATTAAAGTGGACCTATTTATGTGTTGTGTACTGAGGTGGTCTTTTTCCTTTCAATGAAGTTTGGATAATGAGGAGGGCAGAGTGTGTTTAAAAAAGCCTATTGGCTGGAGCCAAAATCATTCCAGATGCTGTGTGCCATTTAGAGCCAGTATTACATAAGTTTATGAGCTTGACATGTAGGTTTGTAAGTCATTTAAATAATAAAAGCAGATGTACAGTCTTTTTTTATCAAGAATTGTGGACTGGCTAAAATTGCAGCTATTTAGGTGAATTACCACATCATAAAATCTGCTAAAAGTCATGACAGGGTTTATGATAGGCAAGCAATCTGAAAATTATAATCATGTAACATTTTGGTTGTTTTGAATCTCCAGTGAAACAAGGTCCTATCTCCTTCTGTCGTTTAAAAACTTTGGTGTTCTTTTTTTTTCATTATGACGGAATCATGAAAGAAAGATATGATTTTATCTGTCTAGACCAGATAAGCCAGATCTCCCATTCAAAACTCCAGGCAATTGCTAATTTCTCTTCATCCCTGGTCATTCTTTTTCTTCATTCCTTTGACACATGCAAAATGTTCCTTGGCATCCCAAACACCCAATAGGATTGGGTGATAAGGAAGCTTACTAATGTTGACAAATGGAACCTTATTGTAAAGTGTTGCCCACACCAGCACACACTAGCAGGAACTTGGACTTTGTGAGGAAAATAACAGGAGGATGCAAATGCAAGTAAAATTCTCAGTTTATTTGAAAGCGGTCAGATGAAGACACAGGTCGGGGACAAACACTCAGGTGGAGATGAAGCAGGGACGAGATGGCGATCCGGTGGTGGTGCGGTGAACAGCGTGCTCGAGTGAAACAACCAGGAACCGTGGGACATCAGACGACACGAAGAACTGACGAAAATCCAGACGAAGAACTTCTCAGACGAGGCACAAGAACAGGACACACACCGAGGAACAACCACAACGATCTGACAACATGAGAGGGAAATTACTGGGCATATAATGGGAACTGGGATTGAAGACAGCTGGTGACACTAATCGACACAACGAGTAACCACACCCACACAATTACATTCACACAGACACATCAGCATGAGACAGCCGATTCATGAACCGTGACAGACTTAGAGAAATACACATTTGTTTTGTTATTCATATTTGAATGACACTTATAATTAATACTGATCATTTACTGCAAATATAAATATGTCCTTGTATTTCACTCATTAAGAAAGATACATGTACTGATATGAAATTATCTGTGATTTTAAACCATCTCATGATTGATTTTTGCTGAAAATAAGGTAAAAACGCAAAATGAAACTACGTGGACAAGTAGAAACAACAAACAATTCAGCAATGTCTTTTGGACAGCAGCTACATTGTACTGAATTGTTGCAATTCTCCGTGGAAGTAATTTTATAAATTATATATTATACAGTTATAATATATTATATATATAGTATTATATAGTAAATTAGTTATGTATAAAGAAGAGGGCACAAATGACTAGAGTGCCATGGATTTCCATGTACTCTGCCAGCTGACACAGCAATAGCATGCAGGGAATGATGTGGCATGATGGGACAGCCATATTAAGAATGACGCGAGGAAAAGAAAACAATCCAGCAGTGAAGTCAGCAGTGACGTTTATGTGCACACACATGCTTCAGGATTACAAATGCATCTTTTAGGACCTTCAGGAGGTCAAGAAAATCACTAGAGCTACAAAATTCAAATTCCTGTAATGTAAAAACATACCTGAAAATTTCCTGTGCATTAAATCTTAATTGTGTTAACTGTCTAAACCTTTGTTCTTGTGATTAGCATGCTTAAAATGTTATGAATGCCTTTGCATTCGATAACAAAACCAAGTGCCATTTAAAGAAAAAACTATTTAATTGCTTGTGCATGAAACAATAAATACACAGTTCAAAATTAAGAAAATAAATGTATTTGGATATTTTATGGTTGTCAAACGTTGGAAATCGATGGTTAAAATCATTGCAAATTCAATTAGTAGAAAAGATCTAGCTTGATGCCACTTTATTTGATATCTTATCTACCATTCAGACATTTTAAGTGTCCAAATACTTTTTGTGGGCCACTGATAAATGACCACACATGGAGTTTTGATGAGATACTTGTGTTTCCATAGTGTGACCTACTGACTTTTGTTTTAATGCAGGGAGGATATATATAGATGTGCCTGTTCCTTTCAGAGGAAATATGTATTTATACTCAAGGCAGGTCTCGATGGCAGCTGTCTATGGTAGGCATGAATTCATGTCTGCGTCTGCGTCAGTCGAGGATGTATCTGCTTTCAGTAGTGGGCGTTCTGAGTGTCTGGTAGGACACAGGGGTTTGTTTACCTCTTTCAGAAGCTGAAAGATCACAGGGTACGTTGAAGAAACTGGTTCTAGCTGGATGCAGACAGCAGAGATAGGGCATCACGATTACAGACCAAACAATGCAGAAAAGGGTGCAAGTGACTCAAGAGTAGAAAACCACACACACAAACAAATCTTGAAAATACAGAAGGTAAGAATATAACAAGGTTGTTTAGCCAGTGATCAAGGTTTACAAAGGTGCAAATCACATGTGTCTTAGCCAGTGATGCAAACCCATTGAGCTCATTTGTCACACATTCCTGGGAATGCTGGTAGCAAACAGCAGCAGGTTGTGGCAGTTCAGATTTCATTTTCAAATATCATAACGCAGCACTTTGAATGTCATGATCTCATGCACTCAAACAAACAGGGTTGTGATGGATGTTTTGCCTTTATCTTTCCTCTGATCTTCCACCTACTGCAGCTTTAAGACGGCAGGTCAAGACAGCAAATATTTCCCAGCATTTACTGAAACATGATAATGCCACTGTCACGTCACTGCATTTACGAAGCAGCCAAATGATAATAAATGATTATCATGTTATCATAGACTATTTTAAGTTCAGATTCTAAATCTTTTTTTAGGGTAGTCTTTTGCTAACTTATTCCTCTTAGATCACAGTATTATATAAATATATATGCTAAAGTTTTTTTCAGTGTAATGTCCTTAAAATGGCCGCATTCATCCGGACTACAGAGGTTCCTGATTTACTGTTAGCAGATGCACACATTCACTCCCTCCCAGAGACATGCACAGATTGGCTGTATAGAGTGGCGTTCCCCGAACAGCTTATACAACTTTAACAAGTTTGGGGCGGAGCAGCATCATGGTACATATTGTTTTCCTCTGGCACGGGTGTCAGGCATATTTACGTAAAGGCGCTGCTCTCTCTTTATCTGGCAAAGAAAAAATGGATGGAAAAACCATTGTGTTTTTAATAAACTGATGGCAACATTACTTGCAACACTGATCCCTTCTCTGTAAAGAGCAGAAATGAAAATTATCATTTCTGAAAATGATCAGAAATGAAAATTAATAATAAAAAATATTATTAATATAGTGCTTAAGTCAAACTGACAAGCCCCTCTCTGATAGGATGAACATGTATACCATGGCAGCCAATGAGATCGCACTCAGATTACAGTGCAAAATTCCCCCAGAGGTGTTTTGGGAAGTGGGGGAAAGGTGACAAAGCGATGGTACAGCAACACATGACTGAGGCCCATGTCATCCATCTTTGTGGAAAACAATAAACAATTAAATTAATCCTTTTTTATGGACATGCACAAGAACATATTTCCAAAATGATATTTTGCTTGTGTTAATTATTCAAAATAAATATATATATTAAAAAAAATTATAATACAATTATAATACAATTAATAACAATCTGCAATTCTCAGAATTTAATAATATTACGTGCATGTCTTTTTTTACTGATATGTGTGTACCTTTAATATGGAGAACAGACAACAACCCTATCGGTAAACTACAAACTAGTAAACAAGTGTACACATTGTCCCACCTCACAAAGTTAAAATTAGAGTCGTGTGATGAAAGGAATACATGGGACTGGCTGCAACCGGCACATGCGCCTATAAATTCAGAGTTTGACAGACTGTTTCCATCATACTCAGGTGGAAAACACACTCGCTGGATTAACCCCCAGATGGAAATAATTATTCTGCTTTCTGTCAGTACAATTTGGACTAACAATTTCATATTACCGCAAGGTTGGTGAGCACACTGTATTTTCTTATATTTCACACAATATTGTATGCTAATTTATATGTTTCTGGGTACCCAGAGCTGAAGTAATGAGAGATACTGAGTTTACAGTCAGGCTTTTTCTATAACAACCAATCAACATATGATGGGTATTGATCCTAAATGTTTCTCTGTAGTTTTGTGCTGCTGGAATGCTGCTTTGGGACATTGAGCCACAATTTTTTATGGCCAAATGTGTTGAAACATTTAAAACAAAAGGCAAGAGAGTTATCCTTTTGGAAGAAACTTGATCGTGAATCAGCTGAGGTAAATTGAAGCTTAAATGTTTATTTAGAATTCTTTAATCTGAATCAACATTCATTTGAGGTGATGAATCTTAACTACTTTTGGTCTGCTTCTTATTCTCCCTTAGGTAGGGAAACACAAGTAGTTCTGTAAAAAAGAGTAACATTCTCTTGCTGCTATCAGAAGCACAGAAAAATGGTTGGAATTAAACCTACCGATCTGCCACCAACTGCCACTGTGAAGTTTTTTGGAGCCGGTACGGCAGCATGTTTTGCTGACCTGATCACTTTCCCCCTGGACACAGCAAAAGTGAGACTTCAGGTAAGGACTTATTAAAAAGCATTGCATAAAGTCTATAATTTTTTATACATTAAGGCCCGGTTTCATAAACAGGGCTTAGATTAAGCCGGAATTAGACCTTAGATCAATTAGGTAATTTAAACAGTTAAGTAGCTTTTATAAACATGCCTTGGAAAAAAAACATTATAGACTGACATATTTTAAGATATGCCAGTTGCTTTCAGTTAAAACAGCTCAAACATGCATTTTAGTCTGGGGCTAGATTTAAGCCTTGTCTGTGAAACTGGGGGTAAGAGTTGCAGTAACAATCAAATAACAACAAAAAAGCATTTTGATCCATCTGTCATGGCTTTCATCAGTACATCTTATTTCAGATCCAGGGAGAGTCTAAAGCTACATCAGGATCAGCCGTGGTGAAATATCGTGGAGTATTTGGCACCATCACCACTATGGTGCGTACAGAGGGCGCAAGGAGTTTGTACAACGGCCTGGTGGCAGGACTTCAACGTCAGATGAGCTTCGCATCTGTTCGTATCGGTCTTTACGACTCGATGAAGCAATTCTACTCCAGAGGATCTGAGAGTGAGTCTCAGACTGTTTGTCTAAATAGAGACAGAAATGATTATAGACAGACTAACACTCTGCTCTTTTCTTCTCAGATGCGAGCATTGTGACTCGCCTGCTGGCTGGCTGCACCACCGGGGCCATGGCTGTCACTTTTGCACAGCCCACAGATGTCGTAAAAGTGCGTTTTCAGGCTCAAGTGCGTCAGTCTGATGGATTAAAAAGATACAACGGCACAATGGATGCATATCGGACTATCGCCCGCGATGAGGGTATTCGAGGGCTATGGAAAGGTGAGCAAAAGACCCCAAAAAATCCTATCATCATTTACTCACCCTCGTTTCATTCCAAACCTGTTTGAATTTCTTGGGAACAAAGAAGATATTTTGAAGAATGCTTCCGTTGTTTTTCTCCACACAATGTAAGTTTAAGGGGTCCAAGCCAGCTAAAAATAAAACTAATAAAAATCTGTAAGTGAAATAAAATCAAATATAAATATTAGACGAAAAACTTACACTTAAAAAGTGCTAAAAATTACAAAAGCTAAAACTGAAATAAAAATAAATTAAAGCTAATTAAATTTAAAAAGTAATACAGCATTTTACAAAATTACTAAATCAAAATGAAAAATGAAAATGTAAAAAAATAAAAGCCAATTCAAAATATTAATAAATACTAAAATAATACTAAAATTGCACTGTATAAAACATTGGGCGCCACTGAATTTCATTGTATGGATAAAAATACACTGAGCCAAATATCTTCTTTTTGGTCCTGCAGAAGAAATAAAGTCAATCAGGCTTGAAACGACATAAGGGTGAGTAAATTATGACACAATTGTTATTTTTCAGTGTACTATCCCTTTAACTTCAGCTTTCACATGCCATTCTAAGTGGATGTGTCCTAGTGGAGATAAACATGCATGTTTTTCTCTATTTTAGGCTGCATGCCAAACATCACAAGGAACGCGATCGTGAACTGCTCAGAGCTGGTTACTTACGACATCATCAAGGAACTCATATTACAATACGACCTCATGACAGGTATGCTACCTTGAGAATATGCTTTCATTATGGTTATTTTTCAGTACTTGTTGTCTAACATGTGTGTCCTGTTTAGATAACCTACCGTGCCACTTTACTGCTGCATTCGGTGCTGGCTTCTGCACCACGATTGTGGCGTCTCCAGTAGATGTGGTAAAGACCCGCTTCATGAACTCATCTACAGGCCAGTACCGCAGTGCACTTAACTGTGCCCTCACTATGCTAACCAAAGAGGGACCAAAAGCTTTCTATAAGGGGTAAGAAAAATCATGCTGTAAACCAATCATGATGTGTTATTTACACCGAACAATGCACACATTCTTATTTTCAGTACCATGAATGTGACATCTTCATCTTCCCCAACAGCTTCGTGCCCTCCTTCCTGCGCCTGGGATCCTGGAACATTGTGATGTTCGTCTCCTACGAGCAAATCAAGAGATGTATGACTACAATGCAGCACTCATGGGAGTCACCTTTCTGAATGGACTTTGTCAGTATCTTCTGATTTTGATTGAACAGAGAGAGCAGAGAACAGAGGGATTCACGGTTAAGTCTTATCACTGAAAAAATGCTGCAACTTTTAAAGGCCAAAGGTCAAGCTCATCAAAAATGAAAGAGATGAGTCACCAAATATCATGAGATGCATGGCTGGTAAAGCAGAATGTGCATATTTTGTCTTAGTTTCAGTGTCATGGTACACTGAGAGAGGTAGTATTTGCATTAGAGTTCACTGTTTATGTATGCGCTTTTAAAATGTCATGAAAACGGGTCCATAGCTTTAATAACTGAATGAATATTTATACTATAAACTGTAAACTGTACATTATTGGAAAATAAACTTTTTTTTATGATATACCTATTTCTTTTGATAAAAGGTCTAAACTTTTTAAAGTATCAAATCATAAACATACAACTCATTTAGATCACATGCATTTGACTCCCCTGAACCCAAGAGTCATTTAATTAGGTTCAATGATCAAATCAACAGAGAGCACATCACAAATGGCTTTTTACACGACAAAGGATCAGAAAGTGTCTTCAAACTGCTTTTCCGAGCTCTCGTGCTGACCTATAAAAGACAGACAAACAAAATCTTCATTAGAACGGAGCTGTGAAGTTCACTTGAGGGAAAGAGGAAGTGCATTTGCCCAATTAACAATCAGAAGACAAATGCAAATCTGTGAAGTGGGTGACAAAAAGGAAGACAAGGACGTGTGACAGAAGAGATGCCTGATGCTCTCTGAAGACTGCTGTGTATGTGACCCTTGAATTGACCTGAGATCAGGCCTGATGGTCACACAATAATAAGCAACAGTGTGCAGTTCATGAAGCACGTGTCACTGCGGGTTTTAACCCATGTCTCAGGTGAACATAATTATCTTGTTTTGCATTGAAGTTGAACTTTCTCCAACATAATTCCGCGCTAACATACCTCCATGAAACTTAACCAGCAGCATTTTCTTCTATAATGGTGAGAGGGAGTTCAGTAATAAAGTATGTAGTTAAGATGCTTTTGGTTATAGGCTATGAGGATATTAAGATGAATTCTTTACATGAAACTGATAATTCATAAAAATTAACTTAATACCAAATAATACCAATCTATGTGAATAAGCAAATCCAGGGGATGTGCATTGAAAAGAGGGAGAACTGAAAGTCCTCTTTTATGAAAAACATATGTGCAACTACATCGCATAATGATTCAGAATGACTCAGCGTTTCATTCACATGGGGAGTCTGGGGCTAGTTGTCACACTTTAATTCTTAAGGAATATTTCTCAGGATACATTTGTTTTTGCAAGTCAATTTCATGTAAGCATACTTTGGGAAATATTGGCATGTTGTTACTGGACCAAGTTTACAATTCCGAAACACAAAACAATTAGGATGACACACCAACATCTATTAAACTAACATTCGACACATTTAAACTAGAGCAAATGCACAACTGCATACTGGTATTTTGACTCGACAGCTCAGTTACTGAGATAAAGCCCTTGTGACAACAAACCCCGGTGTATTTAAAAGTAGCGTGACGCCTGTCCGTCGTGTTTTTTAAGTGAACGTTTAGCAGAATTTACCTGGCATTTAAAACATTGTTCATATTTCGTATGCTGATAAACTTCTTCAAATAACACATAGGTTTCTAGTTTAATAACCTAAATAGAAAACAATGAAAGATGAACGTTGGAAATAGGTGTTTATCAGTAAAGCCAGAAGAGGCGTTAACGCGCCGAATGACGCGTCACATGTGTCACGTGGTTTCCTCGAAGGAGTTTAAAGGGGTCGCTGCCGCGTTCGGAACAGAGCAGAGCACCTGTGGTTTTTAACTGTTAACTTTCCGAAGGAGTTTTTTTCTTTTCTTCTTCAGTAAACACTTTTATTCATAGACACTTTATACATTTTTGTTCAAGGTGAGTATTGTGAACTTACATAGTACGAACAGACTTTCTCCTCTACTAGCGAAAGTATTTCCTGTTTATTTGAAGTGATGCTGAGCTGTAACTTATGTAATACGGAGTTTTTGTCTTTCAGACTTTGGAGTATGTTTTTTATTTGTACGGGGGATAAACGTTTCTTTATGGAAGAACACGGCAACAAAATTCAAGTTGAAAGTAATTTCAACCAAAGAGATGCTTTTAGAGAATCTTGAAGTTCTCATCCAAACCGGTAAGTTTTCCAAAAGCGTTTATTCGTTTGTTTTAACCAATATAGTTGACATCGTTGATTTAATATCGCGTAACCATTATATAATCTCGCACTTTGTGCGTATCCGCAATTCCTTTGTTGAATTTCCTTTGTGTGGTAGAAAGTCAACATAACCCCCACGCAGATGCAAACAGGATGATGACGTCATCTTATAGATTAGCATGTCAGAAAGAACATGATGTTCCTGTTTTTGTCTGTTGACCGAGTACATGTGTTGTGCCACTCCAAATGGCTTAAAAATATCTAAAACTAAGTTAATTAAAAATTGTGTTCCAACGAAAATGGCTTAAGTTTGCATAATAACCCTTATAAAAAAATAAAAATAAATTACATGAATGCCATAAACTTTAAAAGAGTGAATAATATTATGTGTCCTCCTTATCCAGGTTAGGGTGGAGTCCACTTATCTTGTGTTCACTTCATTGGTTTTCAACAACAACACATTCCGTTTCATCTTTTACGTTCCTGACTTCCCGTGATTCTGACTTCAATTAAACATGGTTGGATTCAGAGCTGGTGATGTGCCTCCTACAGCCACTGTGAAGTTTATTGGTGCGGGAACCGCAGCCTGCATTGCAGACCTTTTCACGTTTCCACTGGACACAGCAAAAGTTAGACTTCAGGTGAGTCTTTGTTGTGTGGAACTTGTTTAAGTGACAAAACTTTGTTTGAGTGACAGCTGAGCCAGCGGTTGAGTCTGGAGACAACAGACACGTGTGATGACTCAGTCCAGGTCAATTTGCAGCAATAATCTCTTCTTTCAGTTGGATTGTTTAAAGGCACACCCATACTGATGTCAGCTCTATATTTCTTTTGACTCTTTTTACACTAGCAACGTAAGCAGGTCCAGGCCTTGATGATTGTCCTTGCTGCCCCAGGATCACTGTGGACCCTTTTTAACCTGAAGATGCTGCTTCCCTCCCCTGTGATTCTGTAAAGTTTCTCCATCCACCTTTTGTTCTGTACAGATTCAAGGGGAGACCAAAGGTCCTGCGAACACAGGCCATGGTCCGGTGCAATATCGTGGAGTGTTTGGCACGATCAGCACCATGGTGCGTGTTGAGGGGCCACGAAGTCTCTACAACGGGTTGGTTGCGGGACTGCAGCGTCAGATGAGCTTTGCCTCTGTACGCATTGGCCTCTATGATTCAGTCAAGCAGTTCTACACCAAAGGCTCAGATCGTAAGTTCATTCCATGTGCTCTACACTTGAATGCAGAGATAATAGGAAATTATTATAATTTTTTCTTTTTTCTTTTTAATGCAAGACCTCTCATATTAACCCCATTTCAATGCATTTTCCTTTATTAGACATCGGGATTGGCAGTAGGTTGATGGCTGGCTGTACGACTGGAGCCATGGCAGTGGCTTTGGCCCAACCCACAGATGTGGTGAAGGTACGGTTTCAGGCTCAGATCAGCGCCGGGGCCAATAAACGTTACCATGGCACGATGGATGCATATCGGACCATTGCGAAGGAAGAAGGGTTTCGTGGTTTGTGGAAAGGTGAGCGTGGGGCCCAATTATGTCAATGTTGTGTTTTTTTTTTTTTTATATACATACATGCATACATACATGCATACATATACAACTTGTTATACATTTTTAAATGTGGGCCCAATTATGTCAATGTTGTGTGTTTTTTTTTTTTATACATACATGCATACATGCATGCATATACAACTTGTTATACATTTTTAAATGTTTATTAATTCTCTTTATATAAATTTAACAAAAAAGTAGTTACAACTACATTCGTATTTGTTCAATTTATACAAGTGTAATTAATAAACAACATTTAAGTTTATTAATTGCATTTTTTTAAATTATACATTTAAATGTATTACTACAACATTTGTTTTTTTTAATGCATAGTTTATTTTACAAATGTGCATATAAATAACTTATTTTATTAATAATATAACTAAATTTTTATTTAAGTTTAATAAACATTATTTCATTAATTACATTTATTTCATTATACTTCTGTAAATATTTAAATTTTATTATACTATTACCACTACTAATAATACTTTTTAAATATACAAATTATTTTAATGCATAGTTTTTTTTATTACTACTAATACTATGTATTAGTAGTTATACATAGTATTAGTAGTAATAATACTATGTATGTAATAAAATGACTAAGTTTATTAGTTGCGTTTATAACTTAAAAAAAATATATAAGTAATAAACAAAAAATATTATGTACCTAAAGTGCATTAAATTTGTGTAATTTATTGTTATACATTTGTTGTTAACTTATTCTCTCCCTTCTAATTTATACTACCCTTTCTATCCTTTTAAAGGAACTGGCCCAAACATCACCCGCAATGCCATTGTAAACTGCACTGAGCTGGTGACCTATGACCTCATCAAAGATGCACTTATAAAATCAATGCTGATGACTGGTAAGATGAGGCTGCAAAAAAAGTATTGCAAACTTGAGTAAGACTAAAACCAAAACATTTATAGCTGCTCTTCTTCACAGATGATCTTCCCTGCCACTTCACATCTGCATTTGGAGCTGGTTTCTGCACCACAGTTATTGCTTCTCCTGTTGATGTTGTGAAGACAAGATACATGAACTCCGCCCAGGGCCAGTACAGCAGCGCCCTCAACTGTGCTGTAGCCATGTTCGCTAAAGAGGGACCAAAGGCTTTTTACAAGGGGTCGGTTTTCTTGACCAACTACAGCTTTACTGTAATGATTGGAGGATGAATGTAGAATTGACATCTGTTGTTTTCTTCTTAGATTCATGCCATCGTTTCTGAGGCTGGGCTCCTGGAACGTGGTTATGTTTGTCACCTATGAACAGCTGAAACGGGCCCTGATGGCAGCTCGCCATAACTGGGTCACTCCTCTTTAAGAGCATAGAATGCTGTTAGTTGAGCTTTGCTGATGTGGTCCTAACTTTCTTTAGATTTTCTGTGTGAATTGTTTACATGTCTATTAAACTTGATCTTTGGCTTTTACATGCTTCTTCTGTCTTTCAGAATCTGCGAAATAAAATTAGGCTATTAAAAAAACATCCGTTTAAATCTGTTTTTATTTAATCCTCAGAATCAACATTTCTAATGACTGACTGGACTTGTAGACAGCTGTTATTTGCGCATGCACCAGCGGGTGGAACACGCGAGTCATTACTGGCAACAGAACCAGGAATTACTGTTTAATCAAGCAGCGCTTAATATAGTGTTATTATGCCAAAATACAGATTTATTTAGTTTTAACTGAAACCATTGTAATCCTGAAAGTATTCCCCCTTTTATCAAAATGTAACTAATCTGATTACTGGGTGATTCTTTGACTATGGGCACTTTTATGTACTTTGGTCATATTTTTAAAAATGCATATAATTGATAATTGGCGGCCAATTAGTCTTTTGAATAATGATTATAAATTAATTGCCTATATTTGCTAAAAGAATCAAGTATGTATTAGAATATATTATAGATGAAACTCAGGTTTTATGAAAAACAGGCACATTTTGAATAATGTAAGGTTGGTTTTAGATGCATTAGATTATTCATATTTGATTGATGAAAATAGTTGTATTTTATTTTTAGGTTTTCGCAAAGCTTATGACACTGACTGTGGAGCATCTTTTTCATTTTCTTCTTTAAAGGTTTTTGGGTTTGGTGAGTTTTTTGTGCAGCTGTTGAAAACCTGTATAATTCAAATTGCTCAATCAAACTAAAACATGGAACTACATCTAGTGTTGTGAATTCTCTCCCTTTAAATATTAAGTTGGTTATGTGTGTGATATTCATACGCAAACAACGTAGTGCAGCGTTCTCAGCACGTACGGACTCAGTGTAATTGCCTATTCACTAAGCTACTCCAGTTGAGCGATCATATCGCGTGCACGCATTCATGTGCAGTGTTGTTTATGTGCAGTAGGTTTTCCTTCTATGTATATTGTTAATAACAGATTGTCACACTGTATCCCAGCTGCGCTAAGTTAGACCATGTTTGTGCTGTAGTTGATGTTTAGCGATCTTTCTTAGTGTAATTTGATCCTGCTTAACGAGCGGATTATCCCGCTAGCATCGCGGCTCGTATTGTTCATGTTTAGCCTATATGTGTTTAGCCTACTAGTTATTACCTTGAGGTGAATTTCTCCGTGGATAATATCTTTCACTGGTTGTCATTTATTACTGCCTGTATTAATGAGACAGTCCAATTTCTATAATCCACATTTTGGTGTTTTGTCAATTTCATTGCATTATGCAGTTTGTTATTCCAGACTCATATTTAGGGCCCGAGCACCGATGGTGAGAGGACCCTATTGTTTTTGCTCCGTTTATTATTCTTCTTCTTCTTCTCCAAAGTGAATCGCTTTTTAGAGGGCCTAAACATGCTCGAAAACTCATGAAACTTTGCACACGCTTCAGAAGTGGTGAAAATTTACGTGTGATATGGTTTTCAGAATTGGGGGGGGGGCAAATTCGGTGAATTATTGCCCCCACATTTTGCCCCGGCTCCTGGTTTCACGTACAGGTATGAAATTTGGTACATACATGTAATGACCCAATACCTACAGAAAAGTCTCTTGGAGCATAGCCCTAAACACAACAGGAAGTGAGCTATTTTGAACTTCCTCCTGGATTTTGGGCATTTTTCGTAATTTCCTGATGTTGTACTTTAACGAACTCCTCCTACAGATTTGATCTGATCCTCTTCAAATTTGGTGAGTGTAATCTTAAGGCCTTTGTGACGTTAAATTGCGAAGATCTAGAGTTTTCGTCGAAGGGTGTGCCCTCGGCGGCCTGACAAACATCTATCTATAAATTACAGGAACGTCTGTCTGTCTGTCTGTCTGTCTGTCTGTCTGTGTGTGTGTGTGTCTGTTCCTCGCATATCTCTCGAACCGTTAGTCCGATTAATTTCAAACTCGACAGGTGTCTTGCCACGGGCACGAGTAAGTGCAGTGCCAAGTTTGACATTGTTTGGATGAGAAATGCAAAAGATATCGTTAAATATATCATTTTTAGAAGGTTGTGGTTTAAAAATAAACATTCTGACATTAGAGAGTTGTATCGGTCAAAGAAGCCCCAAGAAGGTTGTGGTTTAAAAATAAACATTCTGACATAAACCCTCAGTCAGCTACACTGTTTACTTCTGAATATTATAGTTTGGTTCCCGAACGTGATAAATCCATCTATCTATAAATTACAGAAACGTCCGTCTGTCTGTCTGTGTGTTATTCGCATATCTCTCAAATGTGAGATAACCACTAAATGTGTGAAAACCACTATTTTCTGTTTCAAACTTTCACATAGCATCTTTAGGTTATAACAACATTGAAAATCAAAATCTGGATTTGAATTTTTTTAAGATTTATTATAAAAACGGATTATTTTTTCCCAAAAATGCAATAAATTCATGACTTTTTTTTTTTTCAAAATGCTATTAATCCATTGAATCAATATAAAGTTATTTTTGATCATATTGCCATCGCAAGAAATATCTCCTGAACTTTTTTGACGGCGATCAGCTCACAAAAACTGATTTTGCACGGGCACTTTGCACTGCTCCCTGAATCGAGGTGCTTATTCATTTGTGGATGTAAACTGAATCTGTAAGTCAGCTATGCTGTTAGTGTTTACTTCTGAATATTATATTTCATTCTGGTGCGCTTAACGTTGTCGCTACTGTGTAATAGTAGCCTATGCTATTCACCAACTAAACATATCCTATTCAATGCGTTCACAGTCTCTTTCACGGGCATCATTTGTAGTTGCCTATTCACAAACTGTTTGCTCAAGCATAGCGTTTTCTCGGAGTTCACTGTGTGCTTTTTACCATGCACAAATAAAAATGTCACTGAACTTTTGCTGTGTAATTGTAACAATGAGCACACACCAAACCAACAATTACTAAAAACACACACAAAAACTGATTTTGCACGGGCATTTTTTGCACTAGTTCACCCAATTTCGGCCTTTTGGTGATATATGCATGATCAGATAAGTTCAATATTAATGTTGCTTGCAGTTCTGATGTTGCTAGGCAACCACAGACAGCCTGCAGTAACTCAGGCATACAATTTTCAATCTGCCCCAAACTTCACATGTTTGATAAGAGTCCTGTCCTGAACACATGCCAATGCTCATTATGATTATAGCAATAGCGCCACCTGCTGGTAGCAGGAAGTGTGGCAAATACAAAACGTGCTCGAAAAATCATGAAACTTTGCACACGCTTCAGAAGTGGTGACAATTTACGTGTGATGTGGTTTTAAAAATTGGATGGGGCAAAATGGCTTACTTATTGCCCCTACATTTTACCCCGGCTCGACGTTTCACGTACAGGTATGAAATTTGGTACACACATGTAAGGACCCAATACCTACAAAAAAGTCTCTTGGAGCATAGCCCTAAACACAACAGGAAGTCAGTTATTTTGAACTTCCTGTCAGATTTTGGGCAGTTTTTGCCATTTCCTGATGTTGTACTTTAACAAACTCCTCCTACAGTTTTGATCTGATCCTCTTCAAATTTGGTGAGTGTAATGTTAAGGCCTTTCCTAAAGGTGCCGGGTGGCGGTGGCAGGGGTGCGAGGGCCCTTTTCATCGCTGCTTGCAGCTTTAATTCTCGATTTATATCTCATGCATCAGTGCACTTTACAGAGATGTTTATATTTGAGTTTGCAATCTCTTAAATTGTTGAATAATTGTTATGACAGTGAATATTTATTTCTGTTATATTATGTATTTCAGAAACTACCTCAAGTACACGATTATGTGTATGGTCACTCTTGTGCAATAAACGACTAGACTCTATCTGATAACTCCGACTCCCTGACCAGAGTTCTGCAGCGGGCAATAATATAATCCACCAGTTTTCAGTGGGGCAATCCCAACATCTAGATTTGATTTAAACAGAGGTATTAGAGGTATTAGCTTGTAACTCAGTTATTATCTATGCATGTTTAAAAAAAAGTATTCTTAAAGGTATCTCAATTGCAAATAGAGATATTATTATAAGCCAGTTAGCCGATGATACAACAATTTAAAAAAAAAGTGATCAAAATCCAATTGCAATTAATGTTATAAATAAGTTTTCTTATGCCTCTGGTCTCTATCTCAATGTCAGTAAGTGTGAGCTAATGGCTGTTAAAGATTTAACAGTATTTAAAACAGTATTTTGATTTAACAAGTATTAGTAACATTCATGTTAAGGAGAGTGTTACTTGGGTATCATTATTATTAAAGACCATCTGAAAAGATGTTCTTTTAATTTTAATCCCATAATAGATTAAAAAATAAAATAAATTAACTTCTGGCTTCAAAGAGATCTCTCCTTAAAGGGAAGAGTTCTCCTTACGAAGGCTGAAGGTATAGCCCAACTAACATATGCCTCCTTATCTTTGTATCTTGATAACCTTACTAGTAAAAATATTGATAAAATGCTTTGATTTCTTATGGAAAAATCGAACACACTATGTAAAAAAGACTAATTATGAACACATATGAGAATGGTGGACTTATTTTTTTAGATTTCACCACAATGAACCATATACCTTTATGATTAATTGGATTAAGCATCACTTAAAAAAAAACACTTCTGTCTGGAATTTTATCTCTCACTATGCTTTTTCAAATATTGGTGGTCTTAGTTTTGTTTTGTTGTGTAATTGTAATATAGATAAAATTCCAGCTAAGTTATCTGCTTTCCACAAACAAGTGCTCCTATCTTGGTCATTAATATATAAGCACAATTTTTCTCTGCATCGCTGTTTCATCTGGAATGACAGAAACATTCTTTATAAACACAAATCTCTTTTTTTAAAGAACTATTTTTTTTTTACTATTTTGCTTCTTGATAACCTGTTGTATGTTATAGTTCTTCGAATAATAATAATAATAATAATAATAAAATCTGAAATCGCCCCGCCTTCGTGCGTCATCATAATCACGTGACTGAAACCCAGCTATTCCATTCTCTGTTTCCATAACAACCTCCTTTGACAACAGTAAACTAATATTCATTCCTACTGACTAAATCCCGGTTTGCATTTGTGCCCTGATACGTTTAAAGTGTAAATATTAGACACATACATACATAAGGAAAGTTATATAAAGAGTTCGGTGATGTGCAGAGACTATTACGCTATTTTGGAAATAAACCGCAACGCCACTGATGCTGACATAAAGAAGGCGTAAGTTACGTTTTGTTTCATTTCTAAGTAGTTTTGTAAATATATATAAATTTAATTAAAAGCAGATAAACTAGTCAACAATTACGTTCATTTTGAGGAATCATTTGCTAGAAGCAGATTGTTTTTATTCCGGTATAATCAGGTATCGGCGGCTCGCGCTGAAGCATCATCCGCGCAGCAGTAGCCACGCGCGCGACGCCGAGCTCTTCACATTGCTCGCGGAGGCGTTTGACGTGCTGAGCGACCGTGAGTTCACTAGACAAACTCATATACATCCACAAAATACAAAAAACACCTTGCAGCTGCACTTGAATATTCGACATAACGTTATTAAACGTTTTTTATATTAGATTAAAAAAAAACGTTCATACAACGTTAAACTTTGGCTCCCAAAGTGATGTACACTCATATTACTAACGTTATGCTACTGCCACTGTATTGTGTAAGGAAAACAGCACATAGTACACAGTTCAGGCCTCAATTTGTTGTTTCCTGGTAAGTTGGTGATGGCTTTTCTCATGCAATGCAGCTCGTAAAAAGGCCACTTATGATAAGTTTGGAGAGGAGGGTTTAAAAGGAGGAATCCCATCTGAGCTGGGAGCAAATGGCGCCTGGTCATCAGGATATGTCTACCATGGAAATGCAGATGAAACATTCTGACAGTTTTTCGGAGGAGATAATCCTTTTGCAGGTAATTTTTATAGTATGATTTTATTTTATTTTATTTTTTTTTTGTATGATTTTAATTGACATTTTAAAAGACAAGCTGGTTCAATCAGTGTTCATAATGCCATGGTGTTTTGAAGAACCCAAGCTCTGATTAGTAATATCTGCTAACTCATTCTCCATAGATTTCTTCACTGGTGATGGCAGCGAGGTCAACACAGCTTTTCAGAGCTTGCGTGGGCAAAAAGAAAAGTTACAGGATCCACCAATAGAGAGAGACCTTCATCTTGCATTGGAGGACCTTTATTATGGATGCACTAAAAAGATGAAGATATCCCGTAGGGTAAGTTCTGCAGACAAGGGTAAAGATAAAATGGACATATGGACTCATGAGAAATTAATTCCATAAATTGATACAGGTCATGAATGAGGATGGACACACATCCAGCACAAGAGACCAAATTTTAACCTTCACTGTAAAAGCAGGATGGAACGAAGGGACACAGATCACGTTTCCAAAAGAGGGAGACCAGGCATGACAGAACACTTTTTTTAATCACAATTTTGTTTTGTCGTGGTTGTAAATAGATCTTGGTGATAACAGAATTTAATCTTTTTCTCCACAGGGACCAAACAACATCCCAGCAGATATTGTGTTCATCATACGCCAAAAGCATCACCCACGCTTTGTCCGCCAAAATGATGATTTGTTCTACACAGCAAATATTTCTCTTGAGAAGGTGAGAAACATTTGTTTTAGCATATTTCAGCAGATTTAAATATACATGTTTTCACACTATAATAGATCATGACCAGAGAGGCGTTCCATCTTTTCCATCAAGTTTTCATGCTGAATATGTGATGGGGTCTCAATTGGACCAACATGTTAAAAATGAATAGTTTCACTCTAAATGTAAAATTTTTTAATTGAATTGTCAGTTTAAGTTTCATAAATCTAACTTTATGTCTTTGAATATATGGTAACTCAACAGGCTTTGACTGGTTTCTCAGTAGAAGTTGAGACACTAGATGGCAGGCTTCTCAACATCCCCATTAATGACATTGTGCAGTGAGTAAAACATTTATCTTTTTTAACAAGCACGTTTATATGTTACTCAGCAGAACTCCTGAACAAAGTTCATATTTAAGACAGTTTTGTTTTAATTTCTTTGCACTACAGCCCTCAGTACACCAAAGTTGTGACCGGGGAGGGAATGCCACTAGCCAACAACCCATCCAAGAGAGGCGACCTGATCATTCGCTTTATTACACACTTTCCAGAGAAGCTCTCGGCTGAAGAGAAACAGCTTCTAAAACGAGCCCTTTCATCAAGACTAATCCAGACTTCTTAAAGTAGCATGTCTCAACTTTTGGAGAAGTGGCAACAAAATTTAGAAGTAAATTTTCAGAGCAGAGTTGTTGAACTCAATTTCTGAATAGAATAGATGAATATGAGTATATGACATGAAAATATATAATAGATCATTTAGATTCATAAATTAATTGATAAATGGAAAATATTTTTGAAAAGAGTAATCATAGACCATAAAAAATAATAATAATAATCATAAGCATTCTTTTTTTTAACTGATAGTAATCAAATGTTTTTTTTTTTGTCTAACCAGGTGTTTTGCTGACTAACAGACAGTATAGATCAATGCCCACAAATGGTATCGGAAGATACAGACATCTTCTTCCAAAAGCATCGGTAAGACCTAGTTTTGTACATCATCAGTATAAAAAGTTTTCACTGCCAGTTAATAGAATATGCTAAATTATTTTCATTCAGCCAAAGAAGAAGGACAAAATTCAGGCAAAACAGCGACAGCCACGGAGTTTGGCGTTTTCACTCTCTGTGCCTCTGGTTCTTCATTTATTTTATTTTATTTATTTTTTTGCATGATTTTAATTGACATTTTAAAAGACAAGCTGGTTCAATCAGTGTTCATAATGCCATGGTGTTTTGAAGAACCCAAGCTCTGATTAGTAATATCTGCTAACTCATTCTCCATAGATTTCTTCACTGGTAATGGCAGTGAGGTCAACACAGCTTTTCAGAGCTTGCGTGGGCAAAAAGAAAAGTTACAGGATCAACCAATAGAGAGAGACCTTCATCTTGCATTAGAGGACCTTTATTATGGATGCACTAAAAAAATTAAGATATCCCGTAGGGTAAGTTCTGCAGAAAAGGGTAAAGATAAAATCATATGGACTCATGAGAAATTAATTTCATAAATTGATACAGAGGTCATGAATGAGGATGCACACACATCCAGCATAAGAGACAACATTTTTCATCAGATTTAAATATATACATGTTCTCTTACGAGAGTACTCTCGTGTTGCGTAAGTTTAGCTTACGCAACAGGAAAACTCCTTTTCTCGAGAATACTGAAGCAAAAAGTATCCTTCATTTTTAGAATGTAAAACGCACTTGCTGCAGGCGAGACAGCTCGTGCGCCTATTGGCTGCTCTGCAGCACCTGCTGCAACCTATCAGCGTGTCAGACATGACGTCAGCGGCAATGAGAGGCTCGCCTCGCGCTACGTTGTGGCCCGCCAAGATGGGTGTGGCCTTAAAGGGGGGGTGAAATGCTCATTTTCACTCAATCTCCTGTTAATCTTGAGTACCTATAGAGTAATATTGCATCCTTCATATCTCCAAAAAGTCTTTTGTTTTATTATATTTTTAATTGAAAGATTGGCTGTACCGAGTCTTTCCGGAAAAAAAACGAGCGGCTGGGGGCGGGCCGTGTGGGCGAAGCTAAAGCTGTGCTAACGCGCCGAGCTAACAACACACAGAGACATTTGTTCAACAGTTTTACTCACCGTTCCAACGCACGACCGCGAACCTTTATCATTGTGACTGCTCGATCCTTAAGCATTAGACGATCTGCAAATCCATCGATCTGGGCTTTGTTTATAAAACAATCATCGTCGAAATGCAGGGAACAACAGTCTATCACAACTCCGTTTATGCTCAGGAAAACAAACTCCATCCACGGGTGCCTTAACGCTGGGTTCTTTGGGAATCTGTGCAGGGTTGTCTTGCCCTGGCAACCAAAAACACACTTCTTTGGTGACATTGACTTCCCAAAAGCCGGGCAGGGCGCTTTGATGGCGAACTGCTTTCACTCTCTTGCTCTGTTTTACGAGTGCGCGCACGCCCGCGATCTTACCGGAGAAGTGCCCTTAGGACCCATATAAGGAAATTCCGCCCTCTCTTACGTAAGACAGCCATACTCGAAAAAAACTTTCCGAAACTTGTGACAAACCGGAAGGACAATTTTTGGAACAAAAATACTCCTTCAAACGTACAACTTAACTTTTGAAACTTTGAGGGAATCCAACTCTTTAACAGTATAAAAAACTCAGTATGCATGAAACAGTAATTCACCCCCCCTTTAACCTATAAATACCCATCGCTCAGGTTGCACTATGATTTCGTCTCCTTTCAGTGAGTGACTACACTACGCTGGATCTCTGAGAGAAGAAGCTGCGTCGTTGAAAGGCACTTTCAGCGGGACGAGCTCGAGTTCTGAGGACACGGCTGGATATTCGCCGCCTTCACTCGCCGTACCTGCTGCGCCATCCGGCGCTTATATCCTTTCACTGCTCCGTGTGTGTTTGCCGCTCACGCCCTCCTGTACATATGGCAGGGCTCAAGCATTATGAGCGTTTTTTAAACATATGAGCCCACGCCGGTGCTACCTCGCTAGACTCGCATGACGCTCTCTTATATGCTCTTATATATCGAGCTCTCCTTCCATGAAATCCGAAATACCTCTAGTTTTGTTTTCTTCCAGTTGCACTCCATTTTTCTGGCTGCTCTCTTAAGGGCCCGAGTGTGCTTGTTGTACCACGGCGTTTGACTATTTTCTTTAATCTTCTTTAAGCGCAACGGAGCAACTGTGTCTAAAGTGCTGGTAAAGAGAGAGTTAAAAGTTTCTGTTGCAATATCAAGTTCTTCTAAGCTATCTGGGATGCTGAGATGGTGAACCTGATCAGGAAGATTATTGATAAAAAAGAGTTCATCAGGATTTGTGGGAAGTGTTCCCGGTTCCGGCTGACCTAATCTATGAAGCCTAACATTGAATTATAGAATTCTATAATGTGTTATGTATGTGTATGCTAGGTCAAAAAGATGTGTCTTTAATCTAACTTTGAACTGACAGAGTGAGTCTGCTTCCCAGACAATTTTAGGAAGACTGCTCCAAAGTTTTGGTGCTAAAAAGGAAAAGGATCTACCGCCAGCAGTCGATTTTGATATTCTAGGTATTATCAACTGGCCGGAATTTTGAGATCGCAATAGACGTGAAGGACTATAATGTGTTAAGAGTTCGCTCAAGTACTGCGGAGCTAAACCATTTAGTGCTTTGTAAGTAATCAGCAATATTTTAAAATTTATGCGATGTTTAATAGGGAGCCAATGCAGTGTTGACAGAACCGGGCTAATATGGTCATACTTCCTGGTTCTGCTAAGAACTCGAGCTGCTGCATTTTGAACTAGCTGTAGTTTGTTTATTAAGCGTGCAGGGCAACCACCCAGTAGAGCATTACAATAATCTAGCCTTGAGGTCATGAACGCATGAACTAATTGTTCTGCATTTGTCATTGAGAGCATATGGCATAATTTAGATATATTTTTAAGATGGAAGAATGCGGTTTTACATATACTAGACACGTGACTTTCAAATGAAAGATTGGCATCAAAGAGCACACCCAGGTTCCTAACCGATGACGAAGACTTGACAGAGCAGCCATCAAGTGTTAGACAGTATTCTAGGTTATTACGTGTAGAAGTTTTTTGTACAATAATTCGAATCTCTGTTTTTTTCAGAATTTAGTAGTAGGAAATTACAAGTCATCCAATTTTTTTATATCAGCTATGCATTCCGTTAATTTTGTGAATTGGTAAGTTCCGTTAGGTTTTGAAGAAATATACAGCTGAGTATCGTCGGCAGTGAAACAGTGAAAGCTAATTCCATGTTTCCTAATGATACCTTCTAATGTTAGCGTGTACAGAGTGAACAGCAACGGTCCTAGTACTGAGCCTTTTGGTACGCCATACTGAACTTGTGATCGATGAGACATCTCTTCATTTACTGCTACAAACTGATAACGGTCAGATAAGTATGATTTAAACCATGATAGTGCAATTCCACTAATGCCAACATAATTTTCGAGTCTATTTAAAAGAATGTTGTGGTCAATAGTGTCAAATGCAGCACTAAGATCGAGTAACACTAATAGAGAGACACAACCACGATCGGTTGATAAGAGCAAATCATTTGTGACTCTAACGAGAGCAGTCTCGGTACTATGGTACGGTCTAAATCCTGACTGGAAATCTTCGCAGATATCATTTCTTTCAAGAAAGGAACGCAGTTGTGAGGATACTGCTTTTTCTAATATCTTTGACAGAAAAGGTAGATTCGAGATCGGCCTGTAATTGACTAATTCTGTAGGATCAAGTTGCGTTACATACCGTTGCATAGTTATAATTTTGTCCCTGCTATTATCAATCTTATAAGTGAAGAAGTTCATAAAGTCATTACTGCTGTGTTGCTTGGAAACTTCGGTGCTTGAAGCTTTCTTTTTCGTTACTTTAGCCACCATTTCAAATAAATACCTAGGATTATGTTTATTTTCTTCTAATAGGGTTGAAAAATAAGCAGATCTAGCAGCTTTTAAAGCCTCTCTGTAAGTAATCGAGCTCTCCTTCCATGAAATCCGAAATACCTCTAGTTTTGTTTTAAACCATGCTAGTGCAATTCCACTAATGCCAACATAATTTTCGAGTCTATTTAAAAGAATGTTGTGGTCAATAGTGTCAAATGCAGCACTAAGATCGAGTAACACTAATAGAGAGACACAACCACGATCGGTTGATAAGAGCAAATCATTTGTGACTCTAACGAGAGCAGTCTCGGTACTATGGTACGGTCTAAATCCTGACTGGAAATCTTCGCAGATATCATTTCTTTCAAGAAAGGAACACAGTTGTGAGGATACTGCTTTTTCTAATATCTTTGACAGAAAAGGTAGATTCGAGATCGGCCTGTAATTGACTAATTCTGTAGGATCAAGTTGCGTTTTTTTAACAAGCGGTTTAATCATAGCCAGCTTAAAGTTTTTTGGTACGTATCCTAGAGACAAAGACGAATTAATGATATTAAGAAGAGGATCTATGACCTCTGGGATCATCTCTTTTAGTAGCTTAGTCGGTATAGGGTCTAACATACATGTTGTCGATTTAGATGATTTAACGAGTTTAGTAAATTCTTCCTCTCCTATAGCAATGAATGAATCAAATTTTTCCTCAGGGAGACTACAATGCACTGCCTGATGAGATACCATTGCATAGTTATAATTTTGTCCCTGCTGTTATCAATCTTATAAGTGAAGAAGTTCATAAAGTCATTACTGCTGTGTTGCTTGGAAACTTCGGTGCTTGAAGCTTTCTTTTTCGTTAGTTTAGCCACCGTTTCAAATAAATACCAAGGATTATGTTTATTTTCTTCCAATAGAGTTGAAAAATAAGCAGATCTAGCAGCTTTTAAAGCCTCTCTGTAAGTAATCGAGCTCTCCTTCCATGAAATCCGAAATACCTCTAGTTTTGTTTTCTTCCAGTTGCACTCCATTTTTCTGGCTGCTCTCTTAAGGGCCCGAGTATGTTAGTTGCACCACGGCGTTGGACTATTTTCTTTAATCTTCTTTAAGAGCAACGGAGCCACTGTGTCTAAAGTGCTGGAAAAGAGAGAGTTAAAAGTTTCTGTTGCAATATCAAGTTCTTCTAAGCTATCTGGGATGCTGAGATGGTGAACCTGATCAGGAAGATTATTGATAAAAACGAGTTCATCAGGATTTGTGGGAAGTGTTCCGGGTTCCGGCTGACCCAATCTATGCAGCCTAACATTGAATTATAGAAGTCTATAATGTGTTATGTATGTGTATGCTAGGTCAAAATGATGTGTCTTTAATCTAACTTTGAAATGACAGAGTGTGTCTGCTTCCCGGACAATGTTAGGAAGACTGCTCCAAAGGTTTGGTGCTAAATAGGAAAAGGATCTACCGCCAGCAGTCGATTTTGATGTTCTAGGTATTATCAACTGGCCGGAATTTTGAGATCACAATAGACGTGAAGGACTATAATGTGTTAAGAGTTCGCTCAAGTACTGCGGAGCTAAACCATTTAGTGCTTTGTAAGTAATCAGCAATATTTTAAAATTGATGCAATGTTTAATAGGGAGCCAATGCAGTGTTGACAGAACCGGGCTAATATGGTCATACTTCCTGGTTCTGCAAAGAACTCGAGCTGCTGCGTTTTGAACTAGCTGTAGTTTGTTTATTAAGCGTGCAGGGCAACCACCCAGTAGAGCATTACAATAATCTAGCCTTGAGGTCATGAACGCATGAACTAATTGTTCTGCATTTGTCATCGAGAGCATATGGCGTAATTTAGATATATTTTTAAGATGGAAGAATGCGGTTTTACATATACTAGACACGTGACTTTCAAATGAAAGATTGGTATCAAAGAGCACACCCAGGTTCCTAACCGATGACGAAGACTTGACAGAGCAGCCATCAAGTGTTAGACAGTATTCTAGGTTATTACGTGTAGAAGTTTTTTGTCCAATAATTCGAATCTCTGTTTTTTCAGAATTTAATAGTAGGAAATTACAAGTCATCCAATTTTTTTATATCAGCTATGCATTCCGTTAATTTTGTGAATTGGTAAGTTCCGTTGGGTTTTGAAGAAATATAGAGCTGAGTATCATCGGCATAACAGTGAAAGCTAATTCCATGTTTCCTAATGATACCTCCTAATGGTAGCGTGTACAGAGTGAACAGCAACGGTCCTAGTACTGAGCCTTTTGGTACGCCATACTGAACTTGTGATCGACGAGACATCTCTTCATTTACTGCTACAAACTGATAACGGTCAGATAAGTATGATTTAAACCATGCTAGTGCAATTTCACTAATGCCAACATAATTTTCGAGTCTATTTAAAAGAATGTTGTGGTCAGTAGTGTCAAATGCAGCACTAAGATCAAGTAACACTAATAGAGAGACACAACCACGATCGGTTGATAAGAGCAAATCATTTGTGACTCTAACGAGAGCAGTCTCGGTACTATGGTACGGTCTAAATCCTGACTGGAAATCTTCGCAGATATCATTTCTTTCAAGAAAGGAACACAGTTGTGAGGATACTGCTTTTTCTAGTATCTTTGACAGAAAGGTAGATTCGAGATCGGCCTGTAATTGACTAATTCTGTAGGATCAAGTTGCGTTTTTTTAACAAGCGGTTTAATCATAGCCAGCTTAAAGTTTTTTGGTACGTATCCTAGAGACAAAGACGAATTAATGATATTAAGAAGAGGATCTATGACCTCTGGGATCATCTCTTTTAGTAGCTTAGTCGGTATAGGGTCTAACATACATGTTGTAGATTTAGATGATTTAACGAGTTTAGTAAATTCTTCCTCTCCTATAGCAATGAATGAATCAAATTTTTCCTCAGGGAGACTACAATGCACTGCCTGATGCGATACCGTTGCATAGTTATAATTTTGTCCCTGCTATTATCAATCTTATAAGTGAAGAAGTTCATAAAGTCATTACTGCTGTGTTGCTTGGAAACTTCGGTGCTTGAAGCTTTCTTTTTCGTTAGTTTAACCACCGTTTCAAATAAATACCAAGGATTATGTTTATTTTCTTCTAATAGGGTTGAAAAATAAGCAGATCTAGCAGCTTTTAAAGCCTCTCTGTAAGTAATCGAGCTCTCCTTTCATGAAATCCGAAATACCTCTAGTTTTGTTTTAAACCATGCTAGTGCAATTCCACTAATGCCAACATAATTTTCGAGTCTATTTAAAAGAATGTTGTGGTCAATAGTGTCAAATGCAGCACTAAGATCGAGTAACACTAATAGAGAGACACAACCACGATCGGTTGATAAGAGCAAATCATTTGTGACTCTAACGAGAGCAGTCTCGGGAATATGGTACGGTCTAAATCCTGACTGGAAATCTTCGCAGATATCATTTCTTTCAAGAAAGGAACACAGTTGTGAGGATACTGCTTTTTCTAATATCTTTGACAGAAAAGGTAGATTCGAGATCGGCCTGTAATTGACTAATTCTGTAGGATCAAGTTGCGTTACATACCGTTGCATAGTTATAATTTTGTCCCTGCTATTATCAATCTTATAAGTGAAGAAGTTCATAAAGTCATTACTGCTGTGTTGCTTGGAAACTTCGGTGCTTGAAGCTTTCTTTTTCGTTACTTTAGCCACCATTTCAAATAAATACCTAGGATTATGTTTATTTTCTTCTAATAGGGTTGAAAAATACGCAGATCTAGCAGCTTTTAAAGCCTCTCTGTAAGTAATCGAGCTCTCCTTCCATGAAATCCAAAATACCTCTAGTTTTGTTTTCTTCCAGTTGCACTCCATTTTTCTGGCTGCTCTCTTAAGGGCCCGAGTGTGCTTGTTGTACCACGGCGTTGGACTATTTTCTTTAATCTTCTTTAAGCGCAACAGAGCAACTGTGTCTAAAGTGCTGGAAAAGAGAGAGTTAAAAGTTTCTGTTGCAATATCAAGTTCTTCTAAACTATCTGGGATGCTGAGATGGTGAACCTGATCAGGAAGATTATTGATAAAAACGAGTTCATCAGGATTTGTGGGAAGTGTTCCCGGTTCCGGCAGACCTAATCTATGAAGCCTAACATTGAATTATAGAAGTCTATAATGTGTTATGTATGTGTATGCTAGGTCAAAAAGATGTGTCTTTAATCTAACTTTGAAATGACAGAGTGTGTCTGCTTCCCGGACAATGTTAGGAAGACTGCTCCAAAGGTTTGGTGCTAAATAGGAAAAGGATCTACCGCCAGCAGTCAATTTTGATGTTCTAGGTATTATCAACTGGCCGGAATTTTGAGATCACAATAGACGTGAAGGGCTACAATGCGTTAAGAGCTCGCTCAAGTACTGCAGAGCTAAACCATTTAGTGCTTTGTAAGTAATCAGCAATATTTTAAAATTGATGCAATGTTTAATAGGGAGCCAATGCAGTGTTGACAGAACCGGGCTAATATATTCATACTTCCTGGTTCTGCAAAGAACTTGAGCTGCTGCGTTTTGAACTAGCTGTAGTTTGTTTATTAAGCGTGCAGGGCAACCACCCAGTAGAGCATTACAATAATCTAGCCTTGAGGTCATGAACGCATGAACTAATTGTTCTGCATTTGTCATCGAGAGCATATGGCGTAATTTAGATATATTTTTAAGATGGAAGAATGCGGTTTTACATATACTAGACACATGACTTTCAAATGAAAGATTGGTATCAAAGAGCACACCCAGGTTCCTAACCGATGACGAAGACTTGACAGAGCAGCCATCAAGTGTTAGACAGTATTCTAGGTTATTACGTGTAGAAGTTTTTTGTCCAATAATTCAAATCTCTGTTTTTTCAGAATTTAGTAGTAGGAAATTACAAGTCATCCAATTTTTTTATATCAGCTATGCATTCTGTTAATTTTGTGAATTGGTAAGTTCCGTTGGGTTTTGAAGAAATATACAGCTGAGTATCGTCGGCATAACAGTGAAAGCTAATTCCATGTTTCCTAATGATACCTCTTAATGGTAGTGTGTACAGAATGAACAGCAACAGTCCTAGTACTGAGCCTTTTGGTACGCCATACTGAACTTGTGATCGATGAGACATCTCTTCATTTACTGCTACAAACTGATAAAGGTCAAATAAGTATGATTTAAACCATGCTAGTGCAATTCCACTAATGCCAACATAATGTTCGAGTCTATTTAAAAGAATGTTGTGGTCAATAGTGTCAAATGCAGCACTTAGATCAAGTAACACTAATAGAGAGATACAGCCACGATCGGATGATAGGAGCAAATCATTTGTGACTCTAACGAGAGCAGTCTCGGTACTATGGTACGGTCTAAATCCTGACTGGAAATCCTCACAGATATCATTTCTTTCAAGAAAGGAACACAGTTGTGAGGATACTGCTTTTTCTAATATCTTTGACAGAAAAGGTAGATTCGAGATCGGCCTGTAATTGACTAATTCTGTAGGATCAAGTTGCGTTTTTTTAACAAGCGGTTTAATCATAGCCAGCTTAAAGTTTTTTGGTACGTATCCTAGAGACAAAGATGAATTAATGATATTAAGAAGAGGATCTATGACCTCTGGGATCATCTCTTTTAGTAGCTTAGTCGGTATAGGGTCTAACATACATGTTGTCGATTTAGATGATTTAACAAGTTTAGTAAATTCTTCCTCTCCTATAGCAATGAATGAATCAAATTTTTCCTCAGGGAGACTACAATGCACTGCCTGATGCGATACCATTGCATAGTTATAATTTTGTCCCTGCTATTATCAATCTTATAAGTGAAGAAGTTCATAAAGTCATTACTGCTGTGTTGCTTGGAAACTTCGGTGCTTGAAGCTTTCTTTTCCGTTAGTTTAGCCACCGTTTCAAATAAATACCAAGGATTATGTTTATTTTCTTCTAATAGGGTTGAAAAATAAGCAGATCTAGCAGCTTTTAAAGCCTCTCTGTAAGTAATCGAGCTCTCCTTCCATGAAATCCGAAATACCTCTAGTTTTGTTTTCTTCCAGTTGCGCTCCATTTTTCTGGCTGCTTTCTTAAGGGCCCGAGTATGTTAGTTGCACCACGGCGTTGGACTATTTTCTTTAATCTTCTTTAAGCGCAACGAAGAAACTGTGTCTAAAGTGCTGGAAAAGAGAGAGTTAAAAGTTTCTGTTGCAATATCAAGTTCTTCTAAACTATCTGGGATGCTGAGATGGTGAACCTAATCAGGAAGATTATTTATAAAGCAACCTTTAGTGGCAGAAGTGATAGGTCTAACATATTTTAAACACGGAGTCGGCTTTGCAGCCTTGGTTAAATGAAGTTTACACGAGACTAGATAATGATCTGAGATGTCATCGCTCTGCTGCAGAATTTCAACGGCATCAACATCTATTCCATGTGATAATATTAGATCTAGAGTATGATTACGACAGTGAGTAGGTCCTGACATGTGTTGTCTAACTCCAGTAGAGTTTACAATGTCTTTAAATGCCAATCCCAATGCATCTTTTTCATTATCGATGTGTATATTAAAATCACCAACAATTAGTACTTTATCTGCAGTCAATATTAATTCTGATAGAAAGTCCGCAAATTCTTTAATAAAATCTTTATGGTGCTCTGTATACAGTAGCCCAGTGGTTCTCAACTCCAGTCCTCGGGACCCGTTGCTCTGCACATTTTGTATGTCTCTCTTAAAGGTGCTGTATGTAGGATCCAGCGGCCTCTAGCGGTGATGTTTCAGATTGCAACAACAGTGCTCGTGCTCAAACTCAAGAGCGCGAACTCACTACCGGCGGCCACACTTTTCAACACAACGGAGAAAGCATAACACAACATGCTGGAAACTCATGTAAACTCCCACTGCAACATTACCATAATAGGCTACTTTTATCAGCTTGACGTAGAACTAATGCTCCATGCTCGTACCATGATAACGTTACATTGACTGTATTTTGCCGACATGTGGTGTTATCTAGCATTATTTTACTAACTATTTGTGTATCTTTCACAATCAGCAATGTCAATATAAGGTCAATGAATGAAAACGAAAACGGTTAGTCAACTAGACTGGACAATTTCAGTGTAACAATAAGACAGTAAGTAATATTACTGTACTGAACATGTCTGGAAATGTGTATTATAAACAATATGATAGTAGTGGGATGAGTGACGTTAGACAGTAGATCTAGAACATAAAATAAAAGTTACATCCTAAAGCACCTGCTTTTTGTTATCATGGAACAGTCTTTTGTATTCATTTCATGTCTTATGTATGTTATATTTTACCTTGCTATTTCAAAACGGAGGTCTCTCCACAATTCAAACGCTCTGCCGATGTTGATCCGTGTTTTCGTCCTGAGTCGATCCGATTGACGTTTGGCCTGACGAGCTTCAGCAGATATATATATATATATATATATTTTTTTTTTGGAGTTTGTGTTGGAGTCTGTGTTGTGCTGGAGGCAGGTCGTTTTTTGGTGTTATCAGACTCCATGTCGTTAGCTGCAGTGCAGTTGCAATAGACTGTAGGCTCGGGAGCGCGCATGCACGTCACATCCGGTGGATTTCGCAGAAAATCCGACCCGGAGACTTCACATAAAAATAGGAATACTGGCCTTCAGAGGTAATAGCAAAACACGAAAAGTGGATCAATGTAATGTGTGATTACAACCCCTTCACAGACGGGCAATAAAAAAAGGATTCATTTTATAAAAAAAGTTACATACAGCACCTTTAACTGACACACTCAGTTCAGTTCATGGAGTCTCTCCTAATGAGCTGATGATCTGGTTCAGGTGTGTTAAATAACGGAGACAAACAAAATGTGCAGAGCAGCGGGTCCCGAGGACTGGTGTTGAGAACCACTGCAGTAGCCAACACAGATCTCAAATGTGATTTATCGTTTATACTATATATTTTTACATTAAGTACTAACACTTCAAAAGAATTATATTTAAAACTTGATTTCTTAGTGGTTTTGAAAATATTACTATAAATTACAGCAACTCCTCCCCCTTTGCGTTTCAGACGAGGCTCATGTTTATAACAGTAATCTTGCGGGGTTGATTCATTTAAAGAAATGTAATCGTTTGGTTTTAGCCAGGTTTCTGTCAAACACAGCACATCTAGGTTATTATCTGAAATCATATCATTAACAATGAGTGCTTTTGAAGTAAGCGGTCGAATATTCAGCAACCCAAGCTTTAGCATTTGCTCATCTGTATTATAGCTGTTTTTTATTTGTTGACCATCAATTACATTTTTAACCTTAGATGAGTTAAAGCGTTTTTTTGGATTTCCAAATTCGGGGAACAGACACAGTCTCTATATGATGATAGATAGGTGAAAGAGGCTCTATGTGATGGGATTTATCTGACCTGGGTGACGCGAGGCCGCTAGCAGACGGTCGGTTAAGCCAGTCTGTTTGCTTCCTGACAGAGTGTGTCTGCTTCCTGGACAATGTTAGGAAGACTGCTCCAAAGTTTTGGTACTAAATAGGAAAAGGATCTACCGCCAGCAGACGATTTTGATATTCTAGGTATTATCAACTGGCCGGAATTTTGAGATCGCAATAGACGTGAAGGACTACAATGCATTAAGAGCTCACTCAAGTACTGCGGAGCTAAACCATTTAGTGCTTTGTAAGTAATCAGCAATATTTTAAAATGTATGCGATGTTTAATAGGGAGCCAATGCAGTGTTGACAGAACCGGGCTAATATGGTCATACTTCCTGGTTCTGGTAAGAACTCGAGCTGCTGCGTTTTGAACTAGCTGTAGTTTGTTTATTAAGCGTGCAGGGCAACCATCCAGTAGAGCATTACAATAATCTAGCCTTGAGGTCATGAACGCATGAACTAATTGTTCTGCATTTGTCATTGAGAGCATATGGCGTAATTTAGATATATTTTTAAGATGGAAGAATGCGGTTTTACATATACTAGACCCGTGACTTTCAAATGAAAGATTGGTATCAAAGAGCACACCCAGGTTCCTAACCGATGACGAAGACTTGACAGAGCAGCCATCAAGTGTTAGACAGTATTCTAGGTTATTACGTGTAGAAGTTTTTTGTCCAATAATTCGAATCTCTGTTTTTTCAGAATTTAGTAGTAGGAAATTACAAGTCATCCAATTTTTTTATATCAGCTATGCATTCCGTTAATTTTGTGAATTGGTAAGTTCCGTTGGGTTTTGAAGAAATATATAGCTGAGTATCGTCGGCATAACAGTGAAAGCTAATTCCATGTTTCCTAATGATACCTCTTAATGGTAGTGTGTACAGAGTGAACAGCAACGGTCCTAGTACTGAGCCTTTTGGTACGCCATACTGAACTTGTGATCGATGAGACATCTCTTCATTTACTGCTACAAACTGATAACGGTCAGATAAGTATGATTTAAACCATGCTAGTGCAATTCCACTAATGCCAACATAATTTTCGAGTCTATTTAAAAGAATGTTGTGGTCAATAGTGTCAAATGCAGCACTAAGATCAAGTAACACTAATAGAGAGACACAACCACGATCGGTTGATAAGAGCAAATCATTTGTGACTCTAACGAGAGCAGTCTCGGTACTATGGTACGGTCTAAATCCGGACTGGAAATCCTCACAGATATCATTTCTTTCAAGAAAGGAACACAGTTGTGAGGATACTGCTTTTTCTAATATCTTTGACAGAAAAGGTATATTTGAGATCGGCCTGTAATTGACTAATTCTGTAGGATCAAGTTGCGTTTTTTTAACAAGCGGTTTAATCATAGCCAGCTTAAAGTTTTTTGGTACGTATCCTAGAGACAAAGACGAATTAATGATATTAAGAAGAGGATCTATGACCTCTATGAGAAGAGGTGACCGTGCTTTTTGTGTTGTGGCTCCAAAGCTCTGGAACTCGCTCCCTTTAGCTCTGAGAACTATGAGTTCTGTGGAATCTTTTAAAAAACACTTAAAGACTCATCTTTTTGGACAAGCTTTTAACTAACAATTTGACATGTTTATGAATCTGATTGTAGTACAGTTGTGGAGTTGTACTTGGTTTTACTTGTGTTGTTTTGATTTTTTGTTTGTTTTCATTACTGTGCAGCACTTTGTGACTCTTCTGTCTGTGAAAGGTGCTATACAAATAAATTTTACTTACTTACTTACCTCTGGGATCATCTCTTTTAGTAGCTTAGTCGGTATAGGGTCTAACATACATGTTGTAGATTTAGATGATTTAACGAGTTTAGTAAATTCTTCCTCTCCTATAGCAATGAATGAATCAAATTTTTCCTCAGGGAGACTACAATGCACTGCCTGATGCGATACCGTTGCATAGTTATAATTTTGTCCCTGCTATTATCAATCTTATAAGTGAAGAAGTTCATAAATTCATTACTGCTGTGTTGCTTGGAAACTTCGGTGCTTGAAGCTTTCTTTTTCGTTAGTTTAACCACCGTTTCAAATAAATACCAAGGATTATGTTTATTTTCTTCTAATAGGGTTGAAAAATAAGCAGATCTAGCAGCTTTTAAAGCCTCTCTGTAAGTAATCGAGCTCTCCTTCCATGAAATCCGAAATACCTCTAGTTTTGTTTTCTTCCAGTTGCGCTCCATTTTTCTGGCTGCTCTCTTAAGGGCCCGAGTGTGCTCGTTGTATCACGGCTGTTACGTTCACATAATATACTCGGCATCTAGAGGTTATGGAATGTAACATAGACAAAAAAATAAAAAATAAATAATTGAATATAAAGTTGTTACTTGCACTCTATTGAGGAGATGTAATGTAATGAATTAGAAAACAGGCAGAGACCAAACTGGATTTGTACTTGCTTTTAGTAATATCACAAAACACCCAATAACACAAACCGTGAATCAAATATACATCCAAACAATCTATTTACAAATTATATACAACATAAACGATAAACGATTACAAAGCGAGGGACAAGAGCGGTGCTAAAGAAAAAGAAAGAAAACAAACACATTAACTAAACCCCAGGACAAACACTAAACTCAAGTAAAGAAACAGGGGAAAATAATCTTCAGCGTAAAACGCCGCTACCTACACTACCTAATATACATAAATACATAGATTGGCACCCGCTCATAAACTAGTGTGTTAAATAGTTTTTACTCTGCGTGTTGTGAAATGTAAATCACGTGATGTACTAACCTGGGGCCTATACCATGAAGCCGGTTTAGGTGGCTAGCCAGCTATGTTTCAGTTTAGTTTCCGCCAACCCTGGGTTTTAGGTACTATGAAAGTAGCTTGGCTTTAATCGGTGTTCGTTGCCATGGTATCTTCCTCTGCACGGCTAACCTGCTCCAGGGCAGGTTATGTTCTGGATTCAAGATCTCAGACTGAAGTTTGACCAATCAGCTGAGAGCAAAGAAACATATAGGTGACGTAACTTATTCCCAGTGTCTGTTACAATGACTTCACCTTTTCTTCCAAATCCGGTGGACATCTCAGCGCAAATTGTTTGACGAGCACTTCGTAGAGAAAGAGTTTTTAGCCAGACAAAATCCCCTTGCCTTTTCTGATAGTTACTTGTATGAAAGATACAGATTTTCCGCGGAAGGAATGTCTTATCTTTGCGAACTTCTTGAGCCGCACATAAAGAATTTAACACGTCGAATTCATGCACTTACTGTACTGCAAATGATATTGTGTTGCGTTTTTTTGCAAGTGGTACATACTTGCACGGTGGGTGACACACAGAAGCTAGGAGAAAACACGGTTTGTCGAACCATTCGCAAGGTGGTCTTCGCTCTGCAGGAGTGCATTAATAGTTTCATTAATAGTGTTCCCTGGACATTTATCGACCATGTCCATTAAAGAGGGCTTTTATAAAATTGCCGTTAAGATATATTGATAGGGTGACATCACATGAACACTTATTTTATTTTTTTATTTTTTCAAAAAGCAAATTTCACAAATGTACTATGCAATATAATACATGTTAAGAATTATTTTCATTTTTTATTATTCTGTTAATCTTATGATAGGATTCCCTAGAGTCATTGCAACATGAATGCAGTCTATTGCTCCAATCTCCACTGCTCTAGGGGAACATGAGGCAGATTATGTTAATAGGAAGTCCTATCACAGCCTTAATGTTCAGGTAGAGATGATGTGAATATGTGAGATGATTATTTTCTGTGAGATGAATCTTTAAATTAATAGCAACATTAACATACATTAACATATATAACAGTGATCTACTAAACATTTCATCTACAGACGACTTGTGGTCATGAACGTATGATCACAAGTTTGGATGCCAAATGGCCTGGCTCCAGTGCTTGTCTCACAAATTTTCCGTGAGTCTGTGTTGTGTCAGCACAAAACACTGTTAATTTGAACTGAGATAGAAAAACCTACACAATAACCCCCTATCATGACCCTCAGACAGGGCCACAGCACCGCTTCAATGTGACCCTCAGTAAAACCAGAGTGAAGATAGAGATGACCTTTGGCATCCTAAAGGCACATTTCAACTGTGTTCGGCCCTTAAGAGTCACCAGAGCGGGCATCACAGATAGTGGCTGAATGTCCCATTCTGCACAATATAGCCACCAGTAGAAAGGAGCGAGAAACACCACAAAACCAGCTTCTCCCCGATGAAACTGACCCGATCACACTTGACCACCCAGCTGGTGCAGATGTAGATGCAATCACCATACAATTTTACACTTAAAAGCACTCTGCAGATAGGTCTCAAACTGTTTTATTGGTTTTGTGGGATGGGAGGGAGAAAGAGAGCAAGAGAAAGTTGCATTAATAAATATTCATACTAAAGTGTTACTTGGTTAAATAAGTTAAATTATCACATACTGAGATCAGTTTTATCCAGCTGTTTGAACTCAAATTTATATATATATTTTTTTTTTGGAGCCTCCTCAGCTCACAGTCCAGCTCCTTTAATGAACAGTGTAGTTCAAGTCTCCTTTAGTGTGCAGTCTAGTTCAAGACTCCTTTTGTACAGGGCCCTGACTGAGTCTGTTTCCACCTGAAACATAATTCCACCACAAACATGATCATTGCAAGTTTTCTGGAGGCTCATCAAATCACAAAAAGTTCCTTGACTTCCTACAAACACAGGACTGACTGTAATTTATGTCAAGGGTTTTAAATTCTTACCTTGTTCACATTTCTTCTGAAGCCCATTGAGGTAGAGGCCTCAGTTTCTGGGGCAGGTTGTGAAAAATCCTACAATAAAAGAGATGTGTCAGGGCCAGTCCCTTTTTTATGCCACACATTCAAATGTTTGCCAAAAGAAAAAGCCCAGTGCATTCACATCAGCAACTGTCTGAGAACACACAGACAGAGTGTCTTCATCATTTCCTCCACCCTAATAAATAAAAATAGGCCAATGTAAAGCATAACTGTTGTAAAGCAGGTTGTGTTTGGTGTTCTGTCTGCTGCATACTGACCTCTGTGTGGGAGACTGTGTATGTGTGCTGGCTTCAACAGGGACACTGTAGGTGACACAATTCCCTCTACTGCAGAACATACAGTCAGCCATATTTAAAACTTAAAAAAAGCAGTAATGTATTGCACACATACCCAGTGTTACTTGCTTAGAGGAGCCAGCACCAGGGTCAGATTGTACAGCACCTGTAATCCCATCCATAATCGGCCGTCCCTTATTGCTACTCAGAGCCAACTCCTCCACCAGTGTATTCTGGTTTTCTGAATTTAACTCTTTATTTCTGTTTGCTGCAAACAAGTGTTTGTGATAAAATGTTCACAAAAGTAATAAAAGGTTGTGGTAAATACTCACCACTTTGAATTATATTTTTATATTTTGTCTTTATCTGCTGCCAAGAACATTTGGAGTTTGGGTTGCATCTAAAAATCTAAAAATCAATGAATATTAATCTTTCTTAGTACACACATGCATGCAAATTTTTTATATATTATAAAAATAGGATATAGGCTATATTACACATATAGGCTACACATACATACATACATAATTTTACATAAATATAGAACGTATTTGTTTAACTTACACATTAACAATCAGCAATCTTTCTCCAACAGTCTTCTCTTGCTTTGGCAGCAGAGACCGTATTGTTTCGAGCTTGAAATACATATTTAAATTAATCGTAATTCTGAATGATTATCTCTTGCTCCTCCGCAAAAAAAATATATCGCTCTCGCTCTAGCCGTGATTGGTTGTTCAGTGTCTACATCACTCTTTTATGTGCACGCGTGTGGAGTAATCATAGCTTAAGGATCAAAGCCTGAGTTGACAGAGAAAGTTGATGAGCTGCATCATGGTACCAATGAAGCCTGATTGCATCGGTTTGGTTTTGTCAACTCAAAACTAATCCTGTAACCCCGAGTTTGTTCAGCTACCTTCATGGTACAGGCCCCTGGTCTCATCGCTATGCATCGATGAAAGACTTAACAAGCTCAGAGAAAATCAAGAGTCGGATCACAGCACAAACGCAGTAAAACAGCGTTATGAAGAGCTCAACAGAGTAAACTTTAACACACCAAAACTAAGCAATAACAAGCAAGAACAAAGAGCAAAACAAAGAAGCAACGAAACCGCTCTCCCGCACTGGCGTCATTTCCGGATCTTTATACGCGCCCCCCAGTCTCTGATTGGTTCTCGGGCTGTCGGGTGAACTCGATGAGTGACAGGAACACCATCCAATCACTGGTCCTGTGAGAAAGAATAGAGGAAAGAGAGAGAGAAAACAAAACAACCCTTCCCAAACCATACAGTACGTAACACCCGCACCATTAAAACCAAACATGTATACATGTTTGATAGAACCAAAAATAGTAAAGTAGGTACTTCTCATAACCGAGACAGAGCATCAGCCACTACGTTCTCTGTAACTTTCTTGTACCGGATCTCGAGATTGTAGTTCTGAAAAATAAGGGACCACCTCATCAGCCTCTGGTTCTGATTACGCATTCGTGAAATAAAGGTTAACGGATTGTGGTCTGTGTAAACAATCACGGGAGAAATGGATGAACCGACATAAACTTCAAAATGTTGGATTGCCAACAACAAAGCCAAAGCTTCCTTCTCTATCGTTGAATAATTCCGTTGACATCTATTAAACTTCTTAGAGAAGTAACAAACAGGATGATCGATTCCCCCCGTATCCTCCTGTAGAAGTACGGCACCAGCTCCTAAATCACTCGCGTCCACCTCCAATTTGAACGCTAAAGAGAAATTTGGAGCAGTCAGAACAGGTTCACTACACAGCAAGACTTTTATATTGTCAAACGCTGTTTGACATTCTGATGACCACACAAAAGGTTCTGAAGGACTAAGTAACGTGGTTAACGGTGCAGCAACAGAGGAGAAATTGCGACAAAAACACTGATAATAACCAGCCATTCCCAAATATCTACGCAACTCGCGTCGAGTCTTAGGTACTGGGAAATCATTTATAGCTGACATTTTAGCCATCACTGGACGTACCTGACCATACCCCACCTGCTTACCAAGGTAAGTCACCGTAGCCTTACCGATTTCACATTTAGCGAGGTTCAAAGTCAGTGAAGCTTCCTGCAGACGCCTAAATACAGCCTCTAGCGTAGATAAATGCTCCTCCCAGCTTTGTGCATAAATCACTATGTCATCAAGGTAAGCATTACAATTCGGAACATCAGCCAGAACCAAATTAACCAGCCTCTGAAAAGTAGTTTCGGCATTTCGTAGACCAAACGCCATAACCCGGTATTGAAGAAAACAATCTGGTGTTACAAAAGCCGAAATCTCAGACGCTCTAGGAGTCAACGGAACTTGCCAATATCCTTTGAGCAAATCCAACTTACTCACAAATTTGGCTGAACCAACACTGTCGACACAGTCTTCCATCCTAATCCATCCTTCCATCAGTAATACTATAGTAATTCACCAAATTTTTCTGTGCATTTCAGTGCCCATTACTAGGAGGAGAACAATTGCTTTTTTACTTCTGCTTGCAAGACTGCGGAGGAGGGGTAGAAGGAGAAGGAGCCAGTACTGGGTCCATCCACTGAACCAGCGCAGGCCTCAACAAGGAGATTTTTACCATCTTGTGGATGAACTGCGTTTGGACAGTCAACGGGATCACAAGCACTTCAGGATGAGTACAGAGAAAATGGATGAGCTTCTCTCAATCATTGGCCCTCAACTCACCAGACAAAACACCAACTAAAGGTCTGCCATAGAACCAAAGCAGAGACTGGCTGTTGGACTGAGGTGAGCTTTACATTACATACACAATGAACACTGATCACAATAGGTTTGACCTTTTATTTTTAAAATTACAAACATAAAAAATGTAACAAAATAGGAAAATTTACAAACAGAATGTAAAAAAAATTAAGAATAATCTTTAAAACAAATATAGAAATATAACTATAAAAACCACAGCAAAATAACTATTTACAGCATTAGGTGATAAGATTAAAAGTTTGTGTAGGGGGTGCTGCACTATCCCCACTGTGTATCCTGATCAGAGGCCAGCATCTGTGTAATAGCCTGAAAGTACCTGGCCTAGGCAAAGTTGCAGTGAGTGTGTGGAACATAGGGGGAGGGTGTGTATGAAATACACTTGAATGTGCTGCCGGTTCCTGCCTTGAGGCTGTGCTGCTCTCGATGTTTTGCAGCAGGTTCAAAATACCAATTTTGGCCTGCTGCCTCCTGTTTTGGTCAAGTCTATGGAGGAGTGGAACCAGGCTCAAGGCAAAGTGGTAGCTTTCATCAAGCTCAGATTCCGGTCTGGAAAGCGGCTCCTGGAAGATGGACAGAAGCCGTTCTTCCACATCAGATGTCTGTGGTCTGTGGCTATCACAGTAGGGCCTTGAGGCACCCTCTGCCTTGGGCTCCGGGACCTGTGGGGCCTATCTGTAACCCCAGATGCAGTGGGCCCCGATAGTGATGGTCCCTGGCTGTCCTGTGCCACTGATGCACTCGAAGGACCCGGCTCATCAGATCCACACATCGACAGTGGCGTTGAAGATCTTTCTTCTGCCAACACACCACTCAAATTTCTTTTGGAACTACAAAAAAACAAAAACAATTGTTTTAGACCTTCTGAAATATTTATGTCATACACACAACAATTATCTATCACTTTATTTAAAATGTGGATATTGAATTTAAAGATGATATTGTCATCAATACTGTTATATAATTTCATACAGACCTTCTCGGTTGTAGGTGGGGCACAATAAAGGACATGATTTCTTTGTACTTCCATTCCTTTTGTGATCCTCCTGCTGAACCGCTAGCAAACACTTTTTTTCTGTTTTTTACAAAACTGTCCCTCAGTGACCGCCATTTTGCCTTGCAAAGATCAACTGAAAAAAGAAGAGAGACAGAATAAAATAATAATCACACATTTAGCTAATCTTTTTCTTGTTTATTCACTTCACAGATACTTGGCTTCTGGTGACTCATTGATCAGCCTTGCATTTAACTACCGCCTTGGCCACACAACAGTGATGAACTCTGTGCATATGGTGTGTGCTGCCATTGAAAAGGTCATAATGCAGTCATTTTTGCCCCAGCCGACTGCAGACTCATGGAAGGAGGTAGCACAACACTTCTGGGATAAATGGAACTTCCCAAATTGCCTGGGAGCACTTGATGGAAAACACATTGTGATTCAAGCACAAGTTCATGTGCATACAGGTGGGGGACTTTGGAAGAACCTCTGATGGTGGGGTGTATGCAGGTTCAGATTTGGGGAGGGAAATGGAGAACAACACTCTACACGTTCCTCCTAGTACCTCTCTGCCTGGTGCTGCTCACCGTGGGGATGTCCCACATGTCATGGTGGGTGACGCAGCATTCCCTCTGAAGCCATACCTAATGAGACCCTACCCAGGACAGAACCTCATCCACAGGAAAAGGATTTTCAACTAGACTCTCGAGAGCAAGGATGGTAGTTGAAAATGCCTTCGGCATTTTGGCGCCACGTTGGAGATTTTTTTCATCACAGGATTAACCTGCACCCCAAAAATGTGGACACACTTGTGGTGGCAGTATGCATCCTGCTCAATTTCCTCCTTGCCCCAAGTGAAAATGTACGGCTGCTGGAAGAGGCAGCGGAACTGGGGAGACATGGCGCCAGTGAGAAACATGGGAAACAGGGCATCAAGAGAAGCCTGTGCTGTTAGGGAGAGCTTTGCCACTTTCTTCACCTCCCCCGAGGGCAGTGTGTCCTGGCAGGACAGAATGGTGTGAAAAATGGTGTTGTCATTACTGTTTACTGAAACCCTGTATATTTATATTGTGTGTATGTGTTTAGTGTTTTTTTTCTTTTCTGGTGTGTAGTATTGTATTATTATAATGTTAAGTTCTGTGACTTGTGAGTGATTTATATTGAAAATAAAGTTTGAATAATCATTGGTTTGGCCACTCCTTGCCAGCCCCCTCATTTGGCAGTGTGAATCATCCACCCACCATAGACTTAACTTAAACAGTACACAGCAAAGATTTAACTGTTACATATACATATACATATACTATACATATATATATCTTATAGAAAAAATATATATAACTCAACTTAACTTAACTCAAATTTAACTTACTTCATTACATAACCTAATACATGTTAATAAAGTTCTTCATGCAAATCAAACAACCCTGCAATGGCTTCTTAATTCAAAGTTTTCATGGGTTTTCAACATGTATAGCTAGAGAATTCCTCCTTACAAGTACATGAATAAACTATTTGCTTTCTATCTGCATTTCTTGGACAAAATTAGTGACTTACCATCCACACCAGTGGCGTGCACAGACCTCCTCCAGGGCAGGGGCGGAAGGACCAAAAAGGGCACTTTTTTTAAAAACATTAAAAACTGTATTTAAAGCAGTACCCGTCAGTCTGTTGTGTTTTTATATATTTTAAAGGTCCTGTTCATCGTGATCCCATTTTTCTAACTTTAGTTAGTGTGTAATGTTGCTGTTAGAGCATAACTAATACCTGTAAAATTATAAAGCTCAAAGTTCAATGCCAAGTGAGATATTTTATTTAACAGAAGTCCCCTTTCAAAGCCTACAGCGAACGGCTGGTTTGGACTACATCCCTCTACTTCCTGCTTTAATGACGTCACTCAGGGGCGGTTCTAGAGGCGGGGCCACAGGGGCCCTGGCCCCTGCTGAAATCTGATTGGCCCCTGATTGGCCCCCGTTTTAGGGGTGGGGGAAAAAATCGATTCTTAGATGCATCGCGATGCAGACATGGACGATTCTGAATCGATTCACAAATGTCAAAAATCGATTTTCTAAAAAAAAAATATATATATATTTTTTTTTTCCTAATAACTTAATATTGACGGAACCGAAAAGGCGGAACTCTAAAGCGGACGTGCAGTGCGCGGACAGTCTGTGGCGCGCACATAACAGTGTCGCGCACATAACAGACCGTAACAGACGCATGATGGCTGAGTGCCAAATTCGAACGGCACCCTCTTCGTTAAAAGCTAACGTATGGAAAATTGGCAGTTTCTGTATTGTTTAGTTTTCACATCAACATGCTGTAAACCGATCTGTTATACGTACGTTATACTGCCCTGCAATATGTGCAATGCCAGTCACAAAAAGTTACATTTTGACTGTGCTCTCTGCAGATGTTCATTCACTTTTTTTGCATAAGCTGTTTTTGATTGTGGTATACTGCAAACATTTCAAGTCATAACTCTTTATTATTTAGTTGTAAATAAGAGCGGCTTTGTATGTTACTAATTATTCAGAATATGCGTAAGTCCACAAGCATTATATGAGAGCTGCTGGTACATCATTCTATATTTTTGAACGAAAACTGTTTGTGATTTTGCTACAGCAAAAAAATAAAAATTTGTCTGAAGGATTGCTTATTGGAAATAACAAGAGGATGTTGGTTAGAAGTCTATTATTAAATGCTAGAGATTCAGAATATGCTAAAGTTTGTAGGCATTTACTACAAGTTTGCTGCTACAGGTAGACATTTATTTTCCTGTTGGTTCTTTGCAATGTTGGGACAAATGCTGGCAAATGTAACCTTACAGTTGACATTTTTGTCTTGACCTGTCTTTTAAAAGTTGATGTGAATGCACTGGAGTATGAGGTGTAAGGGGTTAACAGTTTAGGACCCAAGGACCAGATGTTTGAAAGAAGACCCGGAGTCAGAATTATAAAAAATTGAAGAAAAGCTTTACTGAAGATAGTTTGCAGTTTCATCAGCAGAAGTCAGCTTCAAGACTCACACAGGAGTTCGTAGGCCTTCTCGCTTACACAAAGATCAAAGAGGTCTAAGCTACGTCATTGCTTACAGGCTGAATGATTCTCATTGGCTAAGAAATAGATAAACATAGTAATTTTCCACACATATACAGATAGACTGAAGCATATCTCATAGATTATGCAGCTGACACTCGGACCCTGAAGTTAGGCACGCCGTGACCTTCCAGTTCTCAGATTTGGGTTGCTGGGTAACAGCATGTCTCGAACAACAACTCAGTCAATCTCCTACAATGCTAGTGGTTCCTTAACCTGTAAGCAAGAAGACTAACACACACACACACCGACACACACCAAATCCAAGGTTGGATTTGGCCAGGCTCTAACTATAGACAGGAATCTCATCTCAAAACATCAAGATAACAAGTCCTTTCTCTCAGGATAGGACACTTTAGTCTAAATGGAAAGTATAGGCTTTAAATGACAAATGGTCCCTTAAACTATAAACTTCAATGACCCCTATATGTTTTAACACGTTAAAGACCTTTCTCAAGCACAAAACAAGTCCTATTTCATTTCTGTAAGATGGGATAAATAGGCAAACATTGTTACTGCATTCAGATAACAAATACTGACATTAAAGAATACATGCAAATAACATTTCAGTAATCACACTGGTAACTTCTATAACAAAGTAAAATCTCCAGAGAAGTCATCCAACTCATTAGATCTTGACTTTAGAACAAAAAAAAATATTGATTAATACCTTAACTATAATCACTCATTACATATACATTGAAGCAGCAGTGGATTCCAATCCACCCCCTTCAGAGGAGAGTTGAAATTCATCCTCAGTGTGACTGCTGTAATGTTGTTGACATTATCAGAATATTTTTAATCTCTGCGATTAAATAATTCAGCAGCTGAAAGACGGCATTACCCAGAATTCCGTTCTCTGCTTCCATAACAACCTCATTTGACAACAGTAAACTAATGTTCATTCCTACTGACTAAATCCCGGTTTGCATTTGTGCCCTGATACGTTTTAAGTGTAAATATTAGAAACATACATAAGGAAAGTTAGATAAACAGTTGGGCGATGGGCAGAGACTATTACGCTATTTTGGAAATAAACCGAAACGCCACTGATGCTGACATAAAGAAGGCGTAAGTTACGTTTTGTTTAATTTCTAAGTAGATTTGTAAATATAATGTTATATAAATTCAATTAAAAGCTAATAAACTAGTCAACAATGTGGTTTACGTTCATTTTGAGGAATCATTTGCTAGCAGCAGATTGTTCTTATTCCGGTATAATCAGGTATCGGCGGCTCGCGCTGAAGCATCATCCGCGCAGCAGTAGCCACGCGCGCGACGCCGAGCTCTTCACATTGCTCGCGGAGGCGTTTGACGTGCTGAGCGACCGTGAGTTCACTAGACAAACTCATATACATCCACAAACAACACCTTGCAACAGCACTTGAATATTCGACATAACGTTATTAAACGTTTTTTTATATTACATTACAACTATTTTGCGACGTGTCTCCCAGCTGTATTTTAAAGTTTTGGTTCCCATAAAGTTCTGGCAGGCTAGTATATATTTATAAGAATACAACCAAAAAAAAACATTTAGAGTCATGTATCACATAAAAACTTAAATGTTTGTTTGTTATTTAAAAAAAGAAAAAAAGAACGTTAATACAACGGTAAGATTTGGCTCCCAAACATAACCAAAATGGAACCATCCACTAACGTGTGGGGCATGTTCTGCTTTTGCTGGGATGTACACCTACTATGCTACTGCCACTGTATTGTGAAAGGAAAACAGCACATAGTACACAGTTCAGGCCTCAATTTGTTGTTTCCTGGTAAGTTGGTGATGGCTTTTCTCATGCAATGCAGCTCGTAAAAAGGCCACTTATGATAAGTTTGGAGAGGAGGGTTTAAAAGGAGGAATCCCATCTGAGCTGGGAGCAAATGGCGCCTGGTCATCAGGATATGTCTACCATGGAAATGCAGATGAAACATTCCGACAGTTTTTCGGAGGAGATAATCCTTTTGCAGGTAATTTTTATAGTATGATTTTATTTTATTTTATTTATTTTTTTGTATGATTTTAATTGACATTTTAAAAGACAAGCTGGTTCAATCAGTGTTCATAATGCCATGGTGTTTTGAAGAACCCAAGCTCTGATTAGTAATATCTGCTAACTCATTCTCCATAGATTTCTTCACTGGTAATGGCAGTGAGGTCAACACAGCTTTTCAGAGCTTGCGTGGGCAAAAAGAAAAGTTACAGGATCCACCAATAGAGAGAGACCTTCATCTTGCATTGGAAGACCTTTATTATGGATGCACTAAAAAAATTAAGATATCCCGTAGGGTAAGTTCTGCAGACAAGGGTAAAGATAAAATCATATGGACTCATGAGAAATTAATTTCATAAATTGATACAGGTCATGAATGAGGATGGACACACATCCAGCATAAGAGACAAAATTTTAACCTTCACTGTAAAAGCAGGATGGAACGAAGGGACACAGATCACGTTTCCAAAAGAGGGAGACCAGGCATGACAGAACACTTTTTTATCACAATTTTGTTTTGTCGTGGTTGTAAATAGATCTTGGTGATAACAGAATTTAATCTTTTTCTCCACAGGGACCAAACAACATCCCAGCAGATATTGTGTTCATCATACGCCAAAAGCATCACCCACGCTTTGTCCGCCAAAATGATGATTTGTTCTACACAGCAAATATTTCTCTTGAGAAGGTGAGAAACATTTGTTTTAGCATATTTCAGCAGATTTAAATATACATGTTTTCACACTATAATAGATCATGACCAGAGAGGCGTTCCATCTTTTCCATCTAGTTTTCATGCTGAATATGTGATGGGGTCTCAATTGGACCAACATGTTAAAAATGAATAGTTTCACTCTAAATGTAAAATTTGTAAATTGAATTGTCAGTTTAAGTTTCATAAATCTAACTTTATGTCTTTGAATATATGGTAACTCTACAGGCTTTGACTGGTTTGTCAGTAGAAGTTGAGACACTAGATGGCAGGCTTCTCAACATCCCCATTAATGACATTGTGCAGTGAGTAAAACATTTATCTTTTTTAACAAGCACATTTATATGTTACTCAGCAGAACAAAGTTCATATTTAATTTCTTTGCACTACAGCCCTCAGTACACCAACGTTGTGACCGGGGAGGGAATGCCACTAGCCAACAACCCATCCAAGAGAGGCGACCTGATCATTCGCTTCGTTACACACTTTCCAGAGAAGCTCTCGGCTGAAGAGAAACAGCTTCTAAAACGAGCCCTTTCATCAAAACTAATCCAGACTTCTTAATCTCCTCAGACGCAAAACGATGCTGCGGGTAAAATCGCTTATAATTCATGGACATTCCACTGCTATTTTGTAGAAATTAGGAGAGTAGCTTTTTTAGTAGCCAAAATGTCCTTTCTTAATCTTTTCTCACTTAACAGGATGTTCGCTGTCTAGGTAACGTAGGGGAACTCCCACTGCAGTGTCAACGCCCCAAGTTCAGTGCAAATTAAGAAAGATCACGGCTTTAGTCAACATGTAGGCCTTTTTTTAAAATAAACTAATATGTAAATTGTGTAAAAATTTACCAAAAGGACCAAATTCTTAATAAATAAAAGTTGTTGTTTTTTTTATATTATTTCTTCTTGCTTGACTTTATTTATATACGTGACCTTGAAGTAATCCAAAAGTAATCAGTTACATTACATTCATATTATAGTACTTGGATTACATTACTGAATACTATTTTTATGAAGTAATTTGTAACTGTAACAGAATATATTTTTAAAGTAACCCTCCCAGGCCTGAACATACCTCCGACGAAGTGGTCGCTGCAGACACGGGCATTGGGGACTTTAAGCAACAGCTGCGAACGGCTACGGCGACCGGAAGTATGCCGTCACACCGCCGTAGCCAAGAACGTAAAAATCACTAAGCAAACATGAACAGGACGGCGCAACGCGGCACTAATTCATTTATTGAGATACAAAAAATGTCATTTAAAAAGCAAGAGAAGGATTTTTTTGGCATTAAATGACAATCTTTTGTCAGAAGAGTAGTTTTTACTATTGTATGATGTAAATAAGTCTAAAAACCTAGATTTACCGTGTAAGCAATACTTGCCTTTTAACATTGAGTACATGGAAGACGAATGCTTAAATGAATTTCGTGTTTTAAAAAATCGTTAAAATTAGCTTAAGTTTAAAGGAGAACTCCGGTCAATTTTAACATTGAGCTCATTTTTTTGTACATTTGGAGTGCTGTCAATACAGAGAACAATGACAAAAATCGGTGTTGCCTACACCGTGTTATTCTATTTTTAAAATTTGCACCCTGTTGACTTCAATGGGGCAATGTTTAAACCTGCTTTTAGCCTCTTAACATCCTTGATGTGTCATTACAAGTGCACAGAAAATGTGAGTGATTCCTTCTGAGTGATCACGGGTGAATCTGACTGCAGTAGATGTGAAAGATATGTATAAAAATGATGTTATTTAAGCCAGCGCAAATACCTGTTTACATCCTGTTTTTCGGTTGAAGTCCAAAGTAGTCGATTGCCGAGTTCACGCGCGTGATCATTGGTAACGAAACCTATGCGCGTGAACTCGGCAATCGACTACTTTGGACTTCAACCGAAAAACAGGATGTAAACACAGGTATTTGCGCTGGCTTAAATAACATCATTTTTATACATATCTTTCACATCTACTGCAGTCAGATTCACTCGTGTTCACTCAGAAGGAATCACTCACATTTTCTGTGCACTTGTAATGACACATCAAGGATGTTAAGAGGCTAAAAGCAGGTTTAAATATTGCCCCATTGAAGTCAACAGGGTGCAAATTTTAAAAATAGAATAACTCGGTGTAGGCAACACCGATTTTTGTCGTTGTTCTCTGTATTGACAGCACTCCAAATGTACAAAAAAATGAGCTCAGTGTTAAAATTGACCGGAGTTCTCCTTTAAAACGCACCAAAGGTCTCGCCCCCTCGAAACACAGCCTGTCCAGATGGATAGTGGACGCTATTGCGGCAGCTTATACGTCTAAAAACCTGCAGTGCCCTTTGGGCATCAGGGCTCATTCCACCAGAGGCATGGCATGGGATTTCCATTCATGACATTTGTACGGCGGCAGACTGGGCCTCCCCCTCTACATTTTTAGGTTTTACAACCTGGAAGTTCCCGCCCTGCAGGCTAAACTTCTATCAGTCTAACGGAATTCATTTGCATAAAGATGGGCATCGGTCAGCTTTTAGACGCGCAGCATTTTTTCAAATGAAGCGCCTCCTTCCCGGAATGCTTTACGGGCGCGTCAAAGTCGCTTGACGTTAGTCTTGTGTGTCCCCTGCCCAGATTCATCGTGCGCGGGCCACTTTACTCGATTTAGCTCTCCTGGTTGAGCTGCACTATAAAGGGTTGTACTTAAAACAAAACAAGCCGTTTTGTGATCATTTATTCATCACAGCACACACCAGGTAGAAAATGTCTGTCATGGAAAAACACACTATATCATTTGAAAAACATTTTTAAATAATACATTAATTATTAATTTTTGCAATAAGCCCCTCAAGCTCAGGTCTTGTTTTGAACCGGGCTTGATAATCTGCTTCGTTGTGCTGAAACAAAGAAGAAAAAACACACACACAGACACAACAACACAAATGAAGCCCATAACAGTTGATAATAATAGTTTCATAAATGCAGCCAGACATATTAATATAAGAGCAGTATCAATGTCAATGATTATGAAGTGTAATTTTCTAACCTGCTTTACACAGAGTTGCACTCCCTCAGGCTGATTCTTCAGAAGAACTTCCGCAAGAATGGGAAAAAGTGTTGCCTTCATTTCACTGATCTAAATGCACATCACCAATAAATCAGTTATAGGCTACAGGACACCTATCATGATTACATGCGATCATAAAAGTAGATCATTTATTCATACAACCAACCACATGTTGCATTCACTCTACCTGAACAACACGCTCATGGGTTTTCAGGACTCCATCTACATACATCTTTGTGCCTTGCTCCTGCATCACCATGACCTCTGTGCTTTTCGTAGGCAGGGCAAAGCTTTAAAACACAAATAAGAGAGAATTATTTTCACTGTTACCTTACAATAATTCACAAAATGATAAATGATGTATTGTTAATCATGACACATTTTATATTAAAAACAACATGATTTTGAGAACAGTATAATATATAATAAATATTTCTCTCTTTCCCACCATTCATCGACTTTGATGTCCAAGTGACTGCAGAGATTGTGGATGTACTGGGAATAATGTTCCACTAGAGTCATGTCATAACCGGAAACACACACATTAAGCACGCCAAACTCCGTGGCTGTCGCTGCTTTGATCTGCTTTGCCTGAATTTTGTCCTTCTTCTTTGGCTGAATGAAAATAATTTAGCATATTCTATTAACTGGCAGTGAAAACTTTTTATACTGATGATGTACAAAACTAGGTCTTACCGATGCTTTTGGAAGAAGATGTCTGTATCTTCCGATACCATGTGTGGGCATTGATCTATACTGTCTGTTAGTCAGCAAAACACCTGGTTAGACAAAAAAAAACAAAAAACATTTGATTACTATCAGTTAACAATTATATTTGAACACTGGTGTGTAATAAAAAAAAGAATGCTTATGATTATTTGGTCTATGATTACTCTTTTCAAAATTATTTTCCATTTATCAATCAATTTATGAATCTAAATGATCCATTATATATTTTCATGTCATATACTCATATTCATCTATTCTATTCAGAAATTGAGTTAAACTCCGCTCTGAAAATGTACGTCTAAATTTTGTTGAGACATGCTATTTTATCCCCTTCCGTCTGCAAAGTCTGAAATCCTGTCTCATATCAAATGTAGCATGAGTTTGTTTTCTTACTTTGGAAATAAAGTACAGCAAGTATTATCATAAGGACTAGTCATGATGAAAATGCTTATTTTGCTCTTTTAGCTTTTAGAGTGTTAAAACCACATTGTTTAGTTAGTTACTCTTGCAGAATGTAATACCATGAGGCCAGAGCTGATTCTTGAGCTGAAAAAGGATATTTTTGACATGATTAACGTGTACCCTTTCTTTATCTGATCTGAACATATATAAAATCTCAGACTGGTTTATTGTTATTTTGTCTTTACTACTAAAAGCTGATTATTACTTACAAATTTATTTAACCATTCATTGTTTTAATTATTCATTTTATTCTTTACTTATTAATAAAATCGTTTTTATCCATGACTGCATCAAACACACCTGCATAAATGAAAATTAAACAGAGAACAACAGATGTATTGCTCTTACCCAAAGGCATCTGTGTAGTTAACAGTTGACTTCTGTGACATTAAGAGAAAAGTCAATGATCAGTTTTAATAATATACCACTAATATATATATATATATATATATATATATATATATATATATATATATATATATATATATATATATATATATATATATATAAAATATAAATGTGTGTGTGTCACTTACTGGACCGATGATGCTGCACACACCAGCGCCCGTGTGTTCTGAAGAAGAAAAACCTTATGCAAAAGAATGACACAAACTAATGACACAAACCAAAAGCGTAAAAAAGAGTATGTTTGGAAAATACTGAAATCATTTATGTAAATGTACAGAACTCAGTTCTGCTCTTCCTCTACGACCTTGGCATGTCAACAACATACATGCATTCCTGCAACAAACTGACAATTAAGATGTCATTCTCTAAATACTTCACCTTATTCAGGAAATTGATCATTGTTTCAAGGTGATATGTTAATCCAGTAAAAACGTTTTAAAACAAGCAGTCAAACGCGTAAAATATCAATCAGGTAAGCGCATGTACTGCGCCAGATCTTCTTCACGGATTCCAGCAGGATGACTTTACGCTTGTTCGGCACATTGCTGCCCCCCGCTGGAGCAAAAGCGTCACACGTGGGACTAGTTTTCAGATTGATGCTGGTTTTGTCACATACTGTTAAAAGGTTCAAATCAGCATGATTTATTTAGTTTAGCATTCAGAAGTTATCATTAGGCTTAGAAAATATTATAAAATAATAATTTGAAAATAATAAATATTAAATATATCACTTTGAAAGACAGCATTCACAGAACTGTTCTAATACCAAGGTTCTACGACTAGCTATTGAAATAATCATAAATAACCACTGGCACAGAAAGTAAGCATTACTGGAATATACCCCCATTTAAATATCATTGTATAAAGTATTAGAAGAGTCTCCCTGTTCACAGTTCAAGGGTTAACGGAATGCGATGATGCAGGGGGAATGTGACGTGGCGCCGGTGGCGCTTGCAGAGCTCAATCTAACTTGTTTGGAGTCCCGCCTTGTTTCTACAGACAACATTCCGGATACCGCTCGTTTGCTCAATCACTATTACATTTTCCACTAGTTAAAAAATACGTTTAAACATATTTGTTCATATTTGAATATTGATGCGAATGAAGCCTGCTTAATTTATATTTAATTATGTAAAGACGTCGCAGGAAATGCAATACTCAAATGATCTACATTATATATTAAATGATATTGATATTGAGATAATATTTGACCTAATTTAGTATAATACTATGTCATCATCAATTTGACAGAACTCTGTGACGCATGCTTTTGTATTCTCTCTAACCTTATAGGCTGAGCTCAGCTGTCAATCACGTCTCTGTGAGTATCATGCTAGGTTGTGGCGCAGAACGGGGCCTGAATAGGCGGCTGAGAGTCTCAAACTGAACCGAATAACCGCTTTATTTTCTTGTTTAGAGCAATCTGAAAGTTATAGCAACACATTAACACCCACAGTAGACCCAGCGGAACCGGCAGCATGTCTGCAGCAGGAGATTTCGGCAACCCGCTCCGCAAATTCAAGCTGGTGTTTCTGGGAGAACAGAGCGGTGAGTTCCGAACCGAACCGATCATACTGGTCCTGTCTCTCTTTCTTTATGTGTGTGTTTTTGAGTTTGGATGCTAGATAGATATCTAAATGGAAAATGTATAAATACATGTGTGTGTGCTGAAATATGTCTTAGTTATACCTTGTTATATTCTCACAAATCCAGTTAAAGATGTCAAAGAACAACATGTATGATAGTTATTGCTTCAAATGTAACTTAATCACATCAGCCAAAACGGGTTTTTCTTGTAAGTTAATCTTTTAATATCAACAGTTTTGTGAGGGTTAAAGTCTTAGGAAATTTCATCACCGCCAAATAAAACATACAACATTCATGAGATGCCATCATTAATTTCGGTTGTCTTGTCTTGACCTGTATTTCATATTCATATCTCAGTATATTTTTGTCTGTCTCCCGTGTAAACATGAGAATATCATGTTTTGCTGGCATGATGGGATTTTCTGGATCTTCTAGCTTTTGAACACTCATATTTCTAAGCTTAGGAGAACTTGCATGTGTTCATAATATATGAAACACCAGCATTGCCTAAAGTCTCAGTATGAAGAGCCATTCCTCTTTCTGAAATATCTGGCCCTGACACAGGTGGTCTGTCAATCTCCAAAAAATAATAAAAATAAAATAAATCACTGCTCCCAGAATTCAACAGCAGGTCAGGCCTGGGGCTTTGCAAATTCTGTGCAAATCAGTATAAAGCATAAACAAGCGTCATGTGACATTATTTTGTAAGCATTGGTAAGACTATACCTGTGTACGATAGTTTGGCCTTTTCTTGGATTTCTAAAAAAAATTGAGTAGGAAAATAAATATAGCAAATGTTCAAACTATTTGCATATATTTACATAGACATGCATGGCTATCTAGGCATGTGTTCATTTCATTCACTGTTTTTAGATTAATATATTGCAATTGCCCTGCATGTTTCATCTGATCTGAATCTGAAATGTATGTGCACAGGTTACACAGCTTTAATGAAGACCTTTGCTTTAGGTAGTGTTTTTTTAAGTTATGCCTATGGAATGGCTTTGTGAAATCTAATGTTAGCATGTCAGTGTCACCTGATAGATGAACACACATGAAATAGATTTAATTGTGTAACTGACTGGATATTTTCCTTCTGCATTCAAGGAAAATGTATTGGCTTTGAAAGTGATGCATAAATGCCCTTTGTGACGTTGTGATCTTCATGCCAGGTTTTGTTCAGAGATATGTAATGTTTTGATAGTAACCATTACATTTTTCATTTGGTTTTGCAGTGGGAAAGACATCACTGATTACCAGATTTATGTATGACAGTTTCGATAATACCTACCAGGTATGTGAATCTTTTTCTGACTCGTTGGCTAAGTTTAAACTGTTGATTTGTTTGGTTTCTATTTTGGATGTTTCTGATGAGTTGCATGGATAAGTGTCCTTTTCCTTAGTTTTGTTTTGTTGCTTTTCATTTTCAGGCGACAATAGGAATCGATTTCTTGTCGAAAACAATGTATCTTGAAGACAGAACAGTAAGTAAAAAATGTTTTTCTTCTACCAATAAATGCACGTCTCTTTCAATGATTTGAAGGAATGAAATGCATGAAAATATAAATGCTGTAACATTATTTTACCAGTGTTTAAATGACACAAACGTCTGGGGTGCTTTTGATTAATGACTGAGGGATTTGATTGGATTTTTTTATAGCTTATATTGGCTTTATTGCTGTACAGTGTGTCGTTTTTAAAAACATTGCAGGTGAATTTATTGTAGTTGATATAATGATTTTAATGTAATTGCAATTTCTTTTTAGTGTTGTAAGATCCATATTGTTAAATTGTTCATTTTCTTTCTTTATGGAAATTCTTATTATGATATTTTAATGTCTACAACTCAGATTTTTCTCTCCATATTGTGCAGCCCTAGTATTTTTATTTGCTTTGTTGAATGTTGATTCGAACGCTTAGTGAGATGTTGTCTGTAAGAGCCCAATATAAACCACCATGAGAAAGCCCAGTGCCTCTCTCCACCTGGTGTGTCTATTGCTTCAGCCCCCTTCTCTCTCTTGCTCTCTCTCTTTAGTAATTTGTTCACATTTGTATGTTTCTTTCTGTGAAGAATTGTTCTTCTTGATTGGATTTGAGTGGGAATGTTTCACTCTGAAGATCTGCAGTCCTGATAACATAACCCATACCATAACCCTAGGGCCATTTAATTCCACTTAATGATTAATTTCAACTTAATTTTTACATTTTTAGATTCCGTTGTTTTTTTGTTTTTGTTTTTTTTAACCCTCAATTTTAATTTTTCTGGACTCTTGATTTATTGGTTAAATGAAATGTAATCAACAAGCATGACTAATTAATTAAAATCATTGAAGCTTGAATTCAGCAACAATTAAAAGTAGTACTTTTAAATTAGAAAACTAGATTTTAGTTTTCTGAATTCTATTTTAATGGTTTAATTAAATTGTATTAATCAAAAAGCATGTATATATCAATTGAATTTACAAAAATATAACAACTTTTTTTAACAAATTGTGTTTTGTGTTTTCTGTATTTATGATTTAATACAAATTTATTATCAAAAACATTGGTAATCAAATGAAGTCATAAAAGATTAACAATTTATTTAATCTTTTAAAAATGTTTAATAATTGTATTAATTTAAGTTTTAAATTAATCATTTTGTTGTTGTTATTATTATTAGTCTTTATGCGGTGTAATATTCACTGACACTAGTCCACGTAGCAATTTGACAGCACTATTTTTGATACAGTTGTGGTCATAATTAATGGCACCACTGGTAAATATGATCAAAAATGGCTGTAAAAAATAAATCTGCAGTGCATTCATCCAAAGCCTGCCAAATTCCATGACATTCCACGTTATACAGTAAATTCTATTTTTATAACTGGTTTTACTGGTTTTCGCATTGTGTAAATCATAGGGCTCTATAAATCTACTAACGTGAGTCCATCTAAAGACCCTAAGCCGTTCCCTAACCCTGAGCTTGAGAAATCTTTTCGATCCACTTTGCTTTTTCTTATTTCTTAAATTTCATTCCACGCCTTTTTTTTTTTTTTTTTTACCTTTTCCCCCCTTTGAACTTTTAATTTCCCCTCTTTTTTTCCTATATTCCCCTCTTTTTCTTTTGTTTTTTTTCTCCATTCACACAGATCAGGCTGCAGCTTTGGGACACAGCAGGACAGGAGCGTTTCCGTAGCCTCATTCCCAGTTACATCAGAGACTCTGCTGCTGCTGTTGTAGTTTACGACATCACAAGTAGGTATATGAGACCCGCTCCACGTCCAGTTCCCCTCCTCTTACCTCTTCCTCTTCCCCTTTCTCCCCCACTCTCTCTCTCTCTCTCTCTCTCTCTCTCTCTCTCTCTCTCTCTCTCTCTCTCTCTCTCTCTCTCTCTCTCTCTCTGCTGGAACTCTGGTGCTAAAATATTTGGTCAGGTGCGGCTGCAGCTGTGGGACACAGCAGGACAGGAGCGCTTCCGCAGTCTGATTCCCAGCTACATCCGGGACTCTACGGTTGCCGTGGTAGTCTTTGACATCACAAGTGAGTGTGGATCCTCGGCAGGAGAACTTAAGGAAGAGGAAAGATGTCTGTCATCTCAACGCAGTCTCTTCTTTTGTTTTGTTTCACATCCTTTGAGTTTTCTGTGATTTCATTCTTTTTGTCTTCTTTCTTATTTGTGACCCTGGACCACAAAACCAACTTTCAGGTGATTTATACATCACCTGAAAGTTGAATAAATAAGCTGTCCATTGATGTATGGTTTCTTTGGATAGGGCAATATTTGGTTGTGATACAACTATTTGAAAATCTGGAATCTGAGGGTGCAAAAAAATCGAAACGTTGAGAAAATGCCTTTAAATTTGTCCATTTATGTTCGCGATTGTGCTGCATTCAATCACTAAAATAAATGTTTTATATATTTACATTAAGAAATTTACAAAATATCTTTATGGAACATTATCTTTACTTAATATCCTAATGATTTTTAGCATAAAAGAAAATTCAATAATTTTTGACCCATACAATGTATTGTTGGCTATTGCCACAAATATACCCGTGCGTTATGATCCAGGGTCACATTTGTAACTCGTTTTTTGCTTTGCATTTGCAATTCAGTGCTTAAAACTGGGTGGACACCTTTGTTTTGGACTACATGCATATCTTTGCAATTAAAGGATAACAGACCATGGACTAAACATTAAGTTCCTACGATTAACATTCACATAAAAGAATGATACATTTTTATTTACAACAGTACATTTTTATATTTGCAAGATATTTATATTTTTCTGTTTGTTCATATAATAAAATAATGTAAATTATTTCTAAAAAAAGAAAATATGCATTAATTCATCATTTTACAGCCTAAAATGTAGATGAAAGATGATTTGTCTTTTTTTTTCTGCAGACCGAGTTCCTGTGACGCATTCATGAGCACAGAGTCGCTTCCAGCTTTAGAACTTCCTTTCTTTCTTTCCTCTTATTTTATCCTTGTGTTTTTTTCTACCTACCTGCGAGTTTTGTCTCTCCCTGTCTGTGATCCTGTGATTTCCCCCATAGACCCCTTAAGGCTCATCTTAAGTATTAACCCAGTGTCTCTGAAATCCCCTCGACAGATGTCAACTCGTTCCAGCAGACCACCAAATGGATCGACGATGTCCGAACAGAAAGGGGAAGTGATGTCATAATCATGCTGGTGGGAAACAAAACAGATCTTGCAGATAAACGGTTCGTTTGAATGGTTGCAACCTTTTTAGGAACATTATGATGTATTTTGTAAAATTTTATTTGACTTTGCACAAATATATTAAGCAGCCTCCAACTGATATTGTTCTAAATAAATAAACAAACCATCATATTAGAATGATTTCTGAAGGATCATGTGTATGGAAGGATCAAATAAATGCAGCCTTGGTGAGGATAAGTGACTTTCAAAAACATAAAAAAATAATTTAGACCCCGAAAAATTGCACAAACTAAAACTTGATGCTTAATTTTGGCTAAATATCTATCGGTTAGTCAGTCTGGCTGTTTTATCAAGTATTAAAGAAATCTATGGGCAAATAGTAATGATTCCATGTGTTTTTGTGTTCATTTCAGGCAAGTTTCTATCGAGGAAGGAGAAAGGAAAGCCAAAGAACTGAATGTAATGTTTATTGAAACTAGTGCTAAAGCCGGATACAACGTCAAACAGGTGAGTGTGACTGAGATCGGACTTGAATCAAAAGTAGAAATACGTGCTTTAATGATTGAGAATCAAACTCTGAATCACAAACTTTATTAAATGATCATGTTCATGATTATTATTCATTTCTCTCATAGCAGTGTCTTCAGAAGCATCCAGATGATTAAATATCCAACTTTTCTGAAAGCAAACCATCTCAAACACACCCTGTTTTTCCTGATCCCGGTGTTGTGCTTGTCTCTTCCAGCTTTTCCGGCGTGTAGCAGCAGCTCTTCCTGGTATGGAGAGCACACAAGACAAGAGCAGAGAGGACAGTATCCTACACAAATATATGCATATTTATGTGATTGGGCTTTTCGCATTTGCAGTTGCTTTAGTACTTTATTGTCCAAGTGTTGCTGTGTAAATCCGCACAAAACACACCACAAAAGCATCATGTTTTTCCTTAATTCCCTTTTCCTTCAGTGATCGACATAAAATTGGAAAAGCCTCCAGAGCAGCCGGTCAACGAAGGCGGATGTTCATGCTGAGGCTTCAGTCGTCATTTCTGTGCCGTGTCTCTTATTGTCGTTCTTTCAAACGCTCTTAGTTGCACTCACAGCGTCTCTCTGGATATTCTGCAGAAGCGGAGGAAGTAGAACACTACCCATCACCCTCGTCACCACTCACCCACTCAAATGACTTGGAAAGCACAACGTGCTTGTGTATGATGTTGCTTTTCTATTAATTGTTTCCGTTAATCGTACACCTTTTGTGGTGTTTTTTTTTTCTTTCTTTTTTTCACTTTCAAAACGCTTTATAAAGTGTTGTTTTTTTGTCCATGTTTCATTTTATGTGAAATAACACTTATATTACTGTAATCACGACATGAATAGGAGCAAAACAAGATGAATAAATGAAAAAACTATTAGGAGAAGGATATCCAGATTTGAATGTGCGATGATTCTCTAAATGTCGTTAACGGTGCAGAGATGGACGAAAGGTTTACAGAGTGTCTAGATTTCATCATATGTGGCTACAGCGCGTCGAATCTGTGACGCTGTTGATGTCTCTTCTTCAGAAGGAAGAAAGGAAAGTGTAAAAACAAATGTTTTTGGAGTTTTGTGAGGAACAAGTGCTGCTTTAGCTCTGTTGCTCCTCAAGCATTGCGCTTTTTTCTGCTTGGATGTCATTTTCTTTGATTTTCTTCCATCTTATTTTGAGCATTAGAAAGCCAATAGCTTAGTCAAAGAGAGATACAGTTATTGTAAAGAAATATGTATATTAAGGGAAGTATCAGATCCGATTTAACATATATGCAGCCGTTGCCTTCAATGGTTTGTTTTATTGAGCTTCCACTGTTTTTTATTTTATTAGCATTGTAAAGTTTGATTTATTTTAATAATGACACGCTAGATGTGGTTTGTTTTCTTTTTGATTTGTTGAATCAACCATGAACCCTAATATTTATTTGTAATGTCTTTTGTTTGGTTTTTAAACACTGTTTGGTTTTTCATAATTCGTAGATGGAGACGTTAAGATATTCTGGCTCAAAGCAGCTGCCACATTTGTTTTTAAATGTACAGTGATATTTTGTCCCCAGACTGATCTAAACGTTTCTAAGTTTTAGTGCATTTTGTGTATTTTTCTTGGGGTTGTTTTCTTGAAACTGTCTCAGATAGATTTTAACCAGTTTCGTCTGGCAGTGTTGCTTGACGCCAATACTCATTATTTGCACTGCTAAAATTGATCAGCATCTTTGAGACATCCCTAATAAAATCTTTATTTAGCAACAATATATATATATATTTTCTTTTAGTTTTGATTGATGGATAATGTATAACTCTGTTTGTAAATCAAGTTGGTAAATGTGCAGGGCAGAAAATAAAAAATATAGTAAGCTATTATTGGATCTGTGCAGGAATTGCACTTTGATTGCAAACACAGAAAATTAAATTCCTGATGTTTTGTACTTCTGTAGGTGGTTACAGCTTTTTATTTATTTATAAGTGTTGCACAACAATATCAAGTTGATAACTTTCTACATTTGCAAAGTAGTCAGGTGGGCCATTTATATGGATACACCGTAATAACATGGGAATGGTTGGTGATATTAAAGTCCTGTTTGTGGCACATTAGTATATGTGAGGGGGCAAACTCCTCAAGGTGGGTGGTGACCATGGTGGCCATTTAGAAGTCGGCCATCTTGGATACAACTTTTGTTTTTTCAATAGGAAGAGGGCCATGTGACACATCAAACTTATTGGTAATGTCACAAGAAAAACAATGGTGTGCTTGGTTTCAACGTAACTTTATTCGTTCATGAGTTATTTACAAGTTTCTGACCACTTATAAAATGTGTTCAATGTGCTGCCCATTGTGTTGGATTGTCAATGCAACCCTGTTCTCCCACTCTTCACACACTGAATGGCCCCCAAGGTCTCCCGATCTGACCCCCTTAGACTTTTATCTTTGGGGTCATCTGAAGGCAATTGTCTATGGTGTGAAGATACGAGATGTGCAGCACCTGAAACTACGGATACTGGATGCCTGTGCTGGCATTTCTCCTGCGGTGTTGCTATCAGTGTGTGAAGAGTGGGAGAACAGGGTTGCATTGACAATCCAACACAATGGGCAGCACATTGAACACATTTTATAAGTGGTCAGAAACTTGTAAATAACTCATGAACGAATAAAGTTATGTTGAAACCAAGCACACCATTGTTTTTCTTGTGACATTACCAATAAGTTTGATGTGTCACATGGCCCTCTTCCTATTGAAAAAAGAAAAGTTGTATCCAAGATGGCCGACTTCTAAATGGCCACCATGGTCACCACCAATCTTGAGGAGTTTGCCCCCTCACATATACTAATGTGCCACAAACAGGACTTTAATATCACCAACCATTCCCATGTTATTACGGTGTATCCATATAAATGGCCCACCCTGTACATTAGTGCATAGTGGCCAGTCATGGGAACTGGTTCCATTATGCAGCCTTCTTCATTGAGGTATCTGTTCAGTGGTCGAACTTGAGTGATGATAATGTCATCTCGTTGTACAGTGTTTGAAAATGCTCATTATTGCGGTCATAGAGTGAACCTTTCGGTGATTGTTTACAGTTTAACGGAAGTTACTCCCAAATTCGCGCAAGGCGTCATGGGGCGTAGGAAAAAGGTGGATAGAAAATTCTTGTAAAGGCAGTTATACAAGATTCTTATGTATAGAGCAATCAACGGTCTGACGGTCACTCCCAAACCTCATGCTATATGGACATCATAAATTCAGGGTTCCAGTGGTTTATAGTTGGAGCAATTTATACAAATAGGAGATCTTGTATCTTGACAAAATAACAGACATAAGTCATGGATAAAAATGAACAAGTTTGCAAAGCTCTACGTGTACTAGGCTACATTATACACAAAGCAGAATCATAGCAGCAAGAAAATACAATCATTTCGTTATGTGCAGAATTATTATATAGATATGTTATAAATATCTGTTGATATTTCACCAATCAGAGAAAAACAAGTCTGTTCTGATTAATTTGTGCAGCTAAACTATTGTGTAACGTTTTTCTTTAAAAGGATAGCTTTTTTTCTTTAGGATAACCATATTCATCCGCACAGTTGCAGAGCCAAAGCACAACCAAAAATGTTGTTCTTCTGCAAAATGCATGCAGTTTTTTTTAATCGCTAAAAGAGTCAAAAGTTACATAGCCTATACCTTTAAATAAAGCAAACTAATCCCTCTTTTACATGACCTTATTTTTCATTGTCCTCTTAATGCCCACTGAGTGTAAAACAGCTGCAGCTATTCTCATATTTGCATATTTATATGCAGGAACAGGAGCATTTGCTATCGCTGAGCTTTGTGGACGACAATTCCAGTATATTCTTTCATCCCGCTGGATTTCCAGTGACCATCCTGCTATCCGACTGGCCCTCAGCAGAACCAGAAGGGCATCCATAGAAGTGAACGCATTGCTGCACCCGCAGCCATTCCAGCCAGGAGTCCCAAAGCAATCTGCTCTCCGAAATGTTCATCAGAGTTTCTGTGCACCCAGACATGCTGAGTTCCTACAAGGAAGCACATTAGGTTTAGGGGTACGTCCGTTGTTAAATATTTCTGCGTTAATTGGAACTTTACTTGTCATTTAAAACCGGAAATAGATAAAGTTTTACATTTAAGACTAAGAAAAAAATGGTAACATGGTAAAATGGTCAGATTTTGTTAAATTCAAAGGTAATGCGTTACTTAACTCATTACTTGAAAAGTAATCTGATTACGTTACTCACTTCAGCAAAGGATAATAAATAGCCTACTGTAATGAATGTATTGCTCATTGTTAGTTAAAATTAGCTGATGCTGCATTAACTAATGTTAACTAATGGAACTGTAAAGTGTTAACAAAATATCTAAAATGAATAAGAAATATTTAATATTCTGCACAAATTCTGAAGTATATTTTTAAATTCTATTTTTCAGTTATATGATCAGCTGATAATAAAAACATTCAATACAAATATTGTAATTAAATAATTAAATATTTTAAATAGTGGTCTCAGACTTTTGGAGACAAATGTCCTTATTTTTTGGACAAATGTCCAAAAAATAAGATACTGATAATACCAATGTATTATATCAGTGTATAAAAAAAAATAAAAAAAAAATGGCAATAACCCTATCTTTGTGCTTTCTGCCGAATAAGGGACATGTTTGTATCATTCATTACCTCCACAACCTGTACCTGGCATGATGTAAACTGCATTATGACTGTCAATCGGAACGGTCTGGTAAGTATCGTCATAGGGATTGTATGTGAAAACCTGTGAGAGTGAAAAGAAATGTGAATTAAATAAATATTAAAGCAAAAACCGAAAATCATCCTGCATGTAAAAAAATAACACTCACTGGATTTCTTTTCGCCTCCATGAGTGTGAGTTTCCAGGCCCTGAAAGGGACCGAATGGGAATTAGATGGCAAAACAGGTGGGGCTTCAGTTGATGTGGGAGGAGTTACGTAAAAGTGTCAAAGGTCAAGACTTACAGTGCCTCATCTTCACTGTTGGCACACAGGATCAGCATAGCACCATCCCTCAGATAAACAACCAGCAGATTCTCTCTGGGGTGACTCTCAGGCGGACATACACCTGCTCACATAGACACAAAGTCACTGTTATAAGAGCATTAAAGTATTTTCATAACACGCACTTTCTGCATGATAAGTTTCTTCATACCTGCACACTCCAGACCAGACTTCACATTCACACAGGCGCTCTTTAGATTCGCTTTGGTCTCATAGTCTCTTCTGGATTCAGATGTGTAAAAAACAAAGCTCCCATCTATCCACAGGTCACACCAGTTCAGCTTCCAGCGTTTGAGGATTGAAGCTGTGAACGTTTTTAACAAAATAATCATGGGAAAAAAAAGCAATATTATGGAGTATCTGTCTCCATTTCCATAGTCGTGTACAGCACAGACAAACTACACACTACAGCTTCATGCTATCTTTAATCTTTAAGGCTCTTTATTGGCATTGATGGTTCCATGAAGAACCTTTAACATCCATTAAAACCTTTCCACTCCACAAAAGGTTCTTAATAGTGAAAAGGTTCTTTAGATTTTTTTAAATGTTCTTCACACTGAGAAAAAGGTTATTTGGGGAATCAAGTTTTGGAACATTACTTTTTGAAGAGTTTAGGACTGGGAGTCAACTCCAACAATAATTGATTCTTCAATTCAGAGCCATTGGGAACTGAGAGTCCACTCCCAAGTTTCATTACCTAGCTTACTACTACACCATCCCAGATAGCCTGCCCTTCAATGAACTAATCAAAAGATTCAATTTGCTGTAATGAACTGAAATGGGCGCTACTAGCTAGCTGCCTTTTGATTCAGTTTAGATTCGTTCATTGATTTATTTATTTGAACTTTTCTGTAGGTTACACCAGTAGGTGGCAACCAGTGAGCGTTTACGTATTGAGGAAGCCATTGAATCATTCGATCAACAGATATGTTCAAAATGATTGTTCAAAAAGCTGTTCACATTCAAAACACCATGGCAGTAATACAGATTTAAAAGCGTGCAGCTAAATGATCATAAGTACCTGATTGTTCAAAGCGACTATTGTGTATTTGATACAATAAATGAACGCTTTATCACAAAGGCTTCAGTTAGCATTAGCAACTCAAACTTCTCAGAGATGTTAGACTATGTGCTAACAAAGAATAGACCTATATTTATTTTTAATAGAGAATATAAAGTTCACTTGGTTATTTATATTACCAGTCATACTATTTTATATTGCATGTTTTACTTTAAGAATCAAGAAAATTAGCTTGCAATCTTGAAGGGGGAGAATATTTAATTCTGAAGTTGTTATTTTAAATGTATTTATGTAAGTTTTATGTTTTAAATGTATTACATTTATTTTTGTGTATCATTTGGGGTTTCTCTAGGTGAGTATACAGAACAAACCTGGAGTCTATAACTAACAGCTACAGTACTGTTCTGTAACACTGACCATAAGAGGATTATTACTGCAAACAGTGTCAGGCTCTGAGTTTCATAACAGTTTTCATAACATTCTGGAGCATTCGTTTATTTAATTATATATATATATTAGAGCTGTTAATCACTAATCGCGATTAATCACATGTAAAATAAAGTTTGTATAATATATGTGTGTGTGTGAGTGTGTGTGTATATACTGTATATGAAGAGTTCATCCCATCTGAAAATTTCTTCTAGAATGGTCACTTTTATCAAGCTCGTATATTTAAGTTCAGTAATTTCACTTAAATGACAATTAAGAGGCAATTTTCATTGCCATTAAAGTGAAATAACTGAACTTACATATACGAGCTTGATAAAAAATTATCATTCTAGAAGAAAATTTCAGATGGGACTTAGAGGCTTTTGCATCTGAACTCTTCATATATATATATATGTGTGTGTGTGTGTGTGTGTGTGTGTGTGTGTGTGTGTGTGTGTGTGTGTGTGTGTGTGTGTGTGTGTGTGTGTGTGTATACATACAGTACAGTATACATAAATACATATGCTACACACACACACACACACACATATATATATATATATATATATATGCGTGCGTGCATGTGTTTGTATATACATGCAGTATATACATACATGCACACACACACACACACACACATATATGTATATATATATATATATATATATATGTGTGTGTGTATATATATAATGTACACACACGTATTATATAAACAAACTTATGTTAGATGCAATTAATCGCGATTAATCGATTTGACAGCACACACACACAATCATATACTGTATAGGCTATATTGAAATGTTGCACATCAGCAGAAATGTACAGTCAAAAAAGTGACAAATTACTGACAAATTTGTGTCATATTTGTGCTGTTCAGTACTTTTACACATCTTAATATCTATGCTTTTGCCAATTTAGATCATTTAACTTTAATTTATATGAAAGGAAACCCTATGGTCAAAAGTAACTGCACTTTGTTTTCTATTTTTGAAGACAAAATATTCACACTATGGTTGTTTTTTCCCCACAATTATTATTGTTATTATTTGTTTGCTAAAAACAAACTACTTTCATTTCTTAGAGGTGCACTGATCAGACTACTTATATAACTTATTACTTAAAGAAGACTTATATAAAAATACCTAAATGAATAATCTTCCACTTACACTGTCTCCAGAGCCAGCCAGATTTGAGCAGAGCCATTGATCAGTCAGATGCCACAAGAGCAATAGCAGTATTCCTAATGTTGTGGTGCTTGTTTGACGTGACGGCAGAGTTTGTGCTTTTGTTTGTGAGCGATGACAGTGACTGGAAGACGTCTCAGCAGTCAGAGGGGGTTGTTCTGCTGGAATAGTTTGATGACTCTTTCTCTAATCCCTTAAACAGGCCAAAGTGAAGCTCACTTGGCCAGTAATCTCAGATTACAGATTACAGTGAGTAAGTACTGGTTGTCTGTGGAATATTCTCTCCTTTTCCTGCGTTACTCAATCTCTTCTTCATGTTTTTGTGTATTATATTAAGTCTTTATAGTTATTCTCTTAGCAGTGTAGCAAGGTTCACATACAATTTTAAACCTGTTCAGATTTAATGAAGGCTATGCATACTCAAGCACACTCATCTTAATCTTACTTTTGGACTAACTGACTAACCTTAAACCTAAAATGCACCTTACTGTATTTTCAGATTTGATTTAATTTTAATTTCATGTCATCCTTACAGGCACAGCAAATCATGTTCACTCACATACCTTAATCTCGCCTTTAGCTAAATTTAGCAAACATTGAGTAATTCAAGTAGTCATATCAAGCCAATTATCTGTTTTTAAACCATCTAAACAACTGACCTATAAACAAATTCATCAATGAAGCTGTGAAATAGGCTACTTAGTCATCATTGCATGAGGGTGTCATTTTTTATAAATCAGGAATGACCCTTAATCTCTAGTAAACACTGCCAGCCATGCTAATTTTACAGGCAGACTCCTTAAACGTGTTAGAATTTTTCACACTGCTTGAACAGCTAGTAACACATTTATAGCAGTGTACTTTTAGAAATGTATTTATCGAAAATTTAAAAATAAATCAGTTAAATAATTACAAATATTATTTACTAGAGTTATTTTGATAATAACAACTATATTAATAATATTGTTATTATTATTATTTTAAACTAAAAAAGCACTATTATTTTATTTAGGATATTTAATTGAGTTTGACATATGCCCACCACTAGATGGCCTCATCACACTAACAACAAATGAAGCAGCGCCTCTCACACCCCGTGATTACTTGATGATGATGAAAATGACAATAGAGAAAATATTTATTATCATCACTGCCATTATAACGTTATGTAGAATGAGAGCGGCACAGAAAGAGTCTGTAAACCTGTCCACATCTAGAATCTATACACATTTATCAACACAGCCTCATATTCTAACGGAAACATAGCCTATATCAACAACACACATTCATAAACGCACAACAGTACATAGTTACACACATAAACATGTTTTTCATGAACGCCTTGATAACATGTTTTATTATTATGTTCGGTCACTGGAGGCCGCTGTTCTTCTTCCTTCTGCTCCACTGACTGAAGTTCTCACAAGAGTTTACTTCATTTCTCAGCTGTGTTTTTATGTGAGCGGTTCAACGGAGGGGTCTAGAAGCATTTCAATGCTCCTTTCTCTTTCTTTCTGCCATTTAAATAGAATATTCGGCACTGCATTGCCCCGTCCCGCAGATGTGTTTGGTTTTCGTGGGTGAATTTCCAACAGTTTTGTCCTGTAGATCCAGATCCAGACATGCAACCTCCTCCAAGAAAGGTGAGTCGAACTGTTCTTTAATTGATAAGATTTTTTTGTTGTCATGTCCGTATTAATGAACTAGATAGATAGATAGATAGATAGATAGATAGATAGATAGATAGATAGATAGATAGATAGATAGATAGATAGATAGATAGATAGACAGACAGATATATAGATATATCATATATCCATAGATAGACAGACAGATAGATAGATATATAATAGATAGATAGACAGACAATAGATAGATAGACAGACAGATAGATAGATAGATGGAAAAACATACAGATAATGAATAGATAGATAGACAGACAGACAGACAGATATATAGTAGATTTACAGACAGACAGATGATAGATAGATAGATAGACAGACAGACAGACATATAGTAGATTTACAGAAAGACAGATGATAGATAGATAGATAGACAGACAGACAGACAGACATATAGTAGATTTACAGAAAGACAGATGATAGATAGATAGATAGACAGACAGACAGACAGACAGACAGACAGACAGACAGATAATTGATAGATAGATAATAGATGGATATATAGTAGATAGATAGATAGAAAGAAACACATGATGTTTATGTTTACGCTGTCGAGGATGCCAGACACATTGGTGTGATCGGTGTCAGAGTTGCTTCTCCAGAGGTTGTCATTGTGTGTGTTGCAGATAAAAGTCACACAAGAGGTGAAACACACTCACACTGAGCAGCTGAACAGACTCCAGCTCAAACACCAGACAGACTTGGACTTCCTGGAGGATCTGAGGTCATTCAACTTTGATTAACCTTTTACATTGCTATGTAAATGTCTATCAATCTATTTTCTGTCTATTTGTTGGTATGTTAGTGCTGAACTGTTTGACTGTGTGTGTGTGTCATCCTCAGGACTTACAGCCAGAAGAAAGCACTAATAGAGAAAGATTACTCACAGGTGAGTTGTGGCCACCATGTTCAATTAGGCTACATGAGTTCATAATTTACATTGCATTTAGTTTTGATAATGTATGGTGATTTGTGTTCTGAGAAAAAGAAAAAAAAAACATATTATAAAATATCATTCAGCTTAGATTTTTTGGTCAGAATAATAAAAAAATGTGTCTGCCTCTGATGTAAACAAGCACTAATGTTTTATGTGTGCATTTGTTTTTGTAGAGAAGCACATTTCGTGACTCAGTGGAAAAAACTGTGGTTGTTAACGATTTGCAGGTGGTCGTGTTTTTACCAGTTGCGTTCTGGTTCAAATCTGCTTTTGTTGTCTCTTTCTGTTACATTGCTGAGAAGATCTACATGACATCAGTTATGGGACACTGCATTGTGATCTCTGATTTCTGCTGATCTCAACATTATCTCACTCTATGGGCTCTATCATACACCTGGCGCAATGCAGCGCCAGGCGAGTGTTTTTTGCTAGTTTCAGCCTGACGCAGTTATCATTTTCACGCCCTGTGCCACGTTGTTTAAATAGCAAATGCATGTGCGCCCATGGACATGCTGGTCTGAAAACGAGGTGTGTTCAGGTTCATTGCTGGCGCGTTGATATTTTGAGGCAACTGAAATAGACTGCGCCATTGATCAACAAAAACCTGGTCTAAAGTCAATGGCGCAATTTTTTTTTTGTTATTTAAAGGGCGCATTAGTAATATGAGCCTATAGGCGGGTGCACAACGCGCATACACTCTGCTTATTACACACACTGGGTTATTACGCAGCAGCACACAAACATGCCAAATATTAAAAATAAAAGGACTACTATGTAAAAGATTATTATCGTGTGCATAAAGATATGGTGGAATCCGGCTTGTCCCAAAGATGGTCTGCTTGCGCGCTTTAACCTCGCGCACTAGCAGATCCGTTTGCACTCTGGAGACGCGTTCGGTCTTTCCACTATCAAATTCCGTCATGTAAATAGCGAATCCGCCATGGCGTGACCGCAACTGCCATTTAAAGGGAATGGGAGATGAGACTCTGATTGGTTTATTGCACATTTCGCCCAAAACACACCTATTACTCATTAAGAGAATAGAGACAACCCTTTTAGACCATGCGCCGGGTGCGCCGACCATTTTCCCGTCGTTAAACTAGTAAAAGTGGATTTGGACACGCCCTAAGTACACTTGCACCGTGCGCTTTAGACCATGCGCTTAGATTGTTAAAATATGGCCCTATGAGTATGATTTCATATACTTGGGATGTACATCAGGATGTTATTTTTTCCTTTTACTCCCTTAAACCACAAAATTGAAGTTAAAAAAAGTTTTGACTTCCAATGTACAAATTATACAACTTACACTATAATTCACAAGTTCAGGGTCTGTAATTTTTTAACAGTTTAATTCACCAAGGAAGTATTAAATTGATTGAAAGTGACAATAAATACATTTATAATGTTAAAAAAGATTTCTATTTCAAATAAAAGTTTTTCATTTTAACTTTCTATTTATCATAGAATCCTGAAAAAATTAAATCACTGTTTCCACAATAAATATTAAGCAGCATATCTGTTTTCAACATTGATAATTATAATAAATGTTTCTTGAGCACCAAATCATCATATTAGAATAATTTCTGAAGGATCATATGACACTGAAGACTGGAGTAATGATGATGAAAATATATGCAAATACATAACAGTTATTTTAAATTTTAAAACTATTTTACAGTTTTTACCTAATTTTTATCAAATAAATGCAGTCTTAGTCAGCATAAGGGAGATCTTTCAAAAACATAAAAAAAATGACCGACCCTAAACTTTTAAACTGTAGTGTATAGTGCATAAACAGATTTACTCACAAAGTGTTTATATTTACAGCCTGACATGTTGATCATCTTCATCATGATACTATAAGATCTGTGTGATCATTTGGTGAATAGGAGCCCAGCTGTCTGAATGACGCTCTGTGCGTGTGTGTGTGTGCGTGAGAGATTCTTTACTGTTGGTTCTGAAGCTTGTGCACCTGCAGGGCTGCTGCGTGCTGATTGGCTCATGAACACAGGAATCTCTCTCTTCCTCAGGGTCTCTTCCTGAGTGGACTCATCAGAGCTGGCAGCTCATAGGGTTAGGTTGACAATGCCAGCTTGTGGTCTGAGGGCCAGGAAGCGAATCCTCTGCGTTTTGAGGGGATGCTGGTCACTCTCTGGCCTTCGTAGAACTTGTTATGGTTCAGTCATTTCAGTTTGTTGAAGTTTAGCTATATTCTGTTGGAATTATCATCAGTAGTGGTGAAGTAATGAAAGGAGCCTTGGTAGACAAAAACTGCTGTTTGGTTTTCTTTTTTTTTGTGCTGATATTTTGCCATGTTTTTGTGACTTTTGGAGAATACAGTGACATTCGCTTGACTTGAGGATGGAAAGTGAGTGGTAATTTCTCCTTTCTTCTGTTTCACAAGCAGCCAGTTATTCACTCACTTGTAAACCTACACATGGGCACAGTTTGTACCGCTGTCTGGCATTTAAGTATCAAGCAGACAGGCAGAAATACCCATGTGGGTTTTGCTTTTACAGATCGTCCTCCGTGTTTTCCACATTTGCACTGATCTGGAGTGACAGGATAAATTAATATTTCTACTTTAAGGCGTCTGTTTTATTTTGTGGTGACTCTTGAAGTTGAGTTTTTAAAATGCTATTTAGAGGTTCTGAATCTAAACTGTCATAAACATTTAATAAAATTATGTTAAAGCGTAGTTTTCTTGTTTGTTTAAAAGGCACTTAAAGGAATAATTCACCCAAAAATGAAAATGTTGTCATCATGTAATGATTTTGTCATTACATACAGGTTTGGAACAACTTGAAGGGTGAGTAAATGATGACAAAATTTTAATTTTTCGGTGAACTACCCCTTTAATATTCAGTAATCTTATCAACTTGACTGCATTGACACTACACTGAGAACAAAACTTGGACTAAATTGAGCTGGACAATTTCAATTGTCTTCTGTAGATTTGCTTTATAGTTGAATCAATGTCCCTGACATCACATCACAGCAATAGAAAACCATAACCATCCAATCATAACCAACAAAATCAAGTCCCGCCGGCCGCCCAACATCTTTTCTTGTTCGAGAAGCCGTTTCACTCAGATATACGTCACAATAAGAAAGAAAAGACTATCGTAACTTCTGTTTCATGCCGACTTACGCTTGTTTCATAATTTGATGAACTTTGAACTATCATTGAACTAGATTAGATTAGATTAGATTGTTTATTTAGCCACACGACAATGCCGGTGGAATTTGTTTTCGGTACAGTATGTTTAAGCTCTACATCATCATACATTACAAACAACAAATAGACAATATACTTCACAACATGTAACAATACAATACAGTGGTTAAATGACCATGTGTAGTGTATGAGAGGACCAACTAAACTAAAGAGAGGAGTTCAGAGTCCTGATGGCTATGGGGAAAAAGCTGTTTGTGAAGCGTTTGGTTTTGGTAGAGAGTGACCTGTAGCGTCTCCCTGAGGGAAGGAGCTGAAAGAGGTGGTTCGCTGGATGTGAGGGGTCGGAGATGATTTTCTTTGCTCGCTTTACAGTCCGGTGTGTATAGAGGGAATCGACTGAAGGCAGTGGTGAACTAAAAACTGAATCAACACTAAACTGACTTGATCTGAATAATTATACTATTATCTTCTGTAGAGCGGCTTTTTAGTTGAATTGATTTCGCTTCATGACTAATGAACTTTGTAACGTTGACATTGTCATTGAACTAAATTTAATCAATACGGAACTAACCTGTGATTAAAAAAATGTGCTTTACTGCTGAAATTGTATTTGTTCATAACTGAAGAACTTTGCAACATTAATACTGTAATTTTCTTGTCCATTACTGTGAAGCTGCCTTGAAAGAATCAGTATTGCACAAAGCACTATATATATAAATGTTACTTGACCTTGCAGGCTCTGCAAAAGCTTGCCTCGCAGTACTTGAAGCGAGAGTGGAATGGAGCCCCATCAGAGGAGCCGAGAGACTCCAGGTAAAAGGAGAGATCTTTTCAATCAGACTGATTGTCAACTGCATTGTCCATTTGTCTTCATCATTAAACAGATGTCTGTGAATATGCGTACAGAAATGTTTGGGCCGTATGGAGGTCTTACTTGGAGGGTGTGACGAAAGTGAGCCAGTCTCGTATCAACGGATGTGAGAACTATAGGAGCCAGATCTCAGATCCTGTGAAGACGTTCAGAGCGCAGAAGGACCTGCAGCTGAAGAGGGTGAACACATTAACAGATACACTGCACTAAAGCGTCAGAGTGGCAGTTTTTGAAAGTGTTTATTCATCTGTCCTCTCAGTGCTGCGAACATCTGGCGAGAGCTCAGGCCGATCTGCAGGTCACCATCAGAGACCTGGAAAAGAGCAGGAAGGCCTACCAGGAGGCGGAACAAACAGCGCAGACTGTGAGAGAGAAAGCTGATATGGAGGCCAAGTACGTTCGCTGACCTGTCACATGTGAAGGAAGAGACATCAGCTGTCTACAGAACCGGGCATAGGGTTATCATGGTTTTCAGTTTTAAATGAAGATTCATCATTTTTTGCTGTTTTTCCTCACCCTCGCTTCTTTTCCTCTGGTGTTTTCCCTTCTTCTTGTTGGCTCATGCAACACAAGGTCAAAGCTCAGCCTGTTTCAGTCACGCTCCAGTTTGAAGAGGGCGAGTGTGAAGGTAATTAGCACAGTATATCAGTCCCATAATGGTTAGTGGTCTATACTGGATATTTAATAGTGCATGCTCTTTTGTCCTATTTTTACATATGGATTACATTTGCCATCATCTAACACTCAATTAAACTTATGTTGTAAAATTTCCTAATAAATCATGGTGACTGAGAGTCATATGAACATTTCCTGTTGATTTCAGCTGAAAGCAAAGAAGAACGAATGGAAGTGCAAAGCCACGCAAGCAAGGAATGATTACTTGCTGACACTGTCAGCCACTAACGCTCATCAGGACCGCTATTATGAGACAGATCTGATCAGCTGCATCACGGTGAGGATAGATGTTTTCATCAGTTTTTGGCCTATTCATTTTTTATTTAGCATAATCTTTTGTGTGTATTTTAATTTATATATATGGCTTTATAACCTGCCGAATAGCCATTTTGGCAGGTTGAATTTTATAATTCTTATAATTCGCTATATATATTCGATACTGTATATATCACAACCTAAAATTCAGCTGAAAGTAAAACTATTGTTCCTTGTTTTTGAGTCCAGGTTCTAGATGGCAGTTTCTGCGACCACGTACAGAGTTTTCTCATTTCACTGTGTCAGATGGAGCTTGAGACGTCTCAAAGCATTCAGGACACTTTCCAGTGCCTGCTGGAGACGACCAGTGGGGTGAGTTACACACACACACATTTGAGCATATACTGGTACTGAAAAGCACACATGAACCACAGTGGCTGAATGTAGAGCAGGTAATATGATCTGCCGCTGGAGGGTTATTATTGGATCAAATCCCAGCTCAAGCATTTAATGCTGACCTTAAAGAGAAAAATGTACCTGCTTTACAGAGTTTGCAGTGGTTAAGGAATGTGATCTTTATGTTATGTTATCTTTTTTTAAAGATGTATTGATGTTTCAAGTTGGCTGTAACTGGGTAGAACATTAAAAAGGTTGAGATTAGAAATACAGAATGACTGTTCATTATTATAAACGTGTAATTTGAAGAAAATCAGCTCATTTTCAACAGTGTGACTGCCTTCGGTATGTGTCATTAGGTCTTTTGTGTTGTTGTAATTCGATGATTCTCACAGTGTTTCCATTCAGTTTTGAGAGTCAGGTTTAATGTCTCTATCTAGCATCAGGTTACAGCAACACACACACACTCACACAGACACAGACACATACTGATCATGAATTACCTGTTCTGGTCTGTTGTTCCTCCTCTGTTAACTGTGCTATTCTTGTTAATGTGACATTTTGACTTTAGTCTACATTGGTTTACATTAGTTAAATTGTCCCTGTGTGTGTGTGTGTTTGGCCCCTCTGTAGGTGACACAGGATATCCACCAACAGATTTTCATTCAGGACAACCCAGTGTTTCAGAAAGCCGCCTCCTTCCAGTACCAGCCCTGTGAAAATGATTCGGTAAGTTGCATTCAACTAAATAATATGCGAAAGATATGGTTTTCGATGTTTATTTAACACTCACTTAAAGTTAATAATTAAAAACACTAATAATTTAATAAAACTTTAAAACGTTATTCAAAATAAATGTAATACTGTACATTACAAGTGCTCTAATGAAGGCCGAATGTGTTCCTCCATGACTGCGCAGCTGTTTTTCAGATGTGCAACAGCGCCCCCTGCTGCCCGCACGTCATCTCGCCCCTCACCACCCCAGCATAGTGGTCCGTTTGTTCGCTAACCCTCTTTTTGTTTGCAAGTCTAACAAGCATTAGTCTGTTCCTAAAGAAAACATTAGAGATGCAGCCCTGAGCGCTGGTGGGGCGGAAAGATCAGGGAAAAACGGGCGTCAGTGCAGGCAGGAAGCAGCATGGTCTGTGAAAAGAGGGCATTGAGAAGTGAACCTGCCCTACCTCTTGCACCCCTAACAAACACCTCCCATTCCCCCCTTCCTAAAATTAAAAAATTAAAAATGAGTACAAATGCATTTATTTTATTTACATAAAAAATAATGGGAATTATTTAGAAATTGTTTTATCCCGTTCAGTGGATTTTATAAATATGAGTAGCATGCTGTACCATCCACGTATGCATGCATTTTGTCAAGAAGCTGTCGTGATATTTCGTTTCTGGGGAACAGGAGCTGCTCTGTAAAGCAGCATCTGGAAGGATCATTCTTCAAGAGCTTACATCACTTGAACATTTAGTCTGTCAATATTTACTGTCTCGTGAAGCAAAGATTTGTTCATCTGATTTTGGAGATTGATGTTGTTCCAAGTTGTGCTGTGACTTTAATGCATGCTCTAAGAAGTTATCAAGGTTTTATGTGCAGAAAACACTCTCTCTTTTTCTCTCTTCAGGTCAGCGAACTGTTGAAGGAGAGTGGCACGGCTGAAGAACACAGTCTGAATAAGGAAGCGCGGAAATGGGCCACACGTGTGGCCAGAGAACACAAGAGCATCATTCTCACACAGCGGGTGAGGGGTCACTGAAACAATATGATTGTGATTAGTGATATTAAAAATAAATATATTTACTATATATTTATTTCTATTTATATATTTTTCTATTTATTTATTGTATATATTTGTTTCTTTTTCATTTATATATTTAGGGTTGCACTAAAAAGTGTCATTAAAATTAATATAAAATATTATTCATATATTTTATGAAAATAAAGTAAATTATTCATTCATCTAATCTAAAATGTTTTGTCTAAATGGCCAATATAAAAATAAATACAAACGAATAATATATTGTTTTATTAAAATTAATAAAAGTAATTATGTTATGTAATCTAAAATATTTTTTTCTAAATGGTGCGGAATAACAAATTTAAGAGTCTATTTCAGATATGCTTCCTCACATAAACATCACGGTGAAGAATACTGATTTTAGCATTTGAGGTTTTAATTTAGATTCCAATATAAACTGAGAAAGTTTAGCAGCTGTTATGATGATTATATCAAGAGATTCCTGCCAGTCCTGTTCTCTAAATGAGTCAATTGCTGAGACTCTCACCCTTTGTCTTTATGCATTTCCTGACCATTAAGCTCAATGTACAGCTGTGCTTTTGTTTCTGTGATAATGTTAATGTATGGGCGATCTAGTCAGGCTGATTGGTTCACTGTTATGCTGATGAGATCAGAGCTGCGGAAATTCTGGTAACGAGCTGATGCCTTTATTGTATTTGCATACTTTGTAAAGGGAAGGTCTCCACCTCCAAAAGATCCTCCTAAACTGCCTATAAGACACCATGTAAAGTTACTTTAGATTAGACTGTTGGAAGAACTGCAGCAACGCAAAGCGAAGTTCTCAATAAAGAATAACTTCTGTTTGAACGCGATCCCAACGTCTCCTGGTCTTCGATTCTGAGTTTCCTACAATGGCCAATATTAAAAACATATAACATATATTATTTAAATTAATAATGCTATTATCTAATCTAAAATCTGTCTAAATTTTGTCTAAATAAAAATAAAACAATAACTAAATGTAATAAAATATAAAGTAAATTAAAATAATATCAAATCTATTTAGTCTAAGTCAAAAATAACAACGTTCAATCAAATATTATAAAATAATAATATAAAAATGGTTTTGTCTAAATAAACAAAAAAACTAAAACATTAAAATCTTAAAGGAGAACTCCGGTCAATTTTAACATTGAGCTCATTTTTTTGTAAATTTGGAGTGCTGTCAGTACAGAGAACAACGACAAAAATTGGTGTTGCCTACACCGTGTTATCCTAAAATTTGCACCCTGTTGACTTCAATGGGGCAAGTTTTAAACCTGCTTTTAGCCTCTTAACATCCTTGATGTGTCTCTTAACATCCTTGAAGTGCACAGCCAATGTGAGTGATTCCTTCAGAGTGATCACGGGTGAATCTCACTGCAGTAGATGTGAAAGATATGGATAAAAATGATGTTATTTCAGCCAGCGCACATACCTGTATTTACATCCTGTTTTCGGCCGAAGTCCATAGTAATCGATTGTCGAGTTCACGCACTTGATCATAGGTAACTAAACCTATGCTTGTGAACTCGACAATCGATTACTATGGACTTCGACCGAAAACAGGATGTAAATACAGGTATGTGCGCTGGCTGAAATAACATCATTTTTATCCATATCTTTCACATCTACTGCAGTGAGATTCACCCGTGATCACTCTGAAGGAATCACTCACATTGGCTGTGCACTTCAAGGATGTTAAGAGACACATCAAGGATGTTAAGAGGCTAAAAGCAGGTTTAAAACTTGCCCCATTGAAGTCAACAGGGTGCAAATTTTAAAAAGAGGATAACATGGTGTAGGCAACACAGATTTTTGTCGTTGTTCTCTGTATTGACAGCACTCCAAATTTACAAAAAAAATTAGCTCAATGTTAAAATTGACCGGAGTTCTCCTTTAATTTAATTTTTAATAATAATTCAATTTTGTTTCAATAAAAAAATAAATAAAAACAATGTCAATAGTGCTGCAAGTGAATTAAGGCATTACAACATTGCAACAATGTACAGTAATGTACAGATTTTTTTTTTTAGACACTGTCGGAGTATGAAGAGTCGCACCAACAGGACCAGAATAACAACGAGCTGGAACTGAAAATGGACGATGCAAGAGAATGCATTCGGAAATCAGAGGTGAAGAGGTTTTTTTCTGTGTTTGTACAGTATAAAACTCCAGATCATAAGCTGTCTGTCACCTCTGGGAGAAATGTAGAAAATATTGGCTCAATGGCGTCACACTCCCTCTGCTGGTCCCTACTCGTTATTTCGGTTATTAAAAGAAGCTGCACATTTGGTCAATGGTATGAAACAGTACCATTTATTGTATCAAGAGTTGTTGGAATAGTTGTGCATAAACAATATGTAATAGAACAGGAAGTGGGTAGATAATGAGTCCACTCTTCCTGTAGACGGTGAAACAGAAGGCGGAGGCGCGTCTGAACCTCCTCAGAGACGTGGGTGTAGCTGTAGACGTCTGGCTGAAGAGTGCCATGAACCAAGTGTTGGAGGAACTGGAGAACGAGAGATGGGCGGCCCTCAATGCCCACGATGCTTCATTCTCTGTAAGTCTCAATCGCTCACAGTCAAGGCCCGATTCACGTGGACCCCTATAACATTTTATAATCATGTTTTTACGACAAATGTCTTCAGCACTCTGTAGATTTGGACAGAGAGGATGATGAGGACACAGAGACGTTGGACGACAGCAGTTCCAGTCCCTCCAGCACTCACAGGAACTACCCGCTCACCTGCTCTGTGCTGTACTCGTATCAGGTACATACCTTACCTGGTCAAGCCTGACATTCACCTGGATTTCAGGGTTCTATGCATGCATTTGTGATGTCATTTCCTGTGCTTTACTTCCACAGGCATCCCAGCCTGATGAGCTCACCATCCAGGAACAGGAAATACTGGAGCTTATTGATGATGGAGACATGGAGGACTGGGTCAAGGTACACGCACACCCACTCAACTACATCATATGATTCCCTTGCCATGCTCTTCCCTAGAATATAAATGCATATATTTGTTTATTTATTAATTATATATTTTCATATATACAGACCTGTTTATACTGTGTGAGGAAAATATTTACAAAATTATAATACAAATTATATTTAATAAAATATAACGCATTAAATTAATCAAAAGTGACAGTAAAGACACTTATAATGTTGCAAAAATATTTTTTATTTCAAATAAACTTTTAATAAACATTCAAGCCACTGTTTTTTAACATTGATTATAATAATAAATGTTTCTTGAGCAGCAAATCAGAATATTATAATGATTTCTGAAGGATCATGTGACACTGAAGACTGGAGTAACGATGCTGAAAATACAGCTTTGCCATCACAGGAATAAATTACATTTAAAAATGCATTAAAATAGAAATTAAAATGTAACAATATTTCTGTTTTTACAGTATTTTGATCAAATAAACGCAGCCTTTGTGAGACTTCTTTCAGAAACATCTTACAAAATCTTATTGACTCTAAACATTTGTATAGTATTGTGTAATATATATATATGTGTTTATATATATAATTAGTGTATATAAAAGTTTCATCAGTTTTGAGAATTTGCTTAGTAAAATATTGAAACTATTTTAAATGGTATTTTTAAAATTATATTTAGATTTACATTTTTTCTTTAAATAAATATATTCACAAACTATGTACATATTTGGATTTTATTTCATTATGTTAACTAAATTGTGCATTATCTTTTTTATGTCTCAAATTTTCCACAGGCATCCCTAGCATCCCTTAGTTTGTAAACAGCTGAACTAGATGCCGCTTTAATAAATATGTTGGCATTTATTGGACAAGTTTTTTGTTGTTTTTTAGGCAAGGAACCAAACAGGGCAGGTGGGATACGTGCCGGAGAAATACCTGCAGCTTCCGACCTCCAACTCTCTACTAAGCATGATCCAGTCTCTCTCCAGCATTGACGCCCAATCACACACCTCCAGCACTTCTGCAGAACAAGAGCCAGAAATCGAGACACTCACCCAGAGCAGCCCGAACAGTCCCGCCAGCGGTGAGACCACCCGCTATAGCATTATATCTGATATAATACACGTATAGTATTAAACCTTGCTAATAACAAACATGTTCTGCCCTCTTCCTCTTTTGCACAGCCATAAATCTAGCCAGGGCTCTGTATGCCTATGAGGCTCAGACAGAGGACGAGTTGTCCTTCCCCGAGGGAGCTGTTATTTGCATTCTCAGCAAACACAACCAGGAAGATGATGGGTTCTGGGAGGGCGAGTTCAACGGCGCAATGGGCGTCTTTCCCGCAGTATTAGTGGAGGATCTGTGCGGACCGGAGGGTGCACAAACACACAAGAGCATGAACGTTCAGGTTCATACAAATGCTACTGGGAAACACAGGCCTCATTGAAAAAGTTTCTGTTCATGTTTATAGTACATGTTTTTGTAATAGCTGTTTCTTACCACCAGGTGTCTCTGTCAGTTCTGGATCAAGCGGCTTGTCCACACGCTGCGTTGTCATGCCGTAGCAGTCCAGAGTCCATCTCACTTCCTTCATTAACGGGCACACTCCCTTTAAATGGCCATCAAACCCCAGAACCCCCCAAAATCTCGAGCCACAGTAAGACACAGAGCACCACGGCAGACCCTAAGGCTTTATAGTAAACCTCACACATGACTGTTAACGTTTTAGTGACGTTCAATCTCACAACCTGATTGTCCATCTTAAAAATGTTGAATAAAAAACTTTTTGTAAGTAGGCCTACCAGTGTTATTTTAGTATATAATATTATATAAGTATTATTATAGTATAATATTATATAAATACTATTATACTATAATATTATAGTATTTTTATATTATTAATAAATTAATATTTGAGTATATTTGTTATGTTATTAATATATTGTTTCATTTTTAATTTTAGTTTTAGTCATTTATGTGCTTTTGTATTTTTTTTTTCTAGTTTTCATTTTGTTTGTTTTAGTCATTTTAGTACTCAGACTTTTATTTCATTCAGTTAGCTGCCAAGGTCACATTTTTAATTTTTAATTAGAAAATTTGAAATGTGTGTTTTTTTTAAAGTTTAAAGTTTTATTTTATTTCTGGTTTATTTCAAGTAACATTTTTAATAAGTTATGATAAAATGATTTCTAAAAAGTTTCTATTAGTTAACAGTAGCAAAACTGAGGTCCAGGATTATTATTATTATACTAAAATCATTTTAAAAAATAGTTTCTTGAAATAAAATAAACATTAACTGACGTAAAATAAAGTATAAAAACTTAGACTTACTTTATTTCAGCTAGTTGCTAAAGCAACATTTCTCATTTTCATTTTAGTTTAATTTGATGTACTAAAGTAACTAAAACTGAAATAAAAATCAGTAATAACTATACAGGTATTTAAAAACCTAAATCTAATAAAAATGACAAAACCACACATCCAAATTACTAAACCTTTTACTAACATTTTAAAAAGGGGAATATAAAAATAAAATATTCATAAAAACTATACAGAGGTGTCAAAGTATTCACTTTCATTACTCAGGTATAGATACTAAGGTTTAAAAAGACTTCTGTAGAAGTTGAAGTATCAACTCAAGCTTTTTACTCAGGTAAAAGTGTAAAAGTACTGGTTTCAAAACTACTTAAAGTATAAAAGTAAAAGTAATGTAAGGAAAAAAATGCCATTAAGGACAAAAGCTTAGGCCGCGCCACAGGGGCCTATAGTGCACTACCCCACCTCCTCAAAAAAAACTTTTTCTAAAGGCCATAATGACTATAATGTTATATTAAAGGTGGTATCAGTGATTTCAGGCCCAAAAATATTTTTATCACATTCATCTAATCTTTCCTAACGATCCGCTAGCTGCTCACCCCATAAGCATGCCGTCAAAAAAACGCGTCTCTGTAGGCAGCCTAGGCTCTGAGATCTGCACACAAAAACAAATGGTTTAGCCAAACACTCAAAACCAAAACAACAGGGGGAGGGTGTTGTGAGGTTTTGAGCCAGCTTTTTCTTCAGCTCTGACTTCGCGCGCAGCCGTGCACGAGCACAAAACCTCACAACACCCTCCCCCTGTCGGTGATTGGTTGGAACACTATTTGTTTTGGTTTTGAGTGTTTGGCTAAACCATTTGTTTTTGTGTGCAGATCTCAGAGCCTAGGCTGCCTACAGAGACGCGTTTTTTTGCCGGCATGCTTATGGGGCGGGCAGCTAGCGGATCGTTAGGTAGATTAGATAAATGTGATAAAAATATTTTTGGGCCTGAAATCACTGATACCACCTTTAAAACGTTAATGTTGAAAAATTTGGGATGCACTAGGCTACCTGTTTCAGTCGCATATATAACCATTGAAAATGAAAATTCATTAAAGAACCATATAGCCTATGTGTACTACTGAACATTAACATGTGTTTCATGGAGCGGAAGATAAGATGACTAGTTGCCTGTAAGTATTGTAATGGTGCAAAAAGTCAAACTTCAGAGGCATGTTATCAATAACCTTTATTGGAATGTAAAAGTACATCCAAGCTTAGCTACAGGAATCTGTGAGAACAATGTTTTTTTGAACGATGACAGGCCGGAATGAAAACAAGCCGAAATGAAATGGGTGTAACGAGGCTATTTTTAAAATGTACAGATAATTGCGTGAAAATGTTAGGAGTAGAAGTTAAAAGTCAGCTGAAAAATAATTACTCCAGTAATGTATTGATACCCAAAATTTATACTTAAGTAAGGTAACAAAGTATTTGTACATCTTTGACACTATAACAGTACCAGTGATACTAAAACAACACTGCTGAGGCCATTGTTCTGTTATTAGATTTATGCTCTTGGGAAATATCCGAATCCCAGTGATCTGTGTGGTCTCCTCCACAGGCCACGGCCACACCCCATCACCCAGATCCCCAGGAGAGGGCGGGTCAGGCACCCTGAGACCTGTGAGATCTGCACTCCTAAAGCTACGCCAGTGATGGGCACTCATATGTGGAATCTGAATGGTGTTTTTGTTTTCTGCAGGTACGAGCTGCTCCTCCTCCACCCAAACAGCAGGCGCAGGGTCAGGTGCAGAAGAGAGAAGAGGTGGAGATCACACTGGTGTGAGCACATTTTACAGGATTGACGTGACCATTCATGCTTGAATGCACCGTGTAAATTCGATCGCGCGCAGGGTGGACATTCAGGAACTTTTTAATGAAGACATGGATGCACAAGCTGACCATTATTTAATGTGGTCCCACGCTTTCTTCTTCAGTTTTTAGGGCAATTTCAAACACACGAGGCTTTACTAGAGCTGCAAAGAGACTTTAAAGGGAAAAGTGGCAATTTCAGTGTTGAGAATTTCTGTGTATGATTCCGTCCATAAACATTTTTAGGGGCATATTACAGTTTTAGCTTAAACTTTGTCAGTATTTTACTTGTCTGGTCTGTCAGCCATTATTTGAATGAATTTTGAGATATTTTTAGCTATTGTAAATTCCAGGAGGCTAAACTCAAACTGAGCACTTTAGATGTAGTTTATAATGCATTGCAGTATTTTGTTGTCATTTTCTTTCTTTATAATCTTTATAAGAGACATGTGGAGATGCTGTGAGACTTATGCATTTTAGTTTCGGTGCATTCAAGTTAAAAGAGATAGTTCACCCAAAAATGAAACTTTTGGCGTCATTTATTCACTATCAGCTTCTTCCAAACCTGTTTGACTATTTCTTCTGTGGAATTCAAAAGGGGAAACAATAGCAATCACGTGTTCATAGCCTATAATTGCGTGGGAAAGCGTCGCCGACATTTTAAAAACATTTTGTAACGTAAATGATGACAGACTCTTTTTTTTTCTGCGGCAGACTCTTCATTAAGTAAAAAATCTGGACTTTACAAATATAATTTCTCATAGTTTTGTGTCTTTCTGACCTCATGTCTCGATAGTTCTCAGTTCTAGTCAGATTTCATGTCGTTCATGATGACTGGCTGCTACGGTAAGATAAAAAGCGAAAGTGAAAAACATTTCAATCATCACATATTGTAAAATGGCGAATAAGGTAGGAAAATTGTAATTATTCTGTAACGCCGTTCACCAGAGATGGGACCAAGTCACACATGTGCAAGTCTCAAGTAAGTCTCAAGTCTTAACCTTCAAGTCTCAAGTAAGTCCCAAGTATTTTTTTCTTGGGCAAGTCAAGTCAAGTCAAGTCACAGGCTATGTCAAGTCAAGTCAAGTCAAGTCCTGTAGTAGGTCAAGTCAAGTCCAAGTCAAGTCACATTATTATTGTAATTTTACCTGCAGAATCTGATCTTAATAAAGTGTAAAGACCAGATATGGGTAACTGTCAATAAATTACAATAATTTGGAGTTGCATTGTAAATACTCATGTTCAGTAAAATACATCATGGAATCAAACAAAATTGTTACTTCATAAAATTATTTATTTTTCACTTCTGCCAACAGTGTTTAAAATGTAACAAAGTTTAATGTTGTATGTAAACTGTGTTTACAATAAGTGTATTGTGATTGTCAAAACATTTTAGTAACTAAACTGAATTGTATTCGGTTTAGTGACAACATGTTACAATGTTTACATGGTACAATTTCTGGTAAGCTACGCTTTTTTATTATTTCAATTCAATTATTGTAATCTGATTTAATATTGACTCATTTGGATAAATATTAGGTAGGCTACACAAGATAGGCATTAATTTTTCTCAAGAAAAAAACAACTCACCTAATGCTGTAAATATACAGAGAGAGATAATGCGTTTTTTATTATAATAACAACTTTATTTAATGATAAGTAAAAATATAATAAATATGTAATAGTACACATATTTAGCAAAATACTTTTTTCTAGCCAACTAACGTGCTATAGCCATATTATGGTCATCAAATGGCTTTCCTGGGGTAAATGTTATGTGACATAATTGTTCTCCAGCTGTTTTATTAAACCATTTGTTTGATTGATTGGTCGATATTATGTATGAGGAATATACATTTCGGTAAGTTGTAGGCCTACTGTATCTTTCAACATTGTTCATTCGTGTTTATTTTTAGAGATGATCGGTTCACCTGCCGCTAGGGATCTGTCGCGTCACATTTACAAGCGCCAAAACGGTATTTATTGTTTGAATTTCGTAATAAAAGTGACATAATCTGAGAGCTGAGATTTTTTTTATATCATATGTAACCTCCTCTTGCGTCGCGATTTTTCTGTGCGTGAGAAAATGAACGTGTGGCGACGTGAGAGCATGTGAAAAGTGTCGCGTGTGTCTCACGGTGAATGCGTGAGTTGGCAGCTCTGTCTGGCTATCCGCGATGTTAATGTTGCATGTCTTGCAAAGCGCTGTTCATCTTTTGCCATCTTGTGAATAATTCTTGAAGCCGAAAGCGATGACCCTCGGAGTCAGTACCCCTCCGGCTGACATGTTGATGTGATATCTGATCTGAGTGGGCGTGGTGTGCGAGGTACGAGAGGGCGCGACTGATGATAGTGTCGTGATCCAGTCATGACAACGCTATTCTCAGCCTGCGCTCCAGCTGGGTAATCAACTTTATTTTTTAAAATAATTTATATATTTTATATTCAAACTTGAAAACATGATGTGATTAACACTCAAGTCATTCAAGTCATCGTGTCTCAAGTCAAGTCAAGTCCCGAGTCTTTAACTTCCAAGTCCGAGTCAAGTCTCAAGTATTTTATTTTTTGTCAAGTCAAGTCACAAGTCATAAAAATAGCGACTCGAGTCGACTCGAGTCCAAGTCACCAAGTCACAAGTCCCCATGTCTGCCGTTCACTAAGAAACACCTTGTACCCGCCCGCAAATGACGCGGGAAGAGAATCTGATGGTACGTGCATTCTCAGCGGTTTTCAGTTCTAGCCTAAAGTCACTAAAACCACCTAAAAACAACTTGTACAGAACGCTGCTTAATGGTTATGTTTAGGTTATTATTTTGCAACCATAAAATAACGTTCCCAGAACGTTGCAGAGTTGTTATTTTTAAATAGCCTAAAAAATAACTAGGCCCATACAGAACGTTCCCTAATGTTTATTTTAGGTTATTATTTTGCAACCATAAAATAACGTTCACAGAATGTTGCATGGTAGTTATTTTTAAATAACCTAAAAATAACTTTTAAGAGCTTTCCCTATAATGGTTATTTTTAGGTTATTATTTTGCATCCATAAAATAACGTTCCCAGAACGTTGCAGAGTAGTTATTTTTAAATAACCTTAAAAAGAAATAACCATAACGTTCCCATGGTTATTTTTAGGTTATTATTTTGTAACCATAAAACAAAAAAAACTTTCCCAAAACGTTGAAGGGTTGATATTTTAAATAACATAACTTCTACAGAATGTTGTCTTATGGTTATTTTTATAACCATTGTAAACTAACCCTTCCAATTAAAACGTTGCAGATATTTTTGTGTAATTACCTATACAGAGCTCTGAAATTAGTTTAATATAACATTTAATAAAATTTAGAAATTAGATCAATCAAAACACATTTAAGATCTTTTCTCAAACAAGTCACAAATTTTGAGAGTTACTATTTCTTCGATCAGGGGTTTTCAATCTTTCAGATGCCACAGACTCCTTAGCCAGAATATGATTAGTGTCATGTGACTCGAGAGACCCCCATTCTAAAGTTTTATACAGTACTGTACTAAAGTTTTTACTATAGTACTGTTCTATTTCTGTTTGATGTATTATTTAAATCTATTTATTTATTTTTATCAATTTCTTATTTAGTGATGTATAGTAGGAGTTTTCTAACTTTTAGATGCCACAGATCCCAAATATTCCCATGTGAGGGACGGCCTTCCTAAAATTCAAAAGGCAAAAGTTCATATTTATTCATGCAGTTTAATCTTATTTTTACATTTGTTTCTCTGTACATTTTCTCATGGTCTCTGGACCTAAGTTTGAAAACCCCTGTCTTAGATTAAGACCTGCTGCCATATGCAACAAAGGGTTCACGTTTGACTCAGTTTACTTTCATAAGAAAAAAATACTATATTGTTCATGTTTGTTTGATTTAGATTTTTATAATCAAATATAGGCTAATTTCATACAGTAAAAAACCAACCAGGATAAAGGTCATTCCGTCACAGTAAAAAAATAAACTCACCCTAGCACACGGCATTTAATGTCAACAAACAACTAAAAAAACACTGTAAACCTTGTAAATAATTGTGCGTCCATAAACACGAAAATGCCACAATCCGTCACTTCATACTCGTCTTTTTTTCTCTAGGGGTAAATAAGTTCACAGACGGTCTCCATCCACCAGAAATAAAACAGTTTCTCTGGCTTTATGAAAGGCCGCTCAGTCGTTCACTGACTTCCCAAAGCTTTTTGGCCACCGCATCGTCTTTGGCTTTGGCACTGACTTCTTCCACAGCGCAGCATGAGAAATAACGTCCACTGAAATGCTCAATTCCTTCCTGAACGGCACAATGAAGAGTTGTTTGGGCTCCGGTGTTTGGGTCCAGGAACAGCAGTCTAGCCACTGGCTCAATGAACACTTTCTGCCAGAGACTCACATGGCGGGAGAGCTCGGTCTTTACAACACCTACAAAAGGGATCATGCAATATTAAGCGTTTGTTTAACCCAGTCCCAGTGATTCTCAAACTTTTTTGGTCATGCTCCCCTTTAAACCTTTAAGAGGAAACTTTTCATGCGTATTGGCCGTTCATTCACACGACAACGTCGTTTTGGGTGCAAATTTTTTAAAACGATACCGTTTTTGTCTCTGTGTAAACTACAAAAACACGAAATTGTGAAAACGGTGATGTCATGCGCATGTGTATTATGTGTTCAGTCTATAGGGGTTAAGAGTTTCTTTACAAAGTGACATCGCCAACTACTGGCCTGGCAGCAGAATTTAGTTTCGTTTCTGTGTGAAAGGGGATTGTTTTGACAATGTTGTCGTCTGTTCGTGAAAAACGCGAAAGAAAAACGTTTCCGTTTTTAGTACATTGTTGTCGTGTAAACGTACCCTAAATTTAGGCCTACATGTGATCAAATTTCGGACTTTTCAGTTGCAATATGTATTTTTTAGAAATGCAATAAATGACTTTATTGAACTTCAATAAAGTCATTTATTGCATTTCTAAAAAAAATTGCCTACAGACTTTTGAAGTGACAAACTATTAAAGGCCAACGAAATATGTGATTTCGCATTTGAGTGTCTCCAGTTGGTTGTAAACACACTTATATACTACGTACAAATAAGTGCGTATACATGATTAGTGAACAAGACTCTCGCTGCATTTGAATATGCCAACTTCCATACTATATATATTATATGCAAAAAACTGTATGACAAATTCAAAGTATTAGAATAGTATAATAGAAAAACAGGCGAAAAGTACCCAGATGACCTACTGCTTCCAATCAATGGACACTCCATTGCTGTGTCCGAAATCGCCCCCTATCCCTATAGGGCACTATTTGAGGGGACAGCCATTTGTAGTGGTGCATCTGACTAGAAGATGGCGCCCACAGCTGAATCATCCCACAGCGTTATATCACACAGGTATAAATTCCTTTTTTACTTGATATATTAAATTGTTTAGTTAAGGTTAAAAGATAGTTCAAGATAAATCTTTTTATTTTACTACTGGAGCTGCCTGTTTGCAGGTTTCAAATGACTCTTAAACATGCAAAAGCGGCAGCCCTTCCGACACACTCAATGTCCTAATTCACTCACTCGTTTTCATTCACTCCTTCAAGTGGACTATATTAGTGGAGTAATGTAGGGAATAGTGAATGAAGGCATAGGGGGCGATTTCGAACACAGCCCATGAAACCAGTTGTGAATAACAGAGAAATGACACAACTGACTCTGGTAGGTTATGTGCCAGTAAAAACATGGCAGATGTAATACGTCATTCCAAACCTGTGTGTCTTCTTAGTGGAATGCAAAAAGTGGAATTCACATGACGTACAAAGAAATTGGAAAAAATCATGCAGGTTTTGAACAACAGGAAGGTGGGTAATAATGCCAGAACATTCATTTTACTAAACTATACATATCAAGTATGATTTTTACCTGGATGAACACTGTAGCAGGTGACGTTTGTGCCCTTCATTCTCTTGGCCAGTTCGTGAGTGAACAGGACGTTGCAGAGTTTGCTGTTGCAGTAGGCCTGGAAGAACTGCCAGCTGTATCTCCCTGACCCCAGGTCTTTGGTGGCGATAAGAGAATCAAAATCAATCTTGCCCCAGCGATGGGCCATAGAGGATAGAGTGATGACCCTAGCAGCAGGACTCTCCTTCAGACGGTCCAGCAGAAGACACGTGAGCAGGAAATGTCCAAGATGGTTGACTCCAAACTCTATGCCAAAACCATCCTCAGTTAGACCATCTGCAACAAGACCTGAACAGAAAAAGCCTTTGATTGCAGTGCCATGTTTGCCCTAATATTCAGATAAATGGTCAATCAAGATGGCCAAACTTTTACCTTTGGTTCCCCCGATCTTGAACATTTTGAACATGTTGAAACCGTTTTGAGGGTTTTGCTTACCTGCATTATTGATGAGAACATCCAGTCTCGACTCAGATTTGAGAAAGTTCTCAGCAAAAGCTCGCACAGATTTGAGGCTTCCAAGATCAAGCTTCATGTACAGAATATCAGTGCTTCCTGTGTTCTGAACAACAAATCTGGATTAATAAACACTCTAAACTCTTGAAACAGTGGTCTCAAGTGATGGTCCTCACCTTCTTGATGTCATTTATAGCTGCCTCAGCTTTCTTCTGGTTTCTGCAGGCTAGAATTACTCTTGCTCCACGACCAGCCAGATCAAGAGCGGTGGCTTTACCGATACCTGTATTCCCGCCTGAAACAAATTCCAGGTTCACAGAAAGCTGAGATAATTTTCTTACTCAGAGGTTTTGTTTTGTTTTCTATTACAAATATCGAGATTATTTTTGTACTGACATTTTTAATTGTTATTGTTTTAACTAAGGTTAAGCATAAACTCACTTATTAACTTCAGCTTTAATAAGCATTAATCTACTATGAAAGACAGTGTTATTTTATTTTACATTTGATTACGGTACTTTATTATATTTATTTTTAGACCATACCTGAACAGTAATGTTAGAAACCTTCCTGAAATTAAAGCACTGTGTAGGCCTATATAATGTGTACCTTTGTTTAATTGTTTATCTAAAAAGAACCGAAAAGAATACCGTTAATGTACCGGATCGATAAGCAGTATCGGTAAGAGTAACGTAGTAATACCGTTAAAACTTTTTACGATACCCATCCTTCATGATACCCTGGTAATATGTCTGGATTTCCAGGCTGCCCTCATGATAATTTTTTAGTAAACCTGACTAAAAAAAAATCAGTTCTTCTGCTTCTCAAGTAATAAGTTAGTAGCCTATAACTGTTATTGATTTAAGAATGTTTAGATTTGTACTGGAAAACAAGACAAAAATAGGCAACTAGTACGATATATTTCAGATCACATTTAAAAGAGAAAGCCAACGTAAAGACGACAAAAACGCATTTAACGCGACATTTTCCACAGGTTTACCATAATATGAGAACATTGATCATAAACCTCACCTGTAATAATGGCCGTTTTCCCCGTCATATCAGCGGTTCCTTTACATTTGGACTTCTTAAATATCGTCTCCACCAAGAAGACATAAAGACCTGCGATGAGAGCAGCGGCGATGATGAGATGAAACATGATTGTGACCTGCAAGATTCTGCAAGATGTTATGTACTTCGCCCGGCCAAGAACCTGATAAACCGGTCCGGTCTTTCTCTCCATCCCCCCGCCATGGGTTTCACCAGACCGGTTTGTGTGTGATCAAGCAAACAATAGGCCTACAGTTAAATGCCAGAAGATTTAAGTGCTAAATCTGTACATCTCATCATGTTTTGTTAACGACTGGATACGATCATTTTCAAACAACAGATCAGTGAAGCTGCCTTTACATTTATAAAGTTTCTTAGGTTTTATATGAGCTGTTTTATTGTCTTTGTTTTTTTTTAGCAACAAATATCAAAATAAACACAATTAAATGAACACAACATATAACACACACACACACACACACACACACACGCACGCACGCACGCACGCACGCACGCACACACACACACACACACACACACACACACACACACACACATGTATATATTATACATATATATATTGTTACGACCCTATGGTTTGTATTTGTTATATCTCTCTGTTGTTTTGTGAGTCTCTGTATGTCTGTCTAGGAACGTCATCTGATTGGTTCCTGCACGGTGATTGATGCACTATCCTGATTGGTGCAGAGTGTTTTAAAATACATATCATCATTTCCTCTAGTCTAGAGGCAGAGTGAGTTTTGTGTTTGAGAAGAGAGATTTTGTGATTGTAATGTGTTGGGTTTGTGAGTGTTAATAGTATTTTGAGCATTTTGAGCATTGTTGTGAGTGTTAAGACTTTTGAGACTGTGAGTTTTGTTTGTTTGATTTGTGAACTGCTTGTATCTGAATATCTCTATTGGTATATTTGACCCCTTTGCCTGTTTACTGACACTGATTTGGACTGCCCTTTTCAGTTTGCTTGCCTGATTGTATATATATTGTAAATATTGGTTTTGGGAAAGTAGGGAGCTTGACGCAATTTTTTTTATTGTAAACTGTTTGAACTCTGTTTTTTTGTTAGGGAGTTAGGTTTACAGATTGTATTCTCATTTTCTTTTCTTTTGGGTTAGGGTTTAGGAAGAGGTTTAAAGAGAAGGTTGTTTTTTGGTTGTTATTTTGGCTTGGTCAGCTCCTGAATCATCCTGAATCAAGTCCCAAATTAAGAAAATAAATAACTTTTTGTTCTAAATCCTTGTAAATCTCTGACTCTTTCATGTTGCCCCTTTTCTCCTAGATGGGGTGTATGTATATATATATGTGTGTGTGTGTGTGTGTGTGTGTGTGTGTGTGTGTGTGTGTGTGTAAAATAAAATAACATACTAAAAATGTGTAGCTGAGTACCACATTAAATTTGTAGTATTGGTAAAAATTTAAGAAAATGCTTGAATGTTGTTTGATATCTTAATAAAGGTGACATCACCATTCAGGCAAACTATTATGAGTTATCTAACTATTATGAGTCACGTTATCATGGAGTTATAGTGTAACTCGGTTCAAAGAAGAACTGTTGACATCTCTTGACGTACTTTTGACATGCAGTCCACAGGTGATAGTGCATGTTGTTCCTTTACTAAAGCAATCACATATTTTAACTGGGAGAGGTGACACATTCAACACACTAAAGACCTCATCACCCCAGACACGCCTTTTGTGTGTTACGTCTTTACTCTGGTATGACAAAACCACTGGATTGATGTAGTGGTAACTTTATTACATAAAATACAAGTGATATTGGGATATTGTACGAACAATTTGTAAAACAATCAAAACACATTTATTACAGGAATTAAACAGCCCCTTTGTTGCGTTCAGAGCATGTTATGAACCACACGTCTTCTACACAGGCTTTTTATAAGGTTTATCCAATACGGTTGAGTCGACCACAGGTGCCACTAGACTGTGCAATAAAGACAGATGCAATAAAGCTGATGCTCTCATGCTAAACCAACGAGACTCTCGCTGACTTCCCAAAGCTTTTTGGCAACTGCGTCATCTCTGGCTTTAGCAAAAACATTCTGCACGGCACAGCTAGAGAAGTAGCGTCCACTCAGGGGCTCAAGGCCCTCTTGAACTGCACAGTGAAGAGTCGTCTGAGCTCCAGAATCCACATCCGAAAAGAAAAGCAGCAAAATTGGTGCCATGAACAGCCGCCACCATAGATTGCTGTGACGACCGATGTCTGTTTTAATGGCCCCTATAATAAATAAATCAGCGTTAACTGCATATGACCTATGATGCTTTATCAAGTACTGCTTTTCAGAGAATAAAGAACATCTACTGACCTGGATGAAGACTGTAGCAGGTGACATTTGTGCCTTTGAGTCTCTTGGCCAGCTCGTGTGTAAAGAGGACATTGCAGAGTTTGCTGTGACTGTACAACTTCAGTAAGTCCATTGCTGAATTTCCTAAACCCAAATCTTTATGAGTGTTGATGCAGTTGAAGTCAATTTTCCCCCACGAATGGGCCATCGAAGAGACAGTCACAACCCTGCTGGGGCCACACTCCTTTAACCGCTCCAACAGCAGGATGGTTAACAGGAAGTGACCGAGGTGATTGACGCCAAAGATCCTTCCAAAGCCATCCTCAGTCTTGCCAGCTATTACAAGTCCTACAAACACAGAAACAAATTTATGGCTTTTAAACCTGATGTAAATTTCAAATTAGTTGAAAATTCAAGTAACTGATTGTAACAATGCATAAAATAAAATAGCATATATTTGAGAGCTACCTGCATTGTTGATAAGAATGTCTAATCTGGATTCTTTCTTGAGAAAGTTTTCGGCAAAAGACCTCACAGACTTCAGACTGCCCAGATCCAAGTGCATATACACCACCTCTTTGTTTCCTGTTTCCTGTGTTCCAAATCAATGCACAACAATACAGCATTAAATGATGGCAATGAAATGTTAATTCAGCAAACTTATCTAACAGAATCACAGATTTAATAATAATAATAATATGTTTTATTTATAAAGCGCCTTTCCAAGCTCAAGGTCGCTGTACAAGAAGATAACAAAAACACAGCATCAAGCATTAGTATGCATCACATAGTACATATATAAATATACAGTAACAAAACAGCAGAACACTAAACAGAGGAGGGTTGGAAATACTGTAAGAAAGGTTTTCATTGAGATTTGAATGAGGATATAATAGAAGTGTCACGAAGAGTTAGAGGAAGAGAATTTAAGAGTTTCGCAGCCACAGCACTGAATGATCTACCACCCATTGTTGAAGGACGAAAACGAGGTAAAGTAAGCAGTTTTAAATCAGATGACCGGAGAGAGCGAGGGGGTGAATAATAGTGCAGAAGTTCAGATAAAGTCCATGAAGACATTTAAAAGTTAACAAGAGAATTTTATTCTGAATGCGGACAGCAACAGGTAACCAATATAGATTATAGAGCAAAGGGGTAATGTGATCAAATTTCTTGACTTCATTGATGACTCTGGCAGCAGAATTCTGAACACATTGTAGTCTAGTGATTGTTTTACCAGGCAGCCCAATTAAGAAGCGAGTTACAGTAGACGAGACGAGAGGTTATCAAAGCATGAATTAGAGTTTCAGTATCTTTAGTGCTGAGAGCAGGTCGTAGTCGGGCAATATTGCGAAGGTGGTAGAATGCAGTCTTGGTAATAGAATGTAAGATTGAAATGTAAGAGACGAATCAAATGTTACACCCAGATTTTTATCAATACATACAACCGGCGTAGCGTCATAGAACGTCTCTGAAAAGGTTCACGCCCACTTTTAGGGGAAAACAATCCGGCGAGCGCCATACACAGTAACGGGTTGAGGACGTGTACTAACCCTAACAAACATGTAATTTGTATTTAACATTTTTTTTTTCACACAGTAGGCTACCCCTATTATGTATTTGTATTTAATTATTTTTCCACACAGTATTTTTTATTTTATTTTAAATACATTTCCATGTATTTATGCCCATCTCTGCCTGCATCATCATCAATATCTTGCTGTTATGGAAATATCATGAATTACGGATGATGCTATCGAAAGCTAAATCAGGCTAGTTGTATAGCTGGACAGAAAAGTGCACTCAGTAGTTACTCTAAATATAAAGACACAATATTATACATTTAAAGATGTTTACTTCTTAAAACCGTAGTAAAATCATTCACTGGCTACCTGGTGACTCGATGAGGTACGAGTAAATGTCCGGGTAAACCACTGGGTGGGGTTGATGGGCCAATTTGACGCTGGTAGAATGAAACGGGATATGTTTTTAAGTTGCCCAAATTAAGTTTATAAATGTATCGTTCACGCTCTATGGAAGGCAGGGTGGACATATAATTACTCGACATATTTCATCTAAATGATTTCTGAAGTTATACACGTCTGCCGGCTGTGTACGGACGTTGTTTTGTGCCGCTATTTTGTATTGAAGTCTATGGGAAGTCTGGCTTGTTTTCCCCTAAAAAGGGGCGGTTACAAAATTGACAGTTAAGTTTCCGGATGTGCCGGTTGTATGTAGATGAGATGGAATTAATGTGGCCCCATCAATAGATAAACTCAGTTCAGATCTTTTTTTAAAAGGGATGGTGGACCAAAAACAATAACCTCAGTTTTATCATTACTACATTTTAGGAAGTTGCTATGTAACCAGATTTAGTCTAGAAAGAGCAGAGACGGAGCGAGCTGATATGTAAATTAGCTGAGACCATGACTATGGATAATGTGACCAAGAGGTAACAAATAAATAATGAACAGAAGTGGTCCAAGAACAGAGCCATGAGGGACACCTTGAGAGAGAGAGAGAACAGATAAGATTTGAATTTATGGAGAGTAATAAAAAATTGTCTATCAGTGAGATATGATATAAACCAAGATAAAGCACTGCCCGTGATGCCGATAGCTGATTGCCGAGAGGCAAGTATGTGATGAGATACAGTGTCAAAAGCTGCTGTTAAGTCAAGCATGATGAGAACAGTAAAACAACCAAAATCAGCAGATATTAGGAGGTCATTTGTAATTACCAATGCTGTTTCAGTGCTGTGGCCTGACCGAAAGCCAGATTTATGGGATAAAGAAGATTGTTAGCATAGAGATGAGTTTGTAACCGCAAGGCAACTACTTTTTCAAGCCGCTTAGAAACAAAAGGAAGATTACATATAGGTCTGGAATTATTCATAGCAGAAGAATCTAGCCCTGATTTCTTTAAAACGGGAGTGACCGCAGCCGTTTTTAACGATAGCGGGACAGACCCGGAAAAAATAGGACAGTTGATCAAGTGAGCAATAGGAGATGAGACTGAGATAGGCAGCTTATAAGAAGTGAGGTAGGTGCTGGATCTAACTGACAAGTAGATGAGCTAGTTTGAGCAATTAGGCCACTAACAGAGGATGGGCTGGTGAGAGTAAAGCTAAAGAGGATGGTCTTTATGGGCTGAGGTGAGGACCAGTTAGAGGAAACTTCTGTTGAGTTAGATGAAAATGTTTCATAAATAGATTTGATTTTATTTTCAAAAAAGTGGAGGAAGCAGTTGCAGAGGTCAGTTGAGCCAGTAATAAGATGCGTTGAAGGGTTAATATAAGCTTGTTAGCAGTTGAAAATAATGTCTTAGGTCTACCTTTAGCAGTGTTTATTACTGAGGAGTAGTATGCTGTACATGTGGCATTAAGATCAGACTTGTATTTCAGCTGGTGAGCAGAAATCTTGATAATGCTCTTCCAGGCCACTTTTCCTATATCGGCGCTCGAGACGTCTTCCATTTTGTTTAAGCAGTCGGAGCTCAGGTGTATACCAGGGTGATGCATGAGATGAAGGTACCAGCTTAGTTATCATAAGGGCGTGATTGTCCGAGGCTTCAGAGATAGCAGAGTTGTAAGTTGAGAGAACAGCAGAAGGACAAGAGAAATCAGAGTAAGAAGACATTCAAGTACACAAGTAAGAATATGCATTAATGGAGTGACAGAGAGAATGACAGAGAAACAGATTTAACATTGCGATAATTAATAGTAGTTTTCTGAAGAGGTTCAAAAAGAGGGAAATCAAATCTAACTGTTATCAGCTTATGATCAGAAATACCAGTTTGTGAGCCAGAGATATTATTAATTCCTGAAGTGCAAACAAGATCAAGTGTGTGACCGCGGCAGTAAGTAGGAAAGTTGAAATGTTGTACAAGACCTTAATATAAGGTCACTGGCATTAGAACAGGCAAATGGATATTGACCAAATGGATATTGAAGTCACAGAGCAGGATAACATAAAAGGATACAGCATTGGCCAGAGTGAGTAGTTCATTGAGATCAGAGAAAAAAATCTGACAGAGATTTGAGGACGCTATATCAATATGATCAGCAGAGAGGTGTGAGCAAGCACTTTAAAGGGGTCATCGGATAAAAAAAAAAATCACTTTTATATGGTGTTTGCATATAAATGTGTCTTTGCAGTGTGTGGACACAACCACCATACAATGAAAAAAATCCATTCACTCCTTTTTTAATCCTCAAAAAGCCTAAACACTGTCAATAATCAAGCCGTTTGGATTTTCTGAGCAGTATGATGTCATATTGCTCATGCTACGCCCACAACCACTGACATACTGTCACTTATTAGCATATTTCCACCCAAGGCATCACTTTGCATGTCGACATGGAAGAGAGGGGTGGGGTGAGCAGTTGCTCATTATCATTTAAAGTAAAGGTCTTCAATCCTGCTCCTGGAGGGCCACTGTCCTGCAGAGTTTAGTTCCAACCTGCTTCAGCACACCTGGCTGCCTTTGAATATTCAAGCGATTCTGAAGAGCTTGATGAGCTGATTCAGGTGTGTTTGATTAGGGTTAGAACTAAACTTTGCAAGACAGTGGCCCTCCAGGAGCAGGATTGTAGACCTCTGATTTAAAGAGACATGCACCGAAACGGGTCGCTGTGAACAGCTGTTTTTGAGGAGGTAAAAAGGGTGTTCTTTTACACAAACATTGAGGAATTTTAACCACAGTATGTAACAAACTTTACACAAAGACCCTAAAGAATCATACCAACTTGTGGAAAATCGGCATCCAATGACCCCTTTAAAAGCCATGTATTCAAAAGATGTCACATCACCACCCCTACCACAGACACGTGGCTTTGATAAATAAACAAAACAGCATTTATTACACTACTGATATTACTGGATTTTTATTTATTGTTTTTTTAATAAAAGTACCATTTTATAATTTTTTAAAATATGTTTTCAAAGCACTTACGTGCAATAGTGAGGGGGTATTGATATTTTTTATGCAATTACATTAGGCAATCATAACAATGGGTGTTAACTGCCTGAGTCAGAATGAAGATTGAAAGTAATCATTTTTGTGCATTTTTTTTTTTTTTTTTACTTAATAAAACGGTATTAACATAAGTCAACCTTAAGGAACACACACACACACACACACACACACACACACACACATTCATTATATATATATATATATATATATATATATATATATATATATATATATATATATATATATATATATATATATATATATATATATGTGTGTGTGTGTGATGTATATATATATGTATATATGTGATGTTGTGATATCTATATTGTGATATCTATTGTTGTGCTGTCTTTGTGTTATTTGCTCTGCTGTTTTGGTTCTTTTTTGCTTTGATGTAGCCTACTGGAGGACCCCCTCGAAAACGAGATGTCTCATCTCAAGGGGTTAATCCTTGCAATAAAGATATGGTAATATATATATATATATTATACACACACACATATACATATATAGACACATATACATATATACATGATATATACACACATATACATATATATATATAAAAAGTAAAAAATACTTCTGGAACCAAGGTCGCTGAAAAAGTAGCCTACCCTCAAATTGAACGATCGATTCATTTAAAAAATAAAATAAAAATCGTTTTATTCCTCCTTGTATATTTTCAATTAAATAACTGTTACAGTATCTTAGTATGATTAACCGGGCATTTTATATGGTGCTCTCTAGAAACTGCTTCTCAAGCATTATATAAACGTTGTCACGTGCTTCCAGTTTCTTTACTGAGCGCTGGTCAGATCAATGGGCCAGTCACAGCCGTTTGCGATCATCGAATACGTTCACTTCACATAATATTTGTATCATTATTTTATTATTCTAGTACTGCGGGTTTGCATCTGCATATAAAATCCCAATAGATAAAAAAAAAAAAAATCAACATTTTGTATGTCTAATGAAACAAGTCCTGAGATTTCAACGCAGCTCAGCAGTGAACCACCATACTTCCCCAAATGGAACTTTATTTTTGTATATATATCTTAGTAGTAACGGTCCTTATTTCACAGTTACAACGACAATAGTTACAACCTGTTGACATATGGTCCCTCTCTCACCCTCTGGATGTCTGTGACAGCAGCCTGAGCTCTGCTTTCATCTCTGCAGGCTAGAATCACACGAGCTCCTCTTCTCGCCAGATCCAGCGCGGTGGCTTTGCCGATACCCGTGTTTGCTCCTGGAAGTAAACCAGCTCAAATGTCAATCATATCTGTTCAGTTGCTTATCACGAACGCCTGTGTGTGGACAGTGAACCGTCAGTGCACTAGCTGAGCTGTCACTTCTGCGTTGTGTAACACGACTAAAATGTGTTTACGAAAAGCGTAAAATCCACAAAATCTGTTTTAAGCCGACTAATGATTAAAATGAATACACGTAACTGTTTAAGGACAATAAACAAACGCACTAAAACCGAAACACGTACCAGTCACGACCACCGTCTTCCCGTGCAGTTTGGCTGTACTTTTACATTTTGGCAGGTGCAACACCGTCGCGCACATCAGCAGATAAAACCCCACGAGTCCTCCACAAATAAGCAGAAAGGTAAACATATCCAAAAGAACAGAGCAATAACGGCTTTAGATGCTCGTGAAATAGCTCGGTTTCCTCTAGTCTGGAACAGGAAGACGTGCAGCTGAAGCCAATCCCGCCCTCTTGTCCACATTACATCATAGTGATAATAACAATAAGTTACTGTTCTGCTGCTTATTAACTCCACACTGAAATTGCATCTGGAAACTGAAGCTATTTATTACACTGTCTGAGGAAAAATGTGAGTGTTCCTTGCCCACGCAAAACTCACTACCACACTGCTATGCAGTTGCCAAGTGGCTTCTGAGAGAGAACCATCTTTTAATGTGATGTAATAGAAACTAAATATTTTCCATGTTTTCCACATTTATTATTACACAGTATAAATTGGGTCTTTTTAAATGAAAATATACACAGTAGCTGCCTTTTATATTTTAGAACAGGGGGCCCTCTCACAGGGATGGTCATATTTGGGTGTCCATGGCATCTGAAAGATTGAAAACCCCTTGTTTAAATCACTCCACTGTAAAATGATCAGATTCTTATTTTATCATACACTAGATGAAAATGTTAAGTCTGGTTGCTTAGAGAAAAGTAGCACATCTTTTCTTAAACCAACCATATGATTTGTGTCATGCACATACAGGTTAGGCACTTCAATACTTTGCATTGGATATTTTTCAAAACCCTTCAGTCTAAATACTTTGCATTGGATATTTTTCAAAACCCTTTAGTCTAAATACTTTGCATTGGAGATTTTTCAAAAACACTTTAGTCTAAATAAGCAATAGTAATCCTAACCTTAGAAAACCACTAATCTTACAGAAGAGTGAATGAATTAGTAAGCATGACGCATGAACACAAGCTGGTGGATTTCTAAAGCATGTTATTTAAAATCTGCTTTGTATTTACATAGTTTGACACAAGAAACCTGGTGAAAACTAATTACAGAACACATGAAACAGACACATAAAGGACTGAACAGCAACGAAATGGTGCACGACCGAAATAATACAAACTGGAGCACTTTTGCACACTGAATCGTGTGGATCTCTGGCTATTCACATGAATACATACACATATGTACATGAGTCTCTCTACACTTGTCAGGCTAAAGGATCACAGGTCTGACTGCGCTCCAGAGGACATACATAAATAAAAGCATCCGTTTTTAAGGGAAATAAAAGAAAATGCATGTTTGTATAAAAAGTATTGTTACTGGCACAAAATAGAACATGTTTTTGATTTCTTTACACGTGAAAACTGCTCATTGGTTCTTAGAGCTTTGAGGATGATCAAAGTTTCCCTTTAAAAATGCAAGTCTTGCATTGAGACACAAAATGTGCAATCTGCCTATAGAGTCTTGAAGAAATTAGAAAAAAAAACTCACCTCATGCAACTGTATAAACAATTAAATAATTAGGAAACCGTTCAAACTGTACAGGTCGGTGCTTGAGGGTTACGTGACAAGGTTGTGTTGGAGCGAAGGAGGCGTGGCCTTGCTCAGGTGCTCCCCCTGTTGGCCAGGTGTGGGAGTGAGGCTGCAGGTGGTGAGCTCCTCTTTAAGCGGCTTGTTGGCGAACTCTGTGATGCTAAATATAAACTGCAGGCAGCCCAGTTTGACATGGCTTCCGTGATGGAGGAGTGCAGTGCCTTCCCATCCCGCACCATTGCCTCCGATCAAACTGGAGCCGCTGTTTTTACAGTTACAGGGAGTGATGGGAGTATCGTGGGACTGGCAGCTCATAACTCTGCCCTCGGTTGTAGAGGCCACGGCCATCGCGGACGACTCCTGCTCCTTTTTCCTGCAGCGTCCTGCAAACACACTCGAGTTAATACTGATGCTTACTAAATTATTTTTTTTTTAAATTATTATTAAGTTGGCATGAAATACAAATCCACTCATTTATTTTCTTAAGGGATTTTTTCTGGTGAAATGCCAGACTTCTCTAATCAGTTCTCTAAACATTCTCGCATTCAGCCGAGAATTAAGTCCCCGTCCGACATTTTTCTCTTTTCCAATAGTTTGTTTCACTCGGATGTCCATCAAAATAGGGTAGAAAAGACCTGTCATTACTTAGAAATAACTCACGGATAATGTTCTGCACTTTGGTGAGCAGGTTGCTGGATGGGCTCTGGCTCGTCTTCTCAGAGAAGTCACAGGAATATAATACGTTGTCAACGGTTGTCCCATGTTCGCTGTAGTTCAGCAGTTCATACTGCTTTGTATTCTGGAGGTGGAGAGAACCAATTTAATCAATCAAGAGATGAAACCTTTGTCCTTATGTTAATTGTTTAAAACAGCATACCTCATCATAAAATATACAGGCATGTTTCCCTGAAACGTAGTTACAATGCCCGTAGTTTGTAAGGCACACATCCATATCAGCACCTGCAATGAGAAAAGACAGTTGTACGGAACACTGTAGGATGATGTATTTCCTGCAGTCACAGGATGATAATCACCTGTCCCGATGTACAGACTCCTGTAGCACATACTGACAGCCGTTCCCTTTCCCGAGACCGAACAGAACGAAGCTCTCGCCTGTACCTCCTTGCTTTGGGCTGTGAACGGAAACATCAAGAGTTCATGCGCATCTAAAGGAAACAAAAACTTCAATAAGAGCATAATGAATACAATCTCATACCTTCACTGTGTTTCTTGTGAGCGGGTGACACGGATGAAGGAGAACTGCTCTGAACAGGAGAGGTCTTTAACTCAAAGAGCTGCTGAATCCGCTGCCAAGCCAAGAGTTTGATAAACTTCTCGTCCAATGAGCCAAGCTCAACTTCTGCAATGCAAAAAAGATTTCAGAATGATTACAAAATGCTGTTGTCTTTTGAATCTGGGTCCTTTTCTTTTCTATGACCATTTTCTCTCTGAATAAATAATCTTTTTTTGCCGTTGATGTGAAAGCTGCACAATTAATGGAAATAAAACTGAAATCACAATACAGTTTAGTGACAATACTATTTAATTAAATATGTGTGCTATGCGTTTCAAAGTGAAGTGTGGCAATGTGTTCTTTTAAAAATACTACAACAGTAATATTTATTTTCTTTAATATTTCTATTTAGTAGTAATAATACGTTATTTATATTGATATTTAATCATTTTTTTTCCAAATTGAACAAGCTTACAAACAAGCACTGGAGCTGAAAATTTTCACAATTACATTTTTCCCCAAATCATGATGTAGTCTATCAGAAGTTAAATCCAATGTTTTGTTATAATAATGCTTAATTTAGAAGTGTAAGGAATTTCAAATTCTTAAAGTTACAGTATCTTCTTAATCTAACCTAAAGACCAAAATCGAAAGTTCCTCAGAATCAACAGTCCTCTCTTAAACACACAAACCCACCTCCGCTGCCAGGCATGATGTCCTTTATTCGACCGGACAGCTCTGACATGTTAGGTTCTGTGCAAGAAAAGACGTCCCCCCTGCCTGCCATCAAAGAGTCCAAGCCGACCTTTCCATCTGAGAAGAGAACGCAGTCATTCAATATTTGAAAGGGTTGCAAGCCAGGTAATAATAAAGCACATAACTACAAAAGTAAAAATGTTTCCACAGGACCAGGATGTAATCTCTGACCTTTTGATGCAGTGTCTGAGGTGATTTTCTGCGGTTTAACAGCATGTACTCCTGTAGATACAGTAGAGGCTGAGAGTTTTGCTGCTGCTGCGTCTGAAGGTAATGGAGTTTTTCTATGGTCAGATGATGGAGTGCTGGGCTCAGATTTGACACAAGCAGGAGCAGAGACCTCTGTGCCACTACAGGGCTTTAAACTGGCATCCTCTGTCTTGATAATGGCACCAGAGTTTGTAGGTTTTGGTGGAGCGGGTATTGGTAAACCAGGCGTTTCATGGTCAGCCTTCTTTTCTTGGGTTCTAACAGGACACAGTGTTCCATTGGACTGAACCAATCGTTCGACAGGGCCATTTGTGGTCTTACAGCTCTGACACATTCCATCAGTACATGAGCTACAGGAAACTTTTGGTGCTACGCTCTGGCTGTCCTGTGAGGCGACGCTCTGGCAGGAATCTCGGAGTTTCAGATCAGTCTTTTCTGTGTGCTCTGAATCCCAAGGAGATGTTTGTCTGTTCCATAAATGCCTCATAATGCTGCACTGCAGTGAGATGACGTCTTTGAGCCACTACACCAAAGCATAAACAGAATAAGATCACTGGTTCAGAAACAATACTGAATCCAAAAGCAGCAGCAAACAGTGGGCGCCTAATACACACCTGACACTGTTCATCTTCACTGGCTAAGTGCTGCGGGACATAAGCTTCTGTAAGGCCGGTGCAGATAAGCTCCCCTTCACGGATCCCTGCCGGGGCCATCAGAGAGGGCGGGTTCTGATACTGTGACTTTATGGCATCTGGAACCTGCGAAAACCAATGATATCTAATGAGTTTCAACAATATCTCTAGCGTCATTCACTGGTGTCTTACAGTGAGTTTAAAGACTGATCACCTTCAGAGTCTTTTTGCTTTGAGCATAAGCTGACCGCCGTATAGGGGTGTGCTGCCGATGTATCCTCTGCAGGAAGTCAAGTTTGATGGCATGCTGGGATATGCGGTCCTGAAACTGGTCAAATAACTGGCAACGGTTGCTGAGGGTCAAGGTTCTCTGGCTCAGCTGTGAGGAAAGAAAGAGAATGAATGAGTGGCATGTTGGTAATGGTGTTTATTCAATTTAGGATATGGAAATGCCCAAATTTAAAAACTATAACAAGTCTTGATTTTTGTTTTATGCAAGCTTCCTTACAACCAGGTTCTGGATGTGGTTGGGACACATCCATCTGCCTGTAGGGAAGGCAGTGAGAGGCGGATCCAAACAGTCCATGTGAAACAAGAGTGGGCAAAAGTCACACTGGATCAGTGGAGCCATTCGGCAGCTCCTGTGAGAAAAAGATGGAATAAAAGACTATTCATTTTTGTCTTGATGTTAACATTAAGGGATTTTCTAATATGTGTCTAATGTCAATACAGTGTGATCAGGTGGGATTTACACTACTGCTCAAAAGTTTGGGGTCAGTAATTTTATTTTTAAGAAATCAATGCTTTTATTCAGCCAGGATGCAATAAATCGACATTTATAATGTAACAAAAGTTTTTTTACTTCAAATAAATACTGTTCTTTACAACTTTCTATTCATAAAAGCATCCTGAAAAAACACAACTGTTTTCAACACTGATAATAATAAGAAATATGTATTGAGCATTAAATCAGATTTAACCCTCTGTTGCTCTTCGGTCATTTCTGATCGAAAATTTGTACATTTTTATTTGATTTGTATTTTTTTAATTTTTTCCTCATCGGAATGGTACGAAACTTGGTAAAGGTTTTGGCACTTGCTGTGTGAACCAAAAAAATCATGGACATGATTCAAACAGGTTAAATGGTCCTAAAAAAAGTCACTTGTACTCTTCGCGGTCAAAAATCCGCATAGGAAATGAATGGGAGACAAATTTCACCTTGTGAAAACTTATGGTACTGCAGCCAAATAAAATCTTACTGAAAGCTAATTTTTTTAGATATTAGGCTCAAATTTTGAACAACCTGTTTAGATTTATGGCTTTGATTTTCTCACAGTTTTAGAGTAAAACATGTTTTTGAAAATATACATTTCATATAAAAATTGAAAATAGTATTTTTGCACATTTTTCATAACAATAAACGTAAAATTCTGTAACTTTTTTTTACGTTCCTTTAAAAAAAAAAAAATAAATCACTTCAGCAATAATCTGCCAGGTGTCAAATTTGAAAAGAGATCTAAGTCTGTGCTCTAAAGCATTCAAGATTTACGACAGTTAGAAATTAAATTTTCAGGTCTATGCTCAAAAAGTGAATAAATGGATTATAAATACTGGAAAAATATAATTTTGTATAAAAATATTAAATAAAAAACATTTTGAACTAAAATATAGTACATTAATTTCATTGAAATTACAACAAAAAAAAATTCGTCATTTTTGACGACACTCGAAGAGGACCAGAGGGTTAATCAAATTAAAATGATTTCTGAAGGGTCATGTGACACTGAAAACTGGAGCAAGGGTGGCTGAAAGTTCAGCTTTGCCATCTCAGGAAACAAATACTTTTTAAAAAAATATTCAAAAAAATGCAGTCTTGGTGAGCATTAGAGAGATTATACTGAAATTGACTGCAGCAGAATCTTCAAAAGGAAAGTATTTTATTGATTCCTCCTTTTGCTGATTATAGTAGCGGCAGAGAAAATGACATTTTCAAACTTTAAATGTTTCATTTCTTAAAAAGTACTCCTATTAGTTCAAATAAAACCAAAATATATAATAATACTAGATCTTGTACCTGCTGCATGTGTAACACACTTTCACTGGCAGTGGAACCAGTCCATGATTGTCCAGCTCATGCTGTGGCCGTTTAACGTTCTTTCCTGATAACTCATCTTTTCGTCTTCTTTTGCTGGTGCCTGAGAAGAAGACAATACATGCATCACATCTTAGAATCACACATAATCTGTTGTTCACACAATTTTACAGTGAGATCAGGATAGGGCTGCACAATATTGGAAAAAAACTGACATTGTTTTGTCTATAATTAACTATAAAAAGACATGATACTTTGCTAGTTTTTTTTTAATTCAGGAACTCGCCAGATAACTTAAATAGCTACTGTATATTTGGAAAGAATGAATTATTCTAGAATGAGAGGGGTGATTTTGTTTTGGAGTACATCTGCAAGAAAACACTATTTCAGTCTTTCTACTGAAAATATTTCAAAATAAATCCTACACCACATTTTTTTAGTGTTGAAAAATGTTTCAAAGGCCACATTCTCACTGTTTTTTTTTTTCAATTTAATATACTATAAAATAATAATTATGATTATAATAATTATAATTTTAATCTGATTTTTATTAAATAAAAATTATTAAACAAATTAAGAAATATATTGTAACAACACTATTATACTGTAAAATTAATAATATCAATATTTACATCTTAATTTCTTCATTTTCAAACAGTAACCCATTGACTTTTATTTTGATAGGTCGCCAGCTAATAAAAATATGCTGCCAGTTTCAGAGTGAAGCGATGAGCCGTGTTCGTTTACACACACGCAGCTCATGATATCAGTGTCTCAGAACAGCTCGACTGACAGTAAAAGAGTTGAGCCGTTCTGAAACGCCTAAACTCTGTCTCATAAACTACACATGTAGTGCATTATTTATTTAATTAAATCACAGCCTTTAAGATTTGACAATCGCACTAAGCCATATCGCGATACCGATTTTATTTTGAAACATCGTGCAGCCCTAGATCCTGTAGGTCCTGTACCTGGAAGTGCAGACGTGCAGGTGAGGTCATTTGGAAGCTGGAACTGCGTGGGGTTCCTCTGCATGGCAGCGGCAATTAGGAGGTCAAATGGTCTTTTGAGGGTGTTTGTGGTATTCAAGAGCTCAGGCTCAGAACCCTGGGCCTCATCCTCCACGTCCAGGAGGTCTTCCTCCATGTCATTCTGCTCGGACGGTGTGGGTGTGTCAGTAGAAGAAGTGTTGGAGTTGGGGGTCACAGGTCGGCTGTTGGGTCGCCCCTCCAAGAGCCGTACCTGAGCAACGGCGGCCCGTAGCCCTGTGCCGCCCGACCCAATGGAGGGATCCAGACGTAATGTCCCACATTCCTGCTCAGGAGATGGCGTCTGCTTCACTAGCTGACGCTCCAACAGACCGTTAATTTGCTCCTTCTTCTGTTCCCTTTTCTGAAAAATAAAATAAAAATTATATATATATATATATATATATATATACCTACCAACATGCCTAACATTCTATCATTCTAGGTCAATGACATTTTTAAATAAAATAAAAATGTTGCATTTCCTACAAGGCACAATACACAGTAAAATATAGGACAAAAAACAAAAAAGCAGTTTTGTTCTATTTTTAATATGTCTAGCCCTAATAATAATAATAATAATAATAATAATAATAATAATAACAACATTAATTATAATTTTTGTTTTTGAATATATTATTTGCTATAAATACTATTAATAATATGATATTAATTAAATTGTAAAAGTAAAATCAAAGAAATATTACTATTGCAATAATACTTAAATTATTTTACAGTACAGTAAAGTACAGTACAACAGTATAAATACTAATATTTATGTCAGTCTTCATTTATTTTCTTTCAAATGATAACAAATTGACAATTGTTGACAATAATTTATAAACTATTCTCAAGCAAAAATTGGATAGATAAAAAAGGGTCAAATTTAAGACTTCGCACAACATGAGTGGACACCAACCTTCTTGCGAACGCTGCAGCGATGACACATCCAGTCACCAGGGGGCAGCATTTCTCTGCTCATAGGCGGGTTACTGAGGAAATGTAAACAAAGTCAAGAGGTGAAACTACAGGCTTCATCTAACAGAGAGCAAACATTAACAGTTACGGTATGGACAACCATTCAATACTACAATAAACGAGCATAGGACGGCAGACCAGCTTTATACTCCAGAGTGTGTCATTCAAATGAAGCAAACAAAATCAAACATGATACTACAACTTCGGCAGCTTCTAAAGCAAGGCCTACGCTTAACATGAATACAAGAGATATACCCAGCCAGATGCTAAATCAATAGCTTACTCTGTAAGGAGTTTCTGTTTCTCTAATGCACTGCACAGTGCACACATGCAAACAGACTGCGACTAAACGCTTCTGTTCTACAGATGGTTTAAAAGAAATCAGTCATGAAGCTCGGATTCTATATTACTTCAACAACTGGGTAAAAACATCAAACAAATAGAAATCTGTTTTAACTTTCTAATTTGCCACAGTTCTTTCAAATAACTTCAAGACTGATTCATCTAAAAACACTAAAGACCCATTAAGAGATCCTTTTTGAGGATCAATCCCAGAAACTCTATTCGAGACTACACAAACGAAGGTCAGTGTGGCAGATTTCCCGGGCCCGTGGGCCGCACAGAACCAGCTGCATGTGTTTCTCCTCAAACACACATGGAATCATTTCAGCTCGCAAACACAAAGAATGAACAATGAGAAAATACAGAGGGGAAATCGAAATTCAAACATCCTTCTTTCAAGCTGACAGCAGCACAAAGTGAGTTTAAAGTTGCTATGAAATGGAAATAGCGACAGATCTTTTCTTCCATACCGTGAATGTAATGGATTATCGAAAAAGAAAAAAATGTACAGCGGTAACTTGGTTCTATGCATCGGCTGTTGATTGGATTTTGAGATTTGGGTGCTGCACTCATAAGTGGAGGCAGATGAGCGTGACTTTTTTTTGCAGGGTTTAGGCGCACTAAATGATTGCATAAGTCCTGTGTATATCATCAGAGAGAAGTTTGTCCTTTATAATTCTTAAAAATAAAAAAAAACAGACGAATTGATCACAAGAAGACCTAAAACATGCATTTAGAAAAAAAGATTTCATTTTCATTTCACGCCGACTGTAGTAAACAAAGCCGAGCGATCGCAGATCTTCAAACATCTGACAAACTGACTGAGATGATTAAGGAAAATCCATCTCAATCTCAATCAGATCTCTTCATAATGGAGACTTGATCGTGGGTGGCCTTCAGATGCCCGTGGTTTAAACATTATTTATCAGCTCCCTGCTCAAGAAACATCAGATAAATAAACCACAGCCTCTATAATGTTCAATCTGAAGATGTAAGAAGAAACATCAGCCAAAGCTGATGAACATCTAGTTGTCACAGCAAAAATGCAGCACAAATTATTTCTGCGCTCCAGCTAAACCAGCATCACAGTCCTGGTCCTGGGCCCAATTTTGTCCCAGCTCCAGCATCACACACACCAGCACTGTAGATGGAAGGCAGCGGGGCAGTGATCACAACACAGCAGGTCCCCTCCTTCCCGGCAGCTGTCGCAGGTGTCGTGATTGGTGGCCCTGCCGGCTCTCCTGGTGCTCCTGTCCGGTTTCCTGGTCCTCTTCTCTCCATCCTCAGACTTGGGCGGCGCCAGCAGAGTCTGGATTTGCTGCAGGAGAAAAGCGAGAGAGGTTCAGAAACTCATTAGTGAAACATCTGCACGCGTCTTACATCACATCAGCCGCTCAAACCATTGTTGGGCCGTGACCGTGAGCGCGCGCACGTACGTTCACGTGAAGGGAGCCTATGGATGACATTAGTGAGCAATTAGCGGCTACATTGAGAATACTAATCAGGCAGTAACCAGAGGAATAAACGGGTGTATGAGTGTGTTTGTCTTACCTCCATCAGCCCGCCCGAGGTATCCAGATCGTACACGATCGTCGGGGTCTCCATTTTACCCCACATCAACACAGGCCTGGACTGTTTCTGACTCCCTTAGCCGCTACACCCCGACTCCTGTCAGCTGAGTAGCCTCTGACTTCTATCAAAATCGCTTCAGAAATCCCGCCCGTGTCTGATATGGCTCCGCGCGGGCTCTCCGTTAATCGAGCAGGCGCGCGGAGGCCTCTATCCCCGGTGCTGTGCGAGACTCTGGCCCGGTATGAGAAGGAATAATAAAGACACAGCAATTATCATTAAGTCCATGATGCGAAGACGTCAAACATCAAGCCCCCCGAAGAACAGCTCCTCCGAGGAACTGGCAGGGGCGAAAAACAGACGTTTTTCTCCCGGTGAAAGAGCGACTTAACGGCAGAGCGTCTCTGTTGTGATGAAGGAACGCTCGCGCTAACTGACGCACAAACCTGTGTGCGCATGCGTGAGCCAGTTTGTTGAGTTGGGAATCCAATTCGTTTAGAGAATCGGTTCGTTTTGGTGAACCGGTGCAGTAGAATCAATTCACTGGTTTGCCATCACTGACATTTATTATCTAATACGTGTTTAACATTTATGTACTATTCAATATTTAAATAAGTCTTTTATAAAACATTTTAAATACTGTCGTTTATGACTTATTGCATTGTTTATGGTCATGCCACACACATCACAATTTTATAACCAACGTTTTCTCTAACAAGTGATAGTCATCCCACAAATAAAAATTTAAATCATTTTCTCACCCAGAATGTTAGGCAAAGACTGCCTCAGTCACCGCCATTAATTTGCATTTTCCTTCTTTACAATGAAAGTGAATGGTGACTAAATCTGCCATTCTGCCATTATTCTTTCATAACAGAACAAATAAAGTCATGCATCTAAAATCAACATGGGGGTGAGAAAATTATGACAGCGGTTCAACTTTTGGGTGAACTGTGCGTTGTTTACATTCGAGTGTTTTACAAACGCTTTGCGAATCGGTTCGAACGGATCTTTAAAAAGAGCCGGTTCAAGACAATGATTCGTTCGCGGTCAGGCATCACTACCCGTCAACAGTGGAGCCATCTTGCTCTTTTCCTCCGTTTATAAAGCCTTTCCGTCGATGGGGTCATTGTGGGAATCTCCAGTATATCTTTTTTTTGTGTGGATGTGAGGAGCTTGTTCAGTTCCTCAACCAGTGAGGGTTAGAAAGCAGATGCTTTTATCCGGTTTGTTTACGTGTTCGAGCTTCTTTGTATTGTGAGGGAATTCTCTGGCCTCTGATTGGACTGTTTCGTCGCCGACGTAACACGAACCAATGCGCGTAACGGAAGAGATTATTTTATTTTATTTTTTATGACTAGCTATAAAATCATCAGTGAGCACTGAACAATGGCGGTGAATTCATTCATTAATGGTTATATATGTGTTATTAGATATATCCTATATATATGAAATATTTAGATAAGTTAATATTCATATGTATTTATATATATTCAAAGTATATTATAATAGAATATATGTTCTATAATTTTATATAGTATATAGATGCTGTTAAATAAATAACTGTTGTCTTGGTCAAATAAAAGTTTCATGGCTACACACAATGCATAATAAGCACAACATCACACTATAGTTTTGGACAGTTTATTTACAAAGTGTTCTGCAAATAAGCCCCCATGCAGAGACAGTGTGTTATACATAGAGAAATGGCTTTATCACCATCACTAGTGCAACTGAAGCAACACTGGATCTCAAGCTTCTCTCCCACCTTCACACTCTCAGTCTTACAGGTTTGCTGCATGTGGGAGAAAACAGTTTCCATCTCTCTTGTTCCTTAATGTGAAACCATGGAACCTTCTTGGTGCACTCTGAAATAGTCCAATCTCAAGTTGTGAGCCTTGGGATGTTTTACCGGACAAATAAAAAAGTACAACACAAACCTCAGGCTCTAATGTGCTACAGAAATAACACCCTATTGTCCACCATAGTGCAGGCAGAAGTCTTAGAGAGAGAGAGAAAAAAAAAAATACATTTACAGGAGCCCAGCAGAAAAAGAGGAGAGATGCCAAAAAAGACAGATGGATTTTACATACACACCTCGTATTGCCTTGCATCCTGAAAAGATAAACAAATAAGATTTCAGAACAGTACAGTGGTTTCTCTTTGTCTTTATTCAGAGCCCCCTTAAATACAACTGGTGATCCAAGTTATATTTAAGACAAATAAAATGCATTTCAATAAAAAAATACAAAGCTTTGGAAGTCATATATCCTAGAATAGCTTACATCTTTAATTACACTACCGTTCAAAAGTCTAGGGTCAGTAAGAATTTTTAAATATTTTTGAAATATTGTTTATGATTTTAAAAACTCTTCTGTTTAAATATATATTTTTTTAAAATATGATTTATTCCTGTAATGGCAAAGCTGAATTTTCAGCATAATTTCTCCAGCCACATGATCCTTCAGAAATCATTCTAATATTCTGATTTGCAGCTCAAGAAACATTTATTATTATTATTATGAATGTTTTACTATTATTTTTATTAAATTTTAACTATATAAAAATTCCAATGTAACAGTATTATTATCAATGTTGAAAACAATTGTGCTGTTTAGTGTTTAATATTTTTTGGAAATCCTTATGCATTTTTTAGGATTCTTTGACGAATAGAAAGTGAAAAAACAACATTTATTTGAAACAGAAAACTTTACGTAAATGTCTTTACTGATCAATTTAATGCATCCTTGCTGAAAATAATTTATTAAAACAATGTTACAGACCATACACTTTTGAACTCAGACATGTTTATGTATGTATAATGCATTAATGCACAACTTAGCAAATTCAAGAGCTTCATTAGTATCCTTATTTGAATCAAAAGAAAGGAAACATGAAAACATGAAACACAAAAATGATGAATGACGTTAACATAAAACATAAAAAAATAAGTCCCGTGAGAGTCATGAAACAATCCAATCAAGTAAAGGTAATATAATTTAACTAAACATTAATAATTACACAATCATTCAAATGGAATTTGGTCTGAACTTTTCACATTCAGAAGATAACAGTGAATGACATAATCCTGGATGCTGTATGATTAGGAGATGCATTTTTGGTTAATATGAGGTATTAACCAGTATCAGAACGTCTAATTAGAGAACATGTAGAGTGTAAACTGAGACACACACACACACACACACACACACACACACACACACACACACCATCTGCTGAGATTTAACTACCCATGACCCATGGCTTCAAGCCTAAATGTTTTTTTATATCTAAAATGAATGTGTTCATGTTTGTGAAGGGACCCAGAGTCTTTCCTTCTCCACTGAATTGCATTTATTCTTACTCTTTCATGTGTATGTTATGAATATACAGCAGCATTTTTGAACTTCTTTGAAAATGTTAAAATGTTATTAGAAAAAACATAAAGATAAAAATGTATTAAGAGTCCCCGAGAAACGTTTTGTTTATGCAACAAGCTCATTAAATCATGAAGATAGTTTTATGATATACTGTATCTGGTCCTAAGTTCTTAAGTAGCGCCATTACATGGTACTGATACTGCTATAAATACTGGCCTTTAAAATAAAATGATATGTCTCTGTTTGCTGTTTAGCCATATAACTGTTCAGATTCCTTTTATTTGTTCTGCGGATCAGGTCAAAGTAATAGATGACAGGTGGAATGATGGAATGGCAGGGTTGATCAGGACAGGACGATGGTGTTGTGAGATCCCACGTCTCTGAGGTTCATGGCATCCATACTTACTCCCGTCTCATACACGGGGTTGTCAAAAGCAGATTCTTCAGTCATGTTGTCGTACGGCGGAGAAGACGGCCCAGGGAGCTGGATGGTCTTGCTTTGAACTCTGCAGAGTCACAACTTTATTAGTGGAAAAACAAACCCCAAAACAATAGGCACCATGTCATTTTCCCTGCCCTTGGAACTTACATTGAAATGCAGAGGAAAAAGACCAAGAGGAGCATCAGCACCACTGCAACAGGAATCAGAACTGCGATGGCAATGTTGACCCCCTCCACATCAAACTCTGAATCAGCAGCTATAATGTGGACATGTTACAGAACATTTTTTTAAAAATAATCCCCCGGTTTCACAGACAAGGCATCAGGGTCATGTTTTAGCTGAAAACAACTTGCACTGATATATCTTAAAACCTGTCAGTGCTATTGTTTTGTCTCAAGATGTACACTCACCTAAAGGATTATTAGGAACACCATACTTATACTGTGTTTGACCCCCTTTCGCCTTCAGAACTGCCTTAATTCTACTTGGCATTGATTCAACAAGGTGCTGAAAGCATTCTTTAGAAATGTTGGCCCATATTGATAGGATAGCATCTTGCAGTTGATGGAGATTTGTGGGATGCACATCCAGGGCACGAAGCTCCCGTTCCACCACATCCCAAAGATGCTCTATTGGGTTGAGATCTGGTGACTGTGGGGGCCATTTTAGTACAGTGAGCTCATTGTCATGTTCAAGAAACCAATTTGAAATGATTCGAGCTTTGTGACATGGTGCATTATCCTGCTGGAAGTAGCCATCAGAGGATGGGTACATGGTGGTCATAAAGGGATGGACATGGTCAGAAACAATGCTCAGGTAGGCCGTGGCATTTAAACGATGCCCGATTGGCACTAAGGGGCCTAAAGTGTGCCAAGAAAACATCCCCCACACCATTACACCACCACCACCAGCCTGCACAGTGGGAACAAGGCATGATGGATCCATGTTTTCATTCTGTTTACGCCAAATCCTGACTCTACCATCTGAATGTCTCAACAGAAATCGAGACTCATCAGACCAGGCAACATTTTTCCAGTCTTCAACTGTCCAATTTTGGTGAGCTCGTGCAAATTGTAGCCTCTTTTTCCTATTTGTAGTGGAGATGAGTGGTACCCGGTGGGGTCTTCTGCTGTTGTAGCCCATCCGCCTCAAGGTTGTGCGTGTTGTGGCTTCACAAATGCTTTGCTGCATACCTCGGTTGTAACGAGTGGTTATTTCAGTCAAAGTTGCTCTTCTATCAGCTTGAATCAGTTGGCCCATTCTCCTCTGACCTCTCGCATCAACAAGGCATTTTCGCCCACAGGACTGCCGCATACTGGATGTTTTTCCCTTTTCACACCATTCTTTGTAAACCCTAGAAATGGTTGTGCGTGAAAATCCCAGTAACTGAGCAGATTGTGAAATACTCAGACCGGCCCGTCTGGCACCAACAACCATGCCACGCTCAAAATTGCTTAAATCACCTTTCTTTCCCATTCTGACATTCAGTTTGGAGTTCATGAGATTGTCTTGACCAGGACCACACCCCTAAATGCATTGAAGCAACTGCCATGTGATTGGTTGATTAGATAATTGCATTAATGAGAAATTTAACAGGTGTTCCTAATAATTCTTTAGGTGAGTGTACATCAGTAATGTTTTTTTTCTAAAGCACATTCATAAAAGCTACTTAAATGCCTAATTGAACTAAAGCCTAATCCCTGCTTAATCTAAGCCGTGTTTGTAAAGTGTTTTGATAATGCTAAAATAGTATTACCCTTCAGCCTGTGTTCCTCAATGTTTCTCGAAGAATCTGAAAAACACCAGAAACAGCTTCTGAGACACTTGAAGCGATGTCATATAACAGCGATTCCCAAACTGTGGTCCGCGGACCACTAGTGGTCCGTGAGGGTACTGCAGGTGGTCCGTGGAAAGGCAAAATGAAATATAAAATAATATTTTTTTTACCTTCATTTTACCAGGAAATTCACATAAAAAAAGTAAAAAGAATATGTAGGCCTATATTGATGTAACATTTTAATTAAATTGTCAAGTTATTGTGTGATTACTAAAAAAGCCTAGTGGTGTTCGGCCGTGACATTCAAGTTTGTGCCGTTAGAACCACAACATTGGTTCGGTGGATAGCAACAGGTTCTCTGAAGAGAAAAGGGCAGTGTTGCCAGATTGGGCGGGTTAAAAAGGGTTTGGGCGGGTGGACAAAATTTGGGCTGGTTTGGTATCAGTTCGGCGGTTTTCAAACATCTACATTTTAAAGTCTAATTGGTTAAAAAACTAAAATAAAGTGTGCATGTAGTCCATAAAATCAGTCATCATGACATTACTGTACACACACGCCCATGCAGAGTCAGCTGGCATTGGTGTTGACATCACCGACGAGCACGCACTTTTAGCCAATCAGCGATCAGCAGGCAGATGCGATTGAGCGCGATAAGTTGTAGCTGTATATTCAAGTGATGGCTAATGCCTCTACTAAGTTGTATGTACACAGTAAAGAGTGAGATAGTGAGCAAATCTAAAAATGTACACGTGGTGGGATATATCGATGGTGACTATAACTCTGAGAGGAGAGCACAGTTATGTCCATGGTCATGTGCACACTAGCCTAACCGTACCAGACATCGGCAACTTTACACCGTCCAGACTGCACTATACTCGCCCCTGACACCTGCTGAAAAAGGTTTGAATCAACGATGAATCAGTTTTGACTGCTAAATTCTGCGTTATGTTCTGCAATGTGTACTTCCGAGGGTTAAAGTCATCGGTTCATTTCTTGATTGCCGTTTTGACAGTGTCCATCTGGACATTTTAGTCATATTGGCTAATTCTCCTTAATTATTGCCGTTTTGATCTGTTTTCCTGGATTTTTTTATTTTTTTTTTTATTTTTTTTTATCATTGTTATTTGTTTTAAGGAGATACAAATTGTGCTTATCAACCTTGAATGACATGGTAATGAAATTATATCATATTATTTTGGCAGTAAAATTTTGGGCGGTTTTTTCTTGTAGTGGGCGGGTTTTGGTGAGCTTTTGGGCTGGAAATCACCGTTCCAATCTGGCAACACTGGAAAAGGGCAGAGGCAAATATTATCTCATTATCACATCACACGCATATCCTTTAATGGTGCGTTCACACCGGACGAAATTTCGCTTCAAACTTTTGTTTTGACGCGGGAATTGATACAAAGTGGTCAAGCGTATCACTAGACGGGGCAGGCGCGATTTTGACATATGATCCCTTTTTGAATTTGACGCGCTCGCGTCCGGTGTGAACGCACAGTTAGGCATAGGCAGTTTATATGAAACGAAATGTTTATAAATGGAATGAATAAGGCCTGTTATTATTTTAATTTCCAGTTAGTTTCTTGATCTCGCGTTTCTGAAATGTTTTGCGGATGTGCTCTTAAGTGGACAAACTCAAGCCTAGGTACTTTTTGAGGAGTTGTAAAATTCTGAAGATTAATAATCCCCTAAAATCACCAAAGGTTTTGAAATGTTGACTATATTCCAGTGTTCTTATTACTGTATAGATTTCATACTCCATTGCTATGGAAATAAGCCTGTTGTTCAAATGAACCTGATTATGCCCTCGGGCGCTTGAGTAAATAAATAAATTAAATATGTGGCAACCGTTGTGTGCAGTAAACTTTCTTTTAACAAGCCTGTTGTACTGATGTGATGACCAATGATAGTTTTAGAGCTAGTAAGCCTATTTAGAGGTGCAGATTAATTCAGGTAGGACTCTGTGTAGACATATTTTATTATGTGTATTATGAGGTGGTCCGCGAAAATTCTTGATTACAAATAGTGGTCCACACACACAAAAAGTTTGAAAACCCCTGTCATATAAGATGTGAGTCACGATGAGGACATTAAGAGTGCAGTTCCTACCTCTGCACATAGGAGGCGCACCGCTCCACTGAGAGGGATGTCCCGGGACGCAGTGGATAGTGGCTTCACCCTGAAGCACATAACCTGAACGACAGGTGAAGCTCAGAGTCTCTCCTGCCTGGAAGAAAGCTTTCTCCGAACTCTGGATGGCCGTGGAGGGAGCGCCGGGGTTACTGCAGGGTTCATATCTCTCAGCTAAAGAAAAAAACACAGATCAGTCTGCTGGAATGCATTGTACATGCTGGAACGCAGTGATCCTGAAATCCACTAGATAGCAGTAGAGCGTAAGAACTGAAGTCAGAACTGCTGACCGATACTTACGGACACATTTAGGCAGTTTTTCACTCCACTTTGGGTCTGCGGTTTCTCTGCTGTAGCATGTGAGCACTCCAGGGCCAGAAAGTGAGTATCCTTTGTTGCAGATGTACTCCACAGACGAGCCCACAGCGTACCGAGAGCCGGTCACCAGTCTGCGGCTGTTGTCCACTAGTCCCGGATCCTCACATGACATAACTAGGCAAATATCACAAATAAAAACACATAGGAAAATGAAAAATCACAACACAAAAGTGTGAACATTTCCACAAAACAGGCAAACAAAGAATTGTGAAGATAAGCGAATAAGAAAACCAGTTAGAGAAGTATATATTGTAACTGAAATGTTTTGTGCAAAACCATTTTTATTGCATGAAATTGAATAATAATAATGTATTAAAAATAAAAATAAATATTAATTAGAAATATATATATGTATATATATATACACATAAATTATATAAAAGTCTTCCTTATACACACACACACACACACACACACACACACACACACACACACACACACACACACGTATATATATTACATACATTTTTTTTATTAATCCTTTATATATAAGGGATATGCGCATATGTTGTGGCCACATCATTATATTGAGGAAGTTTTAATGGGAATTATTTAAAATATAATAAAATATAAATTTCTCTTATTGCAGTTTTTCACTGTTTCTACTTGGAAATTTGATTATGATCAAATATTCTCCAAAACAACAAATCACCATTGCTAAACCCACACAGGTACCTGCCAGTTAACTGACTGCATCTACTGATAGGGTGCTCACTGTTTAGCTACTATATGTAGTAACCTTAAATCACCAGCAGGTGGCAACAGACCTAGCTTTAAACCTGTGCAGTCATTAACACCAAGTTAATTAAGTTTTCCCTGAGTGACTTAAGCACTAATGATCTGGTGTGACCTTTAAGTGTGACGTTAGCTCTTAGTACTTTTTTCACAGAGGGGAACGTCTCCACTCCATGTCAGATCCCACTGGCACATCAGGATCTCTGAGCCCTGCAGACGGAAGCCTGGGTAACACTGGTAGGTAATAACGGTTCCATGGGTCAGGTCAGGATGAGATGTGCTCTTCCAGCCATTAAGGATTTCTGGCAGCTCTGCGCATGTGTCGTTACGTGGCACTTCTAGTATTTGATTAGTAGAAGGAGAAAAGAGGCATGATTTTTCTATTTTTACCATTAAGTTTTACATGTTAATGAAACTGCTGAGAAAACAGTTGCCCATCTCAGTCCTTGCCAGTAATGGCCACTGCCAGTGCCAAGCAGGTTGGCACCAGACACTGGGGGACCATCACTTTCCAATCATGATTCATTTAGGAGAATACAAGCACTAGATGAACAGACATATTAATTTAGCATTCCTGTAACTGCAACTAATATACACTTACCAAAGAAATGCACTACAAAGCCATTGTTGTATCCGTAGACATTGGAGGCTGGATCAGATTGAAACTGGATGGTCACGTCAGCCATAGAGGTGTAGAGTCTGAATCGAGGGAGGAAACCACTGTACTGGCCCAAGATGTTGGCTGTGAGGTCATCACCATCATAAAAGGTCAGCAGGTCATTCTTCCCCAGATGAAGACTAATAAAACAACACACATGAATGCACACCATTAATGTAGCACAGGTCTATAGTTTGTGATAATTCGTAGCTCATTGTTTTGACAAACTCCTCCCACCATAATTTTACATTAACATATAATTCATTAATATTATTTTATAGAAATAATATAATATAAAATCATATAATTTCATCTGTTAAATAACCTACAGTTGCAATTAAAATGAATGCTAAATATGCTATTTATTTGCTGTTTAATTTGTATTCCACAAAACAAAATCATACTGGTTTAAAGCAAAAGGACTGTAAATACATTTTTGGTGAACTATCCCTTTAAATAAGAAGAATGCTGCCATCCTAACATAAGAAGCTGTCACTTGACCAGCCACATTTTCCCCCAGATGGTTTGTTGACGTCATTCTGCAATTCATCTTCATTCCTGAACTAACATGAGTAATGCAAGGGAAAAACAAATTACACAGCCTAGGCATATTTTTACACAACAGTATCCTTGCTGAGAATCAATCATGTTTTCCATTCTGTCATGCTAAATGGCAATTAAGGCCAATGTTTAGATTCCTCCATCTATTGGGAGGCTGCATTTACCTCTACAGTGGGGAAGTGACATTTCGCAAAGTAATGAGATTTATTTCGTTTAATGTTGGAAAGCAGAGAGGCAGAACCCTCAGGGCCGCCACACAGCTGTCAGCCCTTCGGGTTCTGTTGTTTGGGAAGGTCACAGATGAGCTGTGTTAATATTCACACTCACAGCCTGAAAGAAAAACCAGGGGTACAATGCAGAGTTATAAATTAAGAAGGATATACACATCCTGATGATCAGCTGAGATGGACTGAGATGTTTTGTCCCCTTCTTCCAACAAACAGGCTCATTGTTAAGACTATTCACCCAGGTCTGTGTGTGTGTGTTTAGAGAGTAAGTTTGGAAGATGCTGTTGAGCAGAAACCAGTAAAGCTGAGCTAATGACGCATGTTGGGACACAGAGGCTCTGGGTTCAGAGATAGTGTGTCACACTCAGCCTCAGGAACACTTGATGACTGGTGGACCATTGGTCTCTTTGGAAGTACAAAGGGGAGAATGTCAGAACAATCGAAAAGTTTGTTAATTTTACTTCTTCTTAATATTATAAATAAAATTTAGTTTGTTGGTTTTGAAATTTCACAGGCTTTCCAAATCAGGGGTCTCTTGTGTCATCCTGACAAAGCAATCTCTTGAGCTCAAGCCAAACCCACCAATCACAGATAAACTTCCTCTATACCAATACATCCTAAAACTTAACCATGCCATCCCAAACCTACCAATACTGCCACAAATAAGTCCACAAAACCTACCTATATCACTCTAAGCCTTCCTATACCATCCAAAACCAATTCATACCACCCTAATACCCACTCGTACCATCTCAAAAACCCACCAATAACTCCACAAAACCCACCAATATCACTCCAAATCTACCCATACCACCAAAAACCAATTTATACCAACCCTAATCCCCAATTGAACCACCGCAAAAACCACCAATAACTCCACAAAACAAACTCATTTCACTGCAAACCTATATAGAATGGATTAGTCGGGTTTCAGAAGTAAAAACTCCATAGGGAAATTGATTTTGAACAGCAACCCTTTAAAGACAGACCTACTTCGAGCTACGAGGTTGTTAATCGTTGATGGTATTTGCTTCTGCTGAAGCCGTCTGCCCATATTATTTAAGCTTATTTGTAAAATAATCGTGTTTAACAGTGGAATTCTGGGTGAAAAACTACATTACCCATGATGCTGTACAGAAAATTACACCAATCAGTCGAAAAAAGCAACAAGCGGCAAAAGATCTTGTTAGCTCCACCCACTCCCATTCAAGTCGATCTCTCTATGCTCTCAAAATACTTAAATGCTCATATATATATATATATATATATATATATATATATATATATATATATATATATATATATATATATATATATATAAATATATATATAAGTATATATGCATATTTTGCAATAAACTTACAATATATTGTTTTTAGATATAATCATAATACATTTTTTTTATATTATTTAGCTTCTCCATTGTTTTTAATTTGATTATGCTGTTTGCAATGTTCATTGTAGTTCTTTCCCTCACTAAAAGCATTAAATACATGGCCTTGTACCTTTGTATTTTTGTCCGATTTTCAAATACTTTTTCTTGCTTCAAATCAAAGTCCGTAGTGTTGTGATTAACTTTGTAGCTGATTGTCTTGGTTCATGGCTTATAACTCTTTAACAAAGATCCCTATGTGAAAAATGAATGAAAAAATACTTCCAGAACCAGTGCAGATGAAAAAGGGGGTAGGCACTAATGCACTCTATACCACCCAAAACCATTTCATACCACCACAAAACCTACCTACACCACTAAAAATAATCCATACTACCCCCACTCATACACCACAAACCTCAACCGAGAGCTGCCCAAAACCCAACCATATTACTTCAAACTTACCAATACTTTGCAAAAAACCAACCCATGCTATCCTAATACCCACCCACACAACTCCAAACTCCCAAAACCCACCAATATCTGTGGTTTTCTGTTAAAGCTCTATTAAAAATGATTGCCTTGATGTTGTCTATGCTACTTTTGAAAGATGTAAAGTGCACATCCCATAATCAGTCACTAAGATATTGAAGAAGCTCCACTGTCTTGTAGTAGCATGTGCAGGTTTGATCCCTGTCCAGGTGTTCAGCCTGGCACCTGTATGATGCTGGCCCATTAGTGCTCTGTGTTAATGAGTCCGTGGGTGGCCTCCATGTCTGTGCTAAATCAATTACTCATCTGTCATTACACACACTGTTCCTCTGTAATTGGAAGGTGGTGAACAGTACCAAATGCTAATAGAGAAGTGAAAGCATTCTCATTAGAGGAAAAAAACCACACACACAAAGCCAGTCCTAAAACATAACCATCTATCCCTAGGTTCAGATACTCACACCAGGACATCCAGCATAAATCTCTTGTCCTCTTCCACATGTAGACCCCAGATACAGTCCTGACCTTTGTCGTACGCTTCAGGCCAGTTGGGAGAAAGCACCACACCTGCCGAATCTGTTATTTCTCCACTGCACACCGCTGTAAAACAAAAATGATGCATTGAAGTCCTCCTGGGAAGTTAGTATTTGAAAAATAAGAAGTCATAATAATGACATCAGATGTGTTAAAATCACTTTGGTTGGAGCAAAATGGCGATGTACCTTTTCTACATAAAATTCAACAATATTTTTGAACTCTAAATCTACAAAATGATGAATAAAGAATGTGCATTGGGTGTGTTTTTGCTATTTTATGTTTTCTAATTGATTCTTTTTTTTGTTAATGGAAGTTGAACCATTATATATTCTATCATATTTGTACAATGCTATGGATTTTGTACATGCAGCTTAGTCTTGTAAGTTGCACTTGTAAATGAAAAGTACAAATCATTTATTTTAACAAATGTACCATTAATGCAGACGCTGCATCCATTGCCTCTGACATGTTTTCAAACCTGTATGACTTTCTTTCTTCTTCGCAAAAAAAAGATACAAACAACATTTCAGTCCTTTGCCTTTCATCGTAAGGACAAAAAAAACTGGGACATTCTCAAGAAAGCAAGTCGAAAAGTACCTTGTAACCAATCACGTCAACGAGTGGATCTCTGAGCTGGTGTGAGTGAGTGGAGGCGGGACTAATTTGCATATACATAGAACCGCGTATAGTAAATGTATATGGTGTAGAGTTACATTCAAGCTATTTTACGGTATGAAGATTTTTTTTGTTCAAGGAAAAAACATTTAAATATGTCATTTTGGTGATCAAAGATGAGTTTTAAGGGATAAGATTATTGACTACAGTGGGACTTTAAACTAAAGATTAGACTGTTGTTCAATCGGACATGTTGTTCACCTCGGCAGGCTGGTTCCGTCTCATTCCATTGTGGATTTTCATAATTTACACATTCCAAAATAACAGCGCCCTGCTCCAGCGTGTAACCCGGCTCACAGGTGAACTCCGCCACAGAACCAACTCCAAACGCAGGATCACTCGTGGAGAAATTCCCATACTTCACAAACGGCTCGTAACAGCTGCCCTGAGCAAACGCTGAAAAACATGCAGAAAAATAAAACTTTAATACAGTATCAGTCTCTTTATATATAATTAACGCAACAATACAACAGTGTTCATAATTTTGTTTATCTTATAGACAGTAAAACATGTATGCATTTATGTAATTGGTAGAGCTTTTATCCAAAGTGACTTAAATTGCAATCAAGGTTAAAAAAAAAAAAAATCAGTTCTTTCACTCCCTAGCAATCTAGTATTTATAGTGCTATTTCAGTGGGATGTTCGTTATCTTTAGTCCTTGGTGATGGTTAACATGAAACTCTATAAATATACCCAGAAATCTGTTGTTTCTAGGTTACATCTGTTGTATCTAGCCCTCTTTTCTTTTGCTGTAACAAGTTTATTCAGGTTCAGGTTCAGGTTCAGAAGAGAACAAGCTTTTTTTGTTAAATGACTGGAATACATGATCGGCTCATGTCCAGGAAATACAGGAGGATGCTTGTACCTTCATATCGGATGGCAATGCCAGTGCACGTGCCCGTCTCATCACTGGTGAATTCCACAAACAGATGCCTGTCGGTGCTGGTGACCCCCTCAATGGGCAGATACTCCACTGCATACGAGTCATACAGGGGCAGAGAGTCAATGTTACTCCCATCCTTTATGAGGAGCCTAAAAACAAACAAAAGGAAGTCTGCATCACTAAAGAGTAAATGTATTTAAAAATGGATTATATCATATTGATCATTTGAATGGGCCTGATGATATTGGAACATTTTTCCCTTGTAAGCTTTGTATATTTACTTACTACCATTCAAAAGTTTGGTGTTGGAAAGATTTTTTAACGTTTTTGAATTCGTTTTTGAAGTCATATACTCACCAAGGCTAAATTTATCTGATCTAAAATTCAGTTAAAGCAGTAATATTGTGAAATATTATACAATTTAAATTAAGTGGTTTCTATTTTAATATATTTTAAAATGTAATTTATTCCTAAAATGGTTAAGCTGTATTTTCAGCATCATTACTCCAGTCGTCGGTGTCACATGATCCTTCAGAAATCATTCTGACATGCTGATTTGGTTCCCAAGAAACATTTATCATTATTATCAATGTTGAAAACCGTTGTGCTGCTTAATATCTTTGTGGAAAATGAAATCATGACACATTTTTTCACATTCTTACTTAAATAGAAAGTTAAAAAAACACATTTAATTGAAACAGAAATCTTGTAAATGTATTTACTGTCACATTTGATCAATTTAATGCGTCCTTGCTGAATAAAAAGATTTTGTCCTTTCATCCAATCCCCAACCTTTTGAATGGAAGTGTATATAAATCTAGCATATAAACTGGCAACAGCCAACTTAATAAAACGTTTCACATTTTTTGAATAAAACAAAATAATTTTAATTAAAGAGTTTTGTCTAAATAAGGATGTTACTTTAAAATACATTTTGGGGAATATTTTGTAAAAATATTTGAAGTAAAAATACAGAAAGCACATGCCTGTCATCATCCTCAGCCAGTGCCACTTTCTCAAAGTGAACGTGGATCCGATGGCCCTCAGAGGCCTCCAGTACCCAGTGACACGTCAGATTGTTGCTGTAGTTTCCAGGAAACCCCGGAGAGACAATACGACCCTGAGTGGCATTTCCCATCATCCCCCCACAAGCAACTAGGCATGAAAGACGAAAAGAAAGAGAGAGAGAAATTGCTGTGAATCTGCTGCATTCAGTTCGCACAGATTTACAACAGACTGCAGACTGGAATAACATGGGTGCATTTAAATGAAATAAAAACACAAGTCGTAATTTTTTATGTGGAGCAATTTTTAGGCAGTAATGTTAGTGTTTCCTCGAATACCTTGACACCTGGGATCTCTGCCACTCCAGTAGGGTGTGGTGGCATTTCTGCACGTGAGGGAGGCGGGGCCCTGGAGCTGATAGCCATTCAGACAGGAGAAATAGGCCACACCCCCAACCTGAATACTAGTGACCGATACTTCACCATTATCAGGGGCCATTGGGGATGCACAACTTAGAGCAAAGGCTGAAGAGAGAGAGTGAGAGAGAGAGAGAGAGAGAGAGAGAGAGAGAGAGAGAGAGAGAGAGAGAGAGAGAGAGAGAGAGAGAGAGAGAGAGAGAGAGAGAGAACAGAACAGAACAGAAATACATGGCAGATGACTGTGTCAGCTAAGAGTCTAAAAAATAAATTTAATAGATCATGTTTTAAATAAACAGAAAGTATATCATCAAAAAAAGCTAATTAAGTTGGAAAAGATCTAAACTCTCTCTCTCTCTCTCTCTCTCTCTCTATATATATATATATATATAATGATTCCCTCTATACACACACACACACACACACACACACATATATATATATATATATACTGAAAAATAAAAAGCATGTACATCACGTGAGGCAAATTTATCATTACTTCAATTTTATTTTATGGAAAACTTTAAATTTAATGGCATTTTTAACTGAAGCAACTTAGTGCATTTAAGATACGCATACTGTATCATCATTATGTGTCTAATGCGGTAATTGTAATACTTTCATAAATTGATAGTTTTATTCAGCAAGGACATTAAATTGATCAAAGGTGACGGTAAAGACATCACGTTGTTTCAACCCAACTTTGGGTCAAATATGGACAAACCTAATGATTTGTTAAATTTTTGTTTGTTTAAAATTTTTAACCCAACATTTGGTTTTGTCCATATCTGACCTAAAATTGGGTTAAAACAACCCACCATTTTTTAGAGTGTACTTACATTTAATTGCAAATTTATCTGAAGCAACATACAGTGCATTAAAGATACACATTTCATGACTATGCGTGCTTCCAGGGAATTGAAGCTTTGATCTTAGCTCTGCTAGTGCAATTGAGCAGCAGGAAAATAGAGTTCAGCAAACAAACAGAAAGTATGCTTAAATCTGACCCAGACTTCCTTCATCTGCCACTAAACCGTTCAGGTGCTGCATGGTAAAATGTTCGGAAGCAACCTTTAATGTCCAGCCGATCTCGCCAGCTGTGAATAACAGGCCCTGCTGAATCTGTTTCCATGGCGATTAATGTTCTATAATGCCCAGTTGTTTAGTTATTATTAGTAATGACTCAGTTCAAGCACAGCAGGGCAGATTTGTTGCTTAGGGGTTACGACCAACAGATGCCAGGGCTTTATCTAATACTAATCCAATCTGTCTATCAACGGAAAAAGAGCCACTGACAGACGTTTCCATACAATGCAAAGGGAATTAAGGTAGAAAAGGCAGAACAAAAGCGTTCAGGTCAGTCTAAAAAAAAGAAACATAATGGATCATGATTTAAATAAGTACAAAAGTATATATATATTTCTGCTTGAAAAAAAGAATCTTTAGTGGAAGTAAATTGAGTCTGAAGATCAAATAAATATAATATAAAATAATATAAACACCAAAAGAATTTTTCTTCTTCTTCTTATACATTAGCTTAAAGATAACAAATATCAATTAGTGCAAGCATATAATAATATCTGAACATAACTAATATCTTAAACAAGCCTTATTTGCATAGAAACACAACGTCTGCAGTGAAAATAAGGACAGTGACTTGATTTAAATATCCCAGCACTATTTCAACAGCAGCAAGCACACTGGAAAGATTAATATATTTTTGCATTGACATACCGCATGCTGAAATGGTGCAACTGTTTAGTAAATTCACCCCTTAATTGCTTCATTCTGCTAGATGTTGTGTGTAAATACTGGCCAAAGATCATCACATCACGGGGAGGTCATCATATGCTGAGTGGTCCATTAATTTAACTGCTTTTGCGAGTGCATCAGTGCTCTTCATGGCCTCTGCATCTCTCTGCCTTTATTGAGCCCCTGACCATTTGAACAGAGCATTTAACCCCAGCGCATAAATATCAATAGAGCACAGTGATGCATTATAGCTCTCTCTCATTTAATCTCTCTCTGGGAGAAACGCTATTGATCTCGGTTTAGCAGCAGGAGCGGAGTTCACGTGCGCTTTTAAATGCATTTATACTCAACAGGCTTTTGGCCAGCAACTCCATCGGTGGTTCCTGCCAAACCCAGAGGATGCTGGGATATTCTGGACATCAAAATGACTTTGAAAATGGTTTGATCTTAGATATGTTTATATATAGTCTGGGGTCAGTATTTTTTTAAAAGAAATTAATACTTTTATTCAGCAACGACACAAGGATTATTATTAGCTACATAGTGTTAAAAAGTACATAAGACCTGTCTTTTCTGGTATCTCTAGCCAGGCTGCTTCCATGAAAGCTGTCTCGCTGACAGTGATGTCTCTGAGTTCTGCCCATATAACAATAATGTCTCTCTGAATGATCTATCTGCCTGAAAATAAATGTCTAGTGTGCATTAGGACGCGCACGCGCGCGCACACACACACACACACACACACACACACACACACACACACACACACACACACACACACACACACACACACACACGCACACACTTCAACATGTTTACACTGAGTACCACCATCAGTATCAAACCCCTGAAGGACTCCAGCCTTAGAGATGTGTTTTATTCACGGGGCTTATTTCCATGACATTATATAAACCAATCAGTACTAATATTTGTTTATTGGTCTGTACACAAACATATTGCAAATTAATTTTATCTCTTAATATTAAGGCAAATTATTAACACTATTAGCACAAAAATGAGGAGGGTACCTCTATACCGCAGAAGTAATAAGCCAGGCCGAGCGGGCCATTCACTGCTGAACCGGACTGAGATCTGGTTACTGGAGCTCCGTATCACCAGACCCCTGGATAACACTGAGTTGTTGGCCAGGATGGAGGTCACAGGTCCACCCAGATCCTCCAGAACCGCCTCCATCCCATCATCCAAACTCACGTTCAGCACCTGCAGATCAGAATGTAGGCCTTGATATTACAGACTTGCATGATTGCATCGGTGAAGATACTTTCTAGAATCAGCTCAACTGATAGTGTGTTTAGATGCACTTCAGTGGGTCCAGAATTTGAAAGTGAAATGGAGGTTCCTCTGATCGGTTTCGTTGCATGTGTCTCTGAGATAAGCGTATTGACCAGCGATGTGTGCAGCTCTGTGCTGGTGTGAAGTCTTGAGCTGTCCAGTTGTATCAAAGCTACTGATACTGATACAGATACACACACTGATATGTTTTTACATACTGCTGTGGGAGCTGCACAGGAGCTACACAGGTGAAACAGTTTTCTTGTTACATTACAGACATTCATTCACTTTGAGTATTTGTATTGAAGATATATTTGGAGCAATACAGGCTATCTGGGGGAAAACAAATGCATTTACTTCCCTCTGCAGTTTGTTTCGAAAAAGGTTAAACAGACTAAACAGAAAGGTTATTAAAGGAATTTTCAATAACTTTTCACGCAGGCTTACGTTTAAAGGGATGGTTCGCTCAAAAAAAGAAAATTTTGTCATCATTTACTCACCCTCAATTTGTTCCAAACGTGTATGAATTTCTTTCTTCTGCTGAACACAAAAGAAAAGATATTTTGAAGAATATGGGTAACCAAACAGCTGATGGGCCCCATTGACTTCCATAGGCATAGCCATATTGACTTCCAAAAATACTATGGAAGTTAATGGGGCCCATTAACTGTTTGATTACAGACATTCTTCAAAATATTGTTTTGTGTTCAGCAGAAAAAAAAAAAATATTCTTACAGGTTTGGAACAACTTGAGGGTGAGTAAATGATGACAGATTTTTCAGTTTGGGGTGAACTATCCTTTAAGTATAGCCTGGGAAAACCCTTAAAAAAAAAAAAAAAAAAAAAAAAAAAGGCTAGATTAACCAGTTACTAGATTAAATTTACTGGTTAAACTAAATTTTACTAGATTAAATTTAGTAACCAGTCTACTTTAAGTAGGCTATTAAATGAAAATACTAAAACAAAAATGTTTTATTCATTAATTAAAAAATGATTCAGGAATCGGACCACACTGGTTATGCTGAACGGTTTTTACTCACTGAGAAGAATCGGTTAAAAATAAAAGATTAATTCGTTCGGTAATGGAGTAGCCTACACTGGCGCGGCGTATATTGTTTTGATTCACTACAAAGAAAGGAGTCATTCGTTCTGGAATCAGAACAAACTGGTCGCGCGCTTTGTTTTGTGCTGTACATCTAGGAGCGGTTATGCTAGTAGTTTCGCATTGCCGGAAGAATACACGTTTGAGAACCGTTAGCAGAAAGAAAGAAATTCATTCGGTTCTTCTGGCATTTTTTTAAAGGTGAAAATTGGTTCTCACCACAATGGGGACGAATTGCAGGTAATTTTGACGACAAACTGTCATTCTGTTCTGGTTGCCACTGTGTTGAAAACTGTCACAGGACGATACGATAACACAAAACAGTATAAAAAATAATTTAAAGAGACATACAACTTTATTCCATCATTCACTTCTGTGGTAGCTTCAGAAAAAGTAAAAAGAAACCGTACTCGGTTACTAACGTAACCTCGGTTCTCTCTAGAGAGAGGAACGAGTACTGCGTAGAATACGCTAGGGGAAAATCCTTTTCCACGAGAATACTGAAGCCAAAAAAATTATCCTTTAATTTTGCATTAATGTAAAACGCGTTGCGGCAGCATACAGACATAGGCGAGGCAGCTCGCGCGCCTATTGGCTGGTCTGCTGGCAACTGCTTAAGCCTATCGAGCGAGACCTAGAGTGACGTCAGACCCAATGAGGGCGCTTCGCGCCCTCTGCGTCACGTCCCGCCGAAACGGGCGTGGCTTAGGTCTATAAATACCGCTCGCAGGCATTATTTCTCTGGTTTTTCATAGTCGAAGCAACCAGAGCGCGTGCAGGCACGGCAGGATACGCAGTACTCGTTCCTCTCTCTAGAGAGAACCGAGGTTACGTTAGTAACCGAGTACGTTCTCTTACGAGAGATACTCTCGTACTGCGTAGAATACGCTAGGGGAACCTAATGTAAAACGCCGTGCGTGCTGGGATCTGATACCATAGACTCAAGGGCGACAGCCCGGAGTTCATACAGTACATAATCACCCAGGGGACCCACAGGGAATCCTGGAAGAAAGGGGGGTTAGCCACTATCTTCCTTATAGCAGCATAGAGCAAGGATTGCAGTACTCAATAGCTGCATAACTGACAGCGCCAGCTATGAGATTTTGGCCATACTAGACCGACAGTAGTCTGGCCTGTAGTGCGGGAACCTCTAGGTTGTAAAACCTTATAAATGTAGACGGAGAGGCCCAGCCTGCCGCCATACAAATATCTTGCAAGGCAATCCCACTTGACCATGCCCACGATGAAGCCATGCTTCTCGTGGAGTGCGCTTTGACACCCAGCGGGCACTGCATGCCCTTGGTTGTGTAAGCTAGCGCTATTGCGTCCACTACCCATCTGGATAGGGTCTGTTTCGAAGCGGCTTGTCCCTTAGAATGTCCGCTGAACGAAACAAATAGCTGCTCCGTCTGTCTGAAAACAGACGAGCGAGACACATAAGCTCTTAACGCCCTGACTGGGCAAAGGGAGCTTTCGTCCATATTTCCTTCAGTGACCGGCAGGGCAGACAGGGAAATGACCTGTGCTCTGAACGGTGTATTGAGGGATTTAGGAACATAACCGTGCTTAGGTTTGAGTATAACTCTAGAGTCATTCGGCCCAAATTCCATGCACGTCGCGCTTACTGAGAGCGCGTGTAAGTCCCCTATGCGCTTCACTGAAGCGAGAGCCAGAAGAAACGCCGTCTTGAAAGACAGGTGTTTAAGATCAATCTCCTGCAAGGGCTCAAATGGATGACCTTTCATGGCTTCCAGTACCGTAGAAAGGTCCCATATAGGGACTGTGGGAGGTCTGGGAGGATTCAGTCTCTTAGCTCCACGAAGGAAGCGAATAACTAAATCATTCCTTCCAATAGACTGGCCGAGCGTGGTCGAAGAGAACACTGCTATGGCCGCTACATAGACTTTGAGCGTGGAAGGGGACCTGCCCTTATCCAACAGCTCCTGTAGGAAGGAAAGAACCTCCGTCACACCGCAATACAGGGGTGACACACCACGAGCTGTGCACCAGCTAGAGAACACTGACCATTTTGAGGCATAGAGACGTCGCGTAGACGGAGCTCTGGCCTGTGTGATAGTGTTTAGCACTCCCTGTGGGAGGTCAGCGGGTACCCATTGATGGCCCACACATGGAGGGACCACAGCTCTGGGTGAGGATGCCAAATCGAGCCGTTGGCTTGAGAGAGGAGATCCCTCCTCAGAGGCACTGGCCACGGGGCGGTGCTTGCTAACTGCATCGCGATTGGGAACCAAGGTTGGCTCATCCAAAGTGGGGCTACAAGCAGCACTGAGCATCCTTCTTCCCTGACCCGTTCTATCACCTGAGTCAGGAGGGAGACGGGGGGAAAAGCGTAGAGAGGACGGCGAGGCCACTCGTGGGTCAGCGCGTCCTTGCTCTTCGAGAAAAATTCTGGACAGTGAGCGTTTTCCTGAGACGCGAACAGGTCTACTTCCGCTCTGCCGAATTTCTTCCACAGCAGCTGGACTGTCTGTGGGTGCAAAGACCATTCCCCTGTCGGAACTTGGTTCCTGGACAGTCTGTCTGGTCCTATGTTTAGGAGCCCTGGCACGTGCGCTGCTCTCAGCGAGAGCAGGTTGCTGCGGGCCCATATCAGGAGGCGCCTGGTTAGCCTGTACAGAGTCAGGGACCTGAGGCCGCCCTGGCGATTTATGTAGGACACCACTGAGACGTTGTCTGAACGTATTAGCACGTGGTGCCCCTGTATGAGGGGACAAAAGCGCGTGAGCGCTTTGCTCACTGCCAACATTTCGAGGCAGTTGATATGTAAGAGCTTCTCCCGCTTTGACCATAGGCCAAAAAACGGTCTGCCCTCGAGCAGCGCTCCCCATCCCGAGGTGGATGCGTCTGTGGACACCACCGTCACTCTCGAGGAAGTCCCCAGGCTTACACCTGATTGGTACCAGTCTTTTGCCTCCCAAGGTTTCAAAGCTGCAATGCATGCTCGATTGACCTTGACGCGAAGCCGACCGGAGGCCCACGCTGAGCGTGGTACTCTCTTTCTGAGCCAGAACTGCAGTGGGCGCATGCGCAGAAGGCCCAACTGGAGAACTGAAGATGCTGAGGCCATCAGGCCGAGCATCCTTTGAAAAGCTTTGAGAGGGACTATCGCGCCGCAGCGGAACGCGCCGGCTGCGCGACGAATGTCTAGTGTGCGCTGAGATGACAGGCGTGCTGTCATTAGCAGCGAGTTCAGCTCTATTCCCAGAAAAGATATAATCTGTCTGGGGAAAAGTGAGCTCTTCTCCCAATTCACTGTGAGACCGAGATTCTCGAGGTGATCGAGTAAAATGGTCCTGTGCTCTACGAGCTCTGAGTGAGATTGGGCTAGAATCAGCCAGTCGTCCAGATAGTTCAGCACTCGTATGCCCCGTAATCTGAGGGGTGCGAGCGCTGCGTCCATGCACTTCGTAAATGTACGGGGTGCCAGGGACAAGCCGAAAGGCAGGACTGTGTACTGATATGCCTGGCCCTCGAAGGCGAATCTCAAAAATCGCCTGTGACGTGACGCTATCTGTATTTGAAAATACGCGTCTTTTAGATCTATTGACACAAACCAGTCCCCCTGGCGGACGTGCGCGAGGATTTTTCTGGTTGTGAGCATCCTGAACTGGCGCTTCATAAGCGCTCTGTTCAACTGCCGCAGATCTAGTATGGGTCTGAGACCCCCGTCTTTTTTGGGCACCAGGAAGTATCTGCTGTAAAGCCCCCCCTCGCTTTGAGCTTGAGATAGGGGTTCTATAGCCCCTTTGCTCAACAGTTTCGAAATCTCGGCTCGAAGTAGATGGGCTACTTTCGATTCTACCGTGGTCTCGACGCGCGCCATGAAGCGGCGAGGGCGTCGGCGAAACTGCAGCGAATAGCCTCCTTTTATGACGTTCAGCACCCATCTCGAAACCCCGGGAAGCTTTTCCCACGCAGGTGCGCGAGTAGCTAGGGGCCGGATGCGAAGCGCGCTCTGATCGGCTCGCGATGCAGCGGCTTTTGTGTGCTGTGACATAAGCGTCGCGCTCATGACATCTGAGGCAGGGGGCGCGCTGATAACAGCGGGCAGAATGCCCGCGCTCGACTCCTCCGCAGTGTTTAGCTGAGAGGAGGAGGGCTGGGCTAGTTTCATGTCTGTGTGTGGGCGTGGGCGCGGAGCGGCGGGCACGTACACCACCTTTACAGCATTGCTCGCGTGAGCAGAGCATATGCATACGGGTCCTGTATTCACAGGGACCGTGAGACATGTGGGAAGTAGCGTTAGTGGGCACTGGGTAGTGGGCACTTTTGCTACATTTGAAGCGCAATCGATCTGAGTCGATTTTATGTGCGCGCGCCCTGTGTGAAGGGCTGTGCTTGTGTGTAGGAATGGGCGCTGGGTAGCGGGCATTTTTTCTACACATGAAACACCGTCGGCCGTGGCCGGGACACCAGAAAATACACTCTTTAAGGGATTTATCTGGGTAGCCGTAAAAACGGCTTTTGTGTGCAGGCAAGCGGGTAATGGAACCGGCTTGTTGGCTGCTAAATACGCTGGACCAGTCACATTTCCTGGAACTGGACGAGCGGCAAGCTTTGGTGGAAGTCCGGCCGCAGCGGGACTTGGACACCGTCGCTTTCCTAGGCGTGCTAGGATGATTTCGGGGCCTCTGGCTTCAACACAACCTTCTGCCGCGGGCCACGCGGGGCTGGGCGGCGGCCGGATGAGCGAGAGCGCGGTCTCGAGCTCTGGGCTTGGCGGCGTTGAGAAGAGGAGGCGGCGGGCGGAGGCTTAGGCTGTGAGCTCTGAGCAGACGGTTTCGCACGGCCTGCTGCAGAACTGGAGCGCTTCGGGAGGAAGTGCTTCATGGCCTGGGTCGCTTTCTGCACCTCAGCGAACCTATCGGCGAAATCTTTGACCGAGGTTCCGAAGAGGCCGGCAGGGGAAAGCGGCGCGTCGAGGAACGCGGTGCGCTCCGACTCAGACATGTCAGAGAGCGTAAGCCACAGATGTCTCTCAGACACGGTGAGCGAGGCCATGCTCCGTCCGATGGCCTGTGCTGCTGACTTGGTGGCGCGAAGAGCGAGGTCTGTAGCGCTCCTCAAGTCCGGCACACAGATTGCGTCAGGTCCTTTCTCGTCCAGCTGGCGGAGGAGATCGGCCTGGTATATCTGAAGCGTGGCCATGGTGTGCAACGCTGACGCGGCCTGCCCGGCGGCGGAGAAAGCGCGGCGGAGCAGGGTTGACGTCGTGCGGCAGGCTTTTGAGGGCAGCGCCATCTTAGCACGCCGTCCAGCGGAGGGCGGGCATAAGTGCGCTGCGATAGCCTCTTCAACCGGCGGCAGGGAGTGGTAGCCTCTGTTCTTTGCGTCGTCGACAGCGGAGAACGCCAAAGAGACAGAGGACCGAGTCCTGGCCGAAAAAGGGGAGTCCCAAGATTTAGCGACTTCTTCATGAAGCTCAGGAAGAAAGGGCGCTGGCTTGGATGCAGGTGAAACGCGCTCCCCAGCAGGAAGTAGCCGTCCAGCCGGTTATGAGCAGGCTGCTCAGGCGTAGTCCACTCGAGGCCGAGGCTCGCCGTGGCCTGAGTGAGCACGCGCATGAGCTCCGCCTCAATGCTCGCTCTCTTTCCCGTAGAAGCACGGGCAGGAGGGGTGGGGTCCTCAGAGCCCGCCCAATCCTCACTGCCTGATGCTATGAGAGAGCAGGAATCCTCCTCTCGAAGCAGCGCGTCGATCTCATCAGCGTCATCGACAGAAGCGGCGGCAGACCGCGGCCGCTGTCCGTCCGTGAGCGAAGCTGATGAAACCGGAGAAGCAGGCGGGCGCACCGGCGAGCTTTGACGGCTGAGAGAGGGCTCCGGGATCCGCTGAGCGCGGCGCTCTTACGGCGCGGCACAACAGCAGGTGTGGGCGCAGTCTCGGTGAACAGTGCCAAGCGAGTCCTCAGAGTCGCTAAAGGCAACAGCTCGCAGTGATGGCAGCCGCCATCAGCGAGCGCGAGAGCTGCGTGTTCTTGACCCAGGCAGGAAGCGCAGATGACATGGCGGTCCCCGTCGCTGAGTGCGGCTCTGCACGAGCCACAAGCAGGCATCTTGAAAAAGACGCAGCTCTTTTAGATAGTGTGAGTCGCGCCGGCGAACACACACACACAGTGTAATGAAAAGGATATGGGCGCTGGATAGCGCAGCAGGAAGGCGATGAAGGCGGCGCGGCCAGCAGCTTCTTCGACTCGTCCCGCTGAGGTGCTCCTTCAACAGCGCGGCTTCTTCTCGGATCCAGCGATGTGAGTTGCTTCGCTGAAGGATGAAAAATCAGAGAAATAATGCCTGCGAGCGGTATTTATAGACCTAAGCCACGCCCGTTTCGGCGGGACGTGACGCAGAGGGCGCGAAGCGCCCTCATTGGGTCTGACGTCACTCTAGGTCTCGCTCGATAGGCTTAAGCAGTTGCCAGCAGACCAGCCAATAGGCGCGCGAGCTGCCTCGCCTATGTCTGTATGCTGCCGCAACGCGTTTTACATTAATGCAAAATTAAAGGATAATTTTTTTGGCTTCAGTATTCTCGTGGAAAAGGATTTTCCCCTAGCGTATTCTACGCAGTACGAGAGTATCTCTCGTAAGAGAACTAAGTTTACATAGACCCCCTTCACTTCTGTGTAAGTTAGGCTACAGATGAAGCCACATAAACGATCATCTGACAGTGAATGAAGGAGCTGATAAATCTGCTGTACCAAATTTGCTTAGATTTGAATACATGTATGATCAATTTAGGTTCATTCTGGATTTCCAGAGCCTCTGCATTTAGCTTTCCTTTGTGATGTGTCTCGCACACCGAGAGGTAGCCTATCCCTGATATGCTTGCTTTATGTCTCCCTACCTTTTATGACACCTTTTGGAGGTGAAATTATTATTAGCTGACAGCAATCTCTCCAACTGCGACCATGACTGAAAAACTAATTTCAGATGTGGTGGCTAGACCCCGAAACCCTCCTCAGGTTCAAGTGACTCCTTTCTGTGAATATTAGCTAATTTGCTCTTCCATAATTTGAGTTTCTTAAACTCAAAACCCAACTGAACAAGTACAAAGGCCTTCATTTCCATAAACTGGGTCTAAAAGTGTGTCATCAGATGATCGGTTGAGGCTTCCTGACCCCTGAGCTGGTATAGAGTTATCAGGGCAGTGCGCATGGAATAATATGAGCACTGTCATGGTCAACATGCAATTAAAATAAAATGGTGTTGGGAATCTTAATGGTTTGTGGCCTTTCACAGGACCCTTTGTGGACTCCAGCAGAACAGTTTGTGGAAAGTTAATGAGGGTCTAGCTGACAGAGCTCTGGACCCTGGAGAGACGGCAGTGTGAATAAAAGGTACCTCCAATTATAGCTCAACTAAAGGCCAATTGGGTTTCATTGAGTTTTGTCGGCATTGATCGGTGCCTTTTTTCGGTCTTGTTGGGTCGTGCAATGTTTTAAAAGTGACGACCTGTAATCTGGTGATTGTTGCCATTGGTCGCCGTCTGTCGATGCAATATGAATTGGTCTTAAAACTCCAATTTTACTACACTGTCCACCAATTTATCAGCACACAAACATTGATTAGATCCCAAACTGCTAAAAACTATCCAACCATTCTGTGAAAGAGTATATACATACATTTCTATGCATTTTGAGGGAAACTGACTCTGTACAGGATCTGTTTCCATGAAGGCCTATCACAGCAAAATGTCAGTCAAATCAAAACCATAATGGTTTATGGAGAAAAATAAACACAAACTAAGCTATAAATGTCACAACATTTCAAAGCAGTATCACATAAAACATAAAACAGAGGTAAAATGCACATCTGTTTAAATTTTGAATATGATACAATACTGACAGGATTTTCTACACTACTATTCAGAGACGCTACACAACCTCAAATACAGCGCAAAACATAGCGGCCAGTGCAATCCAATTCCTGAAAGTCGGACTTATCTTCCATCTCTTTGGATTCCCTAAAGAATAACTCTTATGATTAGTTTTTTTTAGTGAATCAAAACCATACAACCTAACCAGTGTAGTTCCAAAAGTTCTTGAATGAATGCTGCTTTTTTCCCCAGTAAATTTAACACATAAATGGCTTGCTACTAATGTTGTTCATCAGAGTCACTCAGTTAATCACTGGTTGCTCATATGGAAGCTTGTGATTAATGATACACATTGATGCGTTCTGTGAGTACTTTACTAAATTCAACAAAAAAACATTTCATTCATTTATTTGTATATTGTTGCATATGGTTAAAGGGATAGTTCACCCAAAAATGAAAATTCTGTCATTAATTACTCACCCTCATGTCGTTCCAAACATGTAAAAACTTTCATTCATCTTCACAACACAAGTAAAGATCTTTTTGATGAAATCTGACATTTGACAGCTACGCAACTACAACTTTGATGCTTCAAAAAGTTCATAAAGAGATCGTAAATCTAATCCATATGAATTGAGTGGCTTAGTCCAAAATTTCTGAAGAGAAATAAGCTTTATATGATAGACAGATTGAATTTAGGCTTTTATTTGCATATAAACATTCATCAACTCACACATCAGTTGTGGTAAACTGAAGCTCAAGCATGTTCACTTGACGGGTGAAAACCATTGAGGTTCATTCTTGTGTTTCGCAGCACGTTTGAGCTTCTGTGAGAACCAATGAGGTTCATTCTCGTGTGTTACGTAGCATGTTTGAGCTTCTGCAAGAACCACTGAGGTTTGTTCTTGCGTGTCAAACAGGTTTGGTTGAGCTATTTATGTTCGCTGATCAATGTTTAAATGTGAATTAAAGATAAAGCCTAAATTCATCTAAATCATATAAAGTGATCAAGTCTCTTCAGAAAATTTGGACTAAACCGCTCAATTCATATGAATTGGTTTTACAATCTCTTTATGAACTTTGGGTCAGGGTGAGTAATTAATGACAGAATTTTCATTTTTGGGTGAACTATCCCTAAATCCAATTAGATTAAATCATGCCACATCCAAACAGTCTGAACCCACAGACTTTTGGTTAGCTGTCCAGATCTTTAACCATGGGCTATACCATCCATGTTAACATAGGCCAATTCTTTCTATCACACTACAGCATCAGAACACCTGCAGTTATAGACATTCTAACCTCTAAACAGTCACTATCCAAAGCATATTTCTAAAACTCGGAATCTGCAGAGAAATACATCAATATTCAAACAAACATGCGGCCAGTGCCTTTAGCATCCCTCTCAGAGCATGCACATTTCAAAACCATCGGTTTAAATTGGCCACCTGGAGAATGAAAAATGTCAGGAAAGAGCAATTTTTTTTTTTGAAGAAGTCTTGTTTTTTTGCAGGAAATCAAAAAGCAAACAGACGGTCAGCTGATGAAACATCACATCTAAAATGTAAAAAAAGTAAGCATCACATGTATGATTCAGTACAGAACAGATCCTCTTGTTCCTTACAGAAAACCAACATAACCGCTGTACTGTAGGGCCTTTTAGAGGGAAATTGTTTCATACGACAGAGCAGCTGCACTGCAGTCAAACACACTGATACACACGAATATGACTCTCCTCCTGGAACTCCATACGGAAACTTTCACAACTTCAGACTAGGGGCCTTTATTAATGCCTGAGAGAGTTGGCAGCATCTGTCTGCGTGTCTCTAAAACTTTTACGTGCGATGTTCTGTCTCCTCACAATCAGTTTTTAAATGTGCTTCTCTCTGTTCTGATCAATCCAAAATTAGAGGTCTGAGAAATTTCAGTGCAGTCGATCGAACCGTATCGAGTTGGCAGGCTGACAGGAATGATAAGTTCCATCTGATTGCATGAAACGCAGTGTCTATGGTGCTTCATTTGCTCAAAATGAACGGTTTGTTCTCTCTTGGCTTGAGTAATGAAGTAAGAAATTTTCTAAATCCTCTTTAACAAGTGCTTTCTTCCAAGAACCATTTAGAAGAGCACATAGTTTTCCTCTGGTGTTCATGATAAAAGTTTAACAAGGATATCATCCTGCGATTTAAACGCGAGTACACTTAATGTCTTAATTATACCTATCAACTTAGAGGTCACAAATATCATTGATTTTTATTTATTTTATTAAACGGTTTAACTGTGCTATTTCTTTTCTTTTTATTCTCAATTTTATTGTATTTATATTTTTGGCACACAATCAAGCACTGTCTGTCTTATCTATAGCAATTTATTTGCATATAAATATGCATTATTTTATTGCAGTGCCCTGTTTGCAGTTGTCAGGCCACTCAAACCACCCTTGCAATTTAGGAAGTCAAACATTTATGTCATAACCACGTAGATATGCAGAATGCACAGAAGAGAAATATCTTGTCATATACTGAGCCTTCAGAAACAGTCTTCAGTCAGTCTGTTTTTAATTTCTGTGTGTACACTTATGAAATTTCAATGTTAAGTGTAAAGCAGATGGAAATGACACTGTTGCCCTTGAGAGACAAAGATGAGTGAGAGAGACGCTTCTCCTAATCTGCATATGATAAAAGCTTTGGATGAAAAGGTACTGACCTGAATCTCAACACCATAACCCAGATATACAGTAACCAGGCAGGTGCAATGCATGTGGGAATCAAATGAGACATCCAGAGGGAGCTCTATATAACCCTCAGCTTCTGTGAAGTTCATATCGCAGTGAGCTGGAAAAAGAAAGACAGAGCGAGAGAAAGAGCATCATTTTAAACAATCGCCCCTTTTTAATCGCCCCATCTATCCATCCATCCATCTATATCCATCCATCCATGCATCCACCTATCCATCTATATCCATCCAATCCATCCATCAATCCATCCATATATATCCATCCGTCCATATTTATCTATCCATCTATCTGTCCATATATATGCATCCATCTATATATCCATCCATCCATCCATCCATCCATATATATGCATCCATATATCCGTCCATATACAGTATATCCATTCATCCATATATATATGCATCCATCTATCCATCCATCCATCCATCCATCCATCCATCCATCCATCCATCCATCCATCATAAAAGTACCTGAGTATGTCTCAGAGGAGTACCCTGATGTGGTTTTCTCTTCTGGCCTTTGTGGTTCTTTCTTAAGTGAAGTTGACAGAGACAGTGGTGGCAAAGTAGTTTCCTTGTCAAAGGCTTTCCTTGTTGTTGTGATGAGAGTTGTTATTTGACTGATGCTTGTGGGAGTGCTGGTTGGAACGGTGGGGTTTGTGAGAGGTTGAGAGGTGACTGCTATCTTCTCTGATGTTCTATTACGGCTTTTGCTGGGTCTTCTTTGTTCCACAGATGTTGCCGCAGTCATGGTCAATGTGGTCGCAAGGTCTGAGAAGATTGCTGAATCCTCCTGAGGCACCAGAAGTGAATGTTCAGTGTTAGATGTAGAGGTAGAGACTGTTGGCACCGTGTGTGGTGCCTCTTCAAAAAACTGCTGATCTCCCTCGAAGCTCTTGGTCTGCAGAGCTGAGTGGAGTTTAAGCAGTCTTAGGTTAGGGAGGATTGGTACTGCATCTGTTGTGAGCTGCTGGATGTCAGTTGGTGGCTCCAGTTTACTGGTGAAAGGGTCAAACTCTTTCTCTGATTCTGACTCTCCTCCTCTCTGAGTTTGCATGGTTCCATCTTCTGCAAAAAAATCCAAACAGATTGAAAATTAGTACTAGACAACCTAGTCTAGTCTAAGTCAGGGCTTTTTAAACTGGTCTCCACAGACCCAAGGGCCCTTTTGGAAGATTAGTTAAAATATTTGTTCTGTAGACTAATTGTTTATTTGTTTTATAAAAAAAAAAAAAAAAAAATAAAATATATATATATATATATATATATATATATATATATATACACACACACACACATTTTTTTTGTTGTTGTTGTTGCTTATTCTCGAATTATTTCAGGATGACAGCTGAATGCTTGATGCTCTTCAGATGCTTTATAAGTAATTGTACATAAAGCTATGACATAAAGTTGTGACTCTATTTGAATATTCTATTTGTGAGCATATTAAGGCAATGCTTCCCTGCAAAGTAATTATTTTACTAGTAGAGACACAAGAGGTTCAATATGTGATCTTCAGTGCTGAAGAACAGCAGCATCTTTCAGGGAAAAGAAAGTGTGAGGCAATTACAGAACATCTTTCATCTCAAGATTAACACACCTCACTAGACAGAAGAGCTCTCAGAAGGGTTCAGAGAGAGAGAGAGAGCGAGAGAGAGCGAGCTGTATAATGACAGCCAGCACTTCAGGCCTAAAAATCTCAACAAATGCTTATGATCAGAAACAAACTGTAATCAGAAACAGTCCTCATTCACCACTGAGAGGAAGTGAGTCATTTAAATGTCATTCAGACACAAAGATTCTTAAAAGCATGTCTAATAAAAAGTCCAGTTTGATCAAAAACAGTAATTATGGGAATGTCAGGGACTGTTGTTGACCAATCTTTGGTTATTAAATGCTTCATGCCATTCAAACTGCACAGATTTTTGAGCCAAGTGGATTTTAAACTTCTTAAATCCCCCAAAAAATTGTTGCTTGATTGATAAAAAAAGAAAGCAAAAAAGAAAATAATGTACCTTTATAAAGATCACCAAGTCTAAATGGAGAACTTGAATAACCTATTTTCTGTGGAATATGAAAGTTAGTTATTATCAAAATGTCAAATCTGTTCTTTTCCATACATTGATAATGCTTGGTAATCACTAGCTGGAAGGTCTAATTGTAATAATATTTAAAAAAAATGTAGGAGAGTTTTCACACTTTTTCCACCAGTGAATATTTCTCAGGGTATAGGTTTATTGTTGAAAGTCAAATTTCTGTATAGGAACATACCTTAAAGTCTTGGCTACAAAAAAGAAGAAGCTATTGAGCATTTCCTATCACTGCAAATGTTGGCATCTTTCTGCTTGTCTTGTTGAGATATTTATAATATTTCAGGTGTGAAGGAAATCCTTTTGTTTTCCTGAAAAAAAATCTGCTTGTGCGACATCGCTGTGCTGAAAACAACATCTGGAGTTGTGTTTTATCTGTCAAGAAGTGCTTCCATTATTGAGACGTGTGAGGGAAACGCTGCACTGAACTGCTGTCAGATCATCTGTCTCTTTATAATCATTCCTACTGGATTACAGAAGCTCTCCACTGGGACGTTAACAATGTCTGGCTTGAGGAAAATTCAAACACAGATGTACAGACTCTTATACAAACACGCAAGTGCACTAATACCCTGATTCAGCTTCTTATAATTGTGTTTTTAATAAATAAGTCTTAGTTTTCATGACATGTGTTTTGAGAGCCTGAAAATGCAAACTTTTAAAAACGAGTTTCAAAGTACACATTTTTGAAAACTATACCATTATAGTCTCTGTGTAAACTACATGTACGCAAATTTGTGAAAACGGTGACGTCATGCGCATGTGTATTACGTGTTCAGTCAGTAGCACTTTATTTTACAGTCCTGTTCCCCATGTACATACAATATGGGTAATAACTAGGTACTAACCTACCCCTAAACCTAACCTTGACCCTATTACCTGTAGGGTTGCAAAATTATGGGAATTTTCAAAGATGGAAACTTTCCATGGGAATTAACAGGAATTTATGGGAATAAACGGGAATAAACTGGGAATTTTCAAAGTTGAGGGTTGGCTCTTCATAGGGAACTTAAATATAGTTGAGGAAAGTATATTTTAGCATAATCTTGACTAAAACAAACAGATGCCATTCAAATACACTTGAATATCCATGCCATTCCTCAATCACATGCACATAGCACACTGATTACTGCAGGGCTACTGAGACCACACCCCCTACTGGCACTGTGCATGCCTCCATCACATGTACAGAAGCCCAAAGCACAAGACTATTGAAGGCACACATTTGAGCCTGTGGACTAAACAAAGTGAAGTAAGTTTTGATGATATTATGGGGAAATATATTTATTAAATGTTTAAATTGCAAATATCACATACAAATGTATTCATCTAGTAGATAGCAAGCTGATAAGTTAGATGCTAAATAAGCTAGCATAACTTTATTTACCACATAAGTAGGGCTGGGCGGTATGACGGTATATATCGTTACAGCGGAAGAAAATGTCAACCGTAACAGATTTTTTTATTCCGTGTATACCGCAACATGTATATAAGTAGGCGTGGTTAACTCGCATGCAGCTTGTGTGAGACTGAGACACTGATATTTGTCAAAGAAACATGAAGAAAGACCAAGAGGATCCACAAAAGGAATTACGTTTTCAAAATTAACGTGATATTTTCGGAGGGGAAGGCGCAGAAGTCAACTAGAGCAGTGCAGCACACTGAAAGTTTAGAGAGACGCACATGCTCACAACGGGGCTTACTTGACAACAACTTCATATATCAATATTCTAACGAATAGAAATAATCTTAAATAATGTATCTATCCGTCTCTTATGTGTACAGTTACTTTCAGAGTGGATGCACAAGCGGTTGCCGTGGTAATGAATATTTCCAAAATTCCCCAGCTTAACTTTCCATGGAAATTTACCGGAAACTTTCCGGAAATTTTCCGCCCCTTTGCAACCCTAATTACCTGTAAGTACACGTACTGTAAGATAAAGTGCAACCGTTCAGTCTATAGGCGTGTAGTGTTTCTTTACAAAGTGACATCGTCAACTATTGGCCTGGCATTCATAATACAGTGTTTTTAATCGTTTTCATGAATCCATGTGAATGGGGATAGTTTTGACAGCGTTGTCATCTGTACGCAAAAAGCACAAAGAAAAAAAGAGAAAAATTCTGTTTTTAATACATTGTTGTTGTGTAAACGTACCTTTAAAGAGAAAGTTTGTCAAAAAATGTAACTTCTGTCATCATTTATTTAGCCTCATGTTATTCCCAACTCATGAGTTTTTTTGATTTTCAACCCTAGCTCTCAAATCTCAAAATCATCCTTTTTGTGTTCCACATTAAGAAAGAAAATCATGTGGGGGTTTGGAACAACATGAAGGTGAGTAAATGAGGACAGCTTTTTATTTTTAAAATGCTTTGTGGCAACCAGAGACAATCATCACTGTATATTTTCATAGAAGCTCCTATATATTTCATGAACGGCTTCAAAACAAAGTCCTAAGCAGATTGTAAGCCCCAGAAGAGCAGACACCTCTGAGACCTTCTGTTATTTCTGCGTTCAAACTGCATGAGATCGCGAGTGTATGTTTTACTCCCTAATTGGGCAACTAGATGACAGTGTGTTCTAACAGGATATAGCTTGGCGACACAATGAAGACAGTAAGAGATAAAAAGAACATCACTGACACAGGATTTGTAGACGGCTTCTGAAGACCAGCTCACAGTTAAACTCTCAGCAGGAGCTACAGCTCTGCTTTATTATTGGATGTAATCAGCCTGTATAGTGAGTTGCCAGTGAACATCGGTGGAAGGCTGAATGAAGATAATCACTTGTGGATTGTAATAGTTTTGTTGGTGGAAAATGTTGTTAGAGGCCAGAAAGCTGAAATCTCCATTGGGCGCATCTGGGGATGTTTCTTTGTCTTATTGGTCCATTATCACAAACCAAGTCCAGCTGAAAACCAGCTTGGCCCAGCTGGGAGACCGGCTTAAAGTAACTACGACTAAACCAGCTTAGGCTTAACCAGGTTTATTCAGAAGGATATAGCATGAGACATTTAGTAAATACTGTAACTGCACCATCTGCCATTCTTCATTGACAGCCATTCAAGTTATGAAATATAACAAGTGGTGTTATCTTTAACTAAAAAATAAAATTAAAAATAGTTTATATTTTATAATAAAATAAAATGTAAATATTAGATGAAAAAAAGTGCCTTCACAACTAACTGAAATAAAATAAGTTATTTAAATTAAAGCTATATAGAAATATATATAAAAAAAACTGAACTATAAAAATTATATAAAAGCACAACAAAACTAAAATTTAAATGTAAACATAAAAACATTGTGTTCTCCGAGAACATAAATCCCACAATAAATCTGGGTGCATAAACTGTTTTGAAGCCAAATGCATCATTTAATCCTCAAATCACCTTAAAATAGCTGTAAATCAAGCACTGACCTCACAATCTCTCTCCTATTAAGAACACGCAGAGCACATGTCACTCCAGAGTGAATCCCATTTATCAAGATGACACTTTCTGTAATGGAAGTGTGATCAGATCATTCCAGTGGCAATAAACAGCTGTTTTGCAAAGCCACACAATATCAGACCATCCAGTAAGATTAAACCAGAGGCTGTAGACAGACATTAATCTCTTAAAGAGGTAATTCAACCGTGCTTTATAGACTGTGACATGGAAAGACTAATCCCAGTGCATTTCTGCAAATAAAACCACCTTTAAAGGCACAATACACCCTATCGACCTTCCCCTCAAGATGATACATGCACTAAGATCTATTTTAGATAACCCCCTCCCCTAATGGCGCTTCAAAAAACAAATAAAACTGTAGTTGGCTGCTTTACATGTCAATCAGGTGGTTTCTTCCTGTTTTGCCACAAGCCTAAAGTCAGGCTATGCTACTCTCTGAAGTATCCAGCATGTTTTTTTCCTGCCTGTGAGAATCCCGCACTGAGACATAGAGAGCGGTGAGGTGTTTAAATAGTCTGAAATTGCTTTTATTCACTTTGGCAGGCAAGTGTCAGAGTGCAGCATGCTGCGAGTCAACATGTCTAAAAACATAAACGGGCAAAACAAAAGGTGCCCTATACCTGCCCGACGGACAAACGCAATATTAGAGCTGACACTGATGGATGAAACTCTCGGTTCTTAAAAGATAGAGAATGTTTGTAATTTGTTTTAGTCCCAGGATACAGAAGACAGTGACCCTGAGATTTGAAATGGACCTTTACAGATGAGAAATCATGCAGTTATTCCTATCTCCACTCATTCATCAAACCTTAGTGCACCTTTAACTTTCATCAAACCTTAGTGCACCTTTAACTAAACTATCTCAGCCGTAGCAGTTTCTGAATTCATTCTGTTGAATGTACTAATTTGTTTAATAAGATTGTAATTGATGTAATTATTTCTGTAGTGGACAGTGAACGAACTACTGAGATGACAATATCAAATCAATCGCACAAGCTCACCAGCACCATTGAACTTCCATTTACTGTTGGGAGTAATATCGAATGCACTTTTTAAAATCTTGGAAGTCTTATCAAAATTGTTTGTCAAAAATGTTAAGACATTTTACATTTTTATATAATCCTTGAATGAAGTAAAGCTATATATTATTTTTAATAAATTAATAAATTAAAATATGTATTTAACTTGCTGATAACTCGTCATTGTCACATTCACCATCTGTCATCGTCCTGTCTGCACTACTCTTCCCAGCATCCCTTGTGTCTTCACACCTGAACTCACTCCCTCATTACACACCTGTTCATCGTCCTGATCATCTGTGTCACCTGTCCTCACCTCGTTAGTGTTTATTGGTGTCTGTATTTAGTTTCCCTCTGTTCAGTCAGTCCTGGTCGGTTCTACTTTGTTACTACCTTGGTTACTTTGTTCACTGTGTTCTTAGTGTGTGTTATCCTGCCTGTCATCCTGCCTGTATGTACCTTTGAGTAAGATTTAAGTAAACCATTTATATTGAAGCCTTTGGACTTTGAGTCTCCTTCAACCCGCACCACACACCGTGACAGAAGAACCGACCTAAAAGAAAGGAGGTAAAGACCATGGATCCTATATATACACTTTGCTCTATCTTCCAGAATGGCCGCTCCATAGAGGACTATGTGAGTGAGTTTTTGACTTATTGCCATCTGGCTCCCCTGGAAGATGCAAAAGTTAAAGACTGCTTCTGGATGGGTCTGGACCAGAAAGTGAGTTTGTATTTACCCGATGTCGACCCCATATGTACTCTGGCCCAGTATATTGATTTTGTTTTATTATTTTGTGGATCTCCCTTCACTGTGGGTGAAGCAGAGCCCGTTCACTCTGTTAGATCAGTCAAACCCACAGAATCACTCCCTGCTGAGCACCGTATTTGTCCTGGACCTTTTCTTGGAATCCCGTGGCCCAGAGTGCGTAAGCTGATCTCCAATAGTGTCGATCTGACATCTAAATCGTTTGATCCTGCTTTGATGTCTGTCCGGGGAGCTCGCAGGGATGCCCCACGTCCCAACAGTACTACCAAACCCGCTCATGTCGCCTGCCCGCCAGAGCCAGAGCCAGTCGCCTGCCCGCCAGAGCCAGAGCCAGTCGCCTGCCCGCCAGAGCCAGAGCCAGTCGCCTGCCCGCCAGAGCCAGAGCCAGTCGCCTGCCCGCCAGAGCCAGAGCCAGTCGCCTGCCCGCCAGAGCCAGAGCCAGTCGCCTGCCCGCCAGAGCCAGAGCCAGTCGCCTGCCCGCCAGAGCCAGAGCCAGTCGCCTGCCCGCCAGAGCCAGAGCCAGTCGCCTGCCCGCCAGAGCCAGAGCCAGTCGCCTGCCCGCCAGAGCCAGAGCCAGTCGCCTGCCCGCCAGAGCCAGAGCCAGTCGCCTGCCCGCCAGAGCCAGAGCCAGTCGCCTGCCCGCCAGAGCCAGAGCCAGTCGCCTGCCCGCCAGAGCCAGAGCCAGTCGCCTGCCCGCCAGAGCCAGAGCCAGTCGCCTGCCCGCCAGAGCCAGAGCCAGTCGCCTGCCCGCCAGAGCCAGAGCCAGTCGCCTGCCCGCCAGAGCCAGAGCCAGTCGCCTGCCCGCCAGAGCCAGAGCCAGTCGCCTGCCCGCCAGAGCCAGAGCCAGTCGCCTGCCCGCCAGAGCCAGAGCCAGTCGCCTGCCCGCCAGAGCCAGAGCCAGTCGCCTGCCCGCCAGAGCCAGAGCCAGTCGCCTGCCCGCCAGAGCCAGAGCCAGTCGCCTGCCCGCCAGAGCCAGAGCCAGTCGCCTGCCCGCCAGAGCCAGAGCCAGTCGCCTGCCCGCCAGAGCCAGAGCCAGTCGCCTGCCCGCCAGAGCCAGAGCCAGTCGCCTGCCCGCCAGAGCCAGAGCCAGTCGCCTGCCCGCCAGAGCCAGAGCCAGTCGCCTGCCCGCCAGAGCCAGAGCCAGTCGCCTGCCCGCCAGAGCCAGAGCCAGTCGCCTGCCCGCCAGAGCCAGAGCCAGTCGCCTGCCCGCCAGAGCCAGAGCCAGTCGCCTGCCCGCCAGAGCCAGAGCCAGTCGCCTGCCCGCCAGAGCCAGAGCCAGTCGCCTGCCCGCCAGAGCCAGAGCCAGTCGCCTGCCCGCCAGAGCCAGAGCCAGTCGCCTGCCCGCCAGAGCCAGAGCCAGTCGCCTGCCCGCCAGAGCCAGAGCCAGTCGCCTGCCCGCCAGAGCCAGAGCCAGTCGCCTGCCCGCCAGAGCCAGAGCCAGTCGCCTGCCCGCCAGAGCCAGAGCCAGTCGCCTGCCCGCCAGAGCCAGAGCCAGTCGCCTGCCCGCCAGAGCCAGAGCCAGTCGCCTGCCCGCCAGAGCCAGAGCCAGTCGCCTGCCCGCCAGAGCCAGAGCCAGTCGCCTGCCCGCCAGAGCCAGAGCCAGTCGCCTGCCCGCCAGAGCCAGAGCCAGTCGCCTGCCCGCCAGAGCCAGAGCCAGTCGCCTGCCCGCCAGAGCCAGAGCCAGTCGCCTGCCCGCCAGAGCCAGAGCCAGTCGCCTGCCCGCCAGAGCCAGAGCCAGTCGCCTGCCCGCCAGAGCCAGAGCCAGTCGCCTGCCCGCCAGAGCCAGAGCCAGTCGCCTGCCCGCCAGAGCCAGAGCCAGTCGCCTGCCCGCCAGAGCCAGAGCCAGTCGCCTGCCCGCCAGAGCCAGAGCCAGTCGCCTGCCCGCCAGAGCCAGAGCCAGTCGCCTGCCCGCCAGAGCCAGAGCCAGTCGCCTGCCCGCCAGAGCCAGAGCCAGTCGCCTGCCCGCCAGAGCCAGAGCCTTCTTCACCGCTGGTCCCGTCCAGCACCGAGCCTTCTTCACCGCTGGTCCCGTCCAGCACCGAGCCTACTTCACCGCTGGTCCCGTCCAGCACCGAGCCTACTTCACCGCTGGTCCCGTCCAGCACCGAGCCCTCATCGCTGGATCTGCCCAGCACCGAGCCCTCATCGCTGCCCTGCACCGAGCCCTCTCTGGTACCCGGGACTTTCCCCAAGTATTTTTTGGGGGGGGGGCCATAGGGCTCCGTCCTGGCCACCCGAAGGGGCTTCTCCGCCATGGCCACCCGAAGGGGCTTCTCCGCCATGGCCGCCCGAAGGGGCTTCTCCGCCATGGCCGCCCGAAGGGGCTTCTCCGCCATGGCCGCCCGAAGGGTCCGCACCGCCATGGCCGCCCGAAGGGTCCGCACCGCCATGGCCGCCCGAAGGGTCCGCACCGCCTTGGCCGCCCGAAGGGTCCGCACCGCCATGGCCGCCCGAAGGGTCCGCACCGCCATGGCCGCCCGAAGGGTCCGCACCACCATGGTCCCCTGATCAACCTCCTTCACCATGGCCACCTCCTCTGCCTGCATCGCCATGGTCCTCAGATCTGCCTGCACCACCATGGTCCCCTGTTCTGTCTACACCATCATGATCACCTCCTTCTGTCTGTCCTGCCACCATCCTGGAGTCCGTACTTCTGAACCGGTTCCACCTTCCCGTCACGGACTCCAGGATGCCCACCCCCCCTCCCGTATGCTGCCTTCTTCGGCGCGGGACGCGCCTTGCGGGAGGGGGGAGTAATGTCACATTCACCATCTGTCATCGTCCTGTCTGCACTACTCTTCCCAGCATCCCTTGTGTCTTCACACCTGAACTCACTCCCTCATTACACACCTGTTCATCGTCCTGATCATCTGTGTCACCTGTCCTCACCTCGTTAGTGTTTATTGGTGTCTGTATTTAGTTTCCCTCTGTTCAGTCAGTCCTGGTCGGTTCTACTTTGTTACTACCTTGGTTACTTTGTTCACTGTGTTCTTAGTGTGTGTTATCCTGCCTGTCATCCTGCCTGTATGTACCTTTGAGTAAGATTTAAGTAAACCATTTATATTGAAGCCTTTGGACTTTGAGTCTCCTTCAACCCGCACCACACACCGTGACAGTCATTATATGCAATTTAATGAGACATGCGGCAATGTAGCATAATACTGTTTAAAACATTAATTGCTGCTTACTGCATACAGTTTCACATACTATTAAAAAGACACACACACATTTACATACATACAAACAACTTCATTAAATTGAATAGCACTGGGCGGAGAACTTTTCAAGTTTAAATTCTATAATAAACCACTTTTGGGCATCAGCGATAGAGAGGGAAAGTTAACTTACTGTGCTCAGCGACAAACAAAGTAAAGCGTACTTGTGTAGGTGTTAGTGAACAGCATGTATCATTTATTGAGCTCATACATTAGCAGCTCTTCTCTGACACACAGCATAGCTGGGCGGAAAAAGTGTCGTTATACCTGAACGCTCATGATTTAATTGTTGGCAGCTTGTGGAATGTATTAAAGCGTTGGACGTTCAGACAGCTTTCCTCCCACATGGAGGAGAGGTCACTGCATTTCTGTCTTGCTGAAACCTGTTAAAAATGGGCTGTTTTCTGGACCTGAAAATGAAGGCTGATATACATCATGTTTGTTAATAATATTGTCTCACATATACTGCTGTCTGTAATCTGTACTAAGTCTTAAGATGAATGACACTTGTCAAAGGAAACTGAATTAAGATACACTTACTGTACATATGAAATTAACCAAATCACGATATGGTAATACTATCATTCATACTGTATATATGAATTGTAAAATGATTCAACCCCCATTGCAAATCAGGTTTATTGGCAAAATTTACAGACTTTCAGCTGTTTGCAATGAACAAATCAAACACAATTAATTGAGATAGCTCAACACAATAAATGTTTCAAGTGGTTTCCCCAAATTCAACTGAAAATGCAACTTTTAATGAATTCTGCCATCTCAATTTTTCAACCCCTTCATGGCAAACATCTTTAGTACTTAGTAGAACACCCTTTTGCTGTTATGATCTGCTGAAAATTAGATATATAACCAGACACCAGCTTCTGGCAGCGTTTCTGGAATCTTAGCCATTCCTCATGAGGCAGTTGCCTCCTGTTCAGCAATATTCTTTGGTTTGCGTGCTTCAACCGCCTTCTTCAAGGATTCCTCCTAGGATTTCCTGAAATGAATCCATCTTGCCTTCCACACGCTGCAGGTTTCCAGTGCCAGAGGATGCAAAGCAGCCCCAGAGCATCACCGAGCCCCATCATGCTGAACTGTAGACAGTGTGTTATTTTCAACAGATGCTTCATTCTTCTTCCTCTAGACATACCACCGATCCAAAGGGCTGAAAAGTTTCAGTTTTGCTTCATTGCTTCACAGAACAGAATCCCAAAACTTCTGTGGCTTATTTATATGATTTTTTAGCACTTTTCATGTGCTTTTGGGTCAGTAGTGGTGTACGTCTTGGAGTTCTGGCATGGCAACCGCATGCGTTTAGTACACGCCTTACTGTGCGAACTGAAACCTCAGTCACTGTTGCCACCAAGTCAGGTAGTGTAACCACTGTTCCTTTAACTTTAAACTTGTAAACTATGCTTCCAACGGTTTCTCAATGAACATTTTGTGCCTTTTGTATCCTGTACTCTGTTTGTGAAGGATGATGATATCTTCTCTATACTTTTTGGACCATTCTTTTGACTTAGCCATATTTCCAACATGCAGTCAAACGAGACACTCAACAAACCTAGCCAGTTCAAATATTTCATGTGTTCTAGCTCAGGCACACCTGGTGCAACTAATGAAGCCCTTGATTAGTTTCATCAGGTGTGCTTGAGACAACACCTGTTTTGCAGATTTGTGCTGTTGTGAGGGATTCTATTCAGGGGGTTGAATAATTTTTAGACAGCAGAAGTCATTGAAAGTTGAATTTTCAGTAGAATTTGGGGAAACCGCTTGAAACAGTTGTTGTGTTGAGCTGTTTGATTTGTTCATTGCAAACAGCTGAAAGTCTGTACATTTTGCCAATAAACCTGATTTGTGAATAATTTTGATTACAACTGTGTAGGCTATATATATATATATATATATATTTTTTTTTTTTTTTATGTTGGTATATTATGTTATCTCAAGTGTTTGAAGACATTACAGACCATTCCAAATAGTAACGAATACTACATATGGACCCTGAGGATTGGAACACAGAGCTGCAGACAAACTTCTAGGGCTTATTGACAACAAACAACTTATTTCATCAAAGAGATAAACAACAAAACCCTTTCCTCTCTTTTAAGGCATCTCTGCTCTCTCTGGATTTCATCAAACAGAGTTTGAATTAAGCGTTGCATCCGTTCAAATCAAATCTAGTTCTATGATTAGTACAGCATCACTGCATGTACGATATCAAAAGAAAATTCACCAAGATGAAAAGCTCTGTGTTTTCAAACTGCACCAGACTCCTGTAGGTTTAGTGAGGCTGATTCTTTAGGAGGCTATCCCATGACAGTATGCTCAGAAGGAGGGAGGGAACATGCCCAAGAAAATAATAAAAATATGATCCACCTCCTGAGGAATGCTGTAAATCCAGAGGAACGTCGTTACTCGTTATAAGATCAGAAATAGTCTGCACACTCTAAATAATGGATAGGTTTTTTATTCACCTCTCCCTTTCTGTATCTCTCTCCCCATTTACCTTTCTCTCTTTTTGTCCTCTTATGATGTAAACCATCACTTTCCCACTGGTTTTGCAGTGAGATTAAACAGCAAAGCATTTTGGGTAATAAAACAAAAGATAATCACCACCGATATTATAGCAAAGATTATATATAAATTTTATGAAACAGTATTAAAATATATAATATAAAGTAATATAATACATTTTATATATATATATATATATATATATATATATAATATATATATAAATTATGTATTATATTAATTTATTATATTTAAATTATATTTGAAATGTTATTATACAGCATTATATACATTCATATTCATTCAAAAGTGGGAGACCGGAAATGCTAATTCATGCCAATTTTGCTGTGGTACAAAGTTATATATTATATATATTACATATTCATGACCAAAGACCAATAGATCAATACATCTCAGGGTAACTGAGTAAGAATTCCAAGACCACAAACTTTAAAGCTGCAGGTTTGCAGCATTGCAGGAAAGTGGAGTAGATTGTATATCTTTGGATTTATTATTATTTGTTATAATGTTGAATTTATGTTTTTTTAAAAAGGACATAACTTGTCCATTGCTGTGAATTCTGTATGCTCAGCACCCCTTTAAAGGGACTTTCCTTATACAAACACAATATCTGAATCAACATTTACTCATTTATCCATAACAGCTCACGTATAGCTTAAAAAATGTGAAAATTACTTTAAAATAAATTCAAGGTTTCTTGTGATCAATAGTGTCTCTACAAGTGGAAAGAAGAGTTACACAGAAGATCTTTATTTATCTTTCTAACACAGAGACGTATGTGCGAATATACTCAGAGGATTGTGAAATAAAATCTCACAGGCAGCCTCACAGTAAGACACTTTCATTTTGCACCAAACTCCTCAGAAAACACTTGATCAAAGTGACAGGAGAGAGAGAGAAAAAGAGAAAGCATAATTCATGCTATTTGAAAGAACAAAGGCCTGCGAGGAAATGACAGCTTGTCAGAAAAAAATAAAGCCACGGTAGAGAAGAGACAACAACACGAGGCATAAAAGCAAACAAACAGAGGTAAAGTAAACAGACTTTCTGTGCGCTCACATATGCCTTTTTTATTTCTTACATTTCTTGGAGTAAATTATCATGCAGTCTATGGGCTGTCAGTAAGGAGAGATGGATGTGTACAGTGATTATGAACTGTGTATATATATATATATATATATATATATATATATATATATATATATGCAAATAAGAGCAAAAACCAAGTCATGAGGTCAAAGGAACTGCCAGAGGACCCAGATCTAGGGAAGACTACAAAAATAATTCTTCTGCAGTGAATGTTCACAGAAGCATGTAGCCTTCATAATCCTTCATGGACCAGGTCTCTTCCTAGAGCTGGTCTTCTGGCCAAACTGAGCAACAGATGGAGAAGGGCCTTGGTTACAATGGTGACCAATAAGCCGATGGTCATTCTGGTTGAGCTCCATGATCACATATGGAGATGGGAGAAATTTTGTCATCACTTACTCACCCTCAAGTTGTTCCAAACCTGTATGAGTTTTGTTCTTCTGCTGAACACAAAAGATATTTTGAAGAATGTTGATAACCAGAGAGTTGATGACTTCCATAGTAAGAAAAAAATATACTATGGAAGTCAATAGCTACTGTGTCAACTCTCTGGTTACTGACATTCTTTAAAATATCTTCTATTGAGAAGAAAAGCCGGAGTTAAACCCTGGTATTCTGCTCTTTTTTTATTCTGTCTGCTTCTCTCTTCTGAGAAGACAGTCCTGATAGACATCTGTGATTGACAGGCAGGTTTTATTGCAAAGGAAAGGTCAAGGTTGCTAAAAACTTAGAGAAAGGGGGCTGATTAGATGCTCTGTGATGAGCTCAGAAGTCCCCCAGAAGCCTTTGCACAATATCTGCCCGTCTCCCATCAACCTAGAGCGTAAAATCAAGAAAAAATGTGTGAAGTTAATACCTTATATAAATACAAGCCTATATTAGGTATAGGTCTAATATTAGGTATAGGCTCAACTGAGTTGAGTTTTGATACTGTGACATTCTCTACTTTGTTTGTATGTTTTTGTTTGTGTATCCTGACATTGTTAAACATTTTGGTCAACTGTGGTTGTTTTTAAATGTGCTATACAAATACATTTGAACTGAATTATATTTATAATTAATTATCTCATAATTATATTTTATACATAATTATATATATTTTTTCATTTTGTTTATTTCTCTTGTATTAACAAATATTCTGCACATTCTGGGTCAGGTTTTGCTTAAATGGGAAAATAGCTTAATAAATATACATATACAATAATGTTTAATGAAAATGTTAAAATGCAATATGGTTTCTGTAAGCTAGGGAATATAAAATATTATTAGATTAGTATAAAAACACTAGAAGTAAATAGAGTCCCCGCACCATAATTTTCAGGTACATTAGGGTTATGGATATAGGAAAGAAAAATACAAAGATTATACCTCCTTAATGTATCAACTGGTTCTAGAAAACAATGCAATAAAATAGAGAGCAAAATGTTTTTTTCTCCTGAGAAAAGACCCTAAAAACTTAATGTGTGTCAGAATCTCAAAATGTGCTGCGATCAAAAATCTGAACGTTTAAACCAAGTGATCTGAGTGATTCATATACATTTTATATTCTCCATGCAAACAATTTAATTTATTTATCCTAAGGAATTTTAAGAGAAACATCTGAGACAGCAAGTCATGGACTGACAGAAAGAAAGGAAGAGAGAGAAATGCGTGATGCTAATGGTGTAGACTGGATTCCCCTTGTGTCTTGTTAACTTCTCAAGTTTTGCACGGTTTATTTCGAAGCTCCTGCTGGGTGCCGCTTCTCCAGCAAATTACCATGGAAACAACTTTTAGATACGTCCCACTGGATATTTTCAATTTATGCAATGAATGATGAGTAATGAATATACAGGTTTTTCCCTGGCTGTCGGTCTAGGTCAACACAGAGGACTTTTTAAGTGTATGAATATGTAACAGGGTGAGAGATATTGCTCTGCTCTGACTGGAAAAACACACAGACACGGGGCAACAGAGCAGCGAGACGTGCGCTGTATGAAACTGACTTCTTAACACCATGGATTGTTTCACAAGCAACAACAGACCTCTGAAGATCTCTCGGAATGTCTGGACTTAATCTGAGTGTAGCAGTACATTTCATAACACTCCCTGAACTTGGAGAATCGAGAATACTTTGTTTGTTTCCAGGTCAGATGTATTCGAAGTGGAATAAAGATGCTTTCAAGCATGAAAAACACTTTTTCAGCTCATGAGTGCCATGAAAAACAGAAGCAAGCAAGTTGATTTGGCCTTGTTGGTTAAGATATTCTTGCACTTTCCTCTGAAAACAAATGGAAGCTATTAGCACACACATTTTTTTTTTGAACTTTTTGCTAAATACTGTGTAGTACATAAAATACAGACACAAACAAAAATCACACTCTAGCATGGTTTCAAAGTTAGATGTCTACAAAGCATTTTAAAACTGTCCCAAAAAGGTAGGCATAATTATCCTGCCTTCTAAGAAATCTTCTTTCATCATCTTATGTAGTCTTGTGTATTTCTACAGGATTTCCAGGAGACGTGTGTCACGTTCTTTAACCGTCCATCTGGAAACAAAGATGCCGTGATGCCAAACCCCCATATGGAAGAAGCAAGCTGTTGTTTACAACTGTGACAATGAGGATCAACTAAACGCTGTTTTTTCAAAAGTATGTGAAGTATGTAAACTTCGCGGCATAGTCTCTTTAAAATGTCCAAGAGTTTTACATACCAGTGTGTTACTGCAAGGACATCGACGTTACATTTTCACACCTCTAAACATGACGCAGAACAAAACGAACTGTGATTGGTTGCTTTACATGTCAGTCAAGCAGCCATTGAACGGTTCTAGGCCAATAAGAGCTGCTATGGAGTCAGTTTACAGCTCTGGCTACGTGAGACTTTAGTATGATAACCCCAGCTATGATTGGCAGCACTGACTGTGGCTCCGACCTTTTCTCTAATCAGCTCCTCTTGTGTGTATAATCAGTCAGGCCTAGGAGAAGTGTGAACAGATCCAGGACAGCAGTTCCCTGTAGGAGTCCTGATGTATTAACCTTACACCTCTAATGACCAATTCACACTCTGATAGAGCAGACCAGGCACCACTTTAACTATTTGATCTCATTTGTGTTAGAGCGATTATGCAAGATGAATGAACTGTGGGAACACTAATAGAATTGTCAACCACACAGGCCATGTTTCTTGTGGGTTTACTGGATTTAAGGTTCGCTCTAGAGCAAATAAGAAAACGCACAGTGAATAGCAAAGCAAAAAACTATTCACACAAAGGGTCAAACTCATATCGGTGTAATGCATCTTTCAGATTTTTTTTCAATGCTTAGTGGAAGTTGTGATTTCAAATTCCTGCAAAGCACTAATTTAAATCGAACAAATTAAATATACGCACTGCTAATTCATATGTATGCACCTAAAGAAATACAGAAACATTGTTTTATTATATTTGTATTAAACAAGACATTTGCCTAATTTGTTAATTAAAAGCCTATAATGTCTTTACTACATTTATGTTTATTAGTACTTATAAAGCACATATTAATGACATATTCTGCATTACCATATTCTACTTCCCTTAATCCTGCCCAATACCTAAACCTAAAAAACTACATTACTAACTATTAATAAGCAGTAATTAGGAGTTTATTGAGGCAAAAATCGTAGTTAAGTTAATTAATAGTGAGAATTCGACCCTAATTTAAAGTGACAGAAATTTAAGTTTATAACAAAAAAATATTAAATTCATGATTTATTATTACAGGACAAGTTTCATAAATTAAATTTAATAAAAAAAAATCTCATTCATTTCAAATGCATCAAACGCTATAATAACATAAAAAAAAAAAAATCTAAAACTCTGCTTTTATAATGTCCAAAACTCACCATGGAAGTGATTTCATCTTTCATGTTTAGTTGTAAGACACCCATTTTTGACAGCCTGTGTTGCAAATGAATGATTGTTTGTGTGTCTGTCTGTCTAAGTAGTGTGTATGTGTTTGTACTGAGCTCACTATTCTCCTCTAAAAACACAGATTTTTCTTCTCTGTTTAGGATGAGAGAGGACGGGGTGGTGTGAACAGTTCTGTCGGCATGGCATATCCGAAGATACGTCTCCCGTAGCAACAGAAGAGCTTTAAATTTCAACCGTGGCTTCGTCACCTTGTCAAATCACCGCAAAGTAAACAGCACAACACCTAAACAACCTCACAAACAGCAGCTACGGCTAAATCACAGTTCCTCGACTGGACTAATTACTGCAACTAATTACTTAACATCTTATACGCCCCTTGAGATTTTGATTGGTAAGTCCGCTTTTATTGTATCTGGTGTCAGAATTTCAGAGCCAAAGGGAGGCTGTCAAACCTAAGAGATGACAATTAGAGAGGCTAGAAAAAGTCACTAGCATGATCATAAAGACTCTGACTTACACACCTTTTTCTAGATATCTACATAGTATAACCAACAGTCCGTTGACTATCTGACGCATATTGCATACAAAAAGGCCAAGTGTTTTCTCAAAAAAGCAGGCTCTGCCCTGATTGGCTGGCTAAAGCAGTCTGCAGGAGTGAGGGTCTATTGGTTTTTATCAGTTCAACTTTACATATTCCTCAGATCTGACAGTAATTCAAGTTTGATGCAATTCAAGTAGAAAAAATGCAATCAGTTATCTGCGTTTCTGCCTCTGAAGGAGGAAAAGTCTCAAAACCGAAGTGCAACAGTGCATTTATTACAGCATGACAGATGCAGTCTCTGATGCAGAATTCAAACACTCTGGGATTCGTTCTCAGCAGCCGTTTCAAATACAGTGGCATCTGAACGCTGCGACAGAGAGACGCCATGAAACCTCCGTTTGTCCTGGAGCCTTTGAGAGCCCAGTGTCCTCTGCTCTGATCCTGACAAAACACAGAGCCTCTTATTTAACAAATGTGCTCAAGAATCTGCAGACATCTTTCCCTGTCACTTATTTAAAGACACTGGGCAGTGGTGTTATACCTGACATCTCTCAGCATATATCAAATATGCAAATATCAGCATAAATGCAATTACATTTTCAAATAATTACACAAACTCCAGACACTTGACCCCCAATTTTAAATCACTTAAAGGGCCTCCTTTTTTTTTTTTTTTTTTTAAATATTACCTTTCACACAGTTTGTAATATATATATGGAAATGTCCGGCAATCCATGTTTTCACTGTTATAGGGGGCGCTATTATGCCTCCATGAAGCTAGAATAAAATGGATTTTTTGTTAAAAGCAGAGGCTCTTTCTTTTGATGTATTATATGTTCAGATATTCATACAATAAAATATTCTGACAGGGAAAGAGTTAAAAAAAATTAAATGTATATTAGTGTATATAATAAGTATAAAAATTAATATCTAAATTGGAACGTAGTAGTATACTTAAAGTGCAAAAATAATATAAATAGTAAACTAAGTGTGATGTTATGTTCACTTAAAGAAAACTTCCAAGTACTTGCAGTATAAAACTACTAAATTAGTAGTTTACTGAGAGTATAATTCAAAGTGTACTTTCATAAACTAAAAAATGTGCTACAAGTATTTAACAAGTATTTAGGTTCAACTTGTAGTATATTTGCAGTACAAATTAACTAAACTAGTTGTGTACTCAAAGTTTACTGCGGTTCAGTGCCGGCCCGAGCCTTTTGGGGGCCCTAAGCAGAATTTGATTTGGGGGCCCCCTCCAACCACGCGGAGTCACCTGTGCTTGACGATTATTGACACAATGTCACTCTATAATGTTACATTATAAATTAATACAATGAGGTTATGTATTAATACAAAATAAATACTTAATAAAAAATAGATATACTTAAATAAAAATGTTTTAACTTCTTCTTTACTCTTTTACTAACTCTTTGAAACCTCTGAAAACAAATTGTCACAAAACATATAAAAAATAATAATTTGCAAAATATCCTCCAACATTTTTGCAACACTTTGCAGTTTGAATGATGTCTTGTATGAACATGACGGAGTATGTTTTTGTTTCCACTGTTCGATCGCGTCCGCGCCTCACACACACACACACACACACACACACACAACATACCATTGCAATGATATCGCAGCCTGTTCGTTATAGCCGTAATAAAATATAATAAAAAAATAGTCAACCTAACATATAAAAATTACACTGCTCTGTTTAAATAGTCAGTAGTAGCCTAATTCGTACCATTCAGCGCTGCGCAGCCTAAGCACCCCCCACTGTGATGTTTCCAAGCACATTTTTGCGCATGTGAAGAGAATAATTTTTCCCCTCGATTGGATTTCAAGCACAATTATTTTTTTCTTCGATATTGGAACGTGGGTGAAGTACAAATAAGCCTATAATAAAGAAAAGTTTGCCATCCAAATCCATCGCGAATGCTGAAACATTTTGATTCTAATGAGAGAGATACGTGAGCCCAATATGGGGCGCCGTTTGTAAAGAGTCTCACGCTGAAAATAACAGCAACATTTTGTCACATTTAGATTTAGATTTAACATTTAGATTTAAATTCAACATTTAGATTTAGATTTAGATTTAACATTTAGATTTAACATTTAGATTTAGATTTAACATTTAGATTTAACATTTAGATTTAGATTTAACATTTAACATTTAGATTTAACATTTAGATTTAGATTTAATATTTATATTTAACATTTAGATTTATATTTAATATTTATATTTAACATTTAGATTTAGATTTATATTTAGCATTTAGATTTAACATTTAGATTTAGATTTAGATTTAGATTTAACATTTAGATTTAGATTTAGCATTTAGATTTAACATTTAACATTTAGGTGTAACATTTAATATTTAGATTTAACTATTTAAAATACTATTTAAGTTGACAAATATTGTTGTAAATGTGGTAAAAAGTGACATCAAAAATTCATACCAGTTTTTTAAACATTGTTTGAAGCTAAATGTGACAAAATGTTGCTGTTATTTTCAGCGTGAGTCACTTTACAAACGGCGCCCCATAGCCCAACGCCGCTTTCACTTTCGCTTTAAATTAATTCGTTTTGGCTTGTTTATAGTTATTTTTTATCCTTGTTCTGTTCTGAATATCATTAAACTTAAAGGATAAATCATTGATCAAATACATTTTTTGTGACATGGCTTATCATTACCGTGACTTTGCGCACGAATTGTCTGTGCACGCGAGGTTATGCGCATGACTCAAACACTGGCAGTCACAGCACCAGTTGTAGGCAGTACTGAAATCAGAATTTTCTTGTCTTGAATTATTAATCCATCCATTCATTTATGTCTTTTGTTTAAGTTAATTAATAAGTAAAAAAAAAAAAAAAAAAAAAAAAAAAAAAACTCGCTTGGGGGGCCCCCTGGTGGCGAGGGGGCCCCAAGCAGCCGCTTAGTTCGCTTATGCCTCGGGCCGGCCCTGCTGCGGTTACCCTTAACTAACCTATTTAAAATAAATAAAATATCTAATTTCACGGTCCAAATTTTTTTTTATAATAATACAAAATTGTAAATATAAATAATAATTTATTCATTAAAAATGGTCTGTATAAATAGTAAATAAAACACATTATAAAAAATATTGCCCCTTAATAAACATGCAACTAACCCTCAACCAAATCCTACCCTAACCCTATAGTAAGTACATGTAGTTGCTAAATATTACTCAGTACTTAAATATATAATTACAATGTAACAATGACACCTTAAAATAAAGTGTAACCAAATATCCTTCGTGTTAGGTTAAGATGTACCCTGTTCTGCATTCTGAGTCAGAGGCAGAGGAAACCATCAGGATACTAAATAATGAAATGTCACACATAATAAAGAGAGGGATTAGGAGGCCAATGGACTTTTTGGCATTTTAAAAGTCAAAAAGTCAACTTGTAATCTTCCTCTTAAATATACCAATTTTATGGTTGTGTGGCTGCAGGTGCCTTGCATGTAAAGAGCATCAGCCTTGCGCTTTCAAGAGGATCAGCAAGTATTGATGCCTTAGAAGTCGATGTCACCGCCCTTTAGGCTGAAATAAAAACACTTGAAATCAATACAAGAACCATCACAGTGTGCTGATTGAATAAATGCCTTTTTGACACAAAAGGAAATGTGTGTGGCATACTTGACGGGTTTTGTATGGTCACACAGTTAAAACGCAACAATAAATGGTTACAGGCACATTATAGGCTACTGTCTTTCCTCTATAATCTGCTGCCTTTCTTTATGAGAAATGGCCATCTCAGATCGGCCTGCCATTGCTTATGGTACTGTACGCCACAAAGCAATGCAACCAACTTAACCTCCCATTTCTATTTAATGGATGAAACGGAAGTAACATCAGCCATGATTTTGGTTAGGATGGCTATCTGCTGGTAGATTTCTGCTCTTTTCTGTGTAGAAACACATGAAGTACATTAACCATCATCAGAGAAAAAGTTCTCACAGAAGAACCAAAAAGACTCATCTCGGCCCCACCTACAGAGTTCAGACAACATGAGGATATTATGCCCGGTAAACAATGTTCGATTTTGGGCTGTTCGTGGCTCCTAACGGTGGTCTACGTCATACATACGCCATTGTGACGATCTTGCAACCAAAGATATCCTGCGATAATTTTCTGACAGTGTCAGAAGTTTAGCATGATCATCTCAATAGTGTGTTTGCTGCTACAATACGTTTACTGACTTCCCATTAAAAAATGCTGCATGAAATGCCGTATTGATCAACGTTGCATGGCGCTACTTTCCTCAAGCTCCATTTACAAATGTCCTTTTTCCCTATAGCAATGACCGCATCCATATTCTCCTCTTTCGCTTACTCCTTTTTTTAACGCACATAAAATCCACAATCGCCAAAGTGCGATTCATACATACATACATACATCTTCTTTCGCTTATCCGGGGCCGGGTCGCAGCAGTCTAAGCAGGAATGCCCAGACTTCCCTCTCCCTAGACACTTCCTCCAGCTCTTCCGGGGGGACACCGAGGCGTTCCCAGGCCAGCTGGGAGACATAGTCCCTCCAGCGTGTCCTAGGTCTTCCCCGGGGCCTCCTCCCGGTGGGACGCACCCGGAACACCTTCCCGGGAAGGCATCCAGGAGGCATCCGGAACAGATGCCCGAGCCACCTCAGCTGACTCCTCTCGATGTGGAGGAGCAGCGGCTCTACTCTGAGCTCCTCCCGAGTGACCGAGCTTCTCACCCCATCTCTAAGGGATCGCCCAGCCACCCTGCGGAGAAAGCTCATTTCGGCTGCCTGTATCCGGGATCTTGTCCTTTCGGTCATGACCCAGAGCTCATGACCATAGGTGAGAGTAGGAACGTAGATTGACCGGTAAATCGAGAGCTTCGCCTTGCGGCTCAGCTCCTTCTTCACCACGACAGACCGGTACATCGACTGCATTAATGCAGAAGCTGCACCGGTCCGTCTGTCAATCTCCCGTTCCATCCTTCCCTCACTCGTGAACAAGACCCCAAGATACTTGAACTCCTCCACTTGAGGCAGGAACTCTCCACCACCCTTTTCCGACTGAGAACCATGGCCTCGGATTTGGAGGTGCTGATTCTCATTTGTGGCGTCTTCTAGTTAAGAAGCTCCTCGGTGGCAAGGCACCGGGGGTGGATGAGATCCGCCCTGAGTACCTCAAGTCTCTGGATGTTGTGGGGCTGTCTTGGCTGACACGCCTCTGCAACATCGGTCGGGGACAGTACCTTTGGACTGGCAGACCGGGATTGGTGGTCCTTCTTTTTAAGAAGGGGGACCGGAGGGTGTGTTCCAACTACAGGGGGGATCACACTTCTCAGCCTCCCTGGGAAAGTCTATGCCAGAGTACTGGAGAGGAGAATACGGCCGATAGTAGAACCTCGGATTCAGGAGGAACAGTGTGGTTTTCGTCCCGGTCATGGAACACTGGACCAGCTACTCTCTCCAGGGTACTGGAGGGTTCATGGGAGTTTGCCCAACCAATCCACATGTGCTTTGTGGACTTGGAGAAGGCATTCGACCGTGTCTCTCACGGCATCTTGTGGAGGGTGCTCTGGGAAAGTGTGATTCATCTTGCTCTGTTTGTTTATCACTAGCGTATACTGATGATGTTCTATTCTTCTATTGTAACTTGCGTTGTAGCCTACAATTCAATAGGTGTCACCATCGCACAGTCTACATACATGCCGTTCCCAAGTTTATTAGATCCATGTCAGTGTGATTTGTAATGATCTTATAGGATTGCTGAAACCGCAGTCTGTAGCAGGTATTAGAGAGCATTCTGCCATAATGACTCATTTACAAGCCATAAACCAACAAAGCACCAGACTAATTATGTCAACTAGCAGCTTCTGAATAGCCCTTGATCAAGCTAATCACCAGCAATCCAAAAAACAGGTGTTGAACATTTTTAAACCCTCCCCTGAAATCAGAGGTATGAAAGGCAGAAATTGAAGCCCTCAGAATGTTCCCATGCTTCTGTTTTTGAATAGCCAGAATACAAGACCATGAATCTTCCACAGAATTATGAAAGTATCTGATTAGAAAGCTGCAGCAAAAATGAATTCAGAAATAGACATTTGAATAGACCTAGTGCATACTTCAAAATGACTTCATTTACTTCTGCCTGCATAGAAACACATTTTCCTTCAGCTGCCTAAATGACTCATTCACTCTCAAATACTTCAAAATTTCATTCATAGCTCAAAAAGTCACAATGACATTAACTATTTACCACCTAAAACATATTTTCAAATCATAAAACTATTAGGGGTGTCACAATATATCGCAATACAAAAATGCAACAATATGTATAGTGTATAGCGACAATCTGTATTGTGTACCCAAAATACAAATTACTGTGTGAGAAAAAATTCAAGTTGGTACTGCATTAAACTATAATGTTGAATATAATGTACAATAATGCAATGGGGGAATATTTGTGGGTCCTGATAATGCCAAATGTCTCAGTAGAAAGTGGCCTGCATTATATAGTCAGCGACAGAGTGCAAGCATATTCGTCTAAAACAATTCTGTATTTTCAGCTTCAGAATCATGAATATTTTTATTCTGGTGTCACCGTTGTCCTGTGCATTGGGTTACCAACTCCAAGCCTATTCATTTGCAATACCAAATTTAGCATTTTAATCAACAGTACATTCTTTGTTAATCTTTTATCATATGTCTTGGAGTATCGCTATAATATCATATCGTGTGTGCAGTATCGTGATATGTATCGAATCGTGACATGAGGGTATCGTTACACCCCTAAACCATTATAACTCAATTAATAATGATGGAGGAATCTACATAACAAAGCATAAAAAAATGCTTTAAAAAAAAAGCATAAAAAAATGCAAAGTTTAGTAACCGCTCACTTTTTTTAGCTTCTAGCCAAATAAATGTGATAAATATCAAAATGTGCATTCCCCATGATTAAAAAACACAAAAATCTTGAAGACCAATCAGAAAATTACATTATGTAATGTGCTTGCCTGCAAGTCAGAGAGATACACAAAAGTCACCGGAAGTTTCATTTTAATGCTACATTTGTAAACAGAAGCGTCAGTTTCTTAGTGATGTTTAGTGTACAGTAGATGTTTCTGCACTTTACAACAAAGAGCAAAGCAGCACTATAGAAAGGCAATGATATTTATTTATTTATTTATTTATTATTTTTGTTTATTTTGAAATACTATATATTTGTGCTTTCATTCAATGATTTCTTTAAAGCTTGCATAAATAAACATTAATAAAAGATGCACCCTTTTAAATTATAAAGTTCATTTGTGCATTTCCAACTGTCTCATTAAAATCTCATTGCAGAATTTGTACTTCTAAATCAAACATGAGCCCACAGGATAGTACAGGAGATATGCATCTCATTATCACAACACAACATATGGCTGCCAAACATGCTGTGTCACTAACTTAAATATAAACAGCAACAATACGTACTGACTTATGAAGCAGATTTATTATGAAAAGTGCCATCTGCAGTCTATCCGTATCTGTTAAAATGACCTGAATAAGCTGAGATCGAGTCTGTTATTAGACTCGTAGAAACAACACAACTCTGCTGGCTTCATAAACAGGTCTGTTCGGGACGGTGGTAATCTGATCTTCAGGATTATAGTGTCATTATCTTCTTCTGCAGGGACCCACAGCACAATCACTCTGTCCCGTTGTAACACTGCGCCGAAATTTGACTTGTGAAATGGTGCAAATTGAGGCTATGATTCGATATAATATCTCGCAATAACATCGCAATATGTTATGGTTCGTCTCTCTCGAGCAACGCAATTTGCTACGGGAATCAAACATCTAAAATACTTTTAAACAAGTTTTTAATAGATAGCCTATATATTTTTTTTCTGTTTTTTTATCATTATTATTTATTTATAGTCTATATCTATAATGACGCGATAATGAAAGTACTCGTCATGTTTTGTTAACATTCAGTCTGATACGCTCGAGCTGCGTAGGCTACTGTTTCTATGGTCACTGCCACAGAACGCGACTTCTGTTCGCAAACGTCTATTTGTGTGTATTGAAAAAAGTGAAAAATACGCGCTAAACCCAACGTTTAATATAACTTTTGTGGTTGCTGAAACTCAAAAAATATTAAGCCCAACATTTTGTTTTGACTTACTTTTTCAAGTTATTCGCAGACGAACGCTCTGGGCGTTCAGAGCTTAAAGTTAGGCGTCTCGAGACCCGATTCCAATTCTGCGTCTGTTTTTTTTTTTTTAACGCATTATCGCGTCAATGTGAACGGCCCCTGATTTCTCTTTCAACACTCTACAGATTAAGTTTATGCGTGACAGCTTCGTGCAGTCCTGCGATATTTCTGTCAAAGTATAACACGTGATCAATGAACCTCTTAATATCGTCTCAATTTATATGCTTTTGTAGGTAAATGGCAATCGTAGGGCGCTAACTAAGAAATCCTTTGCCAGTAAAGCCCCAGATAGCAGGTACAATCAGTCAATCGTGTGCCCGAGATGAATATCTAACTCTACTACATACAGCAGCATTAGTAGATTTAGGTAGTCTACTTAAAAATAAATACTCACCTTGACAACGCGTGTGAATCACTGAAAGACCCAGAATGAGCAGCAGAAAGAGCCAGTTCGTTTGGAGCTCGATCCTTACGCACATTCTGAAACGACTCCTCAGGACACACTATAATTTGTCCTTGTGTTAAACAATCCAGCGAGAATGACTCGATTGTCAAATAAAATGTCCGTAAGGTCTAGTAAGCATATGGTCTACACTCGTGTTTCCCGGTGACTCGCGCAGAGAGAGAGAGCTCGACTCACGGGCTGTTATAAGCGGATTGCGCGGTGGAGGTTCAGGACCGCGGACAGCTCCAATCAACCTCAGCGCGCCTGGACACTTTGGACAGCAGCCTGGCGCTCATCCAGTAGCATTGGGTTTATTTAGAGCAGCAGCTTTTGTATGTGAAAGGAGAGGCAGAGGAAAATTACATCAGATGAATGAGGATGGACATATCATAATGCAATGAGAACAAGTGCTAATATAAACTTAACCCTGGGCAATACAGACGTTTAAAATGTGTGTGGGGGTGGGGGGACAGTGAGCATATGGGTTTTAGTGGGTAAAATAATTGCAACATTAAAAGAAAAACTTAATTGGGTTTTACATTTCAGAACACATAAAACATAAGAGGATTGTGATGTTCACAATTATCACAATAAGTCCTTAAGATTTGATCACAGTATTGAATTAAGTTACAAAACGTAAATGTCATCCTCCTAACAGGTTTAATAACTTTTTCTTACACCTCTGAACATTTAAATACAATAAAACAATACAAACACAATTTTATAAAGTAAAAAAATGTTTCAGACTAAAGTGCAAAAGAACTATAAAGAACAATAATAAAGAATCAGAACTTTCAGTCAATGTCTAGGGAATGTTTTAGTCAGATTAAAATAGAAAAATGTGTAGACAAAGTTAGTTCTGACTTAATTCTGAGAAAATCATTTATTTGCAGATGCCACTTGGTTGAATATTTTGTTACATTTTAAGTGGGGGTTAAATGTCCAAATAGTTCGAGAGCTACTGTATCTCCTACTGTTATCTCCTATAACAAAAACAGCAATAAAAACTGAAGCAGCAACTGTAGCAGCAACATCAGGCGCCGGTCGCATAAACATAGCTATTATGTATATGAACAACTAGCAGGGGTAATCAGTCTTACTTTTCGGTATCAAATTAGACCAATCTACATTTTTTATGTAACTGACTTTAATAAACAAAATTTATGAGCAGTCTTAAAGAAAATAAATTTGATGACTAACTTGTAAGACTAGTCTTAGCAGTTTATGCAACTGGCCCCAGTCTCTTTTTTTATCTCTTTTTTTATACATCCTGTACTGTATAATTGGCCAGACAGTTATTTTTTTAATGCTTGTATCTCATTGCTTACAACCTCAGCCAGAGATTTCAGCTGCACAGCACTTCTGTCTGCTTAGCTAATGAAAATCACGGCCGTGAAATAGACTGACCAATGTGTTGAGGTAATGAAGCGATCATCATCATCTTCACGGGCTCTAAATTCATTTCGGATGGGTTGCTGACTAAACAGCCATTTAGATATTATTATTGAGAAGTTAATCTATAGCCTCCACTATCAGTAGAAAGATGTACTTTGCCCTTATCAATGACAATATAGGGCCTGGCCATAATCAAACTGCGTTAGTAATTAGGAAAGAATTTGAATGAAACAATTTTAACAAAGAAACATAAAAATCGGTTATTATTACAATTGTTTTCAATAAAACAAACATATAATTAATCATGCAAAAAAAAACAGCATTTTTAAGTGTAATCACTACATATAAATATATTATACAAAAATAATGAAAAATAAATGTCATTTTTACAATTGTTTATATATATACTTTTTGTTTTTCTTGTAGTTTAATTTGTGAGATTGAGGCATTTCTTAATGATACCTGTAATATATCATTTCGAAAGTGTCACTTTCAAAGATTAGTATTATACGGTTATGAAAGGTGAAATTCACATCCTAAATGTAGACCTACTTGAGTATACGTGTATCTGCCTGAGGGTTTGAAGACTGCTGTGAAAAGTGTGATTCAGGCACCAAGCCTTTCACAGCTGCCAGATATTTTTGTCTCAGTCTGCTGATGTCACAGCCTCCCTCTGTTCTGCTAAATGAGCCTTTCTCCCTGAAAACATTTCCATTCGAACTGGACAGCTCTGCCTGTACTGATGAAGTCATTCTGTCAACATGAGCAGAAACAATGTCTTTCGTACCCAAGCACCCTGCGTTGACTATGCAGCGAGGATGTCTATGAAACATGAGTGGTATCTCTTAGCATTTCCATTCATCTCAATAGCAGCTGATGTTTCTGAAATTGCTTTTCTCATAATAGCTGCAATAACAACATGAATGAGGTAATATGATTTGAAAGAATGAAAAGAAATCTTTCCAAGGTTTCTCCAATATCACGTACAACCTGGTTACAACCACCTACTCACAGCCACCCCACAATTCCTGTGACCTTCATATCTCCATGTGAATGACGACGGAGATGACTGAGACCCAGTGTACAGTATCACAGACCATAGAACGCCTTCCACATTCGGACTCCACAATATGAAACGTGACCCACACAATCCATGCAGTCTTATTCCGTTTCGTGTGAGCCAAAACAAATCGTCAAGAAAGCCACACATCTGAGATTAAGCATATTTGAACTCTCCTCCTATACTTTCATGACATTGTATTTCATGTTCTGAGCCTTGGGGGGTTTGTAGAATGGCTGCTGAGATTGTATCAGCATGAGATTATATAACAGAGTTTTATGCTTTTACACAAAGGATTTCACCTCAGGGGGAAACTGGTACAGTCTGACCCTCAGGTTTAAACTGTGATTTGAGAACACATTCTACACCTGTGACCACTTCTAAGACCAAGTAAATTATTCATCAGGCAAGAACAAACATTACTCTGTTTGCATGTTGGGGTGGTAATATTAATATTCATGAGGCCGGACCGAAGCTCAGACTGCTAATAAGTCATTTTAACAGAAAATGGGTAGTTGAAATGACATTTCAAGCAGTGACAGCAGTGTCCTGAGGCTATACTACATCTATAACTATTTTAAACACAATTTTAATGCATTTTATTACCACACACCGTATTAATTGTGTAATGTAAGATTTGTAAGAAATTTGTCATTTGTAAGAAATTACTACTTTTATTCAGCAAGGATGCATTAAATTAATCAAAAGTGACAGTAAGGTCAATTATAATGTTAAAAAATATTTCTATTATCAAGTAAATGCTGTTCTTTTGAACTTCCTATTTGTTAACTAAAATTCCCAAAAATGTATTACGGTATCCTAACCACAAAAACATTAAGCAGAAGAACAGTTTTCAACATTGATAATAAAATAAATAATTCCTGAGCAGCAAATCAGCATATTAAAATGATTTATGTCTTATATTAGAATGATTAATATCTATAGAGATAAGGATGACCGGTTCTCACATCTGTTATGAACATGAGCCTCGTCTGAAAGGAAAAGGGGGAGGTGTTGTTGTAATTTAGTAATTTTCCAGTATTACTGGAACAGTAATATCTAGATCTAGATCTAGTTTGCTTTATGTAACGTCATCTAGTGTAAGTGATATAAATAAATGACATCTCAGATCAATATCTAGTCTCGTGAATGCTCCAGTTAGCCAAGGCTGCAAAACAAACTCCCCGTTACAAATATGGAGGTACTATCACTTCTAACACTAAAGATTGCTTTATAAATAATCTTCCTGATCAGTTTGTACATCTCGTCATACTGGATAGCTTAGAAGAATTCGATGTTGCAACAGAAACTATTGACTTTCTCTGTTCCAGCACTTTAGACATGGTTGCTCCTTTGCACATAAAGAAGATTAAGGAAAATAGTCCGACACCTTGGTATAACAACGAGCACACTCGGTCCCTCAAGAGAGCAGCCAGAAAAATGAAGCGTAGCTGGAAGAAAACAAAACTAGAGGTATTTCACATTTCGTGGAAGGAAAGTGTTATTGCATACAGAAAGGCCTAAAATTGTCTTAGAAGAAAACAAACACAACCCAAGGTATTAATTTGATACAGTGGCTAAATTAACAAGAAATAGAGCTTTAACTTTAATTATGACTTGGGATGCAGCCTGAATCTTAATCACACTGTGTTCATTCAGGCCAGAGGAGAACTGGCCCCCGACTAAGCCTGATTTCTCCCCAAGTTTTTTTTCTCTCCATTCTGTCACTTAATGGAGTTTGGGTTCCTTGCCAGTCACTTCTGGCTTGCTTAGTTGGGTACACTTAATATTCAACAATATTATTGATCTGACTGTACTGACGCTGTTAAATGAGAACTGAACTGAGCTGGACGGTGACAATTTTTTTTGCAGAACTGCTTTATAGATGAAATGAACAAATTTAATAATTGATTATCTTTACATAAGAACTGAATCAACACTGCAATGACTTCAGTTGAACAACAGCTGAAATTTTCCTGTTATCACTGTAAAGCTGTTTTGAAACAATCTGTATTGTATAAAGCGCTATATAAATAAAGGTGACTTGACATTCACTAATGCAGGGAGCAGGTAATAGACTACCAAACAAAAGTTCACATAACTTCTCCAAACACTTCATACACAGGGTTTAGATTAAGCCAGGATTAGGCCTTAGTTCAATTCAGACATACAAGTAGCTTTTATAGAATTGCCTTAGTCAGAAAAAACATTACTGATGTGCATCTTGAGACAAAACAATAGCACTGACATATTTTAAGATATTCCAGAGCAAGTTGCTTTCAATTAAAACAGCTCAAACATGCATTTTAGCCTGGGGCTAGGCTTAAGCCTTGTCTGTGAAACCGGGAGTAAGACTACATAAACATCGGCTCACATCACAACTCTCAAGTGCATGAAAATGAGTTTCTCAACATCTTCTGTGACCGTGTGGAAGGTTGAAATGTTGCACAAGGCACAGCCAAACAAGCAAATATCACAGCGGTAACAGAGTCCCCGGGCTCACTGATTATATTGCTGTCTGCTGTTTGATCCAGCATTACTCATTTTCTGTTTTCATCCTGGTTGTACAGAGACTGACACACAAACATGTAGAGCGCTCAGATATCTGATCAAACACAACAAACCTTTTTTTAATCAGTCACTACCCTGAACTCAAACTTTAAGAAGCTAGTGCAACAATAAAGTTGGGAAAATAAAATCACATTAATTTTCCCATTGACTGTTAGAGATAACATAAAAAATGACAGATTTCCAAGGTTGTTACACAATGTTCTTTAATTCTAAATCATTCTGCATTGTGGTACAAGAGCTTATAAAGCATTGCGAATTATGTAATTGATTCAAACTCCCATTCAGTCAACTTAAGATACTTGAATATTTTGCAATAAACCTCAAATAAAATGGTATTTTATATAATGATTAATAGTCAATAGTTTCATAATACTGATTCAATGGCATCATTTATAAATGCTTATGGAGACAAATGACTGGAAAATTTGAATCAAGAAGACCACTAGAAAAAAGTGGTTGGTTATTGTTGCACCCCATATTGCCTAAAACCTAGGAGGTCTATAAAACCAGAGGCTAGAAAGCTAATGGCAGTCGCTCGGCTGCCAAATGACCACCTGGAAGTAGAATATATGACCTTCCCTCAAACAAGTACCAGGCCTTATAAAGGTTAGAGGTCATTCTGACTGTGTAGACGTGCATTAGTGAAATGAGTCTCTGCGGGATCCCTGACTGATTTATTCCAGTGATTTATGGCACAGCACTGATAATTCACTTACCAAGAGAATCATGCTCTATTAAACCATCACTGACCTTCACACCTTCAGAAATCTCACACCCACAGTATTACACTGCAGGATCGCTGGACTGGAGGAAATTCTGTTGAAAAGGGCTATAAATGTTTCACTTAAGCCTCAGGTTTTATTATTTAAGAATATGTCTATAGGAAGCATCCTAGCAGCTTTTTCATTAGCTGATCTTTATGGGAAAGGGTTGGCAGCTGGCCTGCAGGGTTGGACTGGACCTGGCTGATGCATTTTGTCAGCAGTTTGAACAGGTTGCAGAGAGTCAAGGTTTATTGTCTCTGCGTTCTACACGGGTGATCTACAGTAACATTGAGACAGACGCAAAGATCACATCAATGTTTCTGTGTTCCTGTCAATGCCAATGTGATATAACACTAAGTATGTAGTGCTATTGGGTTCATGGACATTTGTAAATAAATAATAAATATACACATTAAATCTTGTTTTTCAATCTGAACATGAAATATGAAAGAAGTCTCACTTAAATCTTCCTGTGGATACAGTGTTTGAATTTATTATAGTGGAGAATTTCTGAAGACTGGTGCTGAAACAGTCTGGTAATCTATGGAAGGATCATTTGTCTATATACCCTACAGTATTCATTCCATCTGCTCTGCTAATGAACTCTGGAATTAAATGGCTAATTAATTTGTGCTTTTAAGCAGTTTCAAGTTCTGAAACATATGTCTTTGGGGGAATCTATGATCTCAACACTGTAGAGACCATTAATACATGAATAATACAAATGGAGTATTTTTAGTTAAGAATAATTCTTTCACATATTGCAAATAGTCTCCTATCCCTTTGGTTGTAAACAAAGAAAGCTGTTAAAAAACGATTAGCCTCTTTTTAATCATGCATTCCTGATGTTCCCACATTCCTCCCAACGGTAACATCAGTCAACAGACGACACACATTCCCTGCACTTCAAATGGGGAGCCAAACGGGACCTACACAGCAAGAAGATAAGCGCGTATTTATTGGGGGAATAATAAAGTAAATTTATATTGACTTTGTCTGACAATGGACACATTAAAAGACCATTATCTAAAGAGGAAGAAATCCATCCTCAACCCAGAGAGAGCTATGTTAATTAGCTTCGGGACTGCCGTGATCTGCAGAGCAACAGAGAGGTGTTAAATCACGGGATTCTAGTAGAAGTTTAAACTCGCTGAGACTTGGGGATTTTATATGTGATATTAAAAGATCTATGAAACAATCCAGAATCTGTCAGAATAAGATAATGCTCGTTATACAACAGTTAAAGGGATAGTTCACCCAAAAATGAAAATTCTGTCATAATTTACTCACCCTGATGTTGTTCCAAACCTGTATGAATTTCTTTCTTCTGCTCAACACAAAAGAAGATATTTTGAAGAATGTCGTAACCAAACAGTTGATGGGCCCCTTTGACTTCCATAGTATGGACAATTCATCAAAATATATATTTTTTTGTTCAGCAGAAGAAAGAAACTGAAAGCGGTCGAGAGCGTCAAAAGTTTGGGCAGTTCTAAACTTCATGCAAATATCAAGCGAAAAACGCAGGCAGCAGCAGATAAGTCACAATACGGGAAGAATTCGTAACTTCCGTTTCATGCAGACTTTCAGATAACAGCAGCACGCTTTAAATCAGGTGGATTATGATTGGCTGTGTTTTTAGCGTTCATCACCTGTAAAAGAAATCAATAAAATCATCACAGTCCTCCAATCTGATTGGCCTTTGTAGACTGGCATCTCTGATGCGATTCACTTGTCAAATTAAGAAACGAATGTCTGACTATTATTCGTTAAATTGGAATTTGAAATATGCATTATTTTACAATTACTAAAAAAAAGTATAGGAAGAATTACAAAAACTAGCAAAATCAAACCAACCCGTCGGCCAACATTTTACTTAGTTATATGGGAACTTAGTATTAGGGATGTCAATTTTCACAAATTCCCATGATCGATCGTCGTTTAAATTAACGATCAATTAATCGATTAATCGTTAGCCTTAATACTGCGATATGCGTCAACTGCAGTGGCATATGGCCAACAGCATGACAGGGTCTGCAAATGCTAATGTTCCTCACCAAATCGATTAGAATGGTTTTAAATAAAAGGGCTAGTAGGATTGTAAAATGTTTCGATGTGATTGATAATTAAATTAATTATTTAATAATCAAATATAACTACTAATACAACGCGTCACCAGCGCCGCCTCATATGCGCTAGAATGTGTGACTGTTGTGGACGCGCTCTTCCTGGAACAACTGCACGCGCTGAATGAATCTGCAACCGTTAAACTGGAGCACTTTGCTAGCACGTTATTTATCTAAAAGAAACGCATCCTATATGAGATTAATCAGATATATTTAAAATAAACAATATTACAAATTATATCTGCACAAAATGACGCAAATTCATGCACAAGTGAACTTGAACTAAGTTACGTGCCATTCATTCAGAACTACTCCTTTTGTGGACGCGCTCTTCCTGAAGCAACGCGACACGGCAACTAAACCCAAATAATTCACAATTTTTTATTACAATATTGTTCTCTTTATAATGTTATGTAATATTACAGTCCCAATAGTCATTATTAGTCGTGCACTGCCGTTTGAGCTGCGCGCGCTGAAGCTGACGCTTTACTACAGAGTTCTTTACCAAATGCATCCAATATGAGATAAATCAGATATAGATAGGCATACACAAAATAAACAGTATTACAACTTACATTTGAACAAAACAAAAGGCTGCGAATGCACACGCAAACTTACATGATGATGAAGGTGTAAAATGGTCCCAAACATAACTCCGGCGCGCTCGCTTTACATGTTTCGCGGTTGAGCAGCACGCCGCGAACCCGCATGAAGACCTGCTTAATCGATGATCGATAAGTTCTATCGATTAAATGTATTATCGACAATTAATCGATCGTCGATTAATCGTTGACATCCCTACTTAGTATACATCTAGAACTTCCTGACAGATGAAATCAATGCTCCATAAGCTTCTTCCAGCTATACTATTTCTTTAATACTCATCAAGAGACAAAGCAGGGGAGGCTTTAAACCGCAGTGTCCTGCAGGTTTAACTTTTCCACTGAAGAGTATCATATCAGTGAACAGGGATCAGAACAGAGAAGACATATACTGTGAATGAGCCCAAACACAAAGCAGTGGGAAATCCCTGCATGCCTCTGCTGTGCGTTCCCACAGAGCCGTTTATCTAAGGGCCCCCTGGAGACTCCAGGGATTAAATACTATTCTTGTGTTTGCACACTGTGTTCATTCTACTCTGCTAGACAGATGTTCTTTTAAACCTTGGAAAATAAGCTACATTTTCTTAATACAAAACAGTAACCCTTCTGTTATCATAATGGTGATTGAGGATAACTTTATATGAATTAAAAATGATTTATAATTTAGACACACGTTTGTTTCACTATATCAATGAGGACATTATATAGACTTCCCTTGATTTTATATCAGGTTACTGATATTTTATATCACCCTAACCCTTACCCCTATCCCTAAACACAACCCTCAGAGAAACATGTGCAAAACACTAGATTTAAATAAAAATGTTTTGGCTGATTTACAAGCCTTTTTAATTAGTGAGGACCAGTGAATTGTCCTCAATAGTCGGTTGTTATAATATTTCAGTATAAAAGTGAGGACATTAGGCCACGCACAAACACACTCATATATAATGAATACAACACGTTCACACAATTATTAGTCAATAAGACCCATTATACTTTCTGTATATGCCAGGATTCTAAACCTTATGTTTAAAAGACGTAAATGTTTCAGGCAGTTTGTGATAAAACGAGAGGAGTTATGATGCCCTATATGCTATTTTATTAGCTTGCATAGAAATTTTGGATGGGATTAGATCAAGGAAATGTAATATACCTGGAGAACAGTTGCTTAGAAAGTACACAACATCTTGAGCAGCCAAATCTGAGAAACAATCACCTGAGCTGTAATTGTCATGTGACTGATCAATCATATTAGAACTTCTTGCAGCAGTTAAGGAAACCCCCTCCAAATGAATAGCCCTCCAAAAACTTGGTGACTGATATAAACCTTTATCTCAGCCTCAGCTGACATGCCTACAAACTGCCTGTACTCCGTTCATTAACTGTCTGTTACATATTACACAACAAATGGCAATAACTGGCTGAATCATCCATCTCTATTGTACTTAAAGGTATACGGCTGAATCTGTACCCTACTGACACTCTTTAGCCTTATCTGTCAGAAATCAAGTTCACAGCCATGAAAATGGATCAACATCTTTTATTTACAATAAAATGAATGCAAAACTCTTCCTTGCATATATATTGCTCTTATATATAATTTTTATTTTACTGCATAAGCCACTGCATAGACAAAAAGTCTCTTGTTTGCGTGAATTTTCATAATAAAAGTCTTATTTAATGCATAGAAAAACAAGAGGACACAAACACACACACACTACACATGCACACACCACACATACCCACAGACAAAACATCAGAAATTATTAAACTCCCATTAATAATACATTTTGGCTGAATTAAATTATATAGTCCTAAATTATTATATTAACTTAAGGGGTATAAATATCATTTAAGGCCCAAACATGATGCACCCCCATATGAAAATAAACTCAAACGCTGCCATTAAGAAAACCAGTGCTAAATTAACTTACTCTGGTTAACAGAAGCTCATCAGCTCATAAAGAAACAAAGGAGAGAAAGATAAACACCCTATTTCATTAACTGCAAACTACAGTAAAGCTCTGCTAAACAGTTCATTCAAGCAAACTCAAGGCAAAATATGTCATGAAGCAGTCACTCTTAACCCAGTGGTTCTCAACCCCGGTCCTGGGTCCCCAACACTGCACATTTTGAGGATCTCCTTTGTCTGAGACACTCATTTCAGGTCTTGAAGTCTCTACTAATGAGCTGATGACCTGAATCAGGTGTATTTGATAAGGGAGACTTATCAAAATGTGCAGTGTTGGGGGGGTGCCAGGACCAGGGTTGAAAACCACTGCTCTAACCGTTAAAAATAACATTACACATTGGATAAAGATTCTCATTCCTTTTCACAATATATTACTTCATTTTCTTTGAGTGGTTGTTGACAGAGATGTGAGATCTAAATAAATACATGTGCCACACAGCTGCAGAGAAAATACTGTAAAACACATGGTATATGGAGACCAGCGGTGATGAACTGTCCGAAGTGAGTTCGTACTAGGGTAGATGAGAGGTAAACAGAGGCATTTTTCAGTGCATGTGAGCAGCAGATCATATCTACGCAGCGCTTTCTGAAGGTTGGCTGTCACCATTGCTGTCTTTAAGGTTAGTTCTTCCAGTTTGCGTAGTGTCTTTCTCTGGTCCAGTGTTGTCTTCGTCGTTTTGCACTGAGTGCAGTCTGTAGAGAGGGGGGCTGGAGGAAAAAAAGACAAAAGATTTTTTAGAAACAGGAAATTAGCAGAAGATAAAGAGAAGGTTACCGCCACACACTCAGTGCAGACCTGTTCCTTGCGAGAGGTCAAATGTGCTCAATGCCATGCACAGATCGATAGCAGGACAAAGGTCATGAGTGAATGTCCCAGACTGCTAGCAAATGCAAAATATCACTCTGTTTTTAATAAGGTCCTGCTGAATTATCAGTTTAAACTCTTGCAATATCTCTAAAACTTTGTGTAGTTTAATTGTGGCTTGCTACGTTGTCCTGGAACATCTTTTGTTGGTTCTGGAACAAAAAGTCGTAACCCTATCCCTTTACTTGACATTTCCTAAGTACCCAACATATTCCTAACCATTACCCCTGAAATTAAATGGTTGATAATAATAAGGTTCATAAGGTTCTGCAAGCTCCAAAATCAATTTCTAAGTCTAACTTACCGCAAAGATCTAATTGATAGCATGTGGTTCCAGAACCAACAAGGAACATGTCCTACTTGGTGAAATCAAGACAAGCATTCTTGTGTTAGTACTCTACTGTATGTGGGCACAATTTGACATTGTTCTAACCCCAAACCATGCTTAAGCTTCAATGACAGGACATGCTTCTCCATCCAGCGGCACAAACGAGATAATTAGATTTCATTTATTGACAGAGCTTATTAAAACTGTAACACTGTTTAGAGTAGAGCCCGACCGATCTGGATTTTTTGGGGCCGATGCTGATATTAGGGAGTAAAAAAAGCCTGATATCGATATATCGGCCGATATTATTTATGTGTATATTATAATACAGGAGCAAAACTTTCCCATTCGTGTGTTCAAACTTTTGACTGGTACTGTATATAGAATACAGTATACATAAACACACATGTTTTGCAATGATCACTCAAATGTGGTGATCAAACACTTGTGTGACAAAAATATGTAATGGAGGCAGGGTGAATGATAGAATGAGAATGATACATTTGAGCTGTAACCAAACTAGTTTGCACTGCATGTTCTATTCTATATTATATTCTAAATACTTTTGCATAATCTTCACTAATGACTTTGCCGTTAATGTCGGCAGACTGATAATTGGTCGGGCTCTAGTTTAGAGTTTAACGCACTGCAGAACACAACATGCGTTTGGAGCTTCTTGAGAACACCAAATCTTTGACTGGCCCATCCAGAGTCACCTAATAATGATCCTTATTCACTGTCAGGCTTGTAGAGATATTTCATAACCAGGCTGTCCATCTTCTTTTTCTGTTTCTTCACTTCTTTTCTGCTGGAGGGTCGTTCATCATCACTTTCAGGACCCTCATTAGAGGTTTTCTTACCCGGGGTTCTTTTAACACTGTTCGAGCTGCGATACGAAACGGTTGATGCAGAGCCTGAAGATGATGATTCAGACTCCGATTCTGATTTGGAAGATCCAGATTCTTTCTTCCTTGAGCTTCTGGAACCTCTCTTTTCTTTCCTTCCGGAACGCCGCCGAGTGTGACCCTCATTGGAGGAGCTATCGGACTCAGAACGCCTGCTCTTCTTCTTGTTCTTTTTCCTGCTGCTCTTGGAGCTAAAGGAACTTAACGAGCTTCCAGAACGTCCAGAATCTACAGCAGAACCCGAAGCGGAGCGTCTCAAACTCGACCCGCTGTGGCCCAGACCTTCATCGTCCTTGTCTTGCAGCAAACTCTTGATGTTCTTCCTTTCTTCCTCCTCTCCTGCACCACCACCTTTCTCCTCTTCATCTTCATCTGAGTCTTCTAAGCTACGACGTTTGAATTTGATTGGCTTGAAGCTCAGGACTTCATTAATAGCTTTTTCTAGCTCAGGGTCCAGGTAGTTGCGGTGGCTCACAGGTTTAACATCAGAGGTGTCCAGTGGGTTCTCAGAGGAGCGTAGTTGGGCAGGAGTAGACAGACTACGGCCCACTGAGCGTGGACTGTATGCGGCCACACTCACAGAGTCAATATCATCATCCTCATCAACATCATCATTATTCAAACGAACTCCGAACTCACTAAGTCGAGTGCTGTGAGCCAGGGAGATTCGAGACCCGACGCTAGTGCTCCCAGGACTACGACTTCTAGATCGTTGCCTCAGACTGGCACTCGTTGACCCGTAATCGCTGCGGCTGTCATCCACCCAAGAAGTACTACGTCTTAAACTGAAGCTGCTCACACCAGACCGAGCATCATCCTCTTGGTCCACCCCGCGACGGGTGGAAGCTCGGCTGGGGGCCACCGAGGACACCATGGACTCCTTGTCAAATTCTGGACTGCTCTTGGTCCATCGACGGTCTAGGCCTTTCCTGGCCCTGCTGGTAGCCTCTGAGTAAGCCTGAGAGATCACTGAACCCCGGTCATCCAGGTCATCACCAGTCTGAGGCCTGTCGACGGATTTGCTTTTAGCTTTGCGTAACGACAATCGGTCAGGCATGTCCGGTTGCTCCCGAAGGGCGCTGAAGAGGGAACTCTCATCCTTCTGATGGGAGCGTTTCCTGTAGCTGAGCGAGCTCATCACAGACACTGAACGGCTCTCGTCTGACTCTTTTCTTACTTCCTCCTTCCCCTCTTTTCCCTCTTTCACTTCTTTTATATCTTTCACATCAGCATTAGCGGCATTGGGATGTCTGAGACGAACAGAAAACATTAAAAGCAGCAGAATTGCAGATGATCAATGAATGAAACAGGATGATACCCGTGAAAGAGATAAACATGAATTCAAAGAATGAAAGAGATTTGAGAGGTAATTTAGGAGCATATTTTACACTAACCCAAGGAATACACTTAAAAGGATTAAACTCCTAATGGCAGTTACGTAACAGTTCCTTACTAATACTACTGAGGAACGGAACAGTAACAGCAGCTCCTGGCGAGACAGTCATGAATCCAAGACTGTCTTGAACTTATTAGCACTTCTCACAGATGGAGAGGTCATATGCAAGTCTTGGCTGGTTCTTTGGTAAACCACAACAGTAGTATTATATACTGTATTATTTACATATACTGTGGGATATACTGTATTAAAATGCTTGTTCTTTATATAGCCAGTTTTTACATTAGTTAGCGCCCAGCAAAAACGGACAGCTTTTACTATGGATGAAACCAATGAAGACACTTTACATGCACTTATGGAGAATTTCTCACTGTAAATTAAATGCATATATCTGCTAAAAAAATATTTTATATAACTTGACAGGGGTTCACTAGCATATAGATAACGTTTAGCACACTAAAATTCACTAAACACATTTTTTTGCCACTTAATCCCCTTTCACTCAGAGATTCTGGAAAATACACGGATAATGTGTCCCGGGATTTGTCCTGGGATCATTTGATTTTGGTTCATTCACACTGCCAGTGATTTTCCGGAATCTGTGAGTGCGTTCACACACATCCCGTAAAGATCCCGTAAAGACACGTGACGTCAGGATGTGAAGTGTAACGTACGCACGTGTACGTTGTGGTACAACAGCGGAAGTGTTTACATCTCAGCTTCAGCGCGACATTTTTTCGTTCTTTCTTTGTTGATGACGAACACAAACTTTCTTCTAAGAGCAACAGAGTCGCACGATAACTACATCATTGCGATGGCACGTGCGTCATCACTACGACACACCCCTTATGGTATTGGTCCTGGGTTTTGTTCACACAGGGCGCGTTCCGAGACTGATCCTGGCAATGTTACTAGGTCCCCATCCCGGCATCAATCCCGGGATGTGTTTGCGTTCACACAGAAGGCACTCTAGCAATTTTACGGCAATTTCCCGGGATCAACGCACTGTGTGAAAGGGGCTTAAGTGTTTAAAGCTTTCAAATGATCAATTAAATATTCACCTGTACTTCCAAAGTAAGAACACAGCCTTCATTAAATGTAAACAAACTTATCACTAGTTCCCCAACATCATTAAATGTGGTTTAATTTATCCAACTCTGAGGCCTGGTAAAATTATCTAAAGCCTTGAAATGAAACTCTAATATGCAACTAAAGGGGTTTCCATACTGACCTGGTGGTTTTCTGGGTGCCCTCATCCGTGAGCGTCTTAGTGGATCCTTTGCTTTTGGAGAGCAATGACTTCACCCCATCCACTCGGTCCTCCACCTCAGAGTCCATATCTGATTCATCTCCACTGATAACAAGAGAAGCTCAATCACATAGCAGCTGACATAAAGGTCATTTCGGCTGGTCAAGACAAGGTTATGATACTTCAGTTAGTTGTTAGTGCCACAACAAGTGGATTCAATAAAAAAAAATCTGGGAGAAGAGGATTTCAATCTATCCCACAATAACTGCCTCTATTTTAGAAGATAGGGAGAGAAAGAGAAACCATTCACATCGTACTTCAAAGTCAGATCTCTTACTGCATTCTCTCTGTGGAGATGGCACATGTCATATCACTACCATGAGCCTTTGCAGTAAATATTACTGTTTGTACCAGGCTCTACTTTTAAGAATACACACTAAAGCTTATTCAAGCATAAATATGTTTAAAAATTGCACAAACGCACAATCAGGGATGTCATGAGTGCATTGGATTTAGGCTGCAGCTGTTTGTGGAGAATTTCAACTTACCGTCACGCACAATTTAAAGCTTAAGCACACACACAGCTCACATTCTGATGCTAATCGACTGTGACAATCTGCTTTTTTTGGTTGCATATTGCAGTTCCACCCAATTACAGCAAATCAACCGAATGCAGTGGATTCCCCCCTTCCCAAATCCAAGCAGTTGCACACCAACACACATAAACACGTCACAATGTGCTAAACACAGTTAAGTAGCAAGATGCACTAGGAATTCATAGACCACCTGGGAAAATTTATGCTGAATCATAATTAGCTCAGGGAGTGGAAACTTCTAAATGCGTTCATTTGGTATTCATTTAGTTTCTTTGTGTTTTTCTGTATATATAGATTTCCACATCTATTAACAAATTACCAATTTCCCTGACTTTTTAAAGCCATGTCCATGACTTTTTTTTTTTTACGATTGCACTCACAAAGAGCGATTTGTTGCTGATTAAATATGTCAGAGCTGAGCATAACTAGAAAATAATTATAATAATTTTGTAAAGATTAATTTTCATTAAAAAAAAGTAGAAATAAGTCTAGAAATCCCAATTTTTAAATATATATTGATATTTCCATTGGTTTTCCATGACTCTGAGGGCTCTGATGAAAAGATGGCTGGTGTTATGAGTAAAATCAGATGAGCAATAATGATGTTAAACATGTACAGGACATGCTCATGAAGACAGGAAAATGCTGCTGTATTATCAAATGACTTACTGGACTAATGAATCCATTTCAGCTAAAAAAATATTATAATATTTTCTATGTAAGACTTCATATGGTTTGTTGTACCGCAGATTAATACAACAACATTTTCCACATGCTTTTACAATGAGTATAATTACAAACTCAAACCAACAACAGATGAGAAACAAAGACCATTTAGTATCCTCACGTTTTGTTCTTTCTTTTCTGATACTTTGTCACCATGTCTTGTAAACTTCCCCAAAAAAAAGGGGGGGGGGGGAATAAAGGAGAACATGGAAAATGAGTAAATTGTCGATCCATTAAAATAAAATTGGAGACAGGAAACAAAAGAAGAAAAAGAAAAGCAAAAGAACTAAATAAAGTGCATGTCAACGAAAGTAACATGCAGTGGTGGTCATCCTGATCAACTTCAGAGAAATGTTGCCATGGGAACATGACAGGAGACTAATCCTCATACCTATTGATGAGGTCGTCATCTTCATCCGTCTCCATTTCATCTTCCATAGCGGCCTGCAGGTCCCCAATCCGCTTAAAGGCCAACTTCAGATCTGCTTGTAAGCTCTGATTGGCTGCTTCCAGACTTTCAATATCCATTTCCTGTTAAAGGTCCAAACAATCAAAGTTATGAAAAATGACTGCGGTTTTAATACAGTAACCATAGTGTGTTTTATAGAAACCATTTTATTGTATTGAGGAGCCATCCATGGATTTTACCTGTGTCCTTACAACAAATGCCACAGTTAAGCTATGGTTACTATGCAATAACTATGTCAATTTTCATAAAAGGTGGCATTGTGGCAGCTTCTCTTCATTATAGTTGCTATAGTGATACTAAGGCAATCTCCATCCTGCTCTGGAACTCACCAGCTCATGTTTTTTGCGGCTGGCTTCGGTTTCTTTCTTAGACAGTTCAGTCATCTCCTCCTTTATGTCCCGGATCTGCCGCTGCATGCGCTTGTTCTGATCCTTCTCCCGGTTTTCGCTGGTAACACGCTGGTCTCGTTCCTCAGTCATCTTCTCCAGATTCTCCTTCAGCCGAGTTACAAGAGACTGGAGGTCGAACATGGACAGATGGAGAAGCCAAAGATAAGAGCTCATTAAAAGTGTACCGTAAAAGTGCCGTGGACGTTGTTTTGGCTCCCAATCCACTAAGAAAATTATGCATGGAATAATTTGTTGTGCTCGGTCATTGAATGAAAACTAAAATTAACATTAAAATGAACTAAAACGAAAGGAAATTTACAACTCATTTTTTTTTTTTTTCAAAACTAGAACTATAGCCCTGGTTCAGTGTCTTGCTATGAATTAATTGAATTTGTCATACAAAAGGAGTCGCACACATGACTCACCTCCAGACGTTTGGTCTGGGTCCTCTCATATTCTAGTTTGGTCTCCAGTTCGCGGATTTTGGCTTCCTGGCGGCTGACCAGAGATTTCTCCACCATAGACTGTTCCTGAAATTCAAGTTGTGACTGCAGGGAGTGAAGCTGCCGAAAAGAATAAAAACACACACTGAGGTCACATTCAAGACCACAAGCGACCGACCCACCGCACTTCTCTCACTGCTTTGGCCACTAATCAATATCCACTATATACTGAAGGAAATGGTAAATGAGGGGATAGGGGTCGATTTCGGGCTGTGTCAACTGCGTCACCCAAAAAAGGAAAAGAGCGTCTGCTTTTTTAGTGTATTTGAGGATTTTTAATTTTTTTTGTTACCTTATCCTGGATCTCTTGTTTTTCCTTCATGGCCTCCTCCACCTGGGTTTGCAGGTCACTGATTTGTGCCAGATCTCTTGTAGACTATACACACACACATATGTAACACAAAGAGTTCATTTTCATTCTTAATCTGTGCTATAGTATCTGTGCTGTCGCGTTCTCCAATGTTGCATTTATTTGATCAAAAATACTGTAAAAACAGTAATATTCTGAAATATTACTACAATTTAAAATAACTGTTTTCTATATTTGAATATTGTAATTTATTCCAGTGAATTTTTAGCATCATTACTCCATTCAGTCTTCAGTGTTTCTTGAGCATCAAATCAGAGTATGAGACATCCTTCAGAAATCATTCTAATATGCTGATTTGATGTGGATTTTTGTGGAAACCATGATATATATTTTTTCAGGATTCTTTGATGATAGAAAGTTCAAAAGAACAGCATTGATTTGACAAATACAAATCTTTTACTGTCATGTTTGACAAATTTAATGCATCCTTGCTGAATAAAAGTATTAACTATATATATATATATATATATATATATATATATATATATATATATATATATATATATATATATATATGTATGCATGTATGCATGTATGGATGCATGTATGAACAGGATGTGAGGTCACCTGAGCCACTGCTGCTTTGTGTTTCTTCATGAGTTCGTTCATGTCCTCCTGATCCTCCTCAAAGCGAGACTGCAGGTCATTCTTCTCTCTCTGTAAACGACTTATCTGCTCCTCCAACTGAGTTAGTCAGAACAGACAGGGTTGGGTGAGTCCCTTAAATAGTTTATTCACAGGTTTTCAAGGATGAGGAAACACATCCTGTCAATGTTGGCAACTGTCTGAATTGACAGCTTCTACCATGTGACAGATAAACACTGCACCGAAATACAGTTTGACTAGACGCACAGCTTTTGACATCAACAACAAATGATGTCTTTTCATTCCTTTTAAAAGTTACAAATCTTATTTATTTAGCATTTCATTATTTGTTTTTCCCTGCTCTCTGTGACCCTTTTAGAGCAGAATGATCTTTTTGACCAAAAAAAAAACACATTACTTTTAATAACAGAACACTTCTCGAAATACTGTCACAGCAGCACTGCAACGTTTTAACAACTATGCTTCTGCCATTTTAGAGTAAGAACGAGAGTGGGACTAAAACACTGTCATTACACGCAGTAATTGCATATTTCTGGTTAAGGCAGTGACGAGGAGATTATACCCTTAAACTCTCCTATTTGACATCATCTCCTCTTCTTCATAAGAAATAAATCAAATGCACACCACAACTGAGCCATTTAATTCTGACTGAGTAACATGTTTCTGGGTTCTTGAAAGAGCCTGTAGAGTGATGAGAGAGAAAGGGAGTGCTTTCAAATGAAGAAAGATTCAGAAAGAGTAATCAGAGAAGAGTAGCGCTGCACTGATTTTCATTTCATCTCCACCCTTTTTTCTGTCCTCAGCGAAGTGAAATGTGAAGGGACAAAATCACAGCCAATCAGAACATATTTGATGTTTAAAATTCCATGTGGAGCAGGATTTGGATCAATGAGATTTTACAGTGGGCGGGGCCAGAGAGCAAGACACTGCAGGAATGAAAACCAAGCAACTGTAAAATGTCTTGTTGCCAGTCACAGTCTGTTAGGGCAAAAACTCAGATTAACATGGAGGAGACAGGATTTAATGCTTTATCATGTTGTGCTTGGCTAGGACACCATGATTCTTTACCAGAGTTTTAAAGTTTAAACTCTAAATGGTTTTTCTATCAGCCTGAGCAGGAAAATGACTACATGCTTGTTATTTCTCTCTACCCAGCAGTTTGAGTGAATCATGACACATTTATTTTGCTGTATTCACATATTATTCAAAACAAATATATTGCCTGACTAAAGCTCTGACAGATCTGTTGGACAAAATTTGAGTTTTCTTACATGTTTCAAACATGTTTTCAATGGCACAATCTTTCCTCTATAAATTTCTAAAAGAAACGGTGATGAATTTGTTGCATATAATGACTAATCAATCAATATCACGCAGTTAAAGGGGATATATGTAAGAATTTTCATGTCTATGAAAGCCTGTAGACTGATTTTTATGTTAAGGACTCGATGGGGAAAATCAAAAGATTTGACGTTTACACACGCTCCCGAGAGCCTCTCTTCAGTTCAATGACACATTAAATTAATGCTTAATGTTCAGGATAATGCAGAAAGGGCTATTCTGTAGTGTAATGTCAATTTGTCATGCAAAGAAAATGGATTCATTCACACAGCCAGAACGAACTATAGTCTATAGTCTTAAACATACTTTATAATTAAACTATCATAACAGTGTCTTTTTAATTATCTCATCTGTCGACATCATTATTGCAGAGCTTGTGTAAACATACCCACATCACTATGATTAGATGCTTTCTTAACTGCTGTTTTCTCTTCATTTTTCTTGAGCGTTTATTTTGTTAATGATAAAAGTGCGTAGAACAAATTAAAATAATCATCTAATTGTCGTTCTCAGCAGCATGGACGGCGTGTTATGTAACAGTATATTGCTGCAAAGGTATTTCCAACTTCTTTTTATTTCTAAGAAAAGAAGGAAAAAGAACTTCGCCGTAGTATATCGGGGCTTGAATCTTGTTTAGTCTCTAGTACGTTACATGTGTACGAGTGCGAGCACGAGCGGTAAGTTGCTGGCTTCAGTTCACTTAACGGCCACTGGTGTCACTAATAACACAGGTTTCTGAATTCTACATATAGCCCCTTTAACTGCTCAATAACTGGAGGAACTAAATGAAACTAGTGAAACATCTGAAAATGTGGTTGAAAAGGTGATAAATAGTGTATGAAGATCTTGTACTGTTTATGAACAATGAACTGTTCGAACAAAATGAACAAAAATAACTAACAAAATCAATCAGTAAACAAGTAACCAAAAGAATCAATCACCAAACGAAAAGCCTAAACAATAAGAACGTTTTTAAAAAGCCTTATACAACTAAATGACAATACCAAAATCAAACAGTAAACAAACAAACAAACATGCAGTAAATAGACATGTCAAAACATTCTTTACTGTATGATTAAACAAACGTATCTTGTCCTGTTTATGAGCAAGGAACTGTTTCCAAGTAAAACAGAATTCAACTCACAGACATCTTGGCTTTGGTGATGTCATCCATCTGGATATGAAGGTCTTCAATTTCCAGCTCCATGGACTTGCGTGCTTTAACTGCGGCTGCGCAGGCAAACTCGGACTCCTCCAACTAAACCAGATACAACATAAACACTCATTCGCTCACATGAAGAAATATTAATCCTATTTGATCTAGCAATCCAGTGAAGGACATAAATTGTAATTTCTGCAGCTTGTGATTGTGATTCTACCTTATTTTTGAGTGCGGCGATCTCTCTCTTACTAGGCACGTTAGTCTTCAGGTGGTCCAGCATAATCTGAGCATCAGCTAGAAGAACTTTTGTGCGCTTCAGGTCCTTCCTGAGACGTTTCTCTGTCTCTACGTCCTTCTGGCCAACCTGTTATATGGTGCAATAATGTGTTATGCTTTGTTGAGTGTATTGTATGCTATCTGCAATATTTGTGTTGTGTCAGTACCTGTTCCTGTGCAGTCATCAGTTTGGATTCCAGGTCTCTCTTTTCTCTCAGGACTCTCTGTTTATCGTCATATTCCTCCTCTAACTGCACTTCCATCTGCTTCAGCTACACACACACAGCAAAAGAGCCATTAGGAAACATGGAGGTCTCAAATTGTGAGAGACCTATGATAGTGTTCAGATCCTGTGTGCTCACCTTCTTACTGCAGGACAGTCTGATCTCCTCCACCTCCTCATCTTTACTGTCAAGCTCTTTAGAGTGTGTTTGTTTCAGTCTCTCCATCTCCATTTCCAAACGAAGTTTAGCCTAAATCACACACACACAGATAACGTGAGGTTAACTTGATATTATCCTCTGCAAAACTGCTTCCAAGAACAGACTGCTATTCAGAGTCGCTATCCGCCTTTTAATTTAGTTTTTAGCTTGTACCTGCTCCAGCATCTGAATGGTTCCAGCCTGTTCATCAAGCTCCTCCTCTTGATCTTTGACCTTTGCTTCCAGGTCACGCAGTTGCTTCTTAAACTTGGCAAGTGAAGCCTCCTCTTTGGACTCCTGAGAGGAGAGATCCTGGACCTCGGATTCCAGCTGCTCTACCTTCACACTGACCGTACACAGCTCTGTGTCCTTCTCCTATTATTTAAAATTATACACATTAGCTGATGCTTTTATCCAGAGCAACATGCCATAGAATTACTACAGAAATCTGAAGTTAAGTGTCTTGCTTAAGGACACGAGAGAGAGAGACACACACTTTTCGATCTTAGTTCTCACCTCTAGCTGTTGTCTGAGTGTAAACATCTCGCCCGCCAGCATATCTCTGTCTCGGGCCAATTTCTCCCGCTGGTTCCTCTCCTTCTGTAGTTCTTCTTGAGCCTGGTTCTTCTCCACATCAAACCTGCCAGAACATTCAGAAGATAAACAAGCATTGAGCAAAGTAATTTCAACCACAGTATGACGGGAAAAAACACGATAGTCTGCTCATATCTACAATATGGGCATAAACTATCAAACAGAGATTCAGTCAGTAGGCACCAGAGCAAACATTTCCTCTTCTGCTACTGATCTTGTGGATTTTTTTGATTTGAGTAATCTGATCTTCTTTTTCCATCTCCAATTCTACAGATGCTGAAAATTCTGAGCAGAATAAGGTCAATGCACCAAGGTTACTCATAAAATGTCATGCATTTTAAGGTTTAGTTCCAGCTCTAAGTCTGATCTGCCAAATACTAAACACAATTCAGCCACATGAAAAAAAAAAACAAGCAGTCTAGCAATACACAAACAAAAAACAACAATCAGACAGTACACAAACAACTTAAACAACTAAACAACAAACAAAAGACTGTGATCAGACAGAAAATAACAGCTTTAAACAAAGCAACAAACAAAAGAGTGATCAGACATTAAACAAACTGCTTAAACAACTAAATAACAAACAAAATACAGTAATCAAACAGTAAACAATTAGCTTTAACTAAACAACAAACAAAAGGAAGAAATCAGACAGTAAATTAAACGCTTTAACTGAACAAAAAAATCAGAAAAACAGCTTTAACAACTAAACGACAAACAAAAGTAATTAAGACAGTAAAAAACTGCTTAACTAAAAAACAAACAAAATATACTAATCAGACAGTAAACAAATAATCATACAAAAGCCCAAACAATTATACAGTAATCAAACATCTTAAACAATCAATTGTTTAACATAAATTGCTTACTGTTTGATTAAACAAACTGTATGATTAAACAAACGTGTGATTAAAGGATAAGTAAACAAACAGCCCAAACAATAAATGAACAGCCCAACTAATCAGAAAGTAAAGGAACTGTTTAATCAAACAAACAGTAAACAAAGAAACAAAAACTAAACAGACAGCTCAACCTTTCAAATTAGACACAAACAGCCCATACAAACAAACAGTAAAAAATGGCCGAAACAACCACAGAGTAAACAATAATCAAACCGAAATCTCTATAGATCAGCAGGTGATCAGGCAGGAGACTGAAAACAGAGACTGGTGTGGGTGTGGGTGTGTGTGTGTGTCTGTGTGTGTGTGTGGTCCTGGTAAACCATAATTTGGGGGGACATTTTTTGGTCCCCATGAGGAAAACAGCTTATGAATCAATCATACTAAATTATGTTTTTTGAAAATGTAAAAATGCAGAAATGTTTCTGTAAGGGTTGTGTTTAGGAGTAGGTTCAGGTGATAGAATATACAGTTTGTACAATATTGAAATCGTGATGTCTATGGAAAGTCCCCATTTATTTGAATACAGTTCCTTGTTCATATACAGGACAAGATTTCATAGTTTGATCAAACGTTTGTTCAATCATACAATTTGTTTATTCATAGAGTAACGACTTTATTGAAAACAGTTTATTGTTTGACCCATCTCTTTACTGCATGATTGTTTGTTTACTGTTTGTTTTTGGTTTTGTCATTTAGTTGTATAAGCTGTTTGTTTACTTTCTGATTGTTTGGGCTGTTCATTTGCTGATTGATTCTTTTGGTTTTGTGTGTGTGTGTGATTGGCTCTTACTTCCTCTGTTTTCTCTCCAGCTCATGGTTTCGCCCCTCTTGATTTTCCAGGTGCAGTTTGGTGTCTTGCAGTTCAGCCGCCAGCCGCTGGCATTTCTTCTTCAGCTGCTGGACAGATCGTTGGGACTCCTCCTGGTCAGCCTGTAACTCTGCAAACTACACACAGAGAGAGACAGGAAAGTGAAGTTTATAAAAGTCTAAAGATTCTGAAGTGTTGCTGGTTTCCATCGTCAGAGAGTTATTTACTGTATTGTAGCAGAGTTTGAATTCAGATACATTTCACATTGTGTGTATAGTCTGTTTGGCAAGCCTAGTGTGTGTGTGCATTGTGCGTGTGTGTATTTGCCTTGTTATACTAACTTTTCTTTCCAGGTGTCTCTTGTTCTGTTGTTCTGTCTCCAGCTTGTCATCCATCTCCTGGTGGAGTTTTTTCTTTGTGAAATCCATATCCCTGATGGCACGTTCATATTTTAACCTCCATTCACCTCCTGACATGAACAAACACACAGAGACAGAAAGATTTTGTGTGTGTGTGTGTGTTTTGAGCAGGTTTTTTTTACCAAACTAGCACTCTTTCTGTCCCAGCAGCCAGGGAAACTATTCCTACTTCTCTAAAAAAACTGATATGTTCTTATTAAAATTCAACATTTTGGTAGTCAGCTTCTGCTGCTATCTGATTGGTCATCTAGCTTTTTGTTTTGTTTTTTACCAGAATCATCATCGCCATCGTTGTCCATCTCGCCGTTGAGTTCTGATGCACGGAGAAGTCTGGCCTCCATGATCTCCATCTCCATGGACTCCATCTGTTTCTTCACAGAGTCAAACTTCACCTGAGTTTCAGAAAAAGAAAAGAAAAAGGTGTGTTCTACAGCAGCCCACTCACAAAATACACTCCTACCACAACCTCCTCAGATTATAAAAGAAAGTTTTTTTAACTATAAGATCTCTCCAACAGTCTTTTACCACAACTTCCAGTCAATACATGACATAAACTACCCAAAGAAGTTACTTTAAAGCAGTTCAACTACAGTAAAGCTACACTTATAAAAAAAAGTACTTAGATGATTGTTCGTTCACCATATTGACAACATAGTGATAAACTAATTAAATTAGCATTTAAGGTGCCCCTATTATGCTTTTTCGAATATTACCTTTAATGCAATGCGCAATATAGCTGTTTGTGGATGTAAAAGGTCTGCAAAATTTCAAAGATCAAAGGGCAAAGTCTCAATTTTTCCTCACTTCCTTTTACATATATACGTAACAATGTAACACATTTGCATAATGCCAGCCTATGGTCTTCATTGGCTGCCCATGAACAACGTCTACTTTGACCTGCCCTATAAACACTGTAGTTGTAGCTGAGGTCTGGAAGAGTTTGGTTCGTGTTGTCGACATGTCGAGAAAATGCTGTTTTCAGCGCTGCAAATCCACTTTGAGTGAGGATTCACGCTGGAATTGATACGTTAAAAAAAACGACGCCATTGTTACTGTTCGTTTCATTGTGTATACAAGCACTGAGGAAGCCTCCAGAGCTGAAAATCAGATATAGTAATGGGTGTTTCGTTATTAACAGTAGACCAATCACAACAGACTGGGCCATCTGACCAATCAGAGCAGAGTAAGCTCGCGGAAAGGAGGGGGTTTAGGCACATGTAATTCTATTGTAGAAGACCTCCAAAACAAAATTAGAAAACTTTAAAAAAGCCTTTATAAACTTTAATAGGGGCACTTTAAATATTTTACAAAAAAAATCCATAAAAGGTTGTACTTGTATAATTATTATTATTTTTGGTTAATCTTTACAATTTCTATGATTTAAATCCAAATTCATATTGGCAGGGGCGGAGCTAGACTCTCAGTACAGTGGGGGCGGAGCTTCATCATGGGGCCCTCTGCTACCAAGTCATTTTAAAATTAAAACCGTTAAAAAAACATAAAATATCTTAAAAAAAATTAACGTTTGATGAATGCATATGTAATAATGTAGCCTGCAGTACAACTGTATATATATTTTATTTATATATTTTTGAGGTGGTATGTTTATTGTATTCAATAATTTGAAAATTAATTCGAGAATTAACTTGAATGTGCAGCAATTTGTACAAATAGAGAGTATGTAGGCCTACTATATTTGTTGTAGCCATTAAATAAGAGCATTTAGTTTCATATTTGTTCAAATATTATAATGTTATTTTTTCCATCTATGTTGATTATGAAAAGTGAACACCATGATAGGTCGCATCATGTCAGACATGATTTTGTTAATGGGTCAGACATGATTAAACTTAATTTTCTTCATTAAGTTTTGTAGAAAGCCTTTATTTAAAGTGAATTTCGTTTTGTATAAATTGTATCTTAATTTTAATACATTTTTCATCAACCAATTGCCTGTATTTAATAAATAAGAAGCAATAGCAGACAATATAAATCATGACATGGAGGCGCCCGCGCGGTCAATTGCATTGCATATGAACAGGAGTGTATCTCATCATTAATAAACCGAAACTCAGACATGAGATAATATAGCCTATCTAAAGAAAGCTTTAAATGTCTTTAAAGAAACAATTCAAAATGAAAAGAAATAGCTACTCTCTGATTATGTAATCCAAGGTGTGCATTTCTCTCTAGGCTATAGTCGCATTTACAACGGAGATGGCGATCGTCAACTTCATCTTTGCAGCGACACTGACAGAAAAGACTAGTTTATTAATAAAAATCAATGCACGCGTGTCACCGGATTTACAAATGCACATCTTGCTTGTTGCACGCACACTCGGCACACATATGTCGAAATTAGATATTGTGTTGAAATAACATTATTAATAAATAATAATAAATCTTTAATAATATTTGATTGAATGCCGAATGTAGGTGCTTATTCGATTTAATAAAATTAATACTTTAATTGTGATCATTAAAATAACTGAATATTAAATATTAAGTGGCCAATTTTTGCTCATTTATTAAAAGTATTTAATAAGTCTAGCACCCCCTCAACACGTTAAAAAATTATCTGGCGCCGCCCCTGGTTATAACGGCCCACGTATTAAAAATGGTTGGTTCTAAATTGGGATCAGGCTCATAATTACAGTTAATGTGTCGACAATATGTTACTTTGCCAGGGCCCTGTGCAATGTGTCACTTGGCGAGGGCCCCGTTCCTGTCCAGTGAAGCAAGATCGGTGGCGTTTGAGGGGCCCCTAATTGGCACGGGGCCCTGGGGCGGCCGCACCTATGCACCCATGCTATCTCCGCTACAGCATATTGGTCTGAATAAATTAATTTACTAATATGAATCCATTTCCAACACTACATGTAAGAGACATTTTAGATGAATGTGTTTAATTATCTACTCAGTATGCTTGGAAGTAAAACTGCACATGCAATATAATGTGACAAAATCTAGTGATGCAGAGTTTTTGTAAACTATACCACTGGAAAAAGCTCATTATTGGGAAAAACTACACTATTTTACTGAATTTACAGTTAACTTAGTAGCATCTGTCTTCCTGAAGCATGGAGGACATGTACCTGCATATCCTTCATGTCCTTCTCCAGACGCAATCTCTCGCTTGTCTCCGTCTCCAGCAGCTGGGATGTAGACTCCGCAGAATTCCTCTCATCTGAAAGCTCTGCCGTCAACTCCGTAATCTACATAAACACACATATGCATTGGTTTTTCTAATATGGTCGAGGGTTTTAATTGACTTCCACTCATATATTATCAATTCCTCAACTTAAACCTAATAGTCACAGAAACCTTCCTGCATTTTCTTTAAGACATCACTTACTACATTTATTGTCTATCAAAACGGTTTTCAAATAGGTAAAATAAGAGGCTTTCACGTCTTACTCTGCTCTCCATTCGATCCGAGGTCAGGCGAAGCTCGTTTCTTTCCTTTTCCACCTTCTCCAGCTTCAACTTCAGATGCATGATCTCCTCCTACGATTCAAAATACCAGCAAAATCTCAAGCACAAAACAATATTGAATATTTAGATAAGAAAAAAACAATCTTTGGCCTGAGTTGGGCTAATATTGTATGATCTGATGTTTTTTTGATCAGGCAAGATCTATCTGCCTTCAGGTGAGTTCAGGAAGGGGCCAGACAGCAATGTTGCAAATGCTTTGAGCTCGGATTGAGATGACGGCTTCACGAATCAAAGAGATTTCTCAGCTCTGACGCTGATGCAACAAAAGCTCTCAGACCATGTCATCTTTAAGGCAAATGCACCCACACACATAGATAAACCTTTGCAGTCTACTGTGAGTTGAAAGAAGCTTTACATAGTGAGCAAACTGGGACATGCAATAAAGAGTAATATGGAAAGACTCACATCTTTTCCTCGAATCTGTTCTTCGGTGAGCTGAACCTCTACTAGAGGCCGTACGGTGGTGAAGAGCTTCCACCAAGGCCAGTCCTTCACGCCATGATTCTTCTTAATGTTCTTCTGGACGCAACGGATGGCCAAATCCTGGATCTGAGAGATAGAGAGGGGTTTTTATTTCTCTAAAGGAACACAAAAATGTAAATTCTGTCTTCATTTACTCACCCTAATGTTGTTTATATTATAGCACATAGGTCATCCTAAGTCAAATCTTTTGTGCTGTTTTTTGCTGGCCTATCTACTGACATGAGTGTGAAAGACGTGTGAATGACACGTGGATGAGTAAATGATGACAGAATATTCATTTTGACTGAACTATTCCTTAATTTCTGCAATATGTGAGTTCAGAACAAACAGGCTGATGATACAGATCTCCATCTGTGAATGACATGACAGTCGCATTAACAGCGTGGCATGAAATGATTAATGTTCCTTTGCAAACACAGACATAAAAGCCACAGAATGACTTTGATATGTCATTTTTGAAAAAGTACTGAAAGACTTGTCAACCAAAACTGTAAATTTGATTGGAATGAATAAAATGCACTTAGAGGATTTTGTTCAGAGGCCTGATTGCATGTCATGATCTCAAAGTGATTCGCCTATAATGATACAGAGACGGCGTGATAATAATTATAATACTTCTAGAGAAACTAAACAGGAAAGCATTTAAAGCTGAAGTGTAATATTTTCAGTGTTAAAATATTTTCTACCACAGTGTATATGCAGAGACAACTATAAACAAGTGATTTGTAGATTAATTCTCAAAAAGTGAAAAAACTGTGATTTTGTGGTGCTTTCAAAACATTATTTAGCTTTTTTTGAGCTGCCCAACAACAACATTGGCTCTACCACTGGTGCGAATTGGGGGTGGGACTATCTGTTTGGCCGACCAATGGGGGGTGGGACTATCTGTTTGGCTGACCAAATGGGGGTGGGACTATCTGTTAGGCTGACCAATGGGAGACGGGGGAGTGTTTTTGTCTGCAATTCTGCACGGCGATACTGGTGGTGCAGAAAATACATATTTTACCTTAAAGTAAATCTAATCAACTCCATAAAAGATCACCAACTGAATACTATCTGGTAGTAATTTATGTCAATGCACAATGAACAGAACATTATATTTTCAACATTAACAAGCAAAAATCTGTTCTAAGTAATGGCTGCTCAAAATTCGGCTTTGCAACCACAGGAGTATATTAGAAAATAAAACAACAGTTATTTTTAAATTGTAATAATATTTCACAATATTACTGTTTTTAATGAATTTTTGATCAAATAATTGCAGCCTTGGTGAGCATAGGAGATTTCTTGTTCGAAAACATTTGAAAAATCTTACCCACACCAAACCTTTGGATTTTGTTGGAGAAATAAATGTTGAGATTCTGTATGATTGACATTGCAATTCCAGCACAGGACTGAAGCAAAACAGAAAATTGACTTTACCTTCCTCTTTTTGAAAGCCTGTCGAGACAGAAAGCCCCTGCAGGCAGCCTGGAACAGCGTGATGTTCTGTCTGGTGTGTTCATCCCTCTGTCCCTCTAGTTTAGCCACTGTTCCAGCCCTGAAGAACACCTAACACACACACCAACACAATTGTGAGAACAGCAAAGGGAGCATGTTAAAAGTGCATATTATGATGGTCCTAACATTTCATAGTAGTAAAAGAGATGTGAATAAACTCATATGGAGTCATATTTTAAAACAGATGCAGCTTTTATCTGTAATGAAGAGTCATAAGCACATTGATGTTTTTTGTAACGAATTATGTCTTCAATCAATTTAGTATGAAAAATAATATGGATATATTTCTTTAACAGCAAGAGAGAGGTGGCTTTTCTATCCATTTCAGTATCAGTTTTCTTTTACTTATTCAAATAAAAAATCGGAAAAAAAATCGAATGCTAATTACACTCATGCAACTATTTTATCTAGTGTCAACATCTGACCACAACAATCTGAACAAACCAAGTAAATCAATGTCCATTTAACGCCTATTTGGTTTATTTTTCATTGCCAGTAATCGTAAAGAGCACAAGTCGAGCAGAACTGACAGGAGATGCTGGTAAATCAGTTTGTTTTGTTGCTCGAATCCTTCATGAAGGGCCCCTGACATTGTAATCTATTTCTGAGCACAGTTCAGCCTTCGTAAACCTTTACGCCGATTGCAGCTGCCACAAAATAATGACTAACTATTCCAATTTATAATCCGGTCCAATAAATCTCCATTCTTCTGGGAACGCACCAGGCGGGGCTTGTTTACACATGCCACCATTTTTTTCAGCCGTCTTTTTGGCTTGCAATGATTTTCCAGCTGATGGGATTAAACTGTTGAGCGCCAGCGCCTGTTCGCATTGATTAGGACGGCATGAAGAACTAGGAAAGAAACAAACAAACAAAGCAGCTCATGCTGAGAAGAGAGTGTCTTGCGTCCAGCCAACGGACCACGCAGTAGATGATGAAAAATGCACACAGTCGTAATATCACCCGCCGCTTAAGATTCAACATTTGACTGCATCCTTTAATGCTTCTAAAGTGACAGATTGAACAGAAATGTGTGTTTCTGTGTACTCACCCTGCTAAGACCCATGTGATAGCTGCTCTTCTCCAATTCCAATGACTCCAAAAGCTCCTCTACTGCCTGCAACGACACACACACTGTCATGTCTAGTTCACACAGTGTACATTACAAAAAAAAACTGCTGACCCCTGTGTAGGCCAACAGGATACACTCTCACTGGTTATACAGTCCCCAAACTGTCCAGGCGACCATCAGCCCTCACCGTGACACTGACACTGTCTCTCTCATGCGGAAAGGTCTTGAGAACTCGATCTATCTGAAAAGGCTCATCTAGATTACAGTGGTAAAGGGGGCTCTGGCCCCTGACAACTAAAGGGCCATTGTTTGAATTGGTTCACAAATAACTCTCCTCTGAGACACGGTTCTACCTCCCTCTGTCTTTTTCTTTCTCGTTGTGTCTCTCTAGATCTCCAATTTTGCATCGTTTCTACTTTCTCTTGGACTTGAAACACCACTGACCTTCTCTGTTGTGTTACAAAAAGAGGTTGGGCATCTTTCTGTACCCTTTTTACTCTAAAAGTAGGTGTTAGGTGTCTAAAATTTACTTTTAGCTATACCTGTCAATTTACCAGCAATTCATGTTTTAGACGGGGCATTAACTGTATATATTTAGTCCCATTGACAATGTGATTATTTAGCTGTTCATTCTTTACAGCACAGGTTTGTACAAGTCAAGAACACATGCTTATTTCAGCCTCAGAGTAAAAAAACTAAACTTTAAATCTCACAGTATGACTTTATATTTCACAATATGACTATCTCACAATTGCGTTTATCTTAAAGGGATACTTCACCGATTAGCATTAAGCTTTGTATCTGTAGAAACCCGGTAGTATTTTCGAATGACCGTGCTTCCCTCCCTCATGTCCCCCTGAGATGAGAGATTTCTGTATTGTGTGTCTGGAAAAAAACCTCCGATATCGGAGGCTTATTTGGCCAGAGGCGAGAGACTACAGCCAGTAGGAGGAGCTAGTTCTGCATGTTTTCAACCCGCCCATAGGGGGATCTCACGATAAAAATAGTCTTTTCAGTTTCGAGTCGACTAGTAGCCTAGGTGTATCATTTCTTCCGATACTGCCCTCTGTAACCGGTAGGCGTGGCTTGGGAGTGGCCTTGTAGGGCAGCGAAGCAAGTGCATTCTGGGAGTTGTTGTCTTTAATTTCCATGAGCCAAAAATACATTTTCCGGCTTTTCTCAGTCTAGAATGCACCAACTTCTAAAATAATTTCACATTTCTACTCCATAAATGACCCAATTTAAATGCACATTCATCTTTCCAGCGGTGAAATATCCCTTTAATATACAATGTTATACTGTATCTCACAATTGCAACTTCATTTCTCACAACAGTGCACAATTCTGTCACAACGCTTGCAAAAAGTCTCAGCAGAAGAGAGGAACTTTGATGTTATATCCCATTTCATGTATGTATATTTTTCGTCATTTATTGTATGACTTTATTGTAATTGCAACTTTCTATGTTACAATGTTTCCATTTAGGAAAAGTTGTTAGAATATGTTTCAATAGTTGAATATTCATGTTATTTGTATCAGTGAGATTCACGTTGTCATTTTTAAACTATGCATTATGCTCATGAATTCAACTCATGAATAATTTTTTACTCTACAAAGCCCATTTGTACTTGCATTTGGCACTTGGCGAATGTTAACTTTGGACCCTGTCTGCCATTTACATGCCCAGGACCACAGTGCAAATGTTTTGTATAAAACTATCCTTTCCACCCGGCTAATCACAGGACCAAAGAGAGATTAGGAGGCCCCTGGATGGAGACATTTTTCTAGCTGATAATTACAGTACATTTGGGCATTAAGTAAGCACTAAAGCCCAGAGCAATTACTACATTTTTCCTGTCTGCTCTGCGTATTGATTCAAGTCAGCGACCCAGCTGGGGTTTCTTGATTAAGCTGTCACAATAACCCTGATTACCCAGAGTTCATTTCTGTCTCGGACTCACGAAACACAAGAGCGAGAGGAGCCCAAAACTTAATTTCGGTAATTTGTAAAGCTTTTGTACTATTATTTCCATGCTCATTATTCTCTTAAATAGCTACTCACTCGTTTCTCATCCTTCACAATATAGTTTCGGCCCAGTTTCTTGGTCAAGTGAGGGGCCAAAATGTCAAAGCGTCTTCTGAACACAGAGAAGACCATGTGGTCAGGGTAACCTGCACAAAGCAAGCGGATATTCAGCAGGTAATAACAGAGAGGACTTCATTGTATCTATTTGATTAGATCTTTCAATCTCTTTTCTCACCTTGTCTGTAAATCCTCAAACTGTCCAGCAGTTTGAAGCCACGGATCTGGGCCCTGAGCAAAGCCACATCCATTTGCATGAGTCCAGGGTCGCAACTCTCCTCTGAGGATCCTGCGGCCCTCAGAACTTCTGCTCGGGGTAACAGACAGTGGACAAAGTGAACCCTGGATCTGCGAACGGTGTCCAACAGTGCATCCTGATCGAAAGAGGTAATATATAATGAGTAGTATTAGCCATTTCTTCAAATTAATGGGGAATTTTAACAACTACTATTCAGTGTAGGATCCTCTTGAAAACTCACCACTTGGAGTTTAATCTGAAGGCAGAGAGATTTCTTCTTGACCGCTGCCATGCCTGTGGTGAAGGTCTTCCTCATGCCGGTGGCCCGGCGCAGGGCGAGCTGAGAGACGCCCTCCAGTCCGGCGATTGAGCCGGTCAGAACCGCACTGCTGGAGCGGCCCACAAACATCCCGCTGATGCTCTTTCTGTAGGAAAGACAGTTTGTTCTTGAATGAAAAACGCCCCTTTTATCCACAGGTTCATAATTTTGTTTAGGAGGTCTACTAGAACAAGTTTACATGATTTAAGGCCTGAATTACTAAACAGGGCAAGAAAGTTCTGCACTTGATCTACTTACGACGCCGCGCAAATTAAAGAACACGAACACAGCCGGATCATTTCCATAATGACTAACGCAATCTACCAAGAGCAGCGCAAATTACTTTTTTGGGTGGTAAATAATGGCACAAATACCAGTAAATTGACTAGAGCAAACCTCAGTAAATCACCTTGCATGATTAATTTAAACACTCTCCTCCTATAAATTTTGCGTCTGAAAGGGAAACTGCAAGAATAACACCTTTTCAGTGCTACTTTTTCACTGCATGTCTTTAGTAAATCCTGACAACGCCACACTACTATACAAAAGGTTGTAGTTGTGCTGCTGAGGAATAGTGTTAAAAATCACTGGTTCTTCAGTTCCACTGCCTTTGGAAGTCTATGTAATCATGTTTTTTCTTTCAAATAGAAGAGTGATAACCTCTTCCTGGCCTTATAACTACCATTGTATAAAATACAAAATAGCCAGCAGGCGGGGATTATGCAAATGTGTTACATGGTGGCATAGGTATGACACGGAAATAATGGCAGGAATACAAACAAGGCCTTTAAGGCAGGTGTCGTGGAGTCCCTTTTGTCGTGGACTTTGTGCTTTGTAACTTTGCAGACTGTTTACATGCACAAACAACTATATTACACAATAAAGGAACGGTCAAATGAAAAAAAGCATAATAGGTATAATATGTTTTTTGACTAATTTACTAAAGTGACAAGTGCAAATGGTTGAAGGCAGGTCTTACTTCTGGGAGTTCTGCAGCAGATTGGCAGCGTTCTGGGGGTTGGGATTTTGCCTGGCTAGGTTCAGCCAACCACGTGTGTCATATTCCACCCAATCTGTCCCATAACTGTGGCCGAGCAGAAAGTGATGTGCATTTTCACTTTTAAGCACCACTGTGCGACCTGCAGAAAAACAATACATAAATTGGTCCTGGGCAGAATGTAAGTGTGTGAGTTTGTGTTCGTGCATGTTTGTGTGTGTGACCTGTGCTCTCTCCCTCCGCAGGGCCGTAGTAACTGAAGAGTCGTTGCAGGAGTGTTTCCTCTGACCCTCCCGGCTGTAAAACCTCCTCCTCCATCAGCCAAAACAGACCTCTGGCCTCATCTGTACGGGACAGAGTACGTACCTGAAACACAAACATGAATATCCATTGTCAAATAATCACAATCGTAGAAATAATACACACACTTTTCCTTCAGATCTCTCACATTGAGCTCTTCTGTTCTTGACTTGTACTTAAAAACACGGTTAGAAAAGTGTATCACCATGACTGGCCAAACAATGACTTTTAATATAGGATTAAATTTGCCCTGCATTGACAGTATGTCATTTCCAGTTTCAATCTTCAACATCTAAGTGTTTTTGATTAAACACAAATGCAGAGATGGGAGTTACATTAAATAATTATTATCCAGAGAGCTCTTTTTGATAGAAATCACACAAACTTTAAACATTAGCTGAATTATTGGCCATAGCAGTTGATTCATTCAGGAAGTGTGTCTCACCAGGGCTTGACTGGAGGACTGATCAATCACAGCCAATGAGCGAGAAGGGCTGGGCTCCAGGTCATCCAGTGTGATCTCAATGTTTTCCTATGGAAACACAACAGTTCATTTGTTTGGATGGACATTGACTCATAATGCATTGCTTCAATTAGATTGCAAATTAATGAAACTAATTAAACTGCAAATAATTGCATATGTCAATGTTTGTAGTGAAAAATTAAAATAATAAGACATTATATTACTGTGGAAGATGAATAAAACATTGAATAGAAATGGCAAAAAGTGGCCTGAGAAATCAATATACACTACTGTTCAAAAGTTTTGAATCAGTAAAAATTTTTGTTAAAGAAATTCATGCTTTGCCCATTTCACATCAAGGATACATTAAATTGATCAAAGGTGACAGTATAGACATTTACATAATGTTACAAAAATAATGTTTTTTTGTATTTTTGATCAAATAAATACAGTCCTGGTGTGCATAAAAAACTTCTTTCAAAAACATTAAAATATCTTACTGACCCAAACTTTTGAACAGTTGTATATTGTTTGTTGTATTTCCTATCCGAGATAGACTTGAAGGCCATTCATATAGGATTGTTAAGCGATTGTGATTAATTGTTTGTCTATGTACAAATGCATCAGACATCTTGGTAATCTTGTGCCATGAGCTTTGTTTTTAAGATGCTTTGTCAAGTTAATAGTAGTTTAAAGTTTTCAAAAAGGCACTGAACCACTCAACATTTTATTGCATTATTTTTTATAATTATTTTATTAAACTGTCAGAGTAGTAGTGCATTGCTCCACTGACCCATCTAATACAGGCAAATAAATAAAACATTAATTTGTAAATATACATTTAAAGCTACACTGTGTAATATTTTAAGTTGATTTTTAGCAAAAAACATGTTATTTCAAAATTATACGTTCTCATTAATGTGTAATCACTTCAACCAACTAATTAAGTATTCTCGTAAGTGTATAATCTGCCATTTAGAATACATACGAGCGAGTCGCTCGAATGGCGGAAGCCATTTTGCGCATCCATCTTGAAAATACATTAGACAAAGAGGGACATACAAGCTTCGCCTTTCCTGTTTTTACATGCAGTGGCGCCGTGACGAATGCGAGAGGGAGATTTGGTCGCGTTTGCCGGCAGATTTGAAATAATACAGCCACCGTAGGAGTTAAAACGCCTTTGGAATGGGAGGAGCTAGAAAGTAATATTCAGTTGGTAGTCATATACAATTTCACCGCTAGATGGGAGAAAATCCTACACAGTGTAGCTTTAAGTTGTAGTATATTAACAGCCATTTAAATGTACAGCTTTTATAAGAAGTGGAGTGTAATGAGATTTTGACTTGTCATTGGCTCAGGATGTGTTTTTTCCACACCTCTTTGTAAAGCTCCAGTTCCCTTACGAACGTCCGCTCCTGAAAAAGCAACTGTAGACGTTCCTGAGCGTAATTATGGCAAAGCTCCTCAAACGTGGCACCACGCTGGTTCTTCACCTGACGAGGGTTCTGGAACCCTGGTGTGTCCACAATCAGCAGAGAACAGAGAGAATGCTGACTGGACTTCAGTGCTCTGAAAGGAGAAAAACACATGTGCTATGAAAGATACATGTGCTGCGTAATGTATCTCTTACCCTACTAAATAAGTTCATACTGCACTAGGTAATCACTGATTACCTGTTAATGAGAGAGATGATGAGCGTGAAAAGCTCAGAGTATAAACCAGATGCCATGGACTCCAAACACTCTGCTGCTGTTGCTTTAGACACTGAAACGCACACAAAAACTCTTTTTAACCCTCGCACTTTGTAACACATCTTTCCCTCGCGGGTCATAATGACCTGAAGCCCTAAAATTCTACTTACAAATTTATTTATTTTTTGTCAAGAAAGCTTATTTTATTTCATTTTGATAATATTTTTTCTATTTTTAATGTTTGTTTTTTTTTTGTGGAGATTTTTTGTTATTTTTTATTTTATTTACCTTTAAATTACTAGATTTGATCAATAAATACATATATGTGACCCTGGACCACAAAACCAGTCACATGGGTACACTTTTCGAAATTGAGATTTATACATCATATGAAAGCTGGATAAATAAGATTTCCATTGATGCATTTTTTGTTAGGATAGGACAATATTTGGTCGAGATACAACTATTTGAAAATCTGGAATCTGAGGGTGCAAAAAAATCGAAACATTGAGCAAATCACCTTTAAAGTTGTTCATTTACGTTCGCGATTGTGCTGCATTCACTCACAAAAATACATGTTTTATATATTTACGGTAGGAAATGTACAAAATATCTTCATGGAACATGATCTTTACTTCATATCCTAATGATTTTTGGCATAAAAGTAAAATCTATAATCTTGACCCATACAATGTATTGTTGGCTATTGCCACAAATATACCCGTGCGACTTGTGACTGGTTTTATGATCCAGGGTCACATATTTAAGCACATTCATCACATTCCTTCAACTTAAATAAAAAAAACCCTCACAATTTCATGCATAACCCTTTTAATTCAGCTCAAAATATCTTACATTGGGTGTCTTTGCCATCCTCTTGAGGAAAAATAATAATTTAACATGATATTTCATGACTCTTGCGACTAGATGGTCTTATGGCTCTATTTAGAGCAAATGAGCTATTCCGGTGGGTCCTAAAGTCAGTTTCTCTTCAGTATGCATTAAGATACAAATATAGACATCATAACTATATTTTTTAGGTAAAGTTTTAGCAATTTTAGTTTGAATTTTGAGCATTTTTAGGTTTTTCTATGCGTACTGAAGCATTCCTCGCATTCCATTCATTCCTAAGGGGGTCAAATTGACCCGCGAGGGAAGGATTTCTTACTTGTTTAAATTTCAACCACAAAACTCCTTGAATCCATTCAAATTTTTGTGTGTGTATACGTGGTTCAAGTGCGAAAAAAGTCCCAGGGTCTTGGACCCCTCTGATGAACACTCACTTTTTTATTTTTATTTTCTAAACGAATTTCGGGTCAAAATCACCCAAGGGAAGGATGAGGGTTAAACATAAAATAGGTAAGCATTTATGACATATTTAAGAATATTAACAAATAAAAAAGATACCCGAGCTGTCCGTATCATCCGTACTCTGCCGGACGCTGACTGAGCGGGGCAGGGTGCTCTTTCCCTGCTGTTTAAAGATGGCGGACGACAACTCTTCCAGCGTGCAGCCCAGGAGATACGCTGCTTTTTGTGCCCACTCGTGTCTGGCAAACTGCTTTCGGCCCGCTGAAGGGTCAGAAAGCCGCATTCGCAAAAGAAAAGCAGTGTTACCACAAAACATCCGTCACATTATGCTGAACTAGAATAGATTTTCCAGCTACTGTGAAAGCTCTTTGGTCAAATGTCCAAAGAACAAGGAGAAACTTTCATCTCCTGGATTGATGATCAAAGAGAACAAACATTTTCATTCTGGCGTTCGACATCAGAGAGCAGAAACAAGCACACAGGCAGATGAAAGATGGGCACAGTTCTATTAAGAAGCTAAATAAATCAAATAAAAATAATAAAACCACCTGCCTTCAGTCTAAAACAGAAACAGGGAGAGAGAGAGAGACTTGCATTTACCTGCATCTGTTTCTGTGTTATGATGGGGGCAGCATGCAACATCAATATGCAATAAAAACACATGATTACAACAAATAAAACACAAACACAACAACTGTTGTACAAACAGTATTAAACACTGATGATAACTGGCAAATGTTTTTTAGACATCAAGCGCATACTCAGTCACATGAGTGAAAAGACTCTACTGACTCTTAGTGGACAGATGTTAAAATACACTCTGTGCAATCAGGCATTCTGTATTCTACAGTGTTCTCATGCATTCAGATATTAGTGTTGATTTAGGCACTGGAGAAGCTGGTAGCTTTACCTTTGGTGGCCCCAGCGGCACCGAGATGGTATATGGCCCCTAAAATCAGCCACACTGTTTTCTGTTCTTCAGCAGAGATGCCCAGGACTTTCATGGCAGCCTGCAGCTTAGTGAACTGCTGAGTGGCTTTCTGCTTGTCCTCGGGCTACAGAAAAGATGATATGATACAATGTGTACAGATAAAACAGATCAAATGTGTGTCTAGCTCTGCCTTATGATTGCATGTGTGGCATTTCTTACCTTCGAGTGAGGGAGGAGCCCAAACGTGTTGTTCTCAGCAAAGTGATTGAAATGAAGTTCTGTCCTGAAAGGCACGACGATCAGCTTTAATCTACATATGTTCCTGCTATGGATGAATCTCAGTTTGCACACTATTCTTGCTATTTATTGTGACAAAAGATGGCTGGATTGATTTATGCCGTAAGTATGCACTTAGTATGCATGCTTTTTGTTTTTTAATAATAGTCTCTCACTCACTTTAGAGATGCATCTGCTCCGGCCATCAGATAGTAAAACACATTGAAGCTGGATTCTGCTTCTGGTCGCCTGGTCACTCTGAACCTTTCCAGCAACATGGTCTGTATGGGAGACATACAGTAAAGCAAATCAAAGATAAATCCCCCAGTGAAATGATGAATAATCGCCCTCGCTGTACACTACCTGAACGGATGCAGAGGCCACCTGTCCTGCCTGGTCAAAGTCAAGAGAGACTATGTGTGAGAAGCGACTGGCGTTCCCATTCATTGCTGTACTGCAGTTTCCAAACGCCTCTAGAACCGAATAGACCGCCTGCCATTTCTCAGCTGTGGGGAGGGAACAGTTCATGATGCTCGGTAAAAATCATAGAAATTATCTTGATTAATTTCAAGGCAAGGCAAGGCAAGTTTATTTATATAGCACATTTCATAAACAATGGTAATTCAAAGTGCTTTACATAGAAGTAATTAAAATAATCAAAAGAAATAAGAACAGTTTAGAATAAAAAGGAAATAAACTACAGTACAAACAGTCGGACGAACAGTGGCACAGTGCTCATTCAGTAAATGCACAGCTAAACAGAAGTGTTTTGAGTCTGGATTTGAATGTGACTACTGTAGGAGCACATCTGATCTCTTCTGGAAGCTGGTTCCATTAAAAGCGAACTCGCCATGCTTAGTGAACCCTTGGTATTTCTAGCTAATATGATCCTAATGATCTGAGTGATCTGTTGGGTTTATATTCAGTGAGCATATCTGCAATGTATTGAGGTCTTAGGCCATTGAGTGATTTATATACCAGTAATAATACTTTAAAATCAATCCTAAATCTAACTGGTAGCCAGTGTAAAGACCTGAGGACTGGTGTGATGTTCATATTTTCTGGTTCTGCTCAGAATCCTGGCGGCAGCGTTCTGTATGAGCTGCAACTGTCTTATGGTCTTTTTGGGAAGGCCAGTGAGGAGTCCATTACAATAATCCAATAAGTCTTGACTGGAAACAAAGCATTTAATTCTTGCAATATTAAAAGTATGCTGATTTAGTAATTACTTTGACATGACTACTGAAACTAAGGTCTGACTCTGGTGTCAGATTCCTGACTTGATTTTTAGTTGTTTGACCCCTAGAGTGAAGGTATGCGTTCACCTTGAGAATATCTTTGTTTCAAAACGCAAAGACTTCAGTTTTGTCTTTGTTTAACTGAAGAAAGTTTTGGCACATCCAACTGTTGACTTCATCAATGCATTGGCACAAGGAGTCAATGGGGCTGTAGTCGTTAGGCGATACGGCTAAGTAAATCTGTGTGTCGTCTGCATAGCTGTGGTAAGCAATTTGGTTCTTTCTCATTATTTTGGCTCAGTGGGAGCATATACAGGTTGAACAGGAGTGGAGCATGTACAGGTTGAACAGGAGTGGCGCAAGAATTGAGCCTTGAGGGACTCCGCATGTCATGGACATCCACATGGACGATAATATTACAAGAATAACTTACATTTTATAAAAAAAATAGAAAATTAGAAATGTTGGCAACTAACTGAAATAAATGTTTAATTGAAGTAGCAGTGTACAACAAGGCAACAATGTTTTTTGAGGTCCTCATTTTGTTTCTCACCCGAGTACACCTTCCCACTGCCGGCTGCGATTGTGACCAGGTACTGCAGCAGATGCTGGCAGCTGGTGGTCTTTCCGCTGCCGCTCTTGCCCAGTAGCGCGATGGTTTGATCCTGACGTGTTGTCAGCAGCTGATGATATGCCGACTGAGCAACAGCGAAGATGTGAGGGGCTGTTTCCTCCCTCCGGCAGCCCTTAAACATCTGCATCACCTGATATAAAGAGACCGTGTCACTCCATCTCTTTAGAACATAACTCTGAGGTGACTATAACTTTTTGTGAAGCTCGTACCTTCTCTGAGTACATGGCAGGAGTGCTGAGAGGATTGATCACCAGCAGATTTGACCCAGCATAGCTGTGAATGAGGTTTCCACCATAGCGCTGACGCAATGTGTGAAGGATGCTGGACTCATTGAGGTACAGAAGAGACGAGAGATCCTCCACTCGATCATATGATAGAGGATTCGCCTGATGAGAGACAGATAGAACGATAGATAAAACGATAGATGAGAGTATTTAAACAGGTTGCATGGGTCACCATCATCCATGTGGTTAGTGACTCCGCCCACCTTCTCCACATCATCCTCGTCCACTTCCAGTAATGTCCCATCATGCTCCAGTCTGACCTTCACTTTCCCCTCTGGGAGAGAGCCCATCTCTGTCTTGAGCTGTGTAGCTATATAGACAAAATGAACATTTGTTACAGGACATTTGAGGATCCAGATCATAATAGGAGTGTTTAATGAACACTATGACTTCACTAACCCAAAGAAAAGCCATCTTTATGGACAAGCCAGACTTTCTCAGTGTTGTACCAGGCCTTCTCTGCAGCAAGCTGCTCCTCCGTCTTCACCTGCAGTAGAGAGTGAGAGAGATAGTCAGAACACACACAAACTGCAAGTAATGTAGATGTCCCGTAACTCTGTGTTGGATTGATTGTGATTCAGTACAGCTTTTCAGTCTGTTATGTTTGTGATATTATAAAGTGAACACTGCTAGCACAATAAATATAAACATAAATAAATATATTGGTAATAAAGCATCTGAATATAATTATAGTAAAGCATCTGCACACAACAAAACTGCATAATAGAGGGAGACAAACACATCTAACCTAAAAAAGAATACAGCAGAGCAATGCACATCATTAGGTTGAAGTCTATAGAGAGGCTGCTCATTGCAGAGCCAATGGGTGGAGCTTGACATCCAGCACCCAATCGCTGGACGTAATGGATGGAGCTAGACGGTTCAACCACACCCAACCCTACCCATAACCCTATCGCTAAACATAACTCCACCCATTTGGTCCACAGAGGTGGCACTGGACTAAGTCAAACTCCACCCATTACGTCAAGAGAGAAAAATTATAAAAAGTTCTCTTCACACACCACAAATAAATCTATAACACACAGAAACGGCAAATTAACCGAATTATCAAATGTGCACACATAGATCAAATTAAAATTTGAATGGGAAACATGCTTCGGTTCAACCAGGAGCTCTGAGGTGATCTGACTCCTCTAATGGCACTATGAGACTCTACCAAGCTGTACACATAAGCAGAATTTCACACAGGCAATGCAGTGGCCAGACCTTAGACAGACTGGCAGCTTCATGTGCAGCCTGCAGGATTGCCACAGGGTCCTCGGCTGCCTTGGTCTGCAAAGGGCCGGGAAAACCAAGAGATCAAATGTCGTAAACACATATCCTCAAAAGATAAATAAACAACAGGGAAAGAGGCAGGTAATAATGCACCTTATATGATTTATATTTTACATGAACATTAGTCAAACCCCCAAATTATTGTGAACTGAAGAGAAATCAAAAGGTCTTAAAGGGGGCCCTAGCGAAAAATATACTAAAATGTATTTGAAATACATTTATTTTATGCCAAGTATACAACAAATACATTTACATATTTATGTACTTAATATAGGGTTAGTGGACTAGGGTTAGTTCACCCAAAATGAAAATTAGCCCATGATTTACTCACCCTCAAGCCATCCTAGGTGTATATGACTTTCTTCTTTAAGTTATATTAAAAGAATATCCTGGCTCTTCCAAGCTTTATAATGGGTGTGAATGGTAACTTGGATTTTGAAGCCCAATAAAAGTGCATCCATTCATCATAAAAGTGATCAATACGACTCCAGGGGGTTAATAAAGGGGTGACTTGATGCATTTTGAAAGAAAAATATCCATATTTATAGCTTTATAAACTATAATGACTGCTTTCCGGTAACCTCCGTACGCGAGTCTAGTTCCGGCTGAAGATTGACCTCTGACCCGATGCATGATGTATTGACGAACGCAGAATCGCAGAGGATTGAGCACACCAAAACAACGGTCACAAATCAGAAGTCTAAAATGAGAATTTTTTAAGGAAAAATGATAGAGGAGCTTGAGTTCGATGCCCAGCACTATTTGTTTGAACCGCAAGGTGCGTCTACTCTCACCTAAGCTTACGCTACTCCTATATACTACGTCATACGTCGGGTCAGAGGTCACTCTTCTGCCGGATTACCAGAAGCTAGAGATGATAGTTTATACAGTTATAAATCACTTCTGAATGCCTTTATTAACCCCCTGGAGCCGTATGGATTACTTTTATGATGGATGGATGCGTTTTTTGGGGGCTTCAAAATCCAAGTTACCATTCACTCCCATTATAAAGCTTGGAAGAGCCAGGATATTTTTTAATATAACTCAGATTGTGTTTGGCTGAAAGAAGAAACGCATATACACCTAGGATGGCTTGAGGGTAGGTAAATTATGGGATCATTTTCCTTTTTTGGGTGAACTAACCCTTTAATAAAACACTTCAAGAAAGAAAGAAAGAAAGAAAGAAAGAAAGAAAGAAAGAAAGAAAGAAAGAAAGAAAGAAAGAAAGAAAGAAAGAAAGAATCTCTGGGGTGGGCATCACTGGAGACCCCTACAGATGAAATCAAATAGGATCAGTGAAGAGTCCGAGTGGCCCTAAGCAAGGTGATTATTTTCAGACCACCTGTAATTTTCATCTGCTTCAGATTAAATAAAATTATACTAACATTGAAACCTACAGGCCTGCTCATACTAAGTTCACTGCAAGACCAAGTCTGACACAATAGTGTTAAAAAAAAAACTAATGTATTAAAAAAAAAAAAAAAAAAAAAAAAAAAAAAAACTAATGTATTAAGAGTTTGAAAGAGGGGTGGGAATTAATAAGTGTTAAACTTCAGCCCACTCCTTTTCAAGCAGCGGTGAATTTTATTTGTTGGATCATCAGTGTTTTTTCAATTATTGTTTTATGTTGTACATACTGTACACTTTTTCACTGTATGCTTGAAAAAAAAATAAATAAAAAAAAAAATAAAAAAAAACAGCAAACAACTGTTAACAGCGGTCAAATCTGAATATCAGCAGTGAGACACAAGCAACAATGACATATCCACTTTCAACAGCCAACTCTCACTGTTGAACACCTTTGTATTACACAAACATCTTGGCAGTTGCGGGACACACACACCTGTTGGTTGGCGACGGTAGAAATCTGAGATGGAAGGCTTTCAGCAGGAGCCGCAGAAGTTTTTGACACTCCTTTCACCTTCACAGACAGCACTAATCAGTGTCCTTGTATGCAAGCAGACGGTCTACAATCATGCCAAAAATGAGCACGATGGGAATCACCACAATAAGGAATTACAACTCTGCGACTGACATGTTCCGCGCCAATGCAATGTTAGTCTGATTATACAGCCAACAAAGTTTCTAATATTTCCATAGGATTTCTACTCATCAATTTGTTTTTAAAGCCAGTGGGGTGTTTAAAGAGATACACCATCCATTTAGGAAAAAAGCACAAAAAGTTGCTTCCAGCAATCATTATTTGCCATGCTGAATTCTTGTAGGCGACAGCTGATTTTAGAGTCATAGCTGCAATCCACTTCAGAGAGTTAAAGTGAGACAGCAATCAAAGTCTTTACACAAGGGTGAGAAAAAGCATTTGACATTAGATATGGAGAGATATTAGTTCTGCCGTGAGCCTCGAGGAGTTTCACACCATTGGCTTGCTGAGCAATTACATGCATTGCAAATCATTCAGAAACACATGCAATCTGTACCTCTGGCTTTCGCACAGCAGAAGTCCGTGGCACAGGAATAAAGCCTGCGGGGGGTGCTAATGGGTCAACTTTGGGCTTGGGGATGAATCCTGCCACCGGGGCAAACGGGTCTCGCTTTGGGATAGGAACAAATCCCACTGGAGGTGCCAGGGGATCAGGTTTGGGCATAGTTTGAGTGGAAGGGTTTGATTTAGGAGCCGGAATGAATCCCGTCGGTGGTGCCAGAGGATCAGGTTTGGGTGTATGTTGAGCGGAAGGATTTGGTTTAGGAGCCGGAATGAATCCTGTCGGTGGTGCCAGAGGATCAGGTTTAGGTGTATGTTGAGTGGAAGGATTTGGTTTAGGAGCTGGGATGAATCCCGTTGGTGGTGCCAGAGGATCAGGTTTGGGTGTATGTTGAGTGGAAGGATTTGGTTTAGGAGCTGGGATGAAACCAGCAGGTGGAGCCAATGGGTTGGGTTTGGCAGCTGGCATAAATCCAGCAAGAAGGGTAAGAGGATTCGGCTTAGAAGGTAAAAAGCCAACAGGAGGGGCAAGAGGGTCAGCTTTAGGAGATGGACTGGTTGCAGGGGCGGATGGTTGGGGTTCCTCTGAGGGCGTCTCACTTTCCCCAATCCTTTCTTTGCTTTCCTCCTGGTTTTCTTTCCGTTCGGCAGCTCTCGAGCGGGAGCGATGCTCTTTAGTCCTTGCACGGCCCATTAGACTGGTCAATCCAAAGGAGAGGGCATCTCCATCCACTGAGCTGCCGGCTTGCTGGGGACGGCTTGTTTTGGGAACAGAAGTGGCTGTCGATGGCTTTTCCTCTGATCTACCTTTGTGCGCCAGGTTCACTCCTCTCCTTGCCGACGTGTCCGACTCCACGCAGCCATGACGTCCATTTATGGAGCCACTGCTTCTCTGGTCTACAATCAGTGGCCGCTCTGGATTCACCACTGTAGACGGTTCACCTCCGTGTCTCTCAGCTGGGCCACTTACCGCCGTCTGAGACTGACTCATGCTGTCCTCACTGTCCGACTGTTCACACAACCCAAAACACACATGTACAGGTCACCACAAAGTAAACACCAGTGAAATAACCCGCTAGCAGCAAGGTTCACATCCCTTGTAACCTACAACAGTACTATTCTGAAGTTCGCAATAGCTTCGGTAAAATTCAACAAGCAACAATCTTTTGGAGTTTCCTGAATTTGCCAACAAATGGGTGTCGTTCTGAATATCAGAGGGTCACTACGCTCTCCAGCCCAGAAGCAAGAAGTACTGAAAGTTAATCTGAAACACACTTTGATTTGCTCTCTTCCACATGGTCAGGCACGTTGCAGTTGTTTTCTCAGCACAGTGAGGCAGGTTAACAGACAAACCCTGTAATTAAGCTCACTGCAGTGTAACGCTGGCTTACAGCCCTAAAACACAACTCTACAGGATCAACCGCACAGCCTTTTTGTAGTCTCTTTTGCACACTATGCACAATTCAGAACCGGTGTATTGCGAAGACCTCACAATCACCTCACACTATAAAATGACACTTTAAAGTGCACATTTAGTTATAAGATACTAGTAATGAGCTCTTATGTGGAGACAGACCTTCATGTCTATCCTGAAGGTGATGATGCTGGTGCTCTTCCAGCTGTGCACCTCCATGATGACTTGCAAACCTCTCACACATTTGCCTCAGACACACACACATCCTCAGCTCAGCATCCTTCTCATGCTCCTTCCCTCTCTTTCTCCCTCCAGCTGCCCCTCCCACTACAACAGTGATTGGAGGACAAAAAGGGCAGGGTGTGATGTCAGCAAACTCTGCCCACTGGAGCACAGCAGCATTACAGTTCCAAACAAACATCCACATACAATCACTCTCACCTCCAACTGAATGATTATCTTAACCCCTGCTTCTTTTCACATTTGAGCATCAGAAACAGTTGAATTCCTTTTATACGGTAATTATAGACAAAGTGTAAGGCTGGAAGCCAACAGCTGTCCTAAAGGAAAAAGTCCACCATTTTCCAAACAAACCCCATCTTTAGCACCTCCTGATGATATATGTGAAGTAAACACACAGATTGTGTTTTAGAGTGAACCACAGCCACAATAACAAATGCAAAGTGCTGGGAGATGTGATCTCGTCTGATCTCAGAACAGACACCCATGTGAAATCCGAGTCATGCAGAAATACAACGCTGCTCAAACACTTACTTTTGCACCTGGGACATTTTCATCTTTCACCTGAAGGGAGGCAGATGGAGACAGTATTAAAGGAGAACTCCGGTCAATTTTAACATTGAGCTCATTTTTTTGTAAATTTGGAGTGCTGTCAGTACAGAGAACAACGACAAAAATCGGTGTTGCCTACACCATGTTATCCTCTTTTTAAAATTTGCACCCTGTTGACTTCAATGGGGCAAGTTTTAAACCTGCTTTTAGCCTCTTAACATCCTTGATGTGTCATTACAAGTGCACAGCTAATGTGAGTGATTCCTTCAGAGTGATCACGGGTGAATCTGACTGCAGTAGATGTGAAAGATATTAATAAAAATTAGGGCTGTACTGCCCTAGTCGATTAGTCGATTAGTTGGTCGATACGTTCTGGTTCGACCAAAATTCTGATTGGTCGATTTTCTGCCGCGTTTATTTCATCAGTTTTGCCGCGCTGAGGCGCGCTCATTTCATCAGGTGGAAAGCACTAACTGCTAATGGGGGTGTTTTCAGAGTACCCTTGTTTCACTGTAACAGTCTGTCTTCAAAACACCCCCCTTGTTTTCACCTTTTTTGGATTAGTCCAACCCAAGAGAGAGCGTCGAGCATAGAAGGTTTGATGCTGAATATTATTTATTTAATTGTGAGAGCGTTTAATAGTCAGTCCTCTTCTAACATGTCAACAACAAAGAAATCGACAGTGTGGCAGCATTTTGTTAAAATTGATAACATGAAAAAGGTCGAATGCAAAGTTTGCAAGCAACAGTTTTCCACAGCTTGACGACAAACATGACATATCATCTAAAAGTGGTAACGTTAAGCTCACTTGTCTGCGTTAGCTTGCCCTGTCTGTTTTGAGTAGGCTATATGAACATATTAGAATTTGCATATTTCAATGTTTTAGTGTGATAACCTAACTTTTTTATTTTTTATTTGGAGCCTAATGCGCAATTGCGCTGTGCTGTTTGTTGTGTTAGTTTTGAGCCTAGGATGCTTTATTTTTCAGTTATGCACTTTATTTCGTTTCTGCTCTTGATCTGGTTTGTTTAATAAATATTATTTTTTTATTAAAGTGGACGTGCCTTTTGTGTTTATTAAGAGTAAAAGCTTTAATTTAATATTAATAGTCTATTCGTGTCTCAGCTGCGACGCTGAGCTCATGTTCAGCCTCGCTCGGTGCGAGGACATGCACGGTGAAATGATAGCGTCTGACAGTTATAACTTATTATAACATATGACAAAAATAATTGTCTAAATTATGTTGCATATTCCTCAACAGTTCTTGTGATGATATCACTAGTTGACAACATAGTACTATTTTCGGAAATCATAAGCTATGATATTGCGCAGGTGCACGTGATGCAGCGCCGTCAGAGCTGACAAACTCGAGTGTCAGACTCATTTCAGTGCAAAATAATTAGGTCAAAAACGATTTAATATACTGCAAATAGCCTACTAGTTGTTTATGTTTATTTAGAATTCATTTAGGCGGACAACAAGGCTACCAAGTCCTGCGCACAGTGCGCATCTAATTAATTTAACGGGTTTTTTTTCTAACGTCATTTTTAGTCGATTTTAGTCGATTTCTAGTCGAAAATTTCAGGACTTCGGTCGACCAAGATTTTCTTTGGTTGAGTACAGCCCTAATAAAAATGATGTTATTTCAGCCATCGCACATACTGTATTTACATCCTGTTTTCGGTCGAAGTCCATAGTAATCGATTGTCGAGTTCACGCGCATATGTTTAGAACCTATGATCACGCACGTGAACTCGACAATCGATTACTATGGACTTCGACCGAAAACAGGAAGAAAATACAGGTATTTGCGCTGGCTGAAATAACATCATTTTCATTAATATCTTTCAGATCTACTGCAGTCAGATTCACCCGTGATCACTCTGAAGGAATCACTCACATTAGCTGTGCACTTGTAATGACACATCAAGGATGTTAAGAGGCTAAAGCAGGTTTAAAACTTGCCCCATTGAAGTCAACAGGGTGCAAATTTTAGGATAACACGGTGTAGGCAACACCGATTTTTGTCGTTGTTCTCTGTATTGACAGCACTCCAAATTTACAAAAAAATGAGCTCAATGTTAAAATTGACCGGAGTTCTCCTTTAAAGATCAGGCCCTCTGACCTGAGACATTGTGCTTGATCATGTCTTATGTGACCTCTGACCCTGCTTTCTCTCTATTCTCCCATTCTACAGTTTAGGCAATGGGGATTCTCATAGAGGCGGAGATGAGGTCAGTTCATTATCCCTCTGTAAGAATAAATTCTAATGCCCGTCTTTACTTTACTAAAGGACGGTACAGCTAAATTATCACATTCATGCACCTAACTAGAAAGTCACTGAATGTCGACAAAGAAGAAATCTTAAAGGTACAATGTACAATTCCTTTTCCACTGGTACTTAACTGAAAAATACATTTTGTGGCGGCCTTCGAAGTTTACTAAGATCCCTTTTAAGTATTTCAAATAAATTGCTTATTTTTAGCATTTTGTAATTATTATTGTAATATAACTCAGACTGACATAAAACAAGATAAAACATGGTGATGGGAAAAAAATTGAGATTGAGCAAAAATGATCTGAATTTTTTTTTTTTTTTTTTTTAGCGAATGCAAAGTTTCTTGCGGGAACACAAACATTTTGCCAGGGAATGTAAAAGCACTGAAATATAGTTTTTCCTCCCATTTTATAGTTTTTGCAGTCCCATTTAGGGGCTCTGTAAAATATTGACCAAACAATCATATATCTTACTCTGTAAAAAAATCGTCTAAACTGAATCTTCTAAACTAATTCTTATTTCACCCGTCCTGAGCGGGCAATAAATGAACAAATTATGAATTAACAAACAGCATAAAACTGTACTTTCCTTTTTCTCCCAAAATGAGAAACGAGATGAGAAGGCCATGGAGAAACAGACAGAGGAGAGGAGAGGAAAGGAAAGGGGAGGAAAGAAAGGCTTTTTTGGTGAGAGGCAGAATACAGGATCGGGAAAATGTAGGCAGTCTTCTCGGTTGAAGTTTTGGGGGTACTAGGACCCTGCGGTGAATGGGTAGAATGAACAGCTACAAGGGAAGAAAAAAGGATGAACATCAAATCTATTAGATGGAGTAAAGGGTAAAGAAGAAGCATCATTTAGGTTTACAACATGACACTCGCTTAGTCAAACAACAAGGCTAGAGAACAATGATGCGGCTTTCCGAAATAAATGAATGTGAATGACGACTGGGGCTGTCAGTCTCAAAAATGACAAACGGCTCAATCATATGACTCATGCTATATTCCAAGCCTTCTAAAAATGTGAAATTTAAGTTGTTATTTAGAGCATGAGGGTGAGTAAATTATGACAGATGGACAAACAAAGATCTAAATAAAGAATAAAGCATCAAGCTTCCCATGGATAAAAAAAAAAACATGCTGGAAGAGCACATTTGTAATGCAAAAAGAACCGGTCTGAAAGTGAAAGTGCAGTTTAAGGCAACAGAGCTTTCATGACACACAGTCACTATAAATAGAGCACATGTGAAGAAGCCACGATGTGAAGTGACAAGCACACACACACACACACACGGCTGTCCCGCAAGCTTTCAACCCTGATTCTTATACCTGTCAAACACAAAGCAGACACATCAGATTCCCTCTGTTATGTTAACCAGTCAGGTAGGCATCCATGGGCAGACGTCTTGAGCGGAGCTCAACGTGGGACAGGACATTACGACATAGACGTCGAGCCGGAGTTCGTGCTCGGGAGGGGGGGATAGCAGCTGTTGCAGGACACAGAGGATATTAATAACCATGTAGACCCCAGTACCCCCTGACCCCCCAACACACACATACATAAACACACACATAACAAACTGGATTCAAACAGCTTAACTGTCCTTTCAGAAAATCCAGTCAAACTCAATTCACAAACTTCATCAAGAGACAACTCTGTTGATGAATGTTTAAATCCCACCACAAGGGGGCAACAACATGTGACTAAACAAAATACTGCTGTTCCTCACAGATCCACCAGAGAGAGACGTTGTGCACGTCTTGATCAGTTCATTTTTGTTAGCCTGACTTAATTAGAGTTACAGACATGGCTTAAGCCTAGTCCCGGACTGAAATGCGTGTTTGAGCTGTTTTAACTGAAAGAAACATTCAAGAAACCACTTCAAACATCCTAGCATTGCGGTAATGACTAGTTTTGCTTCCAGAAAATGTACAGATCTATTTTCAGTAACAAATAGCAAGCTTAACTGATTCACTGTGATTAAAAAGTCTTCAGCTCAAAAGTAAACAGTAAAAGTAATTGTTCATTCTGGTAAAATTTATCAGATTAACTTTATAGAACTGCAATGAGCCTCTGTGATTGGCCAACAGGAACAGGGTGATTTCTGATTGGATGAGCTGCAACTAAATTAATCAATTTAAAACATATTCTGATTAAATGATTCTGCGTCAACATGCATGAATGTTCACAGAAGAAATAACACAATTGTGACTAACTACAACACCGCTACAAACCCACCATGAGGCCTTTTATTCTGGTGGGGTTGTAGACCAGTCCATGCCTGTCATATTGTATCATATCAGCACTCCCAAACAGGACCCAAACAGGCTGGAGTTGTCTATGGAGGACGCGGTGGGCTCCTTAATCTGATTAGCTCCCCGGCGCAGATGGATCCCTTGTCTCTGTGTGGTCTTTCTACAAAATCCTCATGGATCAGTGAATTTCTTCATCTTATCAGCTGTTTTCACTGAAAGCAACTCTTCTGCATTCAGGACTTCAATGCTTTAAATGGACACAATGAAAGACTGATGTTAACTTTATCCAACATTCTTTAATTTCTTAACTATAGCAAATGATTAGAGTAGGCATAAACAGGGGGCAGGACTAAATGGCATACATCACACATATGCACTAACACACACACACATCAAAACTTACATTATTGTTATGATGAATACGGAGTTTAGGAGGGTCTCCAAACAAGAACACAATGTCACATGGTGGGAGGTCTAAAGACTTTTTAAGCACCACCTAGAAGCCTATTCGTTGCTATGGTTAGAAAACGTAGCACCTCCTTCCTTCAAAGCCTGGTTATTCTTAGCCCTTCTTGCTAATCCTATGTTTGTTAATACCAAGTGCTAATGGAGCAGAAAACTGTGCATTTCATCTGCTTTTAAATACATATAAGCTGTATTTTTATATATAATATATAGGCTATACAAAAATGATTTGATTAAATCTAGGATTAAAGCATAGCTAGCATGTAAATGATTAGCATAGCATAATTTGATCCCTGAGGTGAATCCAAGCCATAGATCTTAGTTAAAGAAGATGACATACTGTATTTACAATGTTCAATGTGTCAGAAAACTGGAGCAATGGAGCAGAAAACTGTGCATTTCATCTGCTTTTAAATACATATAAGCTGTATTTTTATATATAATATATAGGCTATACAAAAATGATTTGATTAAATCAAGGATTAAAGCATAGCTAGCATGTAAATGATTAGCATAGCATAATTTGATCTCTGAGGTGAATCCAAGCCATAGATCTTAGTTAAAGAAGATGACATACTGTATTTACAATGTTCAATGTGTCGTATCATCCAGTTGGCATTGAAAATATGTCTTTCTACAAATTTCTAAAAACTGGAAAACACAGGTTGTTTCTATACAAGATGAGGTGGAGACATTCTTCTACGGGCCAAACTACAGGCGGGTTTAAACACCTGCTCCACAAACTCATAACATATTGCAAAGATGCACAAAAAAAACCAGATGTTTCTCTCATTCAGAAACATCCTGAGGGCACGAGGCACGAGGCACGAGCCCTGCGGACAGAAAACAGCAGCATGTCTGGTCTTGCTGCTTCCTTTGCATAGTGATTTCCATAACGTTTAGGCTATGGGAAAAGGTCCTACAAAATGTAAGAATACAAGTGTCATGCTCGTAAACAAAATCTTAAGGAAATTATACAATAAAACCACAATAATTATGGATGGATTACATTCTGTAAATAAAATGAAACATTCCCAAACCTGTTTTTCAAATTTAATAAAAAAAAAAAAAATGTCACCTTTATGAAAACTAAAGCCACACGCCCAAATCAAATTGCATATGCTATGACGACACCAAAAGGCATTTAAAATGCATTTAAAGCATTAAAGTCACCATGCAATCAAAATCGACTATTATTTTTCTTTGCTAAAATACCCAAGTAGTTCAAATAAATTCCTCTCCCTCTTGCAGCGATATCTCTTCTTTGATGATGTGTTTACTGGCGCAAGGGCGGGACAACCTGTCATGAGATCATAGAAATAATCCGATCATCCAATCAATTACCGGTGGACAAAATCAAGTCCCAACAACATTTTCTCTTGTTAGAGAAGCTGTTTCACTTGGAGATGTCACAGTGGAGAAGAAAAGACTAATCACAACTTCTGTGTCATGCCGACTTTAAGAAAGTAAAAGGGTCATTGTTTTGATTCTATGCATTGTGCCGTATTCTGAGGGTGTGAGTATCCAGCAGGTAAGTGACTAACTGGCTGCTCCCATTAACCAATTCACATTTAACGGACTGGTAAACTGGCAGAGCTGGAATCATCCCATGTGCCAACATGCTCACAGTAAGAGCTTGAATACTGGACAGCTTCACACAATCCTACTGCCAAATACCAGTGCAAATCAGCCCAAAAACCACAGCTGGTCGTCACACTGACCCAACAGTCCATAATTATCATCAGCCTGAATAAAGCCACTTCCTGGACCCCTGTGGAGGGCCAAGTCAGTCCAATGACCAGCGTCAATCTCAAGGCCCTCTCAATCTCACGACAGCACTGGGGCGACACTGACAGCTCGAGAAAGACTTCTGGGTCATCGGCCAGGAAACAAAGCGGAGACATAAAGAGAGATTTGACCGAGAGGACGGAGGGACAGCAGACACTGATGACAGACGAAAGACACTTCCTGTATTCAGTGCCTGATGTGCAGCCAACTTAATCTATTACATAATCAAATCTGATACTAGTTAATGAAGCCATTCACAGACAGATTGTTTCAGAGCAGTCAGAGGACATTAATAGTCCACAGGCTGTTGAACCCTATCCGAGCAGACGAAAAAAGAGAGCCATTGAGCCCAAAAATATATAAATAAATAAAAATACAGGACAGTGTTGCCAAAACTGAACTAGAATGCAAACATTGACTGACAGAGCCATGCCGATAATTAACCGTTAGACTGATCGACTGTGGGTTTGTTATTAATGCACAGTTTTTATATAAAATAATATGCTGATTTGGTGCTCAAGAAACATTTTTTATAATTATCAATGTTGAAAAAGTTTTTGCTGTGGGAACCGTGATACTTTCTTTTTAGGATTCAAATAGAAATTTTCAAAAGAACAGCATTAGTTTGAAATAGAAATAATTTATAACACTGTAAATGACTTTCACTTTTGATTAAGTCATTATTTCCTTGCTGAATAAAAGTATTAATTTCCTTTCCAAAAAATAAATAAATAAAAAATCTTACTGACCCCAAGTTTTGGAATAGTGTATTTCATAATTTAAAAGGTTTGACCATAAAATACATAACAGTACTTAAAAATGAAATAAAAATGTTAGCCAGCATAATATAAACCTTTAACACTTTAAGACTACATGTAAATGTAAATCAGCTTAGCTATGATTGGCTAACCTTTATGTATCAGCACAGTTCATCAGGGCAGGCCAATACTGATACTGAATAGGTTTCGATATATAAAGCGTGGGTGGTTTTAGGTTAGCGAACGTCTACATTGTACATCTAACTCTTTTACTTCAAAAGAGCAAGGAAAAACTTTGCCTTTATATGCATTTTTGAAGCATGCTCATGTAGTAACTCTCAGTCAAAAAAGCCCTGAAAGCATTTGTGTGTTCAGATTTCTCAACAGCAGACACACACAAAAGGTTAAGAAGAGCATGTTGATTGATTGATTTATTCATTCATTCAGATGCCAATCCTTCAGTTAAGAGGACCGGAGAGGGTGTGAGGTGACAGTGTGTCTTTAAGTGTGTGTTTCTCAGTACAGTAATGCAGCCAAAACCTGTCTATCTGGAAAACTATCAGCACAAACAATCATACCTGTCAAAAAAATGTACAAGGGCTTCCTGTCACATTCACAGACACTATGACTGAACAAATGCCAAACATTCTATTGTTTAAAAAAAAGGCACACATGCTGCATGACATAAGAGTATCTGCCTTCCCTGAGCATTTCAGTTATGGAGGGAATCGACTACTGATAGTCAGTGTTGATATTGTTATCTCCAGTGTTGACGGTAACGCATTACAAGTAATCAGATTACTTTAAAAAAATATCGCACTACTTTTAAATTTACAACAAAATACCTGAGGTACCTTTTTAAATAAGTAATGCAAGTTACTTTGTTTTCCCATTCATTGACTAATGCCTCTTTTGTCCCCATGTTGAGAGAAATTGTGTGTACGTGCAGAGGTGTTGTGTGTGCTGTGTAAACATGCTGGTTATTGTTTTAGACTATCAGATTTTTATGCAAAACTTGTCAAATAATACAATGAACTAAGTATTTAATCTCAATTTATTAACCAATGTCTTTGCTGCTGACCTTCAATGATCCAATTCAATCATACTAATAAGCAAAAATGACTTTAGATAAACATCATTTGTGTTTCATTTTTAGTTTTTATTGTTGAAGGAAGAGTGTTGAACCAAAGCCACTTTAAGGCAAGCCTTGAAAGTTTGCAACAAATAGTGTAACGCTGCGATACAAAGGGAAGGAGACAAGAGGCCATTGTCAATGTCAATGGAGGAGAGGCTTCACTACGTTGAATAAACTGCTTTTGTGGGAAAACAGCTTAACATTTAATAAATCTACTGCCTATTGGCTAATCTTCAACAAGTTTGCTCTTAAACTTTTGGTTTGGATTGATCTATTTATAGATTTTACACTGAAAAATGCTGTTTTATAGAGAAGTCAGAGACAATTGCGCAACAGGTAGGACTCTAGGTAGGAGTTTCTCATTCATTTCTATGGTACTATCCGTCAACAGTGATTGACCGTCGCACAACTCTGAATGAAATTTAAAGGGATAGTTCACTTTGAAATTAAATTTTGGTATGTTTTAGCTTACCTCAAGGGCATCCAAGATGTAGGTGTCTTTTTTTCCGCAGTAGTTTCAATTTTGATATTTTTAGGTCAAACCGACCGTTCTTGTCTGTCAGTCATTTAATGCAGGTCTATGGTCACTGTCTCAAAGAGCATGCACAGAGTCCGAATTAAAACAATTCCCCGTCGTCCAAATTAAACAATTCCCCATCGTAAGTACACATTGATGGCCTAAGACAAGAAACGAGCGGTTTGTGTGAGAAAACGAACAGTATTTATATCGTTGTTACCTCTTGAACACAACCACGTCCAAGTGATCTGAGGGCGCGGGCGGGTATAGATACATATATATATGTATATATACACTAGATGTCGCCTTGGCTACTGCAGTTCATTGGAACGAAACCGTAGCCAAGGCGACATCTAGTGTAAATAAAAAAATGGAAAACTAATTCAAAATATTAATAAATACTATAATAGTAAATAATACTAAAATAACACTGATAGTGTTGTTTATTTGCATCCAATTAATTTTAGCATCCAATTCAAATGAAATGCATATCATATGCAATTTTTTTTTTTTTTTTTTGCTTTTGAATAAGGTCAAATTAGTTGCATCAGGCAAATTATTTAGATAATTTTAGTTCATTAATTCTATAGATCCTAATTTGCATTGAAAGGAGTGTTAGTGTTTGCAATGTGAAGAATGAGAGTGACAATGCAGCAGCGCTATTTCAGCACATCTAGCACCTGGTTAAACTGGATTACAAGGATTACAATGAAAATAACTTTTTTTTGTACTGAAATACTGAAAAACTGTCAACATTTGAACATATTTTTCATCAATAGATGCAACAAGCAACACATTTCAACACAGAGCTCTCCACGGTGGCATAGTCTAGATTTTTGTATCACAATCTTTATATAGAATAATCGCTTCTAGGCCAATCCCAAATGTGTCATATCTTTTTCTGTACTCGGTTTAAAGTGGGCCAGTAAAAACCCCGGTGGGACTCCTGCCCCCCCCACAGGGTGGGTGAGACTGGCCACTTTATCACAAAGGGTGCACTTCATTACAGCAGGTAACCTTATAAGATCTGATAACATATAATTTGAGACGGCTTGCATGAGGATAAGCATTTTGTATCATTAAATCGAGTATTATTGGTATTTGGTAGCAGGAATTAGGAGAAAACTTGGTCAAGATAACTTGAATGCCCCAGATTCTCAGCCTCTCCTCTGACTGATCCGCTCCGATTTTTCAGTGTTGTCGGGGCAAATTTGCCCAGAGGCATCTAGACTGCATAAATGTAGGCAACTAGGCCCACAGATATCAACAAGAGGACCCATGAAGAAAGTTATTCTAAAGTTTTACCCCTAAAACCCTGGCTTTTTTCTCTGGGTTGGCTATAACATTTTTCTAATGGTCTGGCATACTTGTTGATGGTGTTCTAAAATAACACATTTAGACTTTGACACTGAGATTTTTCTGGTTATCCATTAGCAGAAAGCATCTAAAGGGCTGAGTTCTCTCCACACACACTCCTATTCAAACAGAACAACAGGTTTAGCAGGAGTGTTCGCTGACTCATGTGATCCACGCCACACTCATTTGATTAGCTTGACCAAAACGTTCTCTTTAAACACCTGTCTCTTCCTATTTTCGCACCATTAGATGAAATGCTGTTTGTGTGAAGAGCTGCTCTGTAGGATCAGGCCAGATGCTCTTAGCAGCACCAGGATAAACCTCTTACAGTTTAAAAGGTCAAATGTTACAGTGCAGAAACACAATATTCGATATTTTTACCTCCCCCACATTATTCTACATCACGAATAAACCACTCAATGCACTTTAATCTCTTCACTGAGCTCTGGTTTCCGTGCTGAGCTAGATCAAATTTTGGACGTCAGCCTAAACTAAGTATTTGTTTTTGACCATTTTTTTCTCAATTTGTTAAGATGAATTTGATACAAAATCATTTGCTGTCACATTGGAAATAATGATGTTAAAACATATTTCGAGGTTATATTTCATTCCAAAAAATAATAAATAAATCATTTAAATTTTAACTTTTACAAATAATTATTTTAAATGAATGTTATTTAAAAAATACTATATATATATATGTTTATCTAAAAAAATTGCTGTTATCTAAAAAAAGGCCTTACACTTAAATATATATAAGGGCTTTATTTCTGTAGTGAATGGAAATATAAGTTAAACCAAAAAAAAATGTGAGAAAAAAAATCATATACATATATGAATATAAATATATATGCTATATTTAGACAGCTGAATGCAGTCTACATTACTTAAGGGTTTTTTTTGTGCTTAAATATCAAGCATGTAATAATGGGGAAATGTAACCACCATTGTGACTTCCTATGTGACTTTGTGCTTGTGACATTTATTGTTATAGACAATGGCAGCTGATGTTTTGAAATATCTGAGGAATCACGATGCCAGACGATTAAGAGAAAACAATCGCTGCTGACCACTTCTGCTTTGACCCGGAGCACCTGACCTTGACAGAAATATTCACTATGTTTTCCTTTCTGTTATCAAAAGACCCATCAATGCTTTACGACATAAGACTGAAATATACTAAAAGGGCTGTAGGGCCAACAGAGTCGCCCACATTCTGAAACGGGGCCGTTCTCTCAGCTGTGCCAGGATACAGCGATGAAAATGTGTCAGAAAGCAACTGGGGAATACAGCAAAGCCAAGAGATCAGACAAAGCTGCTGCAAACAGTGAAACAAAGATCTTTACCATTCCAGAAGATGAGATCTACGGCAATATAGTCTAATCCATTTCTACATTTATGCATTTGGCAGAAGCTTACATTGCATTCAAGGTATGCTCTTTATCAGATCATGCATTCTCTGTGAACAGAATCCATGACCTTGGCGTTGTTAGTGTCATGCTCTACTGTTTGAGCTGCAGGAGTGCTTTCTAAAGTAGGGGAAATATCACAAAAAACGCAGTGAACTATAAAAGACTCCCTCGTTCTTGGAACTTCATTTAATATCATAACAGTATGGACGTTTGTTTGCTATTCGTTCCACTCAGATGGAACTCTACACAAATCCAGATGCATTATGGGTAAGACAAAACACCATTAGACAGGTTATTAAACCCCCCGAGCTGTCTCACTGAAACTGTTGACATCATCACCAGCTCTTTGCACAACGGTCTTTTCAGACGTCAACAGAAACACTCATATTGCTCTGAATTCACAGAATACCTCAAGGCTGTAACTGATCTTCCATCTGAAAATGTGCTGAAACAGTATGTACCTTCGGTTTTCCTGAGAAACGGCAAACACATGCCATCCAAATTGCACTTTTAGCTAAAAAACACTTTATTTATCAGACTATACTGACAGTTTCATTGAGTTTTATTGGCCTAAGTGGATAGTGGGGAGACAACAGAAGATGATGCGAAGAAGAAGCACATAATGCAAACCAGACTCAAACCCATGCCTTCCACATTGGCTCCATGGCTCAATGTGTGATTCACACATCACAACTATTCCACATAAGCGACAAACTTGCGTATCTCACCTCATGGTACGGGCCTCTGGTGTTCCTCAACCAGCAGCGGCTCAGCTCACTCAGTTCCACGATGGGCTGCACCTTCAGACACACCATGTCTCCAGACTGCTTGATCATCTCCACGATCTCATCCCTGTTTTTACTTTCCACGTTCCTCCCATTGATCTCTACCAGACGGTCACCTGGCACCAGCCCCAAAGTCAGGTCCTTATTCCCAGCGCCGGGCTCAGCAAAGTGGACCACCTTTCGGTAGGGCGACCCATCGGGCTTCTGGTCCACCATGGTGATACGGCGAAGGGAAAAGCCGAAATCGCCGGTGTTGCGGCGCTGAAGTTCCAATTCCCTTGGCGCAGGAACCTGAGGAGGCGCCAAAGCAGGCAAGCGCAAGTCTGCCGGGAATGTTCGGTCCACTATCTCTGGGACCTGGACATTCTTTACAGGGCTGGTTTGGTGGGGCATATGTAGGGCTGATGGATTGAATACCTTGACCTCTAACTGAGGCGAGGGAACGGTGGAGTTCTGGCCTGATGGTGCGGTCGACCCTGAGGGGCTTTTCTCTGTGCTCTTCTGTGAGAAAGAAAACCGCTCTAAGACTTGTTCTACCTGGGAGTTCTGCCTCGTCATGGAGTCAAACTTGGCCACCTGTTCTTTGACGGAATTCCGGCGGACATCTTGCTCCACCTTAATGTCGTCGCTTGAGCTTGAGGGCGTTACGCTACCCTGAGTGTAGAGTTTCCTGAGGTCCACATCCGTCAGGCTGAGCTCTGTGTTTCGGACCACTTTGATGGGAATGGGGCTGGAAATCTCCAGCTTCCCTTTCAACTCCCGTTTAGAGCTGCTCCGATGAAGATTAAAGAAACCTCTCCTCACGCTCATTTCCTCTAGACTCTTCAGCTCGGCTTGAGACATTCGCTCTTTTTTCTCCTTCTTCTCCTTTTTCTCCTTTTTTGATCCATCCTTCTCCTTGTCTTTATCTTTCTTGATCAAGTGGAACATGGTTGGGCCTAAATGTAGAATCTACCAGATGTTGTTCTCTTCACACCACAGAGATGAATAAAAGCGTTCAGTCATGACCAGCAGCAGTTCCACAGCACCAAGGGCACCTCAGCAACAGGTGAAGCCCTCCTCTAAAACAACAGATTGACAAACACAAGACATGTTTAAGGCTTCCTTCCTTTTGCAGTAGCCTGTAGTAGTAGTTACTACAGTTGAAGTACACAGAGGTGTGTAGTAGTACACCCCATCACATTTCAGCAAACATTTTAGTATATCTTCTCAAGGGACAATACTATAGAAATGAAACTTGGATATATTTAGAGTAGTCAATGTGATGCTTATATAGAAGTATATATTTACTGTCCTCTGAAAATAACTCAACCACACAGACATTATTGTCAAAATAGCTGGCAACAAAACAGATAAATATATATAAGTATGATATTGTGCACAAGACAGCAACAATGTTCATGTCAGTCAATTCAGTAATTCATGGGTTAACTTAGCTTAATAACCCACATAATTTATTAATCAAAAGAGTAAAAAAGTGGACATGTGACGGAAGACCACTGTGTGACGTCACACACTCTCATTGGCTGTTCTTACCTTTCCTGACAGGTACAAAAAACTCGGCTAGAGAGTCCTATAGCTTCTAATCATCGACAACAGTTATACCACGGTTTATACAGTTTTATACATTTAATAAATCAATGACATAAACGTGATATAAAACACAGAACCACAAATTCGTGATGATCTTAAATCGATCAGTTTTCCCGATTATCCAAACAAAACGAGTAGAATGAACCACTTCCTGAAACTCCTCATTTCATCTCCGCCTCAACGCTTCCTCTTTGAATTAAATTAAACTCTATTTTAGAATCTCAAAACTATTTAACCCATTATTTATGATACGAAATCACTTGACCTCGCCTGCAGAATCGTGTCTATCATGTAATGATGAATTCGGCTCTATAAATAAACTACCGGCAGAAACTCTCATTGATTCAGCTCTGAAAGTAAACCTGTTTTTTTTATTATTAAATTTTTTATATATTTGTGACTTTAATATATTGCCCCTTGATGCAGTATTTACACCACATACTCATGCCTGCATTTATATAATTTATTTGATTATATATATATTTCCATATGGCTTTAAGGTGAATGTTTTGGTTCGCGTAATGCGCTTCACTAAGCCTCTTTATTCCGCATAAAAGCAAACAGACAGTCTGTTCACCTGTACAGTGAACTAAAGACAAACACCGCTAATGATAAACATACTTACCGCTGAAACTGATGAAATAGTCTGGCGATCCCCGGTGCGCACTGAACTGCAGCACCGGTCCTGTGGAAACAGTGTTGGACTGTCAGTGGGACGCGCGCACCAGCTGAGCGCGCTCCCGGCTCACTGAGCCCTGCTGGATATGATCCCTTCAAGAAGATTTGAACAAATCAATGGATCCCCTTCTGCATGACTAAGAGACTTTTAGCTTGAGAGATACTTAGAATAAGTTAAAAGTTTAATTTGTCTGATGTACACAGCATAGCACTTTAAAACTGCAAAAAAAAAAAAATTGAATAAAAATTAAACAAAAAGTAGATAAAAAGATAAAGATAATAATTTGTATTATTTGAATTTGATCATTTAAATTAATATGTAGTAATCAAGTAGCCCTAAAAAGAATAATAAAAAAGTATAAATAGGCCATAAGAGTAGAGTGCACACTATTCACATTGTATACAAATACTGTATAATATGATATTAAATAAATTTACAAACAAATTATCATTATTTTATATATATATATATATATATATGCCTACATTATATATATTCTATAAATTCATGTAAACATGATTGTTTTGAAAAGACAATAATTTGTATTAAACATATTTAAAATGTTATTCCTGTATATAATCATGTCCTTTTATAAAAAAAAATTGCATCGCATTATTCTATTGAACATGGCATAGTGATGGTGGTTCAAACACATTTGCATGGCCATAGCGCCCTCCTATGGACTAACTCTCTGACAGCATTAATCCCTCCTGCATGTTTTTATGATTCTCCTGTTACGCAATAATCTACAAAATCTCCATCTGTTGCACATTTGTGATGCATTTTATATTAAATTCATATTAATACAACGTCTCTTGTTCTTGTCTTGGAGCCTGAATAAATCCATAAAGCACAAAGCTTTAGTGGGTTTAGTGGCATAAATTACAATAAAAAAAAAATAAAAATAGTGGGTCCATGCATTTAAAGGGATATTTCACCCAAGTTGTTCCAAACCTGTATGAGTTTCTTTCTTCTGTTGAACTCAAAAGAATATATTTTGAAGAACGACAACCACTGACTTCCATAGTATTTTTCCCCCACTCAATGGCTACCATCAACTGTCTGGTTAACCAACATTGTGTTCAACATAAGAAATAATATATATATATATATATATATATATATATATATATATATATATATATATATATATATATATAATGTAATGTAAGTCTTTCGTGATAATTCATGTACAGTGTAATTCATGTAATTATAGCAACCAGTCTGGGTTTACTACTAGAGTGTTTTTTTTTATGTGTGAAATTCAGCTTTGCCCGTTTCTTCACACCTGACCTCACTGTACTTCCTTCAATCCCAATATTTTGTGCCAAACATAAGCAGTTTAAAAGGTCCTTATACACTAGGATCATCATGGCAGAAGAGGATTTTTTTCAACTAAAATGCCTATATGAGGGCTACATTCAGGTCACATTTCATATCATGTTCACCGCAAGAACATACTGTACGAATCATCTGATCCTGATGCAACCACAGTGTCATAGCTGGCAAAATATAACAGATCCTTTCTGAAAAACAGCTAGGTCATTTCCTTCAAAACAGAAAATACCAGAAAATTGTGCTTTACTAAAAGTAAAACATAATTAATATAGTTAATACAAAATAATAATTAATGTTTATTTAATTAATTAAATTTAATTCATTATTTATATTGTTCATTTAATTTATTTTAATGCATTTATTGTACATTATATATATTGTAATCGTAATAGTCGTCATTTCACAAACAGGGTTTAGATTAAGCCAGGATTAGGCCTTAGTTTAATTAGGACATTTTAGTAGCTGTTATAAACGCTATTATACTGCTGTTATACTGGTGTGCCTCTTGAGACAAAACAATGGCACTGACGGATTTTAAGATATACCAGTGCAAGTTGCTTTCAGTTAACACAACTCAAACATGCATTTTAGTCTGGGACTAGGCTTAAGCCTTGTCTGTGAAACCAGGGTTTAATGTTTGACAGCCACACAAAAATAACTGTTATACTACTTCTGGAAAAAACACCCTTATAAAGCCTGACCTTTTAATCTCTCTGTGACGGTGACCTTAGATGGGAACCCCGCTGACAATAAATCGGGTTATTAGGTTAATTCAGTTCAGGACTCGCTCTGTATGTCGCTCTTCATTATAAAACGATCCTAAAGTAGACCGAGCTGTCTCTGTGTCTTCAGCTAATCATTCTTGTGTGTCTGCAGGGGGATTTATAGAAATACAGGGGTTGGACAATGAAACTGAAACACCTGGATTTTGGCCACAATAATTTATTAGTATGGTGTAGATGGGTCTCCTTTGGCAACTAATACAGTATCAAGTTGTTTTGGGAATGACAGATATAAGTCCTTCACAGCGGCCAGAGGGATTTTGAGCCATTCCTCTTCCAGAACAGCGGCCAGGTCACGATGTGACACCCCAAAGTGACTCAATAATATAGATCTGGTACTGTGCAGGCCATGGGAGACGTTCACCTTATCTGACACACGGAACCCCCTTCAGGGTACAATATTTAAACCATTGGGTGCACATGGTTCTCCAGAATGGTTTGTTAGTTCTTGGCAGTGACGTGCCCATCTAACACAAGAAGCGGGCCTAGGGAAGGCCATGATATTGCAGCCCAAACCATCACTGAAACCATGCTTCCCTCTGGGCAGCAACAGTCCAGTGTTACGCCTCTTTGGGGCTTCTCCACGCCGTAACTCCCATGGATGTGGGAAAGACAGTTGAGGTGGACTCATCAAAGAACAATACATGCTTCACATTGTCCACAGCCCAAGATTTTCCCTGTTGGCACCATTGACACGAGTGACAAAATGTTTGGGTATAACAGCCCAACAATGAATATTGACTTTGGAGCTATTGAAGCTCCCGAGAAATTGTTTTGGTGAAAACAGGAGAATCAAGGTGTGCATTTAAAGGTGCTCTAAGCGATGTTGGGTGACGTCACTTCTTGTTGATGTTCGAAGTATTGTCAAACAAAACGGAGGCTAGCTCGACCCTCCCTCCTCCTCATCCCGTCCCCTCCCCCTCCCTCCCGTGCTTCCTGAAACAGTCATGAACGAGTCGAATGTAAATTCGGGACTTCGCACGTTCCTTCTCCTTTTCCCTATTCTTTGCTATTGGTTCCTCGGAACGTCGTCTCTTTGGTCGTGTCGGCCATATCAAAATTCAAGAGAATAGAATTCTAATGTTAGTCGTTGTCTAGGACATCTCTCCTCTAGCTAACTTCCCTCTTCATGCTTATCTCTCCTCCACTGCTCACACCCTCCTTCATGTGCACACGCACTAACCCCTCAACCCCCACCCCCAAATCATTCTTGTCGGTTATTGGCTGGAACACTGTTTGTTATGTTTCGTGGTCCAGGCTGGGCCAGTGTGTTTTTGTTGCCGTTTGTGGAGCCTGGGCTGTCTACAGAGACTTCATTTTTTACAGTGTGTTCAGGAGACAGGCAGCTAGTGGATAGTGAGGAGATGTTTGCTGTATGTGACAAAAAATGTCTCGCCCTAAAAAACGTGTGACATCGCTTAGAGCACCTTTAATTCTGCTGTGAGTTGGGGAGCTGTAGTTTTATGTTTTTTGGATGCAATCTGGGTTAGTACCTGGACATCCCTTTCAGACAGCTTCCTCTTGCGTCAGCAGTTAATACTGTTGGATGTGGTTCGTCCTAAATGGTGGTATGCCGACATTACCCTGGATATAGCTCTCGATACACCACAAAGACTTGCTGTCTTGGTCACAGACGAGCCAGTGAGACGGAATGGAATTTAAAATCAGTGAAGATTGGCCACCAGATTGCGCATATAAAGGCGTGAAACAGGGCCCAACTTCAGTCCTGGAGGGCCACTGTCGACTGTCCTGCAGTGTTTAGCTCCAACCCTGAAAAGAAAACCACCTGTAGCTTTCTTGACCTTGATTAGCTGGTTCAGGTCTGCTTGATTGGGGTTGGAGCTAAACTCTGCAGGACAGTGGCCCTCCAGGACCAAAGTTGCCCATCCATGGTGTGAAACCTCCAACATTGACCAGAGTTTCACTGTACAACCCCTTTAGCAGGTAAAATGGCGGATACAACTTATATCTGGTGTTTCAGTGTTTTTAATGAATCGTTTAAGTGAATGAGCCTTTTTGTTAACTTCTACGCAGTTACTCATCTCAGCGAATCTTGTTTGTGAACGAACTGAGCCAGGACATCTCGTTCACAAATGAACTGAATACACATAGCATGCATCATCCTGCCGGGTCTTTTTTCAGTCGATTCGGTTGAGTGAATGATTCAATGAATCAGGTTTGTTTGACTTGAAGCGGTGCTGTGCAGATCGATCGGTGTATGACATCAAAGTACCGCAAGAGTGATTCGAAAGCATTCAGAGCCGTCTGCTCTCTAATTGTTCTAGCTGTACTTTGATGTCATGCACTGATCGGTCCGTGCAGTGCCGCTTTAAGTCGAACACACCTATTTATTGCCGCAGAAATCGCCCCCTATAGCCAGGGACACACCAAGCCGACGTCAAAGACTTCAAAGCCTCTTGTCGGCTCAGCCAGAAAAAGCTGCACTTGAACACACCAAAAGGCTTGAACACACCAAGGAATGATGAGTACGAAACTAGGACTGCAGATATACACCCCATAAACAAAGTAGCGCTATAGGCTACCATTTTTAAAATCAATCTTCAATCCAGTCGGCCCATGTTATTATGAAAAATATTCCTGCATTCGAATGCTCAGGTAAGATGACGTAAAATGATAACAGTCTGTACCATCTTGACTTCTTTGCTTCACTTTTGCTTTTATTTTCGTGCACTGACTTGTTTGCTAAGCTGAACAGCCAATCAGAGTTCACTCTCTCACCGACAGCCCGACGCCGATTCAACATGCTGAATCAGTCCCAAAAACCCAGACGGCATCCGACTAGAGCCAACGGTAGGGAACACATCGAAAAAACTATGTCGACCGATGCTCAAAAACGACCCGACTTTGCCCGATGGCCGACCGTCAGCTTAGTGTGTCCCGGCCTTTACTTAGGGAATTATTTGAGGGAACATTTGTAGTGGTGTAATAAATAGTGTACAACTGCAATAAATAGTGTACAACTGATATACGTCCACTCAACAGCTTGAGAATACCCATAATGCACTGTGAGGGTCACGCTGAATGAATTCCCGTATTTTGCCAGAAGATGGCGCCCTCAGCTGAATCAGGTTGTGTAAAGCGTAATATCATACAGGTATAAATACCTTTTTAATTGATTATTAAATTGTTTAATTAAGGTTTATACATGCTAGTTTCCATAACAGAGCACAAGAAAAAAATGTTCTACTGGAGCTACCAGTTTTCTAAGTTTCAAATAATTCAGCACAAACTATGCAAAAGCGCGGCAGCCCTTAAGCACTCAGCGGTAAAGCGGTAAGCACTCACACGTTTTCATTCACTCAAGTGGACTATATTAGTGCATTCATGTAGGGAATAATAGTTAATGGGTATAGGGGGTGATTTCGAACACAGCTAGGGACACTGAAAGGAACTATGAACAAATCTTTTTACTGAAAGTTTCAAAAGAGTCAAGTCTTTCAGATTAATCCATTAAAATGCATAACGCTGCATTAAAAGTATAAAAATGTATATTAAATGTACAGATGCAGATGGAGCATGTTCAATCGTATAAATGCAGATAAATCCTGCAGTCAGTCTCGCGCAGTGAGTTATGACGAGTCTCGCGACAGTTCCGCGCTATTCATCAACTTCATCAATCCTGTTTTTTGGAGCGTCCCGAGAGTTTATCGAGATGGAGATGAAAAACAGGGGTGTTCTGAAAACCACTAAATTCAGAACTTCATGACATTCGCCCGCGAGAGCATATACAGAGTTCCTTGTACCGAAAAGTATCTATAGATATGTTCACATATTACCATAATGTAGAACTGAACTGTGTTTTATTGATTAAACAATTCAGACTGCTGTTGTATTCCCCCTTCCCGCGAGTGGTACGGTCCGCGGGGTGGCGGAAGTCTCGCTCTGCCATGTTGAGCGCTTTGTTTCTGTGAGTGAGACGCGATGATGGAGCAGAGCTGGAGCTCTTTCTTATTCCAGGTGAGAAACTCTTTCTCTTAAGCACACACGCACATTCACACTCACACGCAGTCCGCGCGCCGCTCACTCATGCTGCCGGCCTGCCTGCTTCAGTCTGCTTTATGAACTGAGATATTTGAAACAGAGCAGTTGGAGCAAAACAATAGTAGATGAGTCCCGGGCGCCCAGCTGCGCTCCCTCTATAGATGTAGTAGTAGTAGTAGTAGTAACACTCATTCTCAGTGTTTACACATCTATCTCTGTGGATCTAACACCATATCCCTGTTTCCTCCTCTTATCTCTTTAGATGTAGCCTTCTATCAATCAGTTTGTTACTCTATCTCTCTCTCTCTTTTGATCTTTCCTTCTGTCCCCCTATCTGTCTTTACTCCATCTATCCCGCTCTATTTCTCTTGTTATTCTGTCTCTGTCCTCTATCTATCTATCTTTCCCTCTGTGGATATTTTCCTCTGTCTCTCTATCTGTTCATCCATCTCTCTATTCATTCCTTTATAGATCTTTCACTCGGTTTGCTCCTATATGTCACTATCTCTGTTCGTCCCTCTACCTCCATCCATCTCTCCATTAACTCTAGATCTGTCTATCATCTCTCAATTATCAATTCCTCTCTCTCTCTCTCTCTCTCTCTCTGAAAAAGTTATGAAATGTCTATAGTCAATATGTTATTAATTTAAAAAAATATATATTTTATACATTTCATTTGGACAATGTGTATAAACTTGTCTATCTCATCAGCTTTGGGGTATCAGTAAATGAGTATAATGAGCTGCTCTGGTGACTCAGATGCTGAGGACTAGTTCACATGTAAACTCACTTTATGAGGTGTTCAGTTGGATTGCTTTCTTAGTCACTTGTATCCTCCAGGCTTAAGTTTAACTTTCTGCTTTTCATTAGCCTATACCTTCTACAGTGTGCATTGACTATTGCACCTGGTTCCTCTGTGTGTTATTGTTGAAAATCATATCATGTGTTTTTGATGTCCGTGTATGTTCTTCTACTATAAATTACTGTAGTGCAACATGTCAGTGAAAGAGTTGTGTGTTTGATTACATGCTTTGTGTTCAGCACATGTTGAGCCATATGTGGGCTGCCTGGTGGAGGAGTTTAGTTCTGCAGGCCTTCTTTATCTTTTTTTTTATTGCCTATGTAATTGTGTTTGTAAGTGTGAAACATACTTTAATATATGACTCCTGGTAAACATTTTTGCTATAACGTTTGCTTTAATAAACCTGATATGATATTTCCATAAGCAGTGGATGTTTGGGGACCTGTTTTGCCCTTGAAGTTCTGAGTCATTTCGCAGTCATTACTTGGAAAGTGAGATTAGACAAGTTCGATCCTTCTAATGTGACACATGCCACCACACAAAGCCCGTTTCTTTCTGTAATGTCTATTTCTCTCCTTCTCAATAAAAAGAGTTTGTGATTAATATAAATCTGAAACCTGTGGCGGCTGTTTCACTCTGATTGTGTGTTTGGTAGAGCATCATAGTGAATGAATGTGGTGACTTTGGGTTTTACTCATGGACTTGGTGAGATTGCAGAAGCTGTTCTGATAGTAAACTTCAGTTTGAGGGTGAATCACTTCAGTAGGTGTTTAGTGACGGAGCAAATCATTCAGGTCTCAAGATGCTCTTTTTTTAGAAGTTGACCTGTTTTTAAAGTGACTCTTGTTGACCACTATTCGTTTGTTCGACAGCTAGTCTAGAGAAAGTGCAGCCTAGAGAAAGAAGGATTCCTGTAATCCATTTTATCACCGAGCTGATGTAAGTTTGTGACTCATCCTGAGTGACTGACTCCTAAAAGGTCCTTCATTTGTTGATCAGACACACGGCACAGACCTGCTCCGTCATCCCCGGGGCCCATCAGCACCTTGCCTTCGGAGTTCGGTAGCTTTAGACTTTCATTCTTACTTGTACAGAAGATGAACTTTTCATGATGAATGAATGTGCTGACGTCTGACCGTCTGGGATGAGAGTGTTGCTCATTTGAGAATGTTTTTGGAGTCTGTCGACTCACCGGAGTGGAAATGTTTGCTGGGACACTCTATGCGTCTATATCAGTTATGGGCTGGGTGGTATGATGCTTTATATCGTCAGATGGTTTAAATGTGTCAACACACCAGTCTGTTTTATTGTTCATGCGACAATTTATCCAAAGGTGTGGTTTTAAAATCCAACATCAAATAATCAGCTGTTTTACAGTGACTTTAAATGGCTTGTATTTTCAGTTTTGCAGTCTTCTGTTTTTAATTGTTGAACATGATGAAACATGATGTGAAACTGCATTTGCACTGGTGCCAGATTTATCATTCATCTTATGTTTGTGAAGTCTATAAAAAAAAAAAGAATTTAATTCCTTTTCAATAAAATTTCAATTTATAGCCTATATTTTAATGGTCTATTGACTTCAATACTAATATATATGTGTGTGTGTGTATATGTATGTATGTATGTATGTATATGTGTGTATATATATATATATATATATATATATATATATATATATATATATATACATGTGTATATATATATATATACATATATATACATATATGTATGTATATGTGTGTGTATGTATGTATATATATATATATATATGTGTATGTATGTATATATATATGTGTATGTATGTATATATATATGTGTATGTATGTATATATATATGTGTATGTATATATATATATATGTGTGTATATATATATATATATATATATATATATATATATATATATATATATGTGTGTGTGTGTGTGTGTGTGTATATATATGTTATTTAAATAACAGATTTTATGATCCTTTATGCTTCCGGTCCTCCATGAGAGATACGAGACCAGTGCGTCCCACAGGTGTCGCTCATTATTGATCACGTCACCGGCCTCGCGCCGTTCTCCCTCGTCCTGCTTGCCACATATATATGTATGTATATGTGTGTGAATCTATGTATATATGAAGAGTTCAGATGCAAAAGCCTCTAAGTGCCATCTGAAATTTTCTTCTAGAATGATCATTTTTATCAAGCTTATATATTTAAGTTCAATAATTTCACTATTAATTGTCATTTAAGTGAAATTACTTAACTTAAATATACAAGCTTTATAAAAATTATCATTCTAGAAGAAAATTTCAGATGGCACTTATAGATGGCACTCAGATGACACTTATGTATATATATGTATGTGTATATGTGCGTGTGTGTAAAATAACATATACACACACACATACCTACACAAACACAATAATTTTTTATATAAAGATATGTAAATACATCAGTTATTTTGAAAATTCAAGTCCATAATGTATATTTCAAATGTAAAATATGAATCTATTTATATAAATACGATTATAGAGAAAGACAAAATAACATGTTATTTTTTTAATGTATACAGTTAGTGTGATATACAATAGCATGATGTAAGATTGTGGTCATACCGCCCATCCCTAGTCCCAGTAAAACGCAACCTTCATGTGTCTGTGAAAATGTGTGAACTGCAGGGTGATTATGCAGTGGGATTTGTCCTTTAGGGTCTAATAGTTGTAAACAGCTGGGTTGTGTGGTGTTATGAGCTGTTTGCCTTCCCACAAGCACCCTGTTCCTTTTGTACTTTTATTTTGCCCGTTTAATCACTCTTTCTTCTTCGCTGTTTCTTTTCAAATTCAAATTTAAGAAAGCTTTACTCGAAAATGAATTACCATGTGTTTCAGCATCCAGCCCTGGCCCGTTGCGGATCTCCATTGTGCGGCCGCTGGCTTTTCAAAACTCCTTATTCTCTCGCTGAACTCGTTTTCTCTGTTATTTACGTTACACTGACCTCAGCCTTCAGAGCCGATTTGTATCAAAATTGTCAGAGTGGCGTGAAGACACAGCAGGGCTACAGTCATTCTGCGTCACATGCTCGTGAAGTTCACACACACACACACACACACACACACACACACAGCGGCCTAGTCTAGACTCGCATCCCCAGACGTACCCAGTAAAATGATGACTGGGATGCTATAGGAAGTGTGTGTGTGTGTGTGTGTGTGTGTGTGTGTGTGTGTGTGTGTGTGGAGATATGCAGTTCTCCTCATGAATAGAGGAACCAAATCGGAGAAGACTCCCGTACAAAGACCCCCTGCGGATCCGTGAGGGCATCCCCGCTCCGATTTGTGTCTTTCACAATAGAGCAGATGAAATCAGGAGCAGAAAGAAGCATTCGTTTTTCTTGTCCTGCGTCTGCCAGCGTCGCGGTCAGTCTTGCGAGATGGATGGATGACGCTGAATGCGAGAGGTCAGGTATTTAACCCTGCCCTCTTCGTGATTGCAGGAAAGCACGCATCTTAATTGCAGTGTCCTCTTTCCACTGTGTCTGCAGAGACCAACAGCATCTCTTGCTCTTGATTAAGCATATGCAAAATTAAATATTTTTGTATTTTCACTGACTGTGATAATGCATTTCCACAGTTTTTAACATTATAAAACTAGTCCTAGTTGTTTTTCCAGTTTTATAAAATGGTATGTACATTTATAATACTGTACTTTGTATTGTATTACCTTGCCATTAAATAAAAAATAAATAAAAAACACTGCTGTGTGAGTATCTCTAACACAACAGCTGGGGGAGTTATGGCAATTTTGACATCTTTCTCTCTTCTGACCAACGCAATCAGTCTCTAGGGCTGCACAATTTAAATTATATTGAAATATATTTAAAAAAAATTATACAACCAAACCAACGTACATGTTTCACATTCTTATTGTGAGAAGAAAGCGTCCCTACAACTTCTGAAAGTGAACAGCATTTTTTTACTGCAGCATTATATAAAAAGTATGTAGTTTTAATGTCAGTGTAAACCAGGGGGTTTCAGGTATAGGCCTATATTAGGTTTATTTAACAACAGAAATTGAATAATCAAATGTAAAAATAAAACACTGCTTAGTCTTCACTGTATGAATTCATTGTATACCGATTCATATTAAAGCTAGAAAAGTTATTCAGTCAAGAGCAGTGAGTGATTACAAATGATCGTTGCGACGGAAGCGAATCAATCAAAACTAACTTTAGCTGGAAAATAACTATAAAAGAACCGCTATAAAGCCAAAACAATCTCTGTTACCCTAAATTATACATTTATTTCTGTAAGGCTGCTTTGAAACAATCTACATTGTTAAAAGCGCTATATAAATGAAGATGACTTGACTTGACTTGATTTTCTCTGTCTTTTGTTGCTTGATTAACATTAAGCACACAGACGGCAGCAGGTTTATTAGGCTGCTGTCACTTTAAGAGCTGCACGGATCCAATATATTGTTGCACACGCGCTGTCTTTCTCAACTGTTTGGTCCACTTCAGACATAACTGACTGTGTATATGAATGAATGCTCACCAAGACTGACATTTTTGCATAAATTTGGCTATGTAAGCTATGGAAGAGAACTGCATTAGGGATCACGCACTGCCCGAGAGGCGGCTTCGGCTTCCTGTGTGCTTGTGTACTTCGTTTATTGCGTTTAATAACATTATGGATGTCACACTTATGTGTCCAATCTGCTCTCTGCTGTCTGCAACCACCTAAAACTTGAGCTCCGTCCGAAATCGATGCTACATTTGAATTTGAACTTACTTTGCGACCGTTAAAAAAGTATGTTCTATATAGTATGAATGTGTGTAGTATGATTGTAATCCGGACGTACTACATCCGCCATGTTATCATTATCATGTTGACCTACCAGCGTCAGTTGTGTCCCTTCACCTCCATTCATAAATCCTCTCCCGTGGCCTCATGGGATAGTAAAGTATCAATCGAATGCGCACTTCAGTTTCTCGCCGGAAGTAGTATAATCCGGGAAGTTTTCGTCTACTGTTTTTCGGATACTATGTATTTGGACATACTACTCTGTTGGCGTACTGTTTTTGGCATACTAGCTTATATAGTAGGGAAGTATTCGATTTCGACTTTTTTAGTAATATTTTGGAGTGTTAAAATCATGAAGTCATCGCAAGTGATACCTTTAGGATATTTTTGATAATTTCGATATATCGTTCAGCCCTACTCTCTACTTTTTCCCCACTGTCAGCATGCTAAAACTGTCTTTATGATGTTAAAATATTTTTTGTCGATTAATTAGTCTGCCTCACTAATCAATTGGCTTGTAGGACGACTAATCAACCCATTCTCCTTCCTGATGCCCTCAGGCTATGTGTGTGTGTTTCCTTGGCCTCTGAGAATTGACAGGCCTTGTTGTTTTATCATGACGGGAAGACGTGCCCTCAGGGGCCGAGCCCTAATAATGCCACCTTTGACCTTTTGCTGACTTTGTTCTGGTTTAAAATCTACATACGATTTTGGCTCATTAGTTGTGTGCAGTGAGTGAGGTTTTTTTTTTTTTTTTTTTTCTCAACAGAGCTGGTTTGGGGCTGTTTCTCAGTTTTTGGGGGCTGTGCCTGTTTTAGATGCTCCATTGAACATCAATAGTGGGTGAACAGTGTGTTTGCCGCACTTTATTGGGTCTTTTAAGGGCCTCGGGCTGTGGGAGCATTGAGAAGTCTGATTCGTTTTAGCGAATCAGTTCGTTTGGGCTGTTCATAGATTAATTCACTGTATGTGTTTGTGATTGCTGTATATTCGTTTGTGCTGACGCTGTGGCTCAGAGAAGATCAGTGTCTGCCGGGGCAGGTGGTTGTGATGTAGGTTAGCAGCGAGTGTCTGTAAGCTTTTGCCCCTGGCCGTGTAAACAAATCCCTCATGCTGCTGTGTGTGTGTGTGTGTGTGTGTGTGTGTGTGTGTAAGGGAGAACTGAAGGAGTGTGTCCAGCCTCCCAAAAGCCTCAGTAAACAAACAAACATCCACCTCTGTTTCCAGGCCTGCGAGCTGGGTTTCCCTGTGTGTTGTTCATGTTGGCTGCATCCCAATTCACACACTTCTACTCTGTGAAAGTAAATAATTTGCTTATAATAGGAAAGTATGCGCTTTTTAAGAATGTTGTACGTCAGTATCGTACGTCATAAAATTGCATCATACTCTGGATTGCATTCCTTGTTGTTCTTATACATCTTAAGGGTAATATTTGCCAAAATTTAGACTTTGAAAATTCATCCATTTCTTTGTTTATTGTATATGTGAAAGTAATGTTTTCCATTTCTATATATAATATGCATTACTGTTTGGGGTTAAAGTTTAAATGAAATGAAATGTTTTTAAAATATTTTATGCTCACCGAGGCTGCCTTTACTTTGATAAAAAATAGAGTAAAAACATTAATATTGTAAAATATTTATTCCTCTTAAAGCGCTTTTAAATTTGTATGTATTTTAACATTTTATTTATTCCTGTGATGGCAATCAGCCATTATTCCAGTCTTTAGTGTCCCGTGCTGATTTTGTTCATTACTGCATTTATTTGAAATAGAAAACCTTTTTTTTAATCATTTATTTATGAAAGTATTGATTTAAGAAAAAAATCTTACTGACCCATACTTTTGAACAATAGCATCATTTCTTGATTACAGTGCTATATTTGCTGCAGTAGTAGATTAGTTTTTTTATTAAAAGGCATTAAAGCAGTTTGCCATGGAGCTTGGTGTCATTTGAAATGCGATCTGTTTATCTAATATCAGTTGCTTATCAATTTCGAAATAAATGTTTCATATTCCCTTCCACCAATCAAGAGTCGTCTAAGTGCTGAATCTGTATCTCTCCCAAGTCCTTGTCATCTCATTCACAGGTTTAGTTTGTTTGTTCCTGACCCGCTGAATCATCTCTCTTGCGTTACGGTTAATTTAGCAGTCACATGAAGAACCGGGAGCGTCTCGGCAGATCGGTTTACGCCGGACAGATTTAGATTCCTCAGCGGCCCGGCGTTGTTTTTGAGTTCAGTTAATCAGAGAGAGCAGAACACACAGGCTCTGTCCTGTACCCTGTGTTCATGCCAGCATGTGCTCTATCACGACTGCAGCGTAATCTGTGTCATTAGTTTGGGGCCTAGATGACACTTTTGATAACACTGTGAATCATTCTGAATCAGGAATTCTGAATCCAGTCATTAGCCCAGCATGAATTTCTGTGTTTGAAGAGGAGAAACTTGACTCATTTGATTTAATGAGATGTTTCTCAATGGAGTGCCTCTTCCTCCTGCCAGCTGTCGTGTCCAGTGTGTGTTTGTATGTATGTAACGTGAGCGTGTGTGTGTTCATTCCTGAACTTCTGCTCATCGTTAGTCACCCCACAGGCTGCTGAAGGGCTGATGGGAACACAGAAGAATGCACACACACACACACACACAACACAGCAACTCTGTGCAGGATGGGCTCAGGCTATATCGTCTGTAATGTATCCTTGAGATCAGAGTTTTTCATCTCTGTTCAAACGTACTGGAGCCCCAGAGTAAAATTCTCTCGAGAATTCTTTTTGTATCTTAAGGAAAAAAAAAAGTGAAGACCGGTGTATGAGACAGCTTTCACATCTGTGCATCTGCATTGCGAATATGTGCTTGTGTATGTATCCTATTATATTATTAGGCTATATATTATTATTTATAGTAAATAATATATCGATTTTTTTTTTCTAATTTAAGATTATTTCATGTTTGCTGGCTGACTTTAATTATAGCATGTAAAAATCTTTATGTATATTGGGAATACTTAAACCTGTTGTAAAACAGTTATAGATTATAATGTCCCTGGATGACATGTTTTTTGTTTTTTTTAACAGACCACAGTTTTATTATGTTTTATTTTTTGGGGTCTGGACTCGGCACACATTACAGTTGAGATTGATTGATTGATTTAATATTTAATTTATTATTTTATTATACTGACATTTATATTTTATATACTTTTTATTAATTCATCTCATTATCATATTGCATTTATTTTTTATTATTTTTCACTATTATGACAGGGAACTACACTGCGACCAAAATGGTCGCATATGCGACCTTTTGAAATGCCATTGCGACCAAAATTTTTAATGGGTCGCAAATGTATGACTGATTATTTTTGTACCTGTGTTTTAGGCAATGTGCTATGATTTACTACGAGCATTTATTAAAACAGAAATGAGTATTTTAAGAATACGTTTTATAACGTGCTCTGAGCATTCAACACATCAAGTTGGCTTCAGCCCCGCGACCGTTACTTAGATTAAAACGTACCATTGTATCTGCGCGACTCGCGAGCTCTCTCTCTCTCTCACTAATACGGACGCGCGCGCGCACACACAGAGAGAAGATAATTGTTAAATGAAAATTGACGGGCTATAGTTTAAATTTTGTTCTTGCTTGGGTTTTTTTCTGTCAAAATGTCGGAAAGCATATTGTATTATCCATCCGTGTTTTTAAAATTCGTTAAATGACGGACGTTTTACAACACAGCCCTCGTTATATGTCGGATTCGTCAAACTTAGCCTACTTGATATTATTTTTAGAATAAGTGATTCGTTATGCTATTATTGGACTCCTGTCTATTCATTGTCAACTGTTTTCTATAAATATGTTTGTATTGGCTAACATTTATGCAGCTAATGCCTGTCCTGTTTAAAATGTGCAATGTTCAAATGCAAAGACAGCACGTCACAAATAGAAGCCCTTTTCCCTGTGGCATTTAGTGTCATATTTGGTTATTGGAATAATAAATTAAGTAGCCTATCTTTATTGTACACCTGTTTTTTTTTTTTTTTTTTTTTTTTTTTTACTGTTTTCTAGGGGTTTCTTAATTTTAGACCAGCACACATTATATGCAATGCAATATAATGCATGTGTGTCCTATGTGTGACATATTTTGCACACAGGTAAAGGTGCCCAACATAAGTCATTTCTAAAGTAAAAAAAAAAAGTGTTTTGGAAAATTTCTCTTTATTTGATTATCAGTAAATTTGTTTTCTATACAGAGATATCGATATCGGCCATAACAGCAATATTAATATCGGTTATTATCGATATCGGCCACAATTTTCACATCGGTGCATCACTACTTAAGAGTTCAGGAGTCTGCCCATCTGTGCCAACCATAGCATGTTGAAATCCATTTTGCACTTTATTGTGTACTGTATTTTCTATTGCAGTAAATCTATCCCAACCAATGTTAAAGAAAACAAAAACAAGAAGGCATGTGCTTTAAAAGATGGCAAGTAAAATAAAAAGCACATCTGTATGCAATACAGTTTCATTATTGTTCATTATTATTCAGAGCAGCTTACTATAAACAATTTGTGCGACCAAATCATGTTTTGCGCCAGTAACTGAAAAAGTTAGTAGCGCAAGTGCCACCAGTGGAAAAGGTTAGTGTAGTTCCCTGTATGATGTTATCTCATCATTTTTTTTTTTGTACTATTATTTTTAATTGCATTTATTTGTATTTATAATGTCATCCCAATTGTTATCCACCATAATTTTGGCCAATGCTGTAATTAAATTTTTTTTTTGCCAGTACATCACAGTCTTTAACCTCCCTGCCCCGGTCCTGTCTTCTCTTTCCAGCAGGCTAATGAAGCCCTTCACCACCAGCACCAGGTGGCCCCAAACAGCCTGCTGCCACTGCTGAACTCTGAGCCACAGGACCAGAAGCCTGTGATGCCCATTCCGCTGGACCACAAGCCCCCTGTCAGCGCAGCCGAGCTCCTAAAGGACAATGTAGCCAGCGGGACGGGGGGAGGAGGGGGTGGGAACGCTGGAGGGGGCGGTCCGATGGCAGTGGTCAAGAAAGAGCACAAGAGCAAGACGCCATTCATCTGCGGCTACTGCAACAAGGCCTTCCGTGACAGCTACCACCTTCGCCGCCATGAGTCCTGCCACACCGGCATTAAAATGGTGTCCAGACCCAAGAAGACGGCGCAGGCGGCGCCCACCATGGTCTCGCTCATCTCCACCTTGCCCCGCGAGACCACGGGTGATCCTTCCTACATCTCAACCGTCGCTGGCATCCTCTCCACGGCGACCACTTCCACGTCCTCCGCTTCCACGGTCATGTCCCCGACGTCCATGTCCAACGTGACCCAGCACAGTGCTCCCAAAAAGCCACCCAAGCCCGTAAAAAAGAACCACGGCTGTGAAATGTGCGGGAAAGCCTTCCGGGACGTTTACCATCTGAACCGTCACAAGCTGTCGCACTCGGATGAAAAACCGTTCGAGTGTCATATATGCCAGCAGCGCTTTAAGAGGAAAGATCGCATGACGTACCATGTGCGCTCACACGACGGAGGCGTCCACAAACCCTACGTCTGTTCTGTGTGCGGAAAGGGCTTCTCGAGGTATGTGGGGCTTTTAAATTTCTTGTAAAATGGCTTAGATTTAATAATCAGTGTGTTTGATTTACAAGTTAGGGGTCCAGAATTATAATGAATTTAATGATTCTGGTTCAGATTCCAGTGAACAATTCTGGTTCTTTAATGATTCTTTTGAGGAAGCCCCTCCCTTTTTGATAATCGAAAGAGTAAGATTTTATTTTTTTATTTTATTAACTTTATTAAGCCAGGATGCATTTAACTAATCAAAAGTGACAGTAAAGACATTTATGATCATGTTACAGTAGATTTCTAATTCAAATAAATGTTCTTTTGCACTTTCCAGTCATCAAATATTTCTTAGACAGCACAACTGTTTTCATTAAATCAGCATATCAGAATTCATGAATAAATCACAGGAACTACATTTTTAAAATGCAGATTTATACAATAAACTGGTTTGGTTTGAGTCTTTTTGACTGGTTGATTGAAAATAACCGGCTCATTTGATTGCGTATTGGCCTACTGGTCACTTAAACTTTCTAAGAATTTCTTTTGTTAATTCTCATTGCATAAATTCAACCCGTATTTGAATCAGACTACAAGCTAAAAAGAGACTAAAAAGCATAATTTTACATGGTAGATTTAGTAGTTCAGTATAATCTATAATGAAACCGAACATCATGAAATCATTTTTAAATATGATTTAAGATTGATTTGAAATCAAATCATTTCTTGATTCCAGTCTCTACAAATAACACCATATTTTCACTTTCAACAATGCTTAAATATACTATACATTAATAGCAAATGTTAAAAGTAGTAATAACTCCTTTCCATACCGCATAAAATGATGCTGTTTGTGGATTCTGAAGATGTCAGTGCATTTAATACTGTCTGTTGAAATATGTGTTCAAGGCTCGAGCTGAATCCACCATCTGCTGTTCTGATGATGTTAATTTCATCTCGTTCCTATTGGCTGCCGCTGGCTGATTTATAGTTGTTGTGAATGGATCTGACTGGCTTCCTTTGTAGGGCCCAGCATGCCGAGGGTCTGCGTGAACAGAAGGAGGAGGGGGTGCTCTTATTCCTCTGTTATTCCCTCCTGTTTGTTCTGTCTTAGAGGATCAGTGCTGGGGTTTCCTTTGAGTCACTCAGGGGCCACAGACACACGGCTGCTTTAAGAGTCTCGTCTATAATGTCTCTGAATATCCAGAAAAGCATCAGAGAGGCCTCACTATCCCTGAAATTAATCCTCGGATTATTAATCACGCACTGACACAAGTCAAAGCACAGAGATGAAAAGAGCTGTTTTTAGAGCTCTGGCTGTTCCTGAGAACATAACCTGAAACAAAATGTCCCAGTCTCATCTGGCAGGTTGTGTCACGTTCATATTTAGTGTGTTTTGTAAACCCGAATTCAGTTGTTCTCCTCCATACGTCCATTTTAGGCTGCTGATTTTGTTACAAAAGTGCGATTGTAAAAAAACATTTTTTTTGTTATAATGGTGTAATATAATTGTAAGTTGTGACTGAGAATGCAAACAACACTTTTGTGTTACTGTTCTGAGGTAACACACTTACAATGCATCCAAATGCAAAGCTGAACGCTATTCATATTCCCCGCTGTAATACGATCTCATGCATAATGCAGAACAATGATTGGATTAAAAGAGTTAATTTCTTAGAAATAATGCGGAGGAAAGCTCAGAAACGGATGATGTAGACACGTAGTCTCCAGCCACGGCAGTCAATCACCACTCCAAATGAACGCATATACCTCACTTTTCGTGACGTTGGTTTAACTTTGCTTTTTAAACCGGAATAGCGAAATGGCTCAGAAAAACGAAAAAATAACTTTTCCCGGTATAATAAACATGAGTGCTATCACTGTTTTCGTTGATGTGGAGCCTTTACATATATCAACATCTTAAAAAATAGGTTGTTCCAGTATTTGTGCTGTTATTCTAGCTTTTTAATTTGTTATTATTATTTCAAATAAAAAATTATAATAAAAAAAAGTGTTTTAGGGTTTCATGACCCCATCCTTGCTGATTAAAAAAAAATCTTATTGACCCCAAACTTTGGAGCTGTAGTGTATCCCCACAAAATATGTTAATATTCAGATTGCATTCACAACAATCGCAAGTTGCACTGAACTTCTCATGAACCTAATTCTGTATGGACTCCAGCACAATTCATTGCCGTGCACCTCGATTTTGGAAGATGCTTCACATCTATCAATAAACCAAATATTATATGCCAGAGGTGTCCAATATAGCTCCTGGAGGGCCACTGTCCTGCAGAGTTCAGCTCCAACCCCAGTTAAACACACCTGAACCAGCTCATCAAGGTCTTACTGGGACACACTAGAAGGCAGGTGTGTTGAGGCAAGCTGGAGCTAAACTCTACTGGACAGTGGCCCTCCAGGACCGAGTTTGGACATCCCTGTTATAGGCAATCAAACTTGAATCCAAACCAAATTCTCTAGTGGTAAAGCAACATCAGTTTGCGTTCTATTAACTGTGAACAGTGAGTAGTGCTGGTGTAAGCCACACCTGCATTAGGTTTTCTAGGTCACGGCATCTGATGAATCTGCAACTTAGAGACAAACTCGTCAGAACTGTCTCTCAGAGGCAAAGTACAGCAGACACTATGCTGTTTTCTTCTTTGCCATGTTTTAAATTTTTCCCTCTCCTCTCAGGCCTGACCATCTCAGCTGCCACGTAAAGCATGTTCATTCCTCAGAGAGACCTTTCAAATGCCAAGTAACGGTAAGAACCAGAACCCATTCATCCCATTTATGCAGTTGGGCATCTAACAGTGCGCCTCTAGTTGCTGGTAGCCAAACATGGTACTCCATAAAGGGTTAATAACGAGGACTTCTTGAAGTAAAAACGTCACACACTTAAATTTTGATTAGTAATAAGTGGTTCAAGGAAAACTTTGAATTTTGGCTGTCTTGTGTCCATAATAGGCCTGTACATCAGCCTTTGCCACCAAAGACAGACTTCGGTCGCATATGATTCGGCACGAGGGTAAAGTCACGTGCAACGTGTGCGGAAAGATGCTGAGCGCTGCCTACATCACCAGCCACTTAAAAACACACGGCCAGACCAACTTTAACAATGCCTGTAATAAAGGTAAGTGCAACATGATTGGTTGCCCCAACAGCCAATCAGCCTGTAGTCTGTACGACAACGTTCCCAGCTTCTCTGGGTGACACATGTAGCTCTAGCACCAACATCCTTCTACTAATACTCTGTTCCATCCTTTCTTCTCTTCTCCAAGCTCTTTTATGTCCCTTCAGCTCCCAAACTCTCTTACACATACTCAAGTGCACTAGTGAGAGGTGACTTTATCCTGCTCAGAGTGTTTTTAAAAAAATCTCTGAAAAACTGAGAACCGGCCAGAATGACAACGTTACAATAATGCCTAGAATATATTATACCCCATTGTAAGTCCTACACTTCTTTCAGAACAAATTTAAAATCCAAAGTATATTTAATTCAGTGTTTTCATGATATCACAGGTTATTCTGAAAAAGTTTTTGCTTGGTCCCTTCCCCGGTCCTTTTACTTTTGAGTTTGGTTTGAGAACAACATACTTTAGGGGCTAGAGCGGAGTCCATTTTTAAGCCCAGAGCTCTTTCTGAGATGGAGGAATGGTTCAGGTTGGTGGAAAATGGTCGTCTTATGAAGCACAAAGAATCGTGGGAGTGAAGTCTCTGTAAAGTGGACATTAGGGGCATTTAAAGCAATTATTTCTGAGTACTTCTGTTTGTAATGATACTTGAACATGGCTGATGTGATTTCTTGAGCCAGAAGCCTTTTCCCAGTAATATTGCGTTTATTTTTGTGAAGTTTTTTTGAACTTTGGTTGTGCATTCCATCATATTTCATTGGTCATGGCATTTGATTTGTATGTTCAGAGATTAAATTAGTCAAGCATATCAGTGGAGGAGGCCAATGCTTTGCTTTAGGCAGAAACTGCTCTGACAGAACCGGATCCTTTCTGAGGACAACAGGGTCAGGAAAAGGTCTAATCTAGATCTAATGCAAGGATGTAAAGCAGTCAGCAGTACTCTGGAAATTTGCACTGTCATTTACTTAGTATTTAAGGAGTGGAGTTCCCTCAAATTGATACCTGTGGTCTCAGTTTGTCTCAGAACTGTTGTGCTATTTAGTCATAGGTGCCATTATGTTTGCTTGGATATTTTTCATGAATTAACCCACTGATCCCCATTCCATGATCCATCTTTGTCATGTAGTTTAGTTTTCTTATTTCTGTCTGCTTTGAAAGTGATGAGCTAATTCTTTTTTTTTTTTGTTCTTTTTTTTTTACTGTCATTCTTGTAGATTGTACATTTTTTATTTTTAATAGCCAAAACTATTTGTACAGGTTTCAAAACAAATTGGCACTTTTTATTGACAGCATCTGTGACTATGTTGTTGATTACCACAGAATATTATTTAGCAATTCTATTATATTAAAAAGTATATTTATAATATTTTAATAATTTTCTCTCACCTCATTTTTATATATTTTTTGTAATATTAATATAACAAGTATATTAATAATTTTGTCTTTTGCCTCAAAGACATAATGATAATATTATATAATTTATTATATTATAGTAATTATATTATTACACCTACATTTACAAATATTTGTGTCTTTTGCCTCAGTTAAAAAAAATATTATTAATATAATATAATTTATTATATATTTATTATACTATGGTATATTTAATAGAAATACATTTAAAATAATTGTTTGTAATGCCCTTACAATGAACATCTGTGGAGCAAGTCATTTTAAAGGTTTTCTACGAAGAATTTTTGCAAACTGATGGACGAGTTTGTTTTTTCTGTGCTAAATGTCAACATGCCATTCATGCTGTCAATAGAGTTTAACCTGTTTTGAACCTGCAACATTTACATTTCTGTTTCTGTTGAATTGGATAAAAAGGCTTGAATCTGTTTATGATGATAATGAACAAATATCTCCTTTTATAAAATGATATTCATGTCTGAATTCACACTAAGCATAAATACTGCAACCCTGCGTTGCTAAAAGTCCCATAATGCATCACTGCAGGCAGCTGCCTGCCCATCATAACCCTCTGTCTATTTCTAAATAGGAGACTGGCAGTGGAACCACTCAGGGCTCCGAAAAGGTAAAAATGAAACGAAACAAAAAAGGTGGAAAAGCAGATACACACACATTAAAAGTTTGCTCTCTTCCGTCTCCGCTGTTACCAAACGAAGTTCGATCACAAATGCTCACATATGTCTACAGGTTCCTTTACATCATTTGACACACCAGTCTAGACACCCAGAGAGTTTGGGAGCGGAATACACCCAAATCGTGAACACACGTATTAAACGCTTCTCCTGTCTCTTTCTCCGTGCTCTACAGACAACACTGAAGTCTGCAACTCTGCCTCCTCCACACCGGTCTCGGTCTCGTCCCCCATCACCACCGCAATGAACCGTGGCCACACCAGCAACCCCGTTACCATAGCAGCCCAGATGAACATCTCCACCAACACGGTCAATATCACGTCTCCCGTCAGCCTGCAGCACCCGGTCACCATCACCGGCCCTGTGAACATCGCCTCCGTCAACATCCCAGCCACAGCGCCCATGAACATCGCCCACCCGGTGGCCATCACAACACCCATGTCCATGAACATCGGCGGCCCGCTCAACATCGCCATGAGATCAATGGACAGCATGTCCTTCCTGTCCCAAGTCTTGCCGTCTTCTCCCTGGTAGAACCGGCCCTTGACCAGCCTTTTTAGCCCTGACACCTGTGTGGCGTGAACAAACCCATCCTGTGGCAACTCTGGTGGAAGAGTAGCACAGGTCGATCCAACTCTCTCTGGCCTTTGGATACGTTTGCATTTTGCGCACAAGGTGAGCAGCTCGGTAGCGGGGCATTTGGCAAGCTCCTCTGAGCACTTCAAAACCCCGACGGACGTTTTAAGGACAAATGCAATAATCGACGTGCATTTCGAACACTTTTTTTATAAGCAGAGTGCCGATGGGTTCTTCAATGATGTTGAGGCGTGATCAGTATTTAAGAAAATTCATTAGAAAGTGACTTTAGCTTCCATTGGGAGGGAGGATTTTAAAAATATCTTTTGTATTATTTTGAGTGCGTACATCCGTGTAGCAACTTTGAAGAGGTACAGTTGAGAACAATTTTTGTTTTCTTCATTAATAGTGTTCGGCAGGTCACGGTTTACGACTTTTTAGTTTGTCTGAGGGGAGGGCAGCTTCCTTTTCTTATTGTTTACGTCGCCATTGTTAGCTTTTTTAGCATACAAAAGAAAACGTTTGGAGGAAGGAAAGAGAGTCTTGCACTGAAAGCATATCCCTAGTCTAAAGAGGCAGTATTATCTAAATATAAATATCATGATAGTATGGCCCTGTCCAAAATTGCGCACTTGATGTGGTTGCTGCGGTTTCTTTTGCACGCATCCGTGAAGTCCATGAAGACCGTAGGGTGTCCCCTTTGTAATTTTATGGGCGAGTCAAGAGCGCCCCATTTGCACACTGGTGCAGACTTCCAAGCATACTACTAAGTCTGTGGAGCATTACTTCACCAAAGTGTGGATTATGTCAAGTACGCCATTTGGGACAGGGTTTATGAACTGTAGATAACCAGCTCATTCAAAACAGAGCCATCTAGAGGTTAGAGTCACGCATTGACACCCTTTAATTTGGACTTTTGTTGCCTGATTTTGTCGTTAAAAGTATTTTATAACCTTGTTTTTTGTATTTTTATATGATTTTTGTAAGATCCCTATTCTAGAAATAGGCTGAGAATAGGAAATGAACATGAATAATTCCAGAAAACTGATTTGGAATTATTCATATTTGTTTGTAAATATAGTTTATTTTATTTTAGGTTACACTTTATTTTAGGTTTTATTTTTTGTTGTTTTTAGATTTTCTTGTTTGTTTTTTCTGTGTATTTTGTATGTTTTAGGTTTTATTTTGCGTTTTGTTTTGTTTTGATTCATTAGTTTGATCTTTTTGTTTAATGTTTTTGTATGTTTTAGTTTTTATTTAGTTTTTTGTTTTACAATTTTTTTCTTTTATTTATAAATTAGGTTTGTTTTTGTTTTGTAGTTATTTTACCTGTTATTTTCACAGCGGCACCATCCTGCTCATTTTATTTGCTTCCGGTGATTTAATATTGAATCTTTTTTTCCAGTGGTTTGGACTCTTGTATTTTGCTGTAGCTAAAGCCCAGAAGCACCATTTACCATAAAAGCACGTCTTCAGTCTGAAATAAAGAAGAATGTTTACAGACTGCTTCTGGAAATTTCTACACTGTGGTGGGTGGTTACATGCCGATCTGTTCGAACTGAAGAGTTTTATAATTTTGTGTTAATGAGAACGCACTTACTTAACAGTATAAGTAGGAAGAGTGAGCTGCCGCTCACTACACGGATCTGCCGCCAATGTGATGGAAATTTAGGTACATTATGTCGGCCACTTCCTCTATATGCTTCCTGTGGATGGAGCAGATGCCAGAGAGAAGAGACTGCTGTAGTGAAAACACTAATTATTCGACTTGTATGCAATTTTTTGTGGGTAGTTTTCCCGCCACAGCCTGTGATGTGATGATCTGGAGTGTCTGAATGGATGCCGTCCACCCCAGCACTGAGTCTCAGGAAGGGGATGCTTTATCCTGATCAGACACAATGAATCCCTGATCCGTGTGTGTGTGCGCGTGCGTGTGTGTGTGCGCGTGAGCCGTTTGATTCTCCCGTCACACTAGAACAAACAAAAGCATGTTTCCATAGTTTAGTTTGTGGGGGAGAGTCAGAATGAGCGTTTATGCATTTCTTTAGTAGATGCATTATAATTGCCTTTTATTTGCCAAATTCAAACCAATTATGAAATCCAATGAAGTGAAGATATTTGAATTGAGTCTAATGTTGTTTTGATTCAGTTGATGAACTGGATGATTTTTGGAGCCCCTGTGAAAGCGGTTGAATGTATATGTTTGTACAGAAGTGTTTAGCTCAGAGGATCTTAGAGTACAGATAGACATGTGAGCGAAGAAAAGCAAAATAACCTTTTATAAAACTTTTGTATTAGTACATTAACAATGGTAATTTTGTATATACGAAGGCTAGGCTTTCTGAGTAGCAGAAAGAAAAACATTCCTACATTTTTTTTAATGTAAGTTTGTCAGAAATAATTATGTAAACATGCGCAATGTTTTATGTGCCTTTTTATTTGGGTTGTCTAAATAAAAAACTGTAAAACATGATTGCTGTATGTGCGTTTAAGCGAGATCTACCAGCGTTTATTGTCAGTAATTATGAAATGTAGTGCCTAAAATTGAAAACTGATACCTCATGTTAGCATTTAATCTTTTATTACATTCTTGGCCTCTATGTACCTTGTTTGGGTTTTTTTATGTTTTATTGTTTTTCAAACATAATGAAAGATAATGCACATATATAGAAATACATTCCATCAACAATCGGATTCATGAAAAAAAAGAAGAGAACAACAAATGTACCTTGTTTTATTTTGTTTGTTAATTTAACAGGGACAATCCACTAGGCATTGTTACACAGACAACCGATGCAGTGTACATAGGGCATATAGCATAAAGCTAATTTGCGCCCCTTGTCCCTGATTCCCTGCAGTCATGGAAAACCAAGAAATAGCATTGAGTTTGAGATTTTTAGGCATGGAATTTTTTTATTTTTTTTTTATGTAATGGAATATAGTTTTTCTAGTTATGCCTAGATATTTATTAATATCAGAGATATTATTTATTTATTTATTTATTTGGACCATATATATATATATATATATATATATATATATATATATATATATATATATATATATATATATATATATATATATATATATATATATATATATATACATGATTATTTTGCTGGAAATCTGTCTAAAAAAAATCTGTAAAGGTACACAAGGAATTCTGAGTTCAGCCAATGGGAAGGCAGAAGACCAGCAGTCACTCTCGGCTCAGGCAGTGGGCCAGATATTTGGCTCAACACTTGATAATGTGTCAATTCAACATTTTCAGCAATCAGGCATTGCACATCCCATATAGGAAAGTTTTCTCAATCCATGATCTTCACCAAAAAAAAAAAAAAAAAAAAAAAATCGTTCATTTCTAATTCATGGCTCTCCATCTGGTCCTGTTTAAATGCCCCCTCCCCCCACACTAGTTCCTTAATCTTACATGCTTGCTTTTTTTTCTTCGCGGAATCTCAAATTGGTCGTTAGGACTCATTTCCATGTGCATTGGCTCTATTGGTGCGCGTTCACGGCCTCACGCTTGCCGCATCATTTGATCAGGCGTGACGCGCCCCTGGGATCCCAATACAATCAGCCCTGGGTTTAATCTCGTGTCCATGAGCAGGTGCTTCGGGTTCAAGGTCTTTTGTTTCACCCCTCACTGTCGCCTCACAACGGGGATAAAAGACAATGAGACCCATTGAAAGAACAATTGCGCTTTTTTCAGGGCGCCGCTGTTCACCATCTGCCCGTGTCTGTAAGTACAGGCAGCTGTATTAGTATTTGAAGAGCATTTCTTTTCGTTCATTCATATTCATGAAAACATCTCATTTAGACATTTCAGCAACACCCAGCACCTATATAAGTCAATAAAACAGGGGGTTTGTGTGTAAACATTTGGAAATTGAGCCAAAAATATTTATTAAAAATAACACTAAATCCTGATTAGAAAAGCCGCGTTCGAAACCGTCATAAAATAGCCAATAAACGCTCTAAATTGCTTTGTATCTGTAAACGTCAGGCTAACGACGTATTAATTAATATTCTTATTCTAAATTATTATTATTATTATTTTGCTATTGTGATAAATGAAAACTAATAAATATAATTTATATCTAAAGATATGTGCATGTGTGTGTAGATAGATTTGTTTTTGAAATAAATGTAGTCTATTTAATCAAAGATACAGTAATACAATAAATACAATAATATTAAAATGTAATTTATTCATGTGATGGCAGATTTTCAGATTCCAGTCGTCAGTGTCACATGATCCTTTAGAAACCAATCTAATATGCTGATTTGCTGCTCAAGAATCGTTTCTTATTATTAAAATGTATCAGTGTTGAAAACAGTTGTGCTGTTTAATATTTTTGTGAAAGCCTTGATATTATTTTTCATGATACTTTAATGAATAGAACGTCCATAAAATAGCATTTTTTGAAGTTTAATTTATGAAATAAAAATGAATAATACAAGTTAATAAGTTCATATTAATTTCTTTCCAAAAATATTTTTATATATATATATAGATATTTTTAGTATTAACTTAGCATTAAGTTAACCATATATTTAAGAAATCGAGGAGAACCGAAGTATGAATATACTCAGGAGTTGATTTCATCTTTGTTAATGCTGAGTTGCTTTACTCACCTGTATCCACTAGATGCTCTTGAGCGCGGTGAGAGGAGGATAATCTGCCCACAGCTCAAGCGCTCAAGAGCCGACAAAGACTCGCCATCTGACGCTCTGTGAACGACACCGTCTTCTGTTATCACTGTTTATAGCACAACATGGAGGAATGGAGCATCGAGTAATGTGATCAGAGACGATTGCTTCAGCTGGTAAGATCTCATCCTCATCCTGGACCGCTCGTGTCTCTGCCAGATGATAATAGCTTTATTTAGATACATTTACTACTGAAGCGCTGTTCAGTTAAAATTCCATTCAGTCAGGCTTCAAGAATGAATCTATCCCTGCGGATATGTTCTAATAATCACGCCATATATAGTGCAGGGTGCTGTTATGTTACTACAGTATGATGTGATGGAGTTTGTGAAAACTCACCTGCGTCTCTGGTCCACTTATGTCTATATGTAACAATTAAAATCATACAGGGCCAGAATTTTGATCTTTCAAAATGTTATCCAAAAAAATATGATTATATGATGAAGCATTAGCTGTCCAACATTTTGCATTTTTGTTTACTGAAGGTTAACATGCTAAAAAAATAATATACTTTTTACATTCTTTAAGTGTGTAAGTTGTTTTTACTTCTTAAAAAAAAAAAAATATATATATATATATATATATATATATATATATATATATATATATATATATATAATATCCCTGTCCATAATTTGCCCCTAAAATCAGAGGAAAATGATAGGTGGATAAGAATGGTGTAGAAGCCCTCTAACCCTTGTTGTAAGCCTAAACTTGACATGAACTTACCTCAATAAAAACTATCCCTCAAATCGGATTAGTAGATTGGAATGTTGTTCCATGATCAAGGATTTTACTTTGTGAAATCACGTTAACCCAGTAGGTTAATATAAATGATAACGAACAGTATTTCTTCTATGTGATACGTTGACATTTACCACAGTACTATTGCTTATGGTGTCATATTAGCTGATGGCAGACTGATGTTTGGCCTCCCAAAGGATTCTGGGATGGGATCCGTTTACTTCCAAATGTCTCACCATATGCCTCTAATATCTGATTTAGTCTCATTAAATTAGGGCTTAGTTTAAGAGCTCGGCTGAGATCAGAGATCCCATTAAGTCTCTGTTGTTCTTATTTGAGGTGACGTGCAACTTGTTGCTTGCCTTCAATAGTTTAAATGACATTGTTAAAATAGTGGACTTTCAAATCACCTCCCCTCTGCACTGTTCCTTCCTGTCCTCTCCTCTTCTCTTTTCTCCTTCCATCTCAGCAGAACCAGGTCAGGAGCAAGTACAGTGTCAAAGCCCTGCTCGTGCGTTTGGTTCAGTGCACACTATGCAACTGTTCCCCTTTTCTTTGGGCCCTCTTCTATTAATATTTGGAGGAAATGCATGCATCTTTGCAATAAAATCGGCAATAGATTAATTTTGCATTCTGTTCAAATAAAATTAATCAAAACAAAATATAAAAAATGTGTAAGCGACTACTAGAATTGAGGCCAGTGAGGTTTGGGCCAATTAGGGCTAATGATAGCATAGTGTAGAGAGGTGCCAGTGAACATGCTGCTACTTTTATACATAGACAGCAGGCGTGTGTTCTGACATAAGCACTAACCCACAGACGACTCCTGTGGTGATAACAGCTCTTCTTGTCAGACACCACAATCTGTCCGCTTGGATTTCTCTCTCCTCTTGGATGCTGAATCAGCCAGAAAAGCATCAGAATTTGGCTTAATACAGTAAGCTATTTTGGCAGGGACAACTTTCTAAATTTCATTAAAAACGTTGTTTGAAGCTTGTTATTAATGGCAGGGCCAGCTTCACAGTTACGTCCCCTGCCAAAAGGAGCCAAGAACGGTTCGTTCATCCTTTAATGGAGTATTTCATCCAAAATTGAAAAAATCTGATACTGTTTTTTTCACACTTATGTTAAACTGAACATGTGCGACAGATTTTCTTTCATAAACACAAAATGTGACATGTTGAATAATTAATTGTTTTTTTTTCTCCGTGCGGTATAAAATGATTGGAGACAGAGATTTTCAAGCTTCAAAAGCACCATAAAAGTATTATAAAAGTAGTCTTCCTAAGTCTGAATAATTCGTTTGAGTCAAATTGGTCGATCTGATTCATCATGATTGAAAATGACCTACTTCCCACTTCTGAAGTTGTGATTAACGAGCTCATCGCATTCAAGTACTTTGTTGCCGGAAAGAACAGTAATCATGGAGGACACCAGGTTTATTGAGAAAATCTTATTAAAGCCAAAATGATATTTAGCGTCCCATTCATTGACAACCATAAGTATTCCCCCGGCACACTCTATCTAGATCATCAGTTTGCTGACAATTCTGGAATTTCTGTCAAATACATGCTATTTTTGCTGTGTATAGAACATACAATACACTTCAAATTATTATTCATATATGTAAACATAATCATGCAGTACTTTAACAACAAGACAAGGCGATGTACTGTAGCTGTTGTAGAAAAAGTAGTAAATACGGCTTAAGAGAGTTTGTTTTAAATTTGCAACACTTTTTATGTACTTTATGTAGTTTTAATCGAATCCTTGTCCAACGTGCAAAGGGTTGTGGGCAATATTAGCTGTTAGAGTGTGCACTAACCAGAAATAGAAGACAATCCGGGTATCTTCGGAATGCTCATTTCAACATACTACGATTTGGGGATTTTGGGGGTGTACAAGAATAGGTTTTCATTCTTGAATATTCAAAACGACATTATTTTATTAAACGACATATTTTGCATTGCAGACTGCAGCACCTCTCTTCCCAGTCTGTCAGTAACGCTCTGTTTATTTACATCCGAAAAGCGCAATGTGCTCTGATTGGTCGGCAAGACCAGTGTATTGTGATTGGTCGATCGCTTAGACTCGAGCTTGTTTTGCAAATGTCACACCCCTTACCATAACCGCAAATTTAAACACAATACTAACACCACTCATCCAGGCCCCGCCGCTTTTTTGTGACGTGTACGTTCCCGGAAGAAAACTCAAGACTCTAATCGAGGCGTTACACACTAAACAAAGTTGAAAATGTAAAAAAGCTTTATAGGTCCTCTTTAAATGACCTGTAGTGGGAATCTTGACCCCAGGTTTGACCTTCACCTGATTCAATTCGGTTTCAGTTTTGTATCTGAATCTTTATTGATTTCGTATCAAGTGTTTCTGACTAACTGCGAGATTGATTGAAGCGTTTAATTGGGTTCGGCCATTTTGACGACCACCGCTGTTGTTTATTCTGAGCTCCTTTAACAAATCACTTACTCTGAGGGTCCGACGACAGCGGGATTGATAGTCGTGAGGGTTGCCATGGATACAAGACCAGCAGGCTCTGATCATATTGACTGTTGATGATAGCCGTAATTTCAAATAACAAGCTTTCCTGTGTTGTTCTAGAAGGATGATTGCCCCCATTATCATGACACATCTGCCGTGCTGAGATCTGTTTCACTGTTATCAATCAGATCCGGCATTCCTCCGGGTCTCTAATCCGTCTCAGTGGGTCACACAGACCCCTGCTTAACAGATATCAGCTCAGCAGGCGTATTAACTATGGATGACGTCAGCTCTCTGCTGTATGTTATTCACAAGGGCACAGCCTCCCTTCTTCAGAGACACATCACTAAGCTGCTACAGTTCCTGCGCTCGCTGGCGAACTGTGCCAGAGTCTGTGGCTATATTTAGTGCTGCCTGTTTGGTTTTAGGTGCAGATTAATGTGGAGAGATGAAAATGGGAGCGAGGGATATCCGAACCTCTCCGATGATGGATTTTATGGAGGAGCCCGCAGCCTGTGATGGAAGCTAAAGGTTTATCTTGCTGGCTGTAGTCGCTTCCTGGTGGATCTTTTGGTGTGAGCCTGCATCTCCTCTGCAGACAGACAGTAGGTAGGAAATAGATACATATTTGGGCACGTGAAGCACACTGCACATATATGATGATGTACGTCCGGCCACGCATTGAGTGAGGGAAAAATGTGCCCTTTAAAGAGTTTAAAACCTATCCTGTCTTTTTTGGAAGCCTTGTTTGTTAATGATCCTGATCCATTTAATGTCCAATGAGGGCCGTCCACATGTATGACTCATGCTGTGTCTATGCTTCGTGATCTAAAATAATACATTTAATACATAAATTATTTGAAAATCAAAGACAATTGTCAATCCCTCTTGCACTGATGTGATGTTAAAACCAATGAATACTGTAGAATCTATCAAAAGGTAAATAAATAAAATATATGTACATGTATCAAATTCAGTGTTGTTTTTTAAACAATGTGTTGAATTGAAATAAAGCTGAAATAAAATAAAATGGGAAACAAAGAATGAAAATTAGAAATGTTGTTTTGGCAACAAGTTGAAGTTCTGAAATAACTCAAATGAAACTAAATACATTATATAGAAATATTTTTTTAAATAAATAAAAGTGACAAAAGCACATACCAGATTACTAAAACTTAAACCAAAATGAAAGCTGAAAATATACAAATAAAAGCTAATTTAGATAGTAATAAAAACTATAATAGTCTAAATATTTCTAAAATAACTGCTCATATTAAATAAGACTTCATGGAATATTTGCACCCTTAAAAAAAAATACATTTTCACACTGCTGGACCATTTATAACACTAGTGAAAACAAAAATATTGATAAAATTATGTTCAGTTACAGTATGTAAACTATCCCTTATGAATATAAATAAATCTTAATGCAACTTTATACTATCCTTTTACTGAATAAAACATTTTGCTGTTCTGATGTAGGTCTTCAGGAGTGGGCCGCTGTTCGTCCTTTGACTTGAGGGGGATCGAGAGAGTGAGAGCAAGGCATTCTGGGAAGCCCAGCCAGTCCTGGATGTGGTTGAGTCTCAGCTATCAGCAGCCGAAGAAAAGTTTATCCAATGGTGCTCCTCTATATACTGAAGCTCACCTCCAGGGGCATCATGAGTGGATAAGGGGCGTGGCCGGAGGCGGTGCATAGGTCAAGGGGTGGAGCCACTGCAGTGGATGGGCAGAAGGGAGGTTCTGTAAACGATGACCAGCCTTTTCCGCCGGAGTAACGCGAACAGTAGCCATGGCAGCGGTACACGAGGAGGCGACGCTGCCTCAGGGGAGCTCAATAACAGGAGGCCTCCACGTCAGGTCCGGCGTCTGGAGTTTAGCCAGGCTATGGATGACTTTAAAACCATGTTCCCCAGCATGGAGCATGAGGTTATCGAGTGTGTCTTGAGGGCTAACCAAGGTGCTGTCGACTCCACCATTGACCAGCTCCTGCAGATGAGCTTGGATAGCCAAGCCACGGATGACAGCTCGGATTCTGAGGACAGCATTCCTGCAGAGGTTAGTCTAGAAACTTCTGTTTAGATCTGTTGAGACTAAAAGTTTGGCATTTTTAGATCTTGACGCACAAAAGAATCTTTCCTTCTAACCTGCAGATCCTGGGGAGAACGCTGGAGCCGGACAGCTCAGATGAGGAGCCTCCGCCCGTCTACGCTCCGCCCTCCTATGACATGCACATCTATGACAGAAAACATCCCGCAGATGTTCCATCCACACCACCACCAAGGCAAGAAGAACATCCAACCGGGTTTTCTGGTGGAAGAAATTACTACTAATAATAGTTTAATAGACTCAAATCTGTGAGAGACGTTGTCTGTGTTCACTTTGTTGCTTATGTTGGTTTGGCTGATCTACCTTTTAAGCCTTTCTTCTTCTTCTGAGACCAAATTTCTAAAATTTATTTTCAAGCTATTTGACCACCAATCTCGCCACAGACCTTCTGACTCTATGTGCCATATATTTTCTAAGTGATCTGATTTATGGAATTCCCATATCGGACTTTCAGGCAGGCCCAAATTCCCATAGACTTCCACTATATAATAAAGAGTCTCAAAGGCTTAATTCACCCAAAAATGAAAATTTTGTCAGTAATTACTCGCCGTCATGTTGTTCCAACCCCGTAAGACTTTTGTTCATCCTCGGAACACAAATTAAGATATTTGTGATGAAATCTGAGAGCTGGCTCACTCCTTCATAGGCTTGATATCTGCCTTCCCGGAAAAGTTAGTAAAGACATTGTTAAAATAGTCCAAGTGACTACAGTGGCTCAACCTTAAGTTTATCAAGCGACGAGAATACTTTTTGTGCGCAAAAATAACAACTTTATTCAACTACTCATTTTCTTCTGTGTGGGCCTCTGACGTGAGTTCACGAGAGCGCCACGACGTTTTTTTTTTTTTTGCACACAAAAGGTATTCTCGTCGCTTGATAAACTTAAGGATGAGCCGCTGTAGTCACTTGGACTATATTAACGATGTCTTTACTAACTTTTTTAGGCCGGCAGAATTAATTTTCATTTTTGGGTGAACAAACCCTTTAAGCTGACATATCACTAGCAAAGCCTAACCACTAGCATATGGCAACGTGCTAAAATATTTAATTTAAAGTTTAATGTGCCAGAATGCCTAACAAAATACAAAAATATGCTAAATTACGCTAGCCAAATGCTAAAACATTCTAGCAATGTGTTAAAACATGTTAACAATAACTAGTAACATGATGTCAATATATACTAGCAGCATGCTAAAGTATGTTAGCAACATGCTATCACTGCCTAGCTGGCTGTTTTTCTTAATGTATCTATATAACCATCAAACAAGACAAGGCTTTTGAAGCCAACCTCAATGTTTGTCCTGACGAACTTTACTTCTCTAGTTTAGTCTGCTGCTCGATTTAGTTTTAAAAACGGTTTAAATTTACACCTTGTTTTGCGAATAAACTGTTTTTATGTTTGCTGTTAGTTTGATGTTACTACATCGATCCATCAAAGTCTTGAAGATGACGTTTTACAGAGTGGTATTTACAGTAACTACGCATGAAATCCAAACTGACATCGCTAGCTATGTTTCCATTCAAAGTTGCTTCCTGAATTTATGCGGACAATTCGAATATCGCATAAAACGTTTGTGAATAAAGCGCTGTTTTCATTTCTCATGTGTTCAAGAGAACAAAAAATCTGGGAAACTAGCACTAATGAATAATAATAAAATTGAAAGTTGCTGCAAAGGGGGAAGCCACTGTCACTCTTTATGTCCTACATAAGAAATGACTTAATAATACAAGACGAAATACAAGGAATGCTGTCATGTCAGAGGTGGATGCCTGATGTTTGGGAACATAATCTTGTGAGACAGTTTTGTGAGGTAATAATACTAAATCATTTTAATGACAGACTTTGGCTCAGGCATTTCAGAATGACTAAAACAATGTACGCACGATTAATGCGATTGGTCCAATTGTTAGTCCAATTACATCTATTTTATTATTTTTTTTTTTGCACATCAAGGGTTTTATTTGGCAAATGTGTTTCCAGTTGTAATTTATGCACATGTCTTCTTATTGCATAAAAATGTATCCACCTCAATTGAGTGCACAATTTTTTATGCACATCTTGGCATTTCCATGCAGCGTTTTTTTTTTTTTTTTTTGAATGTGATAAAAAGTGTGGATGGAAACATAGCTATCTATTAGTGTGTGAACTCAATAAACAGCAGTGTCTTATAAATGATATAAGGATCCCATCAGGCCTTTCTAATTTCAGGTGTGTGTTTCAGAAGAAGAATTAGTTTTTTTTGTTTTGTTTTTTTTATCCTCCTCATTTTTCCAGGTTTGATGATTATCCCCCTCCTGGGCATCAGCAGGTCGGAAGATACAGGAACTGGAATCCACCGTTACTAGGCAACCTCCCCGATGACTTCCTGCGGATCCTGCCTCAACAGTCAGAGAGTATTCAGGTAGATTTACAAATTACTAGCATGCAAATCATGGCTAAATATCATGTGTTTACAATGACGGGCATTTAGATCCAGATTCAAAGATATTGATTTAGATTCAGATGCAGATTCAACAACCCTCCGTCCAGATTCACCAGATTTATATACAGTGACAATACAGTACATATAATAATTTGTAGCATTTTTTCAGGCACAATATCGTTCAATAAAATACACAAATATCATGAGTTTACAAAAACAAGCATTACATCTTGATTCTAAGACCTCCGTTAATGTCTAAATTCACTAGCTTTAAGGCCAGACAAAGCAAATCAATCATCTCATGGTTGATTTTTTTTTTTTAATGCCATTTCAGTAAAAAATGTCCTTGGTGAATTTTGTTCCCCCGTTCTCAGCGTTCTCAGAGCAGCTTGTCTCAGCCTTCCTCCTCCTCCTCTTCCTCCCTGTCATCCCTGACGCAGCTCTCGTCCAGCAGTGGTGCCCTGTCAGGCAGTGTTTGGTCATCTGAACAGGACAGGAAGTTGAAACAGTACTTGGAGGACGAGAGAATCGCCCTTTTCCTACAGAATCAGGAGTTCATGAAAGAGCTACAGCGTAACAGAGACTTCCTCATAGCTCTGGAGATAGGTACACACACACACACACACACATACATATGATATGTATGTGTATATATATATATATATATATATATATATATATATATATATATATATATATATATATATATATATATATATGATATGAGGACCTCAATGTGAATTTCACACAATGTGACGGAAGTGGCAACTGATTTTTTTGGGATATGACATTCAATAAAAAAAAATAACAAGGCCAAATAAATAAAAAAGTAAACAAACATGGATGGATATGCATGGATTAATCGCTCACATTTAGATCAATAATATGCATTTACAAAATAGGATGAATTTCATGTCGACTTTAAATTACAATTAAATTAAAATTATACTTCAATTTTACTCACTTATATTACTATATTAATATTCATGTATTTATATTTAATTAAATTCTAATTTAAATACAAGTTATGCTTACTATAGACTAAACCTAATTCAAATTTTTTAAGTGAATAAAGTGGATTTTTATTTTATTTTTTTATTCCAGAAACTAGTGGGCCATTTTTCAGATATTTTTCCACCCAAAAGCTGTATTGTAACTAGGTCAGAAACAACAGGAAAAAACACATTGTCACACAAACACTCATTTTTCAAACATACTTCACTTAGGATGAAATAATGTTTGGATTTCTCCATGTGAGGAAAATCTTTCATTCATGGTAAAGAATTCATAAACCAACATTGCAGTCAAGCATCTTTTTTGCAGTCTTTACCATTTTTTGGTGCCAGATTTCTTCGTCACCTTTCCTGCTTTTTGTAATGATTTCTAATATGAAAAGCGCCATACAAATAAAAAGAAAATAAATGTAATCAAGTACTACATTTTGTACTTTATTCCCTTCTCATTGCAAAAAGATTTGCAATGTTTTTCATTCTCATATTTGTAAACCATCGCTTCTGTCATTCTGCTAAAATGCATTTTGAATTAACCCCTGGTGTGTGTGTGTGAACAGCTTTCATTCCTAACACACAGTGTGCAGTGTTGTGTTGTTCAGTCCACCGTCTCCACTCACTCTGGAGCGGCTGATCTTCACCTGCCCTCAGTGACCCTGTTGCCTGCTGTGTTTTAGATCGTCAGAGGTGCGGGAAAACAAAGTGTGGTCATTCATCCGCTTGCACAGAGAACTCCACCGAAGGTAGATTCCCTTCATCTTCATCCATCAGCCACACGCTCTGCCACACATACACGGACAGGAAGCTTCATCAGAACCTGTTTGTGCCGCCACATAAATCATAACACTCAGATAATGGCCTACATGGGTCATATTCTCCACTATTATGCTACCTATTAGGCTTTTTTGCGTTAAAAAGGTCTGTAAAGTCACTCTAAAGGGATTTATTCTCAGTGCGCACTGTTTCTGAACTCCCTGAAATGCCTCGATTATAGTCTTGAGTTTTCTTCCAGGAACGTACACGTCACAATATTCCTCATTTAAGTAATTCCCACCCAAGGCATACGCAAAAGGGGCACGGCCTGGTTGAGTTGCGTTAGTAGTGTGTTGAAACTCACGGTTATAGTAAGGGGCGTGACATTTCCAAAACAAGTGGTTGACCAATCAGCCAAGCAATCAGATCAAGTGGCACTTACTTGGAAGGAGGGGCTTCATAGAGTTTAACAGCCCCCCCCCCCCCCTTGGTATTTTTTCCATTAATTCTTCCCATATGCGTTTAAAAAAAAAAAAGTAATGCTAAAGAGTTATAAGCCATGAACCAAGCCAATCAGCTACGAGGTGAATCATAACATTACAAACTGATTTGAAGCAAAAAAGTTTTAGAAAATCAGAAGCAAATACCATGGAGAAACGACCTTGTAGCTCATTGTAGGTCTGTCTTTAAAGGCTTGTAAGATATTGTTCAAAATCAATTTCCTGATGAAGAAAATTTATATTTGTACTTGCGGAAACCGTCTGTTGCTCTCTATAGAGCTGAACAAAGCATTACTGACAGACCGGGAAGGGAGGTGCTGCTACAATGTAAAATATGTGTAAAAAGAAAAAAATTGTTTGGTTGTTTTTGCTACTGTACCTTTAAAGAAGAGTTCAAGAAATCAAGAGTTCAGTCATCATTTACTCAACCTTCTTTACAAACAAATGTTGACATGCTCATGTCTAACTCTTGATGTAGGTGATAACTGTGGCTCGGGGTCTGAGGAGGCCTGTTCATCTGTCTCTGATGATGCCTTATTCCTGGAGAAACTCAAGCACATGGGCAAATGTAAGAGAACGCAGACCTAAAGCGTAAAACTTATCAAATTGCTTAAGCTCTCACCCCCTTCTGACCACTGTATTATTGCCCACAGCTACAAGGAAGAAGCTTTTTGAAATTGCTAGATCATTCTCGGAGAAGACCAGAAGGAAGAAGTCCAAAAAGCGAGCTCTGCCCAAACATCAGTCATATCCTCATATGTCCAGCCCAGACAGTCGCTGCCTGAAGTTAGCATCTATGTATGTTGTGTAAAGGTGGTGTTCATACATTTGTATTTCTGGGTCTTTCTTAGCCTAGCTGTTAGCTTCATGCTAATGTGTGTGTTTGAATATGATTATTTGATCATGTAGCCTATTGTACGAATGCCCAAAGTTAAAAGTGCTAGTTTTCACATTCATCTTAGAATTAGCTAGTATGTTTGTAGTATTAAACCTGTAGTGTGTTTGTTCCTTGACTTCCTCTCAGTCTGGGCTCTGCAAACTCTACCATCAATCTCCTGGATGAAATAGAGGGGCCGCTGTCAGGTAAATATTCTCCTTATCTCAATGTAGTGGCACTCCATGGATGCATAATATTTGGTGAAACCTTGTAAAGTGAATATGTGTATGTGTTTGGAAGCTGAGGACAACAACCAACTCAAGAGGCTTTCAGGAAGAGAGGAAAGGGAGGAATCGAAGGAAGTGATGTCATGGTAAGTGCACACATACACGCTAAACACCATCAAAGATTTAGATAATTGGTATTAAATGTATTTATACATAATAATAAGTTAATATATAAAATGTTAAATATATTTATGTCCACCTTAGCATAAATTACAGCTATATAATAAAATGTTTATTACTTTACCCCTTTTGAAATTCTCAGAAAGTTGTTCATTTTTGTTAAGTGACACATTTTTCTTTTTAAAATTTCTTTGATGATCACTACACTTTAGATTTAGATAATTGCTATTAAAGTTATAACAATATATTTTTTATTTTGATCAAAAATTTGGGGTCAGTCAGATTTTGTAATGTTTTTGAAAGCCTCTTATGCTCACCAAGGCTGCATTTTTTGATCGAAAATACTGTAAAAATAGTAATAGTTATTTAAAATAACTTTTTCTATTTTTAGATATTTTAAAATGTAATTTATTCCAATGCTCTCGGATTCAGTATATCATAATCCTTCAGAAATCATTCTAACATGCTGATTTGCTGCTCAAAATAATAATTTATTATTACAAATGTTGAAAACAGTTATGCTCATTCATATTTTTTGTGGAAACTGTGATTAATTTTTTTCAGGATTTTTTCTGAAATAGTTCAACACAGCAAATGTTTCAACTGAAAATGCAACTTTCAATGACTTCTGCAGTCTCAAAATTGTTCAACCCCCTGAATAGAATCCCTCACAACAGCACAAATCTGCAAAAACAGGTGTTGTCTCAAGCACACCTGATGAAACTAATCAAGGGCTTCATTAGTTGCGCCAGGTATGCCTGAGCTAGAACACAAGAAATATATGAACTGGCTAGGTTTGATTGAGAGACATATTTCTAACATGCAGTCAAATGTGACAAAGCCAAAAGAGTGGTCCAAAAAGATAAGAGAAGATATCATCACCCTTCACAAACAAGGAACAGGATATAAAAAGATAAGTTCAAAAGTTCAAAGTGAAAGGAACAGTGGTTTCACTACCTGGACAGGGCAGAAAAAGGAAGATATTAATGGCTGCAACCAGATTTCTGAGAATGCAGGTTCAGAAAAACCCTCGAGTGACTGCAAAAGACCTGCAGCAAGACTTGGTGGCTGAAGTGTGAAGTGTGAAGAGTGACTGAAGTTTCAGCTTGCACAGAAAGTCACGTATTAACACATGCGGTTTTCATGTCAACTCCAAGACGTACACCACTACTGACCCAAAAGCACATGAAAAGTGCTCATAATCATATAAATAAGCCACAGAAGTTTTGAGATTCTGTTCTGTGAAGCAATGAAACATTTCAGAACTTTTCAGCCCTTTGGATCAGTGGTATGTCTGGAGAAAGAAGAATGAAGCATTTGCTGAAAAGAACACTTTATTTACAGTTCAGCATCATGGGGCTCGGTGATGCTCTGGGGCTGCTTTGGATCCTCTGGCACTGGAAACCTGCAGCGTGTGGAAGGCAAGATGGATTCATGAAGTATCAGGAAATCCTATAGAACCCCTAACTGAACCCCATAGAAAATCTCTGGTGGGATTTGAGTACCTGGTATTGGTAGTACCTGGATGGGAGACCTCCTGGGAAAACTAGGTTGCTGCTGGAGGTGTTAATGAGGAGGTGCCTGTGGTCTGTTTGGGACAGGGACACTATACTGTCAAAAAGCACCGTTTGAGACGTTAAACCTAGGTCCTGACTATCTGTGGACATTAAAAATGTGTAACCCCGGAATCCTTGCCAAATTTGCCCATTGTCCCCCATCCATCACAGCCTCCTAATCGTCCCTATATATATACTGATTGGCTTCATCACTCTGTGTCCTCTTCACCAATAAGCTGGTGTGTGGTGGGCGTTCTGACGCAGGTGGATACTGAACATTGGTGGTGGTTGAGGATATTCCCCCCTTCTATGTAAAGCGCTTTGAGTGCTGAGAAAAGCGCTGTATAAATGTAACAAATTCTGGGTTGAATAATTTTGAGACTGCAGAATTCATTAAAAGTTGCATTTTCAGTTGAATTTGAGGAAAACACTTGAAACATTTGCTGTGTTGAGCTATTTCAATTACTTGTGTTTGATTTGTTCATTGCAAACAGCTGAATGTCTACATTTTTGCCAATAAACCTGATTTGCAATGGGGGTTGAATCGTTTCGATTACAACGGTGTATTTGTATTTTTACACTTTCGATATATTAAAGAATCCTGAAAACATTATTTAAATATATATATATATATATGTATGTATATATATATATATATATATATATACATGTATATGTATGTATATATATATATGTGTGTGTGTACGTATATATATATATATATATATATATATATATATATATATATGTGTGTGTGTGTATGTGTATATATGTATGTATGTGTATATATATATACACTCACCTAAAGGATTATTAGGAACACCATACTAATACTGTGTTTGACCCCCTTTCGCCTTCAGAACTGCCTTAATTCCACGTGGCCTTGATTCAACAAGGTGCTGAAAGCATTCTTTAGAAATGTTGGCCCATATTGATAGGATAGCATCTTGCAGTTGATGGAGATTTGTGGGATGCACATCCAGGGCACGAAGCTCCCGTTCCACCACATCCCAAAGATGCTCTATTGGGTTGAGATCTGGTGACTGTGGGGGCCATTTTAGTACAGTGAACTCATTGTCATCATGTTCAAGAAACCAATTTGAAATGATTAGAGCTTTGTGACATGGTGCATTATCCTGCTGGAATTAGCCATCAGAGGATGGGTACATGGTGGTCATAAACGGATGGACATGGTCAGAAACAATGCTCAGGTAGGCCGTGGCATTTAATCGATGCCCAACTGGCACTAAGGGGCCTAAAGTGTGCCAAGAAAACATCCCCCACACCATTACACCACCACCACCAGCCTGCACAGTGGGAACAAGGCATGATGGATCCATGTTCTCATTATGTTTACGCCAAATTCTGACTCTACCATCTGAATGTCTCAACAGAAATCGAGACTCATCAGACCAGGCAAAATTTTTTCCAGTCTTCAACTGTCCAATTTTGGTGAGCTCGTGCAAATTGTAGCCTCTTTTTCCTATTTGTAGTGGAGATGAGTGGTACCCGGTGAGGTCTTCTGCTGTTGTAGCCCATCCGCCTCAAGGTTGTGCGTGTTGTGGCTTCACAAATGCTTTGCTGCATACCTCGGTTGTATCGAGTGGTTATTTCAGTTAAAGTTGCTCTTCTATCAGCTTGAATCAGTTTGCCCATTCTCCTGTGACCTCTAGCATCAACAAGGCATTTTCGCCCACAGGACTGCCGCATACTGGATGTTTTTCCCTTTTCACACCATTCTTTGTAAACCCTAGAAATGCTTGTGTGTGGAAATCCCAGTAACTGAGCAGATTGTGAAATAAATCGGCCCGTCTGGCACCAACAACCATGCCACGCTCAAAATTGCTTAAATCACCTTTCTTTCCCATTCTGACATTCAGTTTGGAGTTCAGGAGATTGTCTTGACCAGGACCACACCCCTAAATGCATTGAAGCAACTGCCATGTGATTGGTTGATTAGATAATTGCATTGGTGTTCCTAATAATCCTTTAGGGGTGTGTGTTTATATATGTATGACATGTTTTTGTATGATCTTTTACAGATGGATAGTGGCCCGAGCAGCCAATTTTCTCTGCATTTAGAAGCTAAAGCATCATGAAGATCAAGATTTTACTCATTAGTTTCCTGCAATGCTTAATTAAACCTGAGCCATGAAATCATCGTAGTTCTATTGTTTGTAACATTCTGATTCAACAGTCTCTCTTGTAGTTTCTGTCTGGCATGCGGTGTAGCAGGTCAGGTGGTGTTAAGAAGACTGCTTTGTCGGGTCGGTGCTCACGCTGTGCTAGGACTCAGGAGTCAGAACATCCACAAGCACAAAACCCCATTAGTCAGCTTGATAAGAAAATCTGTGTTTATCTCAGGAGAATTTAAATGGCACAGAGCCCATGCCATGTTTTAGAGATAATGCTCTTTCCATTTCTTATGATCTTATTTGATAGATAAGATATAACTTTGATACCTGGGTGATTAATTTAAAATTAGTTCTCAGATTTAGTTGCAATGTTGATATGTTTTTCAACCAGCTCACTATCTAAAATCATGCTTCAAGACTTCATTTCACCATTCATTCCTGAATTGAACATTCATGATTTTATTCTTAGTGTGTGAAGTAAGATCTGGTTGTGTGTATTTACGGTGGGATAGTACATATTAAAACTAAATTGTAATAATTTTCAAAGTTTAGGGCTGTTTGCTCACTGTAAATTGCTATTAATTTTCAAATGATCATTTTGTTTGTTATTAAATAAATTACATTATGAAACCAACACGTCCATGTTTGTTTTTATTATTAAACAGTTGCCAGAACATTAAAAGTTTCAGTATAAAGCTTTTCATATGCACAAATTTACTCAGGAGTCAAATATTTAGGATGTAAAATGGTTTTGTACATTTGTTTTGTTTGTTACGGCTGAATCTGATTCTGTATTTCCTGTAAGAACCAGTAGAGGACGCCACGACACTTCTTTAACCCAATGTTTAAGAAGTAAAGCTAAAACGGTCTTACTGAGAAGTCTAGTTTAATGGCGAAGTAATTGTAACTCGTTACTTATAGACATGTAAACTCTTAGGAAGGATGTCATTTAAAGGGATAGTTCACTTTAAAATGAAAATTCTGTCAGTTACAAGTTGTTCCAAAGCTGTATGAGTTTCTTTCTTTTGAACACAAAAGAAGATACGGATGGAAAAATCAACAGTAACAAACCACAGTAAATGTATATATACATGCATAGATTAAATATAGGCCTGAAGTTATTGATAGAAATGCATGTACCTAATTTAGTTTAAATTAATTTTGGTATATTGATGAACTCGATGGTTTGTAACACTATTTTTCCTGCGCCATCATATTTGACCTAGATCAGGTAGCCTATTAGAAATGATTATGACAAACAAGCTTACGCTGTGGAATTTGCTGTAACTGTCCAGTAGATGGGGCTATACACCAGTTCTCCTGCTCAATGTTTGTTCATCTCAAACTGGTTTTTATTTTTCATTCGCAATCTGTCATTTCTGTGATAGTTGACCATTATTGTTGTGTTTCTAGAAACAGCCTAAATACATGTAGGGCCTGGGAGAGAGAGGTAGCTGTGGGTGCTCACGTGTCCGAGTGTTTCTGCTCATTGTCTGGTGTCTGCAGATTGGGATTTATTTATAGCCATGCCTGTCTACCTCAAAGCCCCATAATGCACCACTCCCAGATCTTGCAACTGGTGGCCTTTTTACCTAGGTCTCTAAAATAATCTAAAATCTGATCTCACAAAACAAAAATAGAACAAAAGCACACTCCGCACCACCTGCCCCACACACACAAACAGTCTGAAGTCTGACTGAAAAGACGAGTCAGTCGGGTACTTATTGAAAGCTTGTGTCACGGATGATCTCTGCCATCAGATCCCCCACAATCCAATTTAATCTGCTGTCTCCTAGGAAGGGATTCCTCAGTCTGACCAACAGAGTGTCAGTATCTGAGGACACCGTCGCCAGGTGGAAGCTGCACTTTGTCTGTACTTTTGTTAGCTTTTTTTATGGCTTAGTTCTCTGAAACTTTCTCACATAAATGACCTAGTCCTAGTTTAGAACTTGCTTTACTTTCAATTTATTTATATTTATTCTCAGAGTCTTAAGAATGCAATAAGATTAGCTAAACACTAAACTTGCCATGCTAGCTTTGGAAGAGGTTACGGTAATAAAGATTCTTCTGTCTGCATGGGGTTCCTGTGGTCATCAGCATGGAGCGGGTGTACACCTGACACACTAACTGGTGAGAGAAATTCAAATTTGACATTTAGACACCTTTTTATTTTTTATTTTGATCTGTACTTAAACGTCTGCTTTAGCTTTGTACTAGCCTACTCTAGATAACTCTTAAAGGGAAAGTTTATCCAAAAATGAAAATTTTGTCATCATTCACTCACCCTCATGTCGTTCCAAACCTGTACGACTTTCTGTCTTCTGCAGGACACAAAAGAAGATATTCTTAAAAGAATGTCTAATACAAAATGTCTTTTGGCCTGTACAATGAAATTCAATGAGGACAATGTTATTTTGGAAACCTATTGTCTTTCATTGTATCAGTGTTGTAAAAATTGGTTGTTGAAATTTGAAATGTAAATTTGAACTAATAAAAATGACAAAAGCACATAATAAAATGAGTAAAAATGAAACTATAAAAATGAAAGCTAATTCAAAGCATTAACACATAAAAGTATATAAATAATACTAAAGCAACACTGCACTGTATGAACAAAAACAGATATTCTTCAAATTATCTTCTTTTCTGTTTCACAGAAGATAGAAAGTCATACAGGTTTGAAACGACAGATGAGTAAATGATGACAGAATTTAAATTTTTGGCAGAACTACCCCTTTAAAAACTGTACAGCTCTGACTCCTTTATATTACATGTGTGTGTTCTCATTTGCTTTTGATAAAATCACCTGCAAAATCAGTAATCCTGATACATCACAATGATTTATTTGAGTCAGTCTGCTTAATGTGAGATGAGGAAAAACTGTGCATAAGTTGTGTATGTGTGTGCTTTTCAAACGTATCAGATGTATGCAGATGTGAAATTGATATAGATAATCAATAATCAATACAATATTGTCACAATTTGTGAAAGAAAAGAATGACATATTATGATGTCTCATTTTCAATGCATTACACTAATGATGTATAATTTGAGGCCTTATTTTACTCAACGTTATTTCTCATATATTTACAATTGCGATGACTTTCTCATTGTTTGGACACGAATTGGACTATGTAATCCGTCCTTGCAAACCGGACCTCAGCGGACACTTTGAATAATGTTCTGTCGCTGAGATGTGTGTTGGGGAGGACGTAGAGTGTTATGCAGCACCCAGATGGAGAGATGGAGGACAGATGGAAGGATAGAGAGAGAGATTGAGATGGAGGACAGATGGAAGAGGAGGTGAGGTTTGGAGAGTGACTCAGCAGTCAAATTGAGCGTTTGATGTGAGGGAACATCACACCCTCAGTGAGATGAGAAATCTTTCTAACACCCCCCAAATTATTTTAATAAATGTGATTAAACAAGCTCGTGCTCATACGGAGAAACACAGTTTACAAGGCGAAAAGGGTGAATTTCCATTTTCATTTGTTGCAATCCCTAAGATGCGAAAGGCCCTCTGGTTGAGGCGAGGACACTTTAAGGAAAGAAAACCCACAGATGAAATCTCTTTAATATCGATCTTGTTTTTCCTAAACAGTAATTAAGTTAAATTAGAACAAATGTGGCTGTTTGTTTAAGTCTCTTGCTTCACAGATGTGTCTCCTGAGGAAAAAGGTCTTCTAATCTCGCACGTGTCTCCTCTGAAGTTTCAGAAGAGATCTCAACAATGTCTCAATGTGACCAGATTTGCTAAGATATGAAATATCCTCCTTTTTATTTCTCAGAGAGTTTGAAGTCCTGGTGTATCGTAAAGAGGACTTTCTGGAAGTTTCAGATGGGGATTTTTTTAATGATCTTTATAAATATCTGACATTTCAGCACATTTTACGGAGAGAGTAACATTAGCTGGATTATTTTGCAGTTCATCATTAGTATTTCATTGGTTTACAGTAGTTTCATTCATAGTTTCAAGTTTTCAAAGACACTGATTTCTTCAGTGTCCTCTGTAATGGACTGCATGTGTTTTGGAAAGACATTACTGGTGAACAGGGTTATAATGAAATCACAATAATAATATGAAATGTTCCTATTTAAACATCATTGCACCTTAAACATAATTAAACTAATCTTTACACAAAATTGGCGATGCATAAAAAAAATAATTACTACACAAAACAAATGTAATATCTGTCAAAAACCTCAAATTTGATTTGTGAATGGAAAAACAATAATTGGCTGAAGTATCTTTCCTTCACTTTTCCTAATCCTGAATCCTATAATATCATTCATGAATGTTTTTTTGTTTGTTTTACTGTTCAGAATCAGAGTTAGCAAAGCAAAAACACATGGTAAAAATTAAAATAAATTTAAATATAAAAACCAAAATATATTTATAATGTTATATTATAATAAATTATGTTGGCCTATATTAATTATATTATAGGCCTATTGTAATAAATTAAAATCAGTCTATCTATCTATCTATCTATCTATCTATCTATCTATCTATCTATCTATCTATCTATCTATCTATCTATCTATCTATCTATCTATCTATCTATCTATCTATCTATCTATCTATCTATCTATCTATCTATCTATCTATCTATCTATCTATCTATCTATCTATCTATCTATCTATCTATCTATCTATCTATCTATCTATCTATCTATCTATCGTTCGTGCATTAGCCTACAGGCATGTGCGCACGGACTTCATTTCCCAGCGCGCACCGCGTCGTCCGATGTTTCCCACAGCTGACAGACAGTGAGCAGCAGAGTCTCACAGCAGAACGCGCATCTCGCACGACGGGCTTCAAAAAGCGCACTTGGATTTGGGATTACCTTGAACCACATCTCCCTTGTGGATCCCAGTATAGACCTCCTCCTCTATTGTCCTGTTCGGACAGTCTGATGGCATGCGTCTGTAGTAGTGCATGTGGATTGAATTGTTATTTGTAGTTGCACTCATCTCTCCATCCACGCCGAGCCCGATGCAGTGGGATGGATGGTGTTAGAGTGGGGCTGATGATGGTGGAGGAGAGTGATGAACAGAGGGACAGCAGCGGTGGCGCAGAGATGGCCGCGCTACACCAGTGCGAACTGATCCAGAACATGATCGACATCTCCATCTCCAGTTTACAAGGGCTCCGGACCAAATGCGCGGCGTCCAACGATCTCACACAGCAGGAGATCCGCACTTTAGAGGTAATAACGACGAGAGGGGCCGAAGTGCAGCGTCATGAAAGAACGGATCCGCTCTCGCGCGCGCGCTTTATCCGTTTCTTCCTATTTTTGCACTGCAGCTGTTTATTGTGGTGCATTATAGATGCGCACAGGGCTTGGAACGAACCCCATTATTGCAATTGATCATATCCTTAACAAAAAAGTACTATGGTATTACCATGTGTGCACAGGGTACCATGGTAATACAATGGAATGTAGACTCTACTATAATGCTATATTTTTAGAAACGCACAGGGATGGGATTTGAACCTCTCTCACAAAAATGACAGTAGCTATTACCATGACAAGGTAGCACGATAACAATACCATGGTTTCTGGAGTAGGCTTGGATGTTGAATATGGTAATCATATAGCAGCACAATAGCAATGCAACATGGTAAAACCATTTGACACAGTGGTACAGCCACTGTACTTTTCTTTAGCGTTCAGTAGTGACAAATACTAAGTTACTTCTTTATTGTAGAAACAATGCTATTTTGGAAGCACCATGGTAATTTTGTACTGGGTTGACAAGTGCATGTCAATACAATCTAAAAGCAACACCACAAATACCATGGTGCATTTCTGTAAGGGAAAACATTGAGCTTTGGCTTATGTGTGGAGTTCACAGCACACTAACCCAGTGGGGGGGTTATTTGACCTGGTTCTGTTGACTAGGTGAAATATTCTTGGCAGTGAGATTCTGCATAAAGCACAGCATTCCTGCAGCATCTCCATTCCAGGAGCAGTCTTGATATTTTTGACAGTAAAGGCCTTCACTGGACTGTCTGCCGCTCTGCGTGTGATGTTTTGCCGATAACGTCTCACCCTAACTTCAACAACATTGGCGGTTAGGTGTCATTATTGATGTGTGCTCCACCTGGAAAGTGCCCCATTGCTCCACCGGTATGGGTAATTAATGAGGAATCAATACAGCCAGGGGGTGGATGGTGTGTGAACAGCCCCGGAGGGCCTGTAGTTTGAGTATTGGGTGAGAATGTGACCGCATGCACCAGAATGATTGTTTTTGAGATCTTTAGAAGTTTTATGAAGTGTTCTGGATCCGTGTTTCAAGATCTAAAAGGAAATTAGGCCTAATTTGGGGTTAAAACCTCAAGAAAAGGCTTGATGACATTGAGGATTTAAAATTATTTATTTTTGGTCTATCGTTATGACTGGCGAGGGTAACATTATAAATTATTTAAAAAAAACTGTCTAAATAAATGGAAAATGCTACAAGTGAATTGAACCATCACAACATGAAAAATAGATATTCATTTTCAGACTTGCCAAATATTACATTTAATGGTGTTGTTAAATAATTTGTTAAATGTGTTAAATGGCTGTAAATGTAATCTAAATGTAGGGAAATGAGCATGCACAATTAAATATTCAATATAAAGAATACTGTTAAGTTAAAACCAAATCTAAAATTGGTTGATAACCAATATGGTGCTAAGATAAAAATCTAGAACAATTTAGGGAAAGAACAGCAAACAGACTCCTTCAATTCTACCTCCTGTTTAAGCAATATATATATATATATACATAAATATATGTGTGTGTGTGTGTGTATGTATGTATACACAGTACGGGTCTTGGAACACTTACTATTTTTGTTTTTGAAAGAAGTCTTTTATGCTCATCAAGCCTGCATTTATTTGGTCAAAAATACCGGAAAAAAAAACGGTAATATTGTGAAATATTATTACAATTTAAAATAATGGTTTTCTATTTGAATATACTTTAAAATATAATTTATTTCTGTGATGCAAAGCTGAATTGTCATCAGCCATTACTCCAGTCTTCAGTGTCACGTGAACCCTGACTCCTTCAGTTCCGCTTCCTACTCTAGCAGGAAGTCGAATGTTCTACCTGTGTTCCAAATCAGTCAGTACTGGGCCTAATAAGTCTACAGGAAATGGTGGAGTCACCGCCGGCGAGAGATTGCTTGGCCTGCTTCCTCTTTATGTATTGCAGAACTTTCTGACTGCATCTCCCCCTTCAGGGCATTTAAGACATGTTTTTGATTAGTTGCAATAAATACTAGGTGGTCAATCTCATATTTCAGGTATGCAGCTCAGGTTTCTCCCTGCTCGCCTGAGTCCTCAGCAGCCAGTACCTGTTTAACCCAGCTGAACAGGTTGATGTATTGCAAGCGTGCTCTTATGAGCGTTGTTCTGAGGGACAGATGGAGCCCGTCAATACGCAGGCAGTATAACAGGCCCTGGATGCTTGTTAATTCCTGTACAGAACAACAGATTTGAAGTGGCCACATTCAGACCCCCACCACTTTCCGTACACTTCAGTGCAATCAAGAGACGCTTGAACTCGCATTAGATTCTCACTGAAAGCTCTTTATAACACCACTTCACGTCTTTTTTTAACAGCTCGCCATTCTGGCCAGGAGATAATTATTCTCGGTCTCTCCGGCTGAAGTACCGTGTGGTTATGTTTGACCAAATGTTCTAACTCTCTCCTGCGGCTGCCGTTCTGCTGATCGGCACTTTTTTCCGATTCGTATTTTGCATAACAACAACGTTGTTATCAACCAGTCGGATTTTAGTGTTAGAGTCAGCACGAAACGTGTACGGAACCCCTTTCCACCTTAACTGGGATATGGAAAAAAAGGTGGGATATATTGTGATTTTATCAGCATTTCTGATCATTATCACACATTTTCCATGACCCCCAGAATATTTTGTTGTGTGAATATCTGCAATATATCAAAATAAAGAACAGAGCCTCTTTTTATAAACAAAAAAAAACACTGATTTATTCTAGCTTTTTTTTTTTTTTTTATCAACACTTGAATGTGGGTAAGTTTTAATTAAAAAAAGCAACATTTTGAGCAAAAAGCTGAGAAAACCGTGTTTTTGTCAAAGACTTTGTCTGGACCGGATTCACAACGATGATCAAAACATAAAGGGAGTAGATTGAGTCCATCAAAGCCTGTATCTCGTCCTGGATTGACATTTCATTCACTATTATTAGGCAGTTTTGATTTATATGCTGTTTAATGTTGATGATCGCATTATTTTACATATGCATCTGCTAACATATGCTAACGCTTATGCTAGTGTATGCGTAAGGTCAAATGCAAAGCCTTTCAAAGTGTACTTTGAAGTTTACTAACAGAGGCGCTCTAGAAAGTTTAATCTTTGTCCAGTGTCTGTTCTATTATTCTCCAGAAGTTATGACCGATAAAAATGTATTTGTGTTCTTTTAAACTATAGTTGCGGCTTTCACAAAACCCCCTCACACAAGCGCTTGTCAATGCAGGCATCTGTTGTTGTTGCAGTCTCCGGTATTGTGTTGTTGGTAAATATTTTTAACAGTGGTAATTAGGCTAGCTTTAACTAGCTAATGCTAATTTGCTAATTGGTAACACAATGCTTTGATAGCATTATCATAGCTTAGCAAATTGCTAAATGAGAAAGACAATATACAACATTTAAACACATATCTGTTCTCTAAGCTCATGCTTCACTCATCACCATGATGGTAACTCCCCCACCCACACACACACACACACACACACACACACAAAAAAACCTCACATAACTGAAACTCTACTAAATTAACAGCAAAACACTACTAATCTCCCATTTAAATCTCCCACTAAATCTCCCACTTAACATTAATCTTGCGCAAAAAAAACCATTATATAACACTTAATTTTAGCATTTACTCTCCCTTTCGAGTGTCATGTCAAAGCATGCTGGGAAATAGAAATCCCAGCCCAGTTTCAGTTAAATTTAAGTTTGTCTAAATTAAAAGAGACAAGTTCATAAAACTCAAAGCAATGCAACAATTCCGATTACATAAAATGTGTCAGTTTTGTGAACTCAAAAGAAAAAGAAAGTTCTAAATACTAATAAAAATTAATTTGATCGAACTCATTTTTTTAATTTAAGTTTACCCTACTTAAACCATTAGGATTTACAGTGTGTAACATTTACGTATTATATTATCTCAGCTTTCTTTCAATTTACAAAAAAATGTATATTGTTTTAGTTAACAATACCTGCTAGGTCAATAGTAATTGTGTTCCATATTCTTAGAAATTTGTGAAATGTGCTAAATCACTTTAAATCATCTTTAATAATCAAACCAACCCAAATCAGCTCACACACTATGTCTTGCTTCAAGACTAGGGAATGTTACTCCTGCACCAGTTGTTTCCCCAGCTGCTGTGGGACTGTGCATGTCCTCCAGAGTTAGATTCGTATGTCTCCTCACATCTTCTTTTAGTGCAGATTTTGATGAACTGTGATGTTTGATTCCTACAGCATTAGATGCCGTCTTAGGAAAGCAGTGACCTACTTATATGCAGAGATCCTCAATCTTTCTGTGGATAAACACGTTTGTTGATGGTAAAAAAGGAGAGCTAGCTTTGCTCCAGAGGGTTTCTGTTTTGCGGACTCAAGCGGTCAGCTGTTGAAGCCCTCATCAGTCTGGGCTCCCCCCCCCCCGCTGTGATGTTTGAGAGTTTTGCAGTGCATTGGTGTCGTGTGCTGTCGTGGCTGGAGCTATATTTAGATGTCTTCCTCCCTACGCGTTTTCAGGGTTGGTTGTTAAATAAGAAAATAATGACGTGAAGAGGATGAGCGAGGGGGGGAGGGAGGGGAGAAGGAGAGTGCCAGCCAATCAGCCTGCGCCTGTTTGAGGGCTCCCAATAGACTGGGAATGGGGAGGGGGGTGACAGATTCAGCCAAGCAGAGCAGGTAAGAGATGTTCCATCATTACTCGTGGCTGTCTCAGTGCTGAGCTCTTCCCTAGATATTCTCCAGCGCATCCGAGCTGCGTCACTGAGGCCTGATGAGGAGCTGTCATCGTGCCTGGCAGCAATCACGTAATATGATGATTGTTAGGTCTAAATAATGTTCTTTCATGGCCAGATTGTCAGATCACTCATTTTTTCATTTAAGGCACATTTTCAAAAAACCTTCCTCATTTCCTCTAGGTTTGCGAGCTGCTGCATTAATGTCTGTTGAAGACACAGATCGAGACAAGCCATGAACTGTAGTCCTGAATATCATATACACTCACCGGCCACTTTATTAGGTATAGCTAGTACCGGGTTGGACCCTCTTTTGCCTTCAGAACTGCCTTAATTCCTCATGGCATAGATTCAACAAGGTGCTGGAAACGTTCCTCAGAGATTTTAGTCCATTTTGACACGAGCATCACGCAGTTGCTGCAGATTTGTCGGCTGATCATCCATGATGCGAAACTCCCGTTCCACCTTATCTTAAAGGCGCTCTATTGGATTGAGATCTGGTGACTGTGAAGCTCATTTGAGTTTAGTGAACTCTTTGTCATGTTCAAGAAACCAGTCAGAGATGTGTACACTGTGGTCATAAAGAAATGGTATTGATCAGCAAAAATACTCAGGCTGTTGCATTTATACAATCCTCAGTTGGTACTAAAGGAACCCAAAATGTGCCAAGAAAATATTTCCGACACCATTACACCACCACCAGCCTGAACCGTTGATACAGGCAGGATGGATCCATGCATTCATGTTGTTTACGCCAAACTCTGACCCTACCATCTTAGTGTTGCAGCAGAAATCCAGACTCATAAGACCAGGCATTGTTTTCCAATCTTCTGTTGTCCAGTTTTGGTGAGCCCGTGTAAATTCTAGCCTCAGCTTGCTGTTCTTAGCTGACAGGAGTGACACCGGAGTGAACTTCTTCTTGAAGCCCACCTGCTTCAAGGTTGGATGTGTTGTGTGTTCAGAGATGCATTTCTGCAGACCTCCTTTGTAACAAGTGGTTATTTGAGTAAATGTTTCCTTTCTATCAGCTCGAACCAGTCTGGCCATTTTCCTCTGACCTCTGGCATCAACAAAGCATTTTTGCTCACAGAACTGCCGCTCACTGGATATTTTCTCTTTTTCGGACCATTCACTGTAAACCCTAGAGAAGGTTGTACGTGAAAATCCTAGTAGATCAGCAGTTTCTGAAGCAACCCTGCCATGGTCAAAGTTACTTAAATCACGTTTCTTCCCCATATTCTGATGCTCAGTTTGAACTTAATCAGATCGTATTGACCATGTCCATGTCATTTTATACATATAATAAGATTTTTACTAATAATAAGTATTTATAATCATAATTAATTTTCCTTTTTATTTAGCAGCTGGGAATGGGTGAGCAAGTCCATTTATGTTTATATCTTCTAGAAAGAATCCCTCATACTCTCTCATTAATACTCCTGTATCTAATGAGATTATCAGTCAGGCAGCGTCAGCATGTACGCAGACACATGACCCACACGTGACATGACACTTTACATGTGTAAACGTCTGTGAAGCAATGCTGGGATTAGCTGTAGGTTTTAGTAAATCTCTCGTATTGTTGGGGATTGTCTGAGGTCGGCATTAAACTCCTGTGCAGGAAGTTGAGGCCGGTGGGCAGCTCGTAAGAAGAGATGAAGGGATTGGCGTTAAGCACATTACACCAGGGTGGCAGGTGAAATTGCATAGATACATGCTAATCAATGTGGATCAGGTGGTTACCTCGCATCTTGTATCTGTGGACACATTGTTTGACGTTTTTCTGCAGATCTGTCTGTGTTCTCTGAGCAGCTGGGTGTGTTCCTGCCCTTTGGCTGTCAATCACGCCTGCTGACCTCACTGAGCCGTTGTCATGGCAACCTCGTCCCTGTGTTTACCCCCATCTGCAGTCAGGCAGGTGTGACGCCACCTCCAAATACCACCAGTGTTGCTTACCATAACATTTAAATCGTTAAATTACAGTGTTTTGGTTCATTTTACATGTGAACAACACATTCAAGTATGGCTCCATTTTAGTTTTTTCCTAATGTTGTGTTGCTATCTGAGAACAGGTTGCCCCAGATATTCCTCAGTAAGATTAAAAACCTCATCTACTTAGCAACTATCCGATAGAAAGTCTGGTATCATGGTTCAGATGCTATTAGTATTACCATGGTACTTTGAAATTATTGCTTCTAGTAATTTTTCTGAATTCATATATTCACATGATACCAAGGTATTTAAGAAAGTTGAAATATGGAAGATGTTATGAAAAATGTTTTTTTGTTTTGTCCATACAATGAAAGTCAATGAGGTTCAGTGTTGTTTTGGACCCCATTGACTTTCATTGGATGGACAAAATTATTTCTTCAAAAGATCTATTTTTGTGTTCCACCAAAGAAAGTCATAGAGGTCTGACATAACATAAAGGGCGAGTAATTATTATTATTATTATTATTATTTTTTGAGAAATGTCCTTTTAAGTCTGAGCAGGAACATTTACTTCCAGGACTGTCCAAAAAATGTTTTGTCACTGAGTAATAACAAGTTGCTTATTCTTCAGTAAGCTAAAAATATTATCAGTTTATATGTGATGATACATCAAGTTGTTGATGCAACAAATTCTAAATACAGATTTGTAGATTATGACTACAGACAGATGACCATGCCATGAAAAGATGTCTAGCTTTCACCATGTTTTCTGTCTGTGGGAAAATCCCACTCTGAAAAAACGTTACTGACGACCCAGGAGTGTAGTTGCTAGGAAACCTGACGTCACACTTTCACCAGTGTATTGTTATCAGTGATGTGTGTTTGTGTGTGCGCAGAGACAGCAGGGCAGGCTCAGGACCTGGTGCGGTCATCAAACAGAACCAGTGTTTCATCTGGGTCATGCATGCATGTGCTACGAATATGAGAAATTAAATTGAAAAGACTGAAATGGACAGATTTGATCCTGCTAGACAATTGTAATAAAGAAGATTTAGTACAAAGATATTTAGACCTTAATTGTAGCGGCTCCAAGGAGCTCTATAATACCTGGAGAAAGCTGGCCGTTGACATTCCCATTCATCTCAATGGCAGCTGTGTAACGGAAGTAGGCCAGTAAGAGCTGTGGTTGTAAAACCTCACTCCATTGGCCTCGAGGCATGCTAGCGACTGACGCTAAATACACTGCGGTATTTAGCATCCTTGTTAGCGTCCTTGACCCGCTCAGAGCCGTAGGACCGGTTACATTTGGTGCCGTGACCCGGATGAGAGTGTGGTTTAGGGAGGTGAGTGTAACGGACGTAGGCCAGTAAGAGCTGTGTGTGTTAACCTCACTTCTCTGTCCGTTAGAGGCTGCGGTCTTTAGCGTTCTTGTTAGCACGCCCGCCTCCCACGCCAGAGACCCTCTTTCAAATCCCGCTTGAAGCGGGTCAAGTAGGATCGGTTACATTTTAGGTTTAGGGGGATGAGTGTAACGGACGTAGGCCAGTAAAAGCTGTGTGTGTAAACCTCACTCCCATGGCCTCAAGAGGCGCTAGAGGCTGCGGTCTTTAGCGTCCTTGTTAGCGTCCTTGTTAGCGTCCTTGTTAGCATCCCAAGCCCGGAGACCCCGGTTATAATCCCGTTCGGAGCAGGTTGAGTAGGACCGGTTACAGTTGCGCGTTTAGTGCAACACACAATTTCAAATCTGCTATCAGACAGTGGCACAACCTGCAACAATGAAGTGTTTAGCATTGTTAGGATCTCCTGTGTTGAGATGGTGGGCTTTGTTGTTTGGTCTGAAATAAAAATGGGCTGTTGGTGTGTCTCTGCTGGCTTTAAAACACTGCGGCCTTAACTTTCAAACCAACAGCAAAGAATCGTCCTGTTCATCTCCATCTAGCTTTGGCCGAGCCCCAAAATCAATGTTCACAGAGACAAACCAACAAAAGAACATGAAAGTGGGTGTTTCTCTGCTTTCCTCCGAGCTGTGAGACTAGAAAACCAGGAATCATTCCAGTGCTGCGGCCGTTATGGTGGACACCACGATTAGTCCAAGAATTGTGAAGATCTTCTAAGAAAATGGTCATAGTCTTTTCTTATTGTACCCTGATTACCCTTTTAACTATAGTTAAAAGCTGGACAAACTAAGTCATTGTAGCTTAAGGTGATCAGGTGGTTTTGTATGATGTGGTAGTTGTTTTGTTGCTGTTTCAGGGTGATTTACCAGTTCTAACCACCTTAACCAAGGTGGCCAGCTGGAGACCACGTAAAAACCATCAGAAGCTGAATATTCTAGTAGGTGGATGGCTCCTCATTACCGTGGTTTGATCAATATAACTATGATTTCAATTAAGAAGCAAATATGGTATTTGTTATAGAAGATAGAGGATAAATAAATAATGTATTTATCACTTTCCATATACACTACCATTCAGAACAAAAGTTTGTGGTCAGTTTGTCTCTTATGCTCACCAAAGCTGCATTTATTTGATCAGAAATACAGTGAAATTGTGAAATAATACTGTTTAAAATAACTATTCTATTGTAAATTATTTAATATGTAATTTATTCCTGTGATGGCAAACCTGGATTTTCAGCAGCCGTTTTTCATGTCCTTCAGAAATCATTTTAATATGCTGCTCATTGTGCTTATTATAATCAATGTTGAAAACTGTTGTGCTGCTTTATTGTGGAATCCGTGATGCATTTTTCATGGTTATTTGATTAATAGAAAGTTCAAAAGAACAGCATTTATTTGAAATGGAAATCTTTTGTAACATTATAAATGTCTTTACTGTCATTTATATCAATTTAATCCATCTTTGTTAAATAATAATTTTGTGGCTTTGGTTAAAATTTTTTTATTTTAAAATAACCATTACATAATGTTCTGGATCAGTTCTTATTTGGTTATTAGACCAAATACCTAGAATGTTGGTTTCCAAAAATAACCAAACAGGAACCCTTGCGCTAAATTTAGGGGGACGTTTTATGTGTCTCTAATGTTAGCATATGAAAATCTGCACCAACATACAATAGATGCTACAACTTATGTAGCTGTAGGAATAAAGGAAAACCAGAACCATGCTAGTAGGCCCAATATCCAAATTCAGAAATTGCATTACACCTTGATAATGGCAATAAAATAGAGCTCTTTAGTTTAGTGAAATGGTTCAAGTTCTTCCTGTGTGAAGTGTGCAGTATGTTAGCATCGGATGAGACCTTGTAGTTTTAAACCGTTGCGTTGTAAGCCTTTTTAGTTGTGCTGAAATCTGAGCACTGTGGAAAACTCGCAGACCTCAAGCACTTGACACAAATTTTCCTATTGACTGCGATGGCTAAAAGCTTTTGAATGGCAGTTGAGCTTTACTGAGTGGAGTGCTCACTGTCCTCTGTGTAATTAGCATTTAGCTGTTAGCAATAGAGCTTTAATTGCTTGTTTATCGCCTCTGACCTCCCACAAGGTGTTTTCAGTTCCCTGTCCTCCTACGCGTTTGACCCCTGACCCCGACTGGTGTTTGTTCTGCCGTCTGCTACGAGATGCTCGCCTGCAGTGCTCGGGTCTTTTGTTGGCTTCAGCCGCGACACAGTACTCAAGGTCTTTTTCTTTTTTGCTGAAGTATGTGTACAAAAGAGAGACCGTTTGGCTCTTGAGAGGTTGTCATTGAAGCTCTGATTCACCTGTTGAGGTACTGGTTTTTCTCAGGGACGTGTGTGCGGGTGCGTAATGGAGATAAAGATCAAGAATTTTCAGTCAGAAAATCCCCAGGACAAAGATCTGATCATAATGCAAAAGGCTTCAGACAGTGCACATACTGAGTGTAGTTTGGTAAGGAACGATTATGTAAGGAACAGTTTGAGAATGTAGGGATCATTTGGAATAACAGATAATGATTTGAAAATGTAGCCTATGTATAATTTTGAATATATTAGGGATCGGTTTCATTTGAAGATGTAGAGATCAGTTCAAGTTTGTGGGAATCCGTTTGGATGTATGGTTTACTTGGTAGTATTTTGGGATCAAGTTAAAGAGTTTGTGGGATCAGTGCGATTATACTATATGACTATATGTGGGTATCATAATGTGTATATAAACATAAATTTGAGGAGATGGTTATCAGGTTATGTTTGAGTATAATTATGGGATGAATTTGAGTATGTGGGAATCAGTTCGCATATATAGCATATTAAGGAATAAGTTTGACTTATTTTGGAATTAAATATATATGAGTTTTTGGAATCATTTTGACTATGTGGACGTCATTTGAAGTATATAAGGATCAGTTTGAGTTTATAGTGATCAATCTGATAGTGATCAGGTTAAATATGTGGGCATCATTTTAAATCACCATTAATTAAAATTGACAATTCTTGTTTTTTATGGAATCTAGCCGTATAAATTATTTATCAGTGCGCATAAATATATATATATATTTTTTAATTCATGTGCCCTCATAATTTTTAATCAAAATAACTTCCCCTCCCTCTTGCAATAACATCTCTTCTCTGATGACGTGTTTACTGGCGTGAGGGCGAGACAACCTGTCACTCACATGAGATCGACCAATAGCAAACCACAACCATCCAATCAATTCCCGATGGACAAAATCAAGCCCCGCCCTACATTTTTTATTGTTCAAGAAGCTGTTTAATTTGGGTATACATCACAATAGGGAAGAAAAGACTATCACAAAATTGAATATAAAATGATCAATTTGAGTGTATAGTGATCAGTCTGAGTATGCAGGGATCCATTTAAGTATGAGGGCATAATTTTAAGTATATAAGAATCAGTTTTGAGTAAATAGTGATTGAGTGAAAGGATAAGTTTGAGTATGCAGGGATCAGTGGGGATCATTTTAAGTATGATAAGTTTCGATATGTGTGGGTCAGTTTGCACATATAGTGTCTGAGGGAGCAAATTAAATATATAACATTCAATTTGAATATTATTTTGGGATCAGTTTAAATTCATATGGAGTATATTAGTATGCAGAGATCAGATTGAACATATAGGCAAGTAATCAGTTTGATTATGCAGGGATCAGTCTAAATAGTCTATATGTATTTGTTGGTGTATCTGGTAATGATGATAGAGGGATTAAGTGTCTGTTTAATGCATGTATAAGCGTGCGGTTCTCATTAAAGCAGTGATTGCAGGCGGCAGCAGTGGGATGGGGGGCGGCGGAGGGGGACGTGTGAAAGGATGACTCGTTTTATGGCCGCCGGCCTCATGGTAACGGGCCTCTGTGCGTCAGTGAGCCGCTGACCTGAACTGTCACAGCAGGTGAGCCCTCCTCTCACCCTACCCTCGTTCTCTCTCTCTCTCTCCCTCTGTTTTCCCCCCTTCCCTTCTTTCTGTCTCACTGCGTCATCAGCGCTTCTGTTCTGCTGAGGTGTCCGTGCGGCCCATCCAGGAAGCTGGATACATGCAGAACGAGGGAATAGGTGTGGTTTTTTGAGTGCATCAGTGAATTTGAGGTGGGTCAGCATTCTGCACCGAGCTGGAAAATTCCTCCTGCGTTAGCCAGTGCAGTTTGTTTGTGCAAGATTTGGGAGCGTTCCCCACTGCGTTTATTATCCAGAACGGTCTTTACTAGGAATGTGCGCCAAGACAAATTTCCATAACGCTTAAACAGAAATGTTGTAACCCCCAGAAGAATGCATAAGCAATCCATATAGTCAAATCCAAACAGTCAAATCCCACTCTGAATGCTCCTGAAAAATAAGTCGTATAGATGCGCTGTTCTTGTCTTGCATTATGATCATTGTACATTAAAGTTAGCATGAAACGAAAGTTGCGAAAGTATTTTGATCTCTATTGTGACTGATATCCGAGTGAAACAGCATCTCTCGCACATCCCAAATCCTTATAGGCTGGAATGGGGAAAAATCCTGCAACCCTAAATCGGCGAGTTCGGCGGCGTGTGCAAGTGCGAACTGCAACGCGACGGCCGCGTTGGACGAGACCTGTAGCCTCCGTGTGAACTCTGCGTCTCGTGGAGCTGTGATGTCAGAACGCTCCCACCGTCAGCAGTGTTCCGATGACACTCGGTTGCCATGCCAGCAGTGCAGTCGCCCCCATGAGGAGGGCTGCAGCTCCCTTCCATATAATAACAGTTATTTATAGCCCTGTTTGCTGAAGGGGAGCACAAAAAAGAAAGAGGGAGAGAAAATCCAGTCAGATTTCAAACTGTGTGCGCTCTGATGCCGCGTTATTTATTAGCCTTGCAGGTGCGACTGATGCTGAATTCTGGCTGATGAGAGACACTGTGGTAATGCAAAGCTGTGGATCTCAACATATTTGTGACTTTGATTAAATGACGTACCTTCCATCCTGAAAGAACATGCATTCTTTGAGATTTCACACCCACGTCATTTGGGCCTGTCATTACAATTAAATTGACTTGATTGCATTTCTTGGTGTCCTTTGTGATATCCATCATGCTTATGTTGTAACAGTTGTCTAAGTTCACACAGCTGTATGTGAAAGCCAATAAAGGCCTCTCTCAGGCTCCGCCCCTGCTCTGACTGGCCCCTCCCTCATCTGCTTTGTGCTCTGCTGCCCCCTGCAGGTCAAGCTCATGAAGTACATCTGTAAACAGCTGCAGTGTAAGCAGAAGGTGCCAGACACAGAAAGGCCGCCGGCCCTGAACAGCTACCCACGGCTGGAGGACTGGTTACGCACCATCAACGCCAGACCTGAGCTCATAGAGGTAACTTATGCATGTGTGTGTGTGTTTTGAAGAAGAGGGAATAGTTATTTATCTTTTCAGCTAAATTCTTATCAGGTGGTTGTCCTGTAAATATTCAAGACTTTGGTAACGTGACCCATTTTTGACACATAAAAACCAATTCAAGAATGTAATAAGTTGACTCTCACAAAGCCAATAAATGGTAATATTTGTTCGGATAATATTTCACACCAAAACTGAATCATTTTTATTTTATTTTATATTTTGTATAAAGAAAAAAAATCATACATTTTCAGCTAAATCCATATCAGGTGTTATCAGGTGCTTTGATAATGTATATTGTGAGTTTATATAATGTGATATCATATATATTTCTGATTACCAGAAATTCAAATTATAAATTGAACGAGATGACTCTCACAAAGCCAGTCAATGGTCAAATTTGACTGGATCACATTTTTTTTTTTTTTTTCAATATCCTTGAGTGAAGCTGAGGAATTAGAAAATCTGCTGTGTTTTGGCAGTTTGGCCACAGCCACTTTCCCAGCAGACCCCAGATATACCAACTCTAATTACTCAACATGCTGAGTCAGCCTCTCTCTCTCTCTCTCTCTCTCTCTGACACTGCTCTACTCCTACATTTCATCCAGTCTCACGGAGAAGTGAATTCTCCTCTTTTCCAATTTTTTTCTGTTCATCGAGATCAGTTGCATATGTGCAGTATGATACTGTATGTCACATACATGTCAACAGAGCAGATTCTGGAGAATTTTTTTTTTTTCACATCATAATAAACTAAAAATACAAGAAAGTTGTTGAAGTTGTGGCCTGGAGGTTAGCATACATGATCCGACTCATTTAGCTGTATCGTATCTTTTCATAATCACCCTCGACTCTTCTACACAACATCATATCATGTGCTCTCTCCATTATAAATGGCATTAAACATCATGGCAAAAAGCCCCCCCAAAAAATATCAGTTTGTGAGATTCATCACACATTTACAGTATAATTGTGTGAGTAATTGTGGGCTATTATGATATTAATATCAGTCAAGTCTCTGGAGTCCCTCTTTTAAAATCAATCACACACAGGTTTGTAATTAGGCACTCAGATTAATTAGTCTAAGCGGTCATGTGTCCTAGGAATTTGAAGAGGTGGAGAGCTTTATTCACAAGAGAATGAACCGCGAGTGCGTGGTGTATGTGACCGTAAATCACCTGTTGAATAACCCTCTGTCTGTTAGGATCATGTCAGCATCTTACTGATTGCTTTAAGAGTGTTTTTCTTCACATCGCAGAGGGTATTTTAGACAGGACTCACTGTCATTCTCTCCCTCCCTCCCTCTCTCTTCAGGCAGTGAACGTGAAGCTGTCATTGGATGCTCTGCTGCAGATGCCCATCAGTCAGGTGAAGGAAACCATGAGACGGCTGGGCTCCAGTTCAGAGGAGTGCACCAGGCTGTGTGCGGCCCTCAACTGTTTAAAGAGTGCCTCTGAGTCCGGTGGGTGCTCTTTCCCTGAGAAACACGCACTTAAAGTCAGCATGAAACCGAATTTGCGATAGTCTTTTCTTCCCTATTGTTACGTTTATCCGAGTCAAATTTTTGGTAGGACTTTATTTTGTCCGTAAGGAATTGATTGGATGGTTGTGGTTTGCTATTGGTCGATCTCATGTGAGTGACAGGTTGTTCCGCCCTCACGGCAGTAAACACGTCATCAGAGAAGAGATGCTACTGCAAGATGGAGGGGAAGTTATTTTGATTAAAGATTATAAGGCAGGGCTGGCCCTGACCAATTTGCTGCCCTAGGCAAGATTTTACCTGGTTCCCCATGCATCACAGCCCATTTCACCCCGTCATTGTGTTCATGATTTAGCATATATATATATATATATATATATATATATATATATATATATATATATATATATATATATATATATATATATATATATATATATATATATATATATATATATATATATATATATATATATATACAGTGGTATGCTTAAGTTTAGACACCCATACTAAAGTTGACTAAAAAGAGGAATAAAAAATCATCTTTTGGAAACTGAACTTAATGCCTTAATTTAAAAAATTAGGAAAAATCCAACCTTTAAGGACACCAATTTTCTTTGTGAATGAATAATGTATCGTAAATAAATAAATATTCTTCCTTAAAATACAGGGTGCGTAAGCTTGGACACCCCTATGTTAAATTCCCATAGAGGCAGGCAGATTTTTATTTTTAAAGGCCAGTTACTTCATGGATCCAGGATACTATGCTGATAAAGTTCCCTTGGCCTTTGGAACTAAAATAGCCGCACATCATCACATAGCCTTCACCATACCTAGAGATTGGCATGGTTTTATTTCAGTTAGCCTAATAGCTAGTTTGATTTGCATTGAGAGATGATCTTATGGAAAGTACTCCATGCCAATCTCTAGGTATGGTGAATCTCTAGGCACACACATTACATCCTAAACACAAATACCAAGAGCATTACATAGCATTCAAATCAAGTCCCCATTATCTTTTATAGCACGTTTTACAATACAGATTTAATGTGAACTTTGCTATTTTGAATAAACCTGTAAATAAATATCATTACTAATTTTGGCAAATAAATTTAAAAAATGCCATATACAGTACAGGCCAAAAGTTTGGAAACATTACTATTTTTAATGTTTTTGAAAGAAATTTCTTCTGCTCATCAAGCCTGCTTTTATTTGATCAAAAATACAGAAAAAATTGTAATATTGTGATATATTATTACAATTTAAAATAATTGGTTTTCAATTTATTATACTTTAAATTATCATTTATTTCTGTGATGCAAAGCTGAATTTTCTGCATCAATACTCCAGTCTTCAGTGTCAGTAATTTGGGGTCAGTCGTTTTTTTTTTTTTTTTTAAATAAATCAATACTTTTATTCAGCAAGGATGTGTTAAATTAATAAAAAGTGATCGTAAAGATGATTTATATAATTAGAAAAATGTTTTATTTTATTTAAAATAAATGCAGTTCTTTTTAACATTTTATTCATCAAATATATTAGGCAGCAGAACTGTTTCCAACACTCATAATAAATCAGAATATTAGAATGATTTCTAAAGGATCATGTGATAGACTGGATGTCACATGTGACACTGAAGACTGGAGTAATGATGCTGAAAATTCAGCTTTGGATCACAGAAAAAAATGATAATTTAAAGTATAATAAATTGAAAACCAATTATTTTAAATTATAATAATATATCACAATATTTATTTATTTTTTTCTGTATTTTTGGTCAAATAAATGCAGGCTTGATGAGCAGAAGAAACTTCTTTCAAAAACATTAAAAATAGTAATGTTTCCAAACTTTTGGCCTGTACTGTATTCCCCCCAAAACTGCACAACTATAGGGTAAAACATTAATCAAAAAGTGATAATAAAAAATGCGTCTTAAAACTGACATGATTGTTACAAAATCACACAGTCTGGGGACTCTGGAGAACTCAGAACAACTGCTAACATTAAGTTTAAGGTAAAAATAACTGCCATGAAATTATAGTATCTTACTCCTATGCAATTAGATAAACTGTTCATTCACTACATCACTTTACCTCTGTCTTTATCCCCTTTTATCCTCTTCTTTTTGGCACTGTATCTATTGCAGACTATGCTCATTTATAATGTGTCATGTAAATTCGGCCATCCGTCACAATCAGGAAACTTTCACCGTGTCTAGAACTGGCGCGAGCTGCCAGGCCCGTTTCTACGAGCTGTGTGTTAACAAAAGCAGTGCTGTCTACATTGGATGCAGCGACGCGCACGCTACACAACAAATTACCAACAACTGATCGCACGCGCGGTCTGTTCCTGACGCACTTCAAGCACTCGATGGGCGGGGGAAGATTGATGAGCCGAACTTTTTTATGCTTTATTTGGTAGTATTTCGAATTAATGTGTGGATGAGCCGGTAGCGCATATATCTATTTAATTAATTCAAAGTCTGCATGATTTCAAAATTGCACTAAGCCATGTCACAATATTGATTCTGTTTCGACATATCGTGCAGCCCTAATCTCAATAATAGATTTCTTCTTAATTGACTATAATTTTATTTCCTTCAGGGGAGTTTAAAGAGGACAGCGGCTGTTGGTTCTCAGAGCCCATGAGGCGGGACAGTGGCGGCTTGACTCCGGTGGACCAGATTCCATTACTAGGAGGCTCCCTGCGACCCCACAGCCCTTCCCCTCTGGCTCGACCCCCAAACACACCCTCCACGCCCCTCACCACCTGCCCGTACCCCCGCTACATCCTGTCAGCCGGCGAGGCTCACATCTACCACGGTTACGCAGAGAGTCTGACCGATCCCAGTCCGTATTACACCTCCAGGCCCGTCAGACTCACCGGACACACCTCAACTCCGCCCATAACCCCGCCCTCACGGAGGAGACACCGCCTCAAGCCTCCTTGCACCCCTCCTCCTCCTTCCCGAAAAGTTTTGCACCTCCTCCCCAACATCTCGATGACCCGCAGCAAGAGCCACGAGAGTCAGCTCGGCCACCGCATCGAAGACGCGACGACAAACAAGTAGGTCATGAGGAAATGAACCACAGAGTACAAACACTGACGTACTACAAATAGGGACGTCAAATGTACTTTGTAAAAGTATTTAACACTATAAAGCCTACTTTATCATATTTGATACGCACATTTCTTGTTAAACTGTGAGCATCAAATAGGAAACTTCAGGCTTTTGAGAAATGTTTATTTGTACTTCTCTCTATCATCATTGAATTGCATTGCATTGCATTAAATGTTTTGCTCGCCCCCACAATAAAAACTACAGAGCTTTGATCATAAAACTACAGATTTAAAAATCATCTTGCAAAAGCATATTATTGGGAGATATAGATATAGACTGATATTTATATGCATTTTATGCAAGTAGTCTCCTATACTGTTATAAAGATCTCACTGGTTTACATTACAAGCTATCAGAATTTCTTATTTTTGGCCATATAAATAACTGCACTAAATTGCATATTTTTGCTCAGTTTGGGCCTCTGGATAAGATTGAGGTGTTTTTTCCTTCACGAGTCGTGTATGAGCTCCATATTCTCCTATAATATACTGTGTGTGCCACTTAAATGTATCAAATATGATAATTTACACAAAAAACATATGCAAACAATAAAAATTGTAAATTTTCGGGCTATTATTACATTTGTCAGACTTTACAGGGTTAAATCATTTGAATTATTTTACAGTCATTAGAGTCGTGCATTTTTCTGTGCAGTGACTAATAGCAATCTGTGATGATGTCGTGACCATTTGCACCAACGATATGAACATAGAATAATGACTCTTTTTGTAAGTGTTTGCCCAATATGGGTGTTTCAACAGCTGAGTCCGATTTTTAGAGTTCAGTAAATTAGTCAAAAGTTTGGACACACTTGACTAAAATGTCTCATAATCTTAAAAACCTTTTGATCTGAACACTTATGCCGAAAATGAGTAATTAGTATTAGATCAATTTTAATTGTCAATAAATTAATTAAATTATGCTTGCATATGAATTTCTTTATAAACTATTGAATTAATGAATTTGAATGATTACGTGAATTGTACTAAATGGTTGAGTTTGACTACATAGTAATGGAAATGTAATATAATATAATATAATATATAAATTGTTTTTATTATTATAAATATTATTATAATATATAAATGATAATAAATACAATTTGAGATGTAAATACATTTTTAAATGTTTATTTTACACAATGTTCCCTTTAAATTGACAAATATATATTTTAAAACCTGAAATGCACATGGTCAGGACAGTTATACTAACTAGATTAATGCAATAGTCCCAGAATAGCCAGATATATACCGATATATCGCTCAGTCACTTTGTGATCCCTCTGAGATCACACTGACTTTTGTTGTTCTTAGGTGTGTGAAGAAGAACAAGCTGTTTCTGAATGTCCAAATTAATGGGAACAGTTGTGAGGACTCTCCATCACGCTCGCCCACTCTCTCTGTACGGACCCCTGGGGCGGCACCAGCCACGGCCCCGTACACCTTGCCTGGTACACCCACACTACAGGAAGAGCACATCGGTCTGAGGAGTGAGTTCAACAGCACAATTACAGCATTTCAGACACATGCATAGTTCTTGACTGAGGAGAAGATCTTCAATTCAAATAGACCAGACTGCAGTGAAGTGCCTGCTGAATGCTGATCAGACTGAGGTCACAGTTCAACCTCTCAGAGTGAAGAGGAAGCTCTCACCTGCTCTACACACTCAAATACTCCTGCGATCACTGGCGGTTTGCAGGGAGCGGAGTAAATGATTCACCAGCAGCACTTTGTAAAAGCACAGCTGTTTACTGAGCATTTGCTGCTGAGTCTAGACGAGTGTTTGTGTTTGAGGTGGCGGTTATGTTATGTCTTAGGCCCTGTTTGCACCTGGTATTAAGATGCATTTTGATAGGTCGGATCACAAGTGGATGACGCTAAATGTAGGTGTAAACGGGGTCAAAGAGTAGGTTTACACGACAACGATGTACTTAAAACGTTTTTCCTTCACGTACAGACGACAATGTTGTCAAAACGTTACCCAATCAAATGGATCTGCGAAAACGATTAAAATTGCTGTATTCTGCTGCCAGGCCAGTAGATGGTAGTCTGGGAAAACCCAGACAACTTCCAGCGAATTTAGATTTGCTCTTCAAGTAGTCTGGCAAAGAGCTCATTCAAGCCCGTTTCTAATCCGTCGAAATCGCGGCACCAATCAGAAACGTTGGGGCGGGCTTTACACAATGACGATCGGTCTAATTGGTTTTAGGTCTATCCAATTGCGCCCAGAGGCATTTGAGCGACGTCCGTTGGTGAAGCGCACCAACTTTTAAATGCATTATTATATTCAAATTGCAAACACATGAGGACAGTCTCCATGAAATAGAGTCCAATTTCTCTCCGAAACGGTAGGAAATTAAATTAGATTTAATAGAGGATTTTAACTGTGACAAGATGATTGACAGGGCAGTTTACGTGACAGGACGCACGCGACAGATCCGTCCGATAAAGATGACGAAGTAGTATGTCCCAAAGCTTGCCTACTTTTTTGCTACACATTCAAAAGTAAATAGCCTACCTTTTCTTCACAAAAAGAGTACATACTTTTATGGCGAATTGGGATGCAGCATATGGCTTTACACGATGACGATCGCTCTGATTGGTTTTAGGTCTATCCAATTGCGCCCAGAGGCATTTGAGCGACGTCCGTTGGTGACGCCCTTTTGGAAATTAGTTATTAATGAAGCTTTGCCAGACCATAACTCAGTACTACTGAGAATGGTCTGGTTTTAACCAGGCTGAGTAGATGGCAATGTCACTTTTGTAAAGAAACTCATGTGCCTATAGACTGAACACGTAATATGCATGACGTCACTGTTTTATAGTTTACACTGAGACGATAGCGGTATCGTTTTCAAAATCTTGCACTTCGTTTTCAAAAGTGTGCGTTTTCAGGCTCCCAAAACGCAGTTGCCGTGTAAATGATTGTAAATGGGCCGTTTCGTGTGTCATGTTGGCCCCTTAAATGTTTTGAGCTTGTCCACTTTCAACCACTTAGGTAATCGAAAGCGCATTCGACCAGATTGCTTTCGTAGTGTGAACGCTCATGTGGTCGAACGTGTTCGAACAGCCACAAAAGACCGCCAACATTATGTGAAACGCACTAGCCAGATGGGATTTAAACTTTGATTTAAACAAGTTTTTATGGAAGATGATAAACATCTGATGATACCAAGCACAATGTTCTCTCACCATTCCAAAATTGCGCAAGCTTATTTTGTCCATTAGATCGAAAGATCAGAAAAATCCCATACATTTACCCACCCATAGACCCTCCCCTCGAAGAAATCAGGAACAGGAGTGGTTGAAAGTGGACAAAAGAGACGGATTAAAACACCAGGTGTAAACAAGTATGCGTCTCCCTCATCTACTTGTGATCCGATCGACTAAAACGCATCTTAATACCAGGTGTAAACAAGGCCTTAAACCGTGTTGTTTAGAAATACTTAATCAAATTAAAGTCATTCAAACTGTCTCTGTCTGTTCTGTTTCTCTCTAGATAATGTTACTGTCCACCGCAGTTCACCTCAGGCTCTGCAGAGAGACATCGGTTTGGCTGTCACTCACAGGTAACCACGCCCCTGTGGGCTTAATTCACCAATCAAAAACTGGGTAACACTTTATTTTACAGTGTCCTTGTTAGACATGTACTTACCATAGTACTAACAGTAAGTTATGCATAATTACATTCAACTAACCCTCAACCAAATCCTAATCCTACCCTAACCCTATAGTAAGTACATGTAATTACTCAGTACTTAAATGTATAATTACACTGTGACAATGACACCTTAAAATAAAGTGTAACCAAAAACTGTTTGTTGAATTATGTCCTGGAGACATAAAGATGTTTGTTTTTATGTTTATAGGTTCTCTACAAAGTCTTGGCTCTCCCAGACATGTCAAGTGTGCCAGAAAAACATGATCTTTGGGGTGAAATGTAAACACTGCAGGTGAGGAAAAAGAAAAACAAGTACTAAGTGGTGAATCTCACAAAGAAATTAGTCATTTGAAAAAGATAGTTATTTTGATTGAAGACTACGAGAGCACATGAATTGTTCTTGACAAGTTTTGTGAGATTCACCCAAGGAAACCACACTCGTGAATCGGATGTAAGTGTAAACATCACACACTCATGTGTCATCTTTTCTACTTTTAGGTTAAAGTGTCACAACAAATGCACTAAAGAAGCTCCGTCCTGCAGAATCTCCTTCCTGCCCAGTAAGTCGATCTCATTTGTTGCTCATATATAAGAACATCAATCATGACAGACGTGTTTTTCTAACAATTTCACGTGCGTCTCTCAGTCACAAAGATTCGTAGGACCGAGTCTGTACCCTCAGACATCAACAACCCTGTGGACCGTCCACCTGAAGCTCCACAGTTCGGGACACTACCGAAGGCAATAACAAAGAAGGTACTGATTCCTGTGTGACAGAATGACAAACTAGCATACAACTTGTTCTGTTTTTGTAGTATTCAGTCAGTATGTATATTTTCCAGATTATGCATATCACATACTGTTTTTGAATAGCATGCAGCGTACAGTAAACTCCACAATGTGCAGTATGCTAGTATTCCATACTGAACTTAGCCAAAGTCTTTATCAGTTATTCTTGTAATAGAGCATTAAAAGCAGTTGGCTTCTTTCTGGCAGGATCAACCGCCAGCGCTGAATCAACTGGACTCCAGCAGTAACCCGTCCTCCACCACTTCCTCTACGCCCTCCTCTCCCGCCCCCTTCCAGCAGAGCAACCCTCCCAGTGTAACCCCGCCCCCAAACCCCTCCCCAAAGGTTCACCGCGACAACCGCTTCCACTTTCCAGGTAAGCACCTGTAAACACTGACACTGCAATGAACTAATGCATTGATTAATACACAAAAGACATCTGCATTAATCCTGTGTAAAAGAAAGCTGATATTCAGAACTGTATCTGCATGTAACATTCTAACTCAACATTAAGCATAATGGGACATCAACTCTAACCTCATACTGTCTCTCTGTCGGCTTCCTGCCTGTCTTCCTCTCTTCCTGTCTTCCTCCTCTGTGGCGAAGCTGCCTGTTATTTTCAGCACCGACAGCAGTTTATTTTCCCTGGTGAGTTAACAAACACAAAGTCTGTAATGTTCTTCAGCCCTCATAATGACATTGAGGATTCAGTGGTGCAAATTCAATAGACAGTTGTTAAATATTTCAGCGCAATAATGGTAATATATAAATGCATCGGTATTTAGTATCACATACAGTATAAAGCACTATAATATGCACTCTTGCACATATCCAGTATAGTACATTTCCATTCTTGCTGTGTAATTTTGCTATCAGAGGATGAAATATATCCTTAGTCAATGTCTTTTATTTTTATTTTTAATAAAATGTCTATTAGTTAAAGGAGAACTCCGGTCAATTTTAACACCGAGCTCATTTTTTTGTAAATTTGGAGTGCTGTCAATACAGAGAACAACGACAAAAATCGGTGTTGCTTTCACCGTGTTATCCTCTTTTTAAAATTTGCACCCTGTTGACTTCAATGGGGCAAGTTTTAAACCTGCTTTTAACCTCTTAACATCTTTGATGTGTCATTACAAGTGCACAGCTAATGTGAGTGATTCCTTCAGAGTGATCACGGGTGAATCTCACTGCAGTAGATGTGAAAGATATTAATAAAAATGGTGTTATTTCAGCCAGCGCACATACCTGTATTTTCTTCCTGTTTTCGGTCGAAGTCCATAGTAATCGATTATTGAGTTCACGCGCGTGATCATAGGTAACTAAACCTATGCGTGTGAACTCGGCAATCGATTACTATGGACTTCGACCGAAAACAGGATGTAAATACAGTAAATCAATAAATACAATTATTCCAAAAGGACAATAAATAAATAAATATTTTGTCCAATATTGTTCAAATTAATTAGCTACAATTTTAAAGTAATAATGTTATTGTTGAGTAAAACTATTAGTCATTTCTGTGCATTGAAATAAAATAAAATACGTATTCGATGAAAAACTTAAACTTGGAAAATGAAAATTAGAAATGAAATGAGCAACTAACATAAGTAAAATAAGTTGAAATACTAGAATGACTAAAACTGAAATAAAAAAATTTAAGCTAAACAGATTTTTTAAGAAAAGCGCTTAAAATTACTCAAAATTTAACACTGAAAATGAAAACTGAAAATATATATAAAAAGCAAATTCAACATATTAATAAATACTATAATATTAGATAAATAATACTAAAATAACACTGAATGAAAATTATTCTGAAAAGTCACTGGTGATCCATTAACACCACATTTGCGGGTATAAGGCCTAAATAAAAGTATCTTATACTTGTTTCCATAAAGTTGTGAATTCCCTGTAAGAAACAAAGAATTTACAGCTCCAAAATGGCTAGCAGAGTCTTTTCATGTAGTCTGCAGTGAACTGAACTGGCTTTTACAAATCTGAGCAGTGCCTAAAGTAATGTGTTTTGCATGTTTTGCATGCTGGTGTCTGATTTGGTTTTTGCTCAAGAGTAGTTTGTGCTTGTGAGATGAGCTGCACCCTGCTGGTGATTTATGACACTGCATTTTACATTTGAGCAATAATAATATCAGTAATTCTGTATCCTTTCAGAAAGAAATGATTTGTGTACAGTGACCGTGTATAATATATTCTTTCAAATGTGGAAAGTTGTTCAATATGTTGTTCACAGATGTGTGCAGTCCCAGCATCCTTCATTCAGATGGACTCCCAGACACAGTGTAAGCAACTGTGAAATGTACTGCTCAGAAGCATAAATATCCTGCTGCATGTTCTGCATTCAGATAGTGTTTAATTTTTGTGCACAGTAATGAAATCGATCCGTCGGTGGAGGAGATGCATGCGGAACAAGACGAAGAAGACGACAGAGAGGTGAGACGCGCGTGGAAGTGATTCTGATATGATAATGCTCCCATCGCTGCTTAGAAAACTCACTGTGGCTGGTTCCTCTTGTCTAGGAGCTGGAGGAAGAGGAAGAAGAGGAAATAGAAGCAGAGGAGGAAGAGGATGTAGCGGTGGAAGAGGAAGAAGAAGAGGAAGAGCTCGAGGATGAAGAGGAGGAGGATATGGAAGACCTGAACCTAAGCTCAGAAGGAGACTATGAAGGAGACGAGCTGGACGACCTGCCCAGCACGCGAGGAGGAACCCACTGGAAGGGTCCCATCTCCCGTAAGGCCAGCCAGACCAGCGTGTACCTGCAGGAGTGGGACATTCCCTTCGAGCAGCTGGATCTCGGCGAGCTCATCGGGAAGGGCCGCTGGGGTCGGGTTCATCGCGGACGCTGGCACGGAGAGGTGGCCATCCGACTCCTGGAGATTGACGGAAACAACCAGGACCACCTGAAGCTCTTCAAAAAGGAGGTGATGAACTACAGGCAGACGCGCCACGAGAACGTCGTCCTCTTCATGGGAGCTTGCATGGCCCCGCCTCATCTCGCCATCATTACTAGGTAACGTCTCAGTTGGGGCTGCCAGATCATGACAAAAATCATAATCACGATTATTTTGGGCAATATTGTAATCGTGATTATTCAACACGATTATGGGTCAGATCAACATCAGTTATGGTAAACGGAAGCTCAAGCAAGTTTGCTTGATGTGTGAGAACCAATGAGGTTCATTCTCGTGTTACGCAGCACTTTTGAGCTTCAGCAAGAAGCAGTGATCTTCATTTGTGTTCCGAAGATATACGAAAGTCTTACGGGTTTGGGACGACATGAGTGATTAATTCATGACAGAATTTTCATTTTTGGGTGAACTATCCCTTTAAGACATGTTTTTAGGCGTTAAATAATGGCGCAAATACCAGTAAATTGGCTACCCAAGCCTTAGTAAATCATGTTGCGTGACTTATTTATACTGTCCTGTAAATTTTGCATCTGAAAGGGAAACTCTAATAAAAGCATATGCAATAAGGTCAGCCGCAAAAATAACTATTCATGGCTTTTCATTGGTAACCTTTCACTGCGTGTCTTCAGCGAACACTGACAGTGGTTTTTAAACGTCAAAAGAGGGTTTGTGCTGGCGCAAGCATTTAGTAAATCTGTCCCTATGTGTGGGCGATATGACCAAAGCCTTATATGAGTAATTTATTTCCTGGTAGCGATCAAGTGTGCTGAAAAGTCCTGAAAAGTGACGGCAAAGCATTTTGATCGCCCTCTGGTGGCTGGCTGCAGTACAGGTCATAAACCCTGCCCTCTCCATGTAATTGAAACAAAAAATTCCAATTCCACTTCAAATGATTTTAGGTTGTTCTTATCACACAGCAGTATGTTCATGTGTTAATTTTTCCAATAAGTTTGGTATTGATGCTCTAAAAAGGGTGTGTAACGTCATGATTGACAGCTGTCGTTTTCCAACAGTGGAAATAAGAAGAGACGTGCTGTCCATCTTTTTAGTGCCTATGGTAGTGATGTTTATCAAGTGTATTTTGCTGAAAATTAGCCCAAAAAAATCAGAAACTACAATTTTATTAATTGCACAGCCCTAGTATCAGTCCATACAGGTGGCAAACCGGTCGACAGATGATCTTTGACAAGCATGTTTTTAATTTCCCCTCAGCTTCTGCAAAGGTCGGACGTTGTATTCCGTCGTGAGGGACACGAAAAACACACTGGACATCAATAAGACTCGGCAGATTGCGCAGGAGATTGTGAAGGTAGCGTTTGTGTTTAATGGTGGATGTGTTGTACATCTGTACGGCTTCGTACGATTAAAGTCTTGCTTGTGTTTACTGTATTTTAGGGGATGGGCTACCTTCATGCAAAGGGCATCGTTCACAAAGACCTTAAATCGAAAAATGTCTTTCATGACACAAATAAAGTCGTCATCACTGACTTTGGCCTTTTTGGGATCTCTGGAGTGGTTCAGGAGGGCCGGTAAGTCACTGCGTTAAAGGTGCGTTCACATTTACTGTGTAGGACTAGGAACCCATCGTTTGGGAGTTTCATGTGAAAAAGTTCCCCATGCAGATTTCGCTGATGGTCAAGTTGCCACACTGACTAACAGAAAGATACTTGGTTTGAAAGTGACTTCATTGTGAATTCCCAAATTCAATGATAACCGGATCGGTTGTGTTTTTAGACGTGAAAACGAGCTGAAACTTCCTCACGGGTGGATCTGTTATTTGGCTCCGGAGATCGTGCGTAAAATGAGCCCCGGAAACAACGAGGACAGACTTCCGTTTTCTAATGCTGCTGATGTTTATGCCTTTGGGTGAGAAACATACTTGACTTTAGACATAAATGGCCCCCAAACAGAGCAGCGTTGACCTTCTGCCTTCATCCGCACTCTTCAGCACCATCTGGTACGAGCTGCAGGCGAGAGACTGGCCCATCACCTGTCAGCCCGTAGAGGCCACCATCTGGCAGGTGGGCAGCGGAGAGGGCATCCGGAGGGTCTTGGCAGAGATCAACCTAGGAAAAGAGGTCACGGTGAGTGCCACATTTTAAGTTTATTTATTATCTGACACATGCTCAGTAGGATGCAGTGAAATTGCTACTCCACATCACTTTCCACGCCAAGACTCGAACAGAGGGTGCCTGGATGAAAATAAGGTTATGTAACAGCTAGACCATATGGGACAAAGAATAATAATATATTATAATAATTAATCATTATAGTTATTAACATTATAATTAAGTAATAAGTAATACATGAAAACAATTAATAATTACATTGTTTAAAAATAATATTATACAATAATACAAATTGTTTTATTATTCTTATTAAAAAAAATATATTTATTATTTATTATTTTTTTATTTATGTATGTAGTTATTTATTTGGTGTCTTTCCACAGCTCAAGGAAACTTGATCAGTCAGATTAATACAATTAATCTGATTAATACGGAGAAAAATTGCTGGCAATACAAATGAAAGAATAGTATGTATTACAGAAGTAATAATTAGTAAATGACAACAATTAATAATTACATTGTTTAATAAAAATATTATTATAATTTATCATTCTTTTTTAATTATTTTAATTATTATTTATTATTCTTTTTTTAGAATTTATTTGTTTGTTTTATTTATTTATTTTAGGGCTGTCAAAAGATTAATCGCGATTAATCGCATCCAAAATAAAAGTTTGTGTTTAAATAATATATGTGTGTGTACTGTGTATAATTAAATTTGTATATATAAATACACACACATGCTTGTATATATTTAAGAAAAATGTGTAATTTATATATAAAAAAATATATTTATATATAATATAAATTATATATAAATATATACAGTATATATATGCAAATGTTTCTTAAATATATACATGCATGTGTGTATTTATATATACAAAATAATTATACAGAGTACACACACATATATTATGTAAACACAAACTTTTATTTTGGATGCGATTAATCTTTTGACAGCCCTCATTTATTTATTTATTTATTTGGTGTCTTTCCACAGCTCAAGGAAACTTGATCAGTCAGATTAATATAATTAAAATAGCTGAAAAAAAAAAAAAGAGAATAGTATATATCACAGAATAATATCAAAAATATTTCTTTTGGCTGAATGTGTCAATCAGTGCAAAATATCACTGAGGTTAATTTATCCCACTTTCATGATTTCATAGTTTCTTCTTAATGAAGGATAAGATTTATTTGACATTGTTTATATAAATAATCTATAATATTTTATATATCACCCTTCAGCCCTCCCATTTGAACTGACTATAGCTTACTCTGACAGCGATTAGTAAACCGCATCAAATAACATTGAAACACAAAACCAAACATGTCACATTTAATTTAACATTCATAATCTTGTCTCTTGCTAGCCCTTGTGAAAATAGTTCTGTGTTTGATCAATTATTTATATTTAATTTCATGTTACAACAGCGCTCTGTGAGCCACAAAGGATACAAAATGAGGTATCCCAGAAGTTTTCCATGACTGCTCAATTCCTGTCTGTCCCACAGGAGATTCTGTCTGCCTGCTGGTCATATGACTCCCGTAATCGGCCCACATTCACACAGGTGGCCGACATGCTGGAGAAACTGCCCAAGCTCAACCGCCGTCTTTCTCACCCGGGGCACTTCTGGAAGTCTGCAGAGTATGTATCCTAGAATGTGGTACACTGTAAAAAGAGGACAAACAGGTGAAACCTGCACAGTCTGCAGAAACGACAACACACTTCATAAGTGTTGTTTGGTTGGTTACTTCCTGCCTGGTCTTCTCTTCACTAGGAGTATATTTATCTTGTTCAATTCATTATTTTTTATCAGCAGGCAGCACATGTCTCAGTTGTCTCTGTTCAGATAACTTTTTAATTGGAAAAATCAATCCATAATCATAAAACAGACATCCCACCTCTCCCGGAAAGTCTCCCGCATATTGATAGCGGCTCCCTGACGCCTGCAAATTAAATACAATATCCCGGAAATCGAGCAAGCGAGACAGAAAGCCTGTTTCAACATGCGTTTTCGGTGAACCCGATCACAAGTGGTCAGCCAAGACACATTACCGTAAAACCTGGTATTATCACGTGTTTCAAATGCATCTTCTCTAACCACTTGAGTTCAGATTTTGTGGAGACCCTCGCCTCTTTTTTCGTCATCTTGCACTTCAAGCCCACGAATAGAATGAAGAATGAAGAAACGCATGTTAGGCGTCTTACTCAAATGGCTAAATTAGCACATAATATATATATATATTTTATATTAACAAGAGAGGGGGGGTTGTTGTCATCTCCTGGAAATGAGTTTTTGCTGGCTGGGACGTCTGATAAAATATTATTATTTAATTATTTAAATAACAATACTAATTATTGTTATTATTCATAATAATTAATTACAACAATAATAATAATCCTTCCATCCATCCATCCGTCCTTTAAACCGCTTGTCCTATGTAGCGTGACAGGGAAACTGTGAAACACCCTGGATGGATGGCCAGCTAATAATAATAATCATTATAATACTTTCAGCACATTCCTTATTAATCCTAAAGGTGCATTAAAGGAATAGTTCACTTAAAATGATTTACTCACCCTCAAGTTGTTTCAAACTTGTATGAATTTCTTTCTTCTGCTGAACACAAAGGAAGATATTTTGAAGAATGTCAATGTGAAAAACTGTTGGTCCATCAACAGTCTTCAAAATATCTTCCTTTGTGTTCAACAGAAGAAAGAAATTCATACAGGTTTGAAAAACTTGAGGGTGAGTAACTGATGAGTGAACTATTTCCACTTAAAATGAAGCTTGCTTGTTTTATATGGAGACTCCAGTCATATCTGTAATCTGTTGTATTGTGTAAAGGTGGTCCATTAATGTAGCTGCCATCTTGAAAGCAGATAACTAGCCATACTGGACCCCCTGGTACCCTCCAGCATACTTAGCGCACCTTTATCAAATTCTGTCCTACTGCTGATTTCCTCTCCTACTGTAAATTCATAACTCTAGAATTATTGCTTTCTCTCTCTAATCTGCTTCTTTCTTTTTTTGTCTGTCGTTTATTTCTTGTTGTCGCAGGTTGTAGCCTTGTGCCTGAAACATGAGCAATGCAAAACACAATTCCTGGCCCTGCCTTGCATGCCTGCTGAAAGCCTGACCTCTTCTGGACTTACAAACTAACATCGCCTGCTGTTCCGTCTCTATCTCTCTTTGGTTCTGCGGGTGGTGGGATGGGGGACCGCCGTGGCGATGCGTAAAATGAAAACGCTTTGCCTTTTTAAAATTCCTATTCCTGCTATTGTTTTCGGAGTGTGCGACTGGTTCTCTCTTCCCATCCTGCTCCGGTTTGTGACATCACGTGACGCATTTCCTGTTAGATTGGGAGGATTCAATGACACTGCAATGAAGATGTTCTCTCTCTCTCTCTCTCTCTCTATCTCTCTCTCTCTTGGTGCCTCTTAGTCCTGTGTGACATGCGCTGATTCTGTCTCTGATTGGCTCGCCTGGTTCATACTAACACACCTTTAGTTGTCACTCCTTCTCCATGCTGTCCGATACTAGACGTTTTGTTTCGCAAAAGATAATGTTCTTGATGAAAAATGATTGAGCTGTGAGGTTCTAACAAAACGTGCTGTGGGTTATTGAAGGGCCATTTCTGAGTACAGATTGCGAAAAATGAGCCAAAGAGAAGCATGTGCATCTTCTCACCAGACTATAGGTCCTGATTTTCCACTGCGAAGATGCTGAACGCTTGCGTTAAAGTGAGATTTCGATGAACCCAGCAGACAGTGTTCCATAAGTTGTGTAAACATGAACTCTCATGTGTGTTTGTGTGTAACGTGCGTGTTTGTAACGTTGTGTATGTGGAAGGGTGCGTGTTTGTTTGTTTTGTGAAAGACTGGACTTTGTGGTTTGGAAATATCAATGACAATGTAAAATATTTATGTATAAATATGGTTTATTTATTGTACATTCAATTAACAGAATTCTTTTAATATTTATATGGACATTTTATATAAATATAAATAAATATATATATACTGTACATCATGACATTTTGAATAGGTACTGCTGTGCTATCCCAGATGTAAATATTCTTTATATTTTTTCATGTAAAAAAAAAAAAAGCAAAAAAAAACAAAAAAAAAACATGGAAACTTTTTTTAGAATGGGTCGATACATGTCATGTACAGTCATATTTTTGTATTGCATGTGGCTACTGTACACAGTGTCTGTTCTCATCCTTGAAAGACAATAAAATCGAGCTTGTCACGTGACTGTGTTCAGATCTATACACGTTAGAAATTTTTGAAAAGGATCCCATCCCGGGGATTTGCAGAGACTTGTGATGTGGGGGGGATGAAATGGGAAAAGTCTAAATTGTTTCTCATATCGCAATAGACACAGAATGCGCTTAAAGCTGAAGTGCACAAGTTGTCCATATTGTAAACCCTACATTATGGGGACAAAATGTCCCCACAAAGATGGCAATATCCAAAATCCTTGTCCTTTTGTGGACATTTTTTGGTCCCCATGAGGAATACAGCTCATATTAAGTGATGTTTTTTGAAAATGTAAAAATGTAGAGAGTTTTCTGTGATGGGTAAAGTTAGTGTATAGCCTAAGGGGATAGAATATACAGTTTGTAAAGTATAAAAATCCTGTCTATGAAAGGTCCCCATAAAACATGAAAACAACGTTTGTGTTTCAACATCCTACATGAAATATAAGAGAGTGTAACCAAATAATAGTTAAAAAACTGTATTTGTCAACCACTAATCTGTACATTTTAGAGGGGAATGGTGGACACATGTACAACAATTGCCTCAAGGCTCAAGGTGATGATACACAGGGCAACTTTTTGAGCAATGTTGCTGTCAATGGGCAACCAGATGAGACACAGGGCCCACGACTGATCTAAATTATCCAGATAGAAATGTATTGCCCATTTTCAATGGGAAAGTGCCCAAGCAACAATCGCGCGGCAAGATTGCCCAGCAACATTGCTCAAAAAGTTGCCCTGAGGCTGTGTATCATCACCTTCAGAGACTGTCATTTTAAGCACATAACCATAGGTTAATTTGGACAGTTTTATATACATTTATAATTATGAAAATAACTCGTGTCGTTGGAGACTTTATTTGCGGGGGGAAACAGACAGTGTTTATGCCAGTAATGACCTCTAGGGGTCAGTGTTACACTGTCTCACTGCAGGAAGTCCATTCCATAACTGGAAACGGGGTCAAGTGTACCAATGCACTGGTTCACACAACTTAACTAGCATAGTGAAGCCCTTGCCTTTGCACATATTCTTTAAAAAGTTGCTTTGATAGCTCTTTAAAAAGGATTTTCCTCTTTCAAGACTGTAACCAAGCATATATTCAGAATTTGATGCAACTATCAGTTTAAGACCGTTCTGCCATTGATATACATTAAAAAACAGAATAGGTGACAGTCACAGAACTCCCTCGGTTTCTATGAAAGATGTAACCCTGCAGTTTTATATACTGATTAATAAATAAAAGACTATTTTGTTTTTATTTAGTAATTAATATGGCCTATCATTCAAGAGCAGTGAAGTTTGCATGTTTAGCCTATTTCAGGGCATTCAACTATCAGTGAGTAAATGAACTGTCAAAAACCCTGTGAACCCAGCAGCTTGTTGCCAGCAGTCCATATTCTTGTGAATACCATGACTACTAGATCTGGAGACTCTTGAGAAACTGTCCATTCACTGTTTCCACTGTGGAGGTTTGAGCTTCAGGGCTCCTCACAAAGGTTTGCTTTGTGTCTCGAGGCAGCTTCTAATTTCTCTGTGTCTGAGAGCATTCACTGTTCTGCATCGACCATGCTGTTTCCGGCATCTCTTTGAGTTTTACTCACACAGAGCCTCGCACTGCCTGCAACAAGCTGCTCTTTCTTCTGCTCGCTCTCTCTCTCTCTCTGCATTTCCCCAGATTTGTGAATCTGTTTCCTTTACAGCATGTGACTGGAAAGAAGAGACTTGGAGTGTTTGCTTTTACACAAACTAAAATATCTTTTACTTTCCAAGTTTAGACCTCTAAAGTGGCTTTATTTAACATTTACTTTATTAACATCAAAAAAGAAATGTCACACACAAGGTTCATGTTACATTAATTGTTATTTTCGGATTAGGTCCTATAAAAACATTGCTCAGAAAGTGTGAAATGAGGGGTTGTTTTAGAGCTAAAAAAAACTATATGAATATGTATTTAAATAAAATAGTAATTTTCTGGTTTGTGACTGCTCTCTCTCTCTCTCTCTCTCTCTCTCTCTCTCTCTCTCTCTCTCTCTCTGAATTTTAGTCTAATTTTTAATGAATAATGAATTTTATGGTAAAACATTGTTCTCTCTTAATTAATTTCACGTCCAATGCAATACCATAATATTTATAGGACGCCTATAGTTTCATAAAATAAAAAAATATAGAATTTAATAACATATAAACATATAAATATGTATACATATATAAAAATAATAAAATACATAAATACACAATCTCTCTCTCTCTCTCTCTCTCTCTCTCTCTCTCTCTCTCTCTCTCTCTCTCTCTCTCTCTCTCTCTCTCTCTCTCTCTCTCTCCCCCTCTCCCTCTGCTGGCGCATGCGCACTCGTGTTCTCATCTCTCATCTGCACCGCTGTGCTGCTGCTGCTTCGCTGGATCTGAGGATTCAAACTTCCGGCACTGTCATGGCGGCATGCTGCTGTTTCTGACACCGACCAGACCGAATACCAAGCCGCCCCTCGTTCGGCCCTCAGCGCGGCACGGATCGAGGAGCGCAGGGGTCGCGGACCGCGGAAAAGGCGTCCTCTTCTCCTCCTCCTCCTCCTCCTCCTCCACTTCATCATCATCATCTTCATCATCATCAGTGGCGGAGGTGCAGGCGTGAGCGGCCATGGCGGCGCAGAAGCCCGTGGAGTGGGTCCAGGCCGTCATCACCCGATTCGACGAGCAGGTCAGAGCTCATCTAAACATCTCTGAACGCTTCGTCTGCACGGATGCGCATTTACGCAGCCGCCGCCGCAGCGCATCCGTGCAGAAACTCATTCTGATGCTGTCATGTTTATGTCCCTTTAACAACGTTAAAGGCATGGGACGGGACTAATCTAGTAGGACATGTTGCTCAGGATCCTTTTCTAAACCTGGAACCGCATTCTTGTCAACCCTAAACCTAAACAACCCCTACTAACCTAAAATCAGAGGGCAAGGGTTCATTTTGGAAATCTTTCCTTTCAACCAATCACTGACCACTGATTTTAGGTTTAGAGTTGCGTGCCTGTCAACCAATTATTATAAAAAGAAAATCATTAGAAAAAATCAGAGAGCAACGATTGGAAGAACATCAAATTGACCAATCACTGTCCTTGGACGATGTGCATCCCCCCCCCCCCCCCAGCCAAAATTTGACCACCATAACCTTAATCACATTTTATTGTATTCTGCCTCTAAGGTTAAGTTTACACGTCAACGATGTAGTAAAAACAGCAAAGTTTTTCCTTTGTGTTGTTTGTGTACAGAAAACGATCCCCTTCACACAGATCCGCGAAAACAATTAAAAACGCTGTATTACTCATGCCAGGCCAGTAGATGGCGATGTCACTTTGTATAGACCTTATGCGCCATAGAAACAAGGGCGCCGCCATCTTTAGAATATTGTCTTTGAACTTCCGTTTTTGCGGTCGCTCTGTATATTTCTATGGCATTGCTGTCCAGGAGTAATTAGCTTTTGAAGTGTATTTACTTAATATAAAGTTAACGAAAGTTATCATGAGGATTGTAATGTTTGAACCAGACGTCTTAACAAATGTCAGTAGACCGGGAAGATTTTAAAACGAGCTGTTCATTCATAAATACGCAAGATCGCTGTGAAAATAAAACCGGAAGTCAAAAGACAACGAGCGCAGCGCTGAAAAGGGGCGGGGCTACATAAGGTCTATAGAAAGACTGTACGCCTGAACACGTAATACGCATGCGCATGACTTCACCGTTTTCACAAATTCGTGTTTTTGTAGTTTACACAGAGATTATAATAATGGTATCGTTTTCAAAAACTAGCACTTTGAAACCCGTAAGTTTATGTTTTCAGTTGTCGTGTAATTAAACGGGCAAAACATTTTTAGTTGTAAATGGTGTCGTGTAAAGGTGAGACGGCATGAAACTGAAGTCGCGATAGCAAGCGAATGAAAAGGCTTCTCAAACAAGAAAAAAAAATATTCTGGGACTTGATTTTGTCCATCAGGAATTGATTTGATTATTAGATTGTTGTGGTTTGCTATTGCTGTGATGTCATGTGAGTGACAGCTTGCCCCGCCCTCGCGCCAGTAAACGTGTCATTAGAGAAGAGATGTCACTGCAAGAGGGAGGGGAAGGTAATTTGATTTATGATAGCACATGACTACTGCAGTATTCCATAAAAAACAAGAATTTTGATTTCATGGTGACTTAACCTAAAAGAGGAAGAAAAGAAGAAGTGAAAAAAGGAGAGGGTACACATGAGGATGAAAAATATGAAGAAATTTTGTCAAACATGATACATTTTCTAGATGTTTTGATTGCTTTCTTATAGACTTTGAGATTGTACCTATATACAAATTCAATTCTTGCTTAAAGAGAACAATTCTTACATATAGTTTTGGACAAAGCATCATAAAAAGAGCAGGAGGTAAATTTCGATAGTTTAACATTTGGTAGATTTCTTTGTCTAAACATTATATTTTTGTACAAATATCATAAAGACAGTGTATTCCCATGCATACTAAATAGTAAATGTCACAAAAACATGTGAATAAGGTTAATTCATAAATAGTCAGGGACTATTTTAATGCTGAACAAACACTACAAAATCTTCCAGATAAAAATGCATGCATGAAACAGATGTCTTGTTGACATACGTTTGCTATAGAGGGTCGAATTACGGCTAAGATTGCTTGAACATGTCCTGTTTTGTTGCTCCAGGAACGTCATCACATCGTGTGAGATGAAGGATAGCGTTCATACTGCTATTTTTATACTTTATGTTGTGTATATGTTCATACTTTACATATTTTGTGTCCCACAAGTGAACCAACCTCATTGCTGACCCTTGATTGATCCACACAGCTTCACTTTCTTATTTTAAAAGCTGATTGGTCAGTTTAATATCTCTTCAGAGTTATTAGGTTACTTCAGATGGTTTCAGTGAGGTATGTTGTGTGGTGTTAAGTGTGATAGCTGTAGTGTCTTATGCAATGATGACTCTCCCTCTTTAGTGTGGATTCTACTGGTTTAAACCTGCAGTCGTACTTATGAAACAAGTTTTAAGTTAGAAATATAACCCATTGTTTACCACAGATAGGTGAAAGCCTGTGAATGGTTAAACTAGTATGTTTTCGTTTCATCTTATTTTGGTAGTTTGGCCTCTGTGTACAATGTTTTAACTGCAGAAACGTGTTACATGTCTTGAAGTTTTTGACTAAAATTCGACTAGACACCAAATAAACATTGACAGACTTAACAGACTGCCAGTTTTGAAACAGAATGATGTCGTTTTGAAAAGATATCGTGTCATTATTTACTCATGTTGTTTCAAACCCATATGACTTAATGGAGTTTCTGGTAGGATTTTCTTCAAAAAGTTGTGGGTCAATGCTGACAGAATTTCCGTTGTGGGGTGAACTGTCTCTTTGAGAGGATAAGTCTGTGAGAGTCTGGAGAAATATGCTGTTTATGAGCAGGTTAAACTGGCAACACATGAAAAATATATCAGTTTAGAAGGTACTTCAGTTTTGCTGTTACTTCTGCCCCTCAATGGTTGCTAACGGTACTGCAACAACAAACGCTTTTGAAAACGGTCTTTCCATGAGTCTTAGCTAAATTAGCCTTATTACTTTTGGTTGCTAAATACCAGATTTGGTGGCGTACAGTATATACACACAGATCAGAGGGTTTGAGAGTTTCAGAGGGTGTTCAGCCAACAGGTGGAGACGGAGGGGACTTGTTGAAGGGGTCAAGGGTGGCTTGTGGGCTGTTGGGATCATTGCAGTTTGATTGAGGTTCAGCGGAGATTAGTGGTGTTTAGTGACGCTAAACCTAAACTCTGGATAATCCCAAAAACAGATTTTGTTTCCACCGATTGGTTTTTAGCAAGTTCTAGACTTGCTCTTTGAAATCGAGATGTTTGCTAGTGTTTGCTTTGTTGTATCCCAGCAAGCAAGTTTTTTTTTTTTTTTTTTTTTTTCAAATTGATTAAAGAAATATTTTCACCTTCTAAATGATTCTGTCATCATTTGCTCACTCTCATGTGAATGTTTGAAGAATATCCTGGCTACTCTTTTACATGCACTGGAGGTCAAAAGTTTGGAATAATTATGTTTTAAAAGAAGTCTCTTCTGCTCACCAGGGTTGCATTTATTTGATCAAAAATACAGATATTTATTTTGATATTTATTCAGATACTTCTTTTAATATATTTTAATCTATTCTGTTATTGTATTAAATGTATTCTTTAATTTATTCTTGTGATGGAAACCTGAATTTTCAGCATCATTACTCTTCAGTGTCAGATGATCCTTCAGCAATCATTGTAATATGCTTATTTAGTGTCAGTTATTATTAATCATGATTGCTGCTCAATTATTAATAATGGGTCTTACTATGATCAATGTTGAAAACAGTTTTTGCTGCTTAATTTTTTGTGGAAACTTTTCAGAATTCTTTGATAGATGGAAAGTTCAAAAGAACAGCATTTATTTGATATTAATAATGTCTTTACTTTCATTTGAATCAATTTAGTGAATCCTTTTTTTGCCTTTACAGGAATAAATTACATTTTGAAATATATTAAAATAGATTTTTTTTATAATAGTTCACAGTATTACTGTTTATACTGTATTTTTGATCAAATAAATGCAGACTTGGTGAGCAGAAGAGACTTCTTTAAAAAAAATTATTCCAAACTTTTGACCATTGATAATGAAAGAAATGGTGACTGGACTGTCAAGCTCCAAAATGACAAAAAAGACAACCATTAAAAGTGGTTCATATGACGCATGCAGTGTATTACAAATCTTCGGAGGCCATTGATAGTTTTGTGTGATTAAAAGACCATGAATTAAAGTCACTATTCACTCTGATATCTCTCATCCAGTTTGTGAACACAAACACATTCCGAATGCATATGTTTGTTCATGAACACAGTCTAACTGTGCATGTTTGTTTGTTTTTAGCTTCCTGTGAAAGTCGGCTTGCAGAACACACACACTAAAATCAGCACAGAACACAATAAGGAATGTCTGATCAACATCTCCAGGTACAAATTCTCCCTGGTCATCAGTGGACTCACCAACATACTGAAGAACGTCAATAACATGGTGAGTACATACACACAATAAACATTTACAAACAGACTTGATATATATATATATATGTAAACAAACTTTTATTTTAGATGCGAATAATTGATTTGACAGCACTAAATATTTTATAAAATGTACAGATTACCGTTCAAAAGTCGGTGTTTGGTGTCAAAAAAACATACAGTAAAACAGTAATATTGGAAAACATTATTACAAGTTAAAAGAATTGTTTTGTGTTTTGATTTATTTTAAAATGTAATGATGTTAAAGCTGAATTTTGTCACATGATCCTTCAGAAATAAATCTAATATTCTGATTTGCTGCTCGAGAAACATTTCTTATTATTATCAGTATTGAAACCAGTTGTGCTGCTTAATATTTAGGTGGAAACTGAGATTTCCAGCTTTTTTTTTGTTAGTTATTTAGTTATTTTCTTTTATCTTTATTGATCCTATATATCAACATTATTCCATGTTTTCTAGATATTTATGATGGCTATTGAAAAAATATTGAGGCCAGAGATACTGTGAGCGTTTGTTAGACTGTCGAAGATGTTTCTGTTAGTTGGAGTTCTATGGCAGAGAATTTTGGGACACTTAGTTTGTCATCTCTCTCTCTCTTACAGCGAATATTTGGGGATACTGCGGAGAAGAACCTTTACCTCTCCCAGCTTATCATCATGGACACACTAGAGAAATGCCTAGCAGGGGTGAGAGACGGCTGCAGACCCTTTCATTGTGTCTCATCTCCGTGATCTGTCACTGTTGTGCCATTCTTTTTCAACATCATTTTTGAGGTTCTGAGAAGCACATCTAGATGTTGATGAATCCCATAAATGTCTCTTTCTCTATTAGCAACCAAAGGACAGCATGCGTCTTGACGAGACGATGCTCGTGAAGCAGTTATTACCCGAGATCTGTCATTTCATCCACACGTTCCGTGAGGGAAACCAGCACGCAGCTGAGCTGAGGAACTCAGCCTGTGGGGTTCTGTTCTCTCTGAGCTGCAGTAATTTCAGCGCTGTCTTCAGCCGCATCTCCACCAGGTGCTTGTGACTGCATGAAGGAATGAATGTATCCGTAATGCAGGGTTTCTCAAACTCGGTCCTGGAGGGCCACTGTCCTGCACGGTTTAGCTCCAACCCTGATCAAACACACCTGAGCAAGCTAATCAATGTCTTCCGGATCACTTGAAACTCATAGCTAGGTGTGTTTGATCAGGGTTGGAGCTAAACTGTGCAGGACAGTGGCCCTCCAGGACCGAGTTTGAGAAACCCTGCCGTAATGGATTTGATCTTTCTGACTTCTGTCTGTCTGGTTCTCTGCAGGTTGCAGGAGCTGACCGTCTGCTCTGAGGATAACGTAGACGTGCATGACATCGAGCTTATCCAGTACATCAACGTGGACTGTTGTAAACTCAAACGCCTACTGCAAGGTTTGATAGACTCAAACTCAATCTCTAATACTATAAAATATTTGAGGCAGCAGGAAAAAAATGTGTCAAATAGTTAGAGTAAACCTTTTCTCCTTGCAGAAACTGTGTTCAAATTTAAAACCTTGAAGAAGCCAGCCCAGTTGAGTGTCATTTACAATTTAGAGAAGGTAGGTGGAATTATTATTATCAGTATTAACATAAGAAAACACATTGCAGCTATGTGACTCTTTAATAACAATATAATTACTATTTTAAATGGTGTTATTTTATTTTATTATTATATTATAAAGAATATAATTTATGCATTTCTGTTATGGTCCAAACTGCTACTCCCAACTGCCCTGTCACCTGATACATGAATACATTTCTCACATTTATAGAATTAAAGGTACAGTAAGCGATTTCTGAGAAACGCTGTCGGAAGTGGATCTAACCGAGCGCCACAACACACTTGTAGCCAGTCAGCTGTAGGGGGCGTGTCCACTCATGATGGAGGAGAGAGAGTGAGCAAGAGGGAGATTTGAAGATAGACTATAGAAAGAGAGAAATATCACTGGACACAAAAATGTGCATTTTTGGGGCGGAGCAATGAAGGGAGGGGTGTGTTTGTTTGGGTTGATTTCAGATATCAACAGTGTTTTACAGAAATCGCTTTCTGCTCCTTTAAGTGTTTTCTTTAAATGTTTATTATTCTGTGTTTTTTATGATTTGGTGGTGTTTGTATGAAATTCACTCTGCTGCCACCTAGTGTTGTCCTGTCTCAGTGCAGCAAACATCTGCAATGTGTTTTTAAAAAATAAAAATAAAAAATCGATTGGATTTGTAGGCGTTCTGGAACTGGGTGGAGAATTATCCTGATGAATTCACCAGGCTGTACCAGAGGCCTCAGGCGGACATGGCTGGTGCGTCCACTGAAAAACTCTCTGTAACTGTACCATAACAATATGCTTTAGAGAGGATGTGTGAATCTGATGTGTGTGTCTTTTAGACTGTGCTGAGAAGCTGTTTGATCTAGTGGATAGTTTTGCTGAGAGTACGAAGAGGAAAGCAGCTGTTTGGCCTCTGCAGATCATCCTCCTCATCCTCTGTCCTAACATCACGCAAGACATGTCCAGAGACACGTCAGATGACTCGAAATACAACAAGGCAAGTATAAAAAACCATGAACTTGTGAAGATCTTCTCTTGATTTTTATTGTTCTTAAATTATAATACCCACTGGTAGACAGATTAAATATGCAATTATATTGTAGTATTGTGTTAAGCAAATGAAAAAAAAATGATTTAGGTTATTTTAATTTCTATGGCACATTTTATGCTATAGAAATAAATGTGAATTAATGAATGTTATTTTTTTATTTTAATATTTTTTATTTATGAACACACACACACATACATATATAGCATTATATAAGCCACAGACAAAAGCCATATCAGGAATTTTAGCCTCATTAATATAGTAAAAACATGTACACACCTTCTCTCACACACATGCTCAAATTAGACAGCTACATCACATAGTTAACCGTTTATAAACAGTTTGATGGCCATACTTTTTGTCAAATTAATATTAGACTAGTAACTATAATTAGATTCTTCCTAAACTATTAATGTGCTGTTGTTTTCTCCTGTAGAAACTGTTTTTGGAGAATCTACGGAAAGCCTTGACCGGTCACGGTGGAAGCAAACAGCTGACCGAGAGCGCAGCCATCGCCTGCGTTAAACTGTGCAAAGCGTCCACGTATATCAACTGGGAGGATCACTCTGTTATTTTCCTGCTGGTGCAGTCCATTGTCATGGATCTGAAGGTATGGACAAATATGGCTCTTAAAAAGGTAGAGTTTGGACCTTTTTATTTTATAATTAAAAATGTTTTTGGGTTGGTTTGTATAGTCAGGGAATTATTAACTTTGTAAACTTGACATATGAAATATAGTCAGAAAAATCTTTTTTTTTTAAATAAAACAGTTTATTGAATCTTTATAAAAGATAAATATATATTTATACATAAAAAATATAGTTTGCATATGTGTTTTTGTTGAGTTTCGTATTTGACACATCAGGTGTTTGTGGCCCATATAGTATGTTATAGGAGAATAAGGCGCTCATACTCAAGGAGGAAAATTAGATTCAGAGGTCCAAAGAAACAAAAAATATGCAATTTGGTGCAGTTGCTGATATTTATTTGGCTAAAAAGTAAGATGAAATTATAATAGCTTGTAAATCAGTAAAAATCTTTATAGGAGACTACTTACACATGTATATGAAAATCAGTTTCTATATCTCTCAATAATATGTCTTAGGAAGATGACCAAAACGCATAAAAAGTTTTATGTTTTTAGTTGAAAACGGTGTCATGTAAACGGCCCCTTAGTTTTATGATCGAAGCTCAGTAGTTTTTATTGTAGGGGCAAAACATATGATGCAGTTTTTTTTTCCGGCAAACTTTTAATCATGTTGATAATTTAGAAGCCTTTGCATATCAGATACAGATATATTGCAGATACAGTAGGCTTAAGTCTAGTGAGACCTTGATGAGCTGGTTTAGGTGTGTTTAACTGGGGTTGGAGCTGAACAGCAGGACAGTGACCCTTCAAGAGCAGGATTGGACACCCCTGGCTTATGCAATAAGAAGGGGAATGGAGTTTGGGAAATGTCACAGGCAGGACTTAAACCTGCATCACCCACATAAACCCCACAGCTCAACTTTTCAGATTACAGAAGAGACGAACACAGAATCCCAAGTGTGGTGTCTGAATCTTTCTTGTTGATGCTGTCCTCCTCATTGATGGTTGTCTCTTTGTCTCCAGGGGTTGCTGTTTAACCCAGCTAAGCCGTTTTCCAGAGGCGCAGGAAGCCAGAGTGCAGACGTGGACTTAATGATCGACTGTTTTGTCTCCTGTTTCAGAATCAACCCACACAACAATCAGCAGTTTAAGGTGTGTGGACAAGTCAGGTCAAATTCAAATGAATTTATGGAGCACTTTTCACAATACACTTTGTAAAAAGCAGCGGTACAGAAAATCATGATTTATAATTTCTTCAAACTTTTTTGCCTCGGTTATATTTATAAGATTAGAGCTGGGCGATAATATAGTTTAAATTTGGGACAATACAAGCGATCAAGCAGAGATATGCTATATAGTATATATCACCCTACACAGATATATATATATATATATTTATATATATATATATATTTATATATATATAAACACAACTTTTTATAAAGAGCTAGCCAATAGTATAGTTACATTTCAAGCTGAAATAACAAATCAGCCAGTTAAGATTTGCTATATGATGTGTAATTTATGTATGCGGATAAAGTTGATATTGAGAATTATGAAACCTGCAATGTTTTGTTACATTTATAGACTGTCCAAAGAACATGCACCAAATCTCTTTCTTTTTCTGTAAGGTGTGTCTGGCCCCGTCCTCGCCTCCTACCTTTCATTTTGTGCTGGTGAATTCTCTTCACCGAATCATCACTAATGTAAGAGCTCCTGGTGTCCTTAGTTCACCTCAGAGAGATAGGATGTCTGATTCACTCCCAGGATGTCCAAATGTCCTCTGTGTGTCTTCTGTCATGATCTAGTCCCCGCTGGACTGGTGGCCGAAGATCGATACCGTGTACGGTTACTCGGGAGAGCTGCGGCTCATGTTTGCTGAGACTCTGGGGAGAGTGGTGCAGGGCTGCAGCAGTCACGCCCCCCTCCGTATGACACCGGTGAGACGCCCACAAAACCTCTCAGAGATGAGAGAGCCTCCTCTAGTGTCCTGCTAGCTGACGTTTGGAATAGAATACTAGCATACTGCACAGTTTACTTCATATAGCCTACTATTTTTAGACGGTATGTGAAACAGCATACAGTATGCTATAAAAAAATGTTCCAGACAGTCCATGACATGATCACTGTGTTGTATAATATATATGTATATATAAATATAAATATGAATGTATAAATATTTTTATCTCCTTTGTTTATATATAATTAATTCAGGGTGACCAGTCATCTCAGAAATTAATGCAGAAGTGTTAGTTGAAAATTACTTTCTTAATGACTCGAGATTAAAAAAAATCACAGATAAAAAAATATATGCAAATAATACATCTACATTAAAAATTAAAGGGGGATATAAATAAATGAAATGCAATTTATGAGAAGCATAAAATGTATACTCAAAGGAAGATACAGTTTTTAGTTTGACATTTTTATTTTTTATATATATATACACACACACACACACACACACACTACTGGTCAAAAGTTTTAGATCGGTAAGATTTTTTATGTTTTTAAAAGAAGTCTCTTCTGCTCACCAAGGCTGCATTTATTTGATAAAAAACAATAATAAAAAAATATTACATGAAATATTATGACAATTTAAAATAACTGTTTTCTATTTTAATATATTTTAAAATGTAATTTATTCCTCAGATGAAAGCTGAATTTTCAACACCATTACTCCAGTCTTCAGTGTCACATGATCCTTCAGAAATCATTCTAATATGCTGATTTTATGCTCAAAAAACATTCATTATTATTATCAATGTTGAAAACAGTTGTGTACAATTTTTTTTCCAAAATTCTTTGATGAATAGAAAGTTCAAAAGAACAACATTTATTTAAAACAGAATATTTTCTAACATTATAAATTTCTTTACTGTAACTTTTGATCAGTTTAACTCATCCTTGATGAACAAAAGTATTGATTTATTTAATTTCTTTCCCCCAAAAATAAAATTAAAATTCTTACTGACCCCAAACTTTTGAACGGTAGTGTTTAATGTTACAAAAGCTTTCCATTTCAGATAAATGCTGTTCTTTTGAACTTTCTATTCATCATAGCATCATGAAATAAAAATGTAAATAACTGTTTTCAACATTGATAATAATCATAGATGTTTCTTGAGCATCAAATCATCATATTAGAATGATTTCTGAAGGATCATGTGACACTGAAGACTGCAGTAATGATGCTGAAAATTCAGCTTTGATCACAGGAATAAATTACACTTAACTATATATTCACACAGAAAATTATTTGTTTGTATTTTTAATCAAATAAATGCAGCCTTGGTGAGCAGAAGATACTTCTTTTAAAAACAGTAAAAATCTTACCGATCTAAAACTTTTGACCGGTAGTATATATATATATATATATATATATATATATATATATATATATATATATATATATATATATATATATATACATACATACATACATACATACATACATACATACATACATACATACATACATACATACATACATACATACATACATACATACATACATACATACATACATACATACATACATACATACATACATACATACATACATACATACATACATACATACATACATACATACACATATATATATACACACACACATACACACACACACACACACACACACATTTATATATATATACATACATACATATTGTGACATATTATTACAATGTTACTGTACATTACTGTCATTATGATTCAGTTTAATGCATCCTTTTTGACTGAAAGTATCAATTTCTTTTTTAAAAAACAATAATACTGATCCCAAACATTTTGTTCAGAGCTTTTTGTACACGTTTCTACTTCTTTCTCTCTGTCTTCCTCTCAGAGTTGGACGTTTAAGGACAAAATGAGCAGTCTGAAGTTTAAAGAGAAAACCACTGATCTAGACACCAGGATTCATAAGTATCTGCTCTTGGCTTTGGTGAAACTCATCCATGCAGATCCCAAATTGATGCTTCATGTGAGTTGTGAGGATGTTTACCTCTCTCTGGCTTCAGTGTGATACTTATAAAGATGCTCTTCTGTACATTTAATGTCACTTTTTTGTGTGTTCCTGATCAGAATCCTGGTAAACCGGGTCTGGAGGTCCACAGCAGCACAGCAGAACTCATCACAGGCCTGATGCAGCTTGTGCCTCTTGCTAACATGGGAGATATTTCCCTGGAGGCCATGGAGGTGAGATCATTGTTTCTCTTTCTTTATTCAGCGTGAGTTTAGTTTGCCTTTGTGTGAGTTATCGGTCATAATCTATCTCTATATTAGGCTCTTTTGGTTCTGCATCAGCCTGAAAGCATCGAGCTGTGGAACCCAGACGCTCCAATGGAAACCTTCTGGGACATCAGGTAGCTCCTCAGTGGACTTGACTCCAGTTAACTGGTGCAGATAGGAATGAAAATGCCCGTCTGATTGCGTATTTGTTGTTGGTCCAGTTCTCAGGTGCTATACTTCATCTGTAAGAATGGTCATCAGCTGATCAACAGCACTGAGATTCTGAAGTGGCTGCGAGAGATTCTCATCTGCAGAAACAAATTTCTCCTCAGGAACAAGGTGAGTCGGCACTCTCACCTGTATTTAACTAAACCACACTGTGTGGGCTAATATTGAAAATAGAAATTAAAATAAATGAATATATATTTAAATTATTATTATTATCATAATTAAATTATTTGCCAAAATGTGAAGCATACAACCTAACTACTCTCATGAAGAACTGTATCCCACAATTCAATGTGCTCAACCTGACCTTCCAGTGTCGCAAAAGAACCAGGATATCAACCAAGAAATGTACACAGAATTTGTAAAAAAAAAAAAAAATGAAATAACTATTTATTTGTGATATGATAAAATGAATGCCACTCTGTTGATTATACATGAAAAATGGTCAAGATATGTTCTATATAAATATTAGTTCTGTCAAATTGATTATTCGCGATTAATCGCATCTAACATAAATGTTATTTATATGTGTGTATATATATATATATATATATCACATTTTCAAACTTTTATGCTAGATGTGATTAATCAATTTTACAGCTCTAATTTAAATATTTATTATATAATGCATACTATTTAACAGTATTTTTAAAATAGCATAGTATGTAAAAGTATGCATTGTAGCTAATAGTACACATTTTAGTAAATGTTTTGTTTAATTTAAAATTATGTATATAATCTTAAATTAACCAAAACCTATCTATAAAATGTGTGTGTATATATATATATATATATATATATATATATATATATATATATATATATATATATATATATATATATATATATATATATATATATATATATATATATATATATAATATATATATATATATATAAAAATTACTAAAGCGATTATATTTAAGTTAATTGACTACATGTTAACTTGTCTTAGCACGGTTATAAAACTGGCATAGTATGTAAAAATAGTATAGATGACAGTATTCTAGTATGGACGTAGCATTTTAATATCAGGTTTCTAACTCTGTTGTTTTTCTCCTACAGGATCGGGCCACCGCAGGCAGCAACATCACCAACTGCCGACAGGCCCAGACCAAGCTGGAGGTCTGTCTCTACATGTTCCTGTGGAGTCCAGACATGGAAGCAGTTCTGGTGGCCATGTCCTGCTTCCGCTACCTGTGTGAGGAGACAGACATCCGCTGCAGTGCAGAAGACATCCCTGTGCAGTCCCTTCTGCCAAATTACCACACATTCATGGAGTTTGCATCTGTCAGTAACATGATGATTACAGGTCTGTCTGATCAACTAGTTTGAATGGATACGTGCCTTAGTTTTGTGAGATTTGGTGTGGGTGCCACAAGGGGTCAGCATAGTCTGTGTGATCTTTCTGATTTTTCTAGGTCGTTCGGCTCTACAGAAGAGAGTAATGGCTTTGCTTCGGAGGATTGAGCTGCCCACTCCGGGAAACACAGAGGTCAGAGGTCACACATTTACATATTTAATACCATTTGACAGTAGTAAAGTCATTCTGGTTGGTTAAGCGAGCACATTTGCATTGTTCTGATTGTGAGCTATTGTATTATTTAACGTTATTGTTTTGAATCGAGTCCTTTTAGCATATGTATAACTTGTTTTTTCACAGTTTGGTACTTGTGTGCTTTTTCTGTTGTTTGCTTAAACAGTCAACTTTATTTTTTGGTCTAATTTGATTTTGAAGATACCATGGATGACAACATTTAACTGCTCTGTTTGGTCATTTCAGGCCTGGGAGGACACACATGCTAAATGGGAACATGCAACCAGATTAATCTTAAGCCACCCGAAAACAAAACTGGAAGACGGTCAGGTCAGACACACTAACACTCACCACCAATAAAGGGCCTTACAGTAGAAAATAAAGTTTTGTCTACATTCTTGATTCTTCAATTTAGGGGACATTTCTGTCCCATTAGGTTAATTTGTAAAGAAAAAAATCCTATTTTAATTATAAAACTGAGATTGTGTAATTTATTTGATCTTTTAAAAATGTAATAATTTAAAAAAACATACTCCCACACTCACATTTTTAGAAAAACTAAAACTTATCTACACTACAAATTAGACAAAGAAATTAAAAAGATCAAATAAATTATGACTTAAAAAACATGACATGACAAAATGTTGGCTTTTTACATTTAAGCTTCTAAATCCTGTGTCTCATCCCTCAGGAATGGATCAATATGACGGGCTTCCTGTGTGCATTGGGTGGTGTGTGTTTGCAGCAGAGGAACGCGCCTGCTCTGGCCACCTACAGTCCTCCCATGGGCACATTGAACGATCGCAAGAGCTCCATGGTGTCCATGGCCTCGTGTGAGGGGAACCCAGAGTCGCCCCTGAGTAGGTTCCTGGACCGCCTTCTGTCGCTGATGGTGTGCAGTCATGAGAAGGGCCATCAGATCCGCACTAACATCAAAGACCTGGTGGGGCTGGAGCTCAGTCCAGCGCTCTACCCCATGCTGTTCAACAAACTCAAGAACAGCATCAGCAGGTTTTTTGATGCCCAGGGGCCGGTGAGACAGCTAGTAGCCACAGTTAATTGTGGTAATAAGTTACGAGCAGGTTGGATGTTAACATCATCAAACGTCATTGGTACTCATGCCTCTGTGCTTATATGTTTAGGTGCCAATTAATGAGACCAACACACAGTTTGTGGAGCAGACCATCGCCATCATGAAGAACTTACTGGACAACCATACGGAGGGAAGTTCGGAGCATCTAGGTCAAGCCAGCATTGAGACCATGATGCTCAACCTGGTCAGGTAAGGCATTTGCTTGCTTGTTAGTATAAACTTTATTGTGAACATCATTCTCTTGATAAATGTTTCCAGATGTGTTTGTCTGTCTTCACTGAGAAAGAGGAATTTGAGAATTTGTCCCACAGTTTTTTTTTTTTGCTTGCCCAATCATACCATTTGTTTATATTTCTACTATAATATAATTTGATTTGATTTTAATAGAATTTTTTCATTTGAAAGTTTGGGGTTGTTAAGATTTTAAAAATATTTTTGAAGGAAGTTTATTTGATCAAAAATACTGTAAAACGGTAATATTGTGAAATTACAATTTAAATTTAAAAGAAATTACAATTTAAAAGAACTGTTTTCTATTTTAAAATTGTAATTTATTATTGTGATGCTGGGAACTTTTAAATGGTACTGTATTTAGTAATATATAATTATTTAAATATAATTTTTATATTTACATCTATAATTTTACATTTAATAAAAAAAAAAATATATATTTAATGTAGTATACTTTTTAAAAACGTTATACATCAAATGATAAGCTTTCTTTAAAAAAAGTGAAATAATATCTAAAAATGATACTGTTATTATAATTTTACAGGAAACACCAAGACTACAAAAATATATATACATTTTTGCTGGAAAATTATGGCATACAAGACAAACCTTTACTGATTAGTTTGTAATTTCTAACGTATTTTTACTGATGCTACCAAGACTATCATAAGTCATTCTTGCAATTTTGACAGCCTCATCTATGCTATCCTTATCGTTGATTCCTGTGTGCCCGTTGGTATGTTGGCAGGTATGTACGTATTCTTGGCAACATGGTTCATGCCATCCAGATTAAAACCAAACTGTGCCAGCTGGTAGAGATCATGATGGAGCGCAGAGATGACCTCTCTTTCTGCCAAGAGATGAAGTTCAGGTACAAATGTATTTTTATTGTCAGATTATCTGGCATGTTGTATTCCTGCTTTGGAGATGCATCAGAATTCTGTTTGTCTCAGGAATAAGATGGTGGAGTATCTAACAGACTGGGTGATGGGAACATCCAACCAGGCCACTGATGATGATGTCAAATGCCTCACCAGGTAACACAGGGTTTTTATTCAGACAGCATTATGTTTAAGTTGGATCGAAACATGGATTTTTTTTGCTCTGTGGTTTTGATTGACAGGGATCTGGATCAGGCGAGTATGGAAGCGGTGGTGTCTCTTCTAGCCGGGCTGCCACTCCAGCCAGAGGAAGGGGACGGTGTGGAACTGATGGAGGCCAAATCTCAGCTCTTCCTAAAGTAAGACTCTCAAGTTCCATATCAAACCCTTTGCCTTATATTGTCTTTCCATTAGGTTTGTTCTTCACCCTGCCCCCTGCTTTACTCCCCAGGTACTTTACTCTGTTCATGAACCTGCTGAACGACTGCAGTGAGGTGGAGGACGAGGGTCAGCAGGTAGTCGGACGCAAACGGGGGATGTCCAGACGATTGGCGTCTTTACGGCACTGCACCGTCTTGGCCATGTCCAACCTGCTCAATGCCAATGTGGACAGCGGCCTCATGCACTCTATTGGTTGGACAACTGAGCCACAAACCTCTCAACTAACACTTTAAATTCATAAACCACTAAACCAGGCTTATTTTATTTTTATTTTTTTCCCTTTGACTTTATTTTATTTTTTATTTCCTTTTAATTATATAATTTTACTTTATATTTTATTTTATTTGTTTTTATTTTACCCATTAAACACATTAAACATACGGTCATATATCGAAATGTTAATCTTTAGTTAAACTTGCAGTCCAGTTAATAAATCTTCGTGTATGGTTTCACTATTTCTTAATCCCTCCCTGTTCTAGCGTGCACTATTCTAAATGATCTTTGAAACTTTGCATTGCTAGCACTTCTTGTACTATGGCTTGTATTCCTCATTTGTTGCTTTGGATAAGTGTCTGCTAAATTATAATATGTAAATTTAGATTCAGGGGCAGTCATATATATATATATATATATATATATATATATACACACACATACGTATATATATATATATATATATATATATATATATATATATATATATATATATATATATATATATATATATATATATATATATATATATATATATATATATATATACCCACAAATATATATATTAGTCTTGACTTGTAAACCCAAGGTTGCCAGTTCGATTCTCAATACCGGCAGGAAAAATGTAGATGGGGAAGTGAGGTGTCTTTGAGCAATCGCTCCCTGGGCGCCGGTTGTGTGTGTGTTCACTACTCACTGCTCCTAATGTGTATGCACTAACTTGGATGGGTTAAATGCAGAGGACAAATTCTGAGTATGGGTTTTACCATACTTGACCTTCATGTCACTTATAATCTACCGAACATAAAATGGCTTTTTGGGACAAATCTCTCACGTTATATTATAAGCACTTTCTAACACACATGATCAAGCTTTATGCGTCTGCTGCTCTCCTGCAGGGCTGGGCTATCATAAGGACCTTCAGACCAGGGCTACTTTCATGGAGGTCCTCACTAAGATCCTGCAGCAAGGGACAGAGTTTGACACGCTGGCAGAGACTGCTCTGGCCGATCGCTTTGAGAGACTTGTGGAACTTGTCACAATGATGGGGGACCAGGGGGAGTTGCCTATCGCCATGGCGCTGGCCAGTGTGGTGCCTTGTTCCCAGTGGGTGGGTACATTATGCAAATCTATGCAAGATGAAGAATTAATTTAGCTCCAATTCAAACAGTGTTCTTCACAATTCACTATGCAGCATATATTTATTATTTTATAAACGTCATCTTTTTAATTTTTAGAATTGTAACGTTAAAGCTTGAAAATCTTCTGTGACTTACAATAAAAATGTTTGCTAGTCAAATCCAAACAGTGATTATTTGCATACTGATTTGGCTGTGATCTATTCTTTAATAGACATATTTACATATTAAATTGCTTTTTTTTTCTACCTCTATTTATCCTTCTATATTATTATTATTATCATCATCATTCTCTTTCTCTATATATCAGTGTTTGGGTTTAAGTTTTTTTTTTTTTTTTTTTTGGTAACATTTTTCATTCATTTTACCATGACCAGTGGTTCTCAAACTTTTGGACTCAAAGGCCCCCCATATAGGCTAAGATATTTATTAACAGAAACTGGGAGTACTGATATATTGATCTCTCTCTCTCTCTCTCTATAATATAATATAATATAATATAATATAATATAATATAATATAATATAATATAATATAATATAATATAATATACACCTTTGAAGTTTCTTGTCAAGGCCCCCTAGCTGAGAGTAAACGTAACTTAAACTTGTTTTTTTTTTTTTTTCTTAAACTCTTTTTGCAAGCCCTTGCTTTTCCTCCAGAAAATGCTAAACTTATTATGTTACAAAGTTACTTATAACTTTAAGTCAGTATAATGTCTGTTGGGGAACTATCAACATAAAGTGTTTTATTAATAAAACTGTTTGTGCAGATATTAATCAAACAGCCTACTAATACTCTAGTGACTGCTAGTAGACATGTAGTTGCAAAGTTTCTTATAGTTAGTAGAATGTCTAAAGTGGATCATCAAAGTATTACCAAATATAAATTGCGTTTGTAAATGCATTAATATTAACTATTAACACTCAACACACCATTTTATTTTTTTAAATATCAATCTGTGTATGATTTTACTGTAAACTCATAGTCTGAGAGCTTCTTTGGTTTGGTGTTTGGTCTTTTCAGGATGAACTGGCACGTGTTCTGGTGTCTCTCTTCGATTCGAGACATCTGTTGTATCAGCTTCTGTGGAATATGTTCTCCAAGGAGGTGGAGTTGGCAGATTCCATGCAAACATTGTTCCGTGGAAACAGCCTGGCTAGTAAAATCATGACGTTCTGCTTTAAGGTGCCTCTACTCTTCACCTGGCATGCACTTAAGTCAAATGACCATTCACAGAGGCAAATGATCCGGATTAAGTTTATCTGTGAATTTCCCTCTGTTTAACATGGAATCTCCTTCTTTCAGGTGTATGGGGCCACGTATCTGCAGAAGTTATTGGAGCCGTTGCTCAGGGGAGTAATCACTGGTGCTGAGTGGCAGATGTTGAGCTTTGAGGTGGATCCCACCAGGTATCTGTCCGACAGAGCCTTTAAATCAGTGCTTCTCAACTGGTGTGTTGGTGCAAATTCACCTGTCACTTGATAGAAGCTAGTCAAATTAGGCAGAGGCATCATGTACAGGTTGCACAACATGGTGTCATTCTCAAACCATGTACAAAACTAGCCAAAGTGAAAGAATTTAACCCAGACTCATTTTAATAGAGTAACTTGTGACGAGAATAAACTGGTTTGTGCCGAGTCTGCCGTCCACCGTGTGTTTTGTGTGGGGAATAAATGGTCGCTGAGAGCCACAAAATCCTCGAAATTCAAGAAATCTACATTAAGCATATTAAAGGGATAGTTCGGAGTAATTTTAACCTAGGGTCCTTTGCACCATGACCTCGAGCCAAACACCCGCCCAGAAGCTTTTTTTCCCTTGGTTGAACATTATTAAAGTTAGAGCTTATTTAGAGATTCATTCAGCCGAATGGCTTAGTGCAGGCGCTAATGGATCTAAGGTTGTATCTCATAAATTACCCCACTAATAATGCCCGGAATGGTACCCAACTTCTACAGTAGTACAAATAGGTTCTGTACTCATAAAACAAGGCATTGGAAAGTTTGTAAGTACATCAGGGGTTTATTTAAATAACACTTGCCTGATGGCTTATGCTACCGCTAACCCGGACGTTGAGGTCACTTCCGTGATTTGGGAAAAGCCCGTAAAAGTCCTGGCAGAAAGCGATGCATAAGGATGTAGCGTAACGACGCCCAGTTCCAGGAATGCACTAATATTTTGTTGGTAGTACCAGTTTTCAACAATTATTAGTTAACACTAAGTTGTCAACACTTTGGGAAAAAAAAATGTATATGGAGTGTTAAATTCACTAGCTTTTCCCTTAGATTTGTGAGTTTTGCAAAGGACTTTTACAGGCTTGGTTGAAATTACTCTGAACCATCCCTTTAATAATTATGCATATTATTACTACATTTTAATGTTTGATTTTAAGGATTTTTTGAACTATTTTGGTAGTTTGGTATTTTTGGTAATATTTGGTACTTTTTGGTATTTTGGTGTTGTGACACCCAAAAATTGAAATTATGTCATTTACTCAACCTCAAGTTGTTCCAGTCCTTTCAATACCCCAGTTGGGCCCATTGACTGTTTGGTTACCCTTATTTTTCAAAATATCTTCCTTTGTGTTCAGCAGAAGAAAAAAAAATCATACAGGTTTGGAACAATTTGAGGTGAGTAAATTAAAAAAATTATAGCAGTGATGTTATCCAGTAAATACAGCAGACTTGTGATGTTTAGCTTCTGGTTGGAGATGATTCGGTTGTGTTCTTCCCTCAGACTCGAGACCGGTGAGAATTTGGAGGAGAACCAGCGCAATCTGTTACGGATGACCGATCGCTTCTTTCAGGCCATAATCAGCTCATCGGGCGAGTTCCCTCCTCAGCTCCGCAGCGTCTGTCACTGTCTATTTCAGGTGAGACTGAAGAAACTGATTTCTTCTGTTTGCAGTTTGTGGATGTCTGTGTTAATGTGTATGATGATATCACTAATGTCAAATATGCTTCAGTTTTGCTGTGAAGACTGATTGCCGAATTAAACAGTTTAAAGTCAACATGAAATCAAAATTTACTTAATAGACATTTCTGGAACAATTTATCACAAATAAGACCAAAAAATGGCCTCTGTAATCTAATTAAATGTAATAACTTATTTAAAATGGCATGTGAACGGCAAATCATGTTGACTTTAAAATCTGAAGTGGTTTATTTCAAATACATATTTGACATAAGTTTCCAGTGTGTGATGAGAACGCCCATGCAGAATCTGCAAACCTTTTTCTCATTTTCTGTACTGAACGAATTAGAGTGGTTTGTAAACCACTCTACGATTCATTTTTGCGTGAACTCATAGTTTTACGTATAGTTTTTAATGATTTATAAAGAAATTCAGTCTACATGTGTTTCATAAATGAAGCCAATTGTGCAGGAAAATCTGTGGAATTCTGCAGCATGAATTAAAATGGTTACACGATTAAATAGGTTGAATAAACAAACGTTTGGGGCTAGTAATTTTTATTTTTTTTAAAGAAATCAACACTTTTATTCAGCAAGGGTGTGTTAAATTAATCAGAAATGACAGTAAACACATTTATAATATTATAAAACATTTATATTCCAAATCATTGCTGTTCTTTTGAACTTTCTATTGATCAAAGAATCTAAAAATATCAAAAATAAACTTTTTTTTTTACTCCAGTTCAACCCCAAATGTTTGAATAGTAGTATGTATATACGCTGACAGCATTATTAAATTAGATACAACTATTAACAATATGCTTTTTGTTTAAACATAGTTTAAGTTTCAAGTTTGTTAACATTTTTTGCCAGCGGTTCAAGTTGGAGAAGCCCATTCCATGCAAGCCTGGTATGAAGGGATCGTGTGTGTGTGTGTGTGTTAGCTTGTGCCGTGACTTGTTTGTGCTCATTTCTGTCCTGTAGGCTACTTGTCACTCTCTCCTGTCTAAAGCATCTGTCAAAGACAGAAAGGAAGTGAGGAAAGCAGTAAGTGTGAATGGCGGATGTATCTGCTTCCTGTCCCGATTCACTTCATTAATCTAAGACTCTTGTGCACCTCTGGCCTGCATTACTGTCATTACATCAAATCATATCTACTAATTTCCCGATTTTTGGCAAGCTGAGATTTCACTAAATGTACCTCTTAGCACCAACACCAAAAAAAAACACAACAAACTCTGTAGCTCCAGGCATCATCTTTGCATGGGCTGTAACTCTCAGGACTGAGGTTTGGAAATTATCAGGCCATTGAATGCAGTGATGCGTTGTGGGTAATACAGTTTGGTAACAAAGTCCGCCCCTTCTTGAATGCCAGAATGATTTTATGCTTGATCGTTCAACCTGAAACGTTAATTCTGAGTCAAAGGCATTTCTCTGTAGTGCAATTTTAAATGCTTTGCTTTTTTCTTCTCTAACACTCTTAAAGGTCACTCACTGGTGAAGACCTCCGCCATCATTAGACTGTTTAATGGCTTCAAACTGCTTTCTACACTTTAACTCTAAAGCCTCTGGTGCCTTTTCATTAAGATAGTTCCCTCATGTTATCAACAGATATCATCACATGACCAACTAGACCTCCACTAATCCAGAGTTTAGTGTGATTTGACTTTAAAATCACACAATTAAGTTTAAATTTAAGAGATTTTGGTTCTGGTTTATAACCATCTTAATGAAATGGTGCCATGTTACCCCAGCCATAATACCAGCCTTATATGTTCCTATGTGTGTTTGTGTGTCTTGGGTTCAGGTTGTGAGTCAGCGTTTCCCTCAGAACAGTATTGGAGCTGTAGGTAGTGCCATGTTCCTGCGTTTCGTGAACCCGGCTATAGTCTCTCCATATGAGGCTGGGATTCTCGACAAAAAACCTCCGCCCCGGATAGAAAGAGGCCTCAAACTCATGTCAAAGGTGAGAGTTTTTGGCATAGAGATGAAATAATGCTACTTCAAAAAGAAGAAAAAAATTGTCCATGCTGTAAAAAACAGTTAGTACCAGCTTTTGTTGGCTAAGCTGGTCTTTGCTGCTGGTCCAAAATGAAAGCCAACTGATCAACCCTCTAGCAGGGTTTATTTAATGCCTAAAACCCACTTAATAGCTGCAAAATGACTTTAATGCATGGCCTTAACTGTACTTTACTTTTATGGAAGCATGATGAAAGATTTTTTCGATGTAAGACATCAATGTACAATAAAGTTGTAGACAAAACAGGACTGTTTAATAAAGACACGTTCAGTTAAGGTTGATCTTATTTAATTTTTCACCTGTCTGCAGATCCTCCAAAGTATTGCCAACCACGTTTTGTTCACAAAAGAAGAGCACATGAGGCCTTTTAATGACTTTGTGAAGAGTAATTTTGATGCAGCCAGAAAGTAAGAAAGCAATCAGTGGGCTTCAGGATTTGATTCCTGCCACCAGCAAGGGGTAACCTTTGGGTTTTCTTCTAGATTTTTCCTCGACATCGCCTCTGACTGCCCAGCGAGTGACTCGCTCAACCACAGCCTGTCCTTTATTAGTGATGGGAATGTTTTGGCCCTGCACAGGCTGCTGTGGAACAACCAAGAGAAAATCGGCCAGTATTTGTCTAGTAACAGGTGAGCAGGGCAGTGTTGTCATCCAGCTCATAAGGCCAACATCCAAGACTGTTATTGAAAGTGCAAGTGCAGTTTGGGCATTTCTTAGAATCAATTCTTTGAATCATTTTTTTGCTCATTCAAATCTCAAAATTTCACTTCGATTTCACTTTTACCCCTCAACTTGTTTCTCTCTGATCTGATTGTTTTGTAAAGATGCTGTCTTTAAAGAACAGCTGATTTATTGTAAAAATATTCATCTAAACTAGGTTGTATGTTTTCTGTCATGCTTTATATTTATCCATCAGTAAAATGTAATATAAGCAATATAATTATTGATGATTCTCAGATTCTCAATGAATTTTCAGCCAATCAGAGTATCATTTTCCACAATCTTCAGGGATCATAAAGCTGTTGGAAGGAGGCCCTTCGATAAGATGGCCACCCTGCTTGCTTACCTGGGTCCCCCAGAACACAAACCTGTGGCAGATACTCATTGGTCAAGCCTGAATCTCACCAGCTCCAAATTTGAGGAGTTTATGACCAGGTAAAAAAAAAAAAAATTTTCTTGTTTTCTGGTTAAAAAAAATCTAAACATTCTTAAAATAGATTACATTTTATTTTATTTTTATTTTTTTACATTTATACTTAAACCCCAGAAATGACTATTTGGCACTAAGTAAGAACAATACAAACACATTTTCTGTAAAAAACAAAACAAAAAAGGATATATATAAAAAAAAATCTTTGTAAATGCATCTTGTTTTAGGGATGATTCGTTTTTTTATTGGAAAATGAGACCATTTTTTTTTATTTCATTTTTAATTTCATTTTTTGCATTGTACTGTTTTTCTTTAAACCGAAGTTGGTGGAACAGTCAGATTGTGTTGCACATTTGATATATGATTCCCTTCAAGCTTGCAAGTTCTTTTATATATTAGTTTCTTGCAGTGTCAGTAAATGATGCCGTTCTGTGCTGTTTTTCTTTTTTTTAGACACCAAGTGCATGAGAAAGAAGAGTTTAAAGCATTGAAGACTCTTAACATCTTTTACCAGGCGGGAACCTCAAAGAACGGAAACCCTGTGTTTTACTATGTGACTCGCAGGTAAGCCTTCATAATACCTGACACGGTGCAAACTGCAAAACAATTAGAAAAGCACACATTCTATTGTTCAAAGTTTTATTGCTTCTGAGAACAACCAATTTACTAATAACAGATAGATCATTTAATTAACAAAGGGAAATCTATGAAGATATTACAGCATTTTACAACAATAAATTAAAAATACCCTGACTCCCTGCTGAATAATGGTTGCTAATAGTAACAATATTTGAAATATTCTTCCATAATGTTAAGCAAAAAGCTGTTCGTTACAAGCTGCACAACATCTATTAAAGTTTTGTAGCATTTCAGAAACAGACTCTATTAAGTCTCTGAAGAATCTTACATGATTGTCTACCTTCGAAGCACAAGGGAGGTTGATGGTCATTGTATGATCTGTAGAAAGCGCAGAACCATGAACACAGGCAGCAGAAGCTTGAAGCAGCAAGTCATGGAGGAAGAGGAGGAACTGCTAAGAGAGGTGCTGACCGTTGCATCTTTAGCATTCTGGTTTGTGCTGCTGTTGAAGCTGGCTGAACTAGCGCTGTTCGTGTTCTGGTTGGTGCCATTCCTTGAGGGGACTGTTGTGGGTGAAGTAGTACCATTGATTAGTTGGCTTGTGCTGTTGCTGGTGTTGTTAAATGAAGTCGTGTTCCGTGGACTAGTAGTAGACTGCATTTGGACCAGCATACAGCCAGACATCACAACCAGCAGCACCACACAGCTGTCCACTCTTAGAGCCATTTCTCCGATCTGAGAACAACATACCAAACCACAAAAATCATGTCACTTTTTTCTTAATAGCTCCACAGTTGTGTTTAACACAAATATCATCAAATTGATTTTTTTTCAGATAAAAAAAGATTTATATTCATAGAAGGTTAAGCATCAATCAGAATTGAATGTTTAACACTTTGCAAAGAAATAATTTAAAGCTGAAATCGTTCCCCGCATACTCACCAGCGTTCAGCATAAATGTTCTATCTCTGCGAGTGGTGATGTGCAGTGTCCCTAGACAGATGCAGATGCTTTTAATAATGACACCTGAGCAAGGAGTCACATGATTCTTCAAAAAGGAGGGTCAGTGATGGAAAGATCATGTTCACAAGATTTCCTTTTGTTTAACAAATTGTTTGTTTGCTTTTCATGAGGTATCCTGGTAACATCACGGAAGACTGGCTTGATTTTTCTTTGTTTATGGCAAAAGATTTCCAAATAGTTTTGTTTTTTGAAGTTTAATTCCTACATAGCTGGGTAACCTGACAGTTTATCTGTTTCAAAAATGTCTCCAGCCATGATAGTGAATGCATTATGGTGAGAGAGAAAAAAACTGCTTTCCCATCTGGATGAAACATAAGCTTAAGCTGTGGTTTTAGAACGTGATCGGTGGTTTCTCCAAACTAGTTTAAGTGATTGTCAAACTGTTTGTGAGCTGAAGGTGCTTAGACCATCTTGATCAAGTGTCCCTGCTGGTTGTCAGTTGCTGTTATAACATGGTAGGTATTTCAGTGACTGCTTTATTTGTTTAAATTATGCAAATATAATATAACCCACAAACAACAAGATGCTTTTTGTTCACGTTTATTATTTTAGTTTTAGTTTTATTGTAGGAATAACACTCATGCATTTAAATGAATAGAAACGTTTTTAAACTAATTGGATTGTCAGTTAATCTGAGTAAAGTTAATCTGATTAACATATGAAATGCTTCTGCATCCATTCCATGTAAACTTGTATGTTCAATGATCCTGCTTGTTGATGCTCTACATCAGCAGATGGAGGTTATACTGCTAGACTGTTCTGTTTTGGAAGTTCATTTTAAGTTTTCATGAAATGTTGAACATAAAAGTGAAATGAAAATGCAAAGTATGATATCCGTTTGTTAACCTGATTTTTAGTATGTTCCTGTTTAGAAGCACCATGTGACCCTGGTGACCCTCAGAGCCGTTGTGTCATGGCCGTCAGGAGGAGCAGACAGCAGACTAATGTGTAGAGTGAGCCGGCACTGCGTCCTGAGCTTGTGTTTCTGCTGAGGTTCTGATTGGGTCTCTTCACGCTCCTTGTGCGGAGAGTTGTGGTCCTGCGGGTGGTGGAGATGGTGGTGAAGAAGTCGACCGGTGTGATTGGGCTTTCTGTATTTGAGTGAATATTTGAATCGGAAACCTCTGAAGTCGAGGTAAAGAGAAGACCCTTTCTGAAAGACTCCTGTTTCTTGGTGCTTCGAGATCCTGTTTGGTCATCCCTGGTGTTTAGGAGTGACGTCTCTGTCCAGGAGTGTGTGGTGACCGCTTGCACGTATGGATGGCTTGGCTCCTCTGTTCCAAAGACATATGGGGACAGCGTGTAGGTGCCAAAGTGCCAGCTCCCTGTCCTGGACAGGTGAGCTTCTCCGCAGGTGTGCCAGGTGTGGCAGGGGCAGCCCAACACTCTGGCGGAAGTGTGTTTGGTCCACACCAACAGGTGGCTGATGTTGGCAGTTTCTTCACAAGCCCACGGATTGTCCCCTAGAGTGATGAGCTTCAGACCTTGCAGATGCTCGAATGCCCCTTCACTGACCATAGTAAAGTGATTTGCGTGCAGGTAGAACTGAGCCAGCCTGTGTAGACGGATCAGGGACCCCGGCAGAATCTGGACCAGAGTGTTGTGGGATAGATCCACCACCTCCAGGTTTTGGGGCATGTTGGTAGGCACTGTCCAGAACCTGTTGTGACTGAGGTTGAGAGCCTTCAGGTTGGGGAGCGTGTTGTTGATGAAGACCACACGCTCCAGCTTATTGACGGACAGGTCCAGAACTCTGAGGTTCCACTGGAACGCTGTGTCATCCTTGTTAAGGACACGTAGGCGGTTTCCTGAGATGTTGATTTCCCACAGCGCCCGTGGCAGTGATGCTGGGAAATGAAGAAGACGGTTATAGGAGAGGTCCAGGATGCGCAGATGTGTGAAGGAGCTTAGGCGGTGGTCAAGGTCAGATAGCCGATTGTGAGTCAGGTTGAGGGATTGAATGTTTCTCTGCAGGTCCATCGGCAGATGCCGAAACCCCCTCCAGGAACAGTCAACTGTCCTATGGCTCTCGCTACAGGAGCAGGCAGCGGGACATTCTGCATGTACACATGTACACGTAAACCACAGTAAGAGCAGGCAGGACATCACAGAACACACGAGCATCTTCATGGTGTTCCTGTGGACAACGGCAAGAGGTTTGTTTGTTACATGCGTGCAGAATGCATCTAATGCTATGTGTTTATAGTATTGTACTAGTGTCCATGACTGGCAGTGATGTGTGTTCTTTGGGTGTGTCTGATTTAGTGGATCTGAAATTGATAGGATCTGATAATAGAGACCAAGGACTGAGTCTAAATAATGATGATTATAAATATCTGACTATATTGAGTCATTTGTGATAATGATAATGTAGATGACAATGAGTCTGATGACTGTGTGTATTGATTATAGTTTGAATCTGATTATATTGAGTGACTAATTGGGTCTGAGGACAGTAATTCAGATTAATGTAAAGATGAGTATGACTAGGAGTAATGCATTTTGTGTCTGATTACAGTGCATGATCGCTGTCTGATTGAGTTTGATTGCAGAAATCTGATCAATTAATGATGATTTTGACTAATGCAATCCAGGTCTGATTGTAATGAGTGTAAACAGTCTCATTATAATGCAGATGAGAGTTAGTAAATTTAGTGAGTCTGATGACTGTGTGTCTGATGTTTTTTAATGATGGTCCGTCCAAACTTCAGCAAATCTATTGAATATGGAGTGACTGATTGGGTCTGATGACAGTATGAATGATGAATGTGAGGGATGACAACGAGTCTGACTATATTGAGTAGTGCAATTTGTGTCTGATTACAGTTCGTTAACGCAGTCTGATTATACTGGGTGATTAAGTCTGATTACGGAAAGTCTGATAAATAAGTAATGGCAGTGATTTTGTGCCTGATTATTATGTAGATGAAAGTTAGTATCTGACCTTAGTGAGTCTGATGACAATGTGTCTGATTCTATGTAATGATGGCAAGTCTGAACTTTATTGAATCTGAATAGAGTAAATCATTAAATTGACTGTTTAATCAGATTAATGTGTGTGAGATCAGTTAATCTGATTATTGTTAGTGATGATAATGAATCTGATTATAGTTAGTGATGGCCGTGAGACACTTACATAATTTTATTTGGCTTATTTATTATCATTATGATCTCTGGTTGTTCATTTTTAAAGTGTATCTATGTCTTCTGCCTTATTTGTTTGCAGTTGTGAGGCTAGTCATGCATGAATTCTGATTCGCATGCAGCAGAGATGTTGAAGGTCTTCATGCAGTGTCTCTGCAGATCTGCCTGCACCTAGTTCTGCACGACTCTCTAAGCATGTGCTTAGACAAAAACAGCATTTATATCTAATGTGCTTTTGTGTCATGCCACAAAACCTGTAAATAACTGATTGTGACTATAATATTTCTTCAGGTAAACAGTGCTGCATTGTGAATTACTTACCTTCTCCTTGTCATCACTCTGTGCTCCTTTTTTCTGTCCTCTTTCTGTCTTTCAGTGTCTCTCCATCCCTCACCTCTTTCTTTCTGCTTGGTCTCTGCACGATTCTAATTTCTTATTTTCTATTCTTTCTGTGCTTTATGCTGCAGTATAAGTCCAAATCCTGTCTTTCTCTGTGCAGGTCCCTTTCTGGGATCGCTAAGATAGTGGAGGAGAGAGGAAGAGGCGGGGAGGGGAGATGTAGTAGAGTCTGCTCTGGTACAGAATGAGAGAGAGAGAGAGAGAGGGAGGGGGAGGGAGAAGGAGAAGAGAGAGAGAGGGGGGGAGAGGAGAGAGAAAGAGAGGGGGGGAGAGGAGAGAGGAGAGAGAGAGAGAGAGAGAGAGAGGGCGGGGGGGGTGAGGGTTGGGGGGAGTGCTGACATCTCGTTTCCTCTTTAGGATTCCCTCATTCAGCATCCATTTCCTCTACTTTCTTCTTTCTTTTCTGCACTCTCTCTCTCCTCCCCCCCTTCTTTCCTGGTTTCTTTCTTCTTTTTTCTTTTTCTTTTTTTTCTCATTAAGCAACACTTATCCTGTAATTTGGATCTGAAGATGTTTATATACTAGTGCTGGGCAACAATTAATCGCATCCAAAATAAAAGTTTGTGTTTACATAATATATGTATATTTTATTATATATATCAAAATCTTTTGTTAGATGCAATTAATCGGTTTGACAGCACTAAAATTAACACGATTTCCACAAAGTTCTGCTTTTATGAAATCTAGTATTATATTAGGTTAATCAGATTATGCTGTCATTTATCACTGAAAGTGCAGTGCCATCATCTCCATTTAACAAATTTGACCACATTTAAACTCATTCTATTCAGGTTTTTACCACAAATGCACCTAAAATTCATAATTTAAAACCTTGATACTGGAACAGTTCTTAGTTAAGTGTAGTAAAATTCTTAGCACGCTTTTTGGTAACTGATTTAAAAGTTCCTCACCATCATGTTTTTGCTTGGGCTGGTGTGTGCGCTAGTGTGTTTTGAACAATAGAGCGCTAGTACAGAACCTTTTCAGTGCCACTCTCCATCTTTCTCTCCTCTTCTATCCCTCTTTCTTCCTCAATCCCTTCATTCTTTCCGAGCCTGCTAATGCTGCCCAGTAATGCCACATCCTCTGCTTACTAATGTAGCTTTGCTCGGTGTGTGAGTGTTGTTCTATATGTGTTGTGTTTGTGTGTATAATGCAGAAATGGCATAGTCACACTGTTTAGCTTAATCTACCTTTGCTCAGCTCTAATTTTACATGTGCTGTCTAGATTCTTTCTTTCCCTTAGTTTAATGATCTAACACTGTTTTAGTGGACCACAGTGTTGTTGCTGTTTTGTATGTTAGTCAGGCAGATTTGGATGTGAAATGAAAGCCAGCCGGAGACGAGAGAAGATTGTTATTGCCACATGAAGTATAATCTTTTCACATGTAATCAACTTTCCATTGTTCCATTTGCATTTTCAAAAATAGTTTTTTGTTTGCTTTAATGAACCAAGTTATTGTTACTTAAAAGACAGGTGCAAAAAAAACTGTTATTAAAATAATTTAATAAAATCACAATTTTACTTACTTTAAAAGTACAATCACACAATCTCTATATAACGTAATATTATCTCTCATTTGTTCATGCAAGTCATGTAAAGTGAAGTGTTTGCATATCATATGCGTGACACGATGGTGTTGTCTGTAAGTTTGTGACTCACAGAGGATTCTGAAGAATTTTTTAATTCAGAATTTGTTTAGTTAAAAAAGTTGAGGGTAAGTATTAGAGAGTGTGCCTCATTGTGTTCGCTGGCATCCTTGTGTTTAATGAAGGTCTTTGTGTTGTTGCCTGAACAAGAATGAGATTCTCTTATAAACATCACTATTTTCCTGCTTATTCTTTTGGGTGTTCCTTTTCGTCATCTCTATTGCAGTGTTTGGACTGCTGCTCTGCAAGACTGAACGATATGTTCCACACAGGAGAGGGTGACCTGCCACCCACATGTTGCTGCTCCTCCAATGCCGGGTCTGCCATCTTTTCCATACTACCCAAAGCAAGATTACAATTATCAGCAAGATGAGGCACCCAAGAGTGAAGAGTAATCCAAAACTTCCTCTGCGGGTTTGCTTGTCATCTGCTATTGCAGTATCAGCTGATTTGTGAGGTGGAAAAATAAATTTCTTGGAATTTTTTGAGACCTTTTGCGTTTTTGACATGTGAAATTTTGTTGTAGCTGTACGAGTCGTCTTAATCAGTTTGCGCCCTATTGTGCTTTGCGTTGGTTTTTCCATCTCAGCTAACAGATCATTATTGGTGTAATTTTCCTTTGCCACTGTATCTGCTGTAGGTTCTTGATTTGTCAAGTCTGGTCGAGGCTCTGTTGTTTCAGTGGGCTGTAAATTGGACCGTTTTGTTGGAATTTCCTGTGTTCTTAATGTCAGAAATCCATGTCTCACGACTGATGTTGTAAGAAAATGGTTTTCTGAAGGTTTTGGATTTGGAGCGAATGTCACAGTGAGCTTTTCTGTGAAGACTGGAATAGTTTGAAACGATCGCACTCTATCTTTGGGAGCTTGAGATGATGTGTCTTTTACTAACAGGACATTTGTATGGGACATTATTGTGCCAAGGATTGGATATTTGTTTGTTATGCTCTGTGATTGTGTTTTTGGATTAATCTGATAGGTTCTGAATGGTGCAGCAGAGGATTTGGAAACATGTAGACTAATGCCTGTTGGCACAGAAGTGTCCCCTGGTTCTCTTGAGTCAACTAAATGGTCCTCAGTCCGGCTAGGAAGAGGTGATGTGGAATCTGTTTTTCTGCTTACTGATGAACCATTTGTTAATTTGCGAGTTGTCAAAAAGTGTTGCATTAAACTGTCTCTTGAAGATTTTGCTGTATTAATTGCATTTTGTTCAGTGTGTTGTTTTGTAGGCTCTTCTGCCGGTGTGGGTTTGTGAGGTTCTGGATCTGACGTGAACCCATTGAGATGTGAAATGGGGCTTTCTACTGTTAGCAGAAGTGAAGTGGAGTCTTGGATTTGTTGCTTCAGTGTGAATGCGGGTGGTGTAGGTTTTGGATCTCTCCGATTTGTGGCTGTCACAAACTGGTTGGGCTTCCCATTGTGCCAAGTTACAGAATGTGTGTTTGTAGCAGTTTCTAGAATTTCAAGCTTGACTGCTGATGAACTTAAAGTTGGGTTTTTTGTCCTTGCAGGTAGAGTGGGTCTTGAAATGCCTTTCACCATCCCAGTGATGACTCTTCTTGGATGTTCATGCTTCATTGTTTGTAGAAGTGAAGTGGGTTGCAGGCTGTCATTTTCCCTTGTTGAGGCAAGCATGCCATGGTTTGTAATGTGTGAGTTTATAGCAGTCTGTTGTGGAGTTTCCTTTTCATTTCTGTATTCTGTGGATATGTCTGGGGTGGATATGAGTGGAATTTTGGGTCTCTGGGAATGCTGTGTTGATTGTTTTCTTTGTGATGGCTGATCAGTGTGGAAAGACATTATTGCTGTAGGGTCAGTTTTACCAGTCATATCAGTAAAATGTGCAATTTGGTCATGTATGGTAGTTGGAGAGAGTTCCTCCATTGCTTTGGAGGGAATTTTGATTGTAAATGTTGTGGAATCAGGAATGTGTTGCTCTGTGACTTGACTGGGTTCAGTAATTTTCTGTTTAGAGATTGTTAATTGTCCAACTAGTTGGGAATCTCCTGATCGAGTTGTTGTCTGTGAGTCTGGTGAGTGTGTTGGAAAAGATGCCATGGCTGTAGAGTCCTTTGTATCAGTAATACCAGTGAAATCGTCAATTTGTTCATGAATGAAAGTTGGAGATTCCTCCGCTGCTTTAGAGGAGATTTTGATTGTTAATGTTGTGGAATCAGGGATGTGTTGCTCTGTGACTTGACTAGGTTCTGAAATTTCCTGCTTGGAGCGCTGGAGATGTTGAGTTGATTGTTGTGTGAATAGACGTGATGCTCCTGACTGGGTGTTTCTTTGTGGCTCTTGTGGTGGCAGTTCAGTGGAGAAAGACGTTATAGCTGTAGAATCATTTGTAACAGTAGAAGAAGTGCTTTCTTCATGAATGATATCTAAGGAGGGATCCTCAACTGCTTCGGAGGAAATTTTGATTGTTAATGTTGTGGAATCAGGGATGTGTTGCTCTGTGACTTGACTGGGTTCTGGTATTTCCTGCTTGGAGCGCTGGAGATGTTGAGTTGACTGTTGCGTGAATAGATGTGGTGCTCCTGAGTGAGTGTTATTTTGTGACTCTTGTGATGGCAGTTCAGTGGAGAAAGACATTATGGCTGTAGAATCAGGTGTACCAGTCATATCAGTAAAACCTGCAATTTGTTCATGTATGGTAGTTGGAGAGAGTTCCTCCATTGCTTTGGAGGGAATTTTGATTGTAAATGTTGTGGAATCAGGGATGTATTGCCCTGTGGTTTGACTGGGTTCAGTAATTTTCTGTTTAGAGATTGTTAATTGTTCAATTAGTTGGGAATCTCCTGATTGAGTTGTTGTCTGTGAGTGTGTTGGAAAAGATGCCATGGCTGTAGAGTCCTTTGTATCAGTAATACCAGTGAAATGGCCAATTCGTTCATGAATGATAGTGGAAGAAGATTCCTCCGCTGCTTTAGAGGAGATTTTGATTGTTAATGTTGTGGAATCAGGGATGTGTTGCTCTGTGACTTGACTAGGTTCTGAAATTTCCTGCTTGGAGCGCTGGAGATGTTGAGTTGATTGTTGTGTGAATAGATGTGGCGCTCCTGAGTGAGTGTTATTTTGTGACTCTTGTGATGGCTGATCAGTGTGGAAAGACATTATTGCTGTAGAATCAGTTTTACCAGTCATATCAGTAAAACCTGCAATTTGGTCATGTATGGTAGTTGGAGAGAGTTCCTCCATTGCTTTGGAGGGAATTCTGATTGTAAATGTTGTGGAATCAGGAATGTGTTGCCCTGTGGCTTGACTGGGTTCAGTAATTTTCTGTTTCGAGATTGTTAATTGTTCAACTAGTTGGGAATCTCCTGATTGAGTTGTTGTCTGTGAGTGTGTTGGAAAAGATGCCATGGCTGTAGAGTCCTTTGTATCAGTAATACCAGTGAAATGGCCAATTCGTTCATGAATGATAGTTGAAGAAGATTCCTCCACTGCTTTAGAGGAGATTTTGATTGTTAATGTTGTGGAATCAGGGATGTGTTGCTCTGTGACTTGACTAGGTTCTGAAATTTCCTGCTTGGAGCGCTGGAGATGTTGAGTTGATTGTTGTGTGAATAGACGTGATGCTCCTGACTGGGTGTTTCTTTGTGGCTCTTGTGGTGGCAGTTCAGTGGAGAAAGACGTTATAGCTGTAGAATCATTTGTAACAGTAGAAGAAGTGCTTTCTTCGTGAATGATATCTAAGGAGGGATCCTCAACTGCTTCGGAGGAAATTTTGATTGTCAATGTTGTGGAATCAGGGATGTGTTGCTCTGTGACTTGACTGGGTTCTGGTATTTCCTGCTTGGAGCGCAGGAGATGTTGAGTTGACTGTTGCGTGAATAGATGTGGTGCTCCTGAGTGAGTGTTATTTTGTGACTCTTGTGATGGCAGTTCAGTGGAGAAAGACATTATGGCTGTAGAATCAGGTGTACCAGTCATATCAGTAAAACCTGCAATTTGTTCATGTATGGTAGTTGGAGAGAGTTCCTCCATTGCTTTGGAGGGAATTTTGATTGTAAATGTTGTGGAATCAGGGATGTATTGCCCTGTGGCTTGACTGGGTTCAGTAATTTTCTGTTTAGAGATTGTTAATTGTTCAATTAGTTGGGAATCTCCTGATTGAGTTGTTGTCTCTGAGTGTGTTGGAAAAGATGCCATGGCTGTAGAGTCCTTTGTATCAGTAATACCAGTGAAATGGCCAATTCGTTCATGAATGATAGTTGAAGAAGATTCCTCCGCTGCTTTAGAGGAGATTTTGATTGTTAATGTTGTGGAATCAGGGATGTGTTGCTCTGTGACTTGACTAGGTTCTGAAATTTCCTGCTTGGAGCGCTGGAGATGTTGAGTTGATTGTTGTGTGAATAGATGTGGCGCTCCTGAGTGAGTGTTATTTTGTGACTCTTGTGATGGCTGATCAGTGTGGAAAGACATTATTGCTGTAGAATCAGTTTTACCAGTCATATCAGTAAAACCTGCAATTTGGTCATGTATGGTAGTTGGAGAGAGTTCCTCCATTGCTTTGGAGGGAATTCTGATTGTAAATGTTGTGGAATCAGGAATGTGTTGCCCTGTGGCTTGACTGGGTTCAGTAATTTTCTGTTTCGAGATTGTTAATTGTTCAACTAGTTGGGAATCTCCTGATTGAGTTGTTGTCTGTGAGTGTGTTGGAAAAGATGCCAAGGCTGTAGAGTCCTTTGTATCAGTAATACCAGTGAAATGGCCAATTCGTTCATGAATGATAGTTGAAGAAGATTCCTCCACTGCTTTAGAGGAGATTTTGATTGTTAATGTTGTGGAATCAGGGATGTGTTGCTCTGTGACTTGACTAGGTTCTGAAATTTCCTGCTTGGAGCGCTGGAGATGTTGAGTTGATTGTTGTGTGAATAGACGTGATGCTCCTGACTGGGTGTTTCTTTGTGGCTCTTGTGGTGGCAGTTCAGTGGAGAAAGACGTTATAGCTGTAGAATCATTTGTAACAGTAGAAGAAGTGCTTTCTTCGTGAATGATATCTAAGGAGGGATCCTCAACTGCTTCGGAGGAAATTTTGATTGTCAATGTTGTGGAATCAGGGATGTGTTGCTCTGTGACTTGACTGGGTTCTGGTATTTCCTGCTTGGAGCGCTGGAGATGTTGAGTTGACTGTTGCGTGAATAGATGTGGTGCTCCTGAGTGAGTGTTATTTTGTGACTCTTGTGATGGCAGTTCAGTGGAGAAAGACATTATGGCTGTAGAATCAGGTGTACCAGTCATATCAGTAAAACCTGCAATTTGTTCATGTATGGTAGTTGGAGAGAGTTCCTCCATTGCTTTGGAGGGAATTTTGATTGTAAATGTTGTGGAATCAGGGATGTATTGCCCTGTGGCTTGACTGGGTTCAGTAATTTTCTGTTTAGAGATTGTTAATTGTTCAATTAGTTGGGAATCTCCTGATTGAGTTGTTGTCTCTGAGTGTGTTGGAAAAGATGCCATGGCTGTAGAGTCCTTTGTATCAGTAATACCAGTGAAATGGCCAATTCGTTCATGAATGATAGTTGAAGAAGATTCCTCCGCTGCTTTAGAGGAGATTTTGATTGTTAATGTTGTGGAATCAGGGATGTGTTGCTCTGTGACTTGACTAGGTTCTGAAATTTCCTGCTTGGAGCGCTGGAGATGTTGAGTTGATTGTTGTGTGAATAGACGTGATGCTCCTGACTGAGTGTTTCTTTGTGGCTCTTGTGGTGGCAGTTCAGTGGAGAAAGACGTTATAGCTGTAGAATCATTTGTAACAGTAGAAGAAGTGCTTTCTTCCTGAATGATATCTAAGGAGGGATCCTCAACTGCTTCGGAGGAAATTTTGATTGTCAATGTTGTGGAATCAGGGATGTGTTGCTCTGTGGCTTGACTGGGTTCAGTAATTTTCTTTTTAGAGATTGTTAATTGTTCAATTAGTTGGGAATCTCCTGATTGAGTTGTTGTCTGTGAGTGTGTTGGAAAAGATGCCATGGCTGTAGAGTCCTTTGTATCAGTAATACCAGTGAAATGGCCAATTCGTTCATGAATGATAGTTGAAGAAGATTCCTCCGCTGCTTTAGAGGAGATTTTGATTGTTAATGTTGTGGAATCAGGGATGTGTTGCTCTGTGACTTGACTAGGTTCTGAAATTTCCTGCTTGGAGCGCTGGAGATGTTGAGTTGATTGTTGTGTGAATAGATGTGGTGCTCCTGAGTGAGTGTTATTTTGTGACTCTTGTGATGGCTGATCAGTGTGGAAAGACATTATTGCTGTAGAATCAGTTTTACCAGTCATATCAGTAAAACCTGCAATTTGGTCATGTATGGTAGAGAGTTCCTCCATTGCTTTGGAGGGAATTCCGATTGTAAATGTTGTGGAATCAGGGATGTGTTGCTCTGTGACTTGACTAGGTTCTGAAATTTCCTGCTTGGAGCGCTGGAGATGTTGAGTTGATTGTTGTGTGAATAGATGTGGTGCTCCTGAGTGAGTGTTATTTTGTGACTCTTGTGATGGCTGATCAGTGTGGAAAGACATTATTGCTGTAGAATCAGTTTTACCAGTCATATCAGTAAAACCTGCAATTTGGTCATGTATGGTAGAGAGTTCCTCCATTGCTTTGGAGGGAATTCCGATTGTAAATGTTGTGGAATCAGGGATGTGTTGCTCTGTGACTTGACTAGGTTCTGAAATTTCCTGCTTGGAGCGCTGGAGATGTTGAGTTGATTGTTGTGTGAATAGATGTGGTGCTCCTGAGTGAGTGTTATTTTGTGACTCTTGTGATGGCTGATCAGTGTGGAAAGACATTATTGCTGTAGAATCAGTTTTACCAGTCATATCAGTAAAACCTGCAATTTGGTCATGTATGGTAGAGAGTTCCTCCATTGCTTTGGAGGGAATTCCGATTGTAAATGTTGTGGAATCAGGGATGTGTTGCTCTGTGACTTGACTAGGTTCTGAAATTTCCTGCTTGGAGCGCTGGAGATGTTGAGTTGATTGTTGTGTGAATAGATGTGGCGCTCCTGAGTGAGTGTTATTTTGTGACTCTTGTGATGGCTGATCAGTGTGGAAAGACATTATTGCTGTAGAATCAGTTTTACCAGTCATATCAGTAAAACCTGCAATTTGGTCATGTATGGTAGTTGGAGAGAGTTCCTCCATTGCTTTGGAGGGAATTCTGATTGTAAATGTTGTGGAATCAGGAATGTGTTGCCCTGTGGCTTGACTGGGTTCAGTAATTTTCTGTTTCGAGATTGTTAATTGTTCAACTAGTTGGGAATCTCCTGATTGAGTTGTTGTCTGTGAGTGTGTTGGAAAAGATGCCATGGCTGTAGAGTCCTTTGTATCAGTAATACCAGTGAAATGGCCAATTCGTTCATGAATGATAGTTGAAGAAGATTCCTCCACTGCTTTAGAGGAGATTTTGATTGTTAATGTTGTGGAATCAGGGATGTGTTGCTCTGTGACTTGACTAGGTTCTGAAATTTCCTGCTTGGAGCGCTGGAGATGTTGAGTTGATTGTTGTGTGAATAGACGTGATGCTCCTGACTGAGTGTTTCTTTGTGGCTCTTGTGGTGGCAGTTCAGTGGAGAAAGACGTTATAGCTGTAGAATCATTTGTAACAGTAGAAGAAGTGCTTTCTTCCTGAATGATATCTAAGGAGGGATCCACAACTGCTTCGGAGGAAATTTTGATTGTCAATGTTGTGGAATCAGGGATGTGTTGCTCTGTGGCTTGACTGGGTTCAGTAATTTTCTTTTTAGAGATTGTTAATTGTTCAATTAGTTGGGAATCTCCTGATTGAGTTGTTGTCTGTGAGTGTGTTGGAAAAGATGCCATGGCTGTAGAGTCCTTTGTATCAGTAATACCAGTGAAATGGCCAATTCGTTCATGAATGATAGTTGAAGAAGATTCCTCCGCTGCTTTAGAGGAGATTTTGATTGTTAATGTTGTGGAATCAGGGATGTGTTGCTCTGTGACTTGACTAGGTTCTGAAATTTCCTGCTTGGAGCGCTGGAGATGTTGAGTTGATTGTTGTGTGAATAGATGTGGTGCTCCTGAGTGAGTGTTATTTTGTGACTCTTGTGATGGCTGATCAGTGTGGAAAGACATTATTGCTGTAGAATCAGTTTTACCAGTCATATCAGTAAAACCTGCAATTTGGTCATGTATGGTAGAGAGTTCCTCCATTGCTTTGGAGGGAATTCCGATTGTAAATGTTGTGGAATCAGGGATGTGTTGCTCTGTGACTTGACTAGGTTCTGAAATTTCCTGCTTGGAGCGCTGGAGATGTTGAGTTGATTGTTGTGTGAATAGACGTGATGCTCCTGACTGGGTGTTTCTTTGTGGCTCTTGTGGTGGCAGTTCAGTGGAGAAAGACGTTATAGCTGTAGAATCATTTGTAACAGTAGAAGAAGTGCTTTCTTCCTGAATGATATCTAAGGAGGGATCCTCAACTGCTTCGGAGGAAATTTTGATTGTCAATGTTGTGGAATCAGGGATGTGTTGCTCTGTGACTTGACTGGGTTCTGGTATTTCCTGCTTGGAGCGCTGGAGATGTTGAGTTGACTGTTGCGTGAATAGATGTGGCGCTCCTGAGTGAGTGTTATTTTGTGACTCTTGTGATGGCTGATCAGTGTGGAAAGACATTATTGCTGTAGAATCAGTTTTACCAGTCATATCAGTAAAACCTGCAATTTGGTCATGTATGGTAGTTGGAGAGAGTTCCTCCATTGCTTTGGAGGGAATTCTGATTGTAAATGTTGTGGAATCAGGAATGTGTTGCCCTGTGGCTTGACTGGGTTCAGTAATTTTCTGTTTAGAGATTGTTAATTGTTCAATTAGTTGGGAATCTCCTGATTGAGTTGTTGTCTGTGAGTGTGTTGGAAAAGATGCCATGGCTGTAGAGTCCTTTGTATCAGTAATACCAGTGAAATGGCCAATTCGTTCATGAATGATAGTTGAAGAAGATTCCTCCGCTGCTTTAGAGGAGATTTTGATTGTTAATGTTGTGGAATCAGGGATGTGTTGCTCTGTGACTTGACTAGGTTCTGAAATTTCCTGCTTGGAGCGCTGGAGATGTTGAGTTGATTGTTGTGTGAATAGACGTGATGCTCCTGACTGAGTGTTTCTTTGTGGCTCTTGTGGTGGCAGTTCAGTGGAGAAAGACGTTATAGCTGTAGAATCATTTGTAACAGTAGAAGAAGTGCTTTCTTCCTGAATGATATCTAAGGAGGGATCCTCAACTGCTTCGGAGGAAATTTTGATTGTCAATGTTGTGGAATCAGGGATGTGTTGCTCTGTGACTTGACTGGGTTCTGGTATTTTTTGCATTGTCTGGAGTTCTCGAGGTGATTGTTTGACTAGTTGTGAATCTCCTGATTGAGTTGTTTTTTGTAAATCTGGTGATGATGGGTCAGTGGGGAAAGATGCCATAACTGTAATTTCAGTGGAATGAGTGCCTTGTTCCTGCGTGGGAGCATCCGATGTCATAGATTCCAGTTTTTCTGCTTTCGTTGATGTTCTGATGGTGTTTGTATCGTTGGAAACTTCATTCAAAAGTCTCCAAAAAATATACAAAGCATAAGCCTTTTCTGGTAAACGTAATGCATCTGGTAGGTCTAAGTTCTGCCTTCTCACTCGTGACATTTTTGCACCATCTCCACCCTTCCACTCTATTTCTGCATTGGTGTGGTTAGAGGTTGTGGTCGAAGAGATGCTTAGTGACAGCAAAATGGCCAACAGATAAATGAACAAATAACGTATCAGTAGCTCCATGTTAAATATATGATATTTTATCACTGTAGAGAAAGAAAACAGTTGTAAAACACATTATATCTTAGATATTTGGGAGATTGTCCCTGTAATACAGTAGATATACAATAACTTTGTCCATTCATATAACCAACAACTTTGCTTTAGTTTAATTACTACTAAATGTGTGTGTAAGCCCTGTAATACAGTATGTATACAATAACTTTGTCCATTCACATAAGTTTAAACTACTGTGCTTTAGTTTAATCACTACTGTATACGTAGGTATATTTTATAATGGTTGCACTTTATTTTACAGTACGGGCACTTAATTGTACTTACAGTGCACTTAAAGAAAGTACTGAGAAATATAAGGTAATTACATGGGTTAGGTTTGGGTAGGTACAAGGTTAGTACCTAGTTATTACTCAGTTATTGCAATTACTATATTAAATATATAGTATGTATATGGGGAACGGGACTGTAAAATAAAGGGCAACCTTTATAATTATTATTATAATTTTTTCATCAATTAAACATCATCAATGTTGCAAATACTTAAGTGAAGCACTGTTAAACTCCCGGCATTATACTTGTGAAGTGTAATAGTCCAGTCATTTTATGAAAAAAGGTTGAACAAATTGCAACAGAAGCAAACTCAGCTGATTTTGTATCCTCAATATGTCCTGAGTAAGAAAAAAAAAAGCCCAGAAGAATCCCATTAGGGGAAAGTTTCGAAAAAGACCCAAATATAGCCTATTCATACGCCTATTCATTCTTTTTCTTACGTGAATAGGGTAAAAATTTTAACCTTTAGATATCAGCATGAAAATTACTGAGTTGATTACTTACATCAAGACAAACAAAAATTGTATTACAAGTTTTTTTAAATTGTTTGTTAACATGGACAAACGGAGCATAATCTAATTACGTATGTGCTAATTTGCATATATACCACAACAGGTCTAAACATTGGGTCTAGCCAGGTGAAAATATCTTGTTCAATCTTGTTGACACATAACAGTAAAATACTTAATGTTAAGGTCTGAATGGAACCCATTTAGGCTACCCATGAGCATTAATACATAGAGGCAGGAAGAAGTACTTTAGAAACCAGCCTTTATTAATTATTATTGCAGAGATGGGGTTTGGGGCTGGGTCAGTGGGACTGTTTCTGGGGGACGAGTCTGAGGGAAGAACAGGAGATAATGGTAAGGAGAATGCAGAAGACAAAAGGTAGGTAAACTAAAAAGTGAATCCCCAGAAACAGTCCCACGGACCCAGCCCCAAACACCATCTCTGCAATAATAATTAATAAAGGCTGGTTTCTAAAGTACTTCTTCCAGCCTCTATGTATTAATGCTCATGGGTAGCCTAAATGGGTTTTACTGTTAAGTATTTTACTGTTATGTGTCAACAAGATTCAAAAAGACATTTTCGCCTGGCTATACCCAATGTTTAGATCTGTTGTGGTATTTATGCAAATTAGCACATACGTAATTAGATTATGCACCGTTTGTCCATGTTAACAAACAATTTAAAACAACTTGTAATACATTTTTTGTTTGTCTTGATGTAAATAATCAACTCGGTAATTTTCATGGTGATATCTAAAGGTTAAAATTTGTACCCTATTCACGTGAGAAAAAAAATGCATAGGCGTATGAATAGGCTATATTTGGGTCTTTTTCGAAACTTTCCCCTAATGGGATTCTTCGGGGCTTTTTTTCCTTACTCAGGACATATTATTGAGGATACAAAATCAGTTGAGTTTGCTTCTGTTGCAATTTGTTCAAGGTTGACCCCCATTTTGGCTTAAAATGACTGGACTATAATGATTATATTTCTTTTTCTTGTTATTAAAAAAAGTTATTCATTTAAAAAAAAATACTACTTCAATGCGGCTTACAAAGTTTTCTAACCTCATTTTTTTTTTTTGGACAAATTACTCTCAAATATTAAAGTTTCTCTGACAAAATGTTTCTTACCATTTTAAGGCTGTTCCTGTGTCTACCAGCACAAGTTAGAGGAGGCGATCCATTCATCAACTGTCCTGGATGGGTTGCTGTTTTTCTATTTATAAAAGGCTGAGAATATATTCCGCTAGATCACGTGATAGCGTGCTAAGTGTGAATGAACAGCAGAAGTACTGGGTGTGACTGTAAAATGATGTATTTTCTCACGGTGCTGTGATGCTGCAAAATGTAATTGTGTGGATTTAATTGATCTTAATGTTACCCAAGTTTTGATTCAGAGGAGAAACACCAGTTCCCATGTTTGAAATAGACAAAAAAAAATATTTTATTCAAAAACAAAACTGCACAGACGGTTTTATTTTATCCACAAAAAACATCCTTAAAACAAGATGTTTACTCGAGAAGCAAAACTAGATGAATCTGATTGATTTCAGAGAATATAGCTTTAATTAGGAATAATACAATTTTCTCAATAAACTAGTTTTTGTTTTACATATTTTTGTTTCTCAAGTATAAATATCTAATTTAAGGATGTTTAGACTTAATAAGAAAACGATTTTTGGCAGAATGAACAAAATACAGACATATTATTTAAAATGCAGACAACATAAATGCTTTTGGCTGTTGAAACGTGCATGGTCATACAATGTTGAGGCTTATTTGCTGTATTTTCAGTGCTGACATTTAGTCATTTTTAGATAATTTTCTATTAACAGTCAAGTCACATTTATTTATATAGCGCTTTTTACAATTCAGCTTTACAGAGATAACAGGAAAATAATGCAACAAAGTCTGTTTCCAGAAGAACATAGCGTCACAGTCCAGCTTAAGTAAGTTCAGTGATGTTTCGTTTTTGTTGTAAAAAAGTTATTAATTAAGTTAATTTACATAAATAGCCGCTCTGGAGAAAACCGTGTTGTCATCGTCCAGCTCAGTTCAGTTCTCATATAACGATGTCAATGCAGGCAGATCAATATTATTGTTGAATATTAAATGAAATGTTAAATTTAATGTCCCCAGTCTAACAGTCTTAGAACCGTACTTTCAGATTTCAGACCACCTTCTTGAGTCTTATGCAGAAGACAACAGTTAAAGCTTAAGCAGGTGCAGACATTGCCAGCAGGGGGAGTTTTGTGTGATCACACCCCTGTGTCAGAGCTCTCTGGTGCTTTTGCTTCAGGCTCATGACTGTTCTCCTGGGTGATGTCTCCACTCGGATCCTTCACGGTACTGGGCTGCCCGTTGTCCTTGTTCTCCAGAACTCTCTCCTCATCCTCTCTACTCTCCTCTTGTGCTGTGATGACCTCTGATAGCATAAGGCAGGTCTCAGTTGGCTGCCCGTCCACTTGGTCTTCATCCCTGTTTGGTGATTCACTCTTTTGTCTTATGGCACGTAGGTCAATGTTGTTGTTGGTGTGATGAAGCTGGAGACTAGAAATGATTCCTCTCAGGTGACAAACTTGGCAGATGCATATCAGTGTGGTCACCAGCAATGCAAAGCAGCCCACTATGAGAGCAACCACAACCAGTTGCAGTGTATCTCCAGTTGGCAGTAAGAAGATACACTGTGCTTTAGTGGGTTCAGGAGTGGCCTGTGTGCAGACTGATGGTTGAGATGTTTTTGTTTCAGATGCTGGTTTTGTGTCCTCAGAAGTCTTGGTGTATGTTGTTTTGTTGTTGTTTATTTGAGTTGTAAGTGAGATATTTTGCGATCCACTCTCGGATGATCCTTGATTGATTGAAGAGGTTGTGGTGTGGATATTTGTGGTGTTAGCATGTGCCGTTCCGAAGAGCAATGCAAAGCACACAAAACAAATGGTTCTGGGACTGGGACTTGCCATGGTTCTGTGAAAAAAAGAGAAAGGAGAAATTTTGATATTCAGTTTCAAATTCAAATTCATTTTCAAAATCAAATTAATGTGTTCCTTAGTATTTTAATCCACTTTTTCTGGATATTTTTAAAGCGTGGAATATCCAGTGACATAAACAAGTGTATACATCTTAATATGTGAAAAATATTTAATTTTAATATACTAGTTTTCTGTATATACCGTATGTTGTTTCGAATATAAGACAATGTTTTTTTTCCTTAGAAATAAATCTAAAACCACCTTTTTATATTCAGGGTCTTGACTTTTACATGTCAATAGTGCACCCACAACAGTAGGTGGCGCCAAATTCGCATAAAACGAGCGAGTCAAGAAGTAGTAAAGACGGTGAGCGCAAAAAGCAAACTTAAAGCGTCTTTAAAACGCAAACTGTCAAAGAAAAGCTTACTGTCTAAGAGCCGCATGACTCATGTTTGCCATGTGATGTTCGTACAATTTTAACACTATTTACCATACTTTCAATACAAAAATGTAAATATGAAAAATATGTAGTATGTAAATTATTTTCAAATAAAAGCATTTCAAAAATCCTTTGGAATTTAAAAGGAACATCTTGAAAAAGGGTGGGTCATCTTATCATCAGGGTCTTCTTATATTCAGAACAATATGGTATTTAATAATAATTATATATGTATATATAAAACTGGCCTAAGAAAATTGACATTTTCACTCTTTATCCAAATATTAATAAAAATGTGTAAGATATTTCATCAGCATATTGCGATGTGTTTTGAGTCACTTGTTTTATTTGTGATAATAACGCAATGAAACATACCAATAATTTTTGGCCAGGCTGTCATACAAATAAATTATGAACACATGCAAAAACAAAAGAGAATCTACAAAATAATTAACTGATTCAATGTATGCTTTGCTTTTTCCTGTAAGCTTTTTGTTTTTATAAATATATATATATATATATATATATATATATATATATATATATATATATATATATATATATATATATATATATATATATATAATCTTTTTTTTTTTTTTTTTTTTTTTTTTTGCATTGTAAAATAAAACCTGTAGGTGTAGTTTGCCTTTTTTATTATTATTTTTTTTTTTTACAAATAATTTGGTCAGATGACTACCTTAACCTTAAGTTTAGTGTCTTGTTCTTCCCTCATATTTAAAATATTTAAAAAATATACAGTCTTTTCCTCATATTTTGATGGTTTAATCAAACTTGTTGGGTCATTATAAATAAATATTCCCTCCGGACTTCACTTTTGGCCAATATTGTATATTATTGATCTTAAATCTACACATTTTCATTTATCTTTCAGACATCCACAAAGTCAGAAACAAGTTTATGAAACTTAGTATGCAAGAAAATAATTACATATAATTGTATATATCTTAATTTAAATACCATTTACCGCTTAAATCTACACTTTCATTAGTTTTGTGAGACTTCAAGCTTTTTTTAATAAAATTACTGAATTGAAATTGTGGAGCTTGAAGCTCATAAATAAAAAGTAAATGGTTTCTTACCTTTTCGGTCTGTTACTACTTTACTCTGAGGTGCTGTTATCTGAAGAGGCTTGAATAACTCTGTGAGTGTGTTCACACTGTCAATTTGAGCACTAGAGAAGTGTGCAATATTTTTGAGAAGTGGTCATTTTAAAGCTGAGCCTGCAGGTGCACACACACTCATTAACCAGCAACAAGTTTCCTGTCTGTTCTTTCACTTCTGCTTGGGCTCTTATATTAGACATGTACATTAACCAATGTGTGGCTAGGGCCACCGTGGCTTTTGTCACATCTAATCAAGGCTAGTAATATGTGTAAAGACTTGGGGTGTGCGTGACTGACAAAATATCTCTCTCTCTCTCTCTCTCTCTCTCTCTCTCTCTCTCTCTCTCTCTCTCTCTCTCTCTCTCTCTCTCTCTCTCTCTCTCTCTCTCTCTCTCTCTCTCTCTCTCTCTCTCTCTCTCTCTCTCTCTCTCTCTCTCTCTCTCTCTCTCTCTCTCTCTCTCTCTCTCTCTCTCTCTATATATATATATATATATATATATATATATATATATATATATATATATATATATATATATATATATATATATATATATATACGCTGATCAGGATATATATTTAGCTGAGTGTGTTGTGCTAGTACCTTGGCAGATTTAGGACTGCTGTGGAAAGCTGATTTTGTAAGTTTTATTGGAAACTAAATTCTCCAACTTAACTTTTATCTGCATTTTTACCATTTTTTTTATCTCATTAAATTTAGCCTATGCATCATTTATTATGTCAAATTATTACATTTAATCAAATTCAATTAGAATAATAAGACACTACAGGGCTGTAACTCTTACCAATCAAATAAAATCAGTATGAACAAAATTATTTTTTGCAATTCAGGAAAAACATGGAAGCTGTATCTGAAGTGGCATTTAGATGTATTTAACACAGACTGTTTTTTGCAGCTCAGCTTTCACCCAAAAATGAAAATTCTGTTATCATTTTCTCACCCTGAAGTTGTTCCAAACCTGTATGAGTTTCTTTTTTCTGTTAAACACAAAAGAAGATATTTTAAAGAATGTGTTGATGGTTGCCATTGACTTCCATTGTAGGAAAACAAATATTAAACACTATGGAAGTCGATGGCTACCGTCAACTGTGTGGTAAATGATGAAAATTTTCAACAGAACTAAACTATCCTGTTAACCTGCAGTTACAAATGCATAAATAATGTTTTGATGTTTTAAAACTAAAACGATGAAATATTAAATGATTTTAAATAATTTAAAAGATACTTTCAATTGAAACTAAACCATCAGCAGGTGACGGCAAGTCACTGTTAATGAGCGAATCATTGAGTCGTTAATTCAACCGATTTGTTCTAAAGACTGATAATTTCAGGAACTAAGCATTTAACTTTTCTTAGTGAGTGAGTCATTGAATCATTTATTCAACTGATTCGTTCAAATGAACTGATTTATTCAGTGACAAAACACCTCTGTGTGTTGCTCAGAGACACAAAACAGTTCAGCTGCGGCTTTGTTGGCGAAATAGAGCAAAACAGGCAATATTGTGTCTAAAATGTTAGTCACTCCTAGAAGTTTTGTTATTTGGTTTCTATAACCTTCAAAATGCAAGCTTATATGACCACTGAAAACACTCTCTGGCTTTGTCAAGCAAGCATCATAGTTTGTCTTCCTTTTGCTAGTTATTAATCTAATAATAACAGTGTTCAGTGGGATTGCAGGCATTTGTTTTCTGTTTCGTTGACTGTCTGTTTTCATTACTCTCACAGGTTCAAGACAGGCCAGATAAATGGGGACTTGCTCATTTACCACGTGCTTCTCACCCTCAAACCTTACTATGCTAAACCCTATGAGCTAGTGGTTGACTTGACGCATGCTGGCCCCAGCAATCGCTTCAAGACCGACTTCCTCTCCAAATGGTTTGTTGTCTTTCCGGGATTTGCTTACGAGAACGTGGCCGCCATCTACATCTATAACTGTAACACATGGGTACGAGAATACACCAAATACCATGAGAGACTGCTGACGGGCCTCAAGGGCAGTAAGAAGTTACTGTTTATTGACTCACCCGCACGGCTTGCTGAGCATGTGGAACCAGAGGAACAGAAGCTCCCGGCAGCTACTCTTGCGCTGGAAGAAGACCTGAAGGTCTTTCACAATGCCCTAAAACTGGCCCACAAAGACACCAAAGTCTCCATTAAGGTGTGTGCATGAAAAACATGAATACTTCTAACAGCTCAGTTTCACTTTTTGTTTTATCTCAATATTTTTGATTCTCTCTTTGCTCCAGGTGGGCAGTACGGCAGTGCAGGTGACCTCAGCCGAACGAACACGAGTCTTGGGTCAGTCTGTCTTCCTCAACGACATCTACTACGCCTCGGAGATTGAAGAGATCTGCCTAGTGGATGAAAATCAGTTCACGCTAACCATCGCTAACCAGGGTACGCCGTTGACCTTCATGCACCAGGAGTGTGAGAGCATAGTTCACTCGATTATCCACATCCGTACGCGCTGGGAGCTCTCCCAGCCCGACTCCATCCCCCAGCACACCAAGATCAGGCCCAAAGATGTTCCGGGAACTCTTCTCAACATCGCCCTCCTCAACCTGGGCAGCTCTGACCCCAGTTTAAGGTGATGAATTATCCTACTTAAATCAACAGTGGTCAAATATTTACCAGTGTATTCCTGGCATTTCATGCCTGAATATTTATGTTTCTCTCTGTTTTTTTAAAAGGTCTGCCGCTTATAACCTCCTGTGTGCCTTAACTTGCACCTTTAACCTGAAGATTGAAGGCCAACTTTTGGAAACCTCTGGCCTTTGCATCCCTGCCAATAACACCCTTTTCATCGTGTCCATTAGCAAGACTCTAGCAGCTAATGAGCCTCACCTGACCCTGGAGTTCCTGGAGGAGTGTATCTCTGGTTTCAGCAAGTCCAGTTAGTGCCCCATTAAGCCCTTAATTAAACTCTCAGAAGACCCTGGTGATCCTCCTGCTGTTTCGGATCATTACTCGCATTCTGTTTTGCCTTGAAGTCCTAATAGGAAGTGCCTACTTCTACTTGAAGGCATCATGATTGTGTATTTGCTTTTGTTCAGTTATGTCTACAAGAATGAATGGTTTGTCTAGAGATAAGGATGTTAAGTGTTTAGCACAACAGGGTCCAGGAACGCTCAAGTAAAGAAGTCTTCTGGTAACCAATGACTTTCCTCCATGTATGCAGGTATAGAATTAAAGCACTTGTGTTTGGAGTACATGACTCCCTGGCTGCTGAACCTGGTACGCTTCTGCAAACACAGCGACGATGGCAAGCGGCAACGAGTTACTGCGATTCTGGATAAACTCATTACCATGACGATCAATGAAAAGCAGATGTATCCATCCATTCAGGCCAAGATCTGGGGGAGCTTGGGACAGGTAACAGAACTAATCTTAAATGTATTCATGTGACACAGAATTGAAGGCATCTTATTTGGGGTTTTGCTTAAGAGCTACGTTATGAAACTACGTAAATTACACTTAAAAAAAAAAAGATTAACACATTGCTATTTGTGGTTTCCCAGTCGTGTAGCATTCATATAGCATACTTGCACTGTTGTGTTTGCAATTAATTTAACTTTAGAGAGCATTACTCATGTCAATGTTGAGCTGATGGCAGCTTCCTGTGTCTACAGATAACAGATCTACTTGATGTAGTTCTGGACAGTTTTATTAAAACCAGTGCGACGGGAGGTCTCGGATCTATCAAAGCTGAAGTAATGGCAGACACCGCTGTGGCTTTGGCCTCTGGCAACGTCAAACTGGTGTCTAGCAAGGTGATGTTCATGCACACACACTTTGTGAGAGTGATTATAAATGGTAGCTGAAAAAGTTCAGCTTTTATAAGCGCAAATTGTCTAAGAAGTGTAACGTTTCTTAACATTACATTTAGACCAGGAGAAACTTGAACAGACCAAGGACCACATTTTGAGAATGTTTCTGAACATGTAAAACTGCAACACAACATGTTAAATGTGATGCTGTAATTATATGAGGAACAGTGTGACTCACAGATGTGGTTTGGTTGGTTTCTTCCTCTCTCGCTCTTGTTCTTACTCTCTTTAACCTCTCTCGTCTGCCTGTCTCTATTTCTCTCTTTGTTATTAGAGATGGTTAATGGTGCTCAGGTCATGGACTTGAGGTTGGTTCATTGAGCTCAGCTGGGTTCTGTGAACCATGCAGACTTAACATAAGAATATTTCATTTAAACAACAACTTAATCCTCAAGCAGAACAATTTACAGGAAATGTTTTTTTTTTCAGTGTTTCTGTATAGATTGAGCTGTCCGTTGTCATTTAATATTATTTATATATTCTATTATAGTGTTTATAAATCATTTGAATTAGCTTTATTATCTATATTTTCCATTTTCATTTAAATTTTAGTTTGTTTTAGTCATTTTATATGCTTTTGTCATTTTTATCAGTGTTATTATGTTTCTATTTTAATTTATTTCAGTTTTTAAGTTTTTCAACTATTTATTTTTTTATTTATAAAAAATAACTTACCCACAGGTGATCATTCGGATGTGTAAAATCATCGATAAGACGTGTCTGTCACCCACACCAACGTTGGAGCAGCACCTGATGTGGGATGACATCGCCATCCTGGCCAGGTACATGCTCATGCTGTCCTTCAACAACTCTCTGGATGTAGCCGCCCACCTGCCCTATCTCTTCCATGTCGTGACCCTGCTGGTGGCCACGGGGCCTCTGTCGCTGCGGGCATCCACGCATGGCCTGGTTATCAACATCATCCACTCCCTCTGCACATGCTCCCAGCTGTGCTTCAGCGGTAAGAGGATGTCTATTTCCTAGAGAGATGTCTTCATGCATCAGTGAGTTATTGATTACTGAAGTGTCTTGGTTTTCTGCTGTGCAGAGGAGACCAAGCAGGTGTTGCGTCTAAGTCTGACAGAGTTCTCCCTGCCAAAGTTCTACCTGCTGTTCGGCATCAGCAAGGTCAAATCGGCTGCGGTTATTGCCTTTCGTTCCAGCTACAGGGATCGTTCATTCTCTCCGGGCTCCTATGAGAGAGAGACCTTTGCTCTGTCATCCCTGGAGACGGTTACCGAGGCATTGCTGGAGATCATGGAGGTACGTTATACCTTGTAACCTCAGACGGAAAGACTTTCAAACTTCATATAGCTGTACATTTACCAGCTAAAGAGAAATCTCATTGGTCCAAAATCCTTCTCAATATAGCTTTTTATTTAAAGGGCCCCTATTATGGATTTTTGAAAATGTAGTGTGTAACATAGCTTTAAGTGAAAGAAAACATCCTGCAAAGTTTTAAATCTGAAAGTGCACCGTATATAAAGTTATTGTCTTTCAAAAGTAAGAGTCGACTCTTAGTCAATGAAATGAATCGTTTTTCAACCGTTTTATAAGCCGTTTCGTTGTGACGTCAAGATGAAATATTAGCTTATTGCGCACGCAGACACCAAGGAAAATTTTAACCTGAAACCAGCAGATGATTCCTGTGAATCAGTCGAGAAGACGCTGTTCTCTACAATGTGAAGGTAAAGCCAGTTTTTTTTCACTGCCCAAGGACGAGCATGTGAAGAATCAGTGGTTAAAATGAATCTTTACCACGATACCACAGCAGTATAATCCGAAACTTTTGCAGTGTTCCCTTTTATTTTACTGATGGAGTTCAGTGCAGGATTCGCAAACCGCTTGCTCTTGAAAGATGGTGTTACTAAAATACTTAGTTTTGAGTTTTATATTGTGTAGGTCTCCTGCTTACTGGTTAAATAATATTATTAATACTTCTGCTAATCAGTTGTGGGCCACTATTACCTATAACTGTGTCTATTAATGCAGATTGTCTGTCGTTCTCACTACTTTGAGGAAAGATTAAGCATGGAGCAAGATTTGTTTTACCAACGTTTGTTACATCAGATCATTCACGCTAGAGCTCGGCTAATGTATTGCCTACATGCACTGTTATTGATACAGTTTCCACGTGTTCACCGCAATATATTAGAAAAATACTCAGTAAATAAATATTCTTCATCCTTATATATATATAAAGCATCCTTCATATCTCCAAAAATTCTTTTGTTTTATTATATTTTTAATTGAAAGATAGGCTGTACCGAGTCTTTCCGGAAAAAAACGAGCGGCTGGGGGCGGGCCGTGTGGGCGAAGCTTAGCTGTGCTAACGCGCCGAGCTAACAACACACAGAGACATTTGTTCAACAGTTTTACTCACCGTTCCAACGCAAGACCGCGAACCTTTATCATTGTGACTGCTCGATCCTTAAGCATTAGACGATCTGCAAATCCGTCGATCTGGGCTTTGTTTATAAAACAATCATCGTCGAAATGCAGGGAACAACAGTCTTACACAACTCTGTTTATGCTCAGGAAAACAAACTCCATCCACGGGTTCCTTAACGCTGGGTTCTTTGGGAATCTGTGCAGGGTTGTCTTTCCCTGGCAACCAAAAACACACTTCTTTGGTGACATTGACTTCCCAAAAGTCGGGCAGGGCGCTTTGATGGGCGAACTGCTTTCACTCTCTTGCTCTGTTTTACGAGTGCGCGCGCGCCCGCGATCTTACCGGAGAAGTGCCCTTAGGACCCATATAAGGAAATTCCGCTCTATCTTACGTAAGACAGAGCCATACTCGAAAAAAACTTTCCGAAACTTGTGACAAACCGGAAGGAGTATTTTTGGAACAAAAATACTCCTTCAAACGTACAACTTAGTTTTTAAAACTTTGTCCATGTTTAGCATGGGAATCCAACTCTTTACCAGTGTAAAAAACTCAGTATGCATGAAATAGCATTTCACCCCCCCTTTAATGCTGATGTTGAGGAATTACAGTTGCAACATCTCACAATGTACCTCAAACTGAGTAGTGTATCACTGAGAAACGTCCTTCTCAAGTTTGCGATGGAGGTTCAGATTGGATGAATAGTTCTTCCAACGTATCATCATCGGACTCGCGCTTGCATTTATATGGTAAAACCGACGTCATTGTTCGTTACTGTCTTTAGTTTACGGTGTAGGAAGCCTCAGGACAAGCAGAGCTGACTTTGTTATGGCAATGGGCATGTAGACCAATCACAACAGACTGAGCTGTCTGACCAATCAGATTAGAGTAGCTCGCGGAAAGGAGGGATTTAGAGAGATTGATTCATCTGACGAGTCGTTTGAGAATCATTGAAAATGTGGTGATGTGCAAATGTATATTATGAGAAAATGAAAAAAAATTTGACCTTTGATGCATGTAAACCTGTTGCAACCTTAGGAAACTTTAAAATAGCGTAATTGGGGCACTTTAATATCAGATTTGTATTGATTTGCACAGCATTTTGTATTTAGCGTGGACACTTGTTGCCCTGAATTGGTTTTGCAATGTTCTTTCAACAAAGTGCTAGCAGGTCTGTTAGAAGTTACTGTTCCATGTTCACATGAAACGGTTGTTTAATTAGTGTTGTAAGACCCTTAATAAAGATCAAATGCCTGTTTCATTTCTCTGTATATTTCCGTGTTTGCTATAAAGCATCACGTACTGTTTAAAAGTGTGTCACTGGGTTTTTCCCTTTGTGTTTTAGGCATGTATGAGGGACATTCCAGGCTGTAAATGGCTGGACCAGTGGACCGATCTTGCACAAAAGTATGCAAACTGTGCTCTCTACAGTTGAATTATGAAATAATTTATTAATAAACTAAGTGGAAGTTTACTGATATGTGTTCAAGGCAGATTCATGATGCACATATATGTGTGTGTTTAATGTGCAGGTTTGCTTTTCAATATAATCCATCCTTGCAACCACGGGCTCTTGTGGTGTTTGGCTGCATCAGTAAACGGGTCACACACACCCAAATGAAACAAATCATACGGATCCTGAGCAAGGCCAGCCCTCTCCTCAGCATCGACCGGGTCAGAACCTGTCTAAACTGTCTTACTTTTAAAACAGAAACATGGGCTACCCATGAAAATTAGTTAAGTTTCAATCCATAAGCTGTATTGTGTACTGTTTTTGCTCTGCTCTGGAAAGTATTAGATGATCCTGTGCTGATCATCTCAATTGATGATGTTGCCATCTAGCTTTGCACTGATGTTTTCTGTCATTTAAGAAGAACTGTTTTTTTTTTCCTCAGGGTTTGGAGAGCTGCCTAAAGAGTCCTGATAACTGTAATAGCCAGGTGCTGATCGAAGCTACCGTCATTGCCCTCACTAAACTACAGCCTCTACTCAACAAGGTTATAAATTACAGCATTCTTCTAAAATGTGTGTGTGAGTGAGAGAGCGAGTGTGTGTGTGACTTATTTAACTGTGTGGGTGTCGTCCAGGACTCACCGATGCACAAAGCACTCTTCTGGGTGGCTGTGGCTGTGCTGCAGTTGGATGAGGTGAATCTGTACTCTGCCGGAACCGCTCTGCTGGAACAGAACCTACACACACTCGATAGTCTGCGAGTCTTCAACGACAAGGTTTTAATATAACACTCTGACATGTCACACTGCAGCACATATACAAACATGCGTAGGCCGACTCTGTATCGGAAACCACCTTTTATTAGCCACCTTCGGTTGCAGAATAAATGAATCATGGGTACACTAGCAAATAGGGTAGCTCTAACGGTTGCTTTTGGGTACTTGAAAATAAAGATTTGTGGGAAGTTGACATTTTGTAGTTTACATTGTAGCATACATCTAAAAACAATTTCAAACAATATTTGGCCGATTTGTGATTAAAACAACTAAAAGATAAAATATAAAGAACTATTGAAAGCAAAAAGGACTTGTCCTGTCTATCTCTCAGAGTCCTGAGGAGGTGTTTATGGAGATTCGTCAGCCTTTGGAATGGCACTGCAAACAGATGGACCATTTTGTTGGTCTCAACTTCAACTCCAACTTTAATTTTGCTTTGGTTGGGCACCTGTTGAAAGGTAAATAAATGGGTTTATGCAAAAATATTCAAACATTTTGTGTTTTGGTTGGAAAACTATCACATTTCTGTTTTGTTTTTGCAGGGTTCCGGCACCCCTCCCCCACCACCGTGGCACGGACCATCCGTATCCTGCACATGCTGTTGGCCTTAGTAGGAAAGCACCTGAACTGTGATAAGTTTGAGGTGAACACACAGAGCGTGGCATATCTGGCAGGTAAGGAAACCACTGCTATCTCCCCTTTCCTACTGTCTTCTCTTCACTTTGGTTATTTAGGATTCAGTATAGTGAGTACATTTTGTGTATGCGCACTTGTATAGCTCTCCTCCCAGTGTCAGAAGAAGTGCGTAGCCGCTGCAGCCTGAAACACAGGAAGTTGCTACTCTCTGATCTTACCATGGAGAATGTTTCCATGGATACGTACTCTGGACATCATGAGGACCCTACCTGCAGGTACCACCTAGACAGAAGATAAGGGTGACTTCACACCATCACCTTTTGTAAAATGCTAACTTTTTGCAACCCTGTTCATAAATCATGAACTTTGTCACCCAGATTGCTGCGGGAAAGCCAGCTGTGGACATCCCCAAAGGTCTCAGAGCGGTACTTGATGGCCCAGTACCCCATAGTGGGGCAGGTCAGCCCACGAACACGCAAATCCATGAGTCTGGACATGGGGCAACCCTCCCAGGTTAACACCAAGAAGCTTCTGGGTAATTTTTACTGGGTTGTGTGTGTGTGTATATATATATATATATAATAAACCTTAATGCTTTTAACTTTTAGATTAGTATTTATTGGTTTTAATGTTCTTAAAATGTTTCCCTTAGGCACCAGAAAAAGCTTTGACCACCTTATATCAGACAGCAAAGCACCGAAGAGGCCTGAAATGGAATCGGGTATCACAACGCCGCCCAAGATGAGGAGAGTGGCTGAAAATGAATATGAAATTGGTGAGGGTCACAAAGAAGTGAAATGATTCTCAATGTTTGCATCCATTTATAACTTTTTGTTTCCTGTTGAAAGAAACCCCAAGAATCTCCCATCACCACCTGCGGAAGGTCTCTGTGTCTGAGTCCAATGTCCTGCTTAATGAGGAAGTTCTCACAGATCCAAAAATCCAGGCGCTGCTTTTGACTGTGCTGGTAATCTCTTTCTTTCTCGGAATAAATAAAAAAGGATCTTTTTCAGTTCCTCATTCACAGATCAATTTGCATTTATAATTTAAATATTTTGTCATTTCTGTTCCTCTGAAGTATTTCGTGTCACTTCCTGCCCCCCACCCTCACCCTGCCATTTCCTTTAAACATCCATTCATCATCTGAATTTTGACTGATCTGTATTCTTGAATGTTTTCTCAGGCCACTCAGGTGAAAAACACATCAGATGAATTTGAGCAGAGGGTCCTGTATGAGTTTCTAGCTGAGGCCAGTGTTGTCTTCCCAAAGGTCTTTCCTGTTGTGTAAGTCCAAATGTACCTGCTCTTCAGTACACATGACACTGAATGATGAAATGAGACTCTCATTGTTGTGTTTTGCTTTTTATTTCAGTCACAACCTCCTGGATTCAAAGATTAATACTTTGTTGTCACTGTGCCAGGACCCAAACCTTCTGAACCCAGTCCATGGAATTGTGCAGAGTGTAGTTTATCATGAAGAGTCGCCCCCTCAATACCAAACATCCTACCTACAAAGTAAAGCAGCTCACATCTCTTATATATATATATATATATATATATATATATATATATATATATATATATATATATATATATATATATATATATATATATATATATATATATATATATATATATATATATATATATATATATATATCAATGAATGAGTGAATGGGTACTCAGATTCTATATCATTTTTACTTACCTCCACAGCTTTTGGGTTTAATGGACTCTGGAGGTTTGCTGGTCCTTTCTCTAAGGTGAGTGACACTGAATTTGTTCTCAAAATGCAAGAGAAAAACATTGACCATAATCTGTTATTATGCATATATATATATATATATAAACTTGAGCTGCTCTCTGTTTTCCGCAGCAAACTCAGTTCCCAGACTATGCAGAGCTGATTGTCAAGTTTTTGGATGGATTGATTGACACCTATTTGCCCGGCATCGATGAGGAAACGAGCGAGGAGGGTCTGCGAACACCCACCTCTCCATACCCTCCACCTGCCCAGAGCCAGCTCAGCATCACTGCCAACCTCAACCTCTCGAATTCAATGACCTCACTGGCCACCTCCCAGCATGCACCAGGTCTGTACTGATTTACTTGAGACTATTTATTTGAAGGTGCCTCTCACTCTCACTGTCCTGCTGTCTGTCTCTTAGTCACAACTGCGAGATTGTCAGCAACTGTTGTTCACAGATGTTTAACGCAGATAAAAGCATGATGATGTCAGTTCTTCCAAGTGTCACTTTGACTGCATGCTGTCTATAGAAAAGTAGCTGTACAAGCAGTGTGAAGTTGACACTTCCTGCTTCATTTTAACCGCACTCTGCTTAATACTTCGTAGTTTATATTTAAACCCTTACTTTGTAGCAGAGGAACCCATAAACAGTGTTGTAACCAGGTGCAATACGTTTCTGTCTACACTGGAAACAATTGTGGTTGGTTTGGAAGAGATGAACCTACAGAGACAAACATTTAAAAGCAATGTTTTAATTACGAAACTCATTTATGACATCCTGTCTTCCTTTTATATGTTTACAGTTATGGTTCAAAGTGTTTAATTGTTTTAAAGGGCTGGTTGATTATGATTTAATTTTTCTAACTTTAGTTAGTGTGTAACGTTGCTGTTCGAGCATAAACAACATCTGCAAAGTTACGACACTCATATTTCAAAGCAAAGGGAGATATTTTCTTTAAAAGAAATTGCTTTTTAAGAACTACAACAAAGGGCTGGTAGGAACTACATGACATTCCTCCCGGGTTAGTGACATCACAAACCCTAAAATTCACATAAACCCCGCCCCCGGAAAACGATTTATAGATTATCAAGACAAAATATGCTAATCAATGACTAGAAGATACTCTTAAGCTATATAGAGCTGGTAAGTCCCGCCCCTTCCGTAAAACCCCGCTGGACCTCAAAGTTGAAAAACCGTCAATGCAAGTGAATGGGAGAAAATAATTATTTTCTGATCCCGTTTGAATTGTGCCATGAATTGAACATATGTTGTCTGTGAATTTTTTAGATAACTTTTCATGTTACGAGTTTGACAGTATATGGTATGATTCTTCGGCTAGCAGTTGTGGAAAAGACATAACGAGAAAGACTACATGTCGCCTATGTGACGTCACCCCATAAAGTTGACTTAATTGTGGTTTTCACCAACCTCAACGATTTTGTCCTCTCCCTGAAAGAAGGCGGTGAAGTGCATCAAAGACAGCCATGTTTAGCGGGATCCGTGAGTTAGTGTCCGTGTGCTAGCGGTGTTGACGTTTCAAACGCGTCGAAAGCAGCGAAGAGTTGTAGTCCACAAAGTGCTCTCACACAAAGTCTAACCGTATCAAACTTCTACCCGCTAAATTGTAGCATTCTTTACACGAAAAGTTATATAAAAAATTCACAGACAACATATGTTCACATTCATGGCACAATTCAAACGGGACCAGAAAATAATTATTTTCTCCCATTCACTTGCATTGACGATTTTTCAACCAAGAGGTCCAGGGGGATTAGCGGAAGGGGCGGGACTTACCAGCTCTATAAATGTATCAACTAACCATTCAGAAATGTTGTCTACATGTTGTCACTTCTTCTTGAGTCTCTCCATCTTTGTCTGACACCGGTTTGAACATAAAAGGCTAAAAGTTTTTAGAATTTTTCAGACATGTCTGTCTGTGTGAGGTAATCGAAGCTGCTAACATGGAAGGTGTTGTAGCTCCGCACTCTGTGCGGGGAGCAGCAGCTCATTTGCATTTAAAGGGACGCACACAAAAACGGTGACAATTTAATCATGCTATATAGAATTTTTCAGACATGTCTGTCTGTGTGAGGTAATCGAAGCTGCTAACACGGAAGGTGTTGTAGCTCCGCCCTCTGTGCGGGGAGCAGCAGCTCATTTGCATTTAAAGGGACGCACACAAAAACGGTGGCAATTTAATCATGCTATATAAAAATATCTGTGGGGTATTTTGAGCTAAAACTTCACATACACACTCTGAGGACATCAAAGACTTATTTTACATCAAGTGAAAAGGGCATAATACCACTACACCACTTTAAGTTGTTTCCTGTCAGGCTGACACACTTCTGGTTTTTTTGGTGGGTTAGTATGGTCTTTGTGGTTTATGTATGCTCTAAATGTAATGTATGACCCATATTAGACAGCTTTGCCACCTTTTGTGTGTGCTTTTTATAATTTTTGTATAATCTGAACATGATAAATCTAATGGTATATCTGGTTGGTCTGTATGGTCAATTTAACTTTTACACTTATTATAACCTCAGAAACAGAAGCTTTGAATGACTGTTCAAATATAGGCTATATATTTTCATGTGTTTGTAGCTTGGTTTAATCATGCATGTATGTTTTTGCTTCGAGCAGGAATCGATAAAGAGAAGGTGGACCTGTCCCCTACCACGGGTCTGGCATCCAGCGGGCGCACACGCCACGGCTCGGCCAGCCAGGTCCAGAAACAACGTAGCACCGGCAGTTTTAAAAGACCTAGCATCAAAAAGATTGTATGAGAACTGCAGCACAGCAGGGTTTAGCCCCTGCTGGACCTCTGACATGCATTACGCTGCATTTTATGCGGTTTCTCTTCACTCCTACTAAACCCAGCGTTTACGGTTATCTTTAGGTTCTTCTAAAACTGTTCAGCCGTGTTTGCCAGGATCAAAATAAACTGAACGCCTCTGTTTAAACCAGTCACTGTTTGACACATGGGAGGAAGTCTCTTTTTTTTTTTTTTTTTTTTTTTTTTTTTGCTTTGTTTGTGTGTAATAGAACATTAACTTTTTTTTTGATGGAATCACAGACATTGCCTGAAGGTGGCCTGAAGTATATTATGTTTAAAAGCACTAATTTCCTTCTTAAATGTAATAGATGAAAGTATTAAATAAGTGCCATTCCTTTGTTCAGTTGTATTTGATCTTGTTTTCCTACTGTGTTAACTTTTTTGTGGTCGTTTCTTTTAGGGCAGGAATGATTTTTCTTCCTGGAGAGTCAGGACTAATGCTGAAACATTTGCGAGCTCTCCCCTAAAGCAAAAATGTACAATCGTTCATGTAGTATTTCAAGAATTTACCCTTTGTACCCTTTTGGACTTTATATTACAAGAAAAACATACATAGAGGAAAAACTTTAAGTTTCCGATCCATCCAAACTGTGATCTCTCAGTGTGGACTGCCTTTCCAAAACCCCACTTACTTTTTCTGAATTCTAATTGGTCTGATCTATCTGAAATGTTATTACCACTCAATCAACGACAACTCTTGTGGTGGTGATAATCTGTCAGTTTTGGATTGGAGGGGAAGGTTTGAAGATCAAATCTAATTACAGTTTTACAGCAAAAATAACAATTATCTGAAAAAAAATTCAGATTTAAAGAACCGAGAGAGACAACAAAGATCTCATTGGGTTACACTATGTTATGGCAACTTAAACAAAGAGAGATTTTAGAAAATGCTGTTTTAGGGACAATGCTCAATCTCTTTTTAAAGTTTACTTTCACCTTATTTCTTAATGTTTTCTTTCTTTTGGTCGGTGAACTGTAACATTCTGGGTTCCGTCCAGTGCAACAGATTTTCTTTACTGTTCGTGTAAATGTTATGCCATGTGTGCTGATGTTTGTGTTTTTGTTTCATTTTTCTTTCGATTTAGATCCAAGCTTGAAACCTAACTTTTATCCCTACCCCATATACAATGGTGCCATTTTGACTCTTGGACATGTTGAAATGTGTGTATTGGGGGCAGTTTTATTTTTTCCTGTTGTGTTTCAATCACATTTGTATGTCTTAATGTCAGAAAGGTCAAGTGACGAATGGGTTTAGTAATGGCAGACAGATGGATGTTTCAAACACTACGTTTTTTGGCACTTGAGGTTATGCAAAATTTTACCTAATTGTTCTACTTTAGTTTCCTTTTTTTATGCCGAGAGCTTCACCTCTGTAAATATTTTTTTGTGTAAAAATAGAAAAAGTATATTTACTACACTGTAAATACAAGTGACTATGACATTGTATTATTTTGCTTTTTGTAAAGCAGTTAATTACTGAATATGTACAACATAAAATATGAATTGTTGTCTGTCAATCATGTTCACTGCATTATGTCAATTAACATGGAGGAAATATTGAGGGTTGCACTGAAGATCGAAATCTTTGTGTCCTGACCTGGACCCTCTTTATAATACATTATTGTTATCATCTGATTTCATATTCACAGATGTAACACTAATAAAGTCCATTTCTGTCCATCATTGTGTATGTTTTATGGCTTGGTAAAAAGCTCCCTGCTTATATCCAGATCACATCTAAAGACAACACTGAAGATTCCTGACTTGTTAAAGTGAATGTGTAGTAGGCTATGTGGAGCTATACATGAATTATATTCACATTAAAATGTGTTCAAAACAAACAAACTGAAATTACAAGAAATACTTGTATAAATCTGGACAGGGTATTTTTTTTTTTTATGTTTATTAAAGATAAATAACCTGTGTGCAGACAATAGGCACCTCAGTGTGACAACCACACATTCATATGGATACATTAACAGTAACGTTACATAGCCTAAACGTTTCCTTCTGTTTACATATGAAATCAAAATGTTAAACTCAGCAATATAAAAGGTTATTTCGTTAATGATACAGCCTTATCAATATCACGAGTGTTCCATAGTTTCCCGCCTTTCAGCTTGAGCGGGAGATCGCATGACAACAGGCCACACACTTTCTCAATCACTTGACCAATTAAAACTGTTCAGCGTTGTAATTGTAGTGTTATTTTTTATTATTATTTTTGTAATTATGTACTAACTACTGTGAATGTTAAAGTATGCATTGCCTTGAAACACATGTTTTTTAGTCAAGTTTTTAATTTTGTTGGATAAATTCATTCATTAATCTATCAGGAACACACGTGCGCTCCCGTGACGTCATACACATACACACCAGCCCTGCTAAGCTTCACGGTGAGCAGAAAGACATCAAACACCGGCTTCTTTTATTATATATGTGGAATGAAGGTCTTTTCCTTCTTGACTTATTCGCTTGTGATTTAAATGCATCAATTGGTTTTTAACATGCTTTCATACTAAAACAAAAAACAACAACACAAAACAGATTTAGATCCCATAAAGTTTTTTTTGCAGCGTGCTTGAAACGCCGATGTAATTGCGTCTACCTAAAAGTTTTCTTAATTCATGTTCGCTCTGAATTTGATAGCTGTGTGTGTGTGTGTGTGTGTGTGTGGCCTGGTAAACCCTATGGGGACAAAAATGTCCCCACAAAGAGAGCAATATCTGAAATCCTTGTCCTTGTGGGGACATTTTTGGTCCCCATGAGGAAAACGGCTTATAAATTATACTATTTATGTTTTTTATATGTTTTTTGAAAGTGTAAAAATCCAGAATGTTTTCTGTTATGGGTAGGGTTGGGATAGAATATACAGTTTGTTTCGGATAAAAATCATTATGTCCGTGGAAAGTCCCCAAAAAACATGAAAACAATATGTGTGAGTGTGAGGAATTGTCAACGCATTCATATTTTTTCAACCCATAAACTACCTCTTTTTGCTTCTATGGCTGATCTCACTGATAGAACATAAAAATGTTATAATATCTACTTGTAATATAATATCTCTTATTAACATGTTCACTTTAAAAAGAAATCTTTCTTGCATTTCTTTGCTATTTGGGTTGTGATTGTTGGTTTCTTTTTTGGCACCTTTACACTGCAAACACATTGTAATGGTATATATTGATATTTATATACAAACAGAAAATAAGATGTGTGGTGAATGTCATGGTGGCAGCTGTATTTAAGAGGGCTGCATGTGTTTGTGTGTTGCCAGGATATTTGAGCTGGTAATGAGATTGCTCTGGTTCAGTCTTCTATTGGAGAAGTGTTGGTGTCAAGACTCACTCCCCCTCTGAGCTCAGACGTCTCTCCTTACAGACTAGTGCCACCCAAGACTAGGGATGGTTATTAGATGTAGCTGACCTCTCTCTCTCTCTCTCTCTCTCAGTGGGATCAGTGGTAAGAGGATGTTGCTGTCGTTTAGGCCGCTGGCCTCTGTCTCTGTGTTGACTCTGCTAGGCTGGTGCTGGTACAGCTTTAGGAGGAGGAGGAGGACGACAGCTCCTCTCTGGACTGAAGAGGAGGTGTGTTTTTCGGACAGAAGCAGATCTGTTCACTCCTCCCCTGCTGACTCCAGTATTTTGGGTGAAAGGTCAGTAGCAGAGCATTTTTTTTGAAGGTTGTGTACTTGATTAGCCACAGTTTTAAGTGATAATATCTTCTAATATTAAATCTTCTCTACAAATATGTGTTATTTGAGCTTTAAATCAAGGGTTCCAAGGACCCCCAAGAGGTCACAACAAGTGGTGCAATGTCTGCAAATGTTATTATTTTTTTTTTTTTACAAAATATATTTTTAGGGAATGTTCCCTAAGATATTAATGAAATATATTTAACATAATGCTTTTTTTAATACCTTTCCCAAATTTAATAATAGTAACATTTCATTTTGCTTTCTGAAGACTAGCCTGAGATTATTTATGATTATTTCATTGAATTTTTCCAATTTCAGTTTATTTTAGCATTCTTTACAATACACATTATTCCAAAACAGCTACATGTTTAGCATAGAAAATGATCATCTCAAATATGCTGTCAACTTAATAAAAAAATATATATAGTTATTAATTTTGTAAGCAGATTCTTCATTTTGTTCATATAGCTGCCTTTTTATTGTGCAAAGTTATATTTGTGGGTCTTTTACAGCAAAATATTTCAAAACCTCTGGTCTAAATCATCCTTTTAGCAGTGTGACTAATGTTTCAGATGTTGAAGAATGGAAAATCTTGGTTTATGCCAAGTTATCCTGAAATGTATTTTGACCTGTCAAAGTAAGTCACTTTCAGAGAACGGACAGATTTGCTTTTTCCAGAGTGAAGACAGACACTGGGCTGTTTCTTTTTCTTCTCTTACAGTGACCTGAAAATGGACCACAACAACTCAGGATCCTCTGAAATCAGCAACTTCACAGATTCTTCACCAGTTCTGGACATGTGCAACCTTACCTGCACCTCTCCCGTAACAGGCCTCATCAAGGGAGTTCGACCCGAGCCAGAAGGAGAAGTATCTGTTCGTTTCCCTGAGACTCTCCAAACTGGGCAAGAAAAGGACAACATTGCTGGTGAAGGTCATCCAGACTGCAGAGATGTTAGTGAAGATGACTCTGGGCTTGAGTTTGATCTGGTTTGTCTCTCTTCAAACTGCCTTTCCAACGACTCTCACTCTTCAACGGGGAAACAGCCAGGTTCTGTCCACTTTGACAGTCATGATAGCAGCAGCCTGTCTGATTTCTCCACTGATAGAGGCTTGAACCCACAAAACTTGGAAAAGATCAGTTCTGTTCTGGTCCAAGAGATCATTGAAGCAGAGGACTGGAAAAACCAGGAACCCATTGATCCACATGAGCTTGCCGGTGTTTCAAGACCTCTGGAGGCTGCTGCTCAAAAACCATTTCAGCAGCAAAGCATCAGCGGTGACGCATCTCTTCAGGACGCCGTCTCATTCAGGGAGAAACTACTCAGCCATTTAGGAGCTTCTGTTGGAGATGATTCTGGATGTGGTTCTTGCTTCTCAGAGGATGCATCCTGTGCAGAGCTGTCTGAGGAGGGCAGAGGCTTTTCGATGACCCCCACAGAAGCGGACACAGTCAGCACTGAGGACAAAATGATTCCCAGCATCCACGGGGTGACAGAGGAAGAAGAGGAGGCCTGGAGAGGTACGTGAGACATTTACTTTCAAACTCATGAAATTCTGCTCCTGTTTGATCATTGTGAAATGAATTAACTTAAGCAGCAAACACAATTTTGTAAAAGTTTTTCAATATAGTAAATAAATATCTCTTGAGGATCATGTGACTCTGAAGACTAGAGTAATGATGCTAAAAAAAATCAGCTTTGCCATCACAGGAATAAATTGTTTTAATATATACTGAAACAGTTATTTTAAATTATAACAATGTTTCACAATAGTACTGTTTTTACTGTATTTTTTATCAAATGAATGCAGCTTTGGTAAACATAAGATAGGCTACTTGCATTTAAAAATCGTATTGATTCAGAACTTTTGACCAACTTTTTGATATATTTATTGCTTGTTACAGCTATCTGTAAAAAAACAAAAATGCTTCAATCACAAAGCAGTAAAATATCTCAGTGTGTTACATTCATATGGATCTTGTCTCCAGGTTCAGGAGATATAGGTGTAAGCTGCATTAGTGCCGATACTCAGGTGAGCAGCTTGGCTCCACCTCCGGCCCAGCCCATCATTCTTTGGGACATAGAGGTGCCAGCGGTGAGCCCCACACACAGACACACCCACATACTAATATTGATGGAGCATTAGCCCATTTATTACATTTGTATCTGAACGTGTTCGGAGATGCACCACAGCAGAGAAAAGATACGTGATCTTGAAGTACTAGACTCACTGCAGAAGAGCTCAAGTTACAGGACATATGAAGGCCTCACACAGTTGTTTGTCCATTGAGGATTGTATTACTGATATAAGGAGAGTGACAGGAAGACTTGTTTTCTGTATGAGGAAGAATTGTCCTAAATTTAAAACTGTCATTGCAGCATCTGGTTGGTCGATTGATCGGGAAGCAGGGGAAATTCATGAACTTCCTCAAGCAGAGCTCTGGAGCAAAGATCTACGTCTCCACCCTGCCGTTCACTCAGGAGATTCAAATCTGCCACATCCATGGTGAGATTTCCCGTGATGATGGCTACCTAATCAATGCTAAAGCCTAGCGCTGAATTCATGTGTTTGTGTTCGCCCAGGCTCACAGCAGCAGGTGGATGATGCTCTCTCACTCATCAGGAAGAAGTTTAAAGATCTGGATCTGAGTAATTGTATCCCTCTGCCCTGCCTGCCCATCACATCCTGGGTGAGGACTCTTAAAATCTTGACATCATGAGCATCATAAAAAGTTCTTATGATTAATGTGTCAAGTTTTGTGTGAGGCTCAGTTTTGTATATTCCAAATTCTGTGTGAGGAACAGACTGAAATTTAAGTGGAAAGTATGTGCCACATCACACCAAGTTTGATGCCAGTAACATCAAATACAGTGCTATGCATAAGTTTAGACACCCATGCTAAAGTTGACTAAAAAGAGGAATAAAAAATCATCTTTTGGAAATTGAACTTTAAAGCCTTAATTAAAAAAATAGGAAAAATACAACCTTTAAGGACACCAATTTTCTTTGTGAATGAATAATGTATCCTAAATAAATAAATGTTCTTCCTTAAAATACAGGGTGCATAAGTCTGGACACCCCTATGTTAAATTCCCATAGAGGCAGGAGGATTTTTATTTTTAAAGGCCAGTTACTTAATGGATCCAGGATACTATGCATCCTGATAAAGTTCCCTTGGCCTTTGGAATTAAAATAGCCCCACATCATCACATAGCCTTCACCATACCTAGAGATTGGCATGGTTTTATTTCAGTTTGCCTAATAGCTGGTTTGATTTGCATTGAGAGATGATCTTATGGAAAGTACTCCATGCCAATCTCTAGGTATGGTGAAGGCTATGTGAAGATGTGCGGCTATTTTAATTCCAAAGGCCAAGGGAACTTTATCAGGATGCATAGTATCCTGGATCCATGAAGTAACTGGCCTTTAAAATCTGTCCTAATTTTTTTAATTAAGGCATTAAGTTCAATTTCCAAAAGATGATTTTTTATTCCTCTTTTTAGTCAACTTTAGCATGGGTGTCTAAACTTATGCATAGCACTGTATCCTGACATGATGTGTTTTGAGGTGGCAAATCTTACTGTGTGCCTTGTGTGTGTTGTTCTGTTGTCTCTGTAGCTGCTGCTGCCTCAGGATGTGTTTGTGGAGGTGATCGTGTCGCAGATGGAGGCGGGTCTTCACCTGTTCGTTCAGCAGCACAAGCATCCATCTTATCAGGCCCTTCCCACCCTCATTCAGCACATGCAGCTCTGCTACTCTCAGCCGGGATGTCCCAGCCTGCCCACCCCTGTCGAAGGTATATAGACCCCTACTTAAACACACAGATCTCCATGTTGAGAGTAAGGCCCGGTTTCACAGACAGGGCTCAGATTAAGCCAGGATTAGGCCTTAGTTCAATTAGGGCATTTGCTTTAGAAAAAAAAACATTACTGGTGTGCATCATAAGACAAAACAATGGTGCTGTTGCAGCATGTATGGTTGCTTTTAGTTAAAACAGCTCAAACATGCATTTTAGTCTGAGACTAGGCTTAAGCCCTGTGAAACGGGGTAAATGTTTTATATTCACATTGACATTTATTAATTTAGCTATGAACAACGCAACATCTGTCTCCACCGTAGTTTAGTCTTTATAGTCTAGCTTGTCTTTTATTTTCTATCGTTGTCTCCCTTTGTTTTTTCTCTCTTTTAGAACCAGCAAAGCTTTACTGGCATGACTTTCAGATTTTTTGAATATTAGTAAATTAAAACACTAGGAAATGACACAAGTATGGGAATTATGTAGTGACCAACTTCATCACGTCTATTAGACCGTATTAAAATAGTTCTCTTTTGCTCATCAAAGCTCTATTTATATTAATTTGTATTAAAAACAGTATTGTGAAATATTAATATGATTTAAAACAACTGCTTTCTATGTTAATATATTTTAAAATATACTTTAAAGTTGTGTATGTACAGTATACACACACGTACGTTTGTTTCACTATATCAGTGAGGACAATGCATAGACTTCCATTGATTTTATATCAGGTTAATGATCTTTTCTATCGCCTAACCCAACCCTTACCCTTAAACACAACCCTCACAGAAACATGTGCAAAACACTACATTTAAATAAAAACATGTTTTGCCTGACTTTTTAACTAGTGAGGACCAGTAAAATGTCCTCACTAGATTTCACTATATAAGGACATTTATATATGAGGACATTTAGCCATTACATGTATAGCCACACACACACACACACACACACACACACACACACACACACACACACACACACACACACGCACACACGCACACACACACACACACACACACACACACAAACAGATGGCATCGCTGATAGTAAATGTGCTGTATGTAATGAATTGTTGCTCAAACTGTGGCAAGATCACTTGTAATTAGGGGTTATGAAGGCCAATCATCTCCCAAAATAATTAGAATTGCTTGTTGTCATCTAGTTGAGGAAGTCTGTCTATTTTCTGTCTTTCTCTGTTAGTGGGGGTGGTCTGTGCCGCTCCAGTAACAGGAGGTGGCTGGCAGAGAGCCCAGGTCATCCAGTACTGCATTGAGTCTGGCATGGCTCATGTCAGATATGTAGATAATGGAGGTTATGACACCGTGAACAGCGCCACCCTCAGGCAGATCAGGTCAGGTCGCTCAAGTTTGGTTTGATCCTTTGTCTGTGATTGTTGATCTGAATCTGATATTTGAAGATTTTGTTTTCACAGGTCAGACTTTGTGACATTACCGTTCCAGGCAGCAGAGGTTCTGTTAGACAATATCACGCCTTTGCCAGGTAAAACATAAGCGTGTTACTTTCTGTGATGTGCTGCTGCTCATGAATATGTACTATACCTGTATATTATTATTCGTATGTACATTTTTTTTTGGATCATAAATAATGAATTATGAAAAAAATGAAAAGCAATTTGTTTGCTTTGATAGGGGAGGAGTTTTCCCTGGAGGCCAGAGCAGCACTGGATGAATTAACTGCAAATATGGCCTTAATCATCAAGGTTATAACAAACAAACACATTTTATTCCTGTGTAGATAGATTATTTCCACTGTATTGTATCATTTCACTTGGCAGCGGATTCTCAAACTTCTTTGTCAGCTGAACCCGTTTGAGATAAATATTTACTTGAAATACCCCCTGAGATTAAGTTAGTATTTTAGTAATTTAGCAACACATTCACATCTTCACGGTCAATTTATGGTCACATGACATACAGGTTAACAAATAAAATATTTAAAATTAAATTGCTTTTCATCAAGTCGCAGTTGACAGTTTGAGAAACTCTGCACTGGGCGATCAAAAACAGCTCAGAGGAACTTTTTTTGGGGGGAAGAATTCTGAATGTGACAGATGTTGTTGTCTATGGTCAGGTGACAGGCAGTCAAGACGGCCTTCCTCTGGTGCACATGTGGAAACAGATGGGAGATGAGGTGTGTATGGCTAATTTTTCTTTACTAGATCCTTGCATTTCAGCTTTAACTTGTGTGTGTGTGTGCTCTGTGTGTCTGCAGGTGGTTCTGCTGAACAGATTACTGGCTGAACAAGGGTTTTGCACCTGGTTTGAGACGCAGTGATGTCGCAGCTTTTCACTTATCCTCTCCTGAACTCCCTTTCGCACAGTACATTGATTTCCATTTGTTTTTCTTTCGTTTTTTTATGGTGATTTTGTTGTTGTTTTTGAAACATTCTCTTTAAATGGTTCATATTATGCTATTTGTTGTTATTTAAAGGATAATTGAATTAAGTTATTTTCCCAGAATGCATTGCAGAGTAAATGTGATATGGTAAACCAGCTGCTTATGTGAACAGTTGCTAATATTGTACTGTTTTCTAAGATTGTCTCTTGAATGCTGATGGTTTGAAAGATTGTGTTGTGCTCAGGTATTTTGATAATGAAGTCATTTACAAATATTTGTTCTTTTCTTGGTCATTGTATTTTGTTGTTGGTCTCTTTGACTGTAAAGCCTTAAAGAACTGCGGCAGCGAGGAGCATCATGAAACCCTGCTGAAACGAACTTGTACGGTTCACTGCTCTGTACTCTCACACTGATGCTGCCAAACATCTCACTGAGTAAAAGGTCTGTGGGTATCACAAACATGCTGTGCTTTTTACTCTTCCTTGTGCTGATGCTGACTTTGTCTTACATTTAAATCAATATGCAGCTTAAAAGTTTACAAACCACTTCTAGGATCTGATTTTTATTAAACAACCAACATTTTTTTTTTTTTTCTGCCCTGAAGAACCTGCAAAACGGATTTTGTGAGATAAGGTTAACTTTGTATTTGAATTCAGACATACTTCTTTTTTCACATACTGTTTTTCACATACTATATAGTAGGGAAGATTTGCGATTTCGGATGCAGACCTTGATGAGCTGGTTCAGGTGTGTTTAATTGGGGTTGGAGCTGAACTGACAGTGGCCCTCCAGGAGCTGGATTGGACACCCGTTTTAAACCATATCTGATTTCTTCAAAATATTGTAAAATCTTTACAAAAAAAGGAGTTTAAGAAATCCATACTCTGGCTGTCTTAAAACAAATTACGTGCACCTACTACTTCTGGCCAATAGATGTCACTCAGTGTAAAGCTTTGAATGGCTGGTTATGAGTAGGTGGCCAGGATAGTATTTATTTTTAAAGCAATATCATAAATTGATAATATTCTTCTAACAAATATTGTGTGAAAAAATACAAATGTATATTTACATATTTTTTTATATATACTGCATATGTATGCAGGTTGATCACTAATGACTACAAGTGTGGTAAATACACTATGCAGCAGAAAAGTGTGGGTGTATGTGTAATATATATATATATATATATATATATATATATATATATATATATATATATATATATATATACATATTATATTATTTTTTTTATTTTATTTTTTTATCAAGCTTGTATATTTAAGTTCAGTAATTTCACTTAAATGACAATTCATAGGTCATTTTCATTACCATTTAAGTGAAATTACTGAACTTAAATCTATGAGCTTGATAAAAATGATCATTCTAGAAGAATATATATATATATATATATATATATATATATATATATATATATATATATATATATATATATATATATATTTGTGTGTGTTTACTTGCCACACAAGTAGAGTTACTAGATGTGATCAACATGGATGCATATGTAGTAAATATACATTTATAATTTTTTTTACACAATATTTGTAAGAATTTTTTTCATTTATATCCTTGGTTCTAAAAATAAACACTATCCTGACTATCCCTGTGGTGCTCTACAGAGAAACGGATCTAGCTGACTTGAATAAATGTCACATGGCTGTGCAACCATGTGAAAGATCCCACAGCAAAGCACTTTGTAGAGAAAAGGTGACTTCTATTGCAATAATTTGCATGAAATATCATGGGAAAGTGTGCTGAAATGGGCTGAATATTTAAAGTGAGTGGTGACATTCTTCAATAAACATGCAGAGAAGCCCCTGTATTTGGCCCTGCTCTCATATCTGCCTGCCGCAGGGGGTCTGATTGGTTTGCTCTGAGGAATCTGAATGCCACAGCTGATACTGTTGCATGTATCATATTCTCCAGTCTTAACTTTGAGATTTCTATTTCTCTAAGCAGAAAATTCTCTCATTTCCCAGAGTGCCCTGATGAATGCATATTATCCTAAAGAGGCGCAGTGATCTGTTAGGCAGCTAACAGATGCACAACATTAAAAAATGAGACTTTCAGTAAGTAGAAGATCCACTCATTAATCAAACACAGATGCCGCTGTGACTGTGGGTCTCCCTCACAGATTGGACTTGATGCAGTTCCTTTTCCTTGATACAGAAAAATACTCTTGGCTCCAAATATCAAAAAACTCCCCCTCAATGTCCCCTTTACCAGCAGAAGTCATTGTAATATCAAATATCAGAGTTTGAACATCAGATTTTCGGGACTGGAATGGGTTTGAGAAAGTTTATTAGAACATTAGCAGCATGATCTATGAATGACCTGTTGTGTTTAAGTGAGTTAAGAAATGATTGTCTGGTTCAAGAGTTCTTATTTGGCCACAGTGGGAGAAGCAATGCTCTTGTTTTCCACAGTAATCTGGTTCTGTGAAACTAGAGCTGCAGTCATTTGATAAACGTCCTATTTGAGCATTTCCATATCAATGAAGTCAGCAGATGCCACACTAACACTGATCTATCCATTCTACATGCTCACTCAGCAAAGTGAAGCGGAGAAAGGCTCAGAAATGCATTGCCTGAATGCGTGGGGGTGTCAGAACCCTCCAGGAAAATTAACATACATACCAAATGATGTCTTTGGGTTATGTTTAGGGATAAACAATATTATCAGCTCTGAATAACAGAATAGCTGGAAAGTCCCCACCAGTCCGTGTTTTATACAGCAAGCTCCAGTGTTATTTTAGTAGTATTGATATACTATTACTTTTGTTAATGTTTAAAATTAGAAAAATAAAAATCATTTTAATTGTTTTATTTATTAGGTTTTAGTTTATTTAAACTAAATGAAAAGGAGAAATGTCACCTTGGCAACTAGCTGAAATAAAATAAAGGTAAGTATATTTTTAATATTTTATTTTAGTTAATGATTATTTTATTTCAAGTAGCCTAATGAAAATGTTTTTTTTTTTTTATGTTTTTTTTTTTAGTTAATAACCAAGCTCAGTATTGAAAGGTGCCAACAGAATGAAAGGACTTTTAAGAGAAAAAAATGAATTCCAAAGCAAATTTGATCATTTATAAATCGTATTTATCTCTGTGCACTATGTACATTCACTTATAAACTATGTGTGGATTTATGACATTGCCACTATTAATAAGTTGTCAAACTAAAATGACAAACATGACATATGCGAGTGCCACCAAGAAAACACTTGATTTTAGTTCAATTTTGTGAACTATTGTGCTTCATTTTAGTTTTAAATATTCGGTTTCCTTTCCAGAAAGCCTCTTGGTTGTATTTATTCAGAAGGTGGCGCAAATGTAAACTTTATAGGGTTTAAAGAGCCTACTGAAGATCTGAATCCACTCTCGTGATTCCTGTCAAACGCTGCTAACCAACAGGGGGCGTGGTTTCCATAGATAGGTAGGCGCAGATCCCCGCCGGATTGGTTGGCTGATGCTTTCAGTCACGCCCCCTCCTGAGAGGGGCGGGAGCGCGCGCTGATCCCACGTGTGACGCTAGCGCTCCCGGTTCGGTAATATTCCTTGAGCTGGGGCTGCAGTGCCCGTGTGTGTGTGTATGCGTGTGTTTGGAGTTGGTTGGGCTTTGAGCTATGGAAGCGGACGCGAGTCAAGTCACCTCTGGAAGCCCGAGTGATTCGCTACACGACCCGGGGTAAGAAGACAGGACAAGTGCGAGCGCGCCCTTGTGTGTGTTTGGAGTTTGATTCTGTTTTCAGCGCGAGCGAGCGCATGTCCTTCCTCGCGCAGTTCTGCTGATGTTTTGATTGACAGGTCATATCTAAGGCTCATATCAGCCGGTACACAGCTCAAGCTGTTGGTAGCTCGCTCTTTATGAGGTATTTACAAGGAAAATGGCCGTTTTGACATCTGGAGTCACTTATACCATTTTTTCTCCTTACAGTAAAATGTTTATCGGTGGCCTCAGCTGGCAAACCTCACCAGGTAAGGATCATTTATTCTGTTTTGGAGTTGTTTTGCGTCATATTTATCCATCGCACGCGTTGGAAGCTGTTTGTGTGTATGTGTGTCACTGCGCACAAGGTTATTGTGATTTTCAGTCATCTGACATTAAAGCGAGCGACGCGACAAAACTTAAACGCTCTCATTATAATCAACGAAGTGTGAAGCGCGCGACCTTCGTTGATTATAACGGCAGCGTGCAAGCTTAATCGCGTCGCTCACTTGAAGTGTAGACACGGTGTAACCCTCTTGTGTCCTTGTGTTTGTGTTCAGACAGCCTTAGAGACTATTTCAGTAAATTCGGGGAGATCAGAGAATGTATGGTGATGCGCGACCCCACCACCAAACGCTCCAGGTAAACACACGTGCTTCAATTTCTCCGTTTTTTTGTTGTTGCTGTCTCTATTCTGCTGTCTTATGATGCGTTAAGGGTAGATCAAGAAGAACAGGACAGAAAGCTGATTCATAATGCAATTTGACATTTAGGTTAGGACTGTACTGCTAGAGAGAGATTCCCTATTTTCTAAATTATATTTCAAAAGACAAAGTACATTTGCAAATATGTGACAGAGCCAGGCAATGCACATTATATGTGTATATCAGTCTTTTCTTCATAATTCTGCAGCGGGGAATCCACAGCATCCATATATTGGAGAAGTGACCCTAATAAAGCCATATAAGCCCATTTTTGTTATATTTTGAAATACAAAAATTCAAAGCATGAGAGAAATAGTTTCTTAGCAAATGCAAAATATTCTGATTTTCTTTTTGTTTGGAGCCAGTTGACTGTTCAGTTATTCAGGAATCGTTGCTTCTATCTGATACTGTAGAAGTAGCATAAAAACTTTGTTTTTCTGAGATGTTTTTTATAGAATCTAGTGCTAAAAGTGGCTCAGTATTGAAAATAATTTTAAAATTAGGAGATTAATAACTCAAATGCAACCTGTTATTATATTTTTAAAGGAATATTCTATAGTTGAAAAGATCTGTATTGGAATATATAGCACTGGAATGGTGGTTTCAAAAGGAGATGCAGCAGAACATCTGAAATGATTATTAAATGAAAAACAAATGGCCTGACTCTGTATAATTAATTAACATAACTTTTTTTTAATTTTTGTCAAGCTGAGCTTCTTAGGAATGCTGCAATTGACCTCTTCCTAATAAACCTACCTAGACTAAGAACCCATTCAATCTCTTATAAAAAGCATTAACTGAATCCACTCAGAACACATAATGAACTTGAACCACTTAAACCGAGAGGGAAAAAATACAGATATAAGGCCTCACAAGCTTGCTGCTTTAGCAATAAATATGTTTGGTTAAAGTTAAATGGGTGCTGAGAAGTGTCTTTAATTTAGTCAGTTTCTGATGTTTAAATTACAGACGAGTATAACATCTTTTTCTATTCTATTTATAATAATAATAATCTTTCAAATTTAGATTTGGGTGGGTTTAAAGGGTCACTTTCCCTGTATAAATATATCAGACCGGCCAAAATTTTCAGACAATGTATTGTATTTTGTTCCAGGATATACTATTTGTGATACATTATTCAAGGGCATAGGAACATTTCGAAGAGTGTAGCAGCGACATATCAAGGCACTGAATAGTTATAATTATCTCACAACAAGTGGAAATTTCTAAATGTGTCATAATGATTGCAACTCCCCGCCTTCACTGAGCGTATCAACAAATATACAAGAGCGCTTTGTCTGCTGTCACAATTTTTCTGCCTCTCCTATGAAATTATCTCCTGACCTTCATTGTGTTTTTGTTCCACAGAGGGTTTGGCTTCATCACGTTTGCAGATGTTTCCAGTGTAGATAAAGTCTTAGCTCAACCACACCACGAATTAGACTCCAAGACGGTATGTATCACTTCATAACGTTTGGTTTCTGTAACTGAGAATGGAGAGTGTGCATTGAAACAGATGTCATTCAGATGAAGTTTTTTCCCACAGAGTTTTTTCATTTCCTTTCCCATCTCTGTTTATTTCCTGCTGCTTTATTAAATTTTGTTTTTTTAGCTTGAGTGGACTGAGAGTTTTACGTACTTGCATAACAGTGCTTAACAATAGGAAAGGCCTAGGGCCAGTGTGAAAGAGATCGGAATTGTAATTGCTATAGGGCCACAGGGCTCTACAGTGCGACCATTTCAGTCGCATCTGCTACTGAAAATTACTGTGTGCGACTGGGTAAAAATTTATAGGAGCAATTGTGCGACTGACCCGATCAGGCCAGGTTCTACGGGGGTGCACCTCAGAATACGCACTTCTCAAAACGCACAAGTTTTTGTCCAGTGCTAAGTTCTGCACACTCACGAATCAGTCCTCTCATTGTAACAAACAAAGTGTAGAGACAATGTAAATAAGAGGGTCATTGCGCAGTCATTGTAGACAACTTCATTAATTATACCGGAAGTTTGTGAGACTCTATGTGCGCTTTCTAGGCTATACATACTGTAATCCATTCAGAATTTGAATAAAAGTTTTGTTTTTTGTGCTACTAAAAGGACCAACAGCCACTTAACTTGTTTTTGATATTTATAATATATGATATGGTTAAGCAATATCACATGAGCAAGACTGCGGTTTTCCCCAAATATCAGCGTGATTGCAAATGTGCTGTTGATTTTATACAACTGTTTAATAAACAGTATTTAATATTAAGTGACTTAGGCACAATATTGTCTGATTTTGCTCCATTTCATCAGTCACAGCTAAGCTTGCACATGTTTTGTTGATGAATGAATCTGTCTTTTTGAACGAATCGGGTGAGTCAATGATTCAATGACCCATTCATAAAGACCGTCGCTGCATCCGAAATCAAATAGTTCCCTACTATATATTATGCGAAAAACAGTACACTAAAAGAGTAGTATGCTTGAATACATAGTATTCGGAGAACAGTAGGCGAAAAGTTCCCAGATGGCCTATTACTTCTGGCGAGATTCTGAAGTGTGCATTCGATGGACACTTTACTATCCCATGAGGACATGGGAGAGAATATGAATGGCAGGAAAGCGACGCTAGGTCACATGACAGTAACAATATGACGGACGTAGTACGTCTAAATTTAATTCATATTACCCACATTCATACTATAAAGAATATACTTTTTTAATGGTTGCAAAGTAAATTCCAATTCAAATGTAGTACCTACTCAGACAGTATGCGTTTTCGTACGCAGAGAGTCACTTGCTTTAAGCGCAAGAAGAGGCGAAAGAGTACTCAATTTATGCCGAGTTTCACAGAATTGACTACTCTTTTGCATCTCCTTGCACTTGAACGGACACATACACACAATATCAAAATACCCGTCTCGTAAACATAGTTGTTATGTCTAAACGGTTGAGAAAGAAATCGGATGTGTATCATTTAATTGGATTCGTGCATCAGGTCAAAAGGACAGCCGCTCTGCGACAAGTCATTAATGTTAATCAAGCAACAAAACAGCTTTAACAAAGATTAATCTATATTTCATTAAATTCAGTGAACACTATGCAGTGTTGTTTTACATTTAATTTTTACATTTCTGTACCTGAATACTACTGTTAGACTTTACTTTATTTTTAACTTTGTTATATTGTATTTATCTATGCTTGTAATTTGTGTTTCTTATTTTATTACACACTGTTCTCTCGTCTTTAATAATGTTTGATTTTATTAGTTAGGCTAGTAGTTTTTGCTGTGTTATCGAACTACTTAAAGTGTTCTTTAAGTAATAAATAGAAAGCAGTGTTATGTTCGTCAACCCCCCCACATCCAAACTTTTTTTTTTTTTTTTACCGATCTGTGACTCAAAAAAAACGATAAATGATCCAAACTGTGAGTTTTGGGATCCGTTGCACACCTAATTTGTGAAAGAAGTACAGAAAATGTTGGCAGGGCCAGTAAAAATTAACAACTTGCCCATCCTTATTTTTCTTTTAGTCCTGCATATGTAGTAGAATCAGCCATAAAACTCAACGCTGTGTGTTAAAATGAATTTGGCATCTGTGTATATGGTGTTTAGACTGACATTCACTCAAGGACTCTGAGCCGAAATGTGTCCTTTCCTTGTTTATCTGGGAAATAACTAAAAGATAACTGTTATAAACTCATCTGATCTCATTCTGAACTGAAGGGACACCTCTGGATTTCCCCTTTCTTTCCTTTCACAGTCACCTGAGACTCATGGACATTCACTTCCCACCCACATGGATTTGATGTTTCCCTTTGCATGTCTTCATATTGTAAACTTGCAATCTTCTATAGCATTAGCTTGAGTTAGCTCACTACTGAACAAGGAAGAAATTCCCAAAATGACCCCTAGAGTGTTGAAAATGTGAACATTCATAATGGAAATATATAGTTACATCAGTCAGTGTGCTTGCATTCTGAAAAGAACACTTCTCTACTGTGCGTTGATTTCTTTAGTATGTTTAGTTTGTGGGGAAAAAAAACAAAAACTTAAATGTCAGACAAACTACGCCGAACACCTGGAGCGACTACACCACACGCTGTCTTCATTCTCCAAGTCTTATATGCTCCAGAAACGCTTGCGTGTCTGATGCTGTCTGTAAATCTGACGGTAATGAATAATTACGACTGGCAGTGAGGTTTCAGGGCTGTGCTGTGTGTCACTCGTATTCAGCTGAAATCAGATTTCTGTGAGCTTTTTATCGCAGTGGGGGGTTGTTATCTCGTCTCCTGCAATCAGCGCTGAGTTTTGTACAGTGTACAAGAACAGTAAACACTTTGAGTGATGTCTTTTTAAAGAGGAACTTTTGATGGAGGATCTACCAGGTGTATTTGAAAAATCATTGGCTCTGTCTTAAATGACTGAGTTGTCTACCTAGATGGCATTTTTAGGAACAGACACAGTGTTTTTTTCAGAATACAGTAAGCAGTTTTAGAAGATTTTGGTTGAAAGCTCGTTTAGGGGTTACACCTGCAGATTGCCATTTAAACCTGGAATGAACGTTTAAATGCATCTCCTGTGATTTGGATTTCAAAGGTCTAAAATAGTAAAAATAAATATGCTGAAAGTCTACATGTCACCCTAAACTCGTCAGTTGAGCAGAACATTCATCGTTATTTTAGTCATGGACCTGCACTTTGCCTGTGCTTCATGTGACTGAAATCTTCTAGACTGTATGGTTATTTTAAGCATGGAAGCAGCTCAGGGTACTTTACAAATGCAATGTGGAAGTTTTTGACTTCCAGCTAAAGTGGTTTTTGTAATCCAAACACAAAATGCTTTGAGCCTCTTTATACTTGTATGTAGCGCTGACCGCTTGTGATCGGATCAGCCAAAAGGATGTTAATACCAGATGTAAACCACTATCTGAAAGCAATAAAAGGCTACTAACACATTAAACTGCTACTGCTGAGATGGGAGAAGCTCAGTAATTGCTTCATCTGGAAATACACAGGACTTTATTTACACAATGTGTGCTCGAGTCTAAATTACATATTGGCTTAATAACTGCTGTCTGCTGTTTGGTTTAGATTATCACTAGGTTTTAAGATTTTTCTGATTAGTCTGTGATTAGTTTGTCTGACTGAATGGCTGGCACTGCAGTGGTTTTGCTTTTGTTTTGACAAATCCAGTACCAGCAACAATGGTAATAAATTTTTTTTTTGTATTAATTGGCCTAATAAGTTATGACCTCTAATGTCCTGACCCCATAGACGTAGCTTATTGATTTCAATGGATTTCTAATCCAACAACTGGACCATTTGCAAATGCATAACTCAAAAACCGACATCACATTGTTTTGTTTATAGACCCAGTATACACACAAATGTTGCCCAATTTATCCGTGCATTAATCAGAAAAGGATGTTTGCTCTCAGGCTGTATGGAAAAAGACTCCTAATTTCTACTGATTTGAAATTCAAAGCGTAATATTGTTTCTGCTCACATCGCCTTGTTTCTATGGAGTAATTGAGGTTGAATTGGTTAAGCCTCAGGCTAATTGCTAAAACGAATCGCTACATGAAATTCATCACAGAGAAGGTTTCCATACCTGTTACAAAATCCATCTCTCTCTAATTGACCTGATTTGGGGAGATAACGATCACAGCTCAGTCAAATGGAATTTTGGGAGAGTAAAAGGTTCATTCAGTGGACACCAGTGTGTCATTTCAGAGAATAATTACCCCGTGAGAAGCACAGTGAATTGACGTATCTATATTTAAAATGGGCAACATATACATTATAGACAAGGCAGAAAAATACTAAGATTCTATCCAGCAAGAAGCTGTGTGTGTGTTTTATTTAGAAAGGCTCTGTGTCTGTAATGATACACTTATATGCTGCAGAGCCCTCAGGCAAACGTTCAAAACTACACTAGGAGTTTTGCTACAATCTAAAGCCTTTGCCTTGCTGAACATGGACAAGTAATTTCCTGCAAGAGCCCAATTTCGATCTGTTTATGTTTTTCCTCTTGACTACGTCTGCCTGTATGAGATTGTTTGAAACTCCTCTTTATAAGAGGCTGTATTAAGGCTGAGGCAAGACAGTGTGACATTGGAGCATGAAATAGTTTCTCTGATAATTCTTTCTGTCTGCACACCTTCAGCAGATTGAACACAAACTGAAATTAACAAGATGACAAGCCAAAGAGTTAATGGCTTTGTTCCAGTGTGACCCATCCGTGCTCCAAATTTTTTCATTCCAAAGCTTGATGGTGTTGATGATTTGTATGAAATGATGAACGAGTGTATTTAAGTATGAAGTATGAAAGAGTGTATTAAATTTAGATCTGGATAACTGCATTCAAATATGACTTTGCTTTTCTAATCGTCATTCTCTCTCTCTCTCTCTCTCTCTTTCTTTCTCTGTTTGTGCACAGATTGATCCTAAGGTCGCCTTTCCTCGACGCGCCCAACCCAAGGTCAGAATTTTATAACTTTTGTTTGACGCTGACATTCTTTTTTGCTTTTGCGTAAGCGGTTTTCATATTGTATTTTTTTTTTTTTTTTAATTTTTTTTTGTAGTGCAGACCTGTGCATCATAGTGTGGAATATCAATTATGTGGTCGGTCAGTGATGCATGTGTCCATCTGAAGTGATTTTCAGGGATTTGTGGGTAGTGCTATTAGTTGTCAGTGTGTCCGTCTCTTTTGTGCTAATGCAGTTCTTCCTCTTTACTCTGTAAATTGGTCTGAAGCTCATAGTGTCCGCCCAAGTGCCATCCACTCTGGCAGTTTCTTTCTTTTTTGTCCCACAACAAACACCGATCGATAATGTTTTTTTTTCTTGGTTTTGAGTGCCTCACAGGTTAGTTTGTTCTGTGCTGAATGGCTCAGGTTTCAGACAGGTGGAAAGCGCTCCGAATGATCCAGGGCATGTCTTCAAAGTCTGTTGGCATGCATTTCCAAAATTTCCAGACAGTTCTTTCCCCTTATTTATTTGCCAGTTTTGGTCTCTTAACCTTTTCCTTTGTAGCACAGAACAGCTCAGACGTTTCCCCCCTCCTCAGGTCCCTGGATTCCTGTTGAAACAAAGAAAATGCATTTTGCTCCAAGGCAGCCCTGTTATTTATTTTGTATTTTTTTGGACCCCCTAAACAATATGAACTCCCCTGCAGACAGCAGGTTATGAGAACTGAATTGTCAATTTCAGGGAGACATGGACCGGTTTCTCTCTCTCTTGTAACATAGCATCATTTCTGCCGTGTCCTTTTTCTTATACCACAAAGATGGATAAAGAATAATGTGCTGTTTTTGTTGTTGTTTTTTTGTACTGTAAGTAAACGTAAAGCTGGGTGCATAAGTGCAGAAAGAACTGTATTTATTTTAGTGTGAAGCAGAGAACACGGATTTTAAGGGATCTTAAGGCAATAGGATTAAGGCAGATCTATTGGCATTGCACTGCCTTTTTTTTTGTACATGTAAAATTGATTTTAGGCCGCAAGCAGCTAATCGTTCTTGTCACACATCTTCCCTACATTCTGCCTGAACGGTAGTGCTCGTTTTTATTTCTTAGTGTGAGGTCCATGTCCACTGGAGACTTAGACATTTTTTTTTTTAACATGATTGCAGCCCTCCTGTTTATGGACCCTTTATAGTTGTCCTGTGTTATTGCAGTTTGAGAGGTTTGTATTTAGGTTAAGAGAAATGTTATCATCTGCGCTGTTTAGATTGAGAGTTACAGATGGGTGTGGTGACGTTAATGAGACTTTTAAGCAATGGAATTCTGCGTTGGGGTTGTTATTCCCTTGTGATGTCATCAGTGATGTCATTTACACTTGGAGATGAGTTTTTCCTAGCTGTTGTGTGTTGAGAATGTTGTTCTCTTCTCCTGCAGACATTAGTGTCTCAGAAATGAGCTTGTCTTTGGTAGCCAAAGTGACCGTTTTCCCCTGAGATTTTTTCCAGCCAACATTTGTTGCTGCCGGTGTCACACTGTGATAACACAACAGATTATGACGTGTCCCGACATGATTTTAATTGCCACTGGGACTGTGGCCTCTTGTGTCGTTAAAAGAGCTTTGAAAGCTTGTTATGGAAATGGCAGCTAGTCACGAGTCTCTTCAGAAGAGGTGACCATCGTGATTAACGGTTTCCTGTCTGCCTCATTAGCATGTGCGCACTGAGAACCACCACTCGGCTTTAAGTTGTCCCTGATTACTATAACTCATGTGAGATAGCCATACAAGACGTCCATTTTAAAGTCGTTTTGTTTTAGGGTCATCCCTGCCTTTAACAAGAATGAAATTGGTCCAGAGAAGTTCAGTGTTTCTTAATGGATACTAAACATTTTAATGTAGAGTTATGTTAGGTGTTTGTTAATTTTCCTTTATATTTTAGCATAGTTGTGTGCTTGCAGCTTGAATTAAATGTTGTTGTAGGGTGAGTCTGGGTATTGCAGAATAGAGCATTTTTTATGTTCAGTTCAGATGTCTTGCTGGGTTTGTTTGATCTAATTTAGTAAGTAGCATGCAGATACTTTTACTGTAGTTGACATGCAGTACACATATTGAGATTCATATCAAAAGTCGTATAAAGATGTATAGTGATCTCGAGATATATTCTTCCTTTAAGTTTAGTCGAGGGAGACCAGTTTAAGAACAGAAAACACAAAGCGCTGTATGAAACTTTGCAGGGACACAAATATAACTGTGCTAAGCGATGTCTGTGTTGGCGGAGCACGTTTTCTTTGCAGCTGGCCTTATTGTTATCAGACTGAGCTGCCAACTTTCACCTGAGCATGTGGATAATTCTTGTTTTTCTCATAACTATGTGAAACAAAATAAACACGATAACCATATGTAGACTCGAGTGTATATGTACGTTCTGCACGATAATTGGCTTTTCCTGTTTTCTGTGCTTGAGCTTAAATGCCTTTTTTCTGTATGTTGTTTTCAACTAAAAGGAAACCATAAGATATAATGTAAGCTTGTTGTGTATATTGCTTAATCATAAGCTTGTTCAGAAAAATTGGTGACAAAAACTTGAGAGAAAGTTTGAAACTAACGAGAAATAACATCTTTCTTGTTAAACTTCATTTAAATAAACAAAATAATCAAATATACCTTTTTATGAGCTCAAATATTCGATTACAATGTTTCTGAAAAAATGCCTGTCCCTAATTTTGGCAGATTTTTTTTTATGCCATATGATTCTAACATTCCTGGTTTGAATATTTTGAATAATTTTCTATTATTAACTGATTTTTTTTCTCATATTTTTGGCAATAGATGATCTTGAAACGAGGCCCTGTAGTCGTCCAATTTGACTCTCATATGCTGATGTATATATTTTAAATTTACAGTTTTTTTTTTTTAAATAAAATTTAATCACTTCTCAGTTGTTTAAAAGATTGACAATTATCAAGTTTGATTAAAATGTTTAATTTTCCAGTAAAAAACAAGAATTTTTTTTACATGATTTGTTACATTTAATTACCTTGTAGCAGATTTTGAATCTTATATTCTTGCATTGTGTTCTAACCAGATGCAATGCAATAAGATTCCAGCGATAACCAATGCGTCTGTCCACACCAGATGTGGCACGGCTACAAGACACAACAAAATCACAAATCAAAGCCAATCAGAAGTGTGTGTCAAGTGCAAGTGCACTGCTGTATGACGCACTTGCTAAGAAGTAGATGAGTAATAAAAATTGGAAATGCATACTGAGTAACTGATACAATCTTTGTCATAGAATACACTTGTTTGTTCACATTTAGTTAGAGCTGCACGATTCTAGATAAATTGAGAATCACGGTTATTTTTGTTTCAAACCGAGATCATAATTCTGAACAGACAACTAATCAAAATAACATTTAATTTAATAGAGGTTCTGACAAAACATTAAATTTTGCTGCAGTCTATTTAAAATGTTTAATTAATCTGAATTATTTCTAATCAGTTTGAATGAATGATTCAATGACAAATACATTTCAGTCACTTGTCGCCACCTGGTGGCGTAACAATATAATTTATAAAATTGTAAAATTGTACACCACCAGGTGGCGACAAGTGACTAAAAATGTATTTGTCATTGAATCATTCATTCAAACTGTTTGAATATTTGTAACACAGAAATAACAATATTGTGAGATTGAATACACTGTTTGTGAAGCTTTCATACTCATTCAAGATACTTGCTGGGTCAGCGGCAGCGCCAACGCAGATTTGAATGTTCCGTTGTGATTTTGTCAAAGGTTTAAAGGCAAAATCTAAACCTTTGATTAGATTTTATCAAAGGTTTAGATTTTTATCTAAGATATCTAAGATAAATCTAAATGCCGACTTAAGCTTATTCACCGTATCCCCCAGAGTTAGATAAGTCCATACATACCCTTTTCATCTCCGTGCGTGCCGTAACTCTGTCTGACGCACCCACCGCTAGCCTAGCTTAGCACAAAGACTGGAGGTAAATGGCTCCAGCTAGCATACTGCTCCCAATAAGTGACAAAATAACGCCAACATTTTCCTATTTGCATGTTGTAATTTGTATAGTCAAAGCGTGTACAAATAACAAGGTCACATAAGAGACAGCAATCTTCTAACCGTATACATACTGGGAACTATATTCTCAAAAGGTGAAGCACTTCTACTTGGGCGGAGTGATTTGCTCGCAGCACCTGAGAAACCCTGTGGTGAGGAGCAGAGAGTTTGCTCTGAGTTGGAGTAAATCACTCCGCAGAAGTAGCAGTGCTTCGCCTTCTAAGTGTTGTAATTGAAGTGTTTATGCCCAAAATGCTTAATATTCAAAGTAGTTGACTGTCATTCTCCTCTACCCTGTTTGCGTTACTGTTCAAGATTAATTAAATATTTAACATCGTTCAATTTGTTTAGGGCACGTACCGTTCAAATATTTTAAAAGACTGGAATAAGAGCAGTTGTTAAGAAAATATATTTATAGGAACATTTCAGCAGGTTCAAGATAAATCATGTTTATGCTAAGAACATGATTCATTGTTTTAATTAATTGACAGCCATTAAACATTGTAATTATCTGTGGTTTCATGTATGTAGGTGCACTGAACGCTGTTATCGGAAACTCCCGAGTTGAAATAAATGGAAAGTAAAAGTAGTTATGCATATGCAAGCAGTCAATAGACACATACACATTGTTTGTCATTTAGGAATGAGATTGCATGGGTGTTTGAATCGAGATCGAAATCTTTTAATGATTAATCGTACTGCTCTACATTTACAGTTTGAATGTTTTTTTTATCTATTGTTACTTTCAGTATGATGATAAATATGATTATCACTCAAAATGATAGTTAAACTCACATTAAACCCTTTTAATATTAAAGCACATAATCTACCTGAAATTATCATTGTCATACTTTGTATGTTCTTGTTCCAGCCACAGAAATAGAAACCATTTATAAATTAAATCCCATCACTCGGTGTGTATGGATATTGCGGCTGGTTAGGGCAAAAACATGGTGAAAATGCGTTCTGTCGTGTGTCGTGGTTTTGCGTCTGGTTAGGACATGCCAGGTCGTAAGAATTTGTTCATGAACTTTCCAGTCTTCCTGTTTTTTTCCCCTTTATAACCAATAAAGTGTGCAGGAAATGACTGCTGACCTCTATTTTTCTAATCAATGCTTTTTCTCTCTCTCTCTTTGAGTCATTTTTTGGTTAGGTCTGTCACGGAACGGGACTCCTGCAGCTGCAGTTGTTGCATGCATGATCTTACAGTTTCTCGAGTGAAACTCTCAGTTCTGTTTCCATCTAAAAGAAAAGTCAGAAAACACCCTGAAGTGTAAACACAGCCCTCCAGCAGTGCTTGTGTCTGGCTCGTGTGGGTTTTAGTTAAGAAAAGAAATGCACTTTAAAAATGGCTCTGCAAAGCAGACAGGACGCCCATCGACTTTTTCACTGAAAACAAGAAACAATCCGATATCTGGCAAAGGCAGCCAGGATCATCGAGAGAGAAAAGTCAATCAATCAGCGCTGAGTTGATGGGATCACGGTATTGGGACACCTCACTTCTCACCTCATGTCAAAAAAGATCGTAACGGCTGCAAACAGGCGATGGGGTGAGGGTGTAGTAGGTTCTAATGTGAAATGGCCTTTGGAAGAGTGATCGCAGATTGTCGATCATATAGAAGAATATAAATTTAGTGGATGAGCGCAGTTGGAGCCGTGGCCTAGTGGTTAGCCTTCTGTCACAAGGGACTGTGGTGCTTATGCAGGCGGTGCGATACAGAATTTCCTGATCCCTTTACAACTGTCCTTCCCTGCCCTCTCGGTCAAAAGTGGCAAAAGGCCTGGTTTACCACCACCCCAAAAAAAAAAGAAAAGAAAAATTGGTCATGACAGACCAAAATGACTTTTTATTTTTAAGTTAACTTGTCACTGTAATGATGACCAATTAAACAAACACAACAAAATAAACAAAACACTACAGCCCCTCACGGACGACTGCAGCATAAACAAATCTATAACATAAAGTCCCAGGCCTGGGGCCTAATGCATAAATGTTGCGTACGCACAAAATGGGCATATTAATGTGTGCATGCAATTTATAAAATGTATACTAGGCGTGAGTATGTGCGCACTGTATGGACACTAGACCATGCGTACACACTCTTACTGGAGTGAGCGAAGTAAACAGAATAATTTACACTCTGTTTTACATCTGGTATACACAATTAGATTAAATAGACCATCCTCATTAATCTCGTTAAAGGGATAGTTCACCTTAAAAGAAAATTCTGTCATTAATTACTCACCCTCATGTTGTTTTAAATCTGTAAGACTTTCGTTCATCTTCGGAACACTAATGAAGATCTTTTTGATGAAATCTGAGAGCTTTCTGTCCCTCCATTGTCAGCTACGCAACCACCACTTTGTCGCTTCAAAAAGTTTATAGAGATCGTAAAACGAATCCATATGAATTGTGTGGTTTAGTCCAGATTTTCTGAAGAGACTCGATCACTTTATGTGATTGAACAGATTTAATTTAGGCGTCCGTTAAAAATATATAAACATCCTAAAATATATGTTTACCTTATAGGCAAAATTGCATAAATTTGATTTGCCTCAAGCTATTAAAAATACTATTTGGCCAGTGGAAAAGATTGAAAATAACTCATCTGAAAACTTTCTCTGAAATGTATTTTATACAATTTTGATTTATTTATTTCTAAAACAAGGCAAGGATACTGAATGATTTTTAGCAATGTAATGTCTTGTACCGTTAAACATGGTATCACGTGTATGAGAATATGCAGTCAGATGACGAATAAAACTTCATAGTAAAGCTCCATATATGGTTATTCCCAGGACGAGCCGTGGTGGAGATCCTTGTACTCACAATCTTACGCTGACTGGGTTTTATAAAGGGAATTTTTGCGCAGGTTCTGGCAAAATCTAGATTTTGAAAGTTGAAAGGAAAGTTTTATACATGAGGCCCCTGGCATTGTCGTCACTCCTCTTTTTATCCTTCTGAAGCTCCTTCTTGGGACTCGAGACCGTTGTGGAGCACAGGTGACGCTCATTAACACTTGTGCCATCAGCCTCACTCCGTTCCCACAGCTCTCGTCCCCGCCCTGCTTGGCACAGTCACTTATTTATTATGAAGCTCAGCAGACTTAGTTACGTTCTTCCTGTAGTGAATCTCACATCTTTGTGATCGTTCGTCCCATCTTCTGTTGTAGTTTGTGGGTGCACCTGTTATGGATTTCTGGTAACGTCTGGCTTAAGACTAGGTTCAGGGTCTCTACTGCTTAGAACTATTCCTACAGAGCACACACAGAGAGAACATGGTGTCAGCTGAGCAGTCTGCCTGGACTCATTGTGCTGATGAATCAGGCCAGCACACAATCTGCTGTCGTAAAATCCTGCAGAAAGTTCAGCAGAATTCAAGGCTGACATTCACAGTCTCACGCATCCCCTGGCCTCAATTTTTGTCTGATCAAGATACAGAATTTGCAGCCCATTTTAATCCCGCAATGTAAAACGGGATATTCAAGAAAAAATAAAGAGCGTTTTTAATGGGCGACAGACCTAAATATCTAAATGAGTTTGCAAGCAATTATAACTTTACACTTTTGATGAGAATTCTTGATATGGAGACGTCGAGGCTGAAAGTCAGATTCACCCTTAAAGCTCTAATCTTTAAATCTCTAAATGCATCCATCCGTGAATTTTTACATCCATGCATGCGTTTTTTTTTTTTTTTAAATATCATTGATATTCTGGTGATATGACAGACTTTCTCTGGTCACATTTGCTTTACTTCTCCATTTAGTCTGCTTAAACCCTGTCCCTTTCTTTCAAGCAACTGCAAGTTTGCACTCAGATCTGCCTTCATCCAATTAACAACCGATGGCTAGAATGAAGTCCCCACCCTACATTTTTATTAATCTGTTGATCATTTTATTTTATAATTTTGAAATAATAATACTTACATTGTTACTAAAAACATCTTGAAATATAATAATATTAATGCCACTTTTTTAATTATTATTTGCTTTTGTTGTTGTGACCTTTATTGCATGTAATTGCTGTTAACTATTGGCAAGATATAAACTTACTGTACAACAGTGCCGTAAAATTATTTCAAGATGATGCAAAGGTTTTTTTTTTTTCAGTTAAAGTGTAACTTTGCTGACTTTCAACCTGCTTTAAATTGTTACAATGTGTTACCTGGACCGAGAAATTCATTGCAGCCTTCTTTGTAGCCTTTAACCACTGCCTTCATTGTGTTGGATCCTTCACTGGAAACCAAAAGTAAATCACTCCCGCTAAAGGTTTACTCTTTGAATTCTTGCACCCGAGAACAAGACGTGTCGACAACGTAATGACTGTTTACTAAGAAGTATTTTCTACTAAAGCAAGGCAGTATTTTACTCTGGTAAGCATATCCATAGCAGACTGGTGGGAGTGTGTATATGTACATTCCTGAAATCCATTACTTCCAAAATTCCACATATATTTAGATATGCTGTTTAACTGATTAGTAATGCATGTAGGAAGTTTTTCATACCTTATCAATATCATAAGATGCATATATGAGACCGTACACTGTTGTTCTTTCTCTCTTCAAATGTACATTCTGCTCTAATAAGATGCTGCAGTTTTGTGTCGCTGCTGCACCAGGACGATAAAGGCTGTTCAGATGAAAACAGGTGTGCAGTGAATCTAGACGAGATAAAAGTGAAGGACAGTTGACTTTTCACTCTCATTCAGGCATGTAATAATACTACAGTGCTGTCCCACTCTGAACCGGTTTGAGTTATAGTTGTCATCATGTCGGACAAACATTTGCATGCACTGTAAAATCTGCCAGAGAGACAGAGATGATTTGCCTGTATGGTTACAGGGTTACTGTATGGTTACACTCATTTCTCTCTCTCTCTCTTTCTTTCTCTCCCTCTGTCTCTCGTTTTTATTTCAGTAGTCATCTCCTCTGCTGTGATCTTGCTGTGGGCCTTTTCATCTGGTGTGTGTGTGTCTGTGTATTGTGCTATTTTAGTGATGTATTTTGGAGCTGTCTGAACGTGACTCATGATGTACATGACTCTCTGTCTTTCTCATTGTGAAGTGTTTGTATTTGAATTGGCTCTTCTGATGCAGTCATCTTAAAGGGGCAGTTCACCCAAAAATAAATTGCTGTCATTTACTCTCCCTCATGTTGTTCCAAACCTGTGACTTTCTTACTTCTGCAGAACACAAAAGAAGATATTTTGAAGATTGTTGGTAACCAAAGAGATTTGGTAACCATTGACTTGCATTGTATGCACAAAAAACACTGAGACATTTCTCAAAATATCTTGTTTTATGTTCTGCTGATGAAAGTAAGTCATGTTGGGAATAACATGAGGGTGGGTAAATAACAAAATGTACAATTTTGGGTGAACTATCACTTTAAGGCTATGCTGGCATAGGAACTACAATTACTGTTCGATGGTCCTCTCAGACGACACATGACACTTTTCAGAAGTCATTGCGCTCTAAGAGGTGGTATTGTGCAGAGAACCAGTCTAAGGCTTTAATATCTCTGGGAAAGACTGGCTTGTGGTTTGAGATGTTTGAGAAACCCCAGTATGCCCCCAACACCACATGGAAAGAGGAAGCGCCTCCAAACAGAGTTTTAGAGCAATTACACCCCGATCAATAGAGAGAGAGCAGCAATAACAGGACATTTCCACAACAGCAGGAGGGCACACAGAGAGAGGCTGATATCCGGCTGCTGGATTTGGGTTTATTAGATGAAGACGGGGGTTTAAGCCAAGATTTTGTCCAGTACACAGCTGCTCGATCAGCCCAGATCAAGGTGATGGACCATGGGACTGAACAAACAACTGGAGACCCTCCCTCTCTCTCTCTCTCTCTCTTCTCTCTTCTCTCTCTCTCTCTTCTCTCTCTCTCTCTCTCTCTCTCTCTCTCTCTCTCTCTCTCTCTCTCTCTCTCTCTCTCTCTCTCTCTCTCTCTCTCTCTCTCTCTCTCTCTCTCTCTCTCTCTCTCTCTCTCTCTCTCTCTCTCTCTCTCTCTCTCTCTCTCTCTCTCTCTCTCTCTCTCTCTCTCTCTCTCTCTCTCTCTCTCTCTCTCTCTCTCTCTCTCTCTCTCTCTCTCTCTCTCTCTCTCTCTCTCTCTCTCTCTCTCTCTCTCTGCTTTTGTTCTGTGCTAACTGTAGACTTCTTTATTTTCTGAGGACATTTCTGTTGTTCATAGGCTTTTATTTGTGCTATGAGAGACAGGAATAGATTGCAGGCTGCTCTGGGCAGAGCCACGGGGTGATTGTCTTTGACAAGTCCCCTGTCAAATCAAAAGAAAGTCATTGCGGTGTTCCTATATCTTATCGCAGCTCTCAAATTAATGGAGGCCTGTTGAGGAGGACAAGTTTTACCCCATTCAATTCTGTTTTACCATAATTCGGTTTCGTTTTGTGCCACTTTTTGTTTGAGTGTAATCTGTTCTTTCTGCTTTCACATAAAGGACATGCGTTTCTTAACCATAAGGCCCTTTCACACCAAGTCTGTGTAGCTATTAAGTGACCAAAAAACTTAAATGGATGATCTTCGAGGTGTTTTGTCAATCACACAATTTCTGATTTGTTAAGATGCAGTCACATTTACTGTATGTGAATTTTCATGGACAAAATCAAGTCCTTTCTGTAGGATTCTACACAATTGGGAATTTTGCTTGAGCCCAAAGGATTTTCCCATGCATATTTCACATAAATTCACCTCTTTGACATAAAGCTGCTTGGTTTATGATTGACTTCTGTGTGAGCTTGTGTAAACCTTTTAAATTACCTGGTTAAACTATTTACACAGTATTCAGTAAACATGCAGTAAGTCATGTCCATGTTTTCAGGCTACAACTGAAACTTTCCTGTTCTCTCCTGTTCTGTACCTGCTGTTAAAATCTATTCCTCACCTCAAACAGAAGACAAGATTCAGTTTTCCTGTCTTGCAGGGGTGCTGCCTTAATTAAATCAGTTGGTCTAACGGATTAATTAGTCTGGCTGGATGTTTGCTCATTTGGTCCTGGGAGGATTGGAGAACTATGGCTGAATGATCGATGTGGAATCAGGTCGCCTCTAGCCCTCTGTAAACTCTCTGCCCTCTGATTCGCTCATACTTTCTCTCTGTTTAACAGGTTTAGGCTGCAAATCAATGCAAATCTCTGAGTCTGAAGTGTCATTTTTTTTTTATGCTTTCTGCCTTTGTAGTTAAAGTTTCATAGGTAGCATTCAGGGTTTCAATTGAGATTTAACCAGTACACCATGCCAATGTTCCTTGGTTAAAGTATAGGCAGCTTCACTGTCTATGTGCACATTCTAGTTTTGTCTAGTCACACCATTTGCATATAGCATAGACATGTGAGGTTGGGCATTACAGTGATTTTTATGATGGCTAATAGCTTAAAAACATACAATAATTTTTTTTCTTAGCACAGTACAATATAGATAAAAAAAACATTAATGCTTTAGCATGTTAACCTTTTACATAAATAAAAAAACACTGTGGGTGTGAGGACTCACTGTGGACTGCAGCTGTGAACCTCAGGTGAACAAATCTTCTGAATGAGCTACCAACAGTTCCTCTCCCTATGCACAGAGAGAGAGATGAGGAGTTTCATGGAGAGAGACAGTAAGACAAAAAGAGCCAAGCCGAGGACTGTGTTCCAGCAATGAGGAGAGCTGCCGATCAGAGGGTTTAGTTAGTCACTGGAAACGGCGGTGTCCTCAGGTACATGTATTCTTGGGTTATACACCTACAGATGGTCCTGTGTCTAATGAGTTTGGCTGGCAGGGCAGGGCTTCATGTGTTCTTGAACGCCCTGAGGTTGATCTATAGCTCATGGTATGTGCACAGGAATAAACATGCTGTCGGAAAAGACAAGCGTCAGCTGCACAGCTAGGACTAGCACAACAGAGAACTATTGCTTTTCTCTCCCTGTAGTCTCACAGAGCCAGAGTTTGGTCTAGCATGGTTTAGTTCATATTGCTGCTTATTCTGGCCAAGAACTGCCCACTTAGACAGGAAAAGTCTGTTTAGCTGGCATTTAAAGTGTTTTATTTATTTATTTATTTATTTATTTATTTTTTTACACTAGGTTTTATATACATGCATACATGCAACATACATACATGCGTACACACACACACACACACACACACACACACACACACACACACACACACACACACACACACACACACACACACACACACACACACACACACACACACACACACACACACACACACACACACACACACACACACACACACACACACACACACACACACACACACACACACACACACACACACACACACACACACACACACACACACATATGTATATGTGTGTGTATATATATGTGTATATATGTATGTATATGTGTGTATATATATATATGTATATTATATATACATACATACGTGTGTATGTGTGTAAGTATATGCGTATAATACAAGGCTGCATGTGAATGAGTTTGTGTTGAGTTTTAGTGAGGTGGAGACTCGGACACATATACGCAATCTCTTTGTAGGAAGTGTTTATTTGCTTGTGGATTGATTTTACCCCCCCCCCCCCCCAAGTCTTTTTTATTTATCACATGATGTGTAACAGTGGAAACAATAGCATTTTAAAAGAACAATAAAAGAACAAGAAGAGATCTCTTCTTCTTGTGTGTGCATGAGCTGTGTGTTTGCTACTGTTCAGGACGGATGAGAGAGACAGCCCTCTGTGAGGGGATCTATTGATTCTGCTGCCCAGTTCAGAGATAGTCATGTTCAGGCCTGTGTGTGTTTTGAATTGATTCCGGATGCCATCGCTGTTTGTTTTATGTGCTCTGTGTAAATGTGTTTGTGTGTTTCTGCTGTCTATGCATTGTCTTTGCTGGCTGCATCATTTTTGCAATTTTTTTTTGTCTCTCTTTGTATGTCTCTCTAGGAGTCAGAGACGAAGCTTGATTAGCCTAATTAAAATACACAATATTGACAGAGTTTAACATACTCATAATGCAGAAATAGACTATAGATTTGATGGTTGCTAGCAAAAGATAGGGATTCATATTATTTTCCACAGTTCTGTTAAGGATATCATCTGGCATTTCTTAGTGCAAAATTATCCACTGCACAAAAGAGAAGCAAACTGCATAAGAGAGATTGAAACTGATACCCATAGAGTCACACAGTCTCTTCAGTTTCAGGCATGATCCATATATGAATGGCGATGTAGTTGTTAAGCATTGTGCAGTTAACTATAGAAAATAAGTAAAAGTGAAGTAAATAGAAAAAAAAAGAATGTTAACTATGGCTTAAAGTAATGTCTCTCTCTCTTTCTGATAAATAGTGCTGATATCAGGCTCCTGTGGATGGTGTTGTTACAGTAGGTCTCTTTTTCTTTAATCTGGTGTGAAACTGTGCAGGTGCTGAGACGTCACTTTAGGTTAAGCCTGCGTTACGCTTTCTGTGACTCACACATGTACGATTCTATTTCTGTGCTCATTGAAAAACAGGACAGTTTTGTTGGTAGTTGAGTCTACATCTGCGCTTGTCAGCTATGTGTTTGTGGTGAGGCATCTGCACAAGTAATTACACCAGTACAACGTCAAATATACTGGAGAGAGAGAGTGCCTCATCTCCATCTTTCTGTGTCTTCCACAGCTAAAACTCTTGAGATATAAGCACTTTTTAAACAAGCGCTGCAGTAAACAGGATGAAGTTTGTGTGTGTGTGTGTGTGTGTGTGTGTGTGTGTGTGTGTGTGTGTGTATATGAGAGTCTGTTGTTTCAGTGTTTGAATGTCGCTTTTTGTTTCTCATTTTCAGACTCATTTGTCCATTTTCATGGTTAATTTTGATAATTTATGTTTTTCGTCTCTGTTGGAAGGCAGAATCAGCCGTTGTGTTGTGCCTCCTCCTGTGTGATTGAGTTTTCTTTCTGTCTATTTTCTCTCTCTTTTGTCTGTCTCTCTCTTTCTTTAGGGTGTCAGTCTCACTGCTGCTGTCACTGTCTGTCTCTGCCTGTCAGTCCAACCTCCAGCTCCACACTCGTTCATATCTCTCTTTCTCTCTCTGTCTGTCTCTCAGGGGTTAATCATGGTGGAGATGCCACCACCATCCAAAACGACTCTGATAAGCTCTTGTGGAAATATAAATTATAAATGCTTCCACTGTCATTGCCTGTCTCTCAGATTTAAAACTTTCCTTTTTCTGGCTATGTTCCGAATTGCATACTACTTTACTACTCTGCTATTTTTCTATGTACTGTGCATTGTGTAAATTAGATGTCTACTGCACATTTTGCAAATGCAGTATAATGTATACTATTCAAAATTATTATTATTTTTGGTTACACTTTATTTGAAGGTGATGTAGTTACATTGTACTTACTCAAATAAATACTGAGTAATATTAATTAAACGTACAGTATGGCATTTTTCGCCACTAGGGGTCGCTAACCTATTTACAATAACAAAGGCGTAGATTGATGACGCAACATTTGCTAAGAATTATGGATCTTGTCGTCAACGTCAAGCCGACCAATCTAATAATGTTTATGGATGACTGAATACATCGATGTTTTGATCATGACTGTGATATGAAGCAGTTCGGGATTGCTAAGAGACAGCTATCAACTCCAAACGCAACGCGAGTCCCGCGGATATAAAAGGAATATGGACATTTCATTATACCGAACTACACGCAAGTGCAGAATTACTACTCACAGGTCAGTTTATTAGACAAATTAAACTTGTGAGGTAACGCAGCGCTGTTTCACTTGGTCTAACATTACACTATCACACTAAACTGCATTTGAATGTGTTGAAATGTATGTGTTAGTCTGTCTGTATGAGACTAGCAGTAACCTAGATCAACATTAGAATAACATACAGATCATATTCTGACATTTTATCATTGTTGAACTATAAAACATTGATTAGTTTTATGTAAATGTGCTCACCTGTTTAATAAAGTACATGTAGGAGCGGTCGAAGTCTCGGACGTGGAGCTCTCGTTTATATACTGTCTATGGGAGCTCTCGTTTATATACGGTGTATGGGAGCTCTCGTTTATATACGGTGTATGGGAGCTCTCTCGGCATCTCGAAAACACCGCGCTGATATTGATTCTCGTTTTAGTTCTCCTTTTTTTTATCCAAAGTCTGCTTGCCATGGTCCATAATGTTTGAACGAAACAACAACAGCTTGCAAATAGACATTGCGAACTACAAAGTTGTCCGCGTCAGTCGCTTTGGTTACTATCAGACGGCTCTGGTTCATAGCTCTGGTTGCCATGGCAGCACGAGCGGAAACCAGGGACAACGCGGATATGACGGCATTGGTGGCGACAAAACGGAAATAAAGAAACGGGACATTTCTCGAATTAAATTACAAATTTCTCCTGGTTTGAAAGTTGTTGGAAACAGTCGGGATAATGTAAGTACACAACTAAAAAAAATATATAACATAGATATAGTGAATTTTGCTATTTTTAAAGCAAAAAAGTTACATTGTGCCTTTAACTATATGTTCTTACTGTAGAGTTACAGTTAGGGTTTTGTTAAGGGTTAGTGACTTGTAATTATGCATAATTTACTGTTATTACTATAGTAAGTACGTACATGTAGTAACTAGGGGTCCACTGAATGAAATTTTTTCAATACCGATAATTCTTTATATTTGGCCAATTAATATTGGTTTAATGTTCTCATAATTTTATGTAGCTATATGACAGACTTGTGCTGCACATGTTGCGTTAAATTGATCAAAAGTGACAGTAAAGACTTACATTTACAAGAAATTCAAATGTCAATGTCAAATAAATGCTGTTCTTTTGAACTTTTTTTTTAGGATTCTTTGAAATATAATCTATCATGGTTTTAGCAGCACGACTGTTTTCAACTTTGATAATAATAAAATGATATTTCTTGAGCACCAAATCATCATAGTGCAGAGACCTGGAGGGCAAAACATCCATAGAACTGCAGAACAGGCCTGTCATTTTTCCATCGGTTTCCATCTGTTTGTGCCTTAATCTACTAAAACAGTGAGAGTAAAAGATCAAGTTCAGTATACACCTTATTGATGATGCATACTATATGAGAGCAAAAGAGCCCAGAATATGAATGCAACATGCTAAGTGCTTAAGCTTTTTCTTTATAATGGTTTTCTATGGAAAAACTTTTTCTTGCATTTATATTCTGGGTTCATCTGCTTGCATGTACGTGGTATACATCATTAATAAGGTGTATATTGAATCTAGTCTTTTAATATTACTGGCTTATTACATTAGGACTTGGTACAAACCTGTTATAAATGACTAGCGTGCAATGGAGGATAGCCTTGTTCTGCCCTCCAGGTGGGTGTTCCTATAAAGGTGTGATGACACATGAAACATGAATTAGAAAGATTTCTGAAGGATCATGTGAAAAACCAATGAAGCTTTGGTGAGCATAATTGACTTCTTTAAAAAAACAAAATTTGGAATACTGTATCCTAGAATGCAATGTGCTCCACTCGACACATTTGTTGTGCGACGAATCAAACAGTAGTATCATCTAAAAATGTTAATATCTTTTTAAAAACTACTGTTTGAAATGTTTATCGTTTTTTATTACATACTGATTCTCTCACTTTAAAAAAAAATGCAGTTGTTCACTATGTAGCCCAACTTCTCTCCCACTATTTCATTCATTAAACAGTGGAATAAAAAGCAAAGAAGACTGATCAGAATCCATAAGCCTCACCTTAGGATTACAGAGAAGCAACTATTAAAATCTTAATGTCATCAAATGATTTAATGAATTACTGCTTATACCTGCCAATTATATATAAAAACAGATAATTGCCCTGGGTAATTTGTCGGACCGCTATTTGTGTAATCAGGGATGTTTGAAGGTCATTGTTTAATTTGATGCGTTCTGTTTAATTGGTAGTATTCGTTTTGTTTGGTTGCGCCTGGAGCGCTGACTCTAGCGATTTGATTTTGCATGTTTCCACGAACACGGGTTTCAAAATTTGCCTTCAATGATTCATGGCTGCGTGTTGTCTTTTGGTGACCTGAGAAGGCAGTCGGTCGGTATTATAATAGCATTGTGGATCTGGGATCTAATGTTCTTTAAGAAGTTCTTCTGTCATTGAGAAGCCTGACCAGAACGGATCCACTAATTCAAAGTATCCTGGAGTCAGAGCCCACGGCTGACGCCGGAGACACTGGAGCTGCCGGGGCTGAAACACAGATGTGTCTGTTTCTCACAAACACTCTCCCGCATGTGTACAGAGGCATGACCCAATATCTTGCAATAAAGCAGCCAGACTCCCTGCTGCACTCTTCTGTGTTCGCTTGCCTTATCTCTCTCTTCAGCCGAAATACACAGTGTAGGACAATGTTTCTAGCTGTCTCACGCCCTCGCTCTCCCGCTGTCAGTCCTGTCGCTCGCTCTTGCTCACAGCACTACATCACTCCCTTGCCCTCGGTCTTGTCGCCTTATCCTTTCTTGATTCCAGTACTGTCTTTCTCTCATCTCAGTTCTGTCTCTGTTTACTGATCCCAACACTGTCTTTCTCTCTCTTCTCTTCAGTTGTTGTCGCTCTCTGTCCTGACTCCAGGGTAGTCTCTCTCTTTTTGACTCTTTTTCTTCATCTCAGCACTGTCTTGAATTTTCAAATGTTAGATTTTTACTGTGCTTTAGTGCCATGACAAAAAAAAAACCTGTATTTGTCTCACCAAAGCATTTATAAGCATAGCTGTGTACAATAGGAAATTGTCTCTCCTGATCTCAGTCTTGTCACTGTCTCTCTCTTTCTCCTCCTTTCAGTCCTGTCTCTCTTCTGCCCTTCAGCATGCTGGAGATCTCTCTCTCTCTCTCTCTCTCTCTCTCTCTCTCTCTCTCTCTCTCTCTCTCTCTCTCTCTCTCTCTCTCTCTCTCTCTCTCTCTCTCTCTCTCTCTCTCTCTCTCTCTCTCTCTCTCTCTTTATTTCAGAGCTGTCTCTCTCTCTCTCTCCTGCTCTCAGCACTGTCTTTCTCCCTTGAGCCTTGACAGTTCCCTAAAACAACAAGAAGAACAAACCGAAGCGGTTTTCCTGAGGTTTGCCAGCTTCAGTGCTCTCCGGGCTGTAAGGAGGAGAGATTCCATGGAGTGCTGTATAATCTGAACCCGTTTGGTTTTGTTTGGCTGTTATATTAAAATTAAAATCATGTCGGGGAATATAAATGGCTCTCAGCTGGATTGTAGCACCAGAGGTGACCGCTTAGGTTTGCTTTCCTTGCAGTTTTGTGTCCTAATTCTTTCTCTTCAACACTTGCCCTGTGGTAATATAAGACAAAATGATGCTGGCTTTGTTTACTTGACTGCGCCGTCTGATTGCCGCTCTTCATTCTGTTTGAATACAAGCTGCAACAAAATGAGAAGATCTCAGTGTTTTATTATGATTCTCTTTCTCTCTCTCTCTCTCTCTCTCTCTCTCTCTCTCTCTCTCTCTCTCTCTCTCTCTCTCTCTCTCGCTCATTCTTCACAGAGAATGGAAAGGCCTGTAACCATTTGACCATTTGACACTGAAAACTGGAGTAATGACTTGTGAACATTCGGCTTTGCATCACTTTGCATGTTAAAATCTATTAAAATTGAAAATAGTTATTTGAGACTCTAATCATATTTCACAATATGAATGCTTTGACTATTTTTTTTTGTCAAAAAAACTGTAATGTATTTGTCAAATAAACATTGATTTAAAAAGATTTAATCATGCAGTCAGAAGCAAAGAAATTGGGACCAATTAGTGGGTTTCTTTTTTTCTTAATATTGTTGGACAAATTAGACGAATTAGTTTAATTGGACAATTGTTTAATTTACAAACCTACATTTTACATTACATCTACATTATTGGCGCTCTAGACGAGTATTTTGACAAAGAAGTGCATTTGACTAATTACATTACGAGTGTTCAAAAGCCATACTGGTTTTTGGACAAATAGTTGGGCATACAAATATTTTTGAGATGGTTTTGAAAAGAAATGAAAATAGGTGGCTTGTAGCATCAGGTGCAGTCTGTTTTGTTGCACGAAGCAGACGGTTCTGATGGTTTTCCTGTGTGTGAGGAGGAAGAGTTGGTGGTCAGCCCAGATGGTGGCTCGCTTTCTTCTTTTCACTGGCTCTTTGCTCAGTTCTTCTCCTCTGTCTGTGATCCCTTAACAGCCAGTTGTCGTATTTGACTGGATCAAAGTGGAGGCGAGCCCTTGAAGTTGGTTAGGATGCCACATCGTTGCCCAGACGGCTGGGACAGACTGAGAATCTCTCTCATACGAATGCTCTTTAGAAAGATATTTACTGTTTTCTCTGGAAATGGGCTTCTACAGTTGCCTTTGGGGGAGCTTGATGATGGAAAAGAGTAAGTGCGTGTATGTGTGTGCGTGATGGCTTTTCCGGACCGGTCGGATCAGAGCGCCGGAAGCTAATGGAATTCTCCACTTCAAAGCAGAGACTGCCTTCCAATCAGTTCAACACGGCAAGATTAAAGCCGACCCACATTCATCAGTTCTGATTAGACCGGCACTGTGATCCAGATGCTTGTTCTGACCGGCCAGCCGGGGTGAGTTGTTTCAGTGCCCACTGGAGAGGGCAGAGGTCACCTATCTCTCTTCCTGGGTTTTTCACGTCCACTCTTCGCGCAAGGGATTTTCTTTGTCCAGACAAGACATTTTGATATGTTTGAGCTTTCCCTATCTGTCTTTTTAGGTGGGGTAAAATATCTTAGCCATGAATCAGTAACCAGGTCAGTTTAATTACAGCCAGTGATCGGCCTTCCAGTGAAGACTGTGTCCCGTTGACCTGACGCTGACCTTTACATTCAGTTCATGCAGCTCTGACTCATGGTTTCTTTTTCCGCAGCATGACCTATATAGCCAAGGACTGTTTTTAGCAGTCTAATATTGTTATGACTGGATTGACTCTGAAATTGAATTTTTTTTACTTCGTGCTAGACTAGTCTTCAGTAGTTATGATTACATGTTTCATACAGTATGTTGAAATCATGTATTTTAAGTGTTTCTGCTCTGTAGTTTCAGCCCAACAGAACACTTTCTTCATTCCGGTCTTTCTCCTTTGTGTTGGCGTTTCTATAAATGTGGGGCTTCTATTCTAAGGCAGAGCTAATGGGAGCAGGAAGTGAGGATCTCTATTTTTAACTCATTGTGTGTTTTTGACTCTGAGGGGCTGGAATGAATCAGCCGCCGTCATTTGCAGGAGAAACTTTAGAATCTCACTTCGTTTTGGTCTGTTAAGAGGAGATGTTTTCTTGTTGTTCATTAACTGATGCTTTGATTTTATGTTCGAATTGTTAACTGAACAAGGTGTTTTTCGCTCTCTCCTGTCTCTCCTGTGTGTTTTAGGAGGTGCAGAAATATTTTATGTTCAGTGCTGGTTTCTCTGTGATGCAGATTCACTTTATCCTTGAGACGTTGAATCATAAAGTGGAAGAGAATGTGCGTGCATTCAAGCTGTTCAGGTAGCTGTGTTCAATCTGTCGTTCTCACAGGCCAGCACTGAGAATTGCACACAGGAGCTCTAGCGTGACGTCGGTCCACGTTGCAGCCACAGAGATCGTTGAATCCACCTCTATTCTGGGGCACAATGGGAAAGTGAGGGCAGAAGTCGTCTGGGGTAATTAGCTGTGTGGGGCAGAGTGGTTTTAAATGGCCCAGTTAATTATTATTTAAATGGCTTTTTTCTTACACAGTGTGACGTTCCAACTGAGAGTGCAAGTGTGTGTGTGTGTGTGAGAGAGAAACCATTTGTCTCCACTCAACCCGGGACCACACTCCTCTTTTACATGAAGATGTGTGTGACTGTGTCCCAGAATAAAATCATAACATCACGGTCACAAGCAGTTAACCCTCATTATCGTTCTCTAATTCTAGGCTATAGCTCTTTTCCAAAACCTAATGAGCTGCCTTGCTGTCTGCTAGTCTGTCTACATTGACAGCTCCCTTCTAAAGCAGAATCATAACTCAAATAGCACCTGCTAAATGACCCAAAAAATTCAATGTTTTTCATAGTTAGCAACTACACAAATAGTGCAAGGAGGTTTCTTAATTTATTATCCTGGATTTAATTTTTGACAGGAGTAAAAATGAGGCTGAGAGATTGAAGTGTACAATGGATTGTACTGTAGTTTAACAGCCAATTGTTTAGCTGACGAAACATCATCTTTTCAAAAGGTTTTCAAAGTTGTGAATTTAGAAAATAGCATGAAAGCTAGGACCTTTATAGTGTCTGCTTATGTTACGACTTTTAAGATGTGGTCAAGTGTGGAATTTCTGCAAAATTTCATGGGCAAAAAAAGTCCATTGCCTATAGTGTTGCAATGCATGAAGCACCGCTCGCACAGAAGTCATTTTCAAACCAAACCGATTTGCCAATGCAGAAAATTTGTGTGACTAACTTGAACACAAGTGAAGTCTGAACTCATGCAAAGCTCCAAATTGCACGAATTCCTATTGAAAGACTCATGGGCTAATCGCAGTGCATTCTGGGCTTGCCTTATATGCATACAATGCTATCTTAGATTTTGGTCAAAATTATGCATCTTAGCAGGTAGCATGAACTTGCTGCCTATTGAGTCAGGAGCATTATGACTAACATCTAAAGGTCCGTTCATACTAGCAGCGTTAACTATATCTTGTTTTTGTGCATTTTTTTTACCCATCTCTTGATGTTCTTAAGGTGTGATTGAGAATAGAGAGAGGTTAATTCGAAATGCATGCTGAAACTCTTAAAAGTCATGTGAATTCTGATTGGTTCAGCTGGGAAAAAAAATTCTGAAAGTGATTTCAGTGAAATTGCTTATTCTTGTAAAATTGCAATGATTATTAAAAATGTGTAGTTATAGCTATTCCTTGTAGGCCTTAAAGCACAAAGGCAGGCATCGCAATTCACAATTGCGAAGACAATCCCAGAATGCACTGCGATGAGCCCGCGAGTTGATATTCAATGCCAAGAACTAAAATTACATTTGATGCCTTTTTGGATCAGAATAGAGCTAATAAATCTTCAAGGCCTTTTTATTTTAAATAGAAAATGACATTTTGGTCTATCTGTGAAAAAGAACAAAGTGAAGTGAAGAGATTATCCTCCTACAGATATAGCCTTGATTTATTTTTATTTTATTTTTTTTCTTTATCAGTTAAATTGGTAAACATAACTCATAATAAATAAATAAATACTAGCTGATTGTGTGAATCCCATCATTTATGTCCTGATTATGTCTCCACTTGATGAAATCATTATTTAATTCACTTTATTGCCACAATACTGCCTCCTATAAGCCTGAGGGGGCTGTGATTGACTGGTCTCTCAATGTGTGTTTGACGGGCTGTAGATGGTTGACAGCAGATGCAGGTGGATTGCACAACTGTGGTTGCTGACGGTGATACTGAGTGTCACAACACAGCACCCAGTCAACTCAGGAGACCTCTCTGTGTGTGTGTGTGTGTCGGGGGGCTCTTTTTTATAAACCCGGAAGTGTGATTAATTGTGGCATGGGGGAGGTTAGGTTAGGGCAATGACGACTTTGCCCACTGTTCGTGTTATTTTTAACCATCTCAGGACATTCTTTAGGTGCGGGAGAGAGAGAGAGAGAGAGAGAGAAGGTTAATGCAAAAAAACAACACCTAAAAAAACGAACCCTCCAGTCGTTTGTTACCTAAACACAGAAAAGTTTATGCTGTGACCTGGCCTGAAATTCTGTGACGCAATTTAGCATCTGTCCTTCTAAGTTGTTAATACAGAGCTGCTTTTGCAGCTTCATTTCAGTAAATGCTTTTTTTTTTTTTTTTTTTAAGTAGGGAGAAAGTTTTGACTTCTCAAAGTTACAGTGAATTTCATTGTCCATCAAGCTTTTTATCTAAAAAATTTGATAACTTATGATATGACCCCTTTTAATGCTGAAAGGGGCAGAATGCTAAACATCAGGACCAGAGAAGGAGAAAAAGAGGGTGCTGGAGAAGGAAGAGTGAGCGTTTGTCTTGTTGAGATGAGTGCTGGCTCTTGAAAACGGCAGTAAAATCACTCTGTTATTCCAGTGGAAACGCTTTACGCAAGTCTAATTCAGAGCTCAAGGCACTGCAGGCTGAATCGCTCTCTTTTTAGGCAAGACGTGCGTGAGTTAGTTTGATCATTGTCAGGCAGATACGAGAGTGTGTTACTGAAGATTTAAGCTCTGGAAGCCCTCTAGACACATCACACGTTGTGTGTTTAGAGTTCAGCTTGGTCACAGTTCCTCAGGGAACAGTTTGACACTCTGTCCTGAACACACATTAATGGTGAATCAGGTCTTGTGGAGTGGGTTTACAGGTAGAAGCACAGAGGCCTGCAGTGAGAGGACAGCCGCTTTAATCTTTGTGCACTCAATGACTTGAGTGCAGTCGTTTTTAGTAAGGATGAGCGGGGAAACCGATAGAGCCGCCACTCTGCTCTCAGAACAGTCTTTACTGTAAAGGGTACGAGTTGAAACGGAATCCAGCGATCCTAATGCTCGCCCTGATGTTTATCACTTTAATTTAAACGGGCAGTTTAAATGCATGTCCAGTTATAACCATAGCAATGGGAAAAAAAACACATTTCAAAACAGATCCATACATTGATCAAATCAGAAAAAGACTCTAAACATTTTGTTGACTAAAAAAAAAAATAGGCTACTGAACTTGTTCACTAAATATTGTTGTTTTAAATATAAAATGTAAAAGAACACTAACATTTAAATTCATTTTAAAACCCCATCGCACATATCAAGGTTTAAATAGTGTCAGGGCAGTTTTTTTTTTATTTAAAACAGGTTTGCGTAGGGTTTAGCATTTATTCCCTTTGCAGTGCAAAATGAGCAATACAGAATCATATTCTAATTCTTGCAACATTTAGCAAAATTAAAATGGTACAAAGCAACATAAATTAAGAACAGAGGTTTTTCTTTGCCTCTCTTTCGTGCATCTCTTTCAGCAAGTTTCTTTTGTCTCCCTTGCTGCGCACGCTGGGTCTCTCTCGAAATTAAACGTTTCAGGGTAAAAAACACTTCATATTATATTGTAGGCTATACAATAATACTGCAAATATCGCTGCATGTCATCCACGCCAATTACAAAAACCTAGTGTAATAAATTATTCAGCCTTTGTTCTTTAAAAGAAACAAAATGCCTTGTTGAATTCACCTTACAATAAAGCGAGGTTGATCGCGAATAAAAGAGCTCTGTATCTGCTGCTCCACTCGCATTAGTTTCTATAGAGTTGGCATGAATGTGTTCCTCAACAGTTCATGTTTAGATAATGCCAGATTGTCATAACACACTGCTCAAACATTCTAAAACTCTACAAAACCAGTTGAAACAATTGGATTGAACACTTCAGTTGAACGTTTTTATGAAAAACCTTTAAATACATTACAATTTTTATAACATTTGGACACATCGAGAGATTTATTCTAAAAGGAACTTTGCCTGCTCTTTAAGTTAAAAAAAAAACGTATCATCAGGCTGGTTATCCGACACTCTTGATTTGAAAGAGTGGCGATTTACACCTTTATTGTACTGCACCCCCACGTCCCCCCAACCCCCCACAGGCTATCTGTTAGGAGAGGAGCATCTGAGGCTGACTACTAAAAATGAAGAGAAGTCGCAATTCAGACTTCAATCTCTATTCTTGACATTAGGCTAGCATTAATCAAGAAAAAAAAAAGTAAAACAGTAGCCCATGTTTGTTCAGGATTTGAACTCCGTGTGTTCGCAACTTCGCGCACACAAGAGAGAAGAGCTTTTCAATCGTCTCATTCCGCAATAGTAAAAATAATCCGCATTATTGCACCTCATTTTTTTTCACTGACTGCGAGATATGATGGGCTTGTGGTGTTTTTGTTTATTATAGTGCAAGGGGCCGTGTTCAAATCTTGATCGGTGATCGCGCTGCTTCTCGAGGAATACTTTTGCCCAATGACGTCTACAATATTAAATAAGCTATTGTTGTCGTCTTTATTTAAAGCTTTTGATTCTATTTTTTTCTGTTCTAAAAGTTTATCTTCTGTTTAATTTTACATATTTAATTTGTGCTTTCATTAAAAAGTTCACTGGTGAACTTGTGTATGATTGTTTCTTTAAACATTAACCAATGTTTTTTCCCTTTATTTAAAAATAAAAATATTACTTTATATATTTATATCTTACGCTGCAGTTTCAACTCCACCAAATCTTTGTTTGTTTTATTATTGTACAGTAATGTTAATAGCTCTTGTTTTGATTTTTCATGTTTGTTGTAGGAAATTACTGTCATTGTATACTATTGTTAATACTTGTATACTTGTTAATTTATGACTTCAGCTCCACTTCAAAATGCGGCAATTGCAGCTGATTTACAAAATGTCCTTTTGCGCCTCCTGGCAGTGATTTCGCAAACGACTTTGCCGCGGCGGCATTCTGGTTGACCACCAAGTGTAATAATGTTACTTTTATTATTACAAATTCAAGTAACAAAAGTACAATTGCTTAAAGTATTTAGTTCACATCAGAAAATTCTGTCATCATTTACTCAGTTTCAAACATGTATGAATTTCTTTCTTCTGCTCAACATAAAGGAAGATATTTTGAAGAAAGAATGTCGGTAACCAGACAGTTGATGTACTCCATTGACTTCCATAGTATTTTTTTCCTACTATGGAAGTCAGAGGGGTCCATCAACTGTCTGGTTACCGACATTCTTCAAAATATCTCTGGGGTGAGGGTGAGTAAATGAGGGTGAGTAAATGACAACACATACAGTAAGATTTTAAAGTTACCATGATTAAGGTTATTATAAAGGGTTTTGACAAATGTCTTATTGGACACTTGCCTTATAATGTAGGATGTATTTACCATATGCCCAGTCAGTGTAGCTGTTGATTAAAGACCATTTCTGTGTCCATGGTTCCTGCAGAGGTGCTTAGAGCAGCTGGTAAGATGCTGGACGTGTAACTCTGCTGGAGTCAGGTGGAGAGGAGGCGGAGGAATGAACTGACCTCCAGCACTCGTTTATTAATAACAGCTGTCAGCTGAAATCCCTCCAGAGCAGAGCCCAGAAACAGCGGTCCGCAGGCATGCACGAATGCAGCTCACTCTGCTGGCATCCACCCCGCTGCCTGCATGCTGGAGGTCTTCAGAGAGAGACGACATGCATGAACGGGGACAAAAGGCCTTGATCTCAGTTTCCTCTTGCTGTGCCCTGCTCTCTGAACCCGCCAACCAAGCCAAGTTTAGTGTTTAAATCAAAATAAAACTGCGTTTACAATGCATTTAACATTTGTAATGTGACATTTTATAATAAAACAGAGGGCCCTATCATACACCTGGCGCAATGAGGCGCCAAGCGAGGCAAGAGTTTTTTTGCTATTTTCAGCCTGACGGATATTATTTTCACGTCCTGTGCCACGTTGTTTAAATAGCAAATGCATTTGCGCCCATGGACATGCTGGTCTGAAAACGAGGTGTGTTCAGGCGCATTGTTGGCACGTTGATATTGAATATATGTGCACAGGTTTGGAATTCCCTACTAACCAAGCCTAAACAAAGTACCGGCGTTTCCTTATAATTTTTGTTACAGAATTATAGTAATATGAGCCTATAGGTGGGTGCACAACTCGCGTACACTCTGCTTTTTTACACACGCAGGGTTGTTACGCAGCAGCACACAAACATGCCAAATATTAAAAATAAAGGGATTACAATGTAAAAGATTATTATTGTGTACATAAAGATATGGTGGAATCTGGCTTGTCCTGTAGATTGTTTGCTTGCACGCGAGCAGATCCGTTTCCTCTCTGGAGACGCGTTCGGTCTTTCCACTTGCAAATTCCGTCATGTAAATAGCGAATCCGCCATGGGCTGACCGCAACTGGCTTTTAAAGGTAATGGGAGATGAGACTCTGATTGGTTTATTGCACGTTTCGTCCAAAACACACCCATTACTCATTAAGAGAATAGAGACAACCCTTTTAGACCATGCACCGGGCGCGCCAACCGTTTTCCCGTCGTTAAACTAGTTAAAGTGGATTCGGACACGCCCTAAGTACACTTGCACCGTGCGCTTTAGACCATGCGCTTAGATCGTTAAAATAGGGCCCAGAATATTTAGTAGGTAGTACTATCCCATGGGATTGAATTGAATATTTACAGTTATATGACAGTTATAAGCTATAACATTATTGGTTATTATTGGAAGTATATTATTTTAATTACAGCAGATGATGTTTTTACATTTTAATTAAAAGATCATGAAAACAATTTTTTTTCTTTAGTATAACATTCACTGATAAATCATGCAACATAAGACCATTAAGTCAAGAAGCTTTTCTTATCAATGGTTGTGCTTTTCATGAAGCTTTTTTTCACGTTTCTTTGATACACAAAAATGCTGTTCTTTTGAACTTTCTATTCAGTTTTACTGCCACTTTTGACCTGTTTAGACCTGTCAATATATAGAATTAACCACTGCAAAGTCAGTCATATCCAAAGAAACCGCTCTGATCTTCCCCCTCTGATTGACAAAATTTTTTGAGAACAACTCAAAAGGTTGAGCCCTAACCACCCAGTGTTCTCTGAATCTGGATGAGGACATTTATTCAGCAATTTTCCAGTGGTCGTCCCCATTCCGTATATTTGTCTCCTGGTTTTAGATAAAAAGTGGAAAGCAATGGATGATTTTTTCCGCTCTTTCTGTCAGCGTGGAGGTCTGGAAACCCTCTGTTCACTGACAAATTCACCACCAATACTGATAAAAACATTTTCACTCTGTTCTCGGTTGATGTTCACGTTCTCAATGGAGAATGACAAAAGAAAAAGAGTTTGTTGGGTGGGAATAAAGCAAACATCCTTTTTAGAGGTTTACTCAAGGCCTGCGGTGGCTGCAGCGTGGAGGCGCTGGCCAGATCTTACGAACTTTGATGTCTGCTGTCTTTGTTTCCTCCTAAACAGAGCGGTATTTTGAAGTTTATGTAAATAAACTCAGGAACCTGTTTTGTTGAAGGCCTGAGCTGCTCTGATGTGCATGGTGAAGGAGATGAAGAGAGAGAGGAAGCGATCCCCTCCTCTTTTTGTCTCTTCTCTCAATTATTTTAGTCTTTGATTTGAGGGTTTGAAACTCTTCCTGGTTTTCTCAGGATAATTATATACACTCTCCATGAAAGACATTCAGGTATAATAAAACCAAAATTTCTTGCGGTTGAGTATGTCTACTAAACCGCCTTCAATATTTATCAATATGTCTCATGCTGTTGGTTATAATATGCTATGAGAAATTCTGGGTAGTCTTGTGGTACGGATGTTTAATGTATTTACAAAATGTACAAATTCCATGATTCCTTCTTTTGTATGTGTGTGTGTGGTTGTTGGTTGTAGTTCTTGTAAGTCCATTTAAGCCAGGCAGGAAGTAGACATGGCATTATGTGCTAATGGATGTTTACCTGTACAGGTGTGCATGTACATTACTGTTCAAAGGTTTTGGGTCAGTAAGATTTTTTTTTTTAAAGAAATGAAGAAAAAAAAATTCAGCAGACACATTAAATTGATCAAATGTGACCATGAAGACATTTATAATATTAAAGTATTTTAAAAATAGAATGCGATTATTTTAAATTGTAATATTTCATATTCATTTTCATATTCATAATGTTTTTACTGTATTTTTGCATTAATAAATGCAGCCTTGGTGAACTAAAGGGACTTCTTTCAAAAACATAAAAAAAATCTTACCGACCCCAAACTTTTGAACAATATTGCACAATGTCTTTGTAAACAATTCAAGTGTGTGTATGTGTGTATAATTTAGGTAAGCGAGTGAAAGAGAGTGAGAGAACATCAATATGGATAGGGTGTCTCATTTTTGTCTCCAAGTTTCCCGCCTGAATTTATGACTGACCAATAAGCTGTCTACCTTAATTATGATTTGCATACTAAGATGCATTTGGTGATTTTTGGCTTTAACATATCAGAGAAGAGAATATCTTCTTGGCCTCTGGTTGTTCAGCTTAATATGACACTCTTAAACTGTAAATTTGATTCTCACATTCGACAGTTTGTAATCACAGGATCTCATTTAGTTGTGTAATTGATATTAGAGCAGTTGTGTGTTCTGCAAAAAGACTCTGTCAGAGCCTCTAAATGGGTTGTAATTGCCCTTATCAAAGGGACACAGAGCTATGTGCAGTTTACATTCAAAACCCAACACCTTGTGTCACTTAGCGATGTTTATTCATTACAAACTAAGCCGTGCTTGAAGGTTTCATTAGGCAGTTCTGATGACAGGAGTATGTGCACAAGGTAAATAAGAAGCATCCTCACTAGCAATTTGGGTTAAATAAGCTTGTTTTGTGCTTTTGAAGTTCCTGAAGGAACATGGAAAACATTCATATATCCTCATATTACATTTTAAGTTTAGATATTTTCAATTTTTAAAGCATAAAATGGTATCAACTTTAACTTTGAAACTTGCATACTTACTCTCCTGACCACTGCAAATATGAGACATCAGTGCTGTCAGGGAAACGTAGTTATGATAAGTATGATAAGTAATCATAGTATTGTGCTTTAACTCACTATAATGGTGTTTGCTATAAAGTAATCATTATAGTCGAACGCTCTCATGCCTGATGCATTGTATCTATGGGATGTATGGATAGATAAATTACATTTCTACTTTTAACCTGATATATTCTGGTTCGTTGCATAAATCAACTGTTCTTTATGATGGCATTTCATTGAGTACTCACCATTTACCCATTTCTGACATCCGCTCGAGTGCCGCTTGTCTCTGAGTGTTTTAAAGGGGTTATTTTCTTTTACCGTACTGCTTTAAAACTGCTTTTTAAAAGAACGCACAGTGCACAGAGCTGTTTTTTTTTGTCTGAAGTGACCCACAATTTTACGAGCCCATTGGCTCCATTCGGCAAGAACTGTTTTTAATTGCCTTATGAACCTATAGGTTACGGGAAAGAGAGTATAGCGATGAGAGATGGAGAGGTCCTACGGTTCTGTCGAGGTGTACGACAGGACTGGGTTTATGTGAGGTGCCTAAATCTTTAAGAGCTTAGCAGTAGAGCGTGGCTGAGAAATGAGAGATCTGGGAGCAATTACAGAAAATAGAGAGAGGAGAGCAGAAACGAAGGAGAGATGACTGGGAGAAACGAGTGAGTCAGTGAAAATGAGATGAAGAGATTTGGTTAGTCAGTGTGTGTGTGTGTGTGTGTGTGTGTGTGTGTTAGGGTAACTCAGTGTTTCGGACTCCCCAGAGGCTGGCCAGATGCTGCGTTTCTTGCTTAGATGAACAGCTTCTTTTTGAAGACCTAAGAGAGAACAAAGATGTGCAAATGACAGCTTTAGAGTGTTAAGGGCTATTGTGGGATGGGTTTAGTGTTCAATTAACTTCCGTATTTCGGCGCATTTCAATGTGCAACTTCATGTTCTTTAAATCAGGCAGACTATCTTTAGGCTAGACCAGTTATTGTACATGTGTATTTTAGAGTTTTCATTGTGAGTCACTCTCTTGCTGATGATTTTGGAATAAATTACTTGAAATTCAGTTTATCATTGCGTAAAAACAGCAAAGAAGCTTTTGTATCCGATTATGTTGAAAGAACTCTAAATATAATGGTAGAAGATGAGAAAGTGATGAAATTACAAGAGGAATTCTACCCAAAGTTTAAGAAGCCAGACAGTAGACATTAGTTCTTGAGTCATGGATTGTATCGTTTTTCAGATCACAAATTACAAGCATAGATACTCATACAATATAACAAAGTTACAAAAAAAGGAAGATCTAACCGCAGGGCTCCAGACTAACTTTTCCACTGGTTGTACTGGTGCTACCATCTCTCACAGGTATTCAGTAAATCTAACTAAAGTACATGCTAAATCTTTACGTTTTACAGTGTGTTGATGCTTTGTTTTCAAACGAAAGTGTGAATAATGATAGAATTTTGCTGAGGAACAGTCTTTTTTTAATGTCTTCTTGCATTTGAATAACTAAATCAATACTAGGTCTGACTATTTAAGTGACTATATTCTGATTATAAACTAAGTATTACAATATTTATGCTGTTAAAGCTACCTCATGACATTTGAAGATACCAACACACCAGCATGTGACATTTCACCAGAGGTTTTCCAGCTGGCTTATATGGAAGTTTTAAAGAAGGCTCTGTGCATATAGTCCATTGGCGCGTTTCATCATCAGTGTGCAATGCGTGTGTACATTTGCTCTCTAGCGGTTACTAAACAGAACTGCATGCATCTTGCGGAAGAACAATGTAATGTCTATGACGAGTCACGCAGGTACTGGGCTACTCCGCAGCGGAGCCGAGCCAACCCCGGTCTAAAATAGTCCGAATATAAACACTTATTATAGGCGTACTGTAGTGATTCAGGATAAGACAAAAACACTGTTTGGAAAATGGATCCATGATGTACTCGTTCAGTATATAAATTTTAATTTTGAACACAAAAATTTACAGACTGCAGCAGTTATGGATACAACAGCGTTCTGTTGTGCATGCACGAATTTAACACACAAATGCGACCACATCAAATTCTAGCTCGCACATTCTCAAAAAATGCTCGCAGTCTGGAACCCTGAACTGTAGTATTCAGTTACAGAGATATAATAATTATACCTAAATGTATAACACTGTGGCGTGTGCAAATGTACAGATCCAATATAATGAGACACATTTGATTTCTTTTCCAACTGTTTACGTTCACTTGAGACACAACTAGAAATGCACCGAAATGAAAAGTCTGGGACAAAACCGTGAATTCTGGATGCACTTGGCCGAAAACCGGAACCGAAAATGACTTCTAATTAATAAAATAAATCAATAAAACGGCGCACGTTCATGAATTTCTACTGAGAAGAGCAAACTGGGTGCCGGTACAGACGTACCTGCTTGGCCAGAGTTGTGCATCTTCGCAGTGAAACCTGAGTGCTGAACACTGTGGCGCAGGGCAGCATATATTTTCGGCCAAAAACAGAAAATGCCATTTTCAGCAGCCGACTGTCTTTTTGAGAATACTTGCAGAGATGGGTATTTTGACATCATTTTGTGTGTATGTGTCCATTCAAGCGCAAGGAGATGCGAAAGAGGAATCAATTCGGTGTTCGTGCATGATCTGAAACGCGCCTGCACCTTTAGGCTGTGGGTGGCTGTGCTCACAGACAACAGCACACGAGTACTCCTCAAATTAAATGCGTGCCGAACCGTGGGTTCTGGTCTGTACGGATCACAGATCAACTACCATCCGTTTAACCCCTAGTCGACATGCCTTTAAATTCTGACATTTAACACAAAGGCAAAATGTGTTATGGATGCTTTCTGCAGATGCAAATGGATAAATGTGTGTTTTTTGTTTGTCCTCAAATAGTTAACTATGGCTGCATATATGTAGTCTTTGTATGTATTGGAAAGAAAACATCACAAAAGTGGAAAAAACTAAGTTCAAGGTCATAAAGAATGACATGTGCTATTTAAATCAATAATTTCTCTTTCTAAAATATCTACTTTACATTATATTCTACTATTCCTTTCCTTTTGTAAATGTAGAGATGTTTTACTTTTGGATGATCAGTACAAATTTGCTAGTTTTGGTGTTCATGTGGTCTATTCTGGTCCAATGCTAGCATTTTTCTAAATTATTGGCTGTTTTGTGAGCAGAATGAATAAAACTCCATTCAGTAGCCTTTCTGGATATCTGAATTACACCACTTTTTAACCATGATGTTTAGTAAGTTTGATGAGTAATCGAATAACAAGGCTTATCAGCCCAGTGATTTGATTGTCTGTTTAGTCAATTATCTGTCCTAAGGTCAGTTGTGCACAGTAAGACCAGGGTTAAGTAAAAAGGGTCAATGTTGATTTCATGTTGTCTTAGGGCTGGGCGATATGGCTGAAAACTGTATCACGATATAAGTGTTTCATATCGGTCGATATCGATAATTATTGAATTTTTTTATAACATATTTAAAATAAGGACCAGTCCAGGAGACAAATATATTACATTTAAAGATTTTTTATTTTAAACTTAACCTACCTCTGATTATAATCCCATCAGTTATAAAGGCAGAAATGTCAACACGACCATGGAAAACTCAAAAGTCTAAAATCACAATGAACACTTAACAATTATCTCTTAACATTTAGGTGCAAAATTAAAGAATACGTAAGAAATGCTTTATAAAGGGGTGGGCGATATGGCAAAAATATAATATTACGATTTCTTTCTATAAATTCTATAAATCTATTTCTTTCTATTTTCTATAAATTATACATTGATACTTATTAAAGCTATTAATAAAGTTATTAGTCAAGAGCAGTGAGTGATTTTCTCTTTACATTTTGTTGTTTTATTAACATTAAAGGGATAGTTCTCCTAAAAATTCTAATTTTCATAATTTACTCTCTCACAGTGTTTTAAACTCGAATAAGTTTCTTTCTTCTGTTGAAAATAAAAGTTATTTGGAAGAATGACCAATAGTTGATGTACCAGAGTGACTTCCATAGTATATTTTTCTCCTATGAAAGTCAATGGGGACCAGCTACTGTTTGGATACCCACATTCTTCAAAATATTTATATTAGAAAATATTAGAAGGCAATTAATACAGGTTTGGAACAACATTAGAGTGCGTAAATAATGAGATAATTTTTATTTTTGGGTGAACTATCCCTTTAAGGACAAGCGGCAGCGTGTTTACTATTACTGTCTCTTTAAAAGCTGCGCGCGACGCGTCTATTATACACGCATTTGACAAGCAGATTTTCTCTCAATTTTCTCAAGTTTCCTTTCACTTTAGACATATCCGACTAGTTTATGTAAACCTTGTGTGTATATAACAGTATTAGCAAAATAAGACTCGAAATATAACTTAGTCCAGTATTGAGGCGCTGGTAGACAGGCTTTTAGAGCATGCGAGCTTCACATGTACGCGCTGAGAAACGCACACGCTAGAACAGCGCATCAGAACCATTTTATGATCAGAACGCGAATAACAGAGAAACTGACGACGGTCTTGCATAATCTGCAGACGACATTGGTCTGACTACGGTCAGACTTTAAGTCAGGCGAGCTGACTTTTTCTGTTTTATCTAGTTACTAGAGAGTGAGTGCCTTTGTTCATGCAATCAAACTTGCTTTGTTGGTTTCTTCTAACGAAAAAAAAAATATATATATATATCGAACGTTTTATCGAACGCATTTTTTATTGATATTGATTACGTGTCTATCGCGATACATATCGTTATCGTTTTATCGCCCAGCCCTATGTTGTCTTTAAAATAGTGCTGTCAATCGATACATTTTTATTGGATTAATCACACTTTTGTTGTTTGATTAATTGCACACTTATTGTGAAATTAAGCATACAACATTTTTTACATTTAACACATTCATTTTGTCATCATTTGCTATTTCCAGAAAAGTAAACAATCAGATTGAAGAGCGATTCTCTCAAAACTGTATTTTCTGCAAGCTTCAAGGACCCTTGGAGACTCCAAAAGGACACCAAATAACCAAATGAAATGAGTCCATATAATTCTGTTATATAATAAATGTATGCACTCCAAAGCGTCCATGAAAAGAAAACATTACAGAGAAATAACTTTAAAGAATTCACAGTGTATAGTAGTGTATAGACTAGAGCAACAACAAAGAGGTTATTTTCATTTTAGACGAGTCAAGCTGCGATACCGAACAGGACCACATGGAAATGCCAAAAAACATCTGAATCAACTGCCTTGACTTGACTGCATAAACCTATAGGATTACTAAACACAGCAACGTACACATGACAAATCAAACATTATTCTGAGTGTGTGTGGAAACAGCGCAAATGTATTGAAATGTGTTTGTACATAAATGCAGCGTGCGATCAGTGATCGAGAGCGCACATACACGGTTTGTTGCTTGTGCATCAGTATAACACTCTCACACGCTTACTGTACGACTCCTCTACATCACCAAAATTGCGCTCTTTGCAAACAATCACAGAATATGACAGAGCTCGTGTTTTAAAGCTAAGCACACACTGGAATGAATAATTCACTAAAAACGCAATGTCTCCATTCTCTCTAATATCTTCTTTACATTAGTGATGTTTTAGACTGTTTAAATGAATTCGATTACTGGATCACTGAAAACTTTCCCAGGGTTTAACGGCTTAACATGCTTAAAATGGTCTGATCACAAACAGAGAAGCAGAATCGGGTTAAAGGGTTTGAATGGACATTTTCTCCTCAGGCTTACAGGTGCTTGATCATCTAACTGTGTGACGTAAATTGTTAATGACGCAGTTTCACATACTTTTCTAATTTTTTTGTGTTAATTGCGTTAAATAATTTTAACGTTAAGGATTTTGAAATGAATCACATGCGTTAATTCTGAGAACACCACTTTAAAATAAACATTCACTAATTTGTAGGCTTTTTAGAACCCAGATGGTTGTTCCTCTGCTTGTGTGGAATCATTTCCACGTGATTCAGCGCTTGAGTTCTTGTGATATGGCAGGTTAGGTGGGTCGGTGAGTCTGCTCACTGGCCCCTGTTTAAAAGCTGGCGGTGATGAGGTTACTGGAGTCATACAGGGTTGCGGTACAGAAGAGAGCTGATCTGAACCCGGCAGCCGTGAAGGTGCTCTACAGTGCGCAGGGCAGAGCTGCAGGATGGCAGTGCCAGCTTGGTGCCCAGTCATCTGTGAGTCCAGCGTCAGGAGGGGAGAGATCCGACTGTGCCAGCTTTGCTCTGGCAAAACTCTCTCTCTCTCTCTCTCTCTCTCTCTCTCTCTCTCTCTCTCTCTCTCTCTCTCTCTCTCTCTCTCTCTCTCTCTCTCTCTCTCTCTCTCTCTCTCTCTCTCTCTCTCTCTCTCTCTCTCTCTCTCTCTCTCTCTCTCTCTCTCTCTCTCTCCTCCAGCTGTGGTGACTCAGCGGGACAGTGGGTGCAGAGTGAGAGAGAGAAAACTGCAGTATTACATTTGAGGTCATTTTTGTTAAACTCTAACACATCCCAAGTGCAAATTTCTCAATAGCAATGAGAAATCCTTTTTGGATTTTGCTAAAGCCCTTTTTTGTAATGCAATGACTAGTGGGTGACTGTTATACGTTTTTAAATGGTAATTTTAACAAGTCTAAGTGTGTTATACTCTGCAAAGGCTGTATTTATTTGATCAAAAATACAGTAAAAAACATAATATTGTGAAATATTACTGTTTAAAATAACTGTTTTCTATTTTATTTTAAAATGTAATTTATTCATGTAATGCAAAGCCAAATTTTCAGCATCATTACTGCAGTCTTCAGTGCCACATGATTATTCAGAAATCATTCTAATATGCTGCTTGGTGCTCAAGAAACACTTCTTTGTTGAAAGCTGTTGTGCAGCTTAATTTTTTTGGTGGAAACCATGATTCTTTCAAGATGCTTTGATGAATAGAAAGTTCAAACGAACAGCATTTATTTGAAATAATTGTAATGCATGTCTTTATTGACAATTTTGATCAATTAAATGCATCCTTGCTGAATAAGTGTTAATTTTTCAAAACTAAAGTTTTACTGACCCAAAACTTTAAAAACAGTAGTGTACTTCATTGTGGTGGTCTTGTAAATATGATCATTCTGACGTGACCTGCAGGCAGTGTGCATCCTGATCACTCAGAACTGTCATGGAAAGTCAAACTCACACTGGATACACTGTGATAATCTGGTTCATTAAGGCGCTTTTGTAAGTTTGTTTTGTTGAAGGAAGAGTGAAAGCATTTGTCTTGGGGTGTGTACTCAGGCAATCACACATTTGAGCTCAGTGTCTCTACCTCTCTTATTGCTTGGCATCAATTACTAAGTAGCAATTAGTGATCATTTTTTGTTCAGGAAAACTCTGAAAAGTACATTTGAAGTAACCGTAATCAGAGAATGCTCAGGAGACCTAAATAAAGGAAAACCAAGAACTGCACTTTTCCATGAGATGTTTCTCCAGAAGTTTCTACGAGTACAAAGCTTTAACATTAAGTGGCTAGTATAGTGCAGATGTTTGATTTCTATGAGAAGCTTTAGAGAACACAAGTCTAAATTAAAACAAATTCTCCATTTAATGCTATGTCTGTCTATAAGCAATTAGAGGTATAAAAGAGATCTCATTTGTGGTTTTTCTTTCTTTTGAGAGAGTTTATTTTGCAGGAATGATCCTGACAGATCTTTCGCTCTCTCTTTCTCTATCTGAGAGTATTTTTAGTTAAGCTGCCACTGATAACACAAGTTATCACTCTGTGACACAAGTGAAACACTCACTGTTTCTATGTGGCATTTTCACATTTCCTGTGGATATTAATTTTGCGTAGGAAGCTCACCTAGTGTGCAGATGTCAGTGCCATGTTCATAAATGTGAGCAGGTCTCTCTCTGTTCATCTGAAGGGTGTTAACTGAGTGAACCTTACTTGGCTGTTTGTGTGGACACTTCCTCCTTGTATTCATTCATAAAAACAGCTCGTATGAAAGCCAGAATGGAGGCAATAACTCAAGTCCACACTGGCTTGTTTTTATAAAGAAAGCATAGCAGATTCATCTCAGACACTTTAATTTTAGACTGGAAGAATGTTGAATTACCACAAATGCTTTAAAATTTCTAGTGTGTGTGTGCTGATCTGGTGTCAGGATGTCTCACCCTGTAATCACCGCTGGGAAAGCGAGAGCCGCTGTGGATCACTGATGGCTTCGGCCACATTCTAATCACTCCTTTTTGAAAACGAACAGAAGGCAGAAAAGCTGAGGGAGAAAGTGCTCTGATTGGGAGCGGGATGAAGAGAAGCTCCTCACAGGAAAGAGGTTTCGGCTTTAACGGATCCCCTCTGGTTCAAGTGGCCTTGTTCGAGAGACGAAGCCAAAGTCAGACAACTGTAATCAGCTGTCCACAAATACTGTCATTCACTAAATCAGGGGCCATGGAGGATAAGAGTGTGTGTGTGTGTGTGAGAGAGGCTCTCATTCTTGTCATGGAGGAACCGTGTGTGTGTGTGTGTTTGTCATAGAGAGGCTCTTCAGAGCATATTTTCAGCTCTGGCTCTACTGCAAAATTCAGATGTTAGAGCTCATGATTTGGTTCTCTCTTTTTTTCCCCTTGTTAAATATATTTTTTTTTAATGTGAAATGTCATTTTACAGAACAAAATAAATACTTAATACTTTTTTTAAAGTTTTACCTTAAAGGTTAGGCTGCAAGGTTTTAGGTTGGCACCCATAGTTGATCCAAGAGCTATAAGAGAAAAACACTAGCGCCACTTTCTTTGTAACTTTAAGGGATAGTCCACCCAAAAATAATTGACTCACCCTCATGTCATCCCAAAGCTGTATGCATTTCTTCTGCAGAACACAAAATACATTTTTGAAGAATATTGGGGACTAAACAACATTGGAACCCATTTACTTCTATTGTATGATCAAAAAGAAAAACTCATTTTGAGAAATGTTCCTCAAAATCTCTTCATTCCACAGAAGAAAGCAAGTCATATATAGGTTTGGAGTGACTTGAGGGTGAGTAAATGATGACAGAATTTTCACTTTTGGCTGTATTATCCCTTTTAGAGGACTTCTTTACCAATATAGAGGTTTATTTTTTCCCTGAAGTTATAATGCTGATTGTAATGTTAGTTCTTGTAAGAAAATTTTAATTTTCTACAATTTCTGAAAGTGTGTCTTTAAGAATTCTTTATGTAAATGACCTCAATATTAGATATCAAGCTCTTTATTTCAAATAGAGGCTGGATATCTTGTTTTACATATGGCCCCTTTAATATGCCGCTTTACTATGCTGATGTTGTTTACCCTAATGTCCCTTAAAATCTTCCAGCAAAAAAAGACACCATTCCGGTCCATTTAATTCTATCGAGGCTCAGAGAGGGAAAGATGTCCTTGAGAAACACCAGTGACCCTGCGACAGATCTCACACACTCAAACACACTCACTGCTGCAGAGAGAAGGAGAGAGAGGAGGCTGTGTCCTTCTGGTAACGAGAGAGAGGTCATTCAGTGTTTTTGAGTGTGTCCTTGTTCATGCTGTTGGATTCCCCTTCAGCGTTACTGCTCTAAAACACCAGCAGGTGTGCGAGCAGATTGGTGGGAAAGTTACTCTTCTCTTCCATTTCTCTGGCTCCTCCCTGGAGCCCGTCGTCTGTGTTTCTGCCTGTTCGAGCTGAGCTGGGAATACATCTTCATAACTCGGATCTCATTTTAATAAATGACAGAAGCAGATTCCTGCGCAAATAATGAGCGACATCCTCATATTATCACTAACCTCTTCCTATATGTCTAGAGAGAAATGCCGCTCCTCTCTCTCAGGCAGGAGGGCCCTGTGTTGACGGACTCCGATACCGGTGTTATACGCTTTTTCCTCGGAATAATGCAAGTTGTATAACATGCAAGCTCACTACTCCTGTATCACTGTCTTTTACCGTGCTGTCTGTCTCTCTTCTCCAGGAGGATTTAGGCAGTCGTGTCGGGTTGTCACCACAGAGAAAGCAGGAGAGAAAGTAATTGCGTTGTTGCAGTGCTTGTAGAAATCCCATCAGCCCTGTGGGCAGGCCTGTCACAGAGCATAAAGAGTAGGCTAAAAACTTAAGCATCTACAGACAGGGCAGCAGCGGCGGGCAGGGAAACGCCTCTCGCAGAGACTGAGGTGTCACAGGAACCAGATGAAACAACTGCTGGTAGTGCAGGAACAGGGCTAGCTGCTGTTTCCATTAGCTAGATCTGTGCTGATAAGAACAGGGATGCTGGTAAATATCCAGGTTGAACGACCCTGATAACCTCAGAAAGCCTGCCGGGTGGATGTGATCTTGTTTTAGGCACTGATCTCCGGCCACTGGCTTGATTTGCATCCTGAACGAGTGTCACACACAAGCTGCTGGTGCTCATGCAAATAAACGGGTAGATGGACAATCACATTTCTGCTTCAACATTATCTTCACTCTGGCTGGTGGGTGAGGTTTTTACACATACAGTAACAGAATACACAGATTTATAAAGTATTTAAAGGTGTAGTGTGTAATTTCTCTTTACTATCACCAATTGCAAAACGACAACAACAACAAAACAAACTAAACAATGTTTAATTGACACTGAAAACTAGAGTAATACTTGCTGAAAATTCAGCTTAAATTACGTTTTCAAATATATTGAAATAGAAAGTTATTTTATATTGTAATATTTCTCAATATTAGTTTTTACTGTATTTTTGGTCAAATAAATGCAGCCTTTATGAGCATAAAAGACTTTTCAAAAACATGAATCTCAATTATTCCATACTTTTGACCGATAATATGATTAGATTAAATGAACATTCACAGTGCAGATCTGACAATACAACGTTTTCATAAAAAGCTGTTAAGTTATTGTGAATATTAAAAAACAAATGATGAACACCACCAATTTTGATGCTTTTTATTTGGCTATTCAATTTCTTAAAGTTGCATGTGTTTAAATTCTTCCTGCCTTTCATTCTCTCTCTCTTTCTCTTCTGGTGCACTTTTGCTCATCCTCCTGTCGCCTTTCCTTGAGTGCTGTAGAAATCTTTTGTATTTTCTCGGCTTGGGAATTAATCAGTGTTTTAATGCACCCCTCCTTCCCTCTTTCCCTTAATTGAGTTTTATGGGAAATGGAAGGATTTTTTTTCTCTGTTATTGTTTTTATGTGTGACTGGAGCTGGAAAGCATCTGGACGTGTGTCATAGCAGAAGTAAACATGTCAGGAGTTTAACTGAATGGAAGGATGTGTTAATGGGGCCAAGCACGTGTGTGGCATCAGTGAAATGTGATTTGTAACGGCATTATTAGCTGTGAAATCTTGAGAAGGTGCATCTGGAGGGACTGGAATCAACACTGTGCTTAATTTAAAGCTTTCATTAGGAGTTTGTTTACTGAGGAAGATGATCTTCAAATACAAATTTTGTATCCTGAGGTCAACCTTTGACCTCAACATGAACGTATGAAAGTTGTTTATATATTACTGAGAAAAGCCCTCAAATCTAAATCATTTAAGACATTTTTGTGACAAAAGCATTATATTCATTGACAATGTTTCTTGTATTTTGTCTTCACTATTTTTTTTTTAAATTGTGGTTATATGTAAACTTGCAAATGAACTTCTTTTGTCAAGTCTTGAACAATGTAATTGGACAATTTTTTTTTATAAGTGTTATTTTATAGCGGCCAGTCTTGTCATGTACAGGTCATAAGCTCAAAACTCAGCCTTTGTTTTTTTAATTTTATTTTTTTATATAGTTTACTACAGAAACCGATAAATCTCATTCACCGTCTGTTTGGTAAAAACATCTGCTCTTTTTCTATCACTTGGTGTTTCATACATCTTAATGTTTGTTACTAAAATATAGAAAAATGAATGATTCATCTTTTTCTCTACCTCTGTACCTCTTTTTTTGTGTTGAACATTACAAGTACAGTACAAAAAAACATGCAAATTTAAACATACAAACGCAATGTTTTGAATAGAAGTGTGCGTGATCTAGGTGTCTGCTGGCTCTGAAATGTTTTGGTTTGCTCATGTTTTTCTTTTTTCTCTCTTTCTCACCAGATGGTCACAAGAACAAAGAAAATATTTGTGGGTGGATTATCCGCAAGCACAGTCGTTGAAGACGTGAAACAGTATTTTGAACAATTTGGAAAGGTAAGACCAGAACCTCACTCCCTAACTAAATTCCAGTATGAACCTCTTCAGATTTCCATGCCTAGAGACAGACTCGCTCGTGTCTGCTCCGGATGTGTTCGTTACAGCGCAGGGCTGGAAACGAGGACACAGGTGTGTGAAGGCGGTGTGGTTGATTCAGGAAACTGTTGCTGGTGTTTTCAGTGATGTTGAAACTTAAGACTGTAGAATGAAGTAACTAACCCTAACCCTAACCTTGAAAGTCTGACTGTGGCTGGGGGTGGGGTTTGAGTTTGTGGGGTGGGGCTAGAATGACTGGGGGTGGAGTTTAAGTGTGGATAATGAATGGGGGTGGAGCTTGAATGTGTGTTGGTGGGGTTTAAGTGTGTGGCTAATGCTGGGACTTTAATGTGTGGGGATGGAGTTTTAAGTTGTGTTTGACCTAGGCTGGATTTAAACGATTGGTGAGATTTATGGCTTGCAGGTTGTGGAAGAGTTGAAAACTGACGTTAGGGCTGCACGATTAATCACAATTTACATGTAATCGCACTTAAATCGATTTGGCTTATCACGATTTTGAAATCGCAAAGGCTGCGATTATTTGTTATGCACAGTTTGTCATTGATGTACGGCTCTGTAAACGCTGCTCTATCTGAAAGCACTGTGAGTTTGAGTCACTTATAACGTGCATTTGAAAAAGCAACACTCGTCAAACATCTTTCCAAACACGAGAATCATTTATGAACCTCTTGTCCAACAAAAGACAACATTTAATAACATGCATTTACTCCAAACTGACTTCATAACAACAGTTGAGCATCCTTCTGTGAGATGATGTGCCTTCTTACACAGAAGGCAGTCATGTATTTATAAGTCATGTTTAATCAAAGCGTTTCAATCTTCTGTTTATTCAGCTACAGCGATAGGGATTTCCTGGAATGATGCGCCGTTATTGTACTTCTGCGGCGGGGCATATTTAGCGTGTGTGCGTGAGAGCGCCCTCTGGCATTTAGATGGAGCAGTATTTACTACCGATCAGCTGCACTCCACTGACAAGCTGCGCATAAGATGACCGCAGCCTTTGCCAAATCGCGTGCGGTTTTATTGCGATTAATCGTGCAGCCCTAACTGACGTCAAGTCAGACACTTCCTGTTGTGATGTTCGTGCAGTATTTGTGCACTTTATCACAGATGAAGTAGATTAGATGCAATATTTATCGAATGCACAGACATTTCAGAAGTTTTCGTTTATAACACTTAACACTTTTCATTTAGTACTTGATGTAGTGCTCAATACAGCACCTGTATGCACAAGATTAAAAGCCTATACTTTTTAAAAACCAATGAAGTTATCAGTTTTATTTTGATAAACATGACACAATATAACATTACATGATGCAATATAACATCAAGTTTACATGAAAAGAGTTTTTACTGTTAAAAAAAACACTGTCGATGTGGAGTTGTCTCAAGTTGGACAAAGTTTTTAACTGGCATGTACTGCTTCAAGTAAGATGCAGATTATGGCTGGGCATGAGGGTTAAAGTTGGGTGTTGTGTTTGAGCTGGGAGTGGGTGGAATTTGAAGCGTGGGTATAGCTAGATTGTTTTGGTTAGGGATACAGGAGTTAGATTGTTTTTTTGCTATTGCTAGTTTTGGAAATTTCAACTCTGAATGAAACACTGCAGGCTGATACAATTACCTGTCTGCTTATGTAAATAAAAATGAATCGGAGAGTAAATATTCACCACGACAGCCGCAATCATCGAGACTGAGCAGGAATCAGTGTGATTGAATGTGTCATCTGAAATCAGAGCCCACTCTCTCTCTCTCTCTACTCCCAGCTCTCTCTTTCTCACAGACTGGATTCAGCCTCTCTTTCTCAGGTGGATTTTTATGTTTATTAAATAAACTGACCATCCGCTGCACCCTGCCATTATCTCTGTGTGTCTGTGCAGCACTGAGACTCCCGCAGATGGGAACCCGGTCCTTTTAGACTTCGAGAGAGAGAGAGAGAGAGAGCAAGCAGTCAGGCCATTCACATGTCTGGACTGGACATGTTTGGAATTTCTTAGTGTGCTTAAATGCCATCACTGTGTGTGTGTTAAAGTTCAGTTGTCTCTGAATGTATGTGGTTTATGTGCGATCAGGGTGAATTTGTGTAAGCTTCTAGTTTTGTGTAAGCGTGTTTTTTTGGTAGTTGTGGCAGTTGGTTAAGAACTGAAATGAGGAAACAGGTGGTGATTTCTTACAGTTTTCTTACCTCTGTCAGGGAAAAAACTGCGGAAAGATGTTGTGTTTTCACCGAGGTTTTCACCTCACAGCCTCTTTTTCATTCACATCTAATTAAATCTAGTGTCTCTTCTGGTTTATTAGTCTGCACTTTTTGGTTTAGTACCGGTGGTCCACTGTGATGGAGGGAAAGAAACGGAGAATCCGTTATTGAGCACAAACACGGATGTTCTTCACGCAGGTGTGTGCTCATACAGGGAGGAGAACATACACGAGTGTGTACTAGAGTTCACTCAAGTGCAACTCTGAACATCACACAGAGACACAGCTGGCCATCGCTCAGAACGACTCCCTCCACAGACCCGAGAGAGAGAGAGACTGCTGCCACCTCAGGGTGCTTGTGCTCTTCCGCTCAGAGGAAACAGAGAATTGTTTTCAGAGGATACAATGATGGTGGGGTCAGAGACAGGAAATGTGTTTCTGATATCATGGCAGATGTTTAGTGTGCATTGAGATTTTCTAAATAGCAGGTCGGTAATTAAAAAAAAAAAAGGTTTCCGTTTGTGTGGCGTCTAAGTGTATCGCTTCATTTAGTGACATGAATGCGTAATAACTGCAGCCAAATGGATTTAATGACCATTAGCAGATGTTCACTGCCCCGGCTACTGCAAAACAACTCGCAGAATCCATTTAAAAACACTGAAATACATGATATAGACGCAGGAGGATTTCACAGGAGTGTGCAAGGATTTCCTCATTCTTTCTTTTTTTTGTATTTGTCATATTTGTCACTGAAAATCTAGTGTCTGTGAGCTATAATTCTGATAGCTTTAGTTTCAGGTGCACATTTTCATAACTTTACATTTCGTGGCCTATATAATACCACATCTGCTTTCAGGGTGTATGTTAGTCATATATTTGCCTACCGCTAGTGCGCGCACGCTGGTCAAATAGAAGCATCTTCCCTTGAAAATAAATTATGTTTTAGAGGTGAGCATGGTCTTGCTCATAGTTTTGCCTGATATTCTTGTGGCTTTGTTGTTAAGGTGTGTGCTGTTGTCTTTTGAGATAATATACAAGATTAGATATTGTACACATTCAAAAGTTTGGGGTCAGCAAGGAAGCATTCAGTGATTTCAAGTGAAGAGATGTATTATGTTAAAAAAGATTTCAAATAAATGCTGTTTTCAGCATTGATAATAATAAATCAGCAAATTAGAATGATTTCTGAATGGACACTTTTTTTTTTTTAAAGTGCATGATGAGACACAGAAAAAGACACAATCGCAACGGTTAAAGTCATCCATCTATGCGTTTACATTGAAAAACAATGGAAAACTAGTGTGTGAACTACCCCTTGGCAAGCATTAGAGACTTCTTTCCAAAACATGACAAAATCTTAGTGACCCCAAACCTTTGATTGTTGTGATGGCACACACTAGCTTTAGATGTTTATGACCTTCAATCTGGTGTTTAGTCAACGTAAATGGGTGGAAAAAAGAGAAAACGCCTGGTATTTTTTGTAGGAAAAGTTCTTTAGAGAGTCTGTTATCTTGTTGAAACATCAATGGAGGTATTGCTGATTACCAAGTGAGGTCAGTTTGAGGCGAGTTGGGAGTTGAATAATGTTCTAATAGACTCTGATTGGATGGGTTTTCTAGTTGCTGTCACTGTGGGACACAGTCTGAATTCTCCTGGCTCTTCGTGTGATGATGTTTGCTTGCAGACAGGCATGAGATGATGTCCCCCTCTCTGACATTTAGAGGGGCTGATCACTTGGTTGCCTGTGTGCCCATAGGGACTACAGGAATACACCCAATGCTGCAGCATTAGTGTGATATTTAGGCTTCATCCCTCTGTAAATGGAGTGTGTCTGTGTGGTGATCTCGTAATGGCTCTGATACTGATCCTGAAACAGGCCAGTGCTCCTCAGGCATCCGTGATACCCAGCGGCATCAGTCTGGCCCATGTGTTTTTGGAGGAGTCATCACTGACAAGCTGAATCTCAGAGAATTTTATGACCAACCTGCGATTGACAGCAGCTCTTCAACCGAAAGAGCAATGAAATTCAAATGTCATATTGTCATGTGCTCTTGACAGTGCTTCTGAAAAGAAAAGAAGTGATCCGCCTTTTGTGCTTTAGACGTGTTTTTAAACACTCTGTTCTAAAGCATTTTGAGGCTTCATAATTGCGCTTCAGACAAGAAGGCTGTTCCAAAAAGTAGGCAACTTAAATTCGACGGCAGTCACTGAGAAGAAGGCAATACCAGAATGTAAATTAAAATGAATAAATACTAAAATATGAATATATTCATTTAATACTGAAATATATTGTTAAAAATTAAGGATGCACTATTTCTTGAACACTTTCCCTTTTATGGAAGCCAAAGGGGTCCAATGTTGTTTTGTACCTACAGCAATAGAATTCTTAAAAATATGAGGATGAGGATTGGTAAACTTTAAATTTCATTCTCTATCCCTTTAGTCATTTAATACTATCGAGGATGGTTTTTCATTGTTGTACATTTATTGTAAATGTATTTTTTATTTTTATTTTATTTTTTATTTTAAGTCACATTTATTCTCTTTGCCAATAGACAGAATCTCACCGATGTTGTCGATTAGACTTTAATGTGCATTTAACCCAAAATATTCTTTTAACCTGCTTCACGTGTGCCTTAAAGTTATGACTTGACTTCAGCTTGCAGAGTTGAGCGTTTTTATGTCTTTAGTACATGATCTCTGGCAGTCTGAACCGCTCTGACAGTACTGAAATCTAATTGGGTTCAGTGTGAGTCTCTCAGACGGAGTATGTGCTGAGTGCGCAGATTTTTTTCTCTCTACCTTTACGGTTTGATCGCTCACGTACTTTGGTATATAAACTCACAACCTCTCCTGAGACGACTTCCGCCCACAGGCTGTCTTCTTAAAAGACAAAGAGTTATGTCCTTGTTTTTCCTCTGTCCTGTGTGTATGCATGTGTGTGTCAGGAGAGAGAGCATTAAGCCAGAGTGGATGAATTAACATCTTGCTCCAGATTAGGAGGATTTTTGTCTAAAGCCTCTTATTTCCCACACTTGAACAAGCACACTTGTGTGTGCTTTGGTGTTTGCATGTGTAAGCTTTTTTTCCCCTCGTAAATATCCTGAGTAAACAAAGCTCTTCTTTATAATATCGGACAATTCAGGCTGAGAATGACCTCACATACACATATATACACACACACACACAGCTCAGAAATGGTATCTGGCCTTAAGTAACCTCATATGTTCACATTCATTCATGCTTCATTTGTCTCGTGCTATTTGAATGTCTATGATTAACTGAGAAATTAAAGGATTAGTTCACCCGTAAATGAAAATCCTGCCATTGTTTACTCACCCTTGTGTTGTTCCAGAAGAAAGAAAATGATTTTCTTTTTTTATGTGGAATACAAAAAGAACAATTTTGACATCATAGTGACCAGGGGCTGAACTGAAAATCACCATATAAGTAGCCCATAAGATCTGTGCGTTATATTCTTCTGAAGCCATACTGTGCAATAGCTTTGTGTGAAGACCAGATCAAAATTGATGTCGTAATTCACTGATAACCTCCTTTTGTGGATCAGAGATGAAAGAAAATGTTTGGAACAACATGGTGAGGGTGGTGTGATGATAGGTAATAAAAAAAATCTATATTTTTGAAAGTCGTCTCTAATGCCCACCAAGGCAAAAATACAGCAAAAACTATCACCATTTCAAATAAATGTTTTCTATTTGAATGTATTTTAAAATGTAATTTATTCCTGATTGCAATTTGCAAAGCTGAATTTTCAGCATCATTACTGCAGTCTTCACTGTCACATGATTCTTCAGAAATCATTCTAATGTGCTGATTTGCTGCTCAAGAAACATTTATCAATGTTTAAAACGTTTGTTGCTTATTATTTTTGTGGAAACTGATGGTTTTTTTTCGAATTCTTTGATGAATAGAAAGTTTAAAAGAGCAGCATTTATTTGAAATAGAGATCTTATGCCATTAAAAATGTCTTTATTGTCCCTTTTTATCCCAATTAAATGCATCCTTTTTGAATAAAAGTATTAATTTCTTTAAAATATCTTACAGACCCAAAACGTTTAAACAAACAAACAAATAATCTTTTACTTAAATTTTTATGATCTATGATTTATGATCTAATAATTCAGGGAGAATCAGCAGATGCAACACACTCTCATGAGGTTCTCTGCCCAGAGAGACATTTCACACACTGTAGCTTTAATATGTCTGTGGCCCTGTGACTTTGGAAAGGTTTTAATTATAGCGAATTTTGCGAGTGAGGTTTAATTTCTCTGTCTGCGGTGACCCCTGATCCTCGATTGCAGCCCAGCTAAAGGCAATATGAGGAAAGAATTCATGAACATGAACCCCCACTAAAATGTGTTATTTATCTGTTTTTATTTTATATTTGCAAGATGCGATTTTGCACATGCTTTAAGTAACAATCCATTCTTTCTCTACATCACATCTTTGTTCTGTTGTAAACATGTTCTGACTCTCTCAGCTCTCATATTTGCAGCATTTCACTGATTACTGACCCCTCATGTCCATTTCCTTGTTCTTCAAATATAACTGAATCACCCAGGCAAAATCAGAAACTTCTGAGTCATAACTTCTTCAGTATCTCTACTGACTTCTGTGGTAATCATCATCATCATAATGATTTTGATGATTCTTATTTAATTCATCAGACAAATGAAATGAGGCCGACAAAAAGCGAGGGATTTGACTCTGAATCTAGCTTTAATAAACAAACTTGACCTCTGCCTAGATCTTCCACTTACCCAGACCCCTGCGACAAGCTTCTCTGAATCTGTGAGTAGCAGTAGCATTCTGTGTAATTGATTTTTGATTTGGAGCAGAGCAGATATCTGGTATATATGTACCTGACCCCCACCAAGTTTCTTTACACACAGAGATGATTCTGATTCGTTTGTGAATCAGATTTTTTTATTTTTTTATTGGTGATTTTGAGAATCACCCTGTCTGAAAAGTTTTCTTATTGCGGTCTTCATTTAGACAGAGAATAAGGCAAGTTTCCGCACGTCTTTAATTAGCACTTCTTCATAAGGTATTTGTGCTGTAACAGCTGTTCACACAATCTGGGTCTTTAGTTCATTTGATAAAAGATGAACTACAGGCTCCTGTTACATTCTCAATTATTTTTTATATTATTATTATTATTATTATTATTTCCCTTTGTTATTTCTCTCTCTCTCTCTCTCTCTCTCTCTCTCTCTCTCTCTCTCTCTCTCAGGGTTAATGTTAAACACAATTGTATCATTTCAGTAATTTTCAGTGCTCTGCTCTCTGCTTCAATTCGTCAGTCATACAGTTAATCACACTGGCAGGTGTGTGTGTGTGTGTGTGTTAACTGGGTGGGAAGCTTCTAGATTGTCTAAAGAAGATAGTTTCTGACTTTTTGCTGCCTAAGTGCTTGTGCGACCTTTAAAGAACCGCCTCCACACTTTAACTGTGTGATTTTAACAAAGCCATAATATAGGTATGGAAAAAAAACTTGCCCAGAAGTTAACTAAATCTCACATACTTTATTTTGGAGACATCTATGATAGCTTCTCGTCTCGGTCTCTGCCATGTGTGTGCAGATAATTATGATGCGATCTTCAGCTGTGTCTGTGCTTCGTATTAATTAGCTGTTTTAATAGTCTGTTTTGGAGTGCATTGTGTTTCGCTCTGTTCTCTCAATGGTGTTTTCTGATCTTCAGTAAATGTGCCTGGAGTCAATCATACACACTTCAGTGACAAGTTTGCTGATCGCTGCCAGCAGTACCCAGAGCCACTGAATGATGAAAGACTGATCTACATTCACTAACCGGGAGTACAGGCGAGCAGCTAACATACAGTAGTAAGAGAGAACAACTACGTCTTTAGGTGTTGACAGATGTCGTACAACTGTGATTCAATAGATTTATTCCTGTGTCGGAAGCATCAGATATGTAAAGGAGATGGATTATGGAAAACTTCCTTGCTCTGTTGAAATAACCAATTTGGTTACCAGCACAAATCTTTAACCACTCATGGTTGAAATAGACCATGGGTTTTAACCTTTCAGAAAGTCACTGACCTCTTCCACAGGGATTATTTATGCAAGTCTGTAATTTTTCAAACTTCTATCTAAATCATTTTTTGGATGAGGTTGGAATTTTGTGTGTGTGTGGTGATTACAGAGAATGAATGTTTAGGCGGGGAGAGGTAATCATCGTTAGCACTAACAGACTGCTTCATTAACCAGGCTGACCTTAGTGTTGACCCTCCACACACATGTGCGCTCATACACGCTGGCAGCTTCTCTCATGACACGAGCATCCATTATCCTCAATCCACACTTGCACGATGTGTGTGTGTTAAGAGAGGAATAAGATTGGAGACTCTGTAACCTCAGTATGGTTCATGGTTTGAGCTCCCAGATGACCATGCGTGTGTGTGTGTGAGAGCACTAGCCAGTGTAATTGAAAGGTCTTCAGAGTGAAACTGTGTGTCAGTTTATTCACAGCTGTTTGAGCTACTCTAATTGGCCACCACACACACACATACACACGCGTGTGCGCACACCATGAAAATGGGAGGAAATTACACAGTTTTGTCATGCATATTAATAAATGCATGTATTGCATGGCTCTCTGGAAACTGGAATACTCAATTCTGGTTGGTCAGTTGTGGATTTGAGCGGTCAGTGCTGTTTGTGTAAGTTTGATTACGATGCTGCTTTAGAAAGTCGCTTTCTATGCAGACTAGTGGTTTTCAACCTAGGGGCCTCAGCACAGTTCCAGGGAAATGCTACAAAACAATGCAAATTTGTTACCTTAAAAACTGTGATTGTTTTTAAAAATTTTATTTTAATTTCTAGACCTGGAAAAGTCATTGATATTAATAAACATTAAAAAGTCATGAATATTTCCTTGGTTATTATTTATAATAATAGAAATATATATTTTTTCTAGTTATGTTGGGTAACAGTATCAGTTGTTATCAGAAATTGTTGAGAGACTGCTGCTAGTTAAAAGAAAAATCCTGTAATTACAAACTACTAGTTCTTGAAACTTCTGTAATTACGGAATTTATTTATTATTATTTAAATTATACTATTTTATTTTATTTTAAAGTTTTAAAATAAGCAACTTTGTCATTACAGCAGTGGTACCAGAAATATATTAATCTAAATTGGGATCCTTTGAATATTGTCTTGGACAATCGAGAGCTCACTTTAGGGTTTAAGAAGAGTAGAACTTCTCTCTTCCCACAGGAAACACTGAACCACAGTCTTGTCTGTTTATGCAAATATCACAAGACTCGCCTGAGAAAAGTGCCAATTTGAAGTCAGGTGATTTTTAATTGATATAATTTAGGTCTAGAACTGCAGTCGTGTCAGCTTAGTGAGATGAGTCATGTGCAACCTGCATTTATCAGAAACAATAATTTAGTGGGATTCGTCGTCTCAGAGACTGGACTGTGTGTTCTCCTGTTTTGAGACGAGAGACTGAAGTGGCCATGTTGATTTATGCTGGAAGTGTTGAACCCTGCACTCACACTAAAGGCACGGCTAATACAGCTGCTGGGAAAGAGATGGACAGAAAGACAGACAGCGCAGATGTATCATCAGTCTAGTTGGCATGAACGATTAAGCAGTCTCTTCAGAGGGACAGGTACAGAACAAAGTGTCCAGAAACACTTTCAGCTGACCTTAAAGGGGTGGTTCAGGATTTAGGACATCGGACCTCATTTCCAAGTTAGCCTGGGTGTTATTTATCAGTGGAGACAGTTTTCAACATTTTTCATCCAGTCCTTCCAATTGCATTGTTCGCCGGTGCTAGGTTAGCGCGAGTCAATGGTGTCTGCTAGCCTGCCATTAAAAACAGTTTTACCCACTCCACAGTACACCAAAAGCACACGTCTGTGTATTCCGGCTCATACATGTACGGTTTGTTGAATAGCACACATTCCTCGTCTTCATCGTCTCCAAAGTCCGAAACATTGGCTTTCAAACGTGGCCATAGTCCTATGTCTTGTTGATTTCTTTGTGAAATATACTCTGCTTCTGTAGTGATGAGTGTCAGCGGCAGGTAAATACACTTGCGTGATTGTCATTGTACTTTCACAATTGGTTGCTGATAAAAAAAGGAAATTACCATATTTGGATCCGACAACATTGTACAGGAAAGAGAGAGCTTTCCAACAGTATATTTGATGGTGGGGTGCAGACAGCGATCACGGAGCAGCATGGTGATTTAGAACGCCAACTTTTGTTGAATTTAGGAGAAATCTACGGATGCAAATAAACAAAGTGTAGTAAAATAAAGACCTAAATGTGTATTTTGGACCTTGTTATTGAAGACAAATAGCTCAAAATTGACCAGTGAAAAAAAAAAAAGCTATGTTTTTGCCTGCCGTGTCTCCCCTTAACTGACAATTCAATGTTGTAGTAGTAGTAGTAGTAGTAGTAGTAGTAGTAGTAGTAGTAGTAGTAGTAGTAGTAGTAGTAGTAGTAGTAGTAGTAGTAGTAGTAGTAGTAGTAGTAGTAGTAGTAGTAGTAGTAACTGTTTAAAGATTAGTACTACATCCCATTTTTAATTAACATTTATAAAAAAAAATTTTTTAGATAAAATATAACATTTATAAATGCAAATTAAATGTATTTTTATTTGTCATTATTTAAAATTAATTTATAATTTAAAGGAGAACTGCGTAACTTTTTTAACTTAATAAAACTGTCTAGAAATCATTTGGATGGTTAAACAACCTGTTCTGGTGATATTGGTGACTTTCCCCGCTCCCCCCAGCTTTCCCAGGCGGAAAACCAACCTTGCAACTTGGGGACTACCGTCCCGGCAAAATAGAAATTGGAAGTCTCGTGAGAAGCAAGAACGAGAACGAGCGCGAAACACGAATTGCTTTACGGCAATTCGATATAAACACACACGTATGTATGATGTATTACCAGATCACCAACCTCGGTAGTCAGACATAGCTCCACACGATTCAGTTGGCTTGCTCCGATCAAAACAAACGCACATGAGCAGCGGTAGAGAGGGGGAGGAGGCCGCCGCAAGTGAGTTTTTTACATAGACTGTAAAAAATATGGACAAAGCGTCTGTGACGTCACCCATAGACTTTCTGAAGAACGGGTTTGAAGCCGTTTATGGGGGGTATGGGCGGCGCCATCTTGGAAAATCTTGGGAAATCCTAACCCCGCCCACCTTCTAACACAGCACGCTTCACCCCGCCCACCTTCACTCAGCTCGCTCTAATACTCCGGTTACCTCTTTTAGGCAACGAAATATGTTATAAAACACCATACTAACTCTTTTCGGTTTCATTTAAAGAAATCTTAAACATTATAGCCACACAAATGTGGTTCAGGCAATGCGTATTGATCACTGCACATAACGTTTGCCTATTTATATATATATATATATATAAAAAAAATATATATATATATATAAAACACAAACCTGCCTCTTTTCGTTTTAAATATAATATAAAAATATTAAACATTTTAATATGGTCCAGGCAATATGTGCATTTGTACTAAACAACAGATGTGGCAGTAAACAACATTACAGATCATATTCGTTGTATTAAAACTTAAAATGACAAAACTCAACCCAGTCTCTTTTTGTTAAATTTCACTTTATTCAAAATTAGCCATTATAAAAGTATAAGTAAAATGTACAAGAAGATATACAAATAAAAGCAAACAATTCAGTAAAACATACAAAGTTAGCGCTCGAGTCTAACCATAACGTCACTATGGTAAAGTTAAATAGCTTATAAAGTTATGAAACTTCCCCTCCCCACCGGGAACAAATTATACATTTACAAGACCAAAAATCGCCCGTTAGATATAGACAAGACGAATTATGTTTAACCACTACAGAGACGCCAGAGTCCGCCGCAAACCTTTAGAGCGTCAAGCCGAGGAAAGGCTGTTCCGGGCGGGGTGCAGGAGCGCCGAGCGCCCGGTCATCGCGAGATCTCACAACTGGATCAAATTTTCATAAATCTTTAAATAAACCATAGATTTGAGCTTTAAACAACTACATTCTCGCCTGAAAAACTCTTAAAACAACATTTCATGATACAGAAACAGTAGTATTATATGTCAACTCCATTAAAAAATGGCGCTTCTTATGTTGTCATTCTCCGTGGCGCTGCCTTGTCAGCTGTCAATCAAAGTTAACCACGCCCTTATTTGGCATACATTTTATATCTAAATACTATCTAAACTAACGAGTTAGAAAAAAATTCACCCCCCTCACAGTTGTCAGGCTCTCGGAACCTATCGAAAAATACAATAAAAGTCCATGGGACCAAACTGTAAAAACATGAATTTATGCTGTGAAAACGGACATTTTAACATGTGGGCTGTGGATATTTGCTCCCTTTTGGGACCTGCCCCTAGCGGATTTTCGATGTATTGCAGTTTTTCGCACTTCCGGGTAGGCTTCATTTTTCAGATCAGAATGTTGCCGCTTGGTTTTTTACGACCGTGTTGTGAAATATACGCCCCCCCACAGCTGTAGGGGGAGCTCGTGGGGAAAACATGCGACAACAAAAGGGAAAATCAGCGAAGAAGTGACTAGAGTTCGCTAGAGTTGCCGAGTTCTCCTTTAATTAGAAGACACGTTTTTTTTGTTTTTATTTGTATACTTATTTTCAGATAAAATACTTTTAGATGCACTTTTAAATCACTATTTTATTTTAATATGCAAAAATAAATGTAATCATATTTAAATACAAATTTGAAAATGCAAAAATACTAACCTTCATAAGTGTTTTTCGAGTGTGTGTGTTAGAGCCCTCTGGACAATTCTGACATTTAAACCCATGAACAATTTAATTTAAAGAAAGTGTTAAATCCTTGTGTAAATGATCTCGGCTTCATTCCTTCCAGACTTCAGGAGACACTTCCCCCTCATTCCCAGAGACCTTTAGCGAAACAGGAAATTCTGTAGATTTGAAGCTGCTTTAATTAAGGCGATAATGAGAGGGTGACAGTTCAGTGCATTTTGATATCCGTTAATATTAACGATTCTGGTTTTGTTTATGCCGATTGTCAGTAAAAGTGAATCTATCTGCTGTGTCCTTTTGAACGCTGATAGTGTGGTTGTTAGTTTGAAGAATCCTTCATCAATGCATCCAATTTGAAATGATAGCTTCGTCTACATGAATCCAGATGCATTGGAAGACTGCGTTTTCATTTCAAAACACTCCTTGTCCACATTAGCGTTTTCAAGCGGTTTCCTAAAGTTGCTCATCCATATTGGAACATCTGAAAATACTTAAATCACCTTGCTGCTAGCCAACTTCAGAAATGGAAAATAAGGGATAATTGCGGTTCTTTATAAGGGATACTCAAAATATTTGTACTGTACCACACAGTGTATGTCATTTCAGTGTCTGCAGTTAAGTGTGTGTATAAAAGGTTATCAGATATAAACACATTTGTTTTTCTTAACCTATCAATGCACAATTTAATTCTAAAAATAATTTTAATGTCATAGAAATAAATGTCAATTGTTACACACAAACCATCTAAAGCTTTTGTAGCATTATACACTACCGTTCTAAAGTTTGGGATTAGTAATAATTTGTTTTAAAGAAATTAATAGTTTTATTCAGCAAGAATGCATTAAATCTGTCAAAAGTGACAGGAAAGACATTTTAATGTTACAAAAGCTTTCTATTTCAGATTAATGCTGTTTTTTTTTTTGTTTTTTTTTTTTGCTGGTTTTTTTTTACTTTCTATTCATCAGTAGCCGAGAAATGTAGACGCACCTTAGCGGCAGCAAATTTATTTTGCAGCCAGTGTCGTCTAGCAACTCTCCGTTGGCTTTCGAGCTGAAAAAAAACAAACTCTAGTCAGGCCAATCTCATCGTGTATAGCAGAGGTCTTCAATCCTGCTCCTAGAGGGCCACTGTCCTGCAAATTTTAGTTCCAACCTTAATCAAACACACCTGAATCAGCTCATCAAGCTCTACAGAATTGCTTGAATATTCAAAGGCACATAGGCGTAATTTGCGGGTGGGACGGGTGGGACATGTCCCCACCACTTTTTGCTAAGGTTGATATTGTCCCCACCACTTTTGAAACATCTCGCGGCACGAATGTACCAATACAAATAAACAAAACATCTCCAGTTAACTACCAGAGCATTAATTTCGCTCGTTTGTCAAATAAGAGGCGATCTAGCGCTGAAATGTGTTGTTTTTGAAATCAAGTGATCAACGTGCTCGTTGCCGCTGCGATCAGTGGCGTGGTCGGATACTGTGTTTGTTTGTGGCTCGCGCACAGTCTTCACTCGGACGCGCGCTTCAATCCGTTGTGGAGAGACTCTCTATTCGTTCCGGTTAAATTACAAAACAAAATGCACACAAACGTGTCCATGCATGATATAAAACCGCTGAAAAACATAATCGCGAAAAAAAAGAAAAAAAAAAAAAGAAACCTATATGAGTGCCGATTAGAACCTCTGACACGCTGGGCGAAAGTTCTGCCCCTGGACCATTTAAATACACGATTAAAATAGTCGGATCAACATATAATAGGCCTCATTAAACGACTAATTAAACCCAATCACTGTACTATTTTAATCGATTGCTGGACATCGTAATGTTATTGTACATACATCTGTTTTATGATTTAGCATTGAGTTGTGCTGTTCGTCCATCTTGGCTGAGCGTTCAATGTTATGGAAAGGCCAAAGCTGATCGGTTGGTTTGATGTCACATGACCTGCTTGTGGCTTTCTGAAAAGTTGAGATTTTTTTCATCTCGCTGCGGCATAGATGCAAAAAAACGAGCGTCGCAACGGCGTTGACTCTATTTGAGCGTGCTTGTAGCGCGTCTACATTTAAAATAACAAACTTGAGCGTGCAAAAGACGCGACATATGTAAAGCCCCTTAGTTAGTGGTTAGATCAGCTTAGCAGTCAAAATCACACTACAGCAATTTTGAGTAAATTTTCAGTCATCTTTGCAGGAATGCAATATAAAGACTGTACAAAGAAACATTTCTCTCTAGGTACACTGAAATTCTATAGCAGGCACAACAATGCCGGTATAACCATAGATATCTATGGATACAATATGCGTCACATGACTAAACGTGTCAGTTTTCAAATACCTCTCTTTTCAATCCACACTATAACGCGCAAAACAGCGTTTTCAAATTTTTCCTCTAGGGAGAGTGTTTTCAAAAAGCTCAGTCTTTGTTGACAAAAATGCCGTCTCAATGTGGACTGAAGGCCAAAACCGAGTGAAAAATATGCGTTTTCAAATGAAAACGTATTCGTGTGGACAAGGCCTTACACACACACACACACAAACACACACACACACACTCACTCATTAGTATGTACTAGATAGTTCAAGCATGGATACTTCTAGGGAACAGCATTGCTCAAATATCTGAGAGCATTCCAGACACATTAAGCTTTACGACCAATGAAATAAAGCCTGAATTGGGCTGTTTTTCATAGACATGACACCATTGTTTCCAGGAACAGATGGTTTTGACAGAGAAGATGCCATGAGTGGCAATAGAGCAGACAGAGATTTTTGGAGTTTTCTCTCGTGATGAAGAGTCATTCTCTCTTTCACCGAGCACAAACATTGAAGCTGATGGAACAAAACCTTACAAATGAGAAAAGCAGATTAATTAAAGAATAGATAGAGAGAGAAAGCGAGCGAGAGAGAAAAGAATAGACTGCGTGTTTTGGCGGAGTGCCTGGGAAAGCTGCTCAAAGTTCCTTGTCATTAAGAAGGCAAGGGCAACTGGGAGCAGAATCTTTCATTCTTTAAGTGGCTAATTAAAATTCGGCACTGGCTCTCTTCTGTTTCCGCAGTCCTTTTTGTCCACGACTAAATTTGGGCTTTGTCCTGTATGGGAGGACGTATCAAGTATGCTCTTCTCTCACTTTTCTTAGTAGAACGCTTGCAGTCTGTTCTCACAGTGGCCTATAGAGGATCTGCTTCTCTCACTTCTCTCCAAAAGTGTCGACAGTGGTTTCATAATATTCAAGTCAGGTGATTGAGCTAACCAGTGCAGATGCTGAAGTTCCGCTTGGTGCTCCAACTATCCGCGTTTTATGATCATGACTCTTTTCCACATTTTAGCATTTACAGCTCTTTCGTGAATGTTTGTTTTGCGAAGTTCTTTGTGTCGGTTTTTGTAGAATTTGGTGAAATATTGAGGTTTGCTGTCACTTTCGTAGTTCTATTTTTTCACTTTTTTAGTTTAGCTTTTGAATGTGTATTCTATGTATAGACTTATAATTTGCGGGCATCAGGGAGCCTCTATCGTTATGCGGGGTATTGAAATTGATTTTGAATGCTTGCTTGAAATTCACTCATTCGCAATTACGTGTACTCTGTGTGTAGGGAGCAGGGGTGCTGAATGCATATTTTAAGACAAAATACTTGTCAATAGGGCTGGGTATCGAGTTCAATACTTTTTAGGCACTGACCGAATTGTATCGATACCATTGAGTATCAAAACATTTCTGTTTTGGGTTAATTTTGTCAACGTCAGTGAGCCAATAAGCATGCAGCGTGATTTGCTGTGGCGAGGTATCAAGGCAAAGCACTTTTATACACACACCTAAAGCACGTGGCTCACACATGAGGCTGTAGTTTGTAAACGTCCCAGCCAGGGTCCGAAATTAACACCCGCCAAGCGCCAAATGCGGGTAGATTTTCCGTTTGGCGAGTATATCTCAAAAGGCTATCCGCCACAGTGGCGGGTGAATGTTCATACCAAAATAATAAAATTGTCAGCGCGCACGCGCTCTTCTGCCTCCTAAGAACGAGTGAGTGAGTGAGTGAGTGAGTGAGTGAGTGAGTGAGTGAGTGAGTGAGTGAGTGAGTGAGTGAGTGAGTGAGTGAGTGAGTGAGTGAGTGAGTGAGTGAGTGAGTGAGTGAGTGAGTGAGTGAGTGAGTGAGTGAGTGAGTGAGTGAGTGAGTGAGTGACTCACTCACTATTCAGAGCGGACAAGCGTCAAGCTTCCCCGTACTTTTTGACAAGCGTCCTTGACAGGGCGGCCAGAGCTTCTTTGTAGCTCAAGTCGGCGGCGGTGTGTACGTACAGTTAACGCTCTATCTGTTGACGGCGCTGAGGAAAAAGGATATGTGAAGCTCCCGCCACTGGAAGAAGCGGTCGCCGCCCATTTGTGTCCTGCTCATCAAAGCCGTGCAGAGCGTCTTCAGCACTCGCGGATCGTGCATACTCCGCCGCTGGCCAGGCTGCTTCTGCTTTACACACCATGCATGGCCGTTCTTTTCTCGATAAAATTAGTTTTCTCATAGCGTTTGCAACGCAATACTCGTTCCCTTATCTCTCAGGGAACCGAGGTTACGTAAGTAACTTAGCCGAGTACGTTCTGCCTTCCCTTCCAGTCAGGAAACAAAACTGTCAAAAAAATAAATAAAAAAAAATGATTTCACCCCAATGAGAGTAATATTTCATATATTTCTCTCATTTTGATCAATATATATATATATATATTATTATTATTATTATTATTATTATTATTATTATTATTATTATTATATATATATTTTTTTTTATATTATTATTATTATACATTTCAAATTTTGCTCTGGACAATTTTTTATGTTTGTATTCAACATAATATGCCTACCTTATTATCTCAATTAAAAGTACTGAAATAAATGTATATGTGACAAAAAAAGGCTCTGTTTATTATTTTGGCCGGTAAAAAATATGCTTGGCTGGTGGATTTTTTCATCTACCAGTCCCCGTGGCAGGTGAGCCAAAAAGTTAATTTCGGACCCTGGTCCCAGCCCCCATAGATGTAAAAATGTGGAAAAGATCAGAAGTGTGGCGGTGGCTACATTTCACCAGGCTCGATGCCAACAGCGCGTGATGCAGTATTTGCGACAAGATCATTTCTGCCAAGACCGGCAACATGACAAATCTGATGAAGCACTTGACAGTGCATGGAATAAACTTAACAGCAGAAAGTTGCTCCGTCTTCGACCACAAGAACTGGAGCGTATTTCTCATGAAAACGCTAAACGCGAATGAAAGGTGCACATCACAAATTAACCGAAACTCCGCGTATAGGCTGTACTTCCTCACAGACATGAGAAATAGGCATAAATAAAGCTTTAAATGTCTACTTTTAAACTAACCAATTTGAATCGAAAAACCAAATACTCTTATGTAATCCAAGTGAAAGGTTTTTCCCGACACATTCATAATATTCAGGTTACTTTTGCTAGTGCTTTGCGGCAAGCTTTATGTGTACACTTGAGCGCGAGGTCTATATGAGTCTGTAAAAGTCGTCAAACTGAAAACAGATAACTAGTCCTACTAAGAATATCACTGTAAAGCTGCTTTGAAACCATCAGTATTGTAAAAAGCTCTATATAAATGAACTTGACTTGACTTAATCTAAATGTTTTTTATTTCTAAAACAACGATAGTTGGGGTGGTGCGGCCGTGGCCAAGTAATGTAATCCATGTACGGCTGAACACAGTGTAACACTGTCTACCGCAGCAAGCCTAAGTCTTATTAACAAATTGTTTTGGCAAAGTGTCAGTCAGAGACACCCTGTAAGGAAAGATATTTGTGTTCTGTGGAGGAAAAACCTGATGTCTCACTCAGACCTACACACACCTGCTCTCTCTCCCTTTATTTTTTCTCTCTCTTTCATGTGACCTCATTCTTTTTTTGTCTGTGAATGTGCAGCCCAATTTGGCTTTCAGACATGGTTGTGTTTTGTTCTCTCTGGCCATTGGAGCTTCTCAAATAATAAATGACCCCTTCGATGCACATGGAAATGGTAAGAGCTTTCCAAAGTCAAATCTGATTGGTTGAAGAACTTGGTCGCTGGATTTACCAAGGTTTGTGGCTTTAAAAAAAACATTCAAATGAGATTTCCACAACTGTATGTTCTGTGAAATGATCTACTTATGTTTGGATAGATGTAAAGCAAGCAAAGCAGCAAAGACTGCACACATTTCCCAATAATTTTAATAATGTTGTCTGCGCAACCTTTAGTAGATTTCAGATGTGAAACTTGAACCGTGTCCTTCGTTGGTTAGATGCCCGATTCTTGTCTAATCAGGCAGTTCTTGGCAAGAAGAAGCTGCAAACTAGACCAGATTTTATGCAGATTGTCAAAAATCTGGCTGTGTGAGACTAACAGAGGCCCAGCTCTGTGTCTGAGGCACTGTTTTGTGTGTGATCAGGTGAAAATGAGCTCTAGAAGGGAAGGTTGTCAGATTTTCATTGGCCCTCCTCGGAGACCCTGAACTTGGCCAATGAGAAAAGTGAGAGAAGAACCCCAAGATGATCCACACATCAAAATTTGACTTGAGCACTGATAATAGAGCAGTCGTTTAAAAGAAGAGTCGTTTGGGACTGAGGTGGGCCGCTTCCTGTGGAGCCACAGAGCCAAAAACCCATTTATGACACTTAAAGACTCATCAAGCCAAGCGGAGATGAAGAGTCTCACTTTCTGGAGAGGGAAAGAGAGGTCTGTCCTCTCATTCCTAGGGAAAACGGCCCCTCCCCTCTCATCCTGCCATCTGCTCCCCGAGAGGCTCTGAATGATGCATCTCAGCCTGAAGATGAAATCATCACACGGCCGGGAATGAGAGCTGGGCATGTTTGTGACCTCAGAGAGGCGACGGAGGGTCCTGGCGCCCGTCATACGCCTTTTTTATTTGCACAGTTCACAGACATAATGTCCCCTCAGCTGCACCTTTGCCAGAGGTCAGACACACACATACTGAACAGAGAGATGCTCACAGGTTACATTTCAGTAGATCAGATGTTTTCATCTGTGTTTGTCTCCTGCTGAAACCAAGACTTAGCAAATCAACTGAAATTCACTGAAATATAGACTTTCTTTGATTTGATCTCTCTCTCTCCATATTTTTTTTCTATTTATATATCATTCTATTTTTAATAAATAAACGTGCGGCAACACCGGTATTATCAATAACACTGGGGGTTGGTGGTGGTGGGGGAGATAATAGCCCCTTTCACACATACAGTCTTTACTGGTAAAGTACCAGTAACAGATCATGTGTGAACAGGACCTTTTCAAATATACCGGTAAATTGGTTCCGGCAATTTACCAGTAAGGGAAGTTGTAACATTACTGGTATATGCGCTCTGTGAATGTGGAAAGAAGATTACCAGTATTTTGCAAGTACGAGGTCAGAACGCTCTGACGTAAGAAGGGATTTGGGCCAATCAGAAGCCGTTTAAAGAGCAACGGTTCCGGGCCATTCATAAAATTATGACGCAGATGACACGTTTACACAGCCCTGTTTACAAAAGTCTTTAAATATGAGTGAACCCGAAACTAAAGCGCTTCTCCTCGTCTGGGCGGATGAAGAGATTTGTCAACAACTTTAGAGATCACTTTCGGTTAATGACATCACAGAGTTTACCGGTATTTTGGAACTGATGTGTGAATGGTCTGTGACCGGTAAAAAGCCAGAGCGCTGTTACTTATGTGAACAGCACATTTTCTCTCTCGTTTGTTCTATCTATTTATCATTCTAACATATCTATTGTTCTCTATCTATCATTCTCTCTCTTTAAATCATTCTAACATTCTCTCGATCTTTAAACCATTCTAACGTTCTCTCGTGAGAATTGGACCCTAAACTAAAGTGTTACTGGAAAAAGCAACAAATCCCCAATGCTAGGTTTCTTTTCATTTATTTTGAACAGACAGTAGTGCAAATTACAGTTTGTTCCACCTAGCTGCATTTAGTCCCCCCTGAGGTAGTTTGTACAGTACAGCCTCCTATTGTGTATTAAGCACTGAGCAGTAAACAGAAAGCACTCTTGCATTGGTCATATTTTTTTGTAGGACTGATAAAAAAACAATGTATTTTTCTCTATATATCATTCTATTGTTCTCTCTATCTTGCTAAACATTGTTCTATCAACCTCTCTATTTATCTATTTGTATTATTTATAGTTCTATATCATATATCGTTTGTCTATCAATCGGTTTGTCTAATAGTCATCTATCTTTTTATCTATCGCAGCATTAAAGACTGGAGGTGAAAGTGAGCGGTGACAGGAGGTTAAAGTTTTGTGTGTGTTGGAGTATAGATCGTCCTCCTTTTTTTGGAGATTCAGAGACATTTGCTGTTCAACACACACAAACAGATATAAGGCGACAAGTGAATGCCATTGCTCACTGTCCTCTGTATGTAACTCTGTTTGCCAAGTGAAGAGTGTGTGTGTGAGTGAGAGAGAGAGGTTTTGTTCTTACTTTGTGTCCTGTACACTCTTTAACTCTGGCAGCGTTAAATCAGAATGCAGTCACAGTCATGTGTTTGCAGTGTGGGTGGTGTTGTGAGATTCCTCAAAAGGTTTGATTTAACACTCACTCTCTCAGGAAGAAGAACCCTCATCCTCTCTTTAGCAAGTCACTTCAAGAGCAGTTAGAGGAGAGGCGAGACACACGACACTCTCCTCCACACCATATACGCACAGAAGGATGTTCAGATGCTTGGTGGTTGTTTTACTATAATCAATATGTTTGAGAGGATCAGGAGGAAGAAGAAACCGTGTCAGACAGCTCTAAGGAGCCTTTTCTGAGTAAAGTGGCTGGTTTGCGTATGTTTAATGAGAGTCAGGGAGAGAAAGAGGATGAGACGGGGTGAACTACCGTAGGCAATGCATACCCTGGCATTAATCTCCATCAGTCTAATGTTTGCATGCAGAAAGGAAAGAGAAACCGGAGCTGTTAACAGCATCATCTTTCAGCCTGCAGCTATTATTACTGATAGCCTTCATCAGAATTACCATAAATGTATCCAGACTACTTTAACTGAACTCTGCGGCCACAAATGTGTACAAAACCTACACATAAATAAAGTGGCTTTCAAAATTATAGATAGCGAATAAAACTTATTACTGAAAGTTAACAAACAAATTACTTTTTAGACTTTTAGTTCCTTTAGTCAAAAACATACATCATCAGGACCAGAGTTGCCTGATTTGTGAAACAAATGACTCTTTATTTAATGCATAAATACCTACTGTAGTTAGTTTACATGAGTCTAAAACATTAGCAGTGAGAGAATTTATTTTCATCACATATAACAGTATGTAAACGTGAACATTTTAACTGAAATGTACCAACATAAAACTGAATCATTGAATCAAATTGAATCTGAATTATTGAATCAGATTTAATCTAAATCATTTATACGAATTGATAGCTTGTGAATCAGAATCAAATCGTTTCAAATATGTATCTTTAAGATCCTGCACTATTTCTAGGTTGAGCCGGGTTCACACTGTAAGATTTTGGCCATGATTTGGCCGTCTGAGACAAATTTTGCAAATCCTAAACGATTAGTCTAATCCTAGGCTAAAATCTGAAGTCTTTGATTGTTAGTTTGACATACTCACCGACAGCCGATTAAGAACTGTTGCGATAAAATTTTACCTCGGAAATTTTGGCAGTGTCAGAGGATTTGACTCTCAGTCCTGATGTGTGACTTCTCCTACGACGACCGCCAAATTGCCTTCGTTTTTCAAGACAAGCCATGACCAAAATTAACGTTAGAGATTACTTTGTAGCCAGCATTTCAATCCCGCGTGTAATTCAGCTCACTGTCACCGAACGTGTAATTTATGATAATGTAAAACTCCAGACGAGTTTTCTTCTGTACGCCTTGACTGTCGTAGAGTCTGACATTGACAACTGAGATCTTACAGTGTGACATGGATTACAGCGAGGATCATGTTCCTACCTTCTGACAAGCAACAATCGTAAAGGACTATCATGAATCGCAGTGTGTTTACATCAAAGCAAAATTTTGTCATAGATCAAAACATTTATAATCAGCAGTTTCTGTTTTGTGTCTGTACCTCAGGTGAAAACATCTGCAAAATTGCTCATAATCAACCCATCTAAAGATACAAGTAAGCCTTTGATGGAGTTGGAGAACTGGATAAATACAGGCCTTGCTCCAATCAGGGAGCAACCAAACAGGTTTCGGATACTGTAGTTGCAGTATTTCAGATTTATGACAGGCGTATATCAAACTTTCTTAGGATCATCAAAAGGATAAACTTTGGGCGTCATATTAGGCGTAACTGAGCTAGGGCATGTTTTATAAAGCCATACCTCTAGGGCAAAGATTCAAACCCTTTTGTTTTGATGCAGTAACCTTTAGATAGATGTTAATTTCAAGTGTGAATGTGGTCATAAGAGAGTCATCTTAATTCAAGTTTTTGGATGATATTTATAAGTCTTCTAAAAACCGCTGCCAAAATTGAAATATGAATATTTCATGTCTTGCCAGCTGGAGTGTTTAGTGGTGATCAATAAAGTACAGAGATGTTGATGTTGGAGGGAATGTTCTCAGGGTGAGGTACAGATTCACACACATTTTCTTGCTCTAGTACTAATTCATTTTAGAGCCTCGTGCCCACTAAAACACTCATACTCCCAGTCTAGACTCTTAACTAATCTTAAGTGGACATTTGATTTGCCAACTTCATCTGTCTCTGATCAGCACTTAGAGAGGTTTGTGTTCTTTTATATACTTTTTGAAAATTGTGCATTTGCATTTGTGTTTTTTCCCAGTAATTTAATATTAAATACCAAAAATGCATAAATACCAAGTACCAAAATAACAAAATGCTATCAGCTAGTTTGAGACCCCTGATGTATTGTCACCTGAGGTGAATCAATATTTTTTACTTGGAAAATAGATCGTACCTGATTCATTCCAGTGAGAGTTGAGAGTGTTGATCAAATCTGAGTAGGACTTTCTCCGCTCTTCCTCAGTTAAAAGGCCTCTAATTGATTCTTATCAGCAATATTCTCATCTTATTAAAAGCCCTAATTGCCATGGTAGCAGAGTGGCTGGCGGTGGTGGCGGGCTCCAGCCCGTCAGTGAGTGTTTACACTCTAGTACCCTTTTCTCACACAGCTTCAACCAAGCTTTTCTGAGATCCTAATTTTCCGTACTGTAGAGGTGTGCTGCAATGCAAAAAAAGGCAATTCACATATTTAAAATGTTTTGGTAGAAATATACTGTACATTGTGTACAAAACTGTATTAAACTATAGAAATTATTCAATTGAATTCTTCCATTTGTTCATTTAGTGTAATACAATTTTGAAAACATGCACGAAAACATTTTTTCTTTTTAAATTAACATTTGCAATAAAAAAAATGACTGATGTATCCATTTCAGAGCAAATATTAAAATTCATATTGTCAATGCATATTCATGCATTTATATTGTGATTATCCCAGACATTTAAATGTCTGGCACTTAAATGACAAGCACTTAAATTATATATTTTCTTTTAAATAGCTTTATAGCCCAGCCCTAACTGAAACTGGCAAATTCATCCAGCTCATTTTGTGCAAAACTGTTCGTAAGCATTGGTGGCATGTCGTCTGAGGCTGAGACTAGGTGGGATCTGGTCCATGATGATGCAACAGACAGTGAGATCCTGAAAATACACACTTATCTGTAGTTTCTGTCTTGATATTCTCAGTGTTACAGATGTCAGGTGAAGATCAGACCTCAGTGGAGAGGATCTGGATTAAAGCAAGACATTGATCTCAGCGGATTATTTCTGATGCATCCTGGGCTGGTTTGCAGCTGACGTCTCGTGTCTCCCCAGCTGTGTTTGAGGCTGGAGTTGGTCATATCCTTTATGGAGGCGCCAGACTTTGCTCGTAATAACTGTAGTGTACTGAGGTAAAGCTGTGAGGATCAGATCCTGAGCTCCAGCACAGAGTGAGAGAGAGATTGTTACAGCGGTCAGAGCGGCCGGAAATCAAAGAAAAGAGAGGGAGGCTTTGTGCAATTACCGTGTGCTGATGATACAACGTGCTTTCTCTCTCTGTCTGTCAGGAGATGAAAGTCTTTTTCTTTGTATTGATGCTCTTGATCATTCACAGGTCTGTAAAAAGTGCAATCGCAAAGAAGAGCAGAGGGGGAAAAAAAGTTGTAAGTTGCGCTCTGTCCGCTTTCATTTAGCAGCGTAATTTTCTCAAGTCAACGGCGGCAGCTGCAGAGGAAGAGATCTCAAGTTTACAACAACCGTCCTTATATTCATTCATTCTCTCGATACGCCGCCATTCCCGCTTCGCTTCCGATGGGGGAAACGTTCTTGCTGGGAAACACAGTTCAGCGGTGGGTTGTCGTTGCTGCGAGCAGCATGTTTGCCAGGCTGTTCAGCATGACTCATGAATTATGGATTTGGTGTGTTCATGTCAGCAGTCCCACAATGCCCCGCTTCTCTGGGGTGACAAGGAAGTGTGACGAAGAGTCTTTTCTCTCTCAGCGGAGGCCCGATTCCATCAGAATCTGATAGCTCACTGCTCCGACTCCTCGACGAGCTGATATTTCACAGTATAACAGTCCGGGACGTGCCGCAGAGCAGACGAATGGTGTATATGAATCTGAGATCTGTGTGCAGATGCTGTGCTGTACTTTAATCAGGCCAGACAGCTGTGGGAGTTTCATATATCCTCGGAGTCTGTGCGAGAGAACAGATGGCCACCCGCCCAAGGTCTTGGGCTCTTTTCAACCGACGCAGGAAATGAGAAGAGGTTGAAGCTCTTCCTGATGGACGGAGGAAGAGAGTGAGATATGAGTTCAACCCCTTGACCTAAAGAAGCTTCTTAGTGCTGTTCCCATGTGACAGCTGTACTGAGGCACTGTGTGTTATCTTTTTAGGGGTCAACCTTGTGGTTCCCATGAGGAAAACATCTTTACCAATTTTTTTTTTTTTTTTTTTATATAAAGATGAGGGGCATACAGTAGGTTTGGGGCCTGTATACAGTACATTTTAAATACTGTAATATTGTGAAATATTTAAAATAATGGTTTTCTTCTTCAATACATTTTAAAATTAAATATATTTCTGTGATGGCAAAGCTGAAAAAACTTTGCCAAAAAAAACTTAGCAAAAAACATTTAAACAATTTGTTGTTTTTATCCTATTGTGTACCATATTTATTTATTTGCTTGGTCAGTGTCGTTCTTTTGCTGTTGTAGGCTGTAAAGACCTTTGAAATAACTGAAATCATTTGGCGAAGTGATGTTGCGGTCAAGACCTGCATGGAACTATTTTAGATGTGCGTTTTCCAGAAAATAGTTGCACATCTTAGAACTTTCATAAACCAATCAGTTTCATGCATTCAGCAGCCCCGTAGTATAATTTTTGATTTCAGAGTTGGTGCTAGAGTGTCAGTGTCTAACCTGTGTCCTCTCTGGACGCGTCATCGGGTGTTGACAGGTGTCACTGGACTGGAGAGGAGGTAATGATGTGGAGCTCAGCCAGATGGTGGGTGGAGCCGGTTCAGTGGTGTTAGAGAAATCTAGAGTGCAGGTTGTTTTAATTGAGTTGAATTAAACTGATGTCAGTTACGAATGGAGATGAGAGAGAAAATCTGTGCCGCTGATCAATAAAAGGCATTAGTCCCTTCGATCAGGACTGTATGGCTTATTTTTCATTAAAGAATCTCATGTCACGCTAATCTTCTTTCTCACTTTGTTTGAGTTGTAGTTTAGTTCTTAGTTCATTTTCTAAACGTGGCGGTGCATATTTTTCTCTGCCAAAGAAAAACATGGTTTGGTATGAGTCTTGATGTAGCATTATGTCTTGGAATTCTCTTCTGGAATTTGACGTTTTCTGTTCTATTTAAAAAAATTAAAAAATCTTATTCCTAGAAATCCCTGTGATTCAGTGATACCACTTTGAATTTCCTCAGGTAAAAGCTGCGTTAATCTCAGATGAAAGAATATGCTGGAATACTGTGAATCCTTTCTTCTGTGTGTGGATCATGTGTAGTTATTGTTAGAGGTGTGTGTTGAAGGATTGATCTGATGCTGTAAGGAAAGGATAAGCTTGGATGAGTTTTATTCATATTGGCAACGTGTTGTGGATGTCTGATCAAATGCAATATGAGGCTGGCAACCAGCCTGTCTCTCTCTTACTTTCAGAGGGAGTCGTTTGCTTCTCGGCATGTTATCCAAACAGAAGTTCTTGGCGCCTGCTGTAATGGTGATGCTAACATGTTTGCTGTCGGATTCCACTGAGCTTTATTACTATGAACTTACATTGAACACACAACCGCAAATACACACAACTTCATGCTCCTAAAATACACATACACATCTAAAACACACACTGAGATACGCCTGGAACTCCATGGAGACAGGTAGAAGAGTTTAATTTTCTTTCTTGCTCTTTCTCACATTAAAACCTTTTTTCTGCCGCTATGCTTTCTGAAGCCTGAACGCTCCTCTGGGGGTTTGTGCTTTTCCATCTCAGGTCACCGGGCCACCGTTCTCTTCTCGTTTTCTTCCTCTTCGCTTTGCTCTGACAATTTATGCAGCATTTGCTTAATGGTTCAGATTAATCTGCGAGGAACTTCAGAGCGCAGAGCATTCTCTTTGAAAGCCACCCCGTCTGATAGCAGGTTAACAGAAGTGGGCCAGATGTAAACGAATCTCACACTCGCACACTTTCAGCGTGTGCCTTTTGAGATGAGGAGTTCTCTTTATGAAGAAAAGAAGCCAACAGAGAGGCAATGGAGCTTAAAACATTTCTGCTTTGGTCTTTGTTAATTCACCTTTAAATGTCTGAAAAGCGTTCACACACCTGCTGCGCTTAGATGTTCTGAGACATGCAGTTTCATGTAATTACATGATGGGAATGTGTGAATAAATGACAAAAATCAGTTTTAAAGTTTTTTTTATTTATTTAATGTTATATTGAAGATGGTACATGGGGTGTCTATCATGTTTTTGTGGTGCAAAGTCTAATGTTTGTTATGCATTACATAATACAGTCAGAAAAAGAGAAGATGGAAGAAGAGAGAATATGGAAGAAGAGAGGTTGGACACACTCCTGATATGTTGTGGGTACAAGGAATGTTGTACCCCCCAAAAGATAATTTAAAGTCATTGTTGTGTTCAATGAGAAAAGCATTAAATAGACATTGCAAAAAGTAACTTTAGTAAGAAATATGTTGATTAAACAAAAAATTAAAGGGGTCATGTTATGCCCTTTTACGAATACTTTATTTTGTTTTTGGGGTGTAGTAGAATAAGTTTTCATGCTTGATTGTTAAAAAAAACATCATTATTTTTCACACGTTTTACATTATTACTGCTCCACTCTATCTCCATTCTGGTTGAACATGTTGTTTTCGATGAAGCCCCTCCTTCCGAAAAACAAAATGTGCTGTTATTGGTTAGCTGGCCCAGTGTGTTGTGATTGGCACTGCGTAGCGCATGTTCTGCAAAATGTCCCGCCCCTTCAAAATTGCGAGCGCTACCCAGATGTAAATATTAGCTATGGCATCAATTTCAAACTAATTCAAGCCTGATTCAGACCCTGACAATGTTAATGAACAAGAGGATCGTGCTGAACGGATTTCATGAATGGATTTCATGCACAGACTTTGCAAGCACGTATTTCAGAAGACGTTTCAGAGTGGTATGTTTTTTTTGTACTTTCTTATAGATATGATGTTCAAGTCAAGTCAAGTCATCTTCATTTATATAGCGCTTTTAACAATGTAGATTGTCTCAAAGCAGCTTTACAGAGATAAGCGTATAATTTAAGGTAACAGAGATTGTTTCGGCTTTACAGCAGAGTTAAGTTATTTCCATCTAAAGTTAGTTTTAATTGATTTGGTTCCGTCGCAATGATCATTTGTTATTAAATTAGGGGCCGCTAAGACGACACCATTCTCTCTACACAGACTTTAAACGCGAACCTGTGAGAAACACTGATGGCGGTCACATGCGCATTTAGAATGGGTTCTATAGTTATGTGCGTTTGAATATATGTGCGCAGGTTTGGAATTCCCTACAAGCCAAGCCTAAACAAAATACTTGTCTTTCCTTATAAATTTTGATAAGGAATTTTATTTTATTTGTTGCTTTGGGGTAGGACCGCGAGACGAATTTTCCCGACAACGCCTTATCTGTAGAGTGGTAGTGGGATCCTCCATAGGGAGAGACTAGTTGGCACTTCAGCACTGCGTTGTCATCGGTCCAGGCGCAGGTCCTTCGTCAGATCTGGATACGGCCTGGATCCGGCAGGCTGCAGGAAAAACCTTGGGATAAACACAGACACTAAAATTAGCGTAGATGCCATTCTTCTCATGATGTAACGAGTACATCAGGATTTTTGGGAAGTGTTCCCGGTTCCGGCTGACCTAATCTATGCAGCATAACATTAAATTATAGAAGTCTATAATGTATTATGTGTATGCTAGGTCAAAGAGATGTGTCTTTAATCTGGCTTTGAACTGACAGAGTGTGTCTGCTTCCCGGACAATGGTAGGAAGACTGTTCCAGAGTTTTGGTGCTAAATAGGAAAAGGATCTACCGCCAGCAGTCGACTTTGATATTCTAGGTATAATCAACTGGCCGGAATTTTGAGATCGTATTAGACGTGACGGACTATAATGCGTTAAGAGCTCGCTCAAGTACTGCGGAGCTAAACCGCAGTACCGCAGTAAATGTTATCCATCATTTAATCATATTTGTCGGAAAAATATGGTAATACAAACAGTAATCGATCACAAAATAATGGATAATTTTCATAAGGGGTGTTGAACAGTCTTACAAAAGCAAGAGCTTACAAAAGCTAAAGTAAACATACATCAATAATGTAATGTTAAATTTGCAGGCTAGCTGAGGCAAAGATTTGCCTTTCGTTTACATCATAGCTATCATAGCAATTACATAAAACGTAAAATATATATAATTATGAATTGTGGTAAATATCTTATATCTTTAAATATCTTTACTTTTTAGTAAATATCAGTGGGTGGGTCTTTGTCTTTTCTTATTAAAGGTTGGAGAGGTAATTTTCGGAGAGGCTAGCAATAGCAAGCTAGCTTTGAAAGCATTAATTCCCACCCTCCCTTCAGAGCATCTCCAAAGCCACGCATCCCTATAAATCACATGAACGTGCAGGTCGCGAACAGCCAGAGCAGATTCAGCAAAGTGCCATGAGAGACGGCATTAAACTACCTCATGTCTCAAAGCACATAACATTAAAATAATAATGAAAGTAAACAACTTTAAGAGCTCTAGTTGTACCACCTGACTGCTGCAGCTTCATTTCGGCATTAATAATGTTGTTATAGAAAGGCATAAATCCGACTCTGAGGAAGTGAACAGCTCCGGGTAGAACGTCACGGGTTGCAATCTCGTAATTACGGTTACGACATGGTGCGAACGCAGCGCAAGCCTGTTGTTTTGGTTCAGGAGGAACTGTAAAATGTGGCTGCTGTTTGTTTGGTGTTCGTTTCGGTGATGTCTGCGTGAGCAGGGTGTGTGGAAATACATTGATAAACATTTGTATGGAAATACGAATAGTATGGAAAGTATAGTATAGTATGGTTGACAGGCGGTATGAGGACATTCTATCATTGCTTTCGGACCGAGTTTTGTCAATGTTTGGACGAACATTTTTTAGTTTTGAGACTTCTGCAGAAGATATATGTAAAAAAAAAAATATATAGACCACTTCTATTATTGATTGCTATCAGGATGTGAAGAGAGTTTTAACCAGTATGACAAAAAGTGTTTATGAAAAGACAAAAAAAAAAAGGCCTACCCTACCTTTAACTTCTTTTAAAACACTTTTATTGTGTTGTCAGACAGACCTTGGGCCTCAACAGGAATCGACCATTTTAGAAACCTCTTTTGGGAACACATGGCCCAACTTACACAAGAAGATGTGAGTCTCATAGTCCCTCTGGTATTGCGCACAGTTAGATGTTTTGATTGACAGCTCTCCTGCTATGCGTGATTGGCTACCTGCTGTGTCCACCCCCAAGTGACATCACCTGCTGATTGTAGTTCCTGAGTGACCGTGTTTGTGTCTGATGATTTTTTTTCTTTCTTTCTTTCGTTCTTTCTTAAAATCAAACTTTCCTTAGAAGTCTGTCATCATTATTAGAGACTCTTTACCTTCTGAATAAAAAAACAGATTCATGATTTACTGCCATCTAGGAGCTGGAAGCTTCAGGGCTTCAAAGAACAATATAATCCTCACATTGCCACAGTCATTTTCTGAATGTCTGGCCTGCCAGTAAACCCTGTTTGTTTTGTTGGTGTTTTAATAAATCTTGGATGAAAGACATTGAAATACATTCAGTCTCAGCCAGCAGTAGGTGGGCCTGAACACACACACACACACACACACACACACACACACACACACACACACACACACACACACACACACACACACACACACACACACACACACACACAACACAAACACACACACACACACACACACACACACACACACACACACACACACACAGTATATCAGTCTTACATGGTGTGTAAAATGAAGAGAAAATGACACAGGTTAAAACGGTTGTCGTCTGACGGGAGAACTGTGATGTTGTCATGGTAATTGGGGGTGTTAGAGGATGATAAACCTTCTCATGGTGGACTCAGAGTAGGTGTGAATTACATCTTATCAGGACGAGTACAGAGATGCCAAACCTGTGGAGGGAGACTCATCACTGTCCTGCATTTCCTTCAACACCTGTACAGAGTGTAACCTCACATCCTTTGTCTTTGAGAGAGAGAGAGAGAGAGAGAGAGAGAGAGAGAGAGAGAGAGAGAGAGAGAGAGAGAGAGAGAGAGAGAGAGAGAGAGAGAGAGAGAGAGAGAGAGAGAGAGAGAGAGAGAGAGAGAGAGAGAGAGAGAGAGAGAGAGAGAGAGAGAGAGAGAGAGAGAGAGAGAGAGAGAGAGAGAGAGAGAGAGAGAGAGAGAGAGAGAGAGAGAGAGAGAGAGAGAGAGAGAGAGAGAGAGAGAGAGAGAGAGAGAATATCCGATTTGATGGACTGTTATCAATGGTGCTCTGATACAAAATGATTTGAATGTCATTTTCTGTCATTTTCTGTCATTTTCTTTGTACTTGATTTATTTTGAAGAATTATTAATCCACTCAGATAGTGACATTTGTTTAAAATGATATATAGAGAATATGACAGTTTCAGATTAGTTTGTAGTAGATATTGGATAAATGGTGGCTGATATTTTTGTGTAGATGGTGTTTTTGGTGAAAAATCTGTAATATACAGTACAAATGAACCATAAACCATAGATACTAATGTTCAAAAGTTTGGGGTCAGTGAGATTTTTTTTTTACTTAAATTAATACACTGGGGGGAAAATGGTCTAGGATTTGTGTGTATGTGTATGTGTGTGTGTGGGGGGGGGAGGCTTCAGGTATTCCCTGCGTTATGGGTACAAAATGTCCCCACAAAGATGGGAATATCTGAAATTCTTAACCTTGTGTGGACATTTTTTGGTCTCCATGAAGAAAACGGCTTATAAATCTTACTAAGTGCTGTTTTTTGAAAACGTAAAAATGCATAAAGTTTTCTGTGCTGGCTAGGGTTAGGGGCTAGAATATACAGTTTGTGTAGTATAAAAATCATGTCTATGGAAAGTCTATGGAATGTCTCCTTAAAACATGGTGTGTGTGCAGGTTGTGGTGGTGTTAATGAAATCTGGAAATATGTGTAGATCCTATGCACAAGAACATCATATGAGTGTTTGATCCATTGAACTTATATAAATCTCTGCTTGATAAAAGTCACAGAAGTAGAGCTTTTCTAAGTTGTCAGTTGCAGTTGGTGTGTGATTTAACATACAGTACAGACAGATCTGAAACCTACATACTGCCTCAGGAGCGGAGTAAAAAAACCTACTGAAGACAAGACAGACAGAGAAAGAGGTTTCGCTCCTCTGTGTTTATCCTCTGATGCTCTGCTCTATAGGGGAGAGAAAGCAACATCTCTCTCATATATTAGCGGTGCGAATTACAGTGGCACAAACGGCTCCTCTCCGTCGTATTAAAGACCCCCCTGACAAAACTAGCTGTCATGTTAATCCAAGATGAAATAAATACAGCAATGTCGTGCCGGATTCAAATAAGAACTCCTGTGTCTGCCGTGACAAGAAAGGACGTGTTATTAAAAAACAGCTGGCACGGTTTCCCTACATCTGAGAGACGGCAAAGAAATGATTTGACTGACATTTTAGCTATTCTTTTCCATCGTGATGGAATGTGTCATATTATTATTGAAAGGGCATTTAAGAGAGATTAAGACCTAATCTGAAAGAAAACACTGGAGATGAACATAATTAAGCAGATACAATTGATTCAGTTCTTTTCTTAAGCTCTTTATGCATTTCCATTTTAGAGCAGATTATCAGACTGACACAGGAGAAATTCAGTTTATTTTTGCTTTGTCTGGAACCTTATTACGTACTGTCAATGGTTCCGCTGATAAAATGGAGATCCTCTTAAAGGTCTTGAAGGATCTGAGCTGTTTAAGGGAACAGGTGAAGAGGGATTCCACTCGTCGCAGGTCTGTTTTGTGGAGAGAAGCGATGTAGTACATCTATCTGTGTAGTTTTGTTGTGCTGTATGTGCACATAAGATGGAAGTCTTTGGCTGCTGCATTGCAAATGTTTTTGTCATTTCCAGTTTATTAGTAAAAGGAAAAAGGAAAAACATTGATTTTTCACTGTTGCTTAATTTGATATTGCCAGCAAAATCCTGGTTTTGGTCATTTTTAATGGGATGTAATTGTTTTCTGTTGATACTTTTCACTGCTTATACACTACCACCACTGTTTGGGGACAATACGATTTTGTAATGTTTTTTCAAAGAAGTCTCTTGCTCACCCATGCTGCATTTATCTGTACAAAAATACTGTAACATTTTAATACTATATTATTATTTTGAAATAAACTTTCTATTTTAATATATTTTAAAAATGTAATTTATTCCTCTGATGGCAAAAGCTGAATTTTCAGCATACGCCAGTCTTCAGTGTCACATGATCATTCAGAATTTCTTCTGATATGCTGATTTGCTGCTCAAGTAACATTTCTTATTATTATCAATGTTGTGCTGCTTAATATTTTTATGGAAACTGTACGTTTTTTAAGGATTTTTTGATGAAAAGAACAGCATTTGAAATGCATATGGCAGCATATTTTTGCAGCAAATGTTTCCTAAATAGGCAGCTCTGTTGGTTTTTGACCAGAGCCAGAGAGAGAAAGAGGATTGATGGGAATTTCTGTTTGGCCCTCACCTCCAATCACAGTCTGGAGAGAAAAGAGTCAAAATGCCATTACTTTTCTCATTACATTGAAAATGACAGAAAGCCCCTCTCTCTCCCTCTGCCTCTCTTTTCCTCACTGCTTTCTATGTCTGTCTTTCTCTCCCTTTCTTTCCATCAGTCTGTCTTCCCCATCCATCTTTCTTTTTCTCCATCTGTCTGTCTCTCCCTTTCTGTTTCTCTGTCTTTTAGTTTTCTTTCTGTCTGCTTCTTTCCACAGATTCTCTCAGTCTCTCTCGTTCCCCATGCATCTACCTGACTATCTCTTTGCATCTCTTTCTTTCTCATTTTGTCCTTCTATTCATTCCTTCAGCCCTGTTTGCACCTGGTATTTTCCTTTTTGAATGATCTGATTACATGTTGGCAGAGCTGAATACAGGTATAAACATGGTCCAAAACTTTTCATGATTACTCAAAACACATTTCAAGGTACTCAGAAATGCATGTATTTACATCACATTGTTGGTTTAAACTTTGATGCATCCCGGCCAACAGTGAAGGACTGCCTACTCAATCTGCTAATAATCTGCTGAGCTTCAACCAGATTTTCGAAAATTCAAACATATTTTGTGCAGCTTTAAAATAGAATAACTTTGGTTCTCCCGTTTGCCTGTCATCAACATGCAAACAGACCAGAGGCCATTACTTAAACATACGATGTGGAACGATCCAGGTTTAATTGGATCTAATGTAGCTAAATGTAAATGATGGATGATAAATGAACAGAGACACGTGAACCCTCTCTTTATGTGTGGTGAGATTCTCGTGAAGAAATCCAAACAGACAGGCACAACAGCACAGCGCACGCTTAATTTTGCAGTCAAAATTCAAATGCGTTTGCAAATTTGTTTCAGTTTGTACTTGCGTTTCAGTTGTGCATTAAAGCTTAATGCCAAACTTAACACATCGATCACCCTCTGTCTTCCCAGTGTATTGATAGAAGAAAAGCTGTTGCCAACTTTTACTATGTAGGTTAAATATTATTTTAAATATATTATTTGTAAAAGTATTTTAAATGTAGTTTTTTTTATATTTCATATTTTAACTATACACATTTTATTAGTAGTAATTTATATATTATAAAATATATATTTAACACTGTTTTATAAAGCTGTTGGAGTCTATTTTAGTTATTTTAGTGCCAATTAAAATAATATTCTTTTTAATATAAAAATACAAAATTAGCATTTTTGTTTTAAAAATGTCAGCCCTTTGTGCATCAGTGCTCTCTTCCTGTCTGTCTCTGTCTCTGTCTCTCTCTCTCTCTCTCTCTCTCTCTCTCTCTCTCTCTCTCTCTCTCTCTCTCTCTCTCTCTCTCTCTCTCTCTCTCTCTCTCTCTCTCTCTCTCTCTCTCTCTCTCTCTCTCTCTCTCTCTCTCTCTCTCTCTCTCTCTCTCTCTCTCTCTCTGTCTGTCTCCCTCTGTCTGTCTCCCTCTGTTTCTTCGCTCTGCTATCGATCGGTCAGCTCTGATGGAAATGTGCTTTTACTGGCTGCTGCTGGTGGAGACGGTTCAGGCTCTTGGATGCTGTCAGACGCTTTCGCAAAGGAATGAAGAAAAATGAGATGAATAGATTGCAGGGGCCGGAGGGAGGAGGGAAGGGGAGATATCGGCTGCTCTGCCGTTCGCCGGGAGTCGTCACGGAGCTAAATGAATACTGACATATTTATATTTATTTAAATTAAAGTTGTTGTGGCACAGTTAATGTCAGGAGGATCTTATTTACATACCAATTAGCAGGTTTATTAACCGCTTTTCCTGTTGATTAATATAATTAGCGTGCAGATAAGTGAATGAGAGGATGGCGGCGGGGCTGGTGGTAGTGGGGGATTATTTATAAAAGGGAAAAAAGAAATCCTGATTTGTGAAGCATAACAACGAAGCAGTCACTTGTGTTAAAACATTTTCTCATGGATAAAGGAATTTCTCATTTCTCTAAGTATATTTTTGTACCCAGAAAGACAATATTTTCACCTTTACTATAGTGTATTTGATTAATAAGTGAATTTTGTGAGTTTCTGCACAGCCTGGATAAATTAAAGGCCTTTTAATAAAATGACCTATAATTGTCCTCCTTGGCAGCTTTGTCACTATAAAAAGCGTTCTGATGGATACTGCCATAGTTATTTGCCTACAGATCTGTCCCTTATGGACCCTTCTGAGTGGCACCCCCCACGCCCCTGTCAAACACCCCCATGCCCTGAGCATCCCTGCCCTTCCACAGCCTCTCGGCGCCGTGGTAACAATGGACATGCCAAGGTCTCTTATAGAATATGCATCAGTTCATCTATGTCCTGGTTGGCTTAGGAACCAAGGGCTCATGAATATTTACTCGACAGTTACAGAAGCGCAGACAACCCTGTGAAAGAGAATGTAGATT